>NW_026606101.1:14947500-16437500 GCF_029834395.1 Sorex fumeus
CATACTGAATACACCACGGAGAGCTTGCCAGGCTCTGCCTGCAGGCGGGATACTCTCGGTAGCTTGCTGGGCTCTCTGAGAGGGACGGAGGAATCGAACCCAGGTCGGCCGTGTGCAAGACAGACACACTGCCTGCTGTGCTATATCACTCCAGCCCAAAACAAAACAAAAAACAAATATATATATATATGTATATAAAATGAAACTAACAAACAGCATCCCCCCTCCCCAGTTACAATAACTACCACCAACGGTGTAAACACTTCAACAATATTCAAGTACAAGTGGCTAGAGTGATAGTGCAGTGCTAGGATGCTTGCTTTGCACATGGCTGACCCAGATTTGATCCCTGGTATCCCAAATGGCTCAGTAAGCTCTGCCAGGAGTGATCCCTGAGCACAGAACCAGGAGTAAGCCCTGAGCACTGCTAGGTGTGGCCTTAAACAAAAAAAAAGCAAAAACTTACCCAGTACAACCTGTAAGATAAGTATTAGTGAGCTCCTACTTTGTGTTCCTGTCAGTGTGTGTCTCCAACAAGAGAGAATACTCAGCCCGTACTCCCCAGCCAGACCCTCAGTTACTGCCTGGATTTCTCTAGCCCTGTTGCTCCCTGGCATCAACCGAAGCCTCACTGCTGCCCTTCGCTTATTCCCCAGAAGGGCCACTGTGGGTCTTTCTTTAGGCCCTGTGCTGGGCAATGCCAGGGATATAGCAGTCCCATCCATTTCCAGGTTGGCATTTACGTGAACATGTGAGTCTCCTGTGGTCTCGGTGAAGGTGTCTGGGGTGGGGCAATGGCAGGATGTGAGCTGTTAAGGGCATGTGTGTGTCTGGGACAGGTTTCCTGTTGCATCTCAGTTGTGTCCATTATGTGGCCCTGTGTCCAGGTGCTGCCTGCCCGGTGTGCACCAGCTGGGGGTCTTAGTCTTGGTTGCTTAATGAACCACTGGAAACCAATGACTTAAAACCAGCTCATTCTAAACTTAGGGGACCTGGTCTGAGAACACATTGGGTGACCTTATCATTGTGTGAACCTCAGTGTATTACAGAGATGTAACCCACCACAACCCACAGGTGACAGGGCATAGCCTATTGGGAGTATCACTGTGTACATGGGACACTGTCAACGGCAGTGTCACCGTGTAAGCCTAGAGTGGACCTCAGTCAAGTAGCCATTGCCCATGTCTGGGCTAGCCAAGGGGTTCATACGACTCATCCTATCATTCTTTCAGGCCTCTCGCTGCCCACATGGTCAGCCTTAGAAAAAACCATCCCCCAACCATTCCTACCCTTTGACAACTCTAGTTCCCGACCTTGGTTAGAAAAATACACCCCAGGTCTGGAGAGACAGTACAGTGGGTCGGGTGCTTTCCTTACATGCAGTCAACCTGGGTTTTATCCCTGGCATCCCCTCTGATACTCCAGAGCTCTTCCAGGAGTGATTCCTGAGTGCAGAGCCAGGAGTAACCCCTAAGCATTGCTGAGTGCGGCCTCCCTAAAACAGGGAAAAATTCAAACCCCGCTCTGCCCCCATGACACACACAAACAGAGGCTTAGATAAGGAGGATCTCATTTTTTTGGCCTGTGTCTCTCCCTGGGGACACAGCTCCGGGAAGCAGGGACTGTGCCCTCACCCCGAGGATCAGCAGATGTTTTCATGGGCTTCCACGGGATGAAGGGGGTGAGGAAATGAGTGAACATGAGAGGCGAGGAGGAACTGGCTCCTGGGAACTGGGGGGGTGGGGTGGGGGGCTGGCTTCAAGTCCCAGCTGTGTGAGAGAGAATTGTTCTCCTTCCTGTCTCTCTGTTTCCTCCCTTGTACTGTGTGGATCTGTGCTCTCCAGGGTGCTTGGGATTCGGAGTCGAGACTGCAGGCTGTGAAGGGGACCGAGCCTTGAGGCCTCCTGGGGATGGAAATATCCGGTCCCAAGGTCAGCCCCCTTCCCTCCCTGCGGCATCTGGCTGGAGCCGGGGCTCTGTCAGGAGCCTGCCAGACTGGCACTGGGGTGGGCGCGAGGCCCCCTGACAGCTGGCCGGGCAGCTCCAGAGTGTTTGAAGGACAGAACAGGTTTGTTGGACACCCTGGTCTCCCTCCCTACCTATCCCTCCTCCGACTGTGTCGGAGGAATAATTTATTCCACTGGTGGAATAAATCCCGTTAATCCTACACATGGCTGCAGCCTTTGCAGCTCGCAGACCTTTCTTGGTGTGAGTCTCATTCCACTGTGAACGGTGGCGGCTGCTTTTCCTGTGGGGACACGGCGGCTCCGAGACAACAGCTGCCTCCAGCTTGGTCGTGGAAAATGACACTGAAACCCAGGGTGGGCCAACCTGCTCTGTCAGGCTGTGCGTGTGTGTGTGTGTGTGTCTGTATATGTGATTGTATGTGTGCACACATGTGCATGTGTGTGCATATACCTGAGTGCACATGTGTGTGAGTGTGTGCACATGCTTATGTGTGTCCACATGTGTATGTGTGCACCTATGGGGGGGCATGACTGTGGTTGAGCCTCATGGGGGCCACACTCTGTGCTCTCCCCTCACTGCCCCCTCCGCCCCTGACCACACACGCAGCTTCTCTGATGCGTGTGGTGATTAACAGAAGTGGGAGCCAGGCCGCCTTGATTCAAACCCGCCCTTTGCTATTTCCTAACTTGGGTGGGGGGAAGTTTTTGGCCCCATCATCCCTTACCTCAGTTTCTGCCAAGTCCCTCAACCTGGGGTACTATCAGGGACCTGAACATTAAAGGTTAGATCCAGTTGGTAAACAGTACATTGCTAGTGTTTAGGTTTTTAAGTAGCAAGGGAAGTTCCAGTTCGAAGCAGCTCATAAACATTTCTGAGTCTCGTTTCCCCCAACACCTGTGGGGCCTGGGACAGACTGGGGTGCTCCCAGGGGGTGCGTCCCTGGCATGGGGTCCACCCCATCTCCTCCAGCAAATCCTCAGAGGTGAAGCCACATGGCCCAAGAGGGCAGAGGCGGGGAGGGAGTTGGGAACGAGACTGAGACTCACTTTTCTTGCTTCCTTTGGACCCAGAGGTTCTTATTTCAGAAATGGTGTCGCTCCACCTCTGAATTTTGGTGTTCTTTGGGGCAAAGCCAGGGGAGGGGGCAATCAGTGATGACTGGTGAGACCCCCCCAACGCCGACCTGTTACCCCCAGGAATGTGCATCCGATGGAGCCAAAGTATCTGACTTTCTTTATGAAGCAAGACTTACAAACAGTCTTTGCTGACTATTCTCTCCCGAATGCGGCCCAGTTTGGTCAGATGTACTGAGCAAGGAACTTTCTGCTCAAACACTCTGTAGGAAGGTGTTGCCATATGGCACAACCCTGGGAAATAACCATCAGTGAGAAGTGGCTTGTGTCATTCTCCACACACATTGCAAAGAGTTGCAGATCCTGGAGTGGGAAGAATCCCTGGGTGGGTGACCAGGCACCTGTCAGAGGAACACACATCCTTACATTCTTGTCCTGGTACGGATTCTCCCTGCAGGCTCACCCAGGACCCTACTCACATGTGACCCTAGTCATGTGGGACCCTATTCACCTGAGACTTCTATTCACCCGGGACCTTATTCACCAAGGACTCTACACATCCAGGGACCCTACTCAACTGGGGACCCTACTCATAGGTGGTCTCTGGAGGAACTGGCAGGCTGGAGCCAGGGTGGGAAGGGGACTCATTTCTTATTACTGTACCTTTCGAAGTCTGAACCTGAGCATCTGCAGAAACAAACACACATTTTAAAGAAAGTGAATGAAGCAGGTGACAGACTTGTGATGGGCAGATCCATGGCAAGGCCTGGAGGCCCAGCCCTCCCCCGCCCCCTAAGACAACCACAGGCCACATTCTGGGCTCTGCCCAGCTTGGTTTTAGGGCTCCACCCGCTACGGTAATATTTTGGTTTCCACATGCACAGCACCCACGGGGAGTCCCAACCAATGGGCATCAGCTTCCAGCACTGGGCCGCCTGCCAAGGTTGGTGGTGGGCATGACCATGCCCAGGAATGGCGTCGTCTGAATGCCTGAGTGGTGATGCAGTCGTGGATGGAATGATGATGCTTCCCACAGTCTTACAGGTCCTTCTGCTCGGCTGTATGTCTGCACCTTCAGGTGGGTGCATGAACACTTCAAAACAGCCGCCCTCATCAACCGTCTCAGAGCCTCCAGGGACTAGTTCATCCTCCCACCCATCCACCCATCCATCCATTTATCCATCAGTGAATTTTTCCATCACTCTATCCATCCACCTACTCAGCCATCCATCTTGTCAGTATATCCATCCATCCATCCATCCATCCATCCATCCATCCATCAATGTATCCATCCATCAATGTATCCATCCATCCATCCAATCAACCTTTATTAAACACTTCTCTGTGCAAATTCTCTTCTAAGACCTGAAAGTTCAGGAGAGAACAAGTAAAAAACCTTTTCTCAGGAGATTGAGGTAATTTAGTTCAGGGGTGGAGTTTCCACGGAGGGAAAGAAAGCAGGGAAGTTAGAACCCAACCCCCCTGCTTGCCTTTTTTATTGGGGTGTTTCTGTTGGGATCTACAATAAAACAGGCTCATTTCAGCTATCTGGTTGGGTGGATTTTGACGGTGGTAGACATCTGTGCATCCGCCCTGCAGACACGTCCTGGAGCATTGCTGTCTCTCCATGAAGTCTTTCATCCCCTTCGCCCTCAATCTCTGATCCCCACCTCCCATCTGAGCCACTGCAGATGAGTTTTGCTGCACTGGAGACCAGCTTTATGCCTTTGGGAGATCCCACAAATGGAATCTGACTACTCTCACTCAGTGGAACCCATTTGTGGTTCTTCCGTGTTGCGTTGTGTCTTTTAGCATTGAGGATCCCCTGGCATGGATATCCCAGTCTTATTTGTTCATGCAACCTGTTGCTGGACAACGAGACTGGGTCCACCTTTTTGGCCACTGCAAACAAAGGCTGCCCTGAGCACCTTGTGCATGATTTTGTGCCCACGGATATTCTCTTCTCTTGGTGGCTCTCTTGGGGCTGAGCTGTGCCCTGAATTAGTGTCAGCTTAATTTTATTAGAAGTTGGGCTTTAAGGTGGGGACATCAGAGCAGGCTTCTCTGCCCAGGGGGTGTTTTCAGCAGAGTAGATAGGTGGAGGTGAGAGTAGCCAGGGGTTGGTAAGTCTTTAGGATCCAGGTACTGGTTAGTGGGGCAGGAGGATAGAGTGGAGGGAGAGAGGTAGGGGGTGGGGTCATAGCGAAACAGCAGAGCCCCCGCCCCCCCCCCCCCCGGCCCCCACCACCATGCAGCGGAGATGCTGGCTTTCGCCAAAGCTTGGCTTTCACTCTGTGAATTTATGGGCGAGTTCTGAGCAGAGATGGGGCGGGGGCGATGCGTGTTTTAACAGCCCCCCTCACCTCCAGGTGGCCAAGTGGAGAGTGGGCGAGGGCGGAAGCAGGAAGGCCAACATGGCCAGAGAGGAAGGGCTTGGCCTGGTGGGGGGACGCAGAGTGTAGGTTCTGGAGTTGCTCTGAAGAGGCGGGGAAACAGGGATGTCAAGGACAGCGTGGTGCAGAGGTGACTGCTAGGGTCTGAGAGGGACCCTCCCGCCTGAGGCCTAGAAGGAAAGTTCACCTCAGGCTGACAGCCACTAGGACCTGCACTTTGCCACCACCTGAATGAGCTTAGAAGACCCTGGGCCTGGGGGAAGGAACGGCCCAGCCTCTGGTTTTATTTTAGCCCAGTGAGACCCTGAGTTAAGGGTCCCCTCTGCACTGGGATTCTGGAAGACTCAGCTTTCCTGTCACTGTGATTTTTCTTTTTCCTTCCTTCCTTCCTTCCTTCCTTCCTTCCTTCCTTCCTCCCTTCCTTCCTTTTCTTCCCTCCTTTTCTTCCTAAAAACACTGAACAAGCAATTTTGTTTTATTTTATTTTTTTTGTTTTTGGGCCACACCCAGCAGTGCTCAGGGCTTACTCCTGGCTCTGCACTCAGGGACCCCTCCTCCTGGCAGGCTGGGGGCACCCTAGAGGGTGCCAGGAATCCAACTGGCATCTGCAGTGTGCCAAGCAAACACCTATTCTGCTGTCCGTTCTCTCTGGCCCCTGGTTTCCCCACTCAGCATTCTGTGATGAATGCTGCACCCTGGAGGCTGACAGGGGCAGAGCTAATGGGGTCCTTTGGACAGTGGAGCCCCGTTTCCTGAAGCAGAGAGGGGGCACTGGCTCAGAGAATAGGACTCGAACCCTGGTTCCCACAGGAACGCGGGGGCAGAGCAGCACTGGACGCTCTGCCAGGCCTCTCACCAACCAGGACCTGCAGCGCCAGCCCCTCAGGCACTGGCCCCCCAGAAAGCCTGTTCCCGGCCACCCACTGCCAGCCTCTGCTCCTGGGCTGCAAGCTCAGGCAGGCTCCGAGCACAGCGGGGGCCGGGGCCCGGGAGGGAGAGGAGCGCTCGCCCCCACAGAAGAACGTGACTCAGGGGTGCAGAGCCCGGCCCTCACAGGGAGGGACAGACAGACTAAGGGTCAAAGGGACCCCAGGCTGGAGTTCCAGCTCTCTGCCTAAGACTTCCTCCCTCCTGCCCTTTTCTCACTCATTGTCCACATCTGTGGTGTATTTGTGTGTCTGTGTGTCCATGTACCCATGTGCCTGTGTGTCCATGTGCTGCGTGCCCATGTGCTTGTGTGCCTGTGTACTCAGGTGCCCATATGCCTGTGTGCCCGTGTGCCCATGTGCCTGTGTACCTATGTGCCCATGTGCTCATGTGCCTGTGTGCCAATGTGCCTGCATGCCTGTGTGCCCATGTGGCCATGTGCCCGCATGTCAGTGTGCCTGTGAGCCCATGTTCCTGTGTACCCATGTGCCCGTGTGCTCATGTGCCTGGTGCCATGTGCCTTCATGCCTGTGTGCCCATGTGGCATGTGCCTGTGTGCCAGTGTGCCTGTGAACCTATGTGCCTCTGTGCCCATGTGCCCGCGGGTCCACATGCCTGTGTACCCATGTGCCTGTGTGCTCATGTGGCTGCATGCCCATGTGCCTTCATGCTTGTGTGCCCATGTGGCCGTGTTCCTGTGTGCCATGTGCCTGTGTACCCATGTGCCTATGTGCCCATGTGCCTACGTACATGTGCCTGTGAGCCCCTGTACCCATGTGCCCATTTGCCTGTGTGCCTGTGTGTCTGCATGTCCGAATGTCCGCTTGCCTGTGTGCTTGGTGCCGCCTCATGGCTCAGTGTCCTCGGGGGCATGAAACTTGAAGCAGGAGCCCCAGAAACATCCCCCCCCATCTCATCCCTTCTCCCTCTCTGGGTGCTGCTGTTCTTGCTGGTGTCACACATCTCAGTTGTAGGGCTCACATATCTGGCTGGGCTGCACTGAAGATCATATTTGTGTGTGTGTGGGCAAGATCTCAAACAGCAGAGCCTTGGGTAATTGCCCTTGGCATGGGGGGTGGTGCAGGGAATCCTGAGTTCAATCGAACTCACAGACTACCGCCTCCAAGGCCGCTGTCAACCACAGAGGCCTTTTCGCAGTTATCTTGTGCCCGAGCAGTATGTATTTGTGTGTGTGTGTGTGTGTGTGTGTGTGTGTGTGTGTGTGTGTGTGTGTTTTGGGGGCGGGGAGCGGGTGTTGGAGGTAGAGGGTCAGGTAGGACTGACATTGGACTATTTTAGGGTGCAGCACCTTGCTTCCTAGCTCTGTGATCTTGGATATGTCACTTAAACTCCCAGAGCCTCAATTGTTTTGCTTGTAAAATGAGCCTGTTAATAATACCTGCAATTACCTGTGAGATGCAGGTCAGGGACCTCGTCCTATGTCTCAAACAATGTCTGCCAGTTTTATGATCATCCTCGTGCTCGGCATTCCGGGAGTGTGAGCCAGGTTCAGCTGCTGGAAGGGGCAAGAGGGCAGAACCTCCTGGGTCAGGCTCAGGGAAGTTTGGTTTCCTAGGAGACACGGCCCACAAACATTCCTGGAAAAACAAACCTGTCCTTTCCCTCTAACTCTGTGGCAGACACCCATCTACCACAGGGCCACGTCGCACTGTGCTTGGAAACCACGGCCCTGCAGAGTCCTTTGAGGGAACCACCGAGCTGTGGTTCCTGCTACAGCTGCTCACAGAGGGTGGCGAGAGTTTGTGCCAAGGCCTAGAACTGGCAAGAAGGTCGCTCGGACACACTGATCATGTGTGACCAGTTCTCTCTACCCAGAGTGGATGCGTGGTATGTATCCACAGAAACCAGCTGCAGGCTGGATTGGCCAGCGTGTGCCCTGGGAGTTAGACCATCGATTAGAGGGCACACAGGGAGATGATACCCTGGCTGGTACCACAAGAGGGCGGGCCATCTACCACTAAGTTCTCCCCCCAACCCAGATCTCCAGGTTCCTGCGGGGTTCTTCCTCCAGCCTGGGAGGGCCCCTTCCTACCCCCACCCCCAACCCCCTCCCCCTGGGGCTCCTTGGCACATTTCTTTCTGGTGTTGGACACTGCTCTTTGCCAACATGGTGGTTGGGCAGAGGGCGCAGGGGAGAGGGAAGTCTGCACTGGGGTGGGGCAGTGACCCCTCTGCACACAGGCGGCTTCTGTGCAGGAAAAAACTGGACTCAGAGTCCAGGTTCTCACAAACTTCCTGGTTTCGTGAACTGGAGCAAGTGACTTGTCTCCCAAGCTGAACCCAGGGAGAGCCCAATGTGCAGTTGGGGAAACTGAGGCCCAGAGAGAGAGAGAGAGAAAGAGGGAGGGAGAGAGGGAGGAGGGAGAGAGGGGCTTTACTAAAAGCCACTCAGCAGGTTTCGGAACACATCCTGGGAGACTCTAAGTCTCTCAAATCCCCTCCCGGAAGCTCATCCCTGGAGCAGGAAGTGGATCTGTTTCAAAGTCTTCTCCTGTCCCTCCCCCCACCCCCAATGATGTCACAGATCATCGGTTCCATCAGAGTTGGTCCTCCCAACAGTACTGGTCAGCCTGGGGAGAGAGAAGGGCTTGTCAAGGCCACACCGATACAGTGACAACCAGAATCTGAGTCAGATCTGAAAGCTGTTGTGATGACTTGGGGTGGCATTCCCCCTCTTCCCCGCCCCCCTCTTGGTTGGTGGCTCGCACCCGGGGGTTGCCCCTTAGCCTCCCTGCTGGCACAGGTGATCAGAGTGGAGGCTCACAGTCATGATTGCCAGGCCCCTGGGGTTGCCAAGCGTGCCCAGAAGTGCTCCCCAGAGACTGTGTATTCTGGCTGGGGCCTATGTGTGTCTTTATAGTTGTGCTGGTCGCGCCTCAGCCCTTTCTGTGCTGCTCACACACGCCTGGCGCTGAGGTGGGGGACCGCACATCGCCAGGTAGGTGCCATCACAGAAACCAGATTTTATTTTGTTACTGTTTTGGTCAGGCACTTAGGTTTATGTTTGTTTTTAAACATAAAAGTCATTCTGTAGGTTCTTTTCATTAATGTAGGACAAAAGCAATGAAAACATTTTGTTCCTCGAAGTTTTCGGGGGTGGGGAGGCAGCAATAAATAGTCTAATGTGTAGGGCACATGCCTTGCACGTGGCTGACCCAGGTTTGATCCCTGGGATCCCATAGGGTCCCCCGAGCACCGCCAGGACTGATTCCTGAGTGCAGAGCCCCCATCAAAAAAATAGTTTCCTGAGGTGGTGGACTGGAGCAATAGTACAGGAGGCAGGATTCTTGCCTTGCATGCAGCTGACCAGGATTCAATTCCTGGCACTCCATAGGGTCCCTGAGCACCACCAAGAGTGAGACCATAGAGCAAAACTAGGAGTAGCTCTGAGCACTGTTGGTGGTGCCCTTCCCCATCTTCTCCCCCTCACTCCCCAATGTTTCCTGGGGACTGAGATGTGGGTCAAGTAACCTCACATAAACAAAGCCCTGGGTCTGACCCTCCCCAGCACTGCCAGGCCTGTTGGTGAAAGAGAGCATCATCAACAAGGATGCAGAAAGAAATTCTTATAAAAGCCAAATGAATAGAAAAGGTTATCTTTGGAACTTTGAATCGTTTGAAAATGAAAGGTATTTCCCTCTGTTTAAAACTGAAAAAAGAATCACAAGATTAGTATCCATTACCAAGAAAATGATAAAAATAAGCACGAAGACATGAGTACACATAATGAGAGCTCAAAAGTTAATAGGATTATATTTCTTAGACATTCAATATCTTTATTCTATTTTTAGCCATTTTTATTGAGGTACCGGAGTTTACAATACTGTTAATAACACTTCTCTTGTGGACATCATTCCAATACCATACTGGTACCAGACAGCCTGCGTCCCTCCACCAATGTCCCAAGGGTCCCTTGCAGACCCATAAATCCCTAAAATTCCACAAAATTATGAATTAATAACTTGTACAATTTTCCTCCCAAAATTATCTTTTTCTTTTGGGGACCAAAGAGATAGTATAGCAGGTAAAGTGCTTGCCTTGTGTATGCCAACCTGGGTTCTAGCTCTGGCACCTGATATGATCCCCCAAATTCTGCCGGGAGTAACCCCTGAGCACAGAGTCAGAAGTACGTCCTGAGAACTGCTGGGTAAGACCTCAAAATAAAACCAAAACCAAAAAACAAACAAATAAACAAAAAACACCAAACCTATCTTTCACAGGTATATAAATGAAAAAATTAATAGTGTGAAAAATTCCATGATAAGACATGAAATAGATAAGTCCTACAAATCACTTAATCACTTAATCACTTCCCGTTAATCATCGATTTGCTCGAGCGGGCGCCAGTAACGTCTCCATTTGTCCCTGTCGCGTGCTAGTGTAGCCCAATGGCGTCTGTTCGCTCTAGGAACATGAAGAGCCTCAAACCGAACGTTCACGATCTTGATGAAGTCTGACCATCTGGTAGGTGGGTGGCCACGCAGTCTTTTGACATCCCATGGAATCCAGTCGGTAACAACTCTAGTCCAGCGGTCGTCTTTAAATCTCATTACATGACCAGCCCATCTGATTTTTGACACCTTGGCAAATGACACAGCGTCCCTGATTCTTGATCGTCTACGGATGTCGGAACTCCGGATTCTTTCTCTCATTTGAGTGAAATGTGATATTCCAAGCATAGCTCTTTCAATTCCTCTTTGGGAGACCCAAATAGCGTTCTCATCCTGTTTGCGTAGGGCCCAGGTCTCTGAGGCATATGTTAATGCAGGAAGAACAGTGGAATCAAAGAGATGTGCCCGGAGCAGGAGGTTCTTCGTCCTCTTAGCTATTTCTTCGACGTTCTTGAAGGCGTTCCAAGCCGCTCTCTTCCTCCTGCGCAGCTCGGGTGCCAGGTCATTTGTCATGTTGACTTCTCGACCTAGGTACACGTAGCTGTTGCATTCGGAGATGGTCGTTCCGTTGAGAGCGAATGGGGTGTCAGGAAGGAGGCTGTTTCTCATAAACATTGTCTTCGTAAGATTCAGCTGTAGTCCTACCTTTCCACACTCACGGTCAAAGTCGACCAGCATTTGTGCCGCTTGGCTGATGTTTGGTGTTATTAAAACAATGTCATCAGCAAAGCGGAGGTGGTGTAGTTGCCGGCCATCTATCTTCGCTCCCATTCCTTCCCATTCCAGTCATCGCATGATGTTCTCGAGGGTGGCACTGAAGAGTTTCGGTGAAATGGTATCACCCTGCCAAACCCTTCTCTTGAAATCGATGATTACTTCTTTGTAGAATGGTGAGATCCTGGTAGTGAATCTGCAATACAGCTCACGGAGGATCTTGATGTATTGAGCTTGAATGACCTGATTGGCTAGGGCTTCAATGACCGCTTCTGTCTCTACAGAATCAAACCTATCTTTCGCAGGTATATAAATGAAAAAATTAATAGTGTGAAAAATTCCATGATAAGACATGAAATATATGAATATGCAATTTTTAAAAAAAATTTTTATTAGTGAAACACCATGAGGTACAGTTGTAGATTTACAATTTTTTGTGCTTGGGTTTCGATTATACAATGATCAAATACCCATCCCTCCACCAGTGCCCATTTTCCACCACCATGGATAATATCCCCCCCACCCCCATCCCCCCCATCCCACCCTGCCTCTGTGGCAGGGCAATCCCTTGTGTTCTCTCTCTCCTTTTGGGTGTTGTGGTCTGCAAAAGAGGCATTGAGTGGCAAACATGTTCAGTCCATAGTCTACTTTCAACATGCATCTCCCCTCCTGGGAGGATCCTCCAAACACCCTTTATTTGGTGCTCCCTTCTCTATCTGAGCTGCCCTTTCCCCTAGAATGCCCGGCTGGCCTCTAAGCTATGGAGTAATCCTCCTAGTGCTGATCTTAGCTATTCTTGGGTATTAATCTCATAACAAATATACAATTTGGTAAGAGTGGGGAGAGAAGAATCAGGAGAAATGTAAAGGGAAACATGAATAGGTCTATAAAAGTGTTTATCTTTAAAAGCGTTTTATCTTAAAAAGGGAATGTAGACTTTATGTTAGAAAATATAAAATAATTTTATGATTATTTAAATATTTGTTATTTAAAATTATTTAAGTATCTGCATTAATAAATAAAGGATTGTAATAGTAATCTAGAAATCATCTGAATAAACATAGAACATAAGTAAAGCATTGATGCATTGTTGAAAAATATAAAATAATAAGCAAGCGTGGAATAAACAGACCTTTTGTAATCCCATAGAACCATATACACTAGGAGTGAATGACAACCTCAGAGATAAAGTGCTGGGAAGTTTGTCCTGCCCTTTAAAGAAGCTCCTTTAATGATTCTTGCAATCCTGGTTTCAAGGCTGCTATGGATTCCTAAGCTGTTGCCTTTCCATGAAGCTCTGTATCATTCTTTCAAATCTGAATGATAATCTAGCTGGATAGAATATTATTGGTGAGGTGTTTATTTCATTGAGATTATTTACTCTATCCCACCATTCTGTCTTCTGGTTCATAGATTTAAAAATGTGTGTCCATTCAAAAGAACAAAAGCAACCAATTCTGGCGTGGATGTGGGGAAAAAGGGACACTCTTTCATTGTTGGTGGGAATGCTTACTAGTCTAGACCTTCTGGAAAACAATATGAACAGTTTTTCAAAAACTAGAAATTGAGCTTCCATATGACCCCGCAATACCACTTCTGGGGATATATCCCGAGGATGCAAAAAAGCACAGTAGAAATGACATCTGTACCTATATGTTGATTGCAACACTATTCCCAATAGCCCAAATCTGGAAAAAACCCAAGTGCCCTAGAACAAATGATTGGTTAAAGAAACTTTGGTACATCTACACAAAGGAATACTATGCAGCTGTCAGGAGAGATGAAGTCATGAACTTTACTTATAAATGGATAGACATGGAAAGTATCATGCTAAGTGAAATGAGTCAGAAAGAGAGGGACAGACATAGAAGGACTGCACTCATTTGTGGAGTATAAAATAACATAACATGAGGCTGACACCTAAGGATAGTAGATACACAGGACAGACAGATTTCTCCACAGCTGGAAGCCTGCCTCATGAGCAAAGGGGAGAAGGCAGCTGGAATAGAGAAGGGATCGCTAAGAAAAAGATAGCTGGAGGAATCAGTCAGGATGGGAGATGTGTGCAGAAAGTGGATAAAGGATCAAACATGGTAACCTCTCAGGGTCTGTCTGTATTGCAAACCATAATGCCCAAAAGTAGAGAGAGATTATGGGGAATCATGTCTGCCATGGAGGCAGGGGGAGGGTGGGAAAGGGGGGGGTTACTGGGGATATTGGTGGTGGGGAATGTGCACTGGTGGAGGGGTGGGTGTTTGATCATTGTGTGATTGTAACCCAAACATGAAAGCTTGTAACTATCTCATGGTGATTCAATAAAATTTAAAACAAACAAACAAACAAAAAACGTGTATATTTGTATGTATATGCAATTAATTATAATATATATTAAAAGCATATATATCCATATATAAATAGCACTGTCCTCCCATTGTTCATCAGTTTGCTTGAGCGGGCCCGTAAGGTCTCCATTGTGAGACTTATTGTTACTGTGTTTGGCATATCGAGTATGTCACAGGTAGCTTGCCAGGCTTTGCCGTGTGGGCGGGATACTCTCGGTAGCTTGCCGGGCTCTCCGAGAGGAGCAGAGGAATTGAACCCTGGTCGACTGGGTCAGCCAGGTCGGCCCAAGCTGGGCTATTGCTCCAGCCCCATCCACATATATATATACATATATTTTTTTAACACTGTGATTTACTGAGTTGTTCATAATACAGTTATTTCAGGCATTAAATGTTGCAACACCAACAAGACCAATCTCACCACCAGAGTGCCTGGGAATTTCCTCCACTAATGTCCTCAGTGGAAGGCCTGCCACCCTAACCTGACCCCTTGCAGGCACAAACAAATTTACTTCATCTCGTATGTTACAACACAAAGGCAAATGGAATTATCACAATTTAAATCAGTAGGAGTTAATTTGTGATAATTGTTCTATCTCATAATGCTGTTGCTAAAGTCATTGAGGATCGATTGTGCTGCTTGGTGCTAGTTGAGCCTCTGGGGTTATGTTTAGGCTCATCGAGCTTGGTAGGCTTCTGTGCAACTTTCCTGTCAGATTTGCTATGATCCTACTGGGCTGACAGTCTGTGAACATTGGGGGTATCGCATACACGGTTGTGCCGTCCAGGAGCTTCAGATCTGGGACAGCTTGGTGACTTGGCAGCTTGATGAGGTTCAGTTGTGGATCTGGGCCATTTCTCTGTGGGAGGGTATCTGACGTGGCTGTGAGCAGCTGTGCCTTCAGGCAGAAAGGGGAATCTGCTCACCCCATCCTGAGACGGCTCCAGAGTTCTCAGCACGAAGCAGTCTACCTGGGAAGATTCGGTGGTACTACACTCGGAGATTAGTTGTGGAGTTGGGTTGCTTATCTACTGGCAAGATGGCAGATATGGGTGGGGGCTACTTTGTAGGTTAAAAATATTCTAAGGAGGGGTCTGGAGTGATAGCACAGCATGTTTGGCGTTTGCTTTGCACGCAGCTGACCCGGGTTCGATTCCCAGCATCCTATATGGTCCCTTGAGCACCGCCAGGAGTAATTCCTGAGTGCATGAGCCAGGAGTAACCCCTGCGCATTGCCGGGTATGACCCAAAAAGGAAATAATAATAATAATAATAAATTAATAATAATTTAAAAAATATTCTAAGTAGTCTGTGATTCTCAGGGGTTACTCCTGGCTCTGTACTCAGGAATTACTCCTGGTGGTGCTTGGGAGACTATGTAAGATATCGAGTCTACCCGCTGTACTATTGCTTTGGCCCCAGAGGTCTGTTTTTATTTGGATGATGACTCTAAAAAAAAGCAACTTAACAGGGATGTCAACCTTTAATTTTCTTTTTTCTTTTTTTTTTGTGGTGTCTCTGTCTGCTTTTGGTATTAGGGTGATATAGGCCTCAAAGAAATTGTTTGGGAGTGTTTCTGTTTCTTCAGTTTCCTGGAAAAGCTTGAAAAGGACTGGCAATAGGTCCTCTTTATTTTTTTTTTCATTTTTTATAATTTTATTTATTGAATCATCGTTAGAGCAGTTATAAAGCTTTCGGGTCTAAGCAGTTACAAAGCTTTCGGGTCACACAATTAAACACCCGTACCTTCATCAGTGCCCATTCTCCACCACCAAAAACCCCAGTATACCCCCATCCCACACCCTCCCCCTACCTGTGGGGCAGATGATTTCCACATTACTCTCTCTTGACTTTGATCACATTCAATATTTCAACACCAGACCCACCATTATTATTTGAGATTTTACCCCAACACTCAGATCTGCTGAAAAGGCAACAGTAGACAATTTGTGTTCTATTGCTGGTTATGAATAACATATGATGTCGCGTGGCTGCAGTAGGGCCATGTGATTTTGAAATTCCAAAATTTTAACACTTAAATCTGGAGGGATTTCTGCCAAAAGCCACTGGGTTTTGAGATTTGCTCCTGGGTCTCTGGGATCATGGCCATTGAGCAGCTTGATCAGGAACCAGAGAGGCCATTCATGGGCGATGACTTGGGGTCTCGTTGGGATGGGGAGGACAGGCCCGGCTCCACCCCCATCCTGTGAGGCCCAACAAGTTTAATCACTGTGGGCCCAAGCCTGACTGTCCAATGGCCTCTGGAGGATGACGGCCACTGAGCCGCCAAAAGGGAGCAGACGGAGAGACAACACTTTTTCCCCCCCTGGAGTGGCCCGGCGACAGTAACCTACTGTGGGATCCGGACGCATTTCTGCCAAAAGCCACTGGGTTTCGAGATTTGTTTCTGAGTTTCTGGGATCATGGCCGTTCAGCAGCTTGATCAGGAGCCAGCGAGGCCATTCGTGGGTGATGATTTGGGGTCTCGTTGGGGTGGGGAGGAAAGGACCAGCTCCACCCCCATTCCGTGAGGCCCTGCGTGTCTTGTCACTGGGGGCCCAAAACTGACTATCCAGTGGCCTCTGAAGGATGGTGGCCACTGGGCCGTGGGGGGGAACAGGCCAAGGCATGAAACCTATTTCCACCGGGGTTGGCCCAGCACTGGTAACCTACTGCAAGGACCAGACACATTTCTGCCAAAAGCTACTGGGTTTCAAGATTTGTTTCTGTGTCTCTGGGATCATGGCCATTAAGCAATTCCATCAGGAAACAGAGAGACCATGCCTCCAAGTATATAGCTGAGTCGGAGGTGGTTTGTAGGTGTGTTTCCCACATACCTAACTTTTGGCCTTTTACTTTCTTGACAAACTTTGCCCTAAATTTTTTGGGTCTGGCCAAAGGCACAGAAGCAATTTTGGGGTATCTGGAAGTCTGAAGGCACCATCAGGCTGCTGATGCACTCACCTCACAGGTACAGACTGACCAGCTGGCGGCACCATACCCTCAATAGGTCCTTTTTAAAGGTTTGGAAGAATTCATTAGTGAATCCATCTGGACCCGGGATTTTGTTTTTGGGAAGACTTTTGATTACTGTTTTAATTTTCTTGATTGTGATAGTCTATTCAGGTATGGCCATTTCTCAAAACAAACAAACAAACAAAAACAAACAAACAAACAAACAAAAAACAGAAATTGAGCTCCTATTTGATCCAGCAATATCACTTCTGGGAATATACCCTGGAGGCTCAAAAACATACAGCAGAAACACCATCTGCACTCTTATGTTTAGTGCAGCACTATTCACTATAGCCAGAACTGGAAAACCACCTGAGTGTCCAAGAACAGAAGAATGGATAAAGAAACTATGGCACATCTGTGGCACTGTAGCACTGTCCTCCCGTTGTTCAACGATTTGCTCGAGCGGGCACCAGTAACATCTCCATCGTGAGACTTGTTACTGTTTTTGGCATATCAAATACACCACGGAGAGCTTGCCAGGCTCTGCCGTGCGGGCAGGATACTCTTGGTAGCTTGCCAGGCTCTCCGAGAGGGATGGAGGAATCGAACCCGGCTCGACTGTGTGCAAGGCAAATGCCCTACCTGCTGTGCTATCGCTCCTGCTGCTGGCACATCTACACAATGAAAGATGATGGAGCTGTCAGGAAAAAGGAAGTCATTAAACCTACCTCTAAGTGGATGGACATGGAGAGTATCGTGCTGAATGAAATGAGTCAGAAGGAGAGGAACGATACAGAATGACTGCATTCATTTGTAGTATGTAGAAAATATATAGTAGACTAATATCCATGGCCAGGGAAAACAGGGGTTAGGGGGACTGGTCAATGGTTGGAACTAAACCAGTAGTCTGTGTGGGGCTGAGGGTAAGTAAGATAGAGAAGAGACCAGCATGATTATAATAGCTGGGAATGATCACGCTGGACAAGACCAGGGGTTTAAAAGTATGTAAAGTGCATTCATTAATAAAAAAAAAAATCACAGCATCGCACATGTAAGACAAGTGCTCTATCATTGAGTCACATACCCAACCTGAGCTTGCGCTGAATTTTAAGGTCAATTCCAGGAGGACATACATCTCTATGTTAATTCCGCCAATCTGTGAACATGAAATTGCTCTCTATTTAACAAGGTCTTTTCTTAATTATCACAGCAATTTTCTATTTATGGTTTTTATCATACAGATAGTAATTGCATGTGTTTACAAAACCCATCCTGGAGTGCTTCATGTTTTCTAATGCTGTTATAAATTACATTAAAATAGTCACGGCCGCGGTCCTCCCGTTGTTCATCGATTTGCTCGAGCGGGCCCAGTAACGTCTCCATCATGAGACTTGTTGTTACTGTGTTTGGCATATCGAATACGTCACATGTAGCTTCCAGGCTCTGCCGCGCGGGCGAGATACTCTCAGTAGCTTGCCAGGCTCTCCGAGAGGGGCGGAGGAATCGAACTTGGGTCAGCCATGTTGGCCGCTTGTAAGGCAAACGCCCTACCGCTGTGCTAAATGTGTTTAAGTATTGACCGTGAAAAAAAAAGTATGTAAAGGGATATTCTTGATAACCTTTCAATATCAATATTGCAAACCATAATGCCCAAAAGGAGAGCGAGAGCGAGAGAGAGAGTGCATAGAGGTAGGCAGGGTGGGGGGTGATGGGAGGGAAGCTGGGGACACTGGTGCTGGGAAATGTACACTGGTGGGGGGATGGGTATTGGAATACTGTATGACTGAAATCCAATCATAAACAGTTTTGAAAGGGTAAAAAAAAATAGTGAATTTGAAAAAAAAAAGAAAAGCAACTCAAATCACTGTCCCCTGCATGACCACAGGGGAGTCTTGCTTGAGATTTTGTTTGGACTGACAATCACCCTGACCCCAAGAATCGTGCTTATTAAGAACTCGCCATGGGACAGGCCAATGTGATTTACACTTTTCATGTACTCATTTAGGCCACAAATCATCCTATAAGAGGGATACTGTGACTGTCCCCATTTCACAGATCAACAAGTTGAGGCCAAGGGAGGTTTAGCAATTTGCAACAAGGACAACAACGGATATGAAGTACACCTGAGATGTGAGCCTAGCCCTCTCCAGAGCCTGTGATCATAACCATGACAAATTCCTGCTCAGCCAAGACCAAGTGAGGTCAGATGAAGTGGTGGGGTGGGGAAAAGGGGGGGGTTGTGTGGGGTGTGAGAGCACAGTTTTGCCCAGGGCAAAATTGAGCCAAGTGGAGGGAAAATAAAGTCATCAGTGCATGGAGCATGTGACAAATCCAAAAGATAAGGCAGCCGGAATGCCCGCACCTCCTCCATGCAGCTAGTGGCAATTCCGGTTTCATAGAGTTACAAGGTGCAGATCACGAAATCAATGTTGTGCCATGGACAAGGACAGCATACGGGAGTGGTGAGGGCTCATGTGTGCAGAGTCAGGATTGCTGGGTTCAAATTCATCTTTGCCTCATCCCTGGACTACCTCAGACAAGCCACTCAGCCTCTCATCTTTAGATAGAGAGATAGTTCGGTTATTCATTTATTTATTTTTTGCTTTTTGGGTTACACCTTATGATGCACAGGGGTTACTCCTGGTTCTGCACTCAGGAATTACTCCCGAAGGTGCTCAGGGGACCATATGGGATGCTGGGAATCGAACCCAGGTCAGCCACGTGCAAGGCAAAAGCCCTACCCGCTGTGCTATCTCTCCAGCCCCAGTCCATTTATTTTTATTAGAGAATTCTAATAGCATTTGAAAGCCTTTGCAAGGATCCTTTGCCCCTCTGTGGATCCAAGCCTCTTTTCACTCCTAGGGGTAATGCCTCCAAATGCATTTTCTGCCTCTCTTGCAACTGTTGGTGGCTGAGTGGGAGCTGTCAGGGGAGGGTTCTGGGAAATGCTCTTAGAAGACGTCGATGTAGCTGGGAGGAAAGATGAGTTGTCCTTTATCACTGTTCACATTTACATGGGACTTGGGCATGATGGCCGGAGCCCATCCCACCCCCACCTCCACCCATATGACCTTGACAGTTTTTTTTTAATTTTTTTTTTTTTTTGGTCACACCTGGTGATGCTCAGGGGCTACTCCTGGCTCTGCACTCAGGAATTACTCCTGGTGGTGCTGGGGGACCATATGGGATTCTGGGAATCGAACCCGGGTTGGCCGCGTGCAAGGCAAATGCCCTATCTGCTGTGCTATCACTCCAGCCCTGACCTTGACAATTTTGAAGAACATTCAATGTCCTTCCATTGAGAATGTCTGCTGATGTTTTTATGATCAGATGGGGTAGCTATTCGAAGAGAGGCATTCTCTCAGGACTGATGTTATCTTTGGGGAAGGTAACCTTTGATCATTATCAGTTCTCTCTGCTGTAAAGTTCCTGCTTGTCCCCAGCCTTCCAGCCCTGCACTTTGGAATGAAGTTTCTATTTGACAAAGTGCAGAATATCAAGTGGCGAGTTATTCCATTGCCCTCCTTCAGGGTGGAGTATCGACGACACGTATTGCTTGGAGTTCTTTTGCAAGGGACATTGATCTCTTCTTGCTTTTGATGGTTTTGCTCCTTCAGTTGCTCATTCTTATGGGTATGAATTGGAATGCTTATTTATTTTATTCATTTTTTTGGAGGGGAGCACACCCAGCAATGCTGATGGGTTGCTCCTGGCTCTGCACTCAGGAATTACTCCTGGCAGTGCTCAGGGGACTATATGGGATGCTGGGGATTGAAACCAGATCAGCTGCATGCAAGGCAAATGCCCTACGGCTATTGCTCTGGTCCCCATTTCTTTTATTCTTTGGATTATACTCTAGCACAAATTTACTCGTTTTCTTGCTCAAATTGCGCTTCTCGGCCTTTTGGCTAAGATCAAGTGTAGTATCTGTTCTTAAGAGTGCTCCCATCAGCCACTGGGAAATCTTTCCCTTGGCTCCTTAGACTTATCCTGAGAGAAGCAACAATCTGAGACAGGTATTTTGCAACAACAGCTTTAAAATACCCCCATTCCTGTTTGCTCAGAACTTTTGAATAAGAGTATGCAGCTTCCCTAAGACCCGGTCTCTATCTTCGGCACAGCTCAGTCATGTGATTTGCCTTGGCCAATGGGGAAAGGCTCAAGTATGCTAAAGCCTGGTGCAGGGAGCTTGCAGACCGTCATGTGAGCAAGCTTGGGTCAGCCACTGGGCCAGGAAAGATCATGTTCCCTGACCTCCAGCCAAACAATAACCACGTGACAGAGGCATTTGACCAGAACTGCAGATGTCGGTCTAACCCCCAGGCAAGTGTACCCCCCCCCCACATCCAGTTCTTCCAACCCTTAGCCTTGAATAATCCACAGTTAATCTGTTCAATTTGGGGGTGGTCTGTTATGCATTGAAAGCTAACAGCTACACAGGCTGCTTCCTTTAGCAAGTCTATGTTATTTGAGTTTTCATGAAGTCAAACCTAATCCTAAATGAATACAGGGTTTATTTCACAGGGAGGTCAGGGGAAGTGAGTGAGGCAAGGGGAACGCATAGAGGAGTGTCTTGGGAGAGAAATAATAGTTGATGATGAGTATTTACTTTGCTGTGTGTTGGTATTTAACTCGTGCTTTGGCTTTGATTTTTAGTAATGTGAGAACCATACATTTCTGGAGCAGAGATCTCATGAGTGATAAATAAGCAATTTTCTGTCCGTGCCCCACACTGCCCTCACCCTGCAGCCTTAGACCACTAGAATCCACAAGTCATTAAAGAAGTTGAGTATGAGAGAGAATTCATGCCAGGGGGAAGTCAGGGATGTCTCAGGAAGAGGCATTGAAAAAGACTCAGAGACCTAGGCTTGTAGCTACTTTTAAAGTTAGTTTCAGAAAGTGTTTTTCTCTATAGGTGCTATTGGGAGGCGGAAATCATAAGTTGAATACCAATAGTTTTCTGGAGGAGGCAGATAACATGGCGGAAGGAAGGAAGGAAGGAAGGAAGGAAGGAAGGAAGGAAGGAAGGAAGGAAGGAAAGAAGGAAGGAGCAGTCACTCTGCAAGAACACCTTAAGGCACGGCAACTTCCAGTTCAGCCTGCTGCTGTAGAAACGCAGACAGATGCCGAAAAGATAGCACAGTGGGTAGGGCTCTTGCTTTGCACTTGGTGACCTGGTTTGATCCCCAGCATTCCATATGCTCCCCTGAGCCCCACCAGGAGTGATCTCTGAGCCACAGAGCCAGGATTAGCCCTGAGCACCGCCAAGTATGCCCCCCAGTTCACCAAATCAAATCAATCAAATCAAGCCAAAACTAAAAATGCAAACAGCGCAGTAGAGAACTTAGATCAAGAGTTTTGTTTTCCGAAGCCTAAAAGAATTGTGCTGCCACAGAGGCAGGGTGAGGTGGAGGGGATGAGGTAGGGATGGTGGGAGGGATGTTGGGAGCATTGGTGGTGGAAAATGGGCACTGGTGGAGGGATGGGCACTTGATCATTGTATGACTGAAACACAAACATGAAAGTTTGTAAGTCTGTAACTGTACCTCACGGTGATTCACTAATAACAAATTTTAAAAAATTATTCAGACACAATGCTCTCACTAAGTGCTCAGTAGCGTTGTCTACTGAAATGCTCATGTCTGAATGAAAAAAAAATCTTGTTGCTAAAAAAAAAAATCCTCTGAGCACTTTAAGAACTGGCACTGATAGACTTGCTCCATGGAGGCTTGCCACCTCTTGCAGTTGGCAGAAAGCGTAACATCTGCAAAGGGTCACAGAACCAGGGAGGCCAAGGAAAGCTAGGGCGGGGGTGGGCCGGGTGGCATCCGGGGCCGGGCGGCGTGGCATTGGTGTCGGGACATGAGCACAGAGTGGCTTGGCTTCAGTCTTGGCTCTTCAGTCCCAGGAAGGCCCGCAGGACATGGCCGTCCAGGGCAGTTATGTGTATTTGGCCGGATATCAGCTGTTAGCTGGGAATGTTGGGCCAGCACATAGGGTGGAAAGAACGGTTCCAGAAGGAAGTCATTTTCTTTGTGTTCTCACATGTGGGCAGCCTCAGGAAAGAGAAACTGGAGCCCTGAGGGAGAGGAGGAAAGGCACTAGGAGCTTTGTTCCTTCTGGTAGTGCTGGGGCGGCTGCAGCCACTGAAAGGAGGTGTGAGAATGCTCTGATCTGTTTAGATTGGCCTTCTCAGAGACCACAGCAGCCAGAACGGTAATTACAAACAAAGCGACTTTCATTAAAACGTCCTTTGGAAAGCATCCTAACAGAGTTAGCACCAGGCAGATTCGGAGCCCCTTTGCCGGGTTCCTGTGACTCCCCCCACATTACCTGGGACTTAAGGGCAATTGGTTAAGATTTTTCAGTCTCAGACAGCAGTGGCTGGGCTAGAGCGACGGCGCCTGCCTTACATGTGACTGACCTGGGTTCAATCCCCAGCATCCCATACGGTCCCTTGAGCACTGCCAGGGAGTGGTTCTTGCTGAATGCAGAGCAGGGAGTAATCCCTGAGTATTGCCAGGTGTGACCACAAAACTAAAAACTAAAAAACAAATAGCAGTGGCTGACATAATTGGGTTCTCATATGTAAGTTGGTCCAGGCTTGACCTGGCAGTTCCATCATTAAAAGGAAGATCCTTCCATTGTCCTGCCCCATCAGTTCAGTTTGTGGCTTCAATCCTTAAGCCTACCTCATGGTCCAGGCTGCTGGTGCACCAACCATCACACCTATATCTAAGGTAAAGTGAGAGGAGGAGGGCAAAGGGGCTTCTGATTGGGGCTAGCATTCTCATCTTCCTGACATCATTGCTCAGAACCTGGTTCTGTGCCATATTCTAATATGAGAGGAGTCTGGGAAATATGATCTTTATTTGGGCACATCTACCCTGAGGGGTATGTGTATAGGTTGTTTTTAAAAGGCTGGCAGGGCCAGAGAAATAGTATTGTGGAGGGGCTGGAGTGATAGCACAGCGGGTGGGGCGTTTGCCTTGCACACAGTTGATCTAGGTTTAATTCCCAGCATCCCATATGGTCCCCCAAGCACTGCCAGGAGTAATTCCTGAGTGCAGAGCCAGGAGTAACCCCTGTGCATCGCCAGGTGGGTAAGGTGCTAGCCTTGTATGCAACCAACCTTGGTTTGATCTCTGGCACTTGGTTTGATCTCTACCACCCCAAGCACTGCTAGGAATGATGTCTGATAACAGAGTCAGAAGTAAGCCCTGAGAAATGCCAGAGGAGGCCCCCAAGCCCCAAAATAAAAATAAATAAATTTTTGAAGTAATGTGAATAGCATTCTTTTATTCTTTAACATTCCTCCTATCAAGAGGAGGGGATACTATAACCCCCGGCTCCCACAAGTCCACACACATTCCCTAGCTCTGTGCTGGGGTCTCACTGCCTTGAACAGAATAGGTCATGATGTTTTTGTTTCTTTATTCTGGCTTTGGGGCCACACCCCACGGTGCTCAGGGCTTACTCCTGTTTTTGTATGCAGGAATCTCTCCTGACAGTGCTTGGGGGAATCATAGAAGATTCCAGGGATTGAACCTGGGTAGCCTGTGTGCAAGGCAAATGCCCTACCCACTGTACTATCTCTCCAGTCCCGGGTTGTGATGCTTTTATAGTGGAATGTATCATATGCGGCCATGCAGCCCCTCCCAGCACCCATCAGTTAGACTTGAGCCAGGACCCGAGTCGTGGGCACATGGCCTACTGGTGGCACGTACTCACAGGAGTTCTTCCTGGCTTTAATATTTTGCCGTTACCATCTTGCCATTCTCTCATAACTGTCATCTTCAAGTTCTGAATTTTCTCCTTGAATGTGTGTAAAGTAAGTAAAGGCCCTCGATTTACTCGAGCTGGCCCAGTAACGTCTCCATTGGAGACTTTGTTGTTACTGTGTCTGGCATATCGAATACGTCACGGGGAGCTTGCCAGGCTCTGCCGTGCGGGCGAGATACTCTCGGTAGCTTGCCGGGCTCTCCGAGAGGGGCGGAGGAATCGAACTCGGGTCGGCCATGTTGGCTGCGTGCAAGGCAAACGCTCTACCGCTGTGCTATCGCTCCAGATGGGATAGCATCTGGGGCTTCTGGTGGAAAGGCCAGTGGAACCCATGGACCGTGCATGCAAGCAGAAAGCAGAGAGTCAAGATGTGAATCCTGGGCTGTGATTCAGCCAATCACTTATGCTTAAACTGACCTCACAGGAGAGGGAAGAAGGGAAAGATGGGGTCAGAGAGACGGTTCATAAGGTGCTTGGCTCGCACATAGCTCGCCTGAGCCCTGATGGGTATAACACCCAAAGCAAACCACAACAGCCACAGCAAAAAGCTATGGAGCCCTGGGGCCTGTCCCCAAGGACAAGAAAAGAACTGATGTATGGCCTGGCTTCTCTCCGCTTTAAATTTTCCCTGAAACCTTCAGGCACATGTTCTGCCACCAACTCCCAGCAATGACAAGTTCCAAAACACAGGAAATAATGGGAACCCTGGACACGCCACGCTGGGAGGCCTGCTGTCCTGTGCAAGAGGCCTTCCACTGTCCATGGACAGATCTTCTCTGAAGTCTTGGTGACACAGGTGTCAGGGTCCCCACCTCTGACTTGGAAGATGCCAGTGAACTCCAGCTGCCCCCAGCACTCGCTTCTGCTTAGAGCTCATCTTCATTTTAATATGATTCCCCAGGCCTGTCCTAATTCTCTGAAGCTGCCCCTTGTGCCAGCCCCTGGGCCTTTGCACATGCTGGTCTCTCCCCACAGACACTTTTCTCCCACTTCAACAAACTTCTTGTCTTTCTAAGATGCCTTCCTTGGCCACGCTGGTGTCTTTGCTTCGGTTGTACTAGAGAGTTGCCCCATCGCATTCATGCACTGTTTGTCGTCTGGCTAATTGCTATTGAATTTCTGTCTCCTCCCGCCCACTGCAGTCCATGCTTCCTTCAGAGCAGGCATCGGTCTGTTTTGTTCCTGGCCCTCCCAGGGGTCAGAATGCCACAAGTACCTACTCCATGTAGGTTTGCTGAGGAACCAGACTGTCTTGTTTTGTCTCATCACCACCCCATGAAGCAAGCAAGGTCATGCACTCCCATTTCAGGGATGAGAAGAATGAGGTCTCGAGAGAGAAGGGGCTACTCCTGGACCCTTGGGAGTTGCAGGTCTTGGTGACTGTGCACAGGACACCCCTCCCCAACACCAGGGGGTCGGTGAAGGCAGAGGGAAGAGGCCTGGGTCAGCTGTGGGGCTTCTGGGCTCCCACCACCTGTCCTTATTCCTAGATACGACCTAACAAGTAGGCCCTGGGCTGCACCCACTGTTGTGGGTATAGGCTGAGGAGGAGGAAAGCGAAAGGGTGGTGGCCCAGGGCTGATACCTTCCGCCTGGATGGGAGAGTTCAGGAGCAAAGGCTGGGCCAGGCATTTTGGCGTCTACTACACAATGCTGGAGGAGTGAGAAAAACTTCTGGAAAGTTCTCCTTATGCGTGCTAGCAAGCTTGAACTTGGCGATAGCTTATGTGTATTTATCTTCCTTGAGCTTTGGAAATAGGGGTTGAAGGCATGAAGGGGAGCTGGCGATCTGGGTCCAAAGCTCAGCAACTCCTCACTGGATCACTTTGGAGAAATGCCTACATTTCCCTGAGCCTCAGTTTCTCCATCTGTAAAAGGGGGCAAGGGTTAATTGTGGGTCTGATGTACTATTGATGATGCTGGGGGGCTATATGGTGTTGAGGATCAAACTCAGCGCCTTCTGCATGCCAGAACTGTATTCCATCCCTTTAGACTCTCTCCCTGGCCCCTCTTGGAAAGGGAGAAGGGCAGGCCCACATTGCCAGTGAGAAGAAGGACTGTTTGGAAGTTGGTCCTGACACTGAGACAGACCCCCAAACTGCCCCTATATTCCACAAAGGGCCATCTTGTTCCATGCCCATTGTCCTGGGATATGCCATGGGCTCCCCCACACTGGGGTGCCAAATGCCCTTGCTTTGGGAACAGGGATTACCTTTTGCCTCTCTGGCTCCATTGGCACTAGTAGAAAGGCAGGTTTATTTGGTCTTGGAGAACTTTCCAGAAGTTTTTCTCACTCCTCCAGCATTGTGTAGTAGACGCCAAAATGCCTGAACCAGGGACACAGTGTACACAGCACGGGAGGTGATGGCTGGCTGTGCTGCCTTGGGTAAGGTCCCTTTCCTCCCTGGGCTTCATTTCTTCACCAAACAGGGAGCACGCTGGTCAGATCTACGAGTGACAACCTGGCACCTGTGTAGGGACTTGGAGATGTAGCTACCCGGGGGCCAGTCCCTGTGAGCAGAGACCCCCAGGGAGAGGTGGGAAGGGCTCAGCCACCAGCTCTGCCTCCCACAGGGCCTTCTGCTCTCTGGATTCTCCAGCTGCCCTGCTGGAGGCTGAAGGTCTGAGTGTGAGTTTCCAAGAAAAGGTGTGTGGGTGTATGGGGCTCGAGCGTTCAGTGGCCAAGAACCGTTCCCCTGGCCGGCCCATGGCGACGGACGGGTGAAGGACTTGGGGAACAGAGAAACTGGGAAACTGGGCCCCAGGCTGGTTGGCAGTCAGTTTATTTCTCTCTTCTCCCCAGCTCAGTCATAGTTGTAGTTTGGGTCGTAATCCCAGTCATCATAGTTCCATCATCCTAGTCTCCTCGCAGATCTCAAAGTTTTCTACCTCATTATATCTTCTTCCTCATCTTGTCGTAGTCTCCTAGTCCTCTACTTCTAGTCTTTGCTATCCTTCTGCTCCCAAAGTCTCAGTTCTCATCCTCTTTCTAGCGGTCGACTTTCTAGACCCCCCCCTTACCCCTTACAGCATAGTTATGTAGAAATCATGAAGGGTGGGGACACACAAAGTGGGGTTGAACATTATCATAACAACAAACAGATGTAAAGCCACTCCTTCAGGAGATTAACTCAAGGACAAAATCTCATCTGAGGGTTCAGCACTCCAGATTACTAGGAGATCCGCTCAAGGGCGGGATCCAGGGTGTATTGCTTTCTCCTTTCCTCAGCTAATAATTCATGTAAACAATCAAAGTAAATTTCTTTCTTTCTTTTTTTTTTTTTTTTTGCTTTTCAAGTCACACCTGGCAATGCTCAGGGGTTACTCCTGGCTCTGCACTCAGGAATCACTCCTGGCAGTGCTCAGGGGACCATATGGGATGCTGGGAATCGAACCCGGGTCGGCCACATGCAAGGCAAATGCCCTACCCATTGTGCTATCACTCCAGCCCCGCAAATTTATTTCTTATAATATTTCTAGTCATTTTGTATGAGCACAGTAAGAGATATATTAAAACTTAAAGGTTGACTCTTCCTGGGGACATCTCACTATATATTCCAGACCATAATCCTCGGGCCAGGTTAGTCTTTCCTAACTCCAGCAGGGTCCTTATTCAATTCTTTTTGGGTCATGACAGAGTTTGTTCCATGACCCTGCTCTTATTATACTTATCTTGTCTCCTTTTGATGCCAGGGTAGTTTGCAGCTTGTCCTGGGTCCATCCCTGGGTCCTTTGTTGGGACTTTGCTTTTGGAGTGCTAGGAACTAAGGGCTACTAAGGTTTAAGTCAAATAAATATGGATGCTCAGGAGTAAATATTATTTTGGAGTCAATTAACTCCCATGTTATAGCATGAACGGTCCTCCTGTGTCTATACTAAAAGGACGTTGCTAAATAAACCATGCAAATGACATAAAAGAAAAAAGAAAAGCAATATAGGATTATTAGTGCTTGATGGAATTGGGTGGGCCTCAGGGCACAGTTGTTGGGAGTTACTCAATAAACCTAAGCTCCCCTGCAGGAGGAGCAAGGATAACCCAATGTTATCCAACAGTCTGAAGACTTCTAGAGGTCTGCACAGGTTTCGCCCTTCCTGCACAGACATCAGAGGATCAGTGGTGTCCTGGGGCTCTGCTACAGGGTTGCAGCCTAACACTCCTCAAGGGACTTAGCTTGTCTCCTTTTGAAGCCAGAGGATCCTTTTGACAGAGCAGGTGCCCATGATAATGGGGGCAACCTGGGTGATGAGCCGGAGGCTGGGGCCAGGCCCTTGGAGCCGGGCGGCAGGACTGAGGGCAGAGATGGAGACGAGTGGGAGGGAGAGACTCAAGGAGGAAAAATGAACACCAGTGCTTGCCTGCCCAGCACCGTTGCTTCTTGAAACAGCACCTCAGCTCCCCATGGCCAGTCCACACGGCCGGGGTGGGATCAGGGTCTGATGGCGTGATTCAGGATGGGTCAATCCAAGTGAAAGTGCTAAGTGCAGGGGTGGGAGTGGGGCAGTGCTGGATGGAGAGACTCAGGCTTTGCTGGGCTCACTGGGATGGGACGAGGGGTAGGGAGCATTCTCTGTCTTCAGGAGGCTGGACTGGGAGCACGTGAGTGCAGGGACTGCTGGGGCCACCTGTCAGGAGACAAACAGACTAAGAATAAAATTCATGCAGCTGATACAGGACTGTGATGTGGAGAGGAGGACTTTCATGGAGCTCCTGGATCAAACCACGCCTGAAGCCCTCCTTTTGGTTCCTGTATGTAATCCATCCCTTCCTGGGGATTGGGTTTCGATCCATTGAACTTTCGAGTCCTGTGACCGAAGAGGGTGGAAGGGAAGAGGCTGACAAGCAGGAACCTACACGAATCTACAAATAGGAACACAAACCAGTTTCATGGCCCTTTCGAAGCACAAAGATTTTGGGCCGTCCCCCTACCTTAAGGATGGCGCTGTCCCTGGCACTCAGGGCTTTACTTGGCCACTCCCCCTAGCAGAGAGCCAGCCCAGCCCACCAGCCCCCCAATACAAAATAAACATGGGCACAAGACCAATATGCTGGTCTCACCTGAGCCTGGGAGGGGTCAGTAAGGATGGGGGCACCCATTCACCTGTTCAAGAACTAACATTTATTAGGCACCTGCAGCATGCGGAAGTTTGCATGCACAGCCTCATCTCCTCTTGCGAGATCATCATCCTGGTTCGTGAGCAGGACCCTGGGGCTCAGGTCTAAGAGATGAAGCCGCTTGCCCCACGCCTACGTCCTGCCCACGGCCGCACTGAGCGCAGTAGATGCAGAATAAAGGCTCGGGAGCCTCAGGGCTGTGCGCCTCTGGCCACCCTCAGCTCTGCGTTCCTGACATTCTTGACTGCACGGCAGGAGATGAGCCTGAGCCGGGCTGGGCTTGCTTGGGTGACTGACTGAGGAGGGACTCGGGGCTGGGACAGAGCCAGGCAGTCTAAGGGGGTCCCATTTCCGCGGCCCAGCCGCCTGCAGGAAATGCCTCTGAACAAACACAGAGGCCCCCTCTGGGTGGGACAGAGCAAAGTGGGGGGCCCGGGGATGAGCTGATGATGATAGGACAGTGCTGGCCTCGGAGGGATGAGGACGGTGTCTCTTGGCCCTGCCCTGGGACCTTGGGCAGAGTCCAGCTGCAGTGTTACCGTGGGTGGGGCTGAAGAATGAGCTGGGCTGCTGGCCAGAAGGTGAGAAGGAGCTGGACACAGAGTGGTGTCCTTTCCCAGGCAGGGTGGACACCCCGCGAGTCCCTGAACTAGACCTGGGGTGGGTATGGTGACTGGGAGTGTTGCAGGGAAGCCCCCCAGGCAGAGACCTGCCTTTGTCAGCATTGGGGAGTCTCAGAAGACATGGGCCCACAGCACAGACAGGAAGCGGAGTTCTAGAACCTTCTTCTGGGATGGTTGTGTCTGCTTTAACCCAAGGGTCCTGCCAGGGTCTGTTTGAGGACATCACTGGTGTCCCCAGGGCCAGGACAGCTGGAGGTGGGGAAGGAGGCTTGGGGCACTGAGTCAAGACCGGTGAAGACCGGCATTTCCCAGGGGTGCCCCAGGCCCAAGGAAGCCCTGCAATAAATAGGACCCATTTTCCAGACTTCAGGAGAAGTCTGTCCACACTTTCCCCCACATCACTGATGGTCACAAGGGACATGGCACATCAAATGCTCTGACAAGTCCTGCAGCTGGCATGGATGTATGCACGGATCTAGTAAACCCGGCGCTTCTTGGTCATGGGCACTTTCACTCATTTTGTTCTGGGACCACACCTGGTGATGCTCAGGGCTTAATCCTGGCTCTGCACTCTGGAATTACTCCTACTGGGGTTCAGCAGAATGCCGGGGATCTGACCCAGGCTGGCCACGTGCAAGACCAGTGCCTGACCCGCTGGGTGATGGCTCTTGCTAGAACCTCCAAACAAAGTCTCGAGGGCAGGGGCACTTTTTGAGAAGAGTCCCGGTTCTTGTCTGGGAAAGCATCATCCAGGACTGCTCGGGAGAAGGGACCCTGCTTAGACTTTCTGGGAGCCCCAGGTCTGAGCTCCGGATGCTGAGCCTTGGGGCAGGGCGGCCCTGGGGGTGGAAAGAATCATTCCCACCATGACGCAGGGCAGACCAACTTCAAGGACATCCCAAGACTGAGAGCACTGGGAGCAGGGCCAGCCTTTCCACTCATCTCGGGCATGGAGATCGGGAGCCACAGCTGGGCAGCTCTCTGTCCCCTGGGTACTGCCCCGTCCTGCCAGAAAGTCCACCGCAAGACAGGAGCTCTTCCGAGAAGCCAAGGGAAGCCGGTTCTCGGCGCAGGCAGGGGCTCTTGCAGGAGGCAGGCGGGGAGAGGAAAGGGATCCCTTGGAGGTAGGAGGCCCCCACCTGCCCACCCTTGCAGAATCTGGCGAAGTTCCGAGGGGCAGCCGACTCTCCTGCACTCCCGGGGCAAGGAGGGCTGAATCCCAGGTCCCAGGTCCTGTGTTCGGATCCAGCCGGCCCAGGGCAGAGCCAGCGGGCTCCTCCCTGGGTGCAGCCCGGCTGCTCCTTAGGTGCCCACGGGCCGTAGCATCATGCGGGTGGCGCGCAGCGAGTAGCTGGGGCCCTGGAAGTAGTACCAGCGGATGCCATTCAGCTTGCGCATGTGGTGGCGTGCCGGGTAGTAGATGCCGTTGAGGTTGGAGAGGCCGCAGGCGTCAAACCACCATCCTGGGGGGGTGGGGGTGGGGGGTGGAGAAATGAGGAGAGTGGAGGGGGAGAGCCCCGCCAGTGAGGTCAGGGTTATCCTCCCCCATGACGACCAACACTACCACCACAGCTATGTCGCTGCCTCCTCCAGGAAGCCAGCTTGCAGGGAACCTGGGTGGGTGAGTGGAGGTCAGGGGGCCCCGGGAAGGCGCTGGGAGACCCCGGCCTCCTGCTCAGTTTGTGGCCTCTGGAGACAGCACCAGCTTCTTGTCACTCCAGTTCCTGTGTCCCTGTGACCCTCTCTCACCATCCTCCCTCCACCCCCCACTCTTCATCTTCCCTGCTGGCTCTGGCGGTCACTGATTCTGTGTCTGGAGGTCTCTGTCCTGGTCTGTCTCTGTCTCTGTCTCTTTGTCTCTGTCTCTCTCCCTCTCAAATAACACTCGTCTCACTGAGGGCCTTTGAACTCTGTTATCCTGTCCTTCTGCATCTGCTTGTTAAATTCCTTTTTTTTCCTCTTGGTTTTTGAACCACATCTGGCAGCGCTTGGGGCTGACCCCTGGCTCTGTGCACAAGGATTACTTCTGGCAGTGCTCAGGGACCAAGTCTAGGTTGGCTGCGTGCAAGTGCCCTACCTCTGTACTCTCTCCGTCTGTCATATTTGGTCACCATCTGCCTCTCTCCTCTGTACTTCTGTCCCCTAAGTTGTCTCCACGCTACTCTCAGGGTCTCCCTCTATGCGCCCATCTCTGTGTCTTGGGAAATCTCCCACCTATCTCTGTCCCTCCAATCTCTCTCTCTTGGACCCAGCTCTCTGCCTTCATCTACCCCTCTGCTCCCAGACCCTGGGCCAGCACATGTGGGATGGGGATGGGGGTGCCTGGTGGGGTGAAACTCTGGGACACGCCTGTAGAAAAGTGAGACTGCTGGTTGTAGGGGGTGAAGCCTGAGAGACACCTCAAGGACTGGAGCGGGCTGGCGACCAGCCTGGGGGGTGAAGGGGGGTGTGGAATCGAGACGCCAACCAGGTTCCTGACTGTCCTGGTTCCACAAGGACCCAGGGAGGGAGGGAATGGGGTGCACAGTGGGCGAGCCGGCAGGCGTAGGGGGCTTCTCTCCACGGCACCCACCTCCAGACAGCATCTGGGCACACTTGCAGAGGCAGTTGTCATTGTCTGCGTCACGGGTGCTGAAGTTGGTCCCCTGCAGGGCCAGGCTGCTCTGGCGTCCTGCTGAGCCACTGTACCCGCCCAGAGAAAGCCTGGAAGCCACCCAGAGGTGGTGATGGGAGAGAAAGGATCTGGAGTCAGCACGGGGGTGTTTGGGGAAGAGCAATCTCCCAGTCAGGGGCGTCCCTCTGTTTGTCTTGGGGTGAGGGGGTCCAGCCTGGGGAGCTCGAATTTTCCTCCAACCCCCTGCTTGCTGCTTCCTCAGGTGAGAGTGTCTGTGGCGGTCCCCACCCACTGTGCCTGCTTCAGGCCGAGAGAGAAGATGGCCGTGAGCATGAGGACACAGCTGGCCTCACTTGCTCATCTCTGGACCATGGGGCTCCGCAGCAGTCAGCTCCCTCGCTTTTACACCCTCACAACACCCCATTCTCTCCGATGAGGAGACAGATGCAGGCACTGAACAGAGCTTGCCCAAGGACTCAGAACCCAGGAGGGTGAGGTGTGGCCTGGCTGGGCAGTGCAGTATGTCAATGCTGCTCCCCTGCTGGGCATCCTGCAGCTCCAGCCCCCTCACCCCTCCTCATAGCCATTCTCCTCCTCCGGGAAGTCTTCCCTGATCACACCTACATATTGGTGCCCTGGGGCACCCCCAACACAGTGGCTGCCACCTCTGCAGACAGCAGGTGGGTGGAGGGTGGGGGTGGGGAGACTTTATAGACTTCAGCTCTGCCAGGGGTGAGTTCCTGGGAGTGGGGGAGCACATTCAGATTGTGTGGTGGTTCTGACCATGAGACCTAGGGGATTGGATTCAGATCCCGGCTCTGTTGCTAACCCGCTGAGAGTCCTGGGCACTTTGCTCCACCTCACGGCTCTGTCTTCTCTGCTTGTCCACACGCTCCTGGGAGTGGTGTTTACAGGGCTGCCGCGTTTGGACAATGCTGGCCCATGGCTGGAGCGGTGTGCAGCTGTGTATGGGAACGCTCTGGGCACTGACAGCCGTCTGCCTGTCCTGTGCTCCCGGCTCTGGGCTCAAGCTGGCACCGCTGAGCCTGGCTGAGGGAGTGTGGGGTGTGGAAACCGGAAAGGGGCCTGCACTGGCAGCTGAGGTGGGGCGCAAATTAGGAGGCTGCCTGGGTGGGGCTGAATGGACCCCAGATGTGGCTGGGGCAGCTTAGAAAGTGTCGAGGCCCGGGCATGTGGCGGGCTCAGACCTGCTCTCCCTTCCTGCTGTGGGCTCTGGGCATGATGTGGGCTCAGCCCTGCCCTTCCCGCTGTGGGCTCTGCCTATGGTGAGGTAGTGTGTGTGTGTGTGTGTGTGTGTGTGTGTGTGTGTGTGTGTGTAGGGGGTGGGCACAGGATCCAGATGTCTGCAGCCAGCTGTGAAGCCTTAACCGTGCCCTCACACTTGTGCCCAGGGTTATGCGCGGAATTACAGACCCACCTGCTGAGGGGTCTGTGTGGGTAGGGCCTCCCTGGATGGAGGAGCATGTGTGTGTGTGTGTGTGTGTGTGACAGATGCCCCTGCCTCAGTGCCCCCTCCTGGTCTACTCACATGATTTGGCTCCTGATCGTCCATCAAGAGCCCCAAGATGTGAGTTCCAGGCCAGGCTGGGGGAGTGAGGTTTAGGGTCCCACTCTGTCTGGGCTGGACCTAAGTGACGGGCCTGTTGGGATCCCTTCTGCTGAGCAGGCCCATATCCTGAGTCCCATCTCATAGGCTGCTCCTGTTCCCTCCCCACGGGCCAGACTGAGGAATCAGTGACCGCTGGGGGATGGTCGAGACACGGCTGGGGAGCCTCACTACCCCCGTTGTTCAGATACACATGGAACATGTCAGCGGTTCAGGGCTGGGCAAGTCAAAGAAACATGTGGGTCTCTGGGACCCCAATGTCAGCAGATGAGGGGCATTGCCCATGTGCCCGTGACTCTGTGAATGTGACAGTAGGTCTGGCTGTGAGCTCTGGTGGAAGATTCTACTCACTTACGTGTGGACATGTGTGTGTGAGTCTGTGCAGGAACGGCTGTCCTCAGCTGAGCTCTGGACTCCGTGCCTGTAAGAGTGTTGACCTGCAAGGCCTTCTGGAGTCATGTTTGCATATACATGTATGTGTACATGTGTCTCTCTGCGTGTGCACATGCATGTTTGTGTGTGCATGTGTGCACGCACACATATGCATGTGTATTTGTACATGGGTGTGTGCATGTGTGTGTGATTGTTTTCATGCATGCATGTATGTGCATGTGTATTCGCACATGTGTGTGTTTGCACGCATGTGTGTATATGATTGTATGCATGAGCATGTGTACGCATGTGTGTGTATGTGTGTGTTTGTGTGTACACACATGTGCATACATACGTGTGTGAGTGTGTTTTCGTGCTTGTATGTGTGTGCATTTATGTGTTGTGTCTGTGTCTGTTAAACCCCCGTGTCTGCAGTCCTCCTGCTGGTTCCTGCACTTGGCCTCGGTGTGAAGGTGCTTGGGCACACAGGTCCTGGGTGAGAGGCGGTGTCTGGCATGTGCCTCCCCGCCAGTCTCTGCTGCTTTCAGCTGCGGGCCCCAGCTGGGCTCCAGAGGGCCCCCTTGTTTCTGAGCCCTCCTGCACCCCAACGCCCGCACCCAGCTGCAGACTGCCCACAGGTCGCTGGCTTTGGGTTTCTCTATGGCGATTTGCTCCCCAGCCTGTTGACCCTATAGTGGGGTACAGGGACCAGGCGTGCTCTGTCCTTCTCCCTCTGACCCTCCTCTGGCAACTTGTAGCCTCTCTGGTGCATCCTGGGAGCTCCACTTCCCAGTGCCTACCCTACACTTCTCTGTATGCAGAGCCTCCTTCTTAGGATTTGAGTAGCCATCAAAAGAGGTTTGTGGGTAACTGTGACTAACTGGACATGAGCTCTATCTCTGCTTCTACTCAGAACATCCCCACTGCCTGCGATCCCTTCCTAGCCTCTCTTGGTCAGGACACTGTCTGCTGTTATAGTTTCACCTCCTCCAGGGAGCCCGCCCCAATCACACAGGTGCCTCTGTGCCCTGTGAGCTTTCCCATGAGGCAGGTTTTGCCTCTTAGGGGTGAGAGGTTGCCTACGGACATACTCGTCTATATCATTTTTTAGGGGAACACACACCCAGTGATACTCAGGGGTTAGTCCTGGCTCTGCACACAGGAATGACTCCTGGAGGTGCTCAGGGGACCATATGGGGTGCCAGGGATGGAACCCAGGTTGGTCACATTAAGGCAGGCACCCTCCCAGCTGGACTATCTCTCCAGCTCCTTGGACATACAAGTAGCACAATGTACTGTGAATAGCATTGAGGGATGACACCCAGATCTGATTTGTCCCCAGTGGGCACTGCCCATGGGTGCCTGGCACAGAGCTAGTGTTCAACATACTGGTCTCAATTAGGGCTCTACAGAAGGTTGAGTGGATGTGGGCCCTTGGAAGACTGGCATCCCTGTCTGGGAATATGGGCATGGAGTTCTCCCCGGCTCACACAGAGGGCCCAAGCAGTGCCCACGAGAGGACCTGGCGAGAGGTTCCAAAGGTAAGACACACTCAGTGGATACAAATGACAAAGATACACAGAAGCATAATTGTTGCTGTTGTGCCTTTGCATGTATGATGTGTCCAACAGTGACTGACTATGAGAGATGCTCTTCTGCAGATCTTCTCAATGATATGAAAAATATAGTTTTTATGATGAGGAGAGAGAGAGGGATTGGCTCAGGGTCTCCCAGGGAGACAGAGACGGAGCAGACGGAGCCAGGTTCCACGCGTTGGCATTGGTGGTCAGTGGCTTAACACTGAGGAGGGTTAAGGCTCTTATTTTACTGTGGGGGCAGGATATGGGCTCAGGAATTTCTACTGGCAGTGCTCTGGGAACTATGCAGTTCCAGGGATTGGACTTGGACCCCCTCTCCCCCTTTGTGCAGTGCCTGTGCCCCAGTCTTTTGAGCTGTCTCTAGTCCTTTTGGGCAAGGGGCATAACTGGTGGGTCACAGGGGTTACTCTTGACTCTACAATCAGAAATTGATCCTGGTGGTGCTTGGGGGACCATGTGGGATGTTCAGGATCAAACTTGGATTGGCCATGTGCTTGACAAATGCTATCCCTGCTGTACTACCGCTCCGGGCCGTGGCCTTGGTTTCTTATCCAAGGGGGATCCGGCTTAATCCTGCCTGGTCCAGATGCAGGTGATGTTTCCTGCATCCTAGACCTTGCACTGGAAGGAGGAAATGATCAGTCTGGGGTGGGTGCTGGGAGGAGGATATTAGAATGACGTGGCTGGGAGAATGAGGGCTATTTAATGGAAAAGAGAGCAGTGGGGTGGTGGAGTGGTGGGGTGGTGGTTGCAATATCACTGTGAAACGCCCCCAGAGGTGAGTTTAGGTCTAATGTGCAGGGGGCCTGAGTGACATCAGAAGTTTCTTGGGAAGGAGTGATGTCCCCATCAGTGGGGGCAATCCAGCATGGCTGGAGGTGCCCGCGAGAAGGTTTGAACATTGAAGGACTGCATGATACCAGGGTTCTCTGCAGTCCCATAAACACAAGCCTCCGAATCCAGTTGAGTCTGTGTCCCAAGAGAGCAGGGACCATGGTGTGGCTTCAGAACATGCATTTCTCAGAGGGAAAACATCAGGGAGCAGAGCTGCCAGTCATTTTGGAAACAGGGAAAAGTGACTTTAAATCCTAGCTGGATCTCACTCGTCTGCCTGGGAAGGGAATTTAAACCCTGCACCTCACTTTCTGCATCGCTGGAGCAGGCATAGTTCGGAGTGCCCTGGGGGAGGAATCGGTGGAGGAATGAGCCAGAACAGTCAGCAAATGCTCGTTCCTTTGTTCTAAACAGAGCTAAGAACCAGGCTGAGATGAGGTAAGAGGCTTGGATGATTTTATAATGCACGAGATCTGCAGCCCGTTTGATTCTTAAGAGGCAGAGGGAGGGAGAAACCAGAGTCGGAAAGAGCCCCAGTCTCCTGATTTCCAGCCCCAGGGCATTTCTATCTCAGCCTCTAGCTTCAGGCAGACTGGGAAAAGACTCCCCCATCCCTCCCGTAAAGTGACTGACCCGGGCTAACTAACCTCAGAAAGACCCTCCCCGCTCCCCGCTCCCAGCGCCAGCTGCCTGCTCCCCACCCCACCCCGTGGCTGGGACATGCTGAGTGCGAACCCGCCGCCTCCAGATCCCGTGACGTGCGTCCAAATGGAGGACAGATGGAAGGAAGGGGAGACGCCCAGGGACTGACCTTGCATGCAGTCTCTGCAGCCACCAGCCCAGGGCCCCCAGCCCGCCCGCCTGCCCGCCCGCCTGTCCGGGCCCCGAGCCCACCTGTAGAGCTGCCCCTCGCTGCCCAGCTGGAAATGCTCGTACTGGGCATAGGCCTCGTTGCCCTCCCAGTCTTGCAGCTCCACGCGCAGAGAGTAGGTCCCGCTGCTGGTGAGCTGGTGCACCACCTCGTTGCCCAGCCAGTGCTCCCCAGCCGGGTCACCAAAGCCCTACAGGGAGGGAGGGTGGGAGTGGGCAGTGTGCCGAGGACAGCGGGTGGCTACACCCCTGACTCAGAAGCTGGGCCGGGCCAGGTGCCAGAATGACCGATCCCAAACCACTTTGCCTCATGGTCGAGTTCACGAAGTGGAGTGTGGGCAGGCCGGCCAGGGCGGAGAACACCCCAGCTCCCAGCCCAGCAGGACTAAGGCTTCTTTCTGTAAATGTAAATGCTGGGTAAGAGGAATCGAAAGCATATTTCTGTGAAGTTCAAGCTCAGGCAAAACTAAGCACTGAATGACAGAAGTCTGGGTGGTGGGTATCTTTTGGTGAGTATCAACTGGGAGTGGGTGGCAAGAGGGATTCCTGGAAGCTGGAGGTGTAGATCAATGTTCTATACCTTTTCAGACCCGTGGGCTGGCCCATGCCTGGCACACTATTCATATGGGCCAGTAGTTAGAACCGAGGCAGTAGGCTGGTGTTTTTCAACCTGTCCACACCTGCAGCTGGAGTGATTGCACAGCGGGTAGGGCATTTGCCTTGCATGCAGCTGACCCGGGTTCGATTACTCTGTCCTTCTCAGAGAGCCTGGCAAGCTACAAAGAGTATCCCACCCGCAGAGCAGAGCCAGTCAAGCTCCCCGTGGCGTATTCGATATGCCAAAAACAGTAACAAGTCTCACAATGGAGACGTTACTGGTACCCCCCCCTCCCCGAGCAAATCGATGAACAATGGGAGAACAGTGCTACAGTCCACACCTGCAGATCACCACCGGTTCATGGAACAGTGGTGTAGATAACTATTCTGTGTGGTGCTCACAGGGGCAAGAAGAAGCTGGAAACATTCTCCTGAGTTCTTCTATTCAAGGTTTTTACACTCAGCTGCATGAATGTCAAGCCTCCATCACACATTAAAGATTTGAATGAGCAGACTTCCATCAATGACCTGGCAAGTGGCAGAATTTCAGCCACACAGGAATGGAAAGCTAGGAGCCTTGATTTTCACATTATAGGATGGCAGGAACCTTGCCCTCTCCCAGAACCAAAATTCAGTACCATGGACAGGGCTCGGCTAAGCCCCACTCCCCATTTTAGTGGCGAAGCAAGTGATCTGCCTGAGAGATTCTCGTGACTCTGAAAATGTCTGCGTCTGAGCACCCCCGTTCCTCTTGGGCACTTTAGGGATCTTTTCAAATCCAACTGGTTAAAAAATATTCAAAATTTACTTAGGCCTGTAACAGCAAACAGATACAAAAGATACTATTGTTGCACTTCCTTATGGGGATGTTTTTGTATTTTACTTTTGCACACTTGGAGCTTTTAATTGAACTGACAAAAAATTCCTTTATTTAAGAATAATTTTTATTTAAGTTAAAGTTTAACTAAAAAAATAGAATGGCTAGGGCGATAGCACAGCGAGTAAGGTGTTTGCCTTGCACACAGCTGACCTGGGTTCGATTCCCAGCATCCCACATGGTCCCCTGAGCACCGCCAGGAGTAATTCCTGAGGACAGAGCCAGGAGTAACCCCTGAGCAACGCCGGGTGTGACCCAAAGAGCAAAAAAAAAAAAAATAGAATAGCAGGGCACTACTTCTCATCTTGTAAAATGTGCATGGTCTTTGGGCTAGAAATACCATGTTGAGAAATATCTCTCCTGTGGATCAAGTCATATATGTTGAAAGACACAGAAATTCTTTTAAGCAACATATCTGGGGTGGGTAGGGGAAATGGCACTTTCTAGCCCCCAGGAGTAACCCCTAAGCATCACTAGGTATGACCCAAAAAGCAAAAAAAAAAAAAAAGAATATGTGCCAGAACATTTGCGACCCCTTCACCCCCACCCCCTGCCAAATTAGTCCATTTTGGATGCTGTAATTCCTGAAAGTGAATGAGTACTGAGCAAATCTGTTTGAAAGGGGTTGTAGGAAGGATGCAGATCAAACCAGCCCCCAGCCCCCTATATATGTCCTGCCCCAGTTTATGCACCTGAAGATCCGCCTCCCCCTCATCCCTCCCCCCAGGACAGCAATGGTACCTGCTTATAATCCTTCCAGTTCCGCTGGAAATTGACGCTGCCATTTTCTCGGCGCTGGATGAGGGTCCAGCCGCCTCCATTGGCCTCCATGTCACAGAAGACCTAGAGGAAACAGCTGCATCAGGCTGGGGGCATGGGAAGCTCTTGGAGGCTGCTCGAAGCAAGGAGTGGGCTGGCTCGAGTGTGATGGGCCAGAACCACAGAGAGCAACAGAGGAGGAACCTGGTGGTCAAAGCCAACCCTCACCTCCACATTCATTTTCTTTTCTTTTTTCTTTCTTTTCTTTTTTTTGCATTTTGGTCACACCCGGCGATGCACAGGGTTTACTCCTGGCTCTGCACTCAGGAATTACTCTTGGTGGTGCTCAGGGGACCATATGGGACGCTGGGAATTGAACCCAGGTCAGCCTCATGCAAGGCAAATGCCCTACCCGCTGTGCTATTGCTCCAGCCCCCTCCACATTCGTTTTCTTTCTTTTTTCTTTTTTTTTCACATTCATTTTCTAATGAGACGAACAAGTATCACCCTCTCAGAGTCTCCCTCTCCTCACCTCTCTGCCCCAGTTTCTCATCTGCAAACGGAAGATGAGAATTCAAGGAGACCTCTAGAACAGAGAGTGGCGTAGAGGGAAACACTTCCCCAGAGGCTCTTCACTTCCTACTGCTGCAGGACTATTGAAAGGGCTCAGTGGTCACTAGTGTCAAGTGCCCGGCACACAGACAAATGTTTTCCAAGCACCTGCTACTGCCAAGCTCCATCCAAGGCACTGGGGATGCTACTCTGGGTAACACAAAAAGAGTGCTTCCTCTCCGAGAGCTCACCATCCATCAACCACACCTTTGTGGTCTAGTCCAGACTCACTATTTTTTTTTTCAGTCAGAACAAGCTTAATCAGGACAAACGTGGTTTTCCATCTCCATACTAGAAAAATTAGAGATGAATCAGAGATAGGCATCTCTGGGGACTCACTTAGCCTGGAGGAGACAATGTCAGGATAGGCAGACTTCACTGTGCACATGTGGTGAGTTCCAGGGAGAGCCTCCCACCAGGAGTTACTGATCTATCATGGAAGACTTCTTGGAGGAGGGGACATTGGGACAGGGTTGTAGAAGATGGTGTGCTGCCAGGAGAGCCCAATGGGTCTGGAATTTCCATGCCAGCAGGAGTAAAGACTCAGGTGGCAAAAGCTGGTTCAGGGAGAGAAGGCATTGGCATCTGTTTGGGGGATGGTAGCTGAGTGTGCAATAAGGGAAACTGAGGTCCAGAGATGAGAGGAACTTACTCAAGGCAAGGAAAATTGACATTTGAGCCCAGATTCCTTGCTTTTCAGGAGAGCTGTCCCCTTTATATTAGTGTTCCCAAGTTTCACTCACTCACACCTTCCTCAATTCCATTACAGCTGGATTTACTTAAAGTTTTTTTTTCAAATAGGATATTTACTTTTAAAATGGTTTCCTGTTTTCTCAAAACAAATACTTCTATTAAATGCATTTGTCATTGCCATAAGTCTAATCACAAAATAAAGAGAACAAAACAATCAAAAGTTAATAATAGTAACCGCAGACCTACAAGGTGCATCTCTTGGTTACAAGAGGGAGTTTAGCAGATGAAAAGTGTTAAAGATATGGGGTCAGAGCAATAGTCCAGTGGGTAGGGCACTTGCTTTGCACATGGTAGGCCTGGGTTTGATTCCTGGCACCCCATATGGTCCCTGAATCTGCCAGGAATTATCCCTGAATGCAAAGCCAGGAGTCAGTCCTGAGCACCACAAGGTGTGGCCCAAGAACAGAAAACAAAAACAAAACAAAAACACAAAATAAAAAAGAAGGCTACAGATAACCTGCAAGGGGCTGGAGCAATAGCACAGTGGGTAGGGCGTTTGCCTTGCACGTGGCCAACCTGGTTCAATTTCCAGCATTCCATATGGTCCCCTGAGCACCGCCAGGAGTGTTTCCTGAGTGCAGAGCCAGGAGTCAGCCCTGAGCATCACTGGGTGTGACCCAAAAACCAATAAATAAATAAATAAATAAATAAAATAAAGATAACCTGCAAAAGAATAGTCATCCAAAGGATTGAAAAAACTAAAAGAAAAAAAGATCAGAGACAAAGTATAGGGGTTAAGGCTCTTGCCTTACATCCTGCTGACCCCGGTTTCAATCCCAGATGGTTCCCCAAGCAGATAAGGGTTACTCCTGAGCAGAACTCCCCCCAGCCCCCCAAAGGGAATTATAAAATGAGAAGAATGCCTGTACCCCATATGCTTCTACTTCTGTGCCAGCCCCCAACTCTCCCTATGAGCACACTTTCCCTTCATCCCTCTCCCCTCCAAATAGCTGGGCCTCGAAGTTCAGGGCAGTGGGCGGTGGGGGGCCGGTGAACCATCTGCTAAAGATGTGGAGCCTCCCTGGGCCTTGGGCTCTCATTTTCCATGGGGAACGGAGCCCCCACAGCCTTCTTCAACAAGATTATATGGAAGAGAAACTTCCTGGGACTGGCATTCCAGGGCACCTCTACTCCAGCACCACCATAACCCACAGAATTATGTCCTGCTAGTCAGACTAGAAGCATCTCCAATGACAATCCCGGAGAGGGTACACTGTCTGCTTTGTGAACTTCTGGCTTAACCCCAGATCTGACTCCTGATTCGAGAGAGGGGGCCCCTGAACATAGAGCTTCCCCATTTTCTCTGCCAACTCAGATGTTGGAAAAGGCCTCAAGAATACCAGGGCAGGGTGGAGGAGGGGTCGGTGATTGTTTGAGAGTCCCCTGCATGCATACCCTCTGACAGTAGCAGACCCCCGAGCGCCCCCTAACCTTTTTGGGCTCCGTCATATTGACCACGTGGATGACGTAGACGCCGCTGGTGTTGGCCCCGGAGCGCTGGATCTCGGCACAGTCCTGAAACACCTGCTCAGCAGCCCTCACGGGGGCTGCCGTGGGTCAAAGCAAAGGCAATTGGCCATGAAGGGAGGGGAGAGAGGAGGCCGTGGCAGGCACCACACCTGCTTCCTAGCCAGGCGCAGAGTTGGGAGGTGCTGGGGCAGGGAGATGGGGCAGACCTGCAAGGGTTCCTAGCTGGCTGACTCTGAGCTGGGGCTTAGAAAAGAAGCGGAAGTGGCATTGGTGGAGAAGAGGGAAGAGCCAGGCAGGAGGGCAGTGTCTGTGCAAAGACTCCGAGACAGGAAGTGGTTCATTCTACGAGAGCAGAATTGAGGCTAACAATGAAGAATGGGGAGGAGCCGACCCGGAGAGCACCAAGGCAGGGAGATAAGTCTGTGAAGCAGCAGGGGTCTGTCCAGACTGGAGAGCCAGATGGAGGAGGCAAACTGTGCTGAGGAAGGGTATGTTGACCAATGTAGGACAGCCACTGGAGGGGAAAGTTGCAAGCATGAATTTGGCAAGCACCAGGCTGCTATTCCCATTGCACAGAGCAGAATACTGAGGCATCAGAGGGGGGAGCCTGGCAAAGGGCACACAGATGGGCCCAGAGCCTTTCCTCCCTCCATGTGTATGGGCTGATATGTCCTTGGAACTCCCTTTGGGAGGCCCAACATACCCCCCAACCCGACCCCTACAGCCCTAGAGGCGTTCTCCCTCAGTGGGCTCTCCCTGAACACGTCTAGGATCCCATTTCTTCTCTCAGAGTAATAGTAACTGATGACAGAATTCCACCAGGGCCCTAGGACCCTGCCTGAAAACTGCCAGGGCTTCAAATCCCGCCACTGACACTTTCTGTTACAGGATTGGCCATCGGAACCCAACCTCTGGGTAAGTGCTATCCTGTGATAGGCTAAAGTTCTAGACGGCACCAATGAGAAATAAGGATGCTGCCAAGGGGTGGGACTTCCCATTTGACCCTTAGTTCTGGCTTCGAATTCAAGAAGGAATTTGGATACGTGTTGGAAGATGGTTATTCCCAGGTCACCAACAAAGCAACTTAGATGCCAAATTCATGCTGGTGCACAAAGAGCCCAGGGCAGGATCGACATACCCACCTGAGAGCATTTCCTTGGTGAAATGCAGCCCAGCTAGGCATGGGGGAGAGACTGGCCTGAGGGCTAGCGGGTCAGCCCTCTGCAGCCAAGCAAGCACAGAGACAAGAGCTGGCCCTAGACTCTGCTGTTATTTTCCTTAGTTAACCTCGGAGGCCTGGAACCCCAACCTCTGCTCTCCACCAAGCCAAACGAAGCAGAAATACAGTGCAGGCTGCCTGCAAGGGTGCCAGCATGCCTGCTTCTAATGCTATCTCCATCCATTCTCTACTCCACATGTGGATTCCGCTTTTCCGACTAGAACACCATAATGCTTCTTCTCCCCATGGTGCAGAAGGAGCAAAAATTTGGGTCAAGGGTGCCTGTGGTGAAGTCCAGAACACAACCTCCCACCAAGCCTGCGAGCAGATATTTGGCTGCAGCTGGACCCTGGGACAGCAATGAGCCTGTGGGGAGGGCACCCGCCCCAGCCCCCTGCCTCGGCCAGAGCCACAAGACCCACACATGTGGGACTGATTTAGGCAGCCTCGCTGCCAGGGCTCTGCACAAGCCCATGATGGGTCCGGGGAGTCCCCCAGCTCATGGTTTGGAAGGCAGCCGTTCTTTCCCGCTCACGACTGGGGCTGTAAACTCCATCTAGCAGGGGCTGTAAACTCCATCTAGCAGAACCGACCCAACTTCGATGGATTTGTGATCTTCTGTCCCCATACTACTGGCAGCCACAGCTCCTGGAGCCCACACTTCTGCTGGCTTCCTGGTGCCTTCAAGGCTCTCAGACCCCCTTCCTCCACAGCCCTGCCACCCCATGGAGATCCAGCTGCTGTAGGAATCTCGTCTCCTGTCTTTCTCTCCCCAACCCATTCTCCTCTCCAGCCAAGCTTCCCGCTTCTCCCAAACCCTCCCATTGCTTCCTGCTGCCCTCCGGTGAGAGCACCTTCTCCGAGATCTTTCTGTCCTCTCTGGAGCTCGAAACTTCAGGAATACTGTAAGCAGAGCTGATGGCAGAGGCGGAGAGGCACTGCTCCCCTGGAGAACCACAGATAGCAGGTTGGGCATTTAGGTTTTGGTTTTTTTTTTTTTTTTTTTTGGATAGCTCCCAGCTGTGCTCAGGGCTTACTCCTGGCTCTGAGCTCTAGCAGGTCTCGGGGGAACCACTTGCTATGTCAGGAACTGAACCTGGGTCTGAACCTGCAGGCAAGGCGTGTGCCTTAACCCCAGTACTATCTCTCTGGCCTCGTGTTGGGCATTTTTGCAAGAGGCGGGACCATGGCCTTTCTGTTCCCTGCTCTGCCCCCACTCTCAGCTCTGGGGCTGTATGCAGTAGGTGGTCAATAAATGCTTGCTAACGAAGTGATTGAAACTGGAATGCCATGGTCACCCCAAGGGGCCTCCAGCAGATGCCAGGGCTGGGGAGCTGGATTAGAGATGCCTCCCTCCTCCCTCTGGTTGGAGGCATTCTTGGGGAGTATTGAGTCTCAGGGCTCCATTTCATAGCTACAGAGACAGGGTCAAGGAGTGGTGAGGCAAGTACAAGCCAGTGGGGATGGCGGGTGGAGTTGGCTAGGGTGTCTTGGTTATCATCACCACACCCAATAAACAGATGAGGAAAACTGAGGCCTATGTTCTCACCACACCCAACAAACAGATCAGGAAAACTGAGGCCAAGGGAGGCACAGGGGCATGGCCAAAGTCACTCATGGAATCAGGAAAGACAGTCTAGATTGGTCCCTCGAAGTATTTTCCTGGGGGCCCAACTTATTCCTAGTGTCAGTTATTTTTGTTTCACACTTGGGGAGCGTGGGACACGCGATCGCTCTCCCCCTGGGCGGTTTCCAGGCTCCCGAGTGCAGCCAGGGCAGGGTAAGAGCCCCCCTCGCCTCTCCCGCCCGCTCCCGCCCCGGGCGCACGCCGCCACGCGCTGGCTCACCCGGGCCCTGGGCCACGACGCGCACCAGCCGCTGCACGGACTCGAGCAGCTGGCGCTGCTGGCGCTGCAGGAGGCTGGAGTTGCTGCTGGCGGCGCGCAGGCTGCGCTCCAGGCCCGCGAGGGCGCCGCTCTGGCGGCCCAGCAGACGCCTCAGCCGCTCCTTCTCGCCGCGGAGGCTGCTCAGCTCGGCCTGCTGCTGCGTCTCCAGCGCCAGCACCCGCGTTTCCAGCGCGCTGCGGGGCGAGGAGCAAGGGGGTGAGGCGGCTGTGTCTCCCCCACCCCGGGCGTCCCCGCGTGCGCTGGACCCGGGGTGATGCAGCCTTAAGACCCGCGCTGAGGCTCAGAGAGGCCAAGCGCCCGGCCCTGGGGCGCACAGCAGGGAGGCAAGTGCCCACCCCTGCAATGAGGAAAGGCCTGAGGCTGGCCTTGGGGTGAGAGGGAATGGGGGTCAGTAGAGGAGAGAGGTGGGCGTGGGAGGGAAGCGCCAGCACCCTCCAGGCACCCATGGTCAAATCCTAAATATCCTGGGCTAACTAACCCCCAGGGAAAGGGAGCAAGAAACAGCTTTAAAAGTCAGGTTTGGCCAAATGGCTTCTCTTCGGGTGTCCCTGGAAATGTTCTGGAGGGGCAAAGAGGCTGGGGCCAGAGCCATAGCACAGAGGGTGGGGCACTGGCATCCCAGAGGGTCCCCTGAACACCTCCAGGAGTGATCTCTGAGGCAGGGCCAGGAGTAACCCAGAAGCACTGCCAGGTGTGGCCCTCAAACAAAACAAAAAAAAAAAAACCCTGAACTTTGGGGGCTGGAGCAATAGCACAGCAGGTAGGGTGTTTGCCTTGCACGCAGCCGACCTAGGTTCGATTCCCAGCATCCCATATGGTCCCCCGAGCACCGCCAGGAGTAATTCCTGAGTGCATGAACCAGGAGTAACTCCTGTGCATCGCCGGGTGTGACCCAAAAAGCAAAAAAACAAAAACAAAACAAAACAAAACAAAAAACAACCAAACTGGAGTGGCAAAGAGAGAGGAGGTAGAGTGGAGTAGTCCTGGGTGTCTGTGTGCTTCTCTGATTCCATCCGCAGGAGCACGAAGTGTGTGTGTGTGTGTGTGTGTGTGTGTGTGTGTGTGTGTGTGTCGGGGAGGAGGGGAGGTTAGCACAAAGCACCGGGGGCAGGGGGAAGGTTAGGGGATGAAGGTACAAAGGACAAAGGATAGGGTGAATTTACAGGAAAAGGCACTGGAGAGAAACTGGGGCGTGGTGGGGAAGGGGGAAGAAAATCCAGGAAGTGCCCAGTGGGTGCTTTTCCTTCCAGCAGCAGTGAGGGGTGTGATGGAGGGTGAAGACAGGAAGGAGGGTCTGGGGAGACAAACTTCCTCCTTCCTTCTGTACTGAGCACTCAGGTGTAATAAGCACAGAGAGACGTTCTCTCTCTCTCTCTCTCTCTCTCTCTCTCTCTCTCTCTCTCTCTCTCTCTCTCGCTTTTGGCCCATACCAGGCTGTGCTCAGGGCTTACTCCTGGCAGTGCTCGGTGGACCCTGTGTAGTGTCAGGACGGAAACTGGATCCACTTCTTGCCAAGACGAGCACCTTAACCCCTGCACCATCTCTCCATTCCATACAAAGATCTCACCAGCTCTTCCGCTTTGGGCACTTTGGGCCTCGACTTTGCTCGTTTGTGTGTGCAATGAACTATGGGAACGTTATTCATCAGATCTCAGTTTGGAGCAATAACACGCTGGCAAACACCTCAACAACACCTGCTGTCTAGGACCTGGGGAGATCAATGAGGGGAGAGTCGTGCAGCTGGGGTGATGCCGTCGGAGGAAAACCTGAGCAAGGGCCTTGTGCAATTATAGAGCCATCTCCAGGGCCACCGGGGAGGGGAAGGTGCAGAGGGGTCTTGTGCAGCATTTGGATTTTTTTTTTTTTTGCTTTCTTGGGTTACACCTGGCTCTGAGTTCAGGAATTACTCCGGAACTACTCCTGGAGGTGCTCAGGGGACCATATGGGATACCAGGGATCAAACCTGGGTCGGTCACGTGCAAGGCAAACGCCCTACCCGCTGTGCTATCGCTCTGGCCCAGCGTTTGGATTTTTAAAAAGACCATTCAGGGACACCACATGCAAGTTTGCTTGCATAGTTGTGAGCACAACTGGGAGAGCAGCTTGGGAAAATGGGGAGTTTTGTCTCCTACTTCCTTTCTGTGGCCCCAAACCCCACTGTGGCCTGATTCTATACAAGTGCCTGATACATGTTAAGTACTCATGGTCAAAGGGAAGGGACCGCTATGACCATGTTGGAGGGAAGTGGTCACTCTGGATGATGACTGGGTGCTGAATGCTGGGAAAGGGCTATGCATCATACCCTATTAGTGACACAGTGTAAACCACAGGACCTTAAGCGGGGGAGGGGTAGGAAAAATAAAAAAAAAATCCTGCCAGAGAGGCAGGCTGGGGGGTGGGAGGGAACCTGGGGACATTGGTGGAGGAAAGTGGACATGGTGAAGTGACTGGGACATTGTACACCTGAAAAGCCAATCATGAATAACTTTGTCATGTACGGGGATTCAGAAAAAAAATTAATAAAAATAACACAAAAAAAGAACTGAATGTGAATGAAGAATGAAGGGGCAGATGTGGGAGAAGGGAGCGGAGGTTGGTTCTCTTGGCTCAGGGGGGAGGTGGCGAAGCAGCAGGGGGAAGGGGGAGGTGTGACTGTACGGGCCCATTCTCCAGACTAACAAGACGAGTCCTGCCAGGGCAGAAGGAATTTCCCCTGAAGCCCAAATGATGCTGCAGAAAGAGAAAAAAACATGTGTGTACACCCCAACTTTTAAAATGCCGGCTGTCCCCTGGGCAGTCGGTGGTGTCGATTTCCTTCTTCTCTGGTTTCTAGGGGCTGCTGATGCTTTGTCCCCGGCCTGCCCTCCCCGCGGTGGAGAAGAGTGATAATGAGAAGAGGGCGAACTCGTTGGACGAGAGGGAGCTGGCCGGTCCTCCTGGCCTCCTCCTGACCCAGCTGGGAGCAACCATTACATTTGCCCAGATACCCCTGGTCTCACGGCTGCTTCCGGGTGGGTTTCGCCTCCCCCCCTCCCATGCCCCCCTCCACCCCCTCGTGCCTCGCCGCTTTCTCCCCACCTCAGCTCGAAACTGAGATGGAATCAGCCTCTGAGGCCTTATCTAATCCCCATGACTTTCTTCCTTTGTAATTTAAGGGGTGTTCCTGCGTGCATATTCGCTTACAGGACAGACTCTCAGCCAGGGCAGACTCCAGTGAGGGCCGGGCTGTGGTGGCCTCTGAGGATGGGGGTGTTCTGGAATTAGCTGGACCTGTTTGTGTTGTTTTGTATTTTTTTTGTCGTTGTTGTTTTGAGAGGAAGTTGGGCCATCACTTGGCGATGCTTGGGGCTACTCCCAGCTCTGTGCTCAGCAGTCTCTCCTGGCACTGCTTGCGGGGGAGGTCATGTGGTACCTGGGGACCATGTGGTGTTGGGATCAAACAGGGGAGTGAAGTGGCATGCAAGCCAAGCACCTGAGCGTCTGTGCTATCTCTCTGGCTTCCCTAGTGATGAATAGATAAATCCACTTTGGATCGACAGGGTCAATTGTACGGCATGTCAGTCGCAGCTCAAAATCATCTGTTGGCATTCAGACCGTCAGGGAGGATGAAAGAGGATGGAAGGGAAAAAGAAGGAAGACCAAGGTGTGCTGAGCCCCCGGGAAATGCCTGTCCCCTGTTCCCACCCAGCGAGGAGCGGCCAGGCCTTTTGCCTGCCTGGCCCCTAGCCTCAGCTGGACCTGCTGTCCCCCACTCTCAGCTTCCGGCTAACCCCCAACCCCAGGCGGACCCTACTCTCCCGCCTACTCTCAGCTTCCGGTGACGCCCACCCCAGATGGACCCTATTCTCCCGCTCACTCTCAGCTTCCGGCTGACTCTCACCCCCGCTTCCTCCCAGCCTCAGCTCGGCTGTCACTAGCCGTCCCTCCTTCCAGTTCTAATCCAGGCCCCTCGCTCTGGTCCAGTCCCTGCCCACGTCCTGGGCCCACATCCGACCAGTGCCCACCTGTTGCGGCCCTGCAGTTGGTGGAGCTCATGGCCCTGCAGCAGGAGCTGTTTCTCCAGCCTGTTGGTGGACACCGAGGTCTCCAGAAGCTGCATCTCCATCCTTGAGGTCTGGTTCAGGACCTGCCCCGGCAGCAAGAGGGGAGGGGTGGGTGGGTGTCAGTGAGCCCTGCGGGAGCCTGTCCGGCACTGACCCCTGACCATGGTGGAAACTCGCTGCCTCCTCCCAACTTAGCATTCACTGATCCTTGTGGCCAGTCCTATTCACTTATTCACTCATTTATGCATTCATTCATTCACAGGCTCTGAGCCTGAGACCTCCTTCCTGAATGTTCTCCTCCCCAGCCCGTCCCACGGCCATTCCTTTCCTCCTGCTCCTCTGGCCCCAGGGAGTCATCATCTCTGTCAGGGGCAGAAACCAGGTCGCCCCGTGCAGGGTGAAGCCTGACCACGGAGCTAACTCCAAGGGCTCCTGACCTCCACCATTCACCTAGCAGAAAGTTCTATCAACCTGCACATGTGTTCCTGACTCCTCCCCTCCACTCCCTCTGTCCCCTTCAGTCTCCCTCTTTCCCGGGGCTTGTCAGACTGGCCCGGCCCAGTCCACGCTGGGGCTCCTGATCATTCCCCCTGCAGCCCACTCTTTGTTCAGCCCTTTACAATGTGGCCCCTGGACTGGGGGCAGGGGGTCAAGTGGTCGAGCACACACATAGCCTGGGAGAGGGCCTGGGTTTGACCCCCAGCACCACACAACCCTCCTGAGCACCGTCTAGCGTGGCCCTGGTGACCCCTGAGCACCACCGGGCAGGAGCACTGAGCTGTGAGGCCTGCGCCTCTGCTGAGTATCCTTGGGAGTGGCCCCAAGCCTCCTCACACTGCTGTGGTCCCTCCAAATGCTGAACAGAATCTGCTCCCTCTGCCCCAGTGCGAGGGTCCACCATGGCCTGGCCCTGCTCCTGTGGACGCCTAGCCTGCCATCTGCCTTGGTGACTCTAGCCACGCAGGTGCCCTGATATTCCTGGAGCTTGCCAGCAGGGGTTGGCCTCTGGGCCTTTGCACATGCTGCTGTCCCCATCTGAGGACTCTTCCATCTGTGATCCACCCTTCCCAGTGGTGCCTTCCTGGCCTCACTGCCAAACACTGTGGCACATCCCTCCCACCAACCCCAGGCCCCACTGAGTGCTCTCCTGGTGGGCGCTTTTGCCTGGCAGCGCCCCAGCGCATGTAAACATGTTGTATCCTGCTCCCACCCCTTCCCTCCCCTCCCCTTCACTCCCCTTGCCCCTCCTCTCCCCTCTCTCCTCTTCCCTTTCCCTCCCTTTCCCTTCCCTTCCCTTCCCTTCCCTTCCCTTCCCTTCCCTCAACAATCCTCCCCTTCCCTCCCCCTCCCCTTCCTTCCCTCCCCTCCCCTCCCCTCCCCTCCCCTGGTTTGTGAGCCGATAGGTGCCCTTGGCCTCACACGTCCTCCATTCCCCCCTCCCCGACTCCCGGTCTCCCTCCTGCACCTGTGCCTCCACGTCGGTGAGCTTGCGGGTCTGGGCCGTGGTCTGGTTCAGGAGGCTGGTGCCCAGCTCTAGCATGGTGGCCGTCTGGTTCTGGACCATGTGCTGCTGGGCCTGCACCAGCTCCGACCTCAGGCTCATCTGGATGTACCTCTCCAGCTGCGGGGAGACCGTGGGCTGGGGTCACGGGGAGCGGCTGGGGGAATCTCCTGGTCTTTTTCTGGGTTTCTGCAGAAAGACTGGGCAGGTCTCCCTGAGAAGACAGGCCCTCCTTCCCACCACCTGGTCTCTGCCACAAGCTTTCTCTTCCCTCCAGTTCAAGAGAGCCCACACAGCCTATCCTGTTAAATCCAAGCCAAATCAGATTCCTCAACTACTCGCCGGCATTATATGTAGGGTCCCCGTCACACGCAGAAGAAATGCCAAAGTCTTTGTGAGTGGCTTCTTGCCCAACCCGGCTTTTCCTCTCCCCTCTGATTTCCTCCCTACTCTCTGTCCTTCCTTCCACTCCAGAGGCACTGACTCTCTTACATCCCTCTAATACAGCACGAGCCTGCCACAGGAACTTTGCATATGCTGAGCCTCTCCCTGGAACTCCTCCCCACCCCAAACCTTCTCATCTGTGGAGCATCTCAGGTCTTTTCCTACAACTTGGTACTCCCCCCCAACACTACATCACACACTTTTCTGTTCCTGGACCGTGTCACCCTGGACGTCGATTTCACGGAGGGACTTGGTCTGGCTCAGCGTTGTCCTCATGTCTAGCACAGTGCTTAGGGGAGAAGGTTAATGTGTGTGTTCAGTGCGTGAACGAAATGGCAAAGCAGCAAGGGTCAGCGCCAGGCCCACAAAATGTGGTGCCTGTTACCCAGCCCAAGTGGGGGCGTGGAGAGGCCCACAGGGAGCAGAGACACGTCCTTCTTTGTCCAGCGTGCAGGTCTATCCACCAAGCCCGCCATGCCATTTCCTGGAGCCCTGTTTGCCAGAGCGGGTGGGTCCAGCCTGTTTCTCAGGGCTCTCCCAGCATGGAGCCCACATGCTAACACTCACTCCTTGGCCAGGGTTGCTCTCCTTCCCAAGAGACCGAGAAGCTGGCCCGACATGGGACCAGGGTCGTCTCAAAGGTGAACGCTGTTCTCAGGGCACAGTGCCTGTGGGCAGAGAGCTTCCACCCTCTGGCACACACTGGCCTCTGTCCACCACCCCTCCCCACCCACCCCTCCCCACACCCTCCACTCAGCCTCCTTAGAGGTTCAGTAAGGCAGTGCCCAGGCTTCCTGGGAAAACCAGTGCTTCCAAGGGAGAGCTGTGACCTCGGCTGGGCTCCTCCTCCTTACTCTCTCCTCCCCCCCCTGCCCCTAGCACCCCCCAACCCCTCCACATACACCATGCTTCAGAGGAGCCCATTTTGTTGTAGTGCAGCATCCGTCCTGAAGGGAAAGCACTGAAGAGGGTTCACAGGTGGGGGTCCTTGGATCAGCATCTCTGAGAATTCCTTTTGTTTGTCTGTTTGGGGCCCACACCCAGCCATGCTCGGGGCTTACTCCTGGCTCTGTGCTCAGGGATCCCTCCTGGCAGGGCTCAGGGGACCTTCTGGGGTGTCAGGGACTGAATCCAGGTCAGCTGTGCGCAAGGCAAGCTCCTTAACTAACCGCGGTGCTATCTCTCTGGCCTGGGGACATGTCAGAGAGGAAAAGCATGAGTTCCCACGCCAGGGTTCCCCCACTCAGAAACTCGGGGGTATCGCCCAGCCCTTTGGGTGGGGCTGAAGCTGCCTCAAGTGTGAGAACGCTGGCACAGAGGTCACGGGGTGGAATTGGGGCGAGACAAGCCCACGTGGGGCTTCTCAAGGCGTCTCTGTGATCCTTCCCTACCTCCCCTGCAGATGCTGTTCCCTCCAATCATAAGCCCCCGCGTGGCACAAATGTGCCTTAAATTAAAGGAAAAGAGAACCCGGTAAGCTACCGAAAGTATCCTGCCGAAACGGCAGAGCCTGGCAAACTTCCCGTGTCGTACTCAATATGCCAAATCACGAATCACGAATCACGACCATCCTGTTATTCGTCGATTGCCTCGAGCAGGCAATATGCCAAATACCAGTAACAATGATGGGTCTCATTCTCCTAGCCCTGAAAGAGCATTGAATATGGCACTTTTTAAAAAATCTCAGGGCTAGGAAGAAGGAGACATTACTGGTGCCTGCTCAAGGCAATAGACGAAATTAAAGGAAATTAAAGAAAAATGAACCCCACAACCCTTCCCAGCTGCAGCTTTGATTTCTCCTCTCCTCTCATCAGAGCCTGGGCAAGCGCTAGGCCTGTTCTTACCTCCTTCTCCTCCCTCACCTTACGAAACAGCTTCATCCTGATATTTCACAATACCAACAACAGCGTAAGGAATGATCTGAGATCTGTGAGTTTGCCATAATCAAGGCAAGTAAATATGTTTGTCCCCCCCGCACCCCCACCCGCTTACCCCAGCTCTTTCGCTCCCCTTTTTGGACCTCCCTCTTAAACTCAAGCATCTCTCCTTCCTGCCCTTGGCAGTGACAGTCACTGCCTTTTTTTCCTGGAAGCACTTCCCGCCTGTCTCCTCTCCTCATTTCCATCCTGCTCACCTCCCTGTTCTCCTTCTTACTCCTCCTTGACCAGAGTCCTGCGTTTCTAGGGCCCTGGTCCACTCCTAAGCCCTTTTTCTGTATGTTCTCCCCCTAGGTCACTGTCACTAATACTGTCCTCCCGTTGTTCATTGATTTGCTCGAGCGAGCCCAGTAACGTCTCCATTGTGACAATTGTTACTGTGTTTGGGATATCGAATACATCACGGGGAGCTTGCCAGGCTCTGCCGTGCGGGCGAGATACTCTCGGTAGCTTGCCGGGCTCTCCAAGAGGGGCGGAGGAATCGAACTCGGGTTGGCCATGTTGGCCACATGCAAGGCAAATGCCCTACCCGCTGGGCTATAGTTCCCCCTAGGTCAAAGATCCTAAATGGGAAAGGGGCAGAGGAACATGGGGTCTGTGAAGACAATTCAGGTGATTTGATCATTACAGCTGTCATTTCCTTTGTGAGGGGCACAAGCCACACACCACAGTACTCGTAGTTATCCCTACAACTTCCATAACAATAGAAATGAGAATGTTTTCATATCCCAGCCCTGTTGGGACAGTCTCTTAAAATGCTAGTCTTACAGAGACTTGGGAAGTTATGGACATTCTCCAGCCCTTCCGGGTAACACTGCCGTGGTGGCATGAATGACACTTTTAGTATCTGGATTACAGCACCATTGAATGTTGGGGGCCGCACCTAGAAGTGCTCAGGGATTACTCCTGGCAGGCTCAGGGGACCAGATGTGATGCTGGGAGATGAACCTGGACGGAATGCATGCAAGGCGAGCTCCTTAAGCCATAGTATTATAGCTCAGGACCTACTGCTTCCCCTCACCACCATACTTAATAGTAGCATTCTGGGAGAGAGAGAGAGAGAGAGAGAGAGAGAGAGAGAGAGAGAGAGAGAGAGAGAGAGAGAGAGAGAGAACAGAGTTTAAGGCACACAATTTGCATGTGGCTGGCTCTGGTTCCATCCTGGCATCACATGGCCCCCAAGCACCCCCAGGTACAACACAAGAGTCCCCTGAGCGCTGCTGGGTTGACCCGGGTCGTCCCTGGCACTGTGGGCCCTACCAGCACCACAACCTCTGGCGCTTGATTGGAATGTCTGGTCTGGTAGATCTGGAATCACGGGGAGTGACTCAGTGACTCCCTGAGCATTTCTTGGGAACTCCCCCTGCACCTCCTAAGGATTCAGACTCCCAAGATCCTGAAAGGCTCCAGGCAGCGAACAAGTTCATTCCTGCAGCTAGACCTTGCCTGCTTCTCCCTGGTCTCTCATTATCAGAGACAAACTGAGGCCCAGGTGGCTACCTGGCAGGTCAGCTTCTGAGAGGGACTTCTCAGCTCCGCCAAGCTGGACTGGAGACTCAGCGTAGCTTGGGGACATCGCCAGGGAAGGAAGCTCCCTCTGCACCCACAATGGTTCCCCCACTTGCTCTGTAGCTGCAAGTGGTTGGGTGGAGGAAAGGCCACCCGCAGCTGGGGTCCATCACCCAATTGGCCACACCCGCCCACTAGCACCAACCCTGGGAGAGATAATCTGGGCCAGATGGACCCAGTTGGGTCAGGCTGGGGTTCTGGTGACTGAAGTCAGTCGGCCTGTGTGTTGGTGGGGGTTGGGTCTGGCCCAGGGGTCTGGCTCAGGGTTCAAGCACTAACCAGAAGGGCGGGAGGAGGGCCTCAGTGGGTGAATAAACACAGGCTGAAATCTGCCCTGTCCCACCGCAGAATTAGCCCTTCCTCATCTCTGCCAGCCTCATGCCAGCCAACTTGGGGCCAAGAAGAGGCCTGACCTCACTCTACCTCTTTGGCGCTGGTGCTGGCTTGGCAGAGGTCGATCTTCGGCCCTGGCCCGCGGCTGTACCCTGGGATGGGATCCTGCCTCTGCTCCTCTCTGCCTTAACGGCTACTTTTCTCTGAGCCTCATTTGCTCAGCTGGGATATGGGGACAGTAAACCCTGCCCCTTGCCCAGGAGAGAGCACTTGAAAAGGATGATGAGGAAAGGCAAGGGGCTGTGGCAGGCAGGCCCCGGGGGAGGAAGTGGGGTGAGACAGACAACAGGGATGTCCACGGAGAAGGGGTCTGGGCGGCTGGGAGCTCTGTCCCAGGGGCCTTTCCAGTCGCACACTCAGGGCTTCAGCTGGCAAACGGGCATGATGGTGGCCCGTCCCTCCAGCGGACTCTGAAAAGGAACAAATTGCCGAAACACACGACAACACAGGTGATTGCTGTTGTTTTTGTTGTTCTTGGGCTATGCCCCGTGGTGCTGCCCATCATTCTGGTTCTGAGTCAGAAGTGGCCGCTGGCAGTGCTCAGGGGACCAGATGTGGTGCCAGGAATTTGAATCAGAGCTGACGGGTAGAAGATAGGAGCCTTAATCTCTGCACCATCTCTCCTGCTTGGCCCCCAAGATGATTGTTGGGGGGCTGTCTGTGTCCACGGGTGCTGGGGAGGGCGTATGCTCCTGGCTCTGAAGCCGGAGAGCAGGCGTTGCTGCCAGAGATAGAACCCGGGAGTACTGCATGAAAGCGTGGAATCCCTTAAGTTATCTCTCCAACCCCGATACAGGTGACCTTATGGGTGTCCCCCTGCCCCAACCCCCCCGACTGGGCCATCAGCCTCAGTAAAGCAGGGGCACTGCCAGCCTTTCCCCTGGTGCTGCCTGAGTGTTTGTGGTGTGGAATGAGTGAATGCTTTGTATCCCCTGCACCTCCCACCCCCTTTTCTGCAGCATCAGCTTGGGACTAAGCCATGCCACGTGACCCTGGGCACAGCCACCGTGAAATAATAGCGAGAGAAGAAAAGAGAAAAAGATGTGCAGTGACCTCCCCGCAAAATAGATCTTTAGGGCAAGCTGTGGAGAGTGCGGAGACAAGACTCATCCATCGGCAGGGAAGGAAGTGGGTAGCAGGGCGCATGAGGAGGAGCAGAGGGAGGACCACCATGCGGGTGGGATATCTCTGCAGAGGCTGGGGAGGGTCCAGAAATAACCAGGGCCCTCAGGCCTGGTGCTCCTCATCTCTGCACTGGCCTTGTTCTTGGGACTGTGGAGGGAGCAGCGGCCAGGACGGGTCAGGGAATGGTGGTTAATCCGGCAGCTCTGAAGGTTCCTCGCAGTCCTGAAGGATACTCCCAGCTTAGTTCTGTCCTTTTTTTTTTTTCTTTCTTTCTTTCTTTCTTTCTTTCTTTCTTTCTTTCTTTCTTTCTTTCTTTCGTTCTTTCTTTCTGCTTTTTGGGTCACACCTGGCATTGCACAGGGGGTTACTCCTGGCTCATGCACTCAGGAATTATACCAGGCAGTGCTCGGGGGACCATATGGAATGCTGGGAATTGAACCCTGGTCGGCCGAGTGCATGGCCAATGCCCTACCCACTCGCTGTGCTATTGCTCCAGCCCCCCCTCCCCACTCCCCAGCTTAGTTCTTGGCTCTCTCCCTGCCCCCATTTTCAGATGAGGAAAAGCAGCGCTGAGAAGAACCCATTGGCCGAGTCCCTTGCCTGTGAGGGGTGTAGTCTGGTGGGAGCTCAGCTCTCCGGGTTCTAGGACCACCCCTGGCCCTGCCACACTCATCGCCCCTCCTGGTGGCAACTAGATCCCCAGCTGGCTGCAGGGTGCCATGTCCCAGCATGCGTGTCCTGTGCTGCGCCCTCCCCGGACGTGAGCATGGCAGGTGGTGTCTGTGGCCTGGACCTGCCCTGGGATCGTTTGCTCTGGAGGAAGCCTGTGTCCCAAGGACATGCCGGGAAGCAGCTCTGGGCAGGGACTCCTTGGAGGGACCCTCCTGCCTCCCTGGCCGGCAGCCTCCAGCCCCTCTCCCCCACCCAGCCCCAGTTGTCCCCTCAGTGTCACCACCGGAAGGAAGGCCCCGAGTCACGGTAGCCCACACAGCTGCTCACGCAAAGGCGAGAGCGTGTGACCGTGGCAGGAAGTGGCTGGATACTCCAGGGCAACCTGTGAGTCCCGGCCAGAGAACCAGCACCCTTCGCTGCAGCCTCCAGGTCCTGCCCTCTTGCTGGGCACGTCAACCCTCCCCTCAGCAGCCATTGTCAGGCCTCAGTTTCCTCCTCTGCATGACTAGCTCTGTGTCTGTGAGCCCCACGGCCCAGGGCTGGCCCCTGCTTCTCCGCCTTGCCCTGGTGCCCGCCCTGCCGTGCCCGTCCAGGCTCTGGTAGCGGAGTTCAACCCAGACCAGACAGTTTGTGCTCTAGGCTCATTTGGAGAAGCCAGACTCAGCCGTGCCCAGCTGCCGTCTCCATCGTGAGAACCTGTCGCTGTTCTTCTTTCTGGGCCTGGGCTTGAAGCAGCCGAAGAGAGGTGGATGGGGATCCAGGGGCGTCGGGTACCAGGGGCCTTGTGGAGGAACGGGCTGTCCCCCTCTCAGCTCCACAGGCTTCTCTGAGCTCCAGCTGCATCCCTGAGTCAGCCACTGGCCCAGGTCACAGCTTTGCTCGGGGTGCAGTTCCCAGGAGCCTTGAGTCAGCCAGGTGTGTGACACCCGGACTCTGCAAGAAGCATGAGCCCCCCCACCCCCACCCCAGGTCCCAACAAGGACATCAAGAATGTGACATTGGAGCCACCTGCCTGGGGTCACACCTGCCTCCTTGCCCCCTCCACTGAAGGGGCCGTGCTCTTCCCCAGGAAGAGGGGCTACCTGGTGACAGACCTGGCCTTTTAGGGGATCATGAGGTTGAACGAGTCCATGTTTGGGCCCAGCACGGAGAAAGTTCCCTGTGTGCCCTCACATGATCCATCCCCTAGGAGATCAGGAGCTCCTGGGGACGGCAGCCATGAGGACCCACAGCAAATCCAGGCAGGCACCTGCCATCACCCCTGCTTACAGAGGCTTGGCCAGAGCCCAGGTGACACCTTGGCGAGGGATGGAGAAGCCATCCAGCCGGAAGTCATGACAGAAGGGACACGGAAGAAGAGCACCTTTGGAGGGGTCGGTGAATTTTTTCCATGGGGCTGCAGGAAGCAGGAATATTTTTTTTCTCTTTTCACCACACCTGGTGGTGCTCAGGGCTTACTCCCGGCTCTGTGCTCAGGGGTCAGTCCTGGTGGTGAGCATATGGGGTGATTCACGTGAGCCATGCGCTAGGCAAGCGCCTCACCTGCCGTACTATCTCTCAGCACCCCCAGAAACCAGGAATTCAATTTTCTCTTTCCCTCTACCTTTTCACACATCTAAAATGCTTTCAACACCTTTTAAATGCACAGAATAAATTGCAAGTTCACCGGGAGAGGACTAGAGGACCGAACGGTGAGGTTTGCTTCGTCTGTCTTCACACCCGCCCATACATCCCTGATTTTTTGTGCATTGGAAATTAATCAGTGAGAAGCTGAGGAAAGAAAGTCGGCCAACGGGGTGCTGGCAGGGTGTGGGGAGCTCCACACTGCCCCACTATTGCCTCTTGATGCTCCTCTTTGCTTGCAGCCTGCCTTTCCCAGTGAGGGTCCCCTGGACTGCTGGAGACCCTCCTCCTCGCTCCCCCTCACTAGGCGGCCACCCTGGACCTAAGCCTGTTGGGCTGGACCCTGCGGCCCAAGCCCTGAACACCGTTTCCAAGTGCCAAGCAACTTGGGGGAGGGTATTCCCAGCTTCAAGGCTCCCCGGAGGGTCATCTCGCCTCTACGACCCCCAGATCTCTGGGCACTGTCCTGATCTGTCCCCAGCAGACCTGACTGGGGCTCCTGACCCCGCTTTACGATGCCACTGAGGCCCAGGGAAGAAAAGGCATTCCCCAAGGTCACACGAGCAGACTCCTGATGCAGGGGCGCAGATTCATCCATCCCTGCTCGCCCCTAGAGCAACTGGAGAGCGAATCCTGGGGGCAGGGGAGCCCTGGAACTGCCAGGTTGAGCCCCAAGAACAATAAAAACACAGTGAAACAATACAAAGCAAAATAAAATAAAGGAACCCTCTGGCAGGTTTACCTCAAGTGTTATCAGGCTCTGGCCTTGGCCGAGCGCCCACCCTGTGCCCAGGTCTGTCTGCGCCAGGCCCCACAGGTACAGCATCCGGCTGGATGGTGCTTTAAGGATGCAGCTTCCCAGCTGGACCATGGAGGAGTGTCCACCATGGGCCCATTTCACAGATCAAGAAACAGAAGCCTGCAGCTCTTCCAAGCAATCCGTGGGGACCCCATAGGGGAAAGTTTGGGGGCACACACCCCACCTCTGTGGGCGTTTCTGCAGGCTCTGGACCAAGGGTGAGTGGTATAAGAGTGAGGACATCCAGGTGGCAGTTCTGGGGTCCCCTTGGTTCGAGGTACTGTCAAATCTCAGCTAAGCATCCTAGAGGAATCTGGGTTGGGGGCGGGAGGTGGAGCAGACGCGACTGAGCATTCCCAATAAGGGCTGGGCTCTCTGTCTCCAGGTCCCCCCTGGTCATCCAGGACCCACAGAGAGGTTTTGGGATCTGTCAGGACCCTGACATCCCTCCTGAGAGTGAATTCTGGGATCAAGCAGCCGGGCTGTGCCCTCCCCATCCCCGTTCATGGCCCTGGGACACTGGGTGCCTTAGTTTCCCCATCTGTCGACAGGCTGGCACTCTTATTTCCAGTGTTTGGCCAGAGGAACCTGCGACCCGGTTCTGCCTTTGCTCTCCCCTCTTCTCCCTGAAGGCCGGGTGGTGAGGGGGGCCACTCTGAGCCCCACATCCCGGGGCAGCCCGTGTGTACAGGAGGGGTCCCTCGCACCCCACAGAGGGTCGACTACACCCCTGGATTAGGACCTCTCTCTCCAGCTCCCAGACCCCACATCCAGACCCTGCCAGACCAGTTCTGAGCTGGGGCGAATGCCCAGAGGCCAGCATGTGGGCAGAGGGGTGGCCGAGGGCCTGTCCCCTCACACTCCCAGCCCAAGGGGAGAAGGAGGTGGCTTGGGGTCCGGCCCAGCTGAGCGAGCGGAGGGCCTGGGAGGAAAGAGGCAGTGGCTGCAGCTCCGGGGGACACGGGCCAAGCTGCCGGACTGAAAACACGTGTCCCTCTGGGAGAAACTGGGTAGTGGGGGCTCCCTGGACAGCCCCCCGGCAGAGGACCTCTGCACTAGCCCAGTTTTGCCCATTTCCTGGATTCCTCACCCCATTCCTCCCAGAACCCGCTGTGGTCCTTCCACGCCTTCCACCCAGGCTGCGCTGCTCCAAGAGGGGCCAGCGACAAGGTTAGGAAATCAAACCTCAAAACATTTTGTTCGGCAACCGGGATTCATTTCTTGTTTGGATAACTGAAGGCCGAAAATGCCAAGAATTTACAGGCAGCCTGGGGGTGGGGATGGGGGGGGTGGCCAGGGCAGTTGGGAGGCCTGAGCCAGCTGGGGGTGGGGGGGTGGGGGTCTCTGGCCGGGCCTGGACCCCACGCTGTGCTTCTGCTTGACCCGTGTCCAGGCAGGCAAGGCCTCCGACGACCGCGGGGCTCTGGGCCTGAGTTATTCTGAGCTTTGACGTCAGAGAGCGGGGCTGGGGGCTGTGCCAGGCCAGCGGGCTGCTGCCCGGGCCCTGAGTCCTCCCTGTGGGGGCCCTGGGGGCAGCCGGGGCAGGGGAGGTGGCCCTGCCAAGTGGCCATAGGGTGGTGTGTCCTGGTTTTCTCATGAGAGGACCTCGGGGAGGTAGAGGCTGGAGGTGGTGCGGGGAGTGGGGTCGGGGGTCTGGGGGAAGATGGAGGGGGAGGCCAGGAGGAGTAGAGGGAGAGAGGGGGAGAGGGGTCAGCCACACAAGAGGGAGCCAAGGGCCGGAGAGAGGGGCAGCAGGCCGGGCCCTTGCTTTGCACGCAGCTGACCGACCTGGGTTCCATCCCTGGTGCCCCGAGTCCCACCAGGATTGAGCCCTGAGCACAGAGCCAGGAGTAATCCTTGAACACTTCCAGCTGTGGCCCCCAAACCCAACCCAACAACCCTCAAACCGAGAGTTAACAGGACCCCCAGTGCCCCCCTTACACCACGCGTGTCAGAGACCCACAGGCAGAGATAGAGGAGCAGGGTCAGAAGGATGCTTGTTATCAAACCCCAGAGTGTTGGGGTTTGAAGCCGGCTCTGGCCTGGGGCCCCAGATACCCAGTGCTGCTATATTCACAGCTGGGACGCTAGGCCACGTGGGGACACTAGGCCACGGGGGGACCCTGCCCCTCCGTGACGAGAATGAAGCTTGATCTTGTTTATCTTGTGGGCAGACACCCACAAGGCCGTGGCAGACACGGAACTAGGCTGGCACTCACCGGGAGCACGGATGAAGCTCCAGGTCACCGTTCGGGCTGAACCCCGAGACTAGCTGCCTAACCACCACTCCCCCTGACCCAGGAGGCCACAATTCCAGTCACTGGTTTACCCAACCCAGGTAGGGAGGCCATGGCCCTAACCACTGCACCACCCCACCCAGTTAGGAAGGCCATGGCCCTAACCACTGCTCCACCCCACCCATTTAGGGAGGCCATGGCCCTAACCACTGCTCCACCCCACGCAGTTAGGGAGGCCAGCTCTGCAGCTAGCTCCATCCCGCCAGCCCTCAGCACTTGTGGCTGCAGTTTTGCACTCAGATGCGGGAGGCAGAGCCCAGAGCTGATGTGTGGCCTGGCCCGCCGACAGACACAGCCGCTCCAGACACATCCCTGGCCCGCCGAGCACCTTGAACTCCAGCCAGCCGCATGCTGGGAGAAGGGAGGGGCCCTGGGGATCCTGAGACAGATAACAGCACCCCCATCCCCCTCAGACCCGGCCCCTCACCTCCCTGACAGCCTCGAAGTCAGGAGAGAGACCCTGGAAACTGGGCCCCAGGGGTCGCAGCCGTGGGACTCTGCGGCCCCATCTTCCCGGCCTCAGTGTCCTCACCTCACTCTGGGGTGGGGGCCCTGGGACCTGGGGCTGAGAGGCCAGAGCCTCCCCTGGACCTCCCCACTCCACCCTCCATGGAACCCAGGGCGTCTCCAGCTGGCCGTGGTCCTGCCTAGCGGTTCTGGCGACGGACGGACGGCGTGAAAGCAACTCACTAAGGGCAGTGTTGAAACGCGTCGTGTTTCTCTGGGGAGACGTCACGGCAGATGCCAAGAGCCCTCGCGTGTCAGAGACCCTGAGACAGGGCCAGGATGAGAGAATGCAGGAGCCCTGGCCACGGAAGGCTCAAGCGACCGTGGTTTGCGGGAGAGAGGGCGGTCTGGACACCCATCTCCCTGGGCGCAGCCGCCTGTGTTAGCCAGAAGAGGGAAGAATGGGGAGGGGGGGAGGGGCCGGAATCTCTGCATCCAGGGTGCAAGCCGTATGGGCAGGGTGGTCTGGACAGAGACGGACCCATACCCCCACATCAGGGCTACAATCACATGTGGATCATCTCATCAAACCTCTAGGGAGGTAGGTAGCATTTTCACCCCGTTTTGTAGCAGAGGAGGCCACGGTTCAGAGAGGTGAAGCCACTTGCCCCAGGTGGCACAGCGGGAAATGGCAGATGTTGAATCGCAGCAGCGGGACGGCAGAGGTGAGGGGCTGTCACCGTCCAGGCTATGCTGTTGCCCCAATGTGGGCCAGGACTCAGGGTCGGGGGGGGGGAAGCATTTTCTGTGCGGACAATGCAGTTGTCTGCTCTTGTGACCTGGGGTGACTCGTTGGCGACCCCAATAACCAGGGGCAAGAAAGGGCCACTCAACCCAAGGGGACAATTGCCTCGGAGAACACATGGCAAACACAGACCACGGCATTCTCCCTCTGGGTGAGCTTGACCAAGATGGATTCCCTCTTGACCACCGAAACAGGCTTCAAAATCAATGATGCTGAATCGGATCAAGGGGGTAGAGCCACACGCCACAGTGCTCAGGGTTTACTCCTGGCTCTGTGCTCAGGGATCACTCCCGGCTCTGTCTCAGAGTTTACTCCTGGTTCTGTGCTCAGGGATCACTCCTGGCTCTTTGCTCAGGGTTTACTCCTGGCTCTGTGCTCAGGGTTTACTCCTAGCTCTGTGCTCAGGGTTTACTCCTGGCTCTGTGCTCAGGGATCACTCCTGGCTCTGTCTCAGAGTTTACTCCTGGTTCTGTGCTCAGGGATCACTCCTGGCTCTTTGCTCAGGGTTTACTCCTGGCTCTGTGCTCAGGGATCACTCCTGGCTCTGTGCTCAGGGTTTACTCCTGGCTCTGTGCTCAGGGATCACTCCTGGCTCTGTCTCAGAGTTTACTCCTGGTTCTGTGCTCAGGGATCACTCTTGGCTCTTTGCTCAGGGTTTACTCCTGGCTCTGTGCTCAGGGATCACTCCCGGCTCTGTCTCAGAGTTTACTCCTGGTTCTGTGCTCAGGGATCACTCCTGGCTCTTTGCTCAGGGTTTACTCCTGGCTCTGTGCTCAGGGTTTACTCCTAGCTCTGTGCTCAGGGTTTACTCCTGGCTCTGTGCTCAGGGATCACTCCTGGCTCTGTCTCAGAGTTTACTCCTGGTTCTGTGCTCAGGGATCACTCCTGGCTCTTTGCTCAGGGTTTACTCCTGGCTCTGTGCTCAGGGATCACTCCTGGCTCTGTGCTCAGGGTTTACTCCTGGCTCTGTGCTCAGGGATCACTCCTGGCTCTGTCTCAGAGTTTACTCCTGGTTCTGTGCTCAGGGATCACTCTTGGCTCTTTGCTCAGGGTTTACTCCTGGCTCTGTGCTCAGGGATCACTCCCGGCTCTGTCTCAGAGTTTACTCCTGGCTCTGTGCTCAGGGATCACTCCTGGCTCTTTGCTCAGGGTTTACTCCTGGCTCTGTGCTCAGGGATCACTCCTGGCTCTGTGCTCAGGGTTTACTCCTGGCTCTGTGCTCAGGGATCACTCCTGGCTCTGTCTCAGAGTTTACTCCTGGTTCTGTGCTCAGGGATCACTCCTGGCTCTTTGCTCAGGGTTTACTCCTGGCTCTGTGCTCAGGGATCACTCCTGGCTCTGTGCTCAGGGTTTACTCCTGGCTCTGTGCTCAGGGATCACTCCTGGCTCTGTCTCAGAGTTTACTCCTGGTTCTGTGCTCAGGGATCACTCCTGGCTCTTTGCTCAGGGTTTACTCCTGGCTCTGTGCTCAGGGATCACTCCCGGCTCTGTCTCAGAGTTTACTCCTGGCTCTGTGCTCAGAAATCACTCCTGATGGGACCATATGGGATGCCGGGAATCAAACTGGGTTTGATGACCTTACCTGCTGTACCATGGCTCTGGCCAGGATTTCCACATTCATTGTGAGGTCCAGTAAAGAGGAAGGCTGGGGGGTGAGGGTTGCATTTGGGAAGGGGGAAGTGGGCAGTGACTTTGAGGGGAAGAGGGAAGTGGGGACAAGGAAGTGGAGAGAGAGACTATGGGCTTGGGAGAGCCAGATGTGCCGGGGATGGTTTGTCCCCCTTCTCTCCCCTGCCCTCCGCCGCTCCCTCTTACTCAGGTGAGAAAAGGACCCGCGGGGCAGAGAAGGTTGGCAGCACAGGAGGGGAGGGTTGGCGTGACCGGGTGGCCGCTGCAGGGACAGCCGGGAGGAAGCCTGGCTCAGCGTGTGGAGGAAGCCCTTCCCTCTGTGCCCTGAGGAAACAGCCCAGGTGAATCCAGAGTGTGTGCGAGGAGGCCCTTTTCTCTGCTCCCATTTCTCACTGAATTCAGTTCCCGGCTGGGGAGGGCATGGGCAGGGGGAGAGGGGGCAGGGGGGAGGAGGCAAGGTCAGCAGAGGCCCGCCTGGCACTGGTGACAGCTGCTGAAGGGACGCGGACTTCAAGCAACGTGAGACCCCCTGGGTTGGGCTCTGGAGCCAAGAGCTCACAGGAGGTGGGGGGAACCTGGGGAAATGGGGGCAAGACACGTGGAGGAAGGGCTGGGCAGAATGTGATGGGGGGCTGAGAGCTCCCTGAGGGCTAAGATCTCGGAGGCACCGACAGGAAAAGTGGGTGCGTGCGTGAGATGGGTGTGAGTGTATGCGTGTATGCGTGAGTGTGAGTGTGGCATATCTGCTTGAGTGCGGGTGTGTGTGGGCATGCATGTGTGAGTGTCCGTGTCCGTGCATGTGTGAATGCATGCGTGAGTGTGAGTACAGGTGTGAGTGTGTGCATGCATGCATGAGTGTGAGTGTGGGCATACATGGGTGAGTGTGGGCATGCGTGAGTGTGAGTGTGAGCACGAGTGTGGACATACATGCATGAGTGTGAGTGTGTGAGTTCATGTATGAATGCAAGCATGAGTTTGAGCATATGGGAGTATGTGCACATGTGAGTGTGTACATGAACTGTGGGCATACATGCATGAGTGTGAGTGTGTGTGAATGAGTGTGAGTGTGTGCATAAGTGTGGACATACATGCATGAGTGTGAGTGTGTGAGCACATGTGGGAATGTGGGAATGCATGCGTGAGTGTGAGCATATGTGAGTGTGTGCACGTGTGAGTGTGTGCATGACTGTGGGCGTATATGCATGAATGTTAGTGTGTGAGTGTGCATGAGTGTGAGTGCGTTCACGAAGGCGGACATACATGCGTGAATGTGTGTGAGTCTGTGTGAGGGTGTGCAGAGACAATGTGGGTGGAAGTGTGCTCAATGGAGGCTGATTCTGGAGCTTTGAATGTGTCACTGTGAGGGGTGGGGTACACACATGTACTGCAAGCTTGCTGTCTTGGAAAAAGCCAAGATGTGCACCAGGCAAACCTTTGAGAACACAAACAGGTAACAGAACTTTAATTTATAATGATTCATATGCCACCTTTCTTTAAAAAAAAATGTTTTTGGAGCCAGAGAGACAGGCCTAGGGAAGGCACTTGCCTTGCATGCCTTGGCACTGCATATGGTCCCCAGCGCACTTTAAAGAGTGACCCCTGGGGCTGGAGCAATAGCACAGCGGGTAGGGCGTTTGCCTTGCACGCAGCTGACCCGAGTTCGAGTTCGATTCCCAGCATCCCATATGGTCCCCCAAGCACCGCCAGGGGTAATTACTGAGTGCAGAGCCAGGAGTAATCCGTGTGCATTACTGGGTATGACCCAAAAAGCAAAAAAAAAAAAAAAGTGACTTTGAGCACAGATTGAGGAGTAAGCCCTGAGCATCACTGAGTGTGGCCCAACTACCCCTGGAAAAGAGTTTAGATTCTATTTGTTCTTCCCTGTCCCTATTTTGTGTCACATGCGCATCCAGGCAGCATGGCCCATGTCCTGGAGTGGATGCCATCGGTCAGCACGGGATGGGCACCTCTGAAACCATGCAAGGAAGAAGGGACTGCCCTGGGGTGCGTGCTGGCCACTCCCATATCCCCACTTGGCCTGTCACTGCTGTCTGCTGGGGGGCGCACTCAGAGGGCCAACTCAGCCCCCACGCATGCTCCCCCACACTGCCTCCTGCCTCTCTCACCTTTGGCAGCTTCAACGCAGGGGTTCTGGCCAGCCCCTCTCGGACCCCGCCAGATGCCTTCCTGACCCTCATAGCCCCATGTCCAGGCAGTTCTGCTTCCCCTGTGCCGCTGGGTCTCACCTCCGTCCTGGCATGCAGCAAGACCGATGCTGGTGGCCCTGGCCTCGGGCCCAGAGAGTGGTGACGTCCCTGCTCGCTGTCACTCCTGTCTTCAGTTCACTGAGGGAGCAGATTCGCACCTCTGCCCGACCACACCCCCATCCCACCCGGCCTGCCGGGGGCCACCACCACTGCTGGTGCCACAGCTCAGTCTATGGTCCCTCGGCCGGTTCTAATGAGAGCAAACCAGGCCTGCGTCTCCCTGTCCAAACCCATCCTTGTCTTCCGAGATGCTCAATGCAAAGATCAAAGTCTTCACAGGGACCCCAGTGACCTCGGCCAGACCCCCGTCTCCCCCTCCTCTGCTCCAGCCGCCCCTCCCCGCCCCCCCCAATCACAGCCCATCGTCCTCGTACTCCAGCTCCTAGGACGGGCCTGGTCCATGCGTGGCCTGCACTCAGTTCACTCCCATCAGAGGATGAATGAACAGCAAGTTGGGGTTCCGCTGTGCGGCCTGGGACACCTCCCTGCCCCTCTCTGGGCCTCCTCAGCCCAGTTTCTTCAATTCAGAGCTGAGGCACCCACCAGGCCTCCTGGCCGCCCACTGCCCCTGCCCACCTCCTCCTGAACCCGCACCCCGATGCCCCCCAGCTGGCCCTTACCTTCTGCAGCCATTGAGTGTTGTTTTCTAGCACCTTTTCCAGCTGTCGCACCCGCTGGCTCGGCCAGTCCCCAAGTTTCAGCCCAGCAGCTGGCGCGTCCCTCTGGAGGCTGTTGGAGGCCCCGAAGACCTCGGGCTCCGGCGGGCAGGGCTCGGGCTCAGGCAGCACGAAGGTGTAGCTGCACTGGCCGTGCTGGACACGGTGTGTCCGGCGACGCCCACCCGCGTCCTGCCCCCGCCGCTGGGCTGCGGTCACGGTGGCCACCGCGAGGAGGACGCTGCCCAGAAGCATGGCTGGCTGGAAGAGCATCTGGAGACCTGGGGGTCCCGTGGGGAGCCTCCCCTGCCTGCTGCCTCCTCCGTGCTCAGGGGTCCTTGCAGGGACAGGGAGGACGGTGGTCCTGCCCTCGGAGCTGCTCTGCAGCTGCAAACCCCTGCCTGGCTGTGCTCTGTCCCGCGGCTATTTATACCCCAACTGCCACAGCTGCTCGGGCTTCCGCCCGCCTGCCCGCCCCCCCCACCCCCGCACCCCCTCACCTCTATTCTTCCCCCTTTTCCCTTCCTTCCTCCTCACTCTTGCCTACAGGCTGCTCTCTCCCTGCCTGCACTGGCCCTGCGCTGGCTGACGCTGACTCCGAGTCCTTTCATTACCCAGTGGGGGCCAGAGGGGAGGAAACACACTTGCATGCGCACATGCGAGCACACACAAACACGAGCACACAACACACACTCACACACCATGCATCCTGGTGCACAGACACTCACCCACACGCAGGCACCAGCCCTGCAGTACTGCTGCCCCGTTTGGAAACTCCAACACCATCTGAGTTTTCTCTCTTTGCCTCTCTCTCTCCTCCCTCTCTTCCTCTCCCTTTTTCTCTCCCCCTCTCTTCCTCCCTCTCTTCCTCACTCTCTGTCTCTCTCCCTCTCTCTCTTCCTCTCTCTCTCTCCCCCCCCCCCGGCGCACCCCCCTCTCTCGCTCTCGCTCTCGCTCTCTCACTCCTTCTTCCTCTTCTCTCCTTTCCCCTCTCTCTTCCTCTCTCTTTCTCTTTCTCTTCCTGCCTCTGGCATTCAATCTCCCTCCAACCTCCCTGCACCAAGACCCATCTCAAGTTTCAACACCCCCCCCCCCCTTGTTCATGCAAAAGCTTGGAACACAGGGAAGTGACCCCCAGAGAGAGCAAAGGGAAGGGAGGGGCGAGGGGGTGAGTCTGGGGAGCGGCAGCCGCCCAACGTGTCTCTGGGGGAACAAAAAATCCTTGCCAGGCCTGGGGAGGGTTCCCTCAGCCAGGAGCCGCTGCCCAGTCTCCCTCTTCCTGGCGGGAGCTGGGGGGGGGGTCCCCTGGGGGCCCTCGTGGTGGGGCCGCCCTGGCCTGTTGCTGGAACTGTAAGGAGGGGTGTCCTGGCTTGGAGCGTTCTGTCCTGGGTTCATCTTTGGCTGGAGTCTGTGTCTCCCCGGCCTGGGAATCAGGCAGCGGGTGCTTCTTTAAAAAGAAACAACTGTGCCTTTCCATTTGGGGGCAATACCAGGCGGTGCTTGGGGCTGTTCCCAGGATGCTGTTGGGGGTCTGAGGGTGCTGAGGGACCGGGTACCCTCTGAGTGACCTCTCTGACCCAGGCCGCTGGGAACCCAGGCAGAAACGCTGCTCGCTTCTGCCAGCTTTAGGGGGGCAGTTTCTCCTCTGAGTGCCCGGACTCTGATCTGTAAGCCAGGCTGTCCCATTCCCTGCCCAGCGAACATCTGCGTCTTCAGAGTGGGCCTGGAGGAATCATTTCACCAGCTTGTGGACTCCGATCTTGGCTCTACCACTCCCTCCTCACTGTGTGGCTTTGGGAAAACTTCTGCACCTCTCTGGGCCTCCGTTTCCTTCTGCTTCCCCAGAGAAAAGAATCCCCTCCGCTGAGGGTGTGGAAGTGAGTGTCTCAAGGAGGGCTGGAGAGGGAGCACAGCAGGGAGGGCGCTTGACTTGCACAAGGTCGACTGGGGTTGATTGCTGGCATCACTTATGTTCCCCCTGAGCCTGGCAGGGGTCACTCCCAAGCACAGAGTCAGGAATAGTGTTTGAGCGCTGCTAGGTGCAGCCCCCAAACCCAAGGACACAAAACTTGCCTTGCTGTTGCGTGGGTCAAAGCAGGGGCGGCGGAGGGGGCAATTGGAACGCACTCCTGGCCTCACCGCCTCCTTGCTGGAATGTGAACTGCAGGAGAGCAGGACAGAAATCTGGTGGCCAGAACTGGGGGAGAGGGAGGGAAGGACTGCCTTCCTGCCTTCCTGCCTTCCTGCCTTCTCTCCTGGTTCCTTTCTCTATACTGGGGACTGGCTCTGGGTATTGTTTTTCTCCCTTTGTTTCCCTGATGCTTTTTTTTTTTTTTTTTTTTTTTTTTTTTTTGCTAGCCAGGCTGCTTGGGGCAGCAACTTAGGGCTCCTCTGAGGCACTGAGCCCAGGTGTGGTGGGCTCAGTTGGAAAAGGAAAGGCCGCAGCTTTCAGCCTCTCAAACTCCCCCAGCATCCCGCTGCGTGCTCAGAGCTCCTTGTCCATCTCAGCACCCCCTGGGCTGCAGCTGTAAGTGGGCATCACGGCCTGTCCAAGCCTTGCAGGAAGGAGTGTGTTCTCAGGTCAGGCTTTCCTGGCCTGTCTGAGCCGGCAGGTGAGGGCAGCTGCGGTCAGGGCTGTGTACTCCCTGAGTTCATCCCAGGGAGGCCAGTGTGATGCCCTTCTTGACTTGAAAATGGGGGGTTCAGACCCCAGAGCAGGAGCGTGGTGGGTCCCAGGCACATGGGGGCAGGGGTGCTGGGACAGGCTCGGCCACTAAGAGGACTCAGAGACTCATCTAGGCCCTGGAGCCCCTAGGACCCTCCTCCTGAGGGGGTCACATTGTCAAGGGAAGTGCCAGGCTCTGCCTGATCCGATTGGAGGAACAAGTGGGGGAAGGAAATGGAGTTTCCTCCCCTCGCAGGTTCCATGAAATACCAGGCGGTCCTTGGTTATGCTCGCGATGCCCAGCCCAGAACAGCAGGCAGGAGAACCAGGCAGGGCCCAAAGCGGGGTTCTGGGCACCCTGCAGCCAGCCCAGCTCACTCTGTACCTTCCCTTCCATGCACCCCCCCTCCCCCCACCATGCCCTGCCCCCTGGCTCCAACAGCAGCTGTCACAAGTGACCCCAAAGCTGAGTGATTTATACGAAACATCACTATCAATTACTGGAGGGTTTCTGTGGGTGGGGGTACTTGGAGTTTCGCTGTCTTGTGAGGAACAGTCAGAGGCTGACTGAGCTGGGATGAACGAACCCACAGCTGCCTTCCCACCCTCCTCCCCCGCCCGCCCAGCACCAGGGCACGTCCCCGACCATGCTGGCTGTCTTTGGGTGATTCCCCCAACAACATGGCATCAGTCAGCCCAGCCCAGCTTCTTCAGGCCTCTTGGCATGACAAAGGCAGGTGGGAACACACTCTTGGAGGAAGATTGTAAGGATCGTGGGTACACCGAGGAGCTCACCTCAGGAAAACGCCACAGCAGGAAGCAGACCCGGCCACATGGTGCCCCCTTAAGTCCTTGAAGGTCTTCAGTCACACGCCCCAAGTTCGCCCCTCTTGTCTTTTTGTTTTGGGCCACACCTGACGATGCTCAGGGGTTACTCCTGGCTCTGCACTCAGGAATCATTCCTGGTGGTGCTCAGGGGACCATACAGGATACTGGTAATCGAACCCAGGTCGGTTGCATGCAAGGCAACTGCCCTTCCCGCTGTGCTATAGCTCCGGACCCTCTCCTTGAGTTCTGGCCCCTCTCTGGCACTTAGCAGTGGGTAATAAGCAGTGGGGTGACGCCCTCTCTGTTGATCTGAGCATTGGATAGGCAGTAGATGCTCCCGGTGAGCTGGCCGAGTGAATGAATGAGCAAGAGAATGTGACACCTGCACTTGGCTGTGCCTGGGGGAGGCTGATGAGTGGGAGACTGCGGTGCCGTGGAGCGTGAGTCTGGCTGACACAGACGCCCTGGCCGGATGGGCAGCTGTCTGACACCGGGTTCCCTTCTCACTCAGTGGTTTTACCCTGCAGCCCAGGACTCTGGTATGACTTCTGGACAGTGTTGACAAATGTCCGGTTGCTGAGGACCTTGGTTGTTGTTGATGGTTTTGAGGTCATTCATGGTTGTGCTTGTGGGGGTCTGTGTGGTGCCAGGGATTGAAGCCAGGACTCCTGTTCTCAAAGTGTGCATTCCAGTCCTCTGAATGCAGGTAGTTTGGACACAACTGTAGCCCAGAGGCAGAGAATTTAGAAAGCGGCCTCCTGGTACTGGGGGAACGAACCAGCCACAGCCCTGGGAAGCAGCAGGAGCCTAGCAAAGCTCAGGGCTTACTCCTGGCTCTGCACTCAGGCATCACTCCTGGTGGGCTCAGGGGACCAGCTGGGATGCCGTGGATGGAACCTGGATGGGCCCTGCTCTTGCCCCAACCAGAGGGGTTTTTTAAAAAGCACAGCACAGTCCTCCAGGCCCCTGCTTCAGATGCTTCCATTTTTTTTTTTTTTTGCTTTTTGGGTCACACCTGGCGATGCACAGGGGTTACTCCTGGTTCTGCACTCAGGAATTACTCCTGGCGGTGCTCAGGAGACCACATGGGATGCTGGGAATCGAATCCAGGTCAGTCGCGTGCAAGGCAAATGCCCTACCCGCTGTGCTATCTCTCCAGCCCCCAGATGCTTCCATTTTCAACTTGTGCATTTTATTGCATTTAAAACTGCTGAAGTGGCTGACAGATCCCAGCAGAATCTGGCCTCATCACACATTCCTCTGGCTTCCTCCTTGTGGAGCAGGATTGGTTCTGCTTTGAACAAGCTCCCCGCTCTCTCTAGCTTCTTGCCATAGCTGCTGCTTCAGTGTGAGTGTGTGTGTGGGGCGGGCTAGCTTCTTGCCATAGCTGCTGATGCAGTGTGAGTGTGTGTGTGGGGTGGGACGGGGGGATGGGCGGGGGAAGGGGAATTCCGAGGGGAATCCCGCCCTCCCCCTCCCCTGTTCTCTGACTACCCTAGACCTGCTGTTCCCCCCCCCCCCCCCCCCGTCCACCCCCCCTCCCGTTTCCACCGCCCATCTGAGCTCTCACCCTGCACTGTGAAGGCTTGTTTGCAGGCCCTCATCCCCCTCCAGTCTGAAATCTTTCAGACCAGACTTCCTCTCACTGTTCCTGATGCCTGTCTTCAGGTGAGGTTCAAAGGGAATTCTCAGGAGTGTTTGCTGAGTGAATAATCTCCGCTGTAGCCGAAGCCCTGAGTAAAGACTCAGAAAATCATTCTTTGTCACCGACGACAGGAAAAGAAGGACATTTCTGGGTGGGGCAGTTTGTGTCTCCTCATCCATTACTTAAAACATCACCCGCCTCTGTCCTCCTCCCCCACCCCCACTCTGGTTTATTTTCACTTTTCTGGTCTGTTGGAAGCATGGAGGCAGAGGTTAGGGTAAGTGCTGATATCCATCTGGAGGATTTGGCTTTGGCTTAAAGGGCTTGAGGTGAAGAGAGAATCGGTTGGCAGACACGCTGAATTGTGTAGGGGGTAGGGGAACCAGTTTTAGGCACAACTAGATCCAGGTGCTCAAATGATAATAGGTAAAGGTAAAGGTAAAGGTAAAGGCCCTCCCGTTGATCGTCGATTTGCTCGAGCGGGCCCAGTAACGTCTCCATTGGAGATTTTGTTGTTACTGTGTCTGGCATATCGAATACTCTCGGTAGCTTGCCGGGCTCTCCGAGAGGGGTGGAGGAATCGAACTCGGGTCGGCCATGTTGGCCGCTTGTAAGGCGAACGCCCTACCCGCTGTGCTATCGCTCCAGCCTGTAGGAATCTTTTAATTCCCCCCTACCCCCTTTTTGACCTCAGCTCCTGCCCTAGTTTTTCCTCTTTGTGCTTCATCTTCTCCAAGTTCCCACCACTGTCACTTCCTCCACTGGTAGCAGTAGTGCCAGTCTCTTCATTCAGCAGCCCCACAGGAGCAGATGCTTCTCCCTGACAGCAAGGAGGATGCTTCTGGGGTGAGAGGCACAGGATACTTTGGATGGTCAGGGTGGACCCAGTGTCCTGACTCATAACCCTGAAGTAGGGTCTTTTTTCATGGACCTAAAGTGATAGGGAGGGCTGGAGCGATAGCACAGTGGTAGGGCGTTTGCCTTACAAGCAGTCAACATGACCGACCCGAGTTCGATCCCTCCGCCCCTCTCGGAGAGCCCGGCAAGCTACCGAGAGTATCTCGCCCGCACGGCAGAGCCTGGCAAGCTACCCGTGACATATTTGATATGCCAAACACAGTAACAACAAGTCTCATGATGGAGACGTTACTGGGCCCACTCGAGCAAATCGATGAACAACAGGAGGACCATGCTATGTGGACCGTGCTAAAGTGATAGGGAGAGAGGAAGGACAGTCCTCAGACAGCTCTGTGCAGAGTGACCAAAAGAGGAGGTGGCTCTTGGTGGTTGCAGAACCCCTGTCTACTGGCTGCTGCATTCTGGCCACTCATTCCTTATTTTCCGTGCTACCCGCTCCTGGGAAGAGAGAGAGGTAATGCAGACTCATTCCTAGAGATTCACTTGCGGAATTGGGGCCCCTCAAATATTTGGAGTCATAGAAGATAGAGCCGCAAACTGGAGCCCTCCCTCCTAGCGTCCACTGGACACCCAGCCCCTCCTCTGCCCTGAGCTTGCTGCATTTCTGCAGCTGCAGAACTGGGGTGGGGGTGGGGCAGAAGCATGCCTGGAGGCTCCCAGACTTTGCTTTTCATGTCCCTAAGGTTTTTAGGATATCTCGTGCCACTGAGGCATTGCGGCAAGTCCTGGGGCAGCCAAGAACCTCCCAAAATGGTCAGCCAAGTGTCCTTGACAGGTGAACCTTTGGCATTGTCACAGGGTCCCCATGAGTCTTTCCACCCAACTATAGCCTGTCAACTATTCTTTACCTCCAGTTTCTAGCCGAACACACAGAATTGAGAGTTCCCTGGGATCAGGACTGACTCTATGCCACAGCTTCTCTGCTGGTGCTCAGAGACCCTGGGTCTCTCTACTGCTCCGAGGCAGTGCTGTAGGACACAACAACAGAGCTGGAAGCAGTTCTAGCTCCCCCTGGCGGTGCTCAGGGGCCACCAGGAATGCATCCAGTGGCTTCTGGGCCATGCAGCGGGTCCAACTCAAGGCTCACACAGGCAAGGCCTGAGCTCCAGCTCTTGGAGTGATCTCCTGCTCCCCCAGGGCTAAGAGCTGAGACCACTCTATTTTTTGAAGGGGAGAAGGGTCACACTCAGCAATGCTCAGGGATCACTCCTGGCTCTGCACTCAGGAATCACTCCTGCCGGTGCTTGGGGGACTCCTGGCACTGAATCTTCATCCCACTCCAGTAAGCAAGACTTGGTTCCCTCATCCCTAAATTGGGAAGAAAAAGATGACGCTGGTGGGAGTCTTCTTATCACGAGCAATGAAGAACCCCAACACAGAGTGGTTGAAGACATTGGTAACCCCTGTTTTACTTAGAAACATGCAAATTTGGCCAGGTTTGGTGGGGATGCCTCTTTTGTCTTTTGACCCCTTTGACAACTGCTGGAGCAGCTTAAAGATGAGGCAGAAAAATAAATATAAAAAAAATTAAAAAAAAACAAAACCAAAAAACAAAGATTAGGCGGGACTCATCAGAAAGCACTTTCGCTCCAGCCTCATGGCATATTCGCTCAGCTCCAAACAACACCTCTACTGGCTTTCTTGCAGCTGGTGGCTGGGTTCCCGGGGGAGCACGTCGAGAGTCAGGCAGGAAGGCAGATGGCCTGTGACGACCCAGCATGGAGAACCACATGGGGCCAGCCCTTCGACAGTCTGTTCACAGAGGCGGTCACAAGGTCCCAGCCAGCTGCAAGGCTGCGACAGGCTCTTGGTGGGCGGGACTAGGTCTGGGGAGAGCATGTGGAACGGGGGATACCATGGCCATTTCTGGGTTGTTCATCCTTCTAGAAAGGGTAGGGTGAGACTGTGCCCAAGAACAGGGATCCCCCACTTTTCAAAAGTTTGAATTTTATTTATTTTCTCTCTCTCCCTTTCTCTCTCTTTTTATTATTTTTTGGGGGGGGAGGGGGGCTATACTCAGAAGTACTTAAGGATCATGCCTGGCTATACACAGGGCACTGTTTGGGGTGCTGGGGATGGAATCTGGGTTCAGCATGTGCAAGGGAAAATATCTTACCAGCTATACTGTCCCTCTGGCCCTCAAAAGTTTGCCCTGGGCTTTTATCCAAACCTACATCGGCACTAGTTTGGGGAATGGAGAGAAATCCAAAGAGAATTTTTTCATTGCTCCTGTGAAAAGCAAAGCCTCGCTTTGGGTGCTTTTTTAGAGACAGTGGTCACCCAGGCAGCAAGAGGCAGAGTCTGGACAGACGGTACAGCGGGGAGGGCACTTGCCTTGCACACAGCAAAGCCAAGTTCAAACCCTGGCATCTCATAGGGTCTCCTGAGCCCCACCAGAAGTGAGTCCTGAATGAAGATCCAGGAGTCCTGAGCACTGCTGGGTGTGGCCCCCAAACCCACAGCAAACCGAGCAATAAAGAGCGGCCGCACCAAGCTCTCCTGGGCACAGTTCTCTCCAGACTCCTCGTGATCACTGTGTGACCAACGGGGAGTGTGAATTTAGGTTTGATGTCCTATTGGGCATAAGTTGATAGGTTATTTGGAGGGTCTGGGAACACTTGAAAGTTTTCTCCACAGGGTGAGGGAGATAGCTCAGGGTCAAGGAAGCATGCCTGTGTGTGTGTGAGGACCTGAGTTTGTGCCCCAGCACTGCATGACCTCCTGGGCACTGTTGGGTGTAGTCCTGGTGACCCCTGAGCACTGCTGAGGTGGCCCTGGTGGTGTCCAGCACCGCTGGGACCAAGTAGGCCTCCCTTGCCAGACTTCAGCATTGATCTGTTTTGTCTGGTTGGCCAGATAGCTGTGGGTGACCCCTGGACTCCTCTTAGCACTGCTTGGGGGGAGGCTCCCCAAGATTTTTCCCCACTATAAATGAATGGCAATTGCTTCTCAGCTTTCCACCACCTAGGTTTACAAAAGATTCCCTAAAGCACACTCCCCATGCAGACAGCTGGGGAAATCTGTGTGTAAGCAGATGCTCAAGAGTTGGTTGTCATTGTTATTATCCTTGCTACGAGCGAGGAGATGCAGCACCTCTCTCTGCGTGAAAATGACTGATCCGCTCAACTCAGGGCATTGTTTAAAAGGGACAGGTAGGGGCTAGAGCGATAGTACAGCAGGTAGGGAGGGCATTTGCCTTGCACGTAGCCGACCTGGGTTTGATTCCCAGCATCCCATATGGTCCCCCGAGCACCGCCAGGAGTAATTCCTGAGTGCAAAGCCAGGAGTAACCCCTGAGCATAGCCAGATGTGACCCAAAAAGAAAATAAATAAAATGAAGAGGTATTGGGGTTCTTGGGGGAGGGAGGTGGGGATGCTGGTGATAGGTGTAGTGTTGGAATTATGTGTACAAGAAACCATTGTCGGTGGTATTATAAACCAGAGACTCTCAATCACTGCACTGTAGCACTGTCCTCCCATTGTCCATCGATTTGCTTGAGCGAGCCCAGTAACGTCTCCAATTTTTTGAGACTTGTTGTTACTATGTTTGGCATATTGAATGTGTCATGGGTAGCTTGCCAGGCTTTGCCGTGCAGTCGAGATACTCTTGGTAGCTTGCTGGGCCCTCTGGGAGGGGCAGAGGAATCAAACCCAGCTTGGCTGGGCCGGCTGCGCGCAAGGCAAACCCCTACTGCTGTGCTAATCAATGAAAAAAAAATTTTGAAAGAGAAAGAAAATGTTCTTGGGTACCCGATAGCAAAGGGTGTAACAGGTGATGGGACTATTTCTCTTAACTGTTGGAGAAATTGTCCCAGAAATGTCCTGAGACTTGTCGAATGTCACCCACCACATTAGCACCCAGCCCTGACGGACAGATGCGGGGCACGGCTGTCTCTGCCATGACCTCCACTGACTCCCAAGACAGCCACTCTGGCCTCAGTTTCCCCTCTCAATAATGTGAGGAGTGGGCTCTGCTCCCAGAGGCACAAGGGACCAGAGTGGTGGACAGGCCCCTTTGGCAGTGCTGCTCAGCCAGAGCCTATGGCCCTCCCATCCTCTCTCGCCCGCCTCCGGGCTGCATCTGGCACTCACTCCAGAACGTGAGGGACAAGCCTGCCAGGGGTGAGCGCAGATCTATTTTGGAACCTGGGGCCCCTTGGAGGCCCAGAGGAGCCTGTGACCCAGAGAACCAGCAGGGCCCTCTATTTTGTTTATTTTTCTTAAATGAGCACAGCATGTCCCTACTAGGGACATGAAAAGTCAGAAAATATATATTTGTAAGAGAGAAAAAAAATATTGTCTCTGTTTAAACTGCTGGAGGCACAAATTCCAACTTACATTTAGACTCTTTCTCCCCTGCCCACCCCCTCCCCCCCCCATCACTTGCATCTATGTCCAGAGGCATATTTTGGGGTGGGGAGTAGAATTTCTAGCAAAAAGAACATGGTTGAAATCGCATTTTATTTGACGTATTTTGGATTTTTGTCTTATGGAAAAAGAAATCAGGAACGAGTGTCGGGTATAACAATGCATCACTCTGAATGCACATGGCAACATTTTACATTTCTCTCAGAGTCTTCAAGAAATAGTTTTTTTTTCCGGCTCTTTGGGTCATACCCAGCCATGCTCAGGGATTACTCCTGGCTCTGAACTCAGGAATTACTCCTGGTGGTGCTCAGAGGACGATATGGGATGCTAGGGATTGCCTCTGATCTGCCACATGCAAGGCAAATGTCCTACCCACCGTACTATTGCTCTGCTCCCAAGAAATGAAATATTATTAGAGATCAAGTTGGTGTCCCTCACCGTCTCCTTCCCAGTCTCATGTTCGCTTCTGCTCTGCCCAGAGGTCCACACATAAGCATCCATAAGTGATACGCTCTGTTTCTGTCTTCCAATCTTGATGCTAGGCTAGGAAGTTGCATACAATGTCCTGCTCGATGCTACTTTCCGGATCTTTCCAAATTACCCAGAGTTGGTGACCAGATCATGTTCCTTTTGCGGTTCTGCAGAATTGCATCATGTAATCACAGCCTCTGTTTCGCCAACTCTTGCCAGATGGACATTTAAGTCAACCCAACTCCTCTGTTACTGCCAATGAGTCTATTTTATTATGTGCAGCCCTGTGTCCACGAGGAAGATACCAATCTAGCAGATCTTCTCGTGGAACATGAATCTATGCATAGCCAGCCTGCCCAGATCACCAAATCCTGTTCCCAGGAGGTAGGAGTTACCCCCCACCCCCCACCCCCCACCGGCAGCGCGGAGCTCCGGAGATCCACTGTCCTGCCATCCCTTGCTGTCATCTTACTGGCATTCCAGTGTCTGTGAAGTGGCACTTGCATTCTACAGTCTGCCTTTCTCCTTAAGATTCTATTGTGAGTTATTTTCTTCAGCAGAAGCTTCTTTTGTCAGAACACTTTGGTTTGTTTGTTTTTTGTTCTGTTTGGGGGCCACACCTGGAGATGCTCAGGGGTCACTCCTAGCTCTGCACTCAGGAATTGCTCCTGGTGGTGCATGGGGGACCACATGAGGTGCCAGGATCGAACTTGGGTCGGCCACATGCAAGCCAAACACCCTCCCCGTTGTACTATCTCTCCAGTCCCTAGAATACATTTAATGGTGGCATTTGCCTCCCACAGTCACTTGCTGGCATTTTCTTAGCTGTTGTTGGACACTGGGCTTTTTTGGTGTGTGTTTGCAGGAAGCTGGGGCTGCAGATTCTCGCTTTCCCTATGTGACTTTGCAGCTCCTCCCCTTGAAGGTAGGTTAGGTCAGGAATGTCGCTTTGGTCAGTTAGGACATCTCCCATTGTGATGCCCCAAAGTCTTGGTAGGGACAGGGCATGGGACCTCCTTTCTGGCTCTCCTGAAACCCTGACACCACTCTAGTTAGCTAAACGATGAGAGACAGATGGTCCAGGTCCGTGTCAGCCCTGTGAGCATTGAACTAACCCCCAGATCAGAGTGAGGCCCTTGTGGCCATTCAGCCCATACCAAAATAGTCCAATTGAGCAACATGGGAAATACTAAATGCTCTTAAATTACTGCACTTGGGGAACGGTCCAGTAGTTGTGAAGTGCCTTTCTGTGCCCTGGTGAAGTCCTGCAGGTGTTCAAAGGCAGAGAAACAACAAGTCGAGGCAGTAAGAGCTCCTTGTGACTGTGAACCTTGAACTCTAGACGCCAGGGTCACATGAAGATCAGATGAGATAGTGCATGTCAGTAGCTCCCATATATAGGACTCCATACCCAGGGGCCCCTAAGAGAGGTGCCTTGTGGACTTCCTTTTTTCCCTTTAGTTATCCTGACTGCCATACCCTCAGCCTGTTTTCTGGAAGACACCCATATTGAAAGATGCCAATATTTAAGCCTGCGTGCATATGTGAGGGCTTCAACACTTAATGTCAGGAGTGACCATAGGACTTGCTATGACCATTGACCATAAATCATAAATATACAGTTTAAGAACATGTATGGAACAAGGGTCAGGAGGATTGGTCCATGATCGGAAGCTTGTCAAAAGGGGTGGGGGGAGGGCAGAGAGGACAGAGAAGGGAACACAATGACAATGACAGTTGAAAATGATCGCTCTGGACAATAACTGAGTGCTGAGGTATAGAGATATGCATGATACCCTTTCAAGTGATAGTATTGCAAACCACAGTGCCAAAAAGGGGAAAAATGAGGGCAGGGAAGAGAAGGAAGAAGAGGAGGAAGAAGTGGAGGAGAGGAAGAGGAAGAGGAAGAAGAAGGAGAAGGAGAAGGAGGAGGAGAAGGAGAAGGAGGAGGAGGAGGAGGAGGAGGAGGAGGAGAAGAAGAAGAAGAAGAAGAAGAAGAAAGAGGAGGAGGAGGAGGAGAAGGAGAAGAAGGAGAAGAAGAAAGGAAGAAGGAGAAGAAGAAGAAGAAGAAAGAGGAGGAGGAGGAGGAGAAGCAGGAGGAGGAGGAGGAGAAGGAGGAAGAGGAGGAGAAGAAGGAGAAGAAGGAGAAGAAGAAAGGAAAAAGGAGAAGAAGAAAAGAAGAAGGAAAAGAAGAAAAGAAGAAGAAAGGAAGAAGAGAAAGAAGAAGAAGAAGAAGAAGAAGAAGAAGAGTAGGAGAAGGAGGAGGAAGAGGAGGAAGAGGAGGAGAAGGAGGAAAAGGAGGAGGAGGAGGAGGAGGAGAAGAAGAAGAAGAAGAAGAAGAAGAAGAAGGAGGAGGAGGAGGAGGAGGAGGAGGAGGAGGAGGAGGAGAAAAAGAAGAAAGAAGGAAGGAGAAGAAGAAAGGAAGAAGGAGAAGAAGAAAAGAAGAAGGAAAAGAAGAAAAGAAGAAGAAAGGAAGAAGAGAAAGGAGAAGAAGAAGAAGAGGAAGAAGAGGAAGAAGAGGAAGAAGAGGAAGAAGAGTAGAGGAGGAGGAAGAGGAGGAGAAGGAGGAAAAGGAGGAGGAGGAGGAGGAGGAGGAGGAGGAGGAGGAGGAGGAGGAGGAGGAGGAGGAGGAGGAGGAGAAAAGAACTGCCATAGAGGCAGGCGGAGGGAACAGGAGGGAAAGTGGGGTCACTGGTTGCAGGAATCGTGCACTGGTGAAGGGATGGGTGTTAACATTGTGTGACTAAAACTCAGTCATGAGCAACTTTGTGAAAAGGGAAAAAGAAGAAGACGCATGACTCTGTGCTTCCTCTCCCACTGCAGAGGCCCAGAGCCTGTGTCGAGAGAAGCAGCATCACGTGGTGGGAACCCAAGCCTGGGGCCTGCGAGGTGCCCTGGAGCTTCCGACCTGCCCTATTGGGCAGGAAGCATGAGAAAGAGAGAAACATAAACATTATCGTGTCCGGCTGTTTGCTATGGCAGGGTAACAGAACTACTTTGGTTGAGATGTGTTCTTCCCTCCAACCCCCAGACACATGTTGCAGTTCTAATCCACTGTGCCTTAGAATGTGACCTTAGTCAGAAAGGGGCCGGCTGCAAATGGGATTAGGAAAAATGAGGTCATGCCCCAGGCCGCGGGGGCCCTTGGGTCTGGTGTCTTTATTTAAAAGGCTGCAAAGGAACAAGGGGTGGATAGAGGTGCCTTGTGAGTGAGGAGGCGGGGAGTTAGGGGCTGCTTCGAAGCAGACCAGAGACCTCTAAGCCGTGATAGCCATCAGGTGGAGCCTGGCATGGCAAGGAAGCCTCCAGAACAGGGATTCAGCGGGGGCAGGACCCTGCCAACACTCCGTGTCGAATCTCATCCTTCCAGGCTGTCGGAGGATCCCTGTCCCTGGCCTGAAGCCTCCCAGTGTGCTTCAGTTTATTGTGGTAGCCCTAAGAGATGCTCATGCCAGTACAAGGACATGCCAATGCAAAACATGCCAATACATTACTGTGTTAATGCAAGCACCAATGAAGATGGCATCTCTCACAGGACCCAGTCTCCCCTTCTCCCCATCCCTCCTCACCTTTCCCTTTCCTCCTCTCCCCTCCTCTCCCCTTTCCTTCTTTGTTCCTCTCCTCTCCTCTCCTCTCCTCTCCTCTCCTCTCCTCTCCTCTCCTCTCCTCTCCTCTCCTCTCCTCACCTCTTTTCTCCTTGCCTTCCCTCTCTCCTTGCCTCCCCTCTCTCCTTTCCCTTCTCTTCATTTTTTGTGATTCTGGGGCTTGAACCCCAAGGCCTGACACACGCAAGGCAAGTGCTCGACTTAGCTCCACCCCTGACCTAGTTTCTTTTTTTTTGAATGTCCCTGTATTAATAATCAGCATGTCTTATTACATGAAGACATCATCTTAGGCATTGCTCATCATGCCCCCGTATCCGTTTTCAGTGGAATTTTTGAGCACATACAGACTCAGACAATGCGCTCTATGTTTTCCAGGCCTCCTTGTGCTGGAAGTGGCCATGCAAGGAAGTTCTGAGTATGAACAAAACTAACTTCTATATGTTTGTTTTGTTCAGGGGCCACACCGAGTGATGCTCAGGGGTTACTCCTGGCTGTGCACTCAGCAATCACTCCTGGCAGTGCTTGGGGGACCATATGGATTGAATCCGGGTTGGCCACATGTAAGGCCAGAGCCCTCCCCACTGAACTGTCGCTTCATCCTCCATGTACTACTTCTGAAATCATAACAGTGTGTGTTTGGCGGTGTGTGTGTGTGTGTGTGTGTGTGTGTGTGTGTGTATGTGTGAGTGTATGTGTGTGTATGAGTGTGTATGTGTGTATGTTTGTATGTGTGTGTATATGTGTGTGTGTGCACACGCGTGTGTCTTTTCCTTCCTCTTACCCTTTTCAGCCCACTGGCAGTCAGGCGGTGGGCCAGCTGGTGCCTTTGGCATAGGTAAAGAAGCTGGAAGAAGATAGGTGAGGGCATGGCAAAGCCAACCACCAGCTGGGGCTTTTCTCTGAGAAGAGGAAATCTTATTGTACTTCCTGTTCACTTGGATCCCTTTGGGGCAGCTGAATCCAGTGGACACAGATGACACGGCAGGATCTCAGCAGGGCTAACGCTCTGACTGATGCTTTTCACCCTCTCACTCCTGGGGCACTTCCGGCTTTGCCCCTCGCACTCCCTGGGCACACACACCTGGTGACAGGCACAGAGTGCTGGGAGCTCTCTTGGACTCCGGAACCATCCCCAAGCCCACGTGCCCTAGCGTCCATTCTCCTTCCGTCTTCTCTATTGGCTGCGCTGTGTCCATTGGCTCTGAGCACTGTGAGCCTGGGAGCCAAGGGTACTGCCTCTCAGAACGTGCTGGCCAGAGCACGAGGGGCTGGGCGGGACATTGGGTGCAGATGCGGGTACTTACTTTGAGGAGGTGGCTTTTAGACAAAAGGCTGGAAGGAGGCCCAACAGGCCCATCTTTGGGGATTTAGACGTCCTCTGTCCAGACCCCACTCCCCCAAAAGGGGGCACTGGACACAATAGAAAGATCACGGTCTGGGTCCCTGAGCGTGGCTGTTGGCCGGGGAGGGGGTTCAGTGGCAGATACGCATGTGTGAGGTCTCGGGTTTGATCCCAGCAATGCAAAAATAAAGTTGTTGGTGAAAGAAAGTCAATCTATTAAGTTTCTTTCTTTCTTTCTTTCTTTCTTTCTTTCTTTCTTTCTTTTTTAATCAGGGCTGGAGAGATAGTGCAGGGGTGAAAGCACGTGTTCTGTATGTGGCTGACCTGAGTTTGATCCCTGGCTCCACATATGGTCCCTGAGCCAGGTGTGATCTCTAATTACCAACAGGGGTGGCCCCAAAGGTGAACAAATAGCCCCAAAGCAGCAGCATCATCCCCCTGTGAGCCCAGCACCCTGAGGAACAGCTGAAGGGTGGGAAAACCCTGGCAAACCATGTAACCAAGCCCGGCCTTGGTCACGTGTCAGTGGTGTCACCTAGCTATGCTCCCCTATCCTAGGTTTGGGGATTCCGGGGGGTAGAAAGTGGGACCACGAGAGGGAAAGGACTTGGGTTCTTTTATTTAAGATTTGGGGAGGGCCCATTCTGCAGTGTTCTGGGTTGCTCCCTGCAGTGCGTGGAGAATCACACAGTGCCAGGAATCGAACCAGGGTCAGCCATGTGCAAGGCAAGGCCTTACCTGCTGTACCATCTCTCCTGCCTGGATTCTGATTCCTCTTGGACAGAGCAGCCCAGTGGGAGGAGAGAGACATCAGAGAGGCATCAGGTCCTCAGGTGCTCCGTGCATGCCTCTGACCTTACCAACTGGGTCCTAAGTCCACACCACCCCGGACGCCTATGGAGGCCTGGGGGATAGGTAACAGGGGCCAACCAGAGGGTGGTGGCAGAGGTGGGAAGGTGGGGGTGGCAGGGGCTGGGGGACCTGAAGAGCTGGTGGTGATCCTGGACTCTCTGGAACCCTGCTCCCTTGACCCCCGGATGGCAACCAAGGTGTCCAGCCTGGAGTGGGGGGCAGAAGAGTAGGAATCACAGGCATGATCAGATGGTGAAAATAAGTAACAGGAATTGGGCTGATTGCGCTGCCCAGACTGGTCTCACCGCATTCCCTGCATTGCTGGGGTCTGGTTTCACTTCACAGATGGGCAAACAGAATCTCAGGGTCCAACAGTGCCCACAGGCTGCCTCTTTTCCTTCTGCTCTATTATTCTTGCCCTGTATTATTTAGGGACTGAGGACACGGCGGGGATCAAGCGGGCAGTCAGCACACAGAGAAAGAGGAGAGGAGATCAGGGGTGTGAGGTTGGGGTCGAGGGGAGTGAGGAGGCGTGTGGGGCCATTGCTAAGAATAAACTATTCTGATGCTGAGCGGAGCAAGGGATGGGGGGGGGGGGAGTAATGGGGGGGACAGGGGGCAGGAGTGTGCTCCAGCCAGTGAAAAGTGCATATGCAGGGGCAGGAGTGACAGTACAGTGGGTAGAGCATATGCCTTGCATGTGGCCATCTCGGGTTTGATCACTGGTATCCCATATGGTTCCCATGGACCGGCAGGAGTAATTCCTGAATGCAGAGTCAGAAGTAACCCTTGAGCATTGCTGGGTGTAACCTAAAAAGGAAAAAAAAAAGCGCATATACAAAGACCCGGGGGCTAGCGTGAGCAGACTGGAAGGTGGTATGGCAGGAGTACTGTGGACTGAGAGGGAGGATGTTGTGAGGCTGCAGGGGAGTTGTGGTGGGACAGAGGACAGCAAGGGTGGGCACGGGGGGCGGGGGAAGGAGAATACAATAATACAAGGCCCTGAATGTCCTGGAAGATTTATTTAGGTTCTAGCTCTTGGGTTACAAGGTGGGGTTGGGGGATGGCCAAAGGAGGAAAGGCAGGAAACTCAGTCTGAATTTACTTCTCCCCCCTTCCGTGTGTGTGTGTGTGTGTGTGTGTGTGTGTTTTCCTCCCTCCCAGTGGAGGCTGGATCCTGTGCAAGGATGAGGTTCATGGGATCCCGAGGATAGTGCCTTGTAAGCGGCAGCCAAAGACCTCAAAAGACACCCACCAACTGGCCCCCTGGCGCCGTGTAATCCCATCAGCGGCCAAGACAGAGACTATAAAAAAACCAGCTCCCGGAAGAGAACAGTGCAGTCTCCTGCCCCCGCGCCTGACTGTCCTCGCTCGCCGGGACCCCTTGGAGGGGAGCGGGTTGAGCTTTGCTCCCCGCCCCGACCAGGGCTCCGGCAGCCAAAGACCTCCAGGACCAGCCGCCACCATGCTGAGACCACTCTCCGCACACATGAAGGTACTGGCAGAGGGACAGAGTCACGCGGGTTCCGGGGCCGAGATCTCCAAGCCTACTCGAATTTGGGCCGAGCATCCTCCACCCAGATCCTCCAAATTCCAGTAGGCGGGGGTCACACCCACCAACTGGCCCCCTGGCGCCGTGTAATCCCATCAACGGCCAAGACTCAGAGACTATAAAAACCAGCTCCCGGAACCATCTTATTATGACATCTTATTATTTCATTCCTACTTTGGACAAACTGGCAGGTTACCGAATGTAGCCTGCCCACACGGCAGAGTCTGGCAAACTCCCCGTGGCGTACCCAATGTGCCAAATACCAGTAACAATGATGGGTCTCATTCTCCTAAAGAGCCTTGAATATAATCTCAGGGCTAGGATGAAGGAGACGTTACTGGGGCTTGCTCGAGGCAATCAATGAATAACAGGATGATTTGCCATTTTGCAAGCAGAAGGTTGTGAGTACTGTCCCTGGTGCCACCACGTGTACCAGCTCTACTCCTGGCATCGCTTCTGTCTGTGCTTCTCAGCGCCATGAGAGATTTCCAGTCACACCACAGTCAGGGGCCCGTGAGCACCACAACCAAAGGGCATGACCCCGGGAGCATCACAACCAAAGGGCGTGACCCCGGGAGCACTACAACCAAGGGGCAACCCCGTGAGCACGACAACCAAAGGAGCTCTCCCACTAAAAGCTGAACCGACACCTTCAGTCTTCACAGCAACCATAACCAGGAATAAATCACACTAGATTACTCCTTAGCAAAAGCAAAGAGAATGAGGTGCAGGACTGAGCCCATGGGCACCCCATGCCCCCGGAGAGCCTGGTATGGGGAGACAGGGGCAGAGAGCCGGGCTGAGCCGCCCGCCCTGCTCTGTCTCAGGCCTGTTCTCTGCACTGATGACCCCATTTCCCTGTCTGCTCTTCAGGCGAACGATCTCACCTCCCATGCCTCAGTTTCCTCCTGTCCTTGGGGTTATGGTGAGGAATGAACATGCAGAGGTTCTGGAACCCTTTGGGGTAACCTTTTCTTTTCCCACTTAACAGTGTAGACGACATGCAAGGGACAGCGTTGACAGTTACGGCATCAAAAGCAACAACAGTTTGCTTTTGACCCACACGCAATAATGCTCAGGGTTTACTCCTGGCTCTGTGCTCAGAGATCACTCCTGGTGGGCTCTGGGGACTATCTGGGATGACAGGGATTGAAGCTACGTTGACCGTGTGCAAGGCAAGCGCCCTACCCACTGTGCTTTCTCCTGGTCCTTGCTCCACTCTTACTTGGCCCCTCCCCCCTGCTGCTCTGGCTGCCAGGGGCTCCGTTGATGCTTATTCTGCCATCTCCTGTCCAGCACCTTGGAGAGTGGGGTGGGGTGCGGGGCTGGTGTGTCTGCCAGGATGGAGCCAGCATCTCCCTCCCTGCTTCGACCTGGCCTTCTCATAGGCCCAAACTCCTGCCCTGGGCGATCTCTTCCAGCAGGAAAAACTAGCACCGCTGGAAGTTCCGCCCGAGGCCTCAGTAGCTGGTGGGGGTGAAGGAAAGACCCTCTCTGAAGGAGGACCAGGCAGGTGGGGAGGAGGAGAAGGAGCATCCCACCTCTGCAAGCGAGCCCGAGGCCCGAGTGCGTATATATCAGCCTTCACACTCCCGGGCCAGTGTTCAGGCTGGGCAGCAAGGGGTATGAGTACAGTGGGGGCTGCATCCCTGAGCCTCAGTCCCTGCATCTGCAAAATGGGTTTGCACCTGGGTGATTCTGTGCCCCAATAGTGGCTTGAAACATCCCAGGAAGAGTCCAGCCCTCAGGTGCCTGTGCTCCTTGCCCCTCCCCTGCTCCACCATGGGTACCCCACTCAATCAGACATCGAGACTACAGACCAGGGAATCCCACGTGTCCAACAGTCAGTGTCGCCCATGTTAGCAGGGATAAGGCCACCGCAGGGTGCAGAGATGAGAGGCAAGAGGGAGGGCTTCATGGAGGCAATGCACTGCAGAGTGAGGATTCTGGAGCTGATGACCAGGTTTGGATCTTGTCCCTGCCCCTTGCCGGCTGTGTGAGTTGGGGCAACCCTGTGCCTCCAGGGGGTCATCAGGAAAGGAGGATGGACAGGAGCAGCCAACTCTGGCCGCGGCTGAGCAGGTTGGATAAGTGGATGCAGGCTTAGCACCTGGAGCAGGACCGGGCCCCTCACCTGCTGGTTTACCAGATATTTGCAGCCATGAACAGAGAGCAGGAGGGGGACGGGCCACTGCTTAGTGCTCGACTTCTTAAAGAACTGTAGGTTGCAACCTCATACGGTGTCTCATTACTGAATGTGTGTGTGTGTGTGTGTGTGTGTGTGTGTGTGTGTGTATGTGTGTTTAAAGGTTTGGCAGCAGTAGGAGTTTTCTGAAGGACCAAACATCAATTCCAACTCTGCTGTGCTGAGTCCAGGTGACTGGCAGGGTCTCTGTGTCGCTGTGGAGGTTAGGCCCCCCCCTGGGTTAGTGGACGCCGGCCACACCAGGGCTCTGCAGGAACTGATCAGTTTGCTCCTTAAAGCCTGAAGCTCGGTGGGTGTAGGACGTGCCAGCCTGCAGCTGGGAACCATTCCCCTGCCAGCCTGCGGCCCCCAGGGCTGACCCCTACTTTGCACCAGGCTCAGCTCCCACCAGGAGGCTGGCTGCTGGCAGGCCCGGCCCTGCTGGGAAATGGGCCGGAGCCCCGTGCAGCCGGCACAGAGCCCTGATGAGGACCAGATGCACACAGAGGCGGGGCCGGGCGCACCCTCCCTCAGCCCAGGGTGGGGGCGGCAATGGCTTCCAGATGGGCTTGGCTCTGAGTGGCCTGTAAGTGACTGGGGCCTGTTCCCTGGGCAGGGCTGTGGCCCCCTCCAGCCGCACAGGCCCTCTGGTTCTGTGGGTACCTGACAAGCTACCTCGGTGGGGGCCAGGTGACCTCAGGACTATGGACCACCTGAGAAGCAGGTTTTCTCTATCAAGCTTCTCTGGCTGAGCTGAGAGGGGTGTGGGGTGAGGAGCACGAGGGACTTCCCCAATGTGGGGGCTGTGCATGGGACCCGGACTCTGCCAGACCAGGTGGCCTGCAGAAATAGGACTTGGTCTGTCCTTCCTCCCTTCCTTCCTCCCTCCCTCCCTTCCTTCCTTCCTTCCTTCCTTTTTCCTTCCTTCCTTCCTTCCTTCCTTCTCTTTCTTTCTTTCTTTCTTTCTTTCTTTCTCTCTTCCTTCCTTCTTTCCTCCTCCCTCCCTCCCTCCCTCCCCTTTCTCTTCCTTCCTTCCTTCCTTCCTTCCTTCCTTCCTTCCTTCCTTCCTCCCTCCCTCCCTTCCCCTCCCTCCCTCCCTCCCTCCCTCCCCTTTTTCTTTCTTCCTTCCTTCTCCCTTCCTTCCTTCCTTCCTTCCTTCCTTCCTTCCTTCCTTCCTTCCTTCTTTCCTTCCCTCCCCCTCCTTCCTCCCTCTCCCTCCCCTCCCTCCCTCCCTCCCTCCCTCCCTTCCTCCCTCCCTTTCTCCCTCCCTCCCTCCCTTTCTCCCTCCCTTCTTCCTTCCTTCCTTCCTTCCTTCCTTCCTTCCTTCCTTTTCCCTTCTTTCCTTTTCTCTTCCTTCCTTTTCCCTTCCTTCCTTCCTTCCTTCCTTCCTTCCTTCCTTCCTTCCTTCCTTCCTTCCTTCCTTTTCCCTTCCTTCCTTTTCTCTTCCTTCCTTTTCCCCCTTCCTTCCTTCCTTCCTTCCTTCCTTCCTTCTTTCCTTCCCTCCCCCTCCTTCCTCCCCCTCCCTCCCTCCCTCCCTCCCTCCCTCCCTCCCTCTCTCCCTCCCTCCCTCCCTTTCTCCCTCCCTTCTTCCTTCCTTCCTTCCTTTTCCCTTCCTTCCTTTTCTCTTCCTTCCTTTTCCCCTTCCTTCCCTTCCTTCCTTCCTTCCTTCCTTCCTTCCTTCCTTCCTTCCTTCCCTCCCTCCCTCCTTCCCTCCCTCCCTTCCTTCCTTCCTTTTCCCACACCTGGCTATGCTCAGGGCTTATTCCTGGCTCTGTGCTCAGGGCTCTGAGCTCCTTGGCAGGGCTCAAGGGACACAGGGCTCAGGGAACCACATGTGGTGCCAGGGATTAAAGTGGGGTTGGTTGCAGGCAAGGCAAGTGCCCTACCTGCTGTACAATGTTTCTGACCCATAGTTCGGTTTTTCTTTTCAATTCCTATTTTCAGAGTGCATTACACACACCCGGAAGACTATCTCACGATGGCGCTAACCTCTGTGTCACCTCTCCTGCAGACTCTACGCTACATGGGGAGTTTTATTTGTCTTGATCCCCACTTTCTCTACAACGAGCCGGAAACCTTAGACACCTGCCATCAGCTGAGTAAGGATGCACGACCGCAGAGGGCTCTGGGGGTCTCATGACTGCTGAGGGAGTCTGAGCAGCGATGGGGGGACCTAGGTTTCCAGTTCCTGGAGCCCGTGAGAGCTTCATAGGGGTCCGGGGGGCAGGAGAGAGAGATGAGGTCTAAACTAGACCCCCCGAGGTCACTGGGAGGGAGAAAGGGGGTCATTCCGGATGGAAAAGGGCTCCTGGGTGAGGTCACAGGCTCACTCAGAGGGTGTTCCTGGGGGTGGGGAGAGGCAGCCCTTCGGGCTGGAGAGGAAATGCGTTAGGAGCCGTGGGCTCCAGAGTGTAAAACAGAAAGTGGAGGGAGAATCAGGGGAAGCCCAGGCGGCCCGCCTCTGAGCTGTGTGACCTAAAGCAAGAGACAGAGCCTCTCTGGGCCTCCTTCCTTTCTTATGCCAAACAGGCACAAGTCGGGCCCTTCTCTGGGTACTGCACCCACCCTGGCCGGTGTCTCCTGCATCCCATTTGGTGCCAGGGACAGGGCCACATAAGGCAGATGCCATCCTGTGCAGCTCAGAGAGAGAAGATCAACACCTAGAGGTCAAAGTCCTCTTAAAACGCCCCGAGGGCTCTGGGAAAGTGAACTCGCAGACAAGGCCCCACAGGGACACTGACAGCAAACCTCACAGAAGACACATCCAGCCTGGGTGTGTCACGACCTGGGTCCAGGTGGTTTCCTGTGGCATCCACCGAGGCACGTCTCAGAACATTCCCGCACCACTGGGAGTGCGGGACTGCTAATGAACAGCAGGCATCAAGTAAAGAGGAGGGGCTCGGTCATGACTGAAGGTCATCAGGTTTGTCTCATCTGAAGATACTCGGACTGAGAATGTGAGGCAGGGCGGGGTTCATACATGTCATCTCAGGGAAGGGGAATCCAGGTAGAGGACAGCGCATGCGCAAAGGTCCGGAGGCCTCCAAATGCATGCGGCCTACGTGGTGAAGGCAGCAAGGGCAACAGCAGGAGATGAAGTCAGAGAGGGGGAGGGGGCTGGTCCGGCATCCCTGCTGTCTCCTCGATGCTGTAAGGAGACTCGATTTCCCTGGAGGAGTGGCAAACATCTGGGTTGTCCCCACCTTGACAGACCCTCTTCCTGGACCTGCAGCCCCCTTCATCCTACTTGTCTCGAGCAATGATGAGGCTATCCCCAGCTCCTTACCTAAGGCCCTGCCCCCAGCAGTGAGCCCCCTCCACCAGCCCCGGCATGCTACCCCCACCCTCACCATGGCCTTATGTATGCTTTACATTAATGAAGCCATCGTCCCTGACTGAGGTCCTGCAGGGCCCCACAAACACACATCCATGGAGTGCAGGGTCGCTGTTGTGGATGAGAGTGGAGGGCCCGAGTCGAGGGATCCAGCCTCTCTGCTTGGGGACCTGGGACTCCCCGTCTGGGATCCGCCAATACAAGGGCAGAATGTGGCAAAGGAAAAAGAAAGTGCCTCTAGTAACTGGACTCATTGGAGAAATGCAAGTTAAATAATAACGAGACACCACCCCCTCCCTCAGCCAACACCCTCCAGGCCAGCAGTGGTCCCAGACAAGGAAGCCAGAGACCACCAAGTGTCAGGGATGGCAACTAGTGATTTGGGGAGCCTTGGAATGGGCACTATTGAGGGTTGAAAGGACCAGTAAACCCAATGAGCCCGCCCCTTCCTCCTGCATACACAGCTCAAGAATGTCCAGGAGGACAGAATAGGGACAGTGGTGGCTGTGACCCAGGGTCAAGGGTAATATGTGCCCCATTATCCACAGATTTGGGTTACTGGAAGAGGAGGGAAAGGGAGAAGGTCACAGGGAAGATGGTGTTCAAATTCTCTATACTAAAAACACACACAGATGCCCAAAACATCCCAGCACGGTTCATATGGATCCATGACTCATTCATTCATTCATCATCCTGTTATTCGTTGATTGCTTCGAGCAGGCCCCAGTAACGTCTCTTTCATCCTAACCCTGAGATTATATTCACGGCTCTTTAGGAGAATGAGACCCATCATTGTTACTGGTATTTGGCATATTTGGTACGCCACAGGGAGTTTGCCAGACTCTGATTCCTAAGCCAGGGATCCATGACTATACAAGGATATATCACAATAGTAATAATACAGATAGCTTAAAAGTAATAATGAGAAAATAAATGGATTCCCTGGGGAGAAGGCTAAGTGACCGTGTGAAACATTTTAGTTTTGAGCCTCATGATTTTTTGTTTTGTTTTTTTTTGGGTCACACCTGGCAATGCACAGGGGTTACTCCTGGTTCATACACTCAGGAATTACTCCTGGCGGTGCTCGGGGATCATATGGGATGCTGGGAGTTGAACCCAGGTCAGCCGCGTGCAAGGCAAATGCCCTACCCGCTGTGCTATCGCTCCAGCCCCAAGCTTCATGATTTTAAAAATAAAATTAACCTCAGTGTTCAACGTGGGATCACATAGGCTGGCCTACTGTCAGTGCACCTTTTCTCATAGGGTGCTAAGGGGCACCTGTGCACTTATTAACAGTTTCACGACAGAGCATTTCTACTGTGTTTCAGAAAGAATAAAAGTGCTCCCTAGAGCTTCACTTTCACCCACCAACTACTCCTGTTACTAAGATGGAACAGAGACTCCCACTCCTCTTTTCCAGACAGTGAAACTCAGGCACAAAGAGGCTGACTCACTGCTTCCAATGACTTAATCCTATTATCAGTGCAAAAGACGAAGAGAGTTCAGATCTATGACCACAGAATGAGTATTCTTTTACTTGATGTTCATGACCAAAGATTCAACGTTTTTCTTATTTAAAGAGTGCTTTCTCGTGGAAGTTGTACCATCAAAATATTTATAACCCATTATCTGCAGTACTGGGCCCACTCAAGCAAATCCATGAACAATGGGAGGATAGTGCTACAGTACTATCTACTGTACCTTTCAAAACAATGAATATTTTTTTCCTTTGACAGCCAAGAAAGTAGAAGCAAATAGGAGATAGGTTTATCACCCCAAATGTAAATGCATCTGATCTATTAGAAAGCATGATATATAAACTAGATAAAATATCAACACCCATACACAAACACACACACACACATAACACACACACACACACACACACAAAAGACAGGAAGACAGAGAGACATAGAGAAACAGAGTGAAAACGGGGGAAATGCACTTGTGAGAGTGGTGCTGGGCGGGTGGGAAAGGAAGAGGGGCTGCAGGAGGAAGGTAAATAAATCGAGAAAGGGGTCTGCGTGGACCCAGAGCCTTGAACGTGACTCTCAGACCCCCAGTCCAAGGGAGTGGCCAAGAAAACACCTGGATGAGAGAATGATCGCCTTGTTATCTCTCCTTCCTCCAGCAGCTGATGCCCCCAGAGGACTCAGCTAGGGGCGGGCTCTCTGCAGAGGGGCACAAGGGGAGTGGATATTTTCTGTCTGCAGCCGCTGGTCTGCAACTTCCAGCCTTGTTCTCACCATTTTCTGGGCAGTGCCGCCCCCTGGAGGCCCCTATAGTTACAGCACTCACCCAGATACCCGAGGGTGGGCAAGGACCAGAGCATTCTAAGAGGAAGGAAAACTTCAGGTTGGAGAATGGATGATGGATGAGGAAAGGCTTCCTGGAGGAAGCATAGCTGTGTTAAAGGGCTGATAGGGTTTGGAATGAAGGTGATGGAGGAGGAATAAAAGTATAAATAAAGCCCTACTCCATGACAGGACTTTATGCACCCTAAAGGCTGTCACCCTTCCGCATCCCTGGGAGTGTATGTGTGTGTGTGTGTGTGTGTGTGTGTGTGTGTGTGTGCGCGCGCGCACTTGCGCGTGTGTTTGCCTTCAGTTTTATTATTTTTATAATTTATTTTAATGTAGACAAAAACCACAACTGTTGATAGCATCTTAGAGTTAAAATTGATTAGAGAACAAAGCGTCAGTATTAGAATCAATAAGTATTAAAAAATCAGTTTCGGGGGCTGGAGTGATAGCACAGCAGGCAAGGTGTTTGCCTTGCATGCGGCCAGCCCTGGTTCAATTCCCAGCATCCCATATGGTCTCCTGAGCACTGCCAGGAGTAATTCTGAGTGAAGAGCCAGGAGTAACCCCTGTGCATCGCGGGGTGTGACAACCCCCAAAAAAAGCAAAAAAAAAGAAAGCACTTTTGATGTGAAAACTGTTATACCTGATCACTGGGTTGTTAAATCCTTGTCTAAGAATCTATTTTTGTTGCTGGTTGAGCCTCCTGCTTTATTGCTTTTGTTGGTTGAGTTCAGTTGGCTTCTGTGCTACCTTGCCATCTAATTTGGTGCGCTTCTACTGGAATTTCAGTACTGAGGAACCAGGAGGTGTCCAGAGACTTCAGGGTCTGTGATCTGGACCAATGAGTGGACATGGTGGGAGGTGGGCGTGGCTTCCGTGGCTACCAGGAAGTGCGGGGGTGGGTTCTGGGGAGAGGCTGCTCACCCCAACTCTGAGAAACACCAGAGTTGTCAACCTGGGCCCCGAATACCTGAAATGATTCGCAATTTGGCATCTCTGCAGGGAATATTCATGAAGCAGTGGAGTTGAGGCCCTGGCGTGGCTGCGTGGCAGGGTGTGAGTGTGACTGTTAGGCTTCAGCAGGGCAGGTACTTGGCCTGCCCCCTCCCAAGGGTGTCCCAGAGTTTCCAGCTGCGGGGAACTAAAATCCACAGATTTTAGCTGCTTGGTATGCATGTCCCAGGAGTTTCAGTCACGAGTCGGTAGAGCAGGCTGGTGGGTGAGTCAGCGTGGTGGTGGCCATGGGAGGTGGGATACCTTTAGTTTTACATGGAGCTATGGACAGCATGAGCTCAAGTGCACCCGCTGGTGTGTTTCACCGATCCAGGATTGCCAGTGGGCCTGGCCAGGCGTAGTCCCTAAGTCTGGAGTTGAAGTTGGCAGCCAGTTTGCACAGGGGATGTGGGCATGAGAATACTGGATCCTCACTCTTTGGGAGGCAGCGGGGACCCCCCAGGCTTGGGGGCCTTGAACTCAGGCTAGGTCCCTACAATTCTGTCTGAAAGGTGCTTCACTCCAGAATTGATGTCGAAGACACCTGAACTTTCATTAAGTGTATTTAAAGTTCAGTTGGTAAGTACAGAACTGAGGTTGTGAAGTTGGGAGAGAGGGTGAGAGGGAACCTAGAGTGAGTGGTGGAGGGAGGCTGCCACCCTGGGGGGTGGGGGGTTGGTAACCGTGTAGGGGCCTGTGTTCCTGAAACATTCAGGGAGACACAAATGGAAATCACGGTACCTAAAAAAATCAATTAGGGAGCTGGGAAGAGGGAAAAGAGAAAAGAGGGTAAGGTTCTTGCCTTGCATATCCCTGATCGGGGTTCACGAATATTCCCTGATCCTGATCCTTGCATATCCCTGATACTGGCACCACATATGATGCCCCAAGGCTGGCCATGAATGATCCCTGAGCACAGAACCAGGTGTCAATCTGAATACTACACCTCCCAACCCATGTGGTGCTGGGAATCAAGTCGTGGGCTTCCCCATGCAAAGTCTTTCAAGTCATTGACCCGACTTTGTGTTTACATATGTGAACCTCCCAGGGATCTCACGAGCGATGTTCATTATCCCCCCAGTCACAGACAGGGGGGCAGGCACGAGAGAAGCCAGGGTCTTGTCTAAGGCCTCGGGGCTGCTGTAGCCCTGCTCTGTGACTCTCCTCCCCCACCTCGTCTGCCTGCACCCCTGTCCATCCCAGAGCAGAGGTGCCACAAGGAACCTTTCCGAGACCCTAGTTTAGTGTCTCTGGTCTCCTAAGAATAACACCAGGAGGGGTTGGAGCAATGGTACAGTGGGGAGAGCTCTTACCTTGTAATGGCAGACTTGGGTTTGATTCCCAGCTTCCCATGTGGTCCCCTGTTCCCCTCCAGGAGTGATCCCTGAGCACAGAGCCAGGAGTCAGCCCTAAGAACAGCTGAGAGTCACCCAGCCCTAATTGAGCAACAGGAGCTCACAACTGCAGCCGCATCTCTCTGCAGAACATCCTGGGAGGACTCAGAGGGCCAGAGTGATGGCCCTGGATGACTTTGGAAGGAATGGTTTTCAGGGAGGAGTGGGGGCTGGCACACCGGGGGTGGGTCCCTGTGTACCCAGAGAATGGGGAATTCTGGAGTGACCCCTCTCCCACCACCCACACATAAGTAGCTTCTCCTCCAGAACTTCACACCCTCCACATCTGCCACCTGCACCCCTCCCGCACCCCCTTTCGGTAGCTAGCACCCCCTCATGCTTCAGACCTCAGCGTGACTCTGGGGTCCTGGAGGTGGAGCTTGTGAGCCCCGCCCTGAGCTATAGGTTAAAAGACCACCCCCCCCCCCCGCCCTGCCTGAAGTGCGGACCCCGTGAAAGGCCTTAAGACACCTCCTTGTGTGTCTTGTTTGCAGACTGAAAGTTCCAGGCCCGAAGCTGGTGACTCTGCAGGTCCAGTGCGAGCTCCTGCCCAGAGTGTCCACAGGCAGGCACTGCTGGGAACCTTCACTGAAGACACCAAGTGGATGAGTGACTCTACCCCCAAAAGTCTGGTGAGGTGGGGTGGCCAAGATCTGAGTTGTTCAAAGTTCCCCAGAGGGCAGCGCAGACCACCCAGATCTGGACAGTGGGTCTGATCCACCCTCAACTCTTTATCCACCAAACTGGAAAAGTGGAAATGGCCCGGCCCTGGGGTGCTTGCCCTTTGCCTCCCAAGGCTGGGGCCACAGTTACTGTCACCGTCTGCCTGGAGCACTTCCAGGACTTATGGGGAGGCCGGGGGTCAATTCCGGGATCCACGGGGCAGTCGAAAGGGCTGGGGGAGCAGAGAGGGGCTCCTTTCGGCCTCTTCTGAGGAGGCCGCACCCGAGTCCACGGCATCGCTGGCCTTCTCCACCATGAGCCGGTTCCAGCGGAGACCACCCCATGCGGCCCTCGTGGCTGCTCTCACCTCTCCCGTGCCGGGTTTACTCTGAGCCCCTCACAGAACCCAAGCAGCACCCACCATTTCAGTCTTCCTTTCACTTTATTTCGATTTCACTTTATTAAAAATAAAAATGTTGGGGAGGGTGGGAGGGAATCTCGAAACAAGGATCACGGCATTTCAGAGGCACAAACTTTGCAGTAGAGAAGGTGGTCACCTGGCCAGGGCACAGGCAGCGGGGACGAGGGTGGGGGCTCGGGCTGTTCTCAGGGAAGGGGACAGTGTGGTGAGAGGCACATTAGGGGACTCGGGTGGGGAGGGTTGGGGGGGAGGTCTGGGGCGGAAACTCTGGGGGGTGAGTTTTGGCACCTCCCCTCCAGACCACCATGGAGGGGTCTTGGGCTCTCTGTCTGCTGCTCCCTGGGGGGGCTGGCAGTGACAGGGGCCATCAGGAGCTCCCCGTGATGGAGGTGGGGGCAGGGAGAGAGTGGGGTGCTCCTGCAGTGAACACAGACATGCTTCCCTGCTGGCCCGGTGGACCCACGCCCCTCTGCTCCCTGCCTGGGCCATGAGCCTCACAGTGAACCGCGAGCCTGAATGAGGTTCCACAGGAGGCCTGGATGCAGGGCGGAATCTAGAAACTTCCTCCAACGCCTTCTCCAGAGGCCCCACATTTCCGCTGGGGATTGTGCTGACCAGGCAGGTGGCAGTGGACAGCTCTGCCACCCAGGGCGCTCTGGGTGACCTCAGATGGGCCCTCGCTTCTCAGGTTCCTGTGTCCCCATAGGGACAATCAGCAGGAGGTCTCCGGTGGGAAATCTCCGACATCCTTTCAGTGTTGGCGGCCTCTCATGGGTGTTTCTCTGTGGAGGACAGGCATTGACCAAGGCTCTGTGTCACCTAGGGTGGAGTCCAGGAGGATGGAAAGGAAGGTGCTGGGGGTGCTGTGGAGAGGAGAGGGGTTGTGGAGAGGTGGGGGCTCTGTAGTCACAGGCCTTCCTCCACTGTCCCCTGAAGAAGTGTCCAGGTGGGGCATCTGGAGTCTCAGAGCCTCCTTCAGGAGTTCCAGGAAGGCGATGGTGGCCACACTCTGTGGACACAGCCTCCAGGGCTGAGCAGAGCAGACAGCACTCATGGCCTGTGTCCAGGGTCTCCTGTGGAACAGAAATGGGCTCCTGCGGGGTGACAGGCATGCCCAGGCTGAATCCTGGCCCTCTGAAGGTCTGTCTCTGCAAAGGTGGGCTCAGGGGAGGGTCGGACAGGCCCAGGAACGACGTTCAACATTTCCTTTCCTTAAAGAGAAGATGGAACATCTGGGGGTGTGGTAAAGGCAAAAAGGGTGTGTGTCTCGTGTGTGTGTGAGAAAGTGTGCGTGAGAGAAAGTATGTGAAAGAAAGTGTGCATGAGAGAAAGTGTTTGAGTAAGAATGTGTATGGATGTGTGAGAGAGAAAGTATATGTGAAAGTGTATATGAGAGAGTGGGTGTGAGAAAGTGTAAACTCTGGGTGAGTGAAAGTGTGTGAGTGAAAAATTGTGTGAGAGAAAAAGTGTGAGACTGTGAGAAAGTGTTGTGAGTCAAAGTGTTGTGAGTCAAAGTGTTGGAAAAGAAGGCGTGAGAAAGTGTGTGAGAAAGTATGTGAGAGAAAGTATGTGTATGAGAAAGTATATAACAATGTGTATGTGTGAAAGTGTGTGAGTGAGAGTGTATGGGTGAGAGAGGGAAGATGTATGAGTGAGAAAATATATGTGTGTATGAGAGAGGGAAAGTGTGAGAAAGTGTGTTTGTGTGTGTGTGTGTGTGTGAGAGAGAGAGAGAGAGAGAAAGTATGTGAGTAAGGAAGTGTGTGTCTGAGTGTCAAATATAGAGACAGGGAGGTCACAGTGAGAAATATGAAAGCAGAAGGAAAGGGAAAGAAAGAAAGAAAGAAAGAAAGAAAGAAAGAAAGAAAGAAAGAAAGAAAGAAAGAAAAAGAAAAAGAGAGAGAAGGAAAAAAGGAAGGAAAGGAGGGAGGGAGGGAGGGAGGGATGGTGGGAAGATGGAGAAGTGGAGAAACATAGGAAAAGGAAGGGGAAAGCATAGTGACATGGAAAGAAAGAAGAAGGGAGAGAAGCAAGAGTTGAGGAGTAAAGGAGGGGCTGGAGATGGTGTTTTCTGTCATGTCTCAGACACGCCTCTATCACATCTCAGTGAAGTCTGTCATGTTTCAGTCACATCTCAGTCATGTCTCAGTCACGTCTCAGTCACGTCTCAGTCACGTCTTGGTCACATCCGCGCACTCAGGCCTGGGGCCGGCGGGGCCGCACGTCCAGCTTGCGGTCAAGCTTCCGGTCCTTGCGCGGGCGCCGCTCCCTGCGACCCTTCTTCTGGCTGGAGCTTCGCTCTGCAAAGGGGGTGCAGGGGGCAGTGTGTCTCAGGCTGGAGCCCCTGAATCCTCACAGACAGCAGAGGGCAGAGTAACTCGGACACTGACCTCATGCTGACTCCTGTTGGCACTGCAGGACAGCTTGGCCCCCACTGTCACCTCAGCTCTTTTATTTCTTTTTTGGGGGGGCTTTTTGGGTCACACCCGGTGATGCTTAGGAGTTACTCCTGGCTCTGCACTCAGGAATTACTCCTGGCAGTGCTCAGGGAACCATATGGGATGCTGGGAATCGAACCTAGGTATGCCGTGTGCAAGGCAAACACCCTACCCTCTGTGCTATTGCTCCAGCCCCACCTCAGCTCTTTAGGGGAGCTCACTGTCCTAGGGCGCCCACCCCGGGGGGGGGGTCCTCATCTGACCTGCCGAGCCCTGCAGCTTCAGGAGGCCTCCTCAGTCAGCTCTGGGGTAGCCTTAGGGGGAGCGCCAGGACCCTCCCTTAGGCACTGAAACTTTCGTCCAGATCTCAGCACCACCTTCCAACTTACCTGGTACCCTGGCTCTGCCCTCAGAACACAGAGGCAGTGACAGAATTTGGTAACGCCCCCCAAATAACACCACCCCACCCCCACCATGCAGGCTGGGATTTCCAGTGTCCTCTGTACACTATTCTCTCCCCAACTCTCTCTATATGGGGGGGGGGGCACACCTAATGGTGCTCAGGGCTTACTCCTGACTGCACTCAGGGATCACTCCTGGCAGACATGGGGGATCATGTGGGGTGCCGGGGTTTGAACCTGGGTCAGCCATGAGCAGGACAAGTGCCCCATCCCTGTACTATTGCTCTGTCCCCTGTATGTCTCCCCACAGTCCGGCCGCCCTGTTCCGCAGGTATGAGGGACCTGGGCCATCGTGGTTCTTGTCATCCACCTGGCCCTACTCACTGACCTCCCCTCTGTTCCTCAGGTCATTGGGTCATAGCCTCCGCCACACCTCTGCACTGATCCACCTGGAATGTTCTGCCAGTTCTTGGATCAGCAGGTGAGATGACCTCAGCTTAGCGGGAACACAGGCAGCCCGAAAGTGCCAGTTTCCCGCCTCCCAACACGCAGGTCATGCTCACACACTGCCTGTCCCTCCCCGTACTTCTCTCCCCAAGGGCCACAGCCACGGAGACTAGGAAGCAGCTCCTATACCCGCACGGCAAGGCTGGAAGCAAGCTGTGGGTGGCACGCACTTTCATTCTTGAATGTCAACTGGGGGTCCTTTCATCTGGGCACCAAGCCAGCCTCCAGGATGCTGAGGGAGCCTCTGTGGGTGGAGTGCTCCCGGCGTAAAGGACAGGCATCACCCCACAGCACCCGGGACTGGGCCCTGCCAGGGAGACCTTTGAAAGGACCCCGGGAAGGACCAGTCTTAGCCCCTGGAGGTGTGGGTGACAGGCCACCTTCCAGCAACCTTTTGGATACTGTGTACTATGTGGCAGTGTCCTGGGGCCACTCATGGTCTAACCACATGCTCCCCCATCCCCATCCCCATCCCCATCCTGGCGCTCACCTCCTGGGCAGGGCCTCTGGATGGGGCATTTCCTGGACTCGGACAGCACCTGGCAGCTGGCCCCCTCCTCCGGCCCGGTTCGGCCGGCCTCTCGCACTCGGGTCTCCAGGCCCCATGACAGGCCGCACGTCTTCCTGCTGTGCATGCACCGGCTCCAGGCACCCCAGGGGCCCAGCTCACACTCCTCTGGGGGGAAAGAGACACAGACAGATGTCAGAGAGGGTCAGGCAGCAAATACAGGGGTTGACGGGCTCGGTTCCCCCCCAGGAGAGGGTCTTGCGGGCTGCCCCAAGGAGAGATGTTTAAGGAGCATCCAGGAAGCAGAAGGTCAAGCCACGGAGGGTGACTCTGAAGAGGAAGGCGTCCTGGGGAGGGGTCAGGGCTGGGGTGGGGCTCAGCAGGTGGCCTCCCTGGGGTGGGGCAGCTGGGGATCAAGGGGCAACAGTGGGGGGCTGTGGCCGGACACGCAGATGTCTGGTCAGCTTGGAGGCCCGCAGGACCAAGATACAGGGGTTGAGCTCAATCGTGCTTTCTCTTTAACTTAAGGTGGGGGGTAGACCATGCTGTTGCGAGGGGGAGAAAACATGAAGAGAAGTTCTCAGCCTGGACAAATTTGAGAATTAAATATTCATTTCTTCCCATGGGATTCTTTTTTTTTTTCTTTTTGGGTCACACCTGGCGATGCACAGGGGTTACTTCTGGCTCTGCACTCAGGAATTATCCCTGGCGGGGCTCAGGGGGCCGTATGGGATGCTGGGAATTAAACCAGATCGGCCGCTTGCAAGGCAAACGCCCTGCCTGCTGTGCTATCACTCCAGCCCCGCCCCCCCCTCCCCGCCATAGGATTCTTTAAATCGCTGTTCTAGCTCTCTGGGTCAGAGAGCTAGAACAGCGGGTACTATCTGGGTCCATCCTCGGTATCACAGATGGTTTCTCCATCCCAGTGATGGGTGATCACAGAGCACAGTCAGGGATAAGTCCTGAGCACTGCCAGGTGTGACCCAAACCTACCTCTGTGAAAAAGAGTCCTTGAGAGGCAGACAGAGATAGGAGTGGTGACTCACACACCCATTTTATAGATTAAAACGCTGAGCCCAGGGCAGGAAAAAGGCAGCCCAGGGAACACAGAGGGACTCGCATCTCAGAAGACACCTCAGGAAGCGGGAGCCCCAGAACCCAGGCCTGCAGGCCTGAGAACCATGGTTCCTAGACTGTATGCATTCACTTGAAAAGCAAGATTGAGGACTTGCTGTGTGTGCCAGGGGCTGGATTGGTGCTGGGGTGCCAAAGAAATAAGACAGACCCGAGTCGGCCTCCTAGAGCTCACAATCAGCAGGGTACTCAGACAGCAATCAGGTGCTCACAGAAGCCCAGAAAGCTTCCTGGAGGAGGAGCCCCCTGACCTGAATCTGGAAGTGGGGCCGGGAGCTCAGCCAGGTTCAGAGGGGGGCAGGAAGGAAGAGAGCACCAGGGGAGAGAAAAGACACAGGCAAAGTTGTCAGGGTAATCGGCCCTAGTTTAGATCTGGGGCATCTATTGCAGACCTAAAGGAGCGAGAGAGTGAAAGGGAATGTGCCTGCCACCGGGGGGTGGGTGGGGTGGGTGGGGTGAGGGATACTGGGATCATTGGTGGTGGAGAAGGGGCACTGCTGGAGGGATGGGTACTCGATCTGAAATGACTGAAATGCAAGCACAAAAGTAAGTCTTGTAACTGTACCTTGTAAGTCTGTAACTGTACCTCACGGTTGATTCATTAAAAAAAAAAAATTAAAAAAAAAAGATCTGGGCCACTGGAGCCTGGCCTCAAATGGAGGAGGAACAAAGGAGAGGGGCTTAGAGGTTGGCTTATGGGCACCAGAGGGAGCACTGTGGGACCACACAGGAAGGTCTCTCTGAGCAGAGCAGAATCCTAGTCTCAGCGCCACATCAACAGAATCTGGCTGGGAGCCTGAGCTAGAGAGACAGGCAGGAGGCTGGGGCCAGGATCACAGTCATGGGCGAAGGTGTGTGTGTGTGTGTGTGTGTGTGTGTGTGTGTGTGTGTGTGTGTGTGAGTGTGTAGTGAGGAGACGAGGGCAAGCAGAGATGGAGTGGGTCAGGGAGTTTTATTCTATCTCAGCACCACCCCCTGCCCCCAACGCTGACCTCTCACGCACCCTGAGATCTGTTTTGCTCTCTATACCAAATAGTCCCAACCACGAGGGAGAGAAGCTTTGCCCATTTTCTTGGCAAATATACACTTTTTTTGTGGGGGTGGGGTGGGGGAGTCCACCCAGTTTCCTCCTGGCTCTGCACTCAGGGAATCACTCCTGGCATTGCTCAGGGGACTAAATACAGTGCCAGGGATCAAACCAGGGCTGGCTGGGTCCAAGGCAAGTGCCTTACTCACTGTACTATCTCTCCAGTCCCTTCTTATTCTTAAAAATTCCAGCTTTCCCTGGAGAATTTCCCTCTTGCTCTACTCTATTTAATATATATATATATATATTCACAGGTCTTTAATAGATGTCATAACTTAAAACTTCCATCTGTAAGATTTGGGGGGGGCAGTGGCAGGAGGCACAGGGTGATGCTCAGGGCTTCCTCCTGGCTCTGCACTCAGGAATCACTCCTGGTGTGCTTGGGGAACCATATGGGATGCCGGGGATCAAACCCAGGCTGGCTGTGTGCAGGGCGAACGCCCTGCTTGTTGTACTGTCGCTCTGGCCCCCAGTGCCTGACACATAGCATATGCTCTAATGACTCTCTCTTGAAGGAAGGAATGAGCGGATTGGATCTGAGGGAGGATGAGGAAGAGAGAAGAGTCAGCAGAGGTCCATATCTCCGGGGAGGCCAGCCCAGGAGGCGTGGAGCTGGTGATGGATGGAGGAACCCAGAAGAGGCAGCAGGCTACAGACAGGGACAGGGGAGACATCTGACCACAGGAGGGGAGTCATGCAGAGCTGCCCCAGGAGAGATGTGGCCCAAGCCAGGAGCCACCGTGTTTAGAACGGCTGTGAAGAAGAGCTCAGAAAGAATGCACGGGTGGAACTTTGTGTTTCAACTGAGAGTCCAGGGGAGCAGGACTCTGTCTGACTGTGTGTCTCTAAGGACAGACCACAGATTATAATGAGATTATAGTGCACGTTATAATCTCATAATTATGATGAGATATCCTGGCCTACTCGGATTGGGACTGGGCCTCCTCCACTCAGATCCCCCATCTTCCAGTAGCCAGACAGTTGCACCCACCGACTGCTGAGTAATCCCACCAACGGCCAAGATCCAGAGACTATGAAACCAAGCTCCAAGAAGCAGGTGGCCACAAATGTGTGACCTTTTATTGTCTAGTTTTCGCTCTCAGAGAACCTGGTGGGCTACCGAAAGTATCCTTACCACATATATGCCTGACTGGGAACACCTGTAAAGGTGATTAGAGGCTGCCCCAAAAGCCTCCATCCCTCTCATGCAAGCTACTGAGAGTATATCCCGCCTGCACGGCAGAGCCTCGCAAGCTACCCGTGGTGTACTCGAAATGCCGAAAACAGTATCAATGATGGTCCTCATTCCCCTCACCCCGAAAGAGCCCCCAATATGCCATTGGGCTACACTAGCATGTGTCAGGGACAAATGGAGACATCACTGGTGCCCACTCAAGAAAATTGATGAACAAGGAGAGGACAGTGATACAGTGATATAATGCACGAGCTCAGGCAGGGGTCTGCGAGAGAGCGATTAAGGAATCTGGAAACAACCCGAGTACCAGGCAGATGACTGGTTAAAGAAACTATGGCACTCCACACAATGGGATACTATGCAGCTTTTAGGGAAAATGAAGTCATGAAATTTAACTATAAATGCATGGACATGAAGAGTATCACGCTGAGGGAAATGAATCAGAAGGAGAGGGACAGGCATAGAATGACTGCACTCATTTATGCGATGTGAAAAAAATAGTATGAGGCTAAGACCCAAGAACAGTAGAAACAAGGGCCAGGAGGATTGGTTCATGGTTGGATGCCTGCCTCAAGTGCTAGTGGAGGGGGCAGTTAGGATCGAGAAGGGTCCACTATGACAATGATGGTAGGAAGAGATCGCTCTGAATGGGAGCTGCATGCTGAAAGTGGGCAAAAGACTAAACATGATGGCCTCTCAGGATCTGTACTGCAAATTATAATGCCCAAAACCAAAAGGAGAGATAGAGAGATAGAGATAGATAGATAGATAGATACAGAGAGAGAGAAAGAAGAAGAGATAGATAGATACAGAGAGAGAAAGAAGAAGAGATAGATAGATAGATACAGAGAGAGAGAGAAGAAGGAGAAGGAGAAGAAGGAGAAGAAGGAGGAGGAGAAGAAGGAGAAGGAGGAGAAGGAGGAGAAGGAGGAGAAGAAGAAGGAGGAGGAGGAGGAGGAGGAGGAGAAGGAGAAGGAGAAGGAGAAGGAGAAGGAGAAGGAGAAGAAGAAGAAGAAGGCGGCCTTCCATAGATAGGGGCCTGGGAGGGAAATTGAGGACATTGGTGGTGGGAAATGGACATTGGTGAAGAGACACATGTTGGAACATTGTATAACTAAAGCCCCATCATGAACAGCTTTGTAACTGTGTATCTCACAGTGGTTCAATTAAAATAAAATAAAAAATAAAATAAAAATAAAGGAGCAACTGGGAAACAGAGCAGGGAGACAAGGACACTGATGCAATTATAATGCATTGCACACTGCCTGGATGCTCCTTAGTGTATGCCGTAAGTTCTTCAAACCGTAGTAATTCATTTCACTCTCATTCACCCCATCCACCCCACTTGCTTCCTCAAGGAAGCAAGTCCTATGTTCCTATCCTCAAGGAAGTTGGTTCAATGGTCATTTTTAAAAACATTTGGAGAAACTGAAAGATAGGTAGATGACTTAATCAAGCTCACAAATGCATACATATTAGAGCTAGGTTTTGAATGGACTCCATCTTATTCCACAGTCACTGTTTTTCTCCCAAGTATGGTTGCTTTCCTTAGTCATACTAGGGATGTCGGAGTGGGCATTAATGGAAATGATGGTGTTTATATCAGATCTAGTGCCATTGAATGACTCCTGTGTGTACCTGACACAGTTGGACTTCCATGTGATGGTCTCCAGGACCCTAGACCTCCTCCTCAGACCTCTGCTCCAGAGAGAGAAGGAAAAGGGCAGGGAAGGGAGGCCTCCACTCACCCTGGCACTCCCGTGTGCTCTGTTGGGCTGCGGTGCCAGGCGGACAGGTGGGCAGGCACTTCCCCTTGTACAGGTAAAACCTCCTCTTGCACTGGATGCAGAAGTCCTGGCTGAAGCAGCTCTCACAGGTGGTGCCACATTCTGTAACAGAGCCAGTGCCACCCCCATGGAGGGCACTGCATTCTATGACAGAGCCTGGGCCACCCCATGGAGGGCATCACATTCTATGACAGAGCCGGGGCCACCCCATGAAGGGCACTGCGTTCTCTGACAGAGTCAGGGCCAGCCCATGGAGGGCGGCTGCACTAGTGGGTTTCTGAGCAGCCCTAGTGTTGGGGTCAGAAGTCTGTGTCTCCTTGGAATGTCAACCTTGTCCAACGTCAAACAGGGCTGCTTTTGAGGAGAAAGCACTGGAACTGGGGCTCAGCAGAGGGAGGGCAATGTGTCCAAGGTCACGACAGGCCATTAGGATTTGAGGGTCCAGAATTCCTTTTCTCATTTGATCTGAGGTTCAGAAAGGGCATGAGATGGACCTTCCAGCAAATCTGAGTCAGGAGAAAAGGCCTCCCCTCCCCCCTTTCCATCAAAGCTCAGGGATCTGTCACAGACCATCCCAATAATTCAAGTCAGGAGTCAAGAATCTTTTCCCTTTTGAGTTATGCCACGAGAGGGTGAGGAACATACTGAGGTCACACAGCTAACTAGGGAAGAAGTGAAGGGTCCCGGCTGGCACCAGGGAGGGCACCGAGCTGCCTGGGGCATCAGTACCAGCCTGAATCAAGCCGGCGTCTGGATCTAGCCTAGCTACACACTGGCATCCCTGTGGCTGTGGGGGGGCTGAGACGTGGTCTTGGGGTCAGCCCGGCCCAGGAGCCGATGCTAGCACGGGCCTAGGGAGGAGACACGTACTTTTGCACCTGTTGACCTCCTGGCCGCGGATGCCGAAGTAGCCCAGGGGACAGTCATGCACACACTTGCCGTACTGGCGGATGCCTTCCCGGCGGATGAACAGAAACAGCTTCTGCTGGCACGTGGAGCAGCCGTTCTCTTCCGAGCAGATGACACAGCCTGTGCAGTTTCCCCCCAGACCAGTCCCTGCTGCTCATCAGAACAAGGTGGAAGGTGGGGGAAGGGGAGAGAGAAACAAGTCATATGTGTGAGCATCTCAATTGTGCCATCAAGTCACTGAGAACTACATTTCCCAGCTACCCTTGCGACTAGACACGGCCACGTGACTAAAATCCGACCAATGGGGGCCTAAAGTAAAGGGCACAGGTGCTCCTTGACATCCTCTATCCTTCCTGTAGGTTGGACTGTGAGCATCATGGTTGGAGCACATCTGGGTTCATGAAGTAGAAACCAAGTGTTGAGAAGGTTGGAGAAATAAGATGAGGAAGAGCCTGAGTTCCTGAGGAAGGTTGAACTCTGGGCTGCCCAAGTAAACAGCTATCTGGAAGAAGGCTAGAGAGACAGTACAGCGGGGAGGGCATTTGCCTGGTATACAGCCAACCTTCTTAGTTCCAACCCTGGCACCCCTTATGGTCCCCCAAGCACAGCCAGGTGTGATCCCTGAGCACAGAGCCAGGAGTAAGCCCTGAACACTGTCAGGCATAGCTGAAAAATTGAACTGTTGCATGAGAGAAACATCTTTTGTTTTTTCCTGTTTCCTTTAAATTGCTGTTATTTGGATTTCTCATTTACAAACCTAATCTGTACTAAATGGGGTGTGGGGGTTGTCTGTCTGTAGGGAGAAGCTAGTCGGCTTGCCTGGCAAGCACTGGACCCAGGTTTAATCCCTGACATTCTATATGGTCCCCAGAGCACTGCTAGGAGTAATTACTGAGTTCCTAGCCAGGAATAAATAACTTCTGAGTATGTCCGGGTGACCCAGAAAAACTAAAAACAAATACACAAATCAACCAAACAAAAAACTCCCAGCTACTATAAACGAAAAAGAAAAGGCGCCACCAATAACAAAAACAAAATGAAAGGGGAAAAAAATGAACAGAGCTCAGTTCCCACCATAGGCTATTTAAAAAAAAATTTTTTTTTGACAATTATGAGGACTGGCCAGGCTGAAAGGAAATTTTCACTTCATCTTGTGAATCTTTTTCCCTCCCTGCCGCCCCCCCCCCCCCCCCGGCCCAAACCACAGCAGTTTGTCTTCTGTCTCCTGGTATAAAAACCCAAAATAGTAGGTGTCGACTGTCCGAGGTCAGCATCTAGAGAGCTGGTGATGGCTCAGATCACTCTACCACCTTGGAGAATGGCATTCTCAGGGTCTGAGATGGGGCCTGAGGATTTGCACTGCTAACTGGTTCCTGGGCCACACTGATGTTTCCGGTCTCAAGGGTCATGGGCACAGAGATGGTCTTATGTATTTGCACAGAAGCAGGGTGAAAGGTGTTTACTGAAGCGTTGCTTAATAATAGCTCATCGCAAAGCCCTGTCTTAATAACAGAAGAAGAAAGCACTGTGTGGGCCAGAGAGACTGAACCAGGGGTTGGGTGCTTGCCTTGTACATGGCCAACCCTGGTTCAAATCCCCAGAACCCCATAAGGTCCTCTGAGCACCAGTCAGGGGTCACTCCTGAACACAGATCCAGGAGTGAGCCCTGAGAACCATCTAGACTGGCCCTTGAGCATGGAGCTAGGAGTAAGGACTGAGCAGATGTGGCTTAATGTCCCCCAGCCCCACACAATGCATATGCCATACATATTTTACTACTGCAAATGATAGAAATGGAATGTTTTTATGAATTGATCTCAAAGACAGTGCTGAGACAAAAATGCAGGTTGTATGATGAATCCTACAGAAAGAAGCTATATATATTATATATAGCTTCTTTCAAATATAAAGATACATATATATACACATTTATGTATATATATATATATATATATTTGAAAACCTTGCAAAGCAGTTCCCTAACACCACTGGCTTTTGTATGATGACATATAAAGGACCCATAAACTCTGAATTTAGGATCACTGCATCCCTCAGGATCCCGTGGGGAAAGGGACTGGAGAACAAACAAGGACTTAGCTTTTCAGCGAGTAGGGCGTTTGTCTTGCAAGCGGCCGACCCGGTTGACCTGAGTTCGATTCCTCCGCCCCTCTTGCGGGAGCCAGGCAAGTTAACGAGAGTATCTCGCTCATAGGTAAAGCCTGGCAAGGTACCCAGGACGTATTTGATATGCCAAACACAGTAACGACAAGTAACATTCTCACAATGGTACTGTGCCCGCTTGAGCAAATCGATGAACAACGGGAGGACAGTGACAGTGACAGTGACAATGTAGGAGTACTGTATTTGTTCAGCTATTGATTAAGCTGATTGAATTGGGCATGAAAGGACTTAGCATTTGTTACTACTATTTGAGCTCTTAAAATCTGAGGCAAATATGGAAATAGCAAGAATATGCAAAACTGGTTAGCAAATAGAAAATGTCTATTATAGCACCATTTTACAGTTTTTTAAAACTTTTATTGAATCACTGTGACATACACCATTATAAAGCTGTTCGTGATTGGATTTCAGTCATACAGTATTCCAATACCCATCCCTCCACCAGTGTTCATTTTCCAGCACCAGTGTCCCCAGGTTCCCTCCCATCACTCCCCACCCCCCTCCTCATTTTACAATTCTTCTATTTAATTTTTGTTGTTGCTTTGGGTTACATCCAGCAGTGCTCAGAAATCACTCCTGGTGGGCCTCAGGACCATAGCTAATGCTGGGGACCTAAAAGAGATTGGTTGCATTCTTTCTTTTTTCTCTTTCTTTCTTTATTTCTTTCTTCTTTCTTTCTTTCTTTCTTTCTTTGTCTTCCTTCCTTTCTTTCTTCCTTCCTTCCTTCCTCCTTTCTTTCCTTTTCTTTCTCTTTCATTTTTCTTTCTTTTGTTCTTTTCTTTGTTCCTTTTTTTTTTGTTTTTTGGGGTCACGATGAGCAGTGCTCAGGGAATACTCCTGGCTTTGCACTCAGGGATCACTCCTGGTGGGACTCAGGGGTGTATATGAGGTGTCAGGGATTGAACCCTGGTCAGCTACATGCAAGGCAAGTACTTTACCCACTGTACTATCTCTGCGGGTATCCCCCTTTCACTTTTGCCTATAGGTTTGTAGATCTTAAAACAAGAAGATACTTAAAGGCAACAGTCTGACCTTTATTGTGTCCTGCGGGTGGGATGGATAGAGAAAGGACCACATTTTTGTTCTTCCCTGTTCTCCTTGCACCTCTCAACCTTCTGGGAAGATGATGGGGATTCTGAGAGCACCAAAGGCCTGTACACCCGAGTATGGTGCCTCTCCTCGGTCACCACATCCATCCTTCCACCCTTACCTCCAGTCTGAAGCATAACTAGTGGCCTTCCACCTTTCTACACCAGTGGACTGGCCGCGAATGTGGACTTGTGATTGAAGAACACGGACTCCAAGCACTATTTATAGAGTGGTGTTGATATTTTTTTTACTTGTTAAAGATAGTAGAAGCTGACAAGAACCTTCCTTTGGGGGGATTCAGGGGGTGGGGAGAAAGGGAGGGAGAGAGAGAGAGAGAGAGAGAGAGAGAGAGAGAGAGAGAGAGAGAGAGAGAGAGAGAGAATATGTATGGGGGAATGGGGGAAGAGGTTTGGGGATGGGAGAGTGCCGGAGAGGGAGAGAAAGGGCGAGAGAGGCAAAGAAAGAGCATCACACAGCACTGAGCCAGAAAGAGCATCACACAGCACTGAGCCGGGTCTATGCCATTGGGGCCTCTGCTGAGCCCTTGATGTTGGCAGTGCCTGGGGCGCCCTCTAGCGGCTCCATAGTGTAACGGCGCCTCCCGCTGGCGGGCTGCGGATGGTGTCCCTCTGGCTCTTCATGGCATCTCTGTAAATCCTTAGAGAGAGCAAAACTATTTCCGCCCTCCCCACCCCCCACCGCTCAGGGCACGGGTGTAGAGACTTGGATTCTAATTTTAGGAATAATAAGTGGTGACAACTAGTGTCTGTACAGTTCTGCTTCAGAAAAATCCCAACTTGATGGTTCTACAAGTTTCCTGGGAGTAAGAACCCCAGGAAGGCTTGTGAAGTGGCTGGGCTGGGTCCAGGGACATGCGAAGCAACAAGTTCAAACCCAGAGTGCTGGGCAGGGCCTTCCCTGCTTACACTGTCTTCTCTCTGATGACCAGTGGCAGGACCCTGATCCCCGGCCAGTGGGGAGCTGACTGAGCCCGGCCGGCCAATCACACCGTCTCTCTGCGAGGCATTTACTCAGGGCCCACAGCTGTGGTCGGGGCTGGCCTCTGGCCCCTGGGCCAAGACTGTTCCAGGAAACACGGTGAGGGGCGTCGGTGGGCTGTAACTTCCGTGACGCCTCTCAGCTAACAGGGCGCTTCCTCCCCACCCTCTGACTTTCAAGGTTCATGTGGCCCCGTGTCCACCCCGAGGCACAGACCTGGGCTTGGCCATCTGGACACTGCACTCCAGGGGCTGTCCTAACTCTGCTAGGGGTTTCAACAAGACCTAGTCCTAGATGTTTTAAAAATCAATTCATGTGTGAATGTGTATGAGTGACTGTGTGTCTGTGTGCGAAAATGTGCGTGTGTCTCTGTGTATCTGCATGTGAGTGTAAAAGCATGTGTGTGTGTCTGTGTATCCGTGTGTGAGTCGAAAAGAGTGTCTGTGTGTGTCTGTGACTCTGAATGTGAGTGACTGTGTGTGAATGTGAGTGTTTGTGATTGTGTATCTGTGTGATAGTGTGTGTCTGTGTATGTGAGTACTGTGTGTAAATGTGAGTGTGTGGCTGGGTATCTGTATTTGAGTGTGAAAGTGTGTGTCTGTGGATCTGTATTTGAGTGTGAAAGTGTGTGTTTGTGTATGTGAGGGACTGTGTGTAACTATGAGTAGTGTGTGTGACTGTATTTGTGTGTGAGTGTGAATGTGTATGCAAGTGATTATATGTGAATGTGTGTGACTGTATCTGTGTGTGAATGTGAAAGTGTGTGTCTGTGTATGTGTGTGTGAATGTGTACGTCTCAGTATGTGTGAGTGAATGTGAGTGTGTGACTGTGTAACTGTGTGTATCTCTGTGTGTGAATGTGTGAGTTACTCTATGTGTGTGTGAGTGAGTGAATGTCTGTGAGTGTGTTTGAGTGTGTGAGTAACTGTGTGTATGCATGCTTCTTTTTCTTTTTTCTTTTCTTTTTTTGCTTTTTGGGTCACACCCAGCGATGCGCAGGGGTTACTCCTGGCTCTGCACTCAGCAGTTACTCCTGGCAGTGCTCAGGGGACCATATGGGACGCTGGGTCGGCTGCGTGCAAGGCAAACGCCCTACCCACAGTGCTATCTCTCCAGCCCCCGTTTCTTTTTCTTCTACCCAGGCTTGGGGGTATAGACCAGATCAGAGGCGCTCCATCTGAAGGAGAGCAAGTACCCCAAGGATGGTGAGCCACAAGGTATCTGGGCTATCTGGGGAAGGGGTGACACATAGGTTCTCTTCTTTTGTTCTCATGCCACTTTGAGTTAGATTTTCTGTCACTTGTAACCAGACACTCCTGAATAATTCAGAAGCAGGGAGAGCAAAAGAAATAAATCTGACACACAGAGACAAAAGCAGCTAGAAACATCCCAGCCTCTAAAGACAATTTCGGACCATCTTCCAAGGGAGCCTCGGGTGCACGCCACCGCCTTGCTCCAAGTCTTCTCCACTCGCCTCCGGCCACTGACAACGCAAATGATGCTGTTTCCTGCCCAGGAAGCAGGACTCAAAGTGGCAGCTCTGACCCTGCCACTGTGAGAGGCCTGAAGCACACCCACCCAGCCTGTGCCATGGTCCCTCAAGGGGATCGGGACACTGAAAACCTGTTATTAGCTGCACACTGACTTTCTCGCTGCCTTTTTCTTTTCTTTCTTTTCTTTTCTTTTCTTTTCTTTCTCTTTCTCTTTTTTCCTCCCTCCCTCCCTCCCTCCCTCCTTTCTTTCTTTCTTTTTTATTTTTTTGGCTTTTTGGGTCACACCCGACAATGCACAGGGGCTACTCCTGGCTCTGTACTCAGGAATTAAACCTGGCAGTGCTCAGGGGACCATATGGGATGCTGGGAATCGAACCCGGGTTGGCCGCGTGCAAGGCAAATGCCCTACCCACTGTGCTATTGCTCCAGCCCCTCTTTCTTTCTTTCTTTCTTTGTTTCTTTCTTTGTTTCTTTCTTTCTTTCTTTCTTTCTTTCTTTCTTTCTTTCTTTCTTTCTTCCTTTCTTTGTGCCACACTTAGCAGTGTTCAGGGCTTATTCCTTGTTCTACACTCAGGAATTACTCCTGGAGTTTTGGGGACCCTCTGGGGTACCAGGGATTGAACCAAGGTCAGCCATGTGCAAGGCCAACGCCCTCCCCACTGTGTGATGGCTCCAGCCCCTCTCACAGTGTTTTTCTAGATAAAGGCATTTGGTCTCTGGTGCGACCGCCCTGCACTTGACTTGGCATCAGCAGTAAGGCACCACACGTGCTTTCACTCAGCAACTGTTTCCCACAGTCAAGGCCGTCCTCCCTTGGTTCAAAAGAGCCAGTTGGCCCCCGTGGAGTCACCCTGAGATGCTCCCTCCAGCAATGAAGGGGCTTGAAATGACATCTGAGTCATCTGGTCTTTCCCCTGGTGCTCAGGGCATGAGTTGAGACTTCGGTGTCCATTTTCTAGGGAGTGACAGTGAAATTCATGGCATCAGGCTTGGCAGTTTACAAAGGGGACAGCGGATGACAGCTCTGAACACAAGGGTTAGCCCAGGGCTGTGCTCCCCGTCGCTCACTATCCATCTGTCCGTTCAACACAGTCACTGAGGGTGTCCTTGGGGTGTGGTCCAGGGCTGGGGATGAGCATTGGGGTGAGGGCAGCTGAGAGATCCTGGGAAAGCACTGTAGGAAACAAGTTTCACTTATTTTAGCTTATTTTAGCTGTGACGGGGTGGCAGTGCTGATCTGGTAGCCCGAGATGGTGTGGGAAGACTCTGAGCTTTGAGCCTGGCAAAGGCAGACCCCTGGCAAACTAGAGTTGAGGTCAGTATATTGAACTTGATAAAAGTTTTGTGTGTCGGGGCTGGAGTGATAGTACAGCAGGTAGGGCATTTGCCTTGCATGCAGCCGACCTGGGTTCGATTCCCAGCATCCCATATGGTCCCCTGAGCACCGCCAGGAGTCATTCCTGAGTGCAGAGCCAGGAGTAGCCACTGTGCATCACCGGGTGTGACCCAAAAAGAAATAAAAATTTGCATTGTCTGTCCCTCCCCCAGAAGCTCCAAGGCCCTGAGTTACATTGCAGGAAGCCAGTTGGAGAGATCATATGGCAGGGAGGAAGCTTGCCTTGCACACAGCCAACGCTGGTTCGATCCCCAGCACCACCTATGGCTGCCTGGGCCTTGCCAGGAGGAATCCCTGTGCCCGGAGCTGGGAGTAAGCCCTGAGCATAGCCGGGTGAGCTTCGTGGTCTCCCCTACGCCCTTGCCAAACCCCACCAAAACCCTGCTCCCTTACTCTCTGCATGCCCTTGGAAACACCCCGTCATCTCTGTGGGACTCCGTCTCTTCATCTGAAAACAGTGGCAGCAGCTCCTGGCCCTTCCTAGGGTGTGTGCAAACAAGGCAGCAAGGGCCTGCCTGGCACATAGCGATGGGCGTTCCTTTCCTCTCCCTCACACGCACGTCTCCAGGCGGGTCTGGCCCACTCCGGGGTTCCCTGTCTTTCCCCGGGTGAGCCACAGGCCTTGGTGGACAGCAGGAGCCAGGGAAGGACGGAGGGCAGAGACAAGAGGAGGCCACTCTGGCCTGGAACAGGGGACGCTTCGGATGGCGGCTGGGGAGGTCCCAATCTCAGAGACTGCCAACTTTGACAGTACATTTCACCTCTAAGGCTGGCCATGAGAACGCTCTGCACTGAGTCCTATTATCTGCCGACACCCCGCAGGGCAGGAAGAAGTCATCTGGAGGGACAGAGATGGGCATCTGCTCTCTAATTTGCCGCAGTCCCCACCCTTCCCTCGTACTATCCCTGACACTGAAGGTTGGGTCAGCTGTATGCCCCTGGCTTGCCACCACATTAGAAGTGCACAGAAGATGGGGGTTCTCAGACTCTGTAAATCAGAGTCGCCGGAGGCCTTGGCAGAGCCCTGCTGCCTCTGAATAGCGGGTGGCTGGGGTTCAAGCCCCAGTCCGCCCCTGCCCTTTGCACGGGTGGCCTCAAGCAAGCACCTTCTCCGCCCTGTGCTTCTGGCTCCCCGTCTGACCAGGAAGAACCAGACCAGCTGACCCTGTCGGGAACAGTGTGAGGACATGAGCTGGCTGGACCCTACGAGGACTCAGGATGGTCTCTCTCACCACCTGCCATGTCTCCCGGGGCCTGGACCTTGCTCGTCTTGCTTTGGCAAGCTGTGCAGGACGTTTAATTCCGATGTCAACACTTTTGGGGTAGAGTTTCTTCATCGCTGGGGTGTGCCCAGGAAAGCGTGTCTCGCATGAGAATGTGGTGTGTCATGGCGGATGAAGGATTCAGCCCAGCTGTCCGGAAGGACCCCCTGGGTTAAGGAGGATGAGAAGGACTGAAGGAAACCATGACCTCCTTCCCCCTGGTGAGGCCGGGCCCTGCTCTGTCCCGGGGAAGTTTCCAGAACCATGTAGGGGGGCCCCATGCAGAGATGACTGGGCAGCGCATCCTCCGATCCCTGCCTGGCAGTGGACGATGTGTGCATGTCCCCAATGACCAAAGGAAATAAACAACATCTGGGCTCCGGCCGGCCTGCGCAGACCGCCACATGTGGGAGTCAGCCTCAGACACTGGAGAACCCCCCCACCCCCACCCTCCTGGGCGCATTCCTGCCTGGGGGGCAGATTGCACCATCCCCCTGCAAGGGGTGGGCCCCGATTTCTGGCCTGAAAATGACTGGGGAAAGGGTGGGGGCCAGAGGTCTTCAGGATTCTCAATGCCCAGAAGATGGGGCCGTGGGGAGAGGTAAACTATGAATCCACAGTAGGGACTCAAATCCAGTGGAACTTTGAGGTGGTGATCTTGGCTTGGGGCAGGATAAACCATCATCTCAGGCTTCCCTGCTCTGGACCTCAGTCTCCTCTTCTGCACAATGGGACAACTGTAGTCACCATCTTCCAAGGGTTTGTGGGGAGGGCTGGAGCTTGACCATGGAAGCGTTTTGCACCCCTCAGCTGAAGGAGCACCGTTTCCTGACTCGTTTCAAGGGAGAGACATGCTTCCTCAAGGACTAGCTTATCTGGCTGTTCTTATCTCATATTTATTTATTTATTTATTTATTTATGCTTTTTGGGTCACACCCGGCGATGCTCAGGGGTTACTCCTGGCTCGTGCACTCAGGAATTATTCCTGGTGGTGCTCAGGGGACCATATGGGGTGCTGGGAATCGAACTTGTGTCGGTCATGTTGACTGCATGCAAGGCAAATGCCCTACCCGCTGTGCTATCACTCCAGCCCCTGTTCTTATCTCATAGAGGAACAATTTGTGGGCGCTACAATTTCTCAAATGAATGAGGATGTGGTGGCTTCATGAATATCCTTGAACCTCTTCCCAGGGAGCCTGCAGTGGAGCCAGAGAGCCAGGCTGACAGCAAAGAAAGCGGTGAAGATGGCCCTGGCAGGGCTCGGAGACAAGGAATGAATACAGACTCTGAGCCCTTGGGGGAGCTTTGGGGCAAGGCAGGGCTGGGCACAGGAGCAGGGCTGGTTGGAGGAGGAGGAGCGGTAAAGAGACGGAAGCTCAAGATGGTCTAGAGTTGGTGGCTTGGGGTTACTGGATGAGAGCCCCAAAATGCAACGGCAAGAGTCACGTGGCCAGAATGGTAGCTTTTCTTGCTGTTGACCCTGCAAACGCACCTCATCCGTCCATCTCAGCTGGTGGCTACTTGTCACAGGTGCAGACCCCGGGAGGCATCTGCCTCTGTTCACACCCCCATGAAATAGACTAGAATCTATGAGAATTTCTGACCTTCTTGTAATGGGGAGATGGGGTTGGGGTGTGGGTTCTACTGTCAATGTTCAGGTTCTGCTCCCAGTTTGGTGCTCCTGATGGTACTTGGGAGATGGTATGGTGCTGAGGAGGGAACCCGGGGCTCCAGCATACACAGCATGCCCCCCAGCCCTGTGAGCAATGTCTCTGGTCCAATCAGAATCAGACCCCCCCCACACACCCAGCCCTGACATATTTCCCTTCTTGCCCCTGCCGCCCCTGATCCAGCCATGACTTTCCCACCCCAGGGCCTTTGCACTTGCTCTCTCTTGGCCTGGAGCCCCACCCACCCACATGCAACCACGAGTCTCACTCCTTTTCAGTCGCTAGTGCTTTGCCCCCTTCCCTGACCTGCCAGAATCCACCATTCTTCCACCCCGGGGGGAATTTATTCCCTCTGTGACAGCTCTGAGACTTTGATGTCTCTTTCTTGGGAGTGAAAAGTGGGCTTGGGTGTGGTGAGGCAGAGCTCAGTACGTGCGCAGACCAGCCACCACCTGCCTTTGGTCACTCAGATTATCCTGGAGAACATGGCACATGGGTGAGGGCCCCGCTTTTATAACTGCTGCAAAAAAATCATTCCAGCCATCTCAGAGAGGATGTGCCCAAGGTCACCTGGGAGAGGCACAGTGACAGTGTGACCCTGTGGCTGACGGGCAGGAAGCGTGCAGCTGGAGCCACACCCCCTCTTGCTGTCAGGCTGCTGTCTGTGTTTGTGGCAGGGGCTTCCCAAGAATGCTGAGGTGGGACAGTCAGATAGTTCAATGCTCAGGTCCCGTAGGGTTTGGGGGACCCGGGATGCTGGGTCTGGCAGTCAGTTTCTTGTGCTGGTAAGGTGTGCCCCTCCCCCAGCCCTGGCGCTCTCTCCCCAGCTGGGCCTGCCCCCTCTCCCCTGCACAGAGCAGCAGGTGTCCAGGCCAAAACCTTGCTGAAGTCCCCATGCCGTGACAAGGCCACACTTGTCCTCAGTAGGCGCTTGGCAGTGACTGAAATAGGAAATTGGCCAGCAGTGGAGCCCAGCAAGCTACCAAGAGTATTTCGCCCGCACGGCAAAGCCTGGCAGGTTACCTGTGATGTACTCAATATTCCAAACACAGTAACAACAAGTCTCATAATGAAGATGTTACTGGGCCCACTCGAGCAAATCGATGAACAACGGGAGGACAGACCCCAAAGGGTCATGATATTGCCTCCCAGGAAGTTGTGGAACAATGTGGGGCAGGGGTGAGGTGGCCTTGGATGCATTTGGGGAGTGGGAGTTTGGGGATTTTTTTTTTCCTGTTTATGCTAGATCACTTAAAGAAGGTAGATTTCCAATACCGAGTAATTTATCATTTTTTTTTCCTGAAAAGGGGCAATGGACTAAGTTTAGGAACCTCTGATTTAAGACAGGGTGTTGCAGCCAGAATCCTATTATGTGCAAATCCATGTCTTCTTCAAAAATGACTTTTTGTTTTGGGAGCCGTTGTAGAATTTAATTTAAAAAATTATTTTTGATTGAGATTTTTGTGGCTTTTAATACTTTTAGTAATGGTTTCTCATGTACATAATTCCAACGCCAGTGTACCCATTTCCCTCTCCCAAAGCAAAAACTATCTGGGGTTAGGCAAGCTTCGCCCAAGCCATCAGGAGCATGTAAAACACCCAGGGATCTTGGGTTCAAATGTAGGTTTTGAAACTAAAGATAGGGTGTGTATGGGGGTGGGGTGGGGGATGGCTGGGTTAATAGGATGGAGAGGTGGCAGGGGCTGAGATTCTGCTTCCTAGAAAGTGGAGCCTGAAGATGTAAGTCTCAGCCCTATTTTATTTATTTATTTATTTATTTATTTTTTCAAATTCAAAATTGGTTTTTATTTTCATTTTATTTTTTAAAATTTTTTATTAGTGAAACACCATGAGGTACAGTTGTAGATTTACAATTTTTTGTGCTTGGGTTTCAGTTATACAATGATTGAGTACCCATCCCTCCACCAGTGCCCATTCTCCACCACTACTGATCCCAGTATCCCTCCTCCTCAACCCCCCCCCATCCCACCCCATCACTGTGGCGGGGCATTCCCTTTTGTTTTCTCTCTTCTGTTGGGTCTCAGTACTATTTTAAGAAGCAGGAGGCGGGTGCTCCGCTTCCCTCTCACTCTGCAGCTGAACTCACGCACGAAGGCCAACCAACCAAGTGTTCCCGGAGGCGCTGGCCAGAGTCCCGCTCTACTGCTCTCTGTCACCTGGCGGTCTGGCACTGGGGAAATAGGAGAAGAGGGAGCTGCTTCTGCTTACTACTCTGAGGAGGGATGCTCTCCCAAGAAGCCCGAGTCAGGACCCGTCCAGAAGAAGGAGGACGCTGGGTTTGTGTGTCCTGGGTGATTTGGGACGGTGGCACTTATGCCTGGACTGGGGGACCTGCAGGAAGATTCCAGCATCCAGTTTGGGGCCTGGACGAGGCTTTGCCCCCTGCCTGGCCCTCTACAGTCCAAGGAGTGGAACTTGAACTGCTGAAAGGACCCAAAGCCTGGCTCTGAGAGGCATGGCAAACCGGTGACAGGGACAATGTCCTCTGCTTTTACCTAATGTATTAAAACAATGTCAAAAGACACATCACAGACCAGGAGAAACATTACAGGAAGCTACACAGAGGTAGACTAGATTGAGCTGCAAACCAGCTTGGAATCATATTCTGAGGTCACCTGCCCACCATGGCACTCAGGACCAGGCACAGAGCTGGGGGTCGCCTGGACACTGCCAGTGTCCACTGAATGAATGAGTGGACAGGACTTAGCTAACTGCTGCAAAATGAGCACATAAAACTCCAACTCCTTCACTCCCCCAAGTCAAACATCTCACCATCCCGAAGGACCCTAGAAAGCCCCACGTACCTGCACCTCCCATGCCACTCATGAAGCACAGTCATATTCACACTCCTGGTGGGAGTCTGGGCACAGAGCAGTCACCCACACCTTCAGAAAAATCAGGTTTTTTTTAAGAAGTAGATTATTAGGGCCAGGGCAATAATACTAGTGGTAGAGCACATGTCTAGCATGCGTGAGGCCCTGGTATCGTCACTGCCACCACATGGCCCCTGACACTACTGGGTGTGGCCCCTATTTTCAATATATATAAATATATGTTTTTATATTTTATAAATGTAAATGGTATTTTAGGGTTGGAAGGCTAGCTCAGAGACTAGGGGTGCATGCCTTATATGTTCAAGGATCTGAGCTTGATCCCCAGCACTGCATGCCCCACTGAAAACATCCAGGGAGAGACCCTGGTGGCCCTTGAGCACTGTTAATTCAGAGCTGTGCTGTTTCTGGATCCAACCGTCGAACTGTTTCCAAGCTGGGTTAGCTGAGTTTCTGGTAGTATTACTAGGGAGGCCTCTCCACTTTCAAAACTTTATATATTTTATTATATATATATATTTTAATTTTTATTAGTGAGACACCATGAGGTACAGTTGTAGACTTACAAATGTTTGTGCTTGGGTTTCAATTATACAATGATCAAATACCCATCCCTCCACCAGTGCCCATTTCCCACCACCATATATTTTATATGTGTTTATAAACACACATGTATTTATACATATACATGATATTTTAATGTTAGTTTTTGGACCACAGCCAGCAATACTCAGGGGTTATCCCTGATTCTGTACTCAGGAGTTACTCCTAGTGGTGCTCAGGGGACCATATGGGATGCCAGGGATTAAACCCGGGTCAGCTATGCTCAGGGCAAGCACCCTACCCACTGCATTATCTCTTCTGCCCCAAGAGACATATTTTTTTTCTGCTTTTTTGGGTCACACCTGGCGATGCACAGGGGTTACTCCTGGCTCTGTGCTCAGGAGTTACTCCTGGCAGTGCTCAGGGGACCGTATGGGATGTTGGGAATCGAACCCGGGTTGGCTGCGTGCAAGGCAAATACCCTACCTGCCATGCTATCTCTCCAGGCCGTATTTTTAAAAGGACTCTTATTGGGTCCCTCTCGTTCTGCAGGCTGCAGGAGCAGGGCAATCATGCCCTCCAGAGGCTTCTCTGGGAACCTCCAGGGCTCAACACCCCATTATCTATGAGTCTAGAATTGTCACAAAGCTATTTACAGTGTGAACTGTCAAAAATCCCTGGAAATGCCGTGAAATGGTTTTCAAGATCACGAGCAGTTACTCTGGTGTCCAGTATGTGGAACTGCCTGAGACACTGACGGCCACAGTAAGTCTGTGGGCATGTGGCACATGGAGTCGCTGGAGCCAGTTCCTGCCCCTTGGCTCTAGTAAAGGCCCTCCCGTTGATCGTCGATTTGCTCGAGCGGGCCCAGTAACGTCTCCATTGGAGACTTTGTTCTTACTGTGTCTGGCATATCGAATACGTCACGGGGAGCTTGCCAGGCTCTGCCGTGCGGGCGAGATACTCTCGGTAGCTTGCCGGGCTCTCCTAGAGGGGCGGAGGAATCGAACTCGGGTCGGCCATGTTGACTGCGTGCAAGGCAAATGCCCTACCGCTGTGCTATCGCTCCAGCCCCTTGGCTCTAGGATGCTGAAATACACTGTGCCTCAGTTTCTCCTCCTGTACCTGCCCCATAGGGCTATTTTGGGGATCAAAAGAGAGATTGGCTCATAAGATCTCACGGTCACATATTGGTGTGCCCAGGTACATACACAGGTATACATGTGGGCATGCACACAGAGGTAGACACATGAACGCATTCTCCTGTAGGAACACACATGGGTACACATACACGATCACGCACACAGGCACACAAACATGCATGTATGAGTGTGCACACATGCTACATATGCACAGCACACACGCACAGAAACACACATGGGTACAACACTATAGCACACACTCATACAGGCACAGGCTCAAACATGGACACACATTCACACCCAGGTGCACACCTGCATAGGCATACATTTATACACAGGCACGTGCTTGCACGTGAACTCACACACACACACATGGACACACGTCTATGCACATAAGTGCACAAACATGCACATACCCAAATGTGCTCACCAGGTACAAAAGCAGGGGCACACAGGCACACATATGTTGGTGCACATGTACACACACACACATGCTCACACACATGAGTGGAATTCCCCCAAGGCTTATAGGTTTCTAGCTGGCTCAGGGCTGTGGCCTCAGGGCCCTGCAGAGTCAGTGTCTGGCCGACAGCAGATGCTCAGGTTGTACTTAGACACGTTCTTGCTCCCTCCAGTGCTGGGCCTGTTTCACCATGGGCCTATGTGACCCTGGGCAAGTGCCTCCCCACTCTGATCCTCTCTGAGCTGCTGGGTTGGCTGCTCTAAGTACCTGAGACCTACAGCTAGAGGCCAGGCAATACTGGGGGTGGTAGACTCGCTAGCTGCCAATTCCTCCCTGCCCACTACCTACTCCGGGAGTTTTAGATTCTTATCTTGTGTTTCTTTATCCTTGTGTCAGGGGGTATTTCAAGAGGCCTTTAAAGGTGGCAGGTGAAAGCTGAACCCGGCTGAGTGGGGGGATTTTCACATCAATGATGACCCATCCTGCCCACCTGGAGGTGCCAAGCCATCTTCTGCATATTGGGGTTGCCCACTGGTAACAAGCCAGAAGGATCCTGCAAGTGCAGGGAAGGATCAGAGTGTCTGCTCGATCCGGGGAAGAAGGGGGACTTTCTAAGGAGAACTGGAGAGCCTGAGGTGGTCCCCAAGATAAACCAAAAAGGAAGCAGTTTTCTCAGCAGGTTGTAAAACCAAGTTCCTCATTCTGTCAGAGGAAACCCAGCGATTAATGGGACTTGGCACAAGGAACCATACACTGATTCCCAACTGGCCTTGCACTCAGACTCAAGATACCACAGAGGAACACCCCTTGTCTCAGGATCACCCTTGAAGGAAACAAAGAACTGTCTGATAAAGTGGTTTCCCCCCTAATTCAGTTAACTTTCCCCCTAGATGAGCAGAGAGTAGCACAGGACTCTGGAGAGGGCCAGGCAGGGCTGGGCTGTGTTGGGAGGTTTTGCTGGGGGGTCGGGGAGGGTCCTGGGCTCTGTCTTCCTGCTTTATTTCATCCCTTTCTGAAGAGCCCCTAATAATGATCCTCGGGACCCCAGAGTCCCACAGTACTGATGACAGAGGTAGCTCAGTAGGGGACCCTAGAGCAGGAGGAGGTTCTGAAGAGTGACAGCCTGGCCTCCAACCTCACCCTAACCTCACTGAGCCTCGATTTGATTTTTCCATCTGTAAAATGCAGGCAAGACAGGTTCAAAGCACTAATGTGCATGCATTTATGCCCAAGGCGACATGGTCCCTTGAGTACAGCTGGGAGTGCCCTCTGAGCACAGACCAAAGGTATACCCCAGCCCTGATGGCTGTGGCCCCCTAAACAAACAAGAAAAGAGAAAAGAAATGTCCTATCCCTACCTTCCATTGAGAAGATTCAGCTAATCTGTGGGAAAGATGAGAATAGAGTTTGCCATGTGATGAGGGGCAAGTATAGGGCACTGACATGACTGGCTGCCTCTTCTCAGACACAGGAAGATAAGGCACAGAGAAGGCATGAAGTGCCCAGGACACACAGCTGCTGAGGGGAAGGCGAAGACAGTCAACCAGGCAATCTTAACAATCAGCCTCCATAGGGGAGAAGCTAGTCCCCAGAACACGTTTAACACAGACACGCCTTCTCTTAAATCTAAGGAAGGATTCTCTTAAATCCAAGGAAGTTTGGGGTGCATGAGCAGCCCTAGCACAGAGGGAGCCCAGATCCCACTGCCTGCGAACACCTGGGATGGACCTGAGCTGAGTCAGGGCTAGCCGGGACTCTGTTGGTATTCCAACCGTCCTCTCTCAGCCGGCATCCAAGTCACCCAAGATTCCCAGGGGTTCCAGAAAGTTGGGGTGCAGATGGAGCCTTCTGCTACAGGCGAACATTTTCAAAACCCTTTTCTGGGTGTGGGTTCTCCCCAGACTCCCTCCTTTTTCACTTTAAAAAATTGACTTTATTATTATTATTATTATTATTATTACCTTGCATACAGCCAGCCCAGCTGAGCCGGGTTCGATTCCTCTGCCCATCTCGGAGAGCCTGGTAAGCTACCGAGAGTATCTTGCCCACACGGCAAAGCCAGGCAAGCTACCCGTGACGTATTCAATATGCCAAACACAGTAACAGGAAGTGTCACAATGGAGATGTTACTGGGCCCACTTGAGCAAATTGATGAACAACGGGAGGACAGTGCTACAGTGACAGTGTATTATTATTATTATTAAATTAGTGAATCACCATGAGGTACAGTTACATACTTACAAACTTTCATACTTGCATTTCAGTCATATAATGATCGAGTACCCATCCCTCCACAAGTGCCCATTCTCCACCACCAATGATTCCAACATCCCTCCCAGCCCCCTCCCCTCTGCCTCTGTGGCAGGGCATTCCCTTTTGTTCTCCCTAGACTCCCTCTTGCTCTCAGACTCTTGAATGGAATCCACCTCCCAGTTCTGATTCCCCTCAGCAAGTTCCCACTTCCTCTGCAGCCCAGCTTCTCCATCTACCAAGGGGAAACTTCTCATCAGTAGGGGTCCCAGATTCATTTATCCATCTGTCTCTCCACCCGTCCATGAGTCTGGTAAGCATTTCTTGAATGCCTACCCTATGCCAGATCTCTTCTGGGCTCCATAAACTTAAGCGTGGAAATATGAAACAGAATACATTTCCTTTGCTTTTATTTCATGTATTAAACAATGTTAAAAGACACATCCCAGGGTTGGAACGATAGCACAGCGGATAGGGCGTTTGCCTTGCATGCAGCTGACCCTGGTTCGATTTCCAGCATCCCATATGGTCCCCTGAGGACTGCCAGGAGTAATTCCTGAGTGCAGAGCCAGGAGTAACCCCTGCGCATCGCTGGGTGTGACCCAAAAAGAAAAAAAAAGGCACATCCCAGAGCGGGAGAAACATTATAAGAAGCTACACAGAGGTAGACTAGATTGAGTTGGCAAATCAGCCCAGAAGATTATCCCAATCACCTGTCTACCATGCCACTGGGGCTGGGGTTCACTGGGGCTCTGCTAATGCCCCCTGAATGAATGAGTGGGTGAATGAATGGACAGGATTTATCTTACTGCTGCAAGTCTCTGTGTCCTCCCCGCCCTCTGTCACCAAGTTCTAAAGAGACCTGCCTCAAGTATGAAACGGGGAGGATTTATCTGAAATTAGCATATCTCTACCTGCTCCAGAGCTTAGTAGGGGTACACTAATCTCTACCCCCCTCCCTGTCCCAGTAGGTATATACACAGGACTGAAGAAGCTCCAAGTCCTACCAGGGTTGAGGTACACAAAGAAGGTGATGAGAATTGCTTACGGTTTGGTGGTAGGGTGACCTGCCTGAAATACCCATAAAAATGGGTCCCTCCACTCCTGATCGAACACACATGCACTGAGCCCCGTCTACTGAGGGAGAACCAACGAGAGTCCGGAGGGCAGGGTGGGTGCTGCACCACGGAGCGGAGGAACCAAAGCAGGAGGGCAGTCTGGTCCTAGGAGAGCCACTGCCATCCCTGAGAGGTGACATGCTTGAAGGAGGAGGTGAACTGACCCATACTGCAGAGTCTCAGCCCAGGGGGACAAGAGGTTGTGTGTGTGTGGGGGGGGAGGCGGGGACCCTGGGTAGTGTGGTAACTAGCTTAGCTTAGGGGAGGTCAGTTTGATGCTCCCACCCAATACAGCAGCCACACACACATAGCTCAGGAAGGGGTACGGGAAGACCTGCGCTGACTCCACTCCTTGCAGCTGACTCATGTGGGTCCCTGTGGGGCAACACCAGACAGGGAACAGCTGTCCATCTGCTCTGCTCCTTAACGCATGGGGATGAGGGTGAAAGGGGGTGGACCAAAGGGGGAGCGAGGCACATGTCAGTGAGGGGAAGGAGAGCTATGCACCAGATCTAGGCTTTCAGAGGGCAGCACCAGATTGGACCGGCCAGTGGCAGCAATAGCCACCGTCTGCCCATGGGATCAAGGAATGGGTTTTAGAGCTCCAACAGTGAAAGGGGGAGGGTGGCATGACATGCCGTAATCCTCAGCCCTGTGCTCATCCCAACAGCCAGCTGTGTGCAAAGCAGGCATCACCATCTAGGAGCTCCCAGTAACAGCAGGAGCAGCTAGAGGCAAGGAAACAGGCAAAGATTTTACAAATAATTCAAATAGATGAGCCCATGAAGCTTGGTCCCAGCCTCTAATTGTAATTTCCAAAATGAAAGATGAAAATCCAAGTACAACATTACCTGTGCTCAACCAGAGAGAGAAACTGCGAAGGACTCACCACATCCAATGCCCCTTTTGGAGGAGGTGATGTTGGCATCATCTCTTAAAATCTAACATCTGTCCCCAGGGCTGGAGGGACAGTACAGGAGTTAAGGAATATACCTTGCAGGTGGTCAACCCCATTTTTTTTTTGCTGGTACTACATATGGTTCCTAAGCACTGCCAGGAGTCATACCTCAGAAGTAATGCCTGGATACCACCAGACACTGCCCCAAACCCTGCCAAATAAAGATCTGTAGCGTGGGGGTACCAGTATCATTCTAGCGATAGTGCCCTGTAACGCAGTGGGTCTGGCGCTTGTTCAGAGCCACCCCTAGGTCTTGCTGTGTCTGGGAGTGTCAGCAGATTCTCCCTGCCCCAGAATTGAACCCAGGCCCTCGGTGGGACCCAGTCCTGGTATTAATTCTGGGTTACTTCAACGTTTTCCCTGCATGATCCCATTCACTTAATGCAACAGCAGCGGGCACTGCCAGAAGCACCGTGGGTTCAGGTTATGGTTGATTTTGAACCAATTTGGGGACATAGTGCATTTAGAAACCTTTTCCTGGTGACTTTTTTATTCTCCACAGCCCCCCACCCCACCCCCTTCAGTGACATGGGGTTGGGACACAGAGTTTAAGACGTCAGGTGCTAAATCGTTCCAAACTCACAGCGCCCTTCACCTTTCCAAGGATGAGGAAAGCAGTTTCAGAGTGGAGAAGGGGTAGGAGCAGGGGCACAGCACCAAGCAACCTCAGTGCCCAATTGCTGGAGTAGTCGCCAGCTCAGAGCGGCCAGACATCCTCCACGAGGGTGCAGGTTAATACCAGGACCAAGCACCACCATTGGTGGGGTCTCAATGACTGTGGGGGACAGACAGGAGGACAGAGGAGCCTTCTCCAATTTGAGGGTCTGAGCGCACCCCATCACCCCCAAGGGTATCTCTGTGATGGTCTTGCTTATCAGTGGACTCTCTTCCCTTTGGGGTAGTGGTTGGGGGTGGTCTGGGGGTTGGAGGCGAGGATCAGCCAATTCACAGACTTGAGCCTTTAAGTGCAAGTCTCAGCAGCTCAGTTCCGAAGGATTCAAACCTTCCGCGGGTGCAGTTCTGGCCCCGCTTGCCCACCCCCTCTGCTGTCTTGGAGGCTGACTCTGTCTCACTTGCTCTGCCAACCCTCTGCCGCCAAGGTTCAGACCCCATAGCCGGGCTCAGAGCGGGTGGTGAGCAGGGAGCTGAGCTGTCAGGCCAGTGTGAGAGAGGCATCTCATATGTGCTGGAGAGTTTGGGGTTCCAAGAAGAACATCGGGGCCCTTCCTACAAGACTTTGACAAAAAGACGGCTTTTATCCCCCCACCTTGAGAGCTCAGGTGTCAGAACTGCAGGAACAGCTTATAAGTGATGATTTATATTCCCCTCAAACCACCCCAAGTCAGATGACAGTGATGATGCATGGGCGAGTAATACAGGAAGATGATGAATAGCTAAGTAATATAAGGAAGTACTATGAGTTTTCAAGGAAAATTTAGGAAACCAAATTTTAAAATAATGAATAAATAAAATACAACTTTAAAAAGCGGGGGTTGAGGCCAGAGAGATTGTACACTTCAGGTGACTTGGGTATCCAGGTGACTGGCCTGGGTTTGATCCCTGGAATCCCAAATGGTCCCCAGAGCACCATCAGGAGAGATCCCTGAGCACAGAGCCAGGAGTAATCCCTGAGCATCGCTGGGTGTGGCTTAAAAATAGAACAAAGAAAATAAATAAAAAGCAGGGGTGGGGGCTGGAGCAATAGCACAGCGGGTAGGGCATTTGCCTTGCACGTGGCCAACCCGGGTTCGATTCCCAGCATCCCATATGGTCCCCTGAGCACTGCCAGGGGTAATTCCTGAGTTCAGAGCCAGGAGTAACCCCTGTGCATTGCCGGATGTGACCCAAAAAGGAAAAAAAAAGCAGAGGTGGGGGAAATTCATGACAATCAAATAAAAATGTTGAATGAGAATGAAATGGGTTACAATAACATAAATTAGTAAAACATCATTGTCACTGTCCTCCCGTTGTTCATCGATTTGCTTGAGCGGGCCCAGTAACATCTCCATTGTGACAATTGTTACTGTGTTTGGCATATCGAATACGTCACCGGTAGCTTGCCAGTCTTTGCTGTCTAGGCGAGATACTCTCGTTAGCTTGCTGGGCATATAACATAAAATCACCTTCTTTTAAAGATTAAATTAAGTAATTAAGTATCAGAAAAAAATTTAAACTTAGAAAATACAATGTAAGAATGAAATAAAGTGCATCTTTAAATTTAAATGATGTTACATTAATAAAAATTAAAAACTAAAGTTTAAATATATCAATACAAAAATAATGGAAGAAGATGAGAACCAGAGATAGTTCAAAGGGGTGAGCACCGCTTTAATACCCAACCTCTGGGCTCCCTTTGGCAACACCCAGTCCCCTGCGCACCACCAAGAATGACTCCCCCAAGCATCTTTTTTTTTGCTTTTTGGGTCACACCCGGTGATGCTCAGGGGTTACTCCTGGTTCATGCACTCAGGAACTACTCCTGGCCGTGCTCAGAGGACCATACGGGATGCTGGGGATCGAACCCAGGTCGGGCCGCGTGCAAAGCAAAAGCCCTACCCGCTGTGCTATCACTCCAGCCCACCCCCAAGCATCTTTGGTTTGCTTGTTTTGGGGCCACACCCAGTGGTGTCTAGAGCTTCCTCTTGGCTCTGCTCTCAGGGGTTCTTTCTGGTGGGACTTGGAAGACCGTATGGGATGCAGGGAACCAAACCCAGACTGGCCGCGTGCAAGGCAAATGCCCTTCCCGCTGTACTATGCTCCATCTCACCAGAGAAATTTTAAGTGAAGCAAAATTTAAGAGGAAAGTTTCCGAACAGTAATTTGTAGCAATTTAAAAAATAAAGAAGAAAAACTAACAAAAAACAAGAGCAAGGCTTGCACCGTGGAGGTTGCTAATGTGCTCTGCGTTAAGAAGCCGCCTGACTCAGAGGCCTGCAGGAGGGGCATGCAGTAGAGAGGCCGACTCTGTCCTCAAGGCAGTCACTGACCGGGTTTTTCCAGCCTGCGGGGGCCAGAGGTTAGGACATCAGCCTCCGACACAACCCCATTCACAAGAGCCATCTGTCAGTGATGTGCTTATGATGTGTGGAACTCACAGACATATATAACATGCATGCACACAGGTGTACACACATAGATGCACACAGGAGACAGACAAACAAACTTGCATTGACACATACACCAATACAATATACATTCACACACACATGCGTGTATACACACACACACACTCACACCCTCTCATCCATCCTTAACCTTACAGTCTGCTTGGACAAAGAAGGTCTAAGAGCCACGGTCACACGGCATGTAGGGCCCCTCAAATCTCCAGCTCCATCTCCTTCAGCTCTTTTGGTGAGTAAGGTTGTTGGGGACTGTCCAATCAAGGCAAAAACAAAACCCATCAAGCTAAAACATTCTGGGCACCAGAAAGAAGGAAGTCCGGCGAGGCGGACCCTGGGCACCACTTACCGAGCAACCGGGCCCAGGTATGTGACAGGCAGGATCTTCCAGGCAAGGGTCTGACATGGAGGATCCTGCCACCAGCACTCCGTCCCCCCACCCCCAGACAGCATGCTGAGGTTCAGGAGGAAATTCTGCCACCCAGGCATGGCAGGAGAGGAGCTGGGAGCTGAGCCCAGGCCTGACACAGCCTCAATTCCCCCCTGGCCAGCCTGGCACTGCACCCTCTCAATCATCACCGACTGGGCACTCTCTAAATGCCAGGAAGCTGTTTCCATGTTCCAGTGTGGAATGAGCCAAGAGAGGCACCGGAAAGGAGAGGACCAATCAGGGGTCATGAAGCTGGTGAGTGGCAGAGACCCCCACCCTCATACCCCCAGCCTCCCCCCACCCACCCACTGTGCCCATGTGCCAAGCACCACAGCAGGGTTCAGAAGGGCTGGCGTGACGATGCTTTTCTGTGCGGATGTGGGCACCACGGGCCAGCTTCAGGGAAAGTGGCGGCTGCTGGGGAAAGGCGGTGGTTTTCCCATGTGGTCCAGGTCCCCGGGCCGGGGAATGCCTTTCTTCTGAGCTGGTGAAACAGAACCCCCTCACCCCCACCTCCGGGCCCCCCATGGGTCACAAAGCGGGAGCCCTGTGAATCAGGCCACATTGCTACAAGGCATCCTCCCGGAACTGGCTTCATCAGGGCCAGTGGGAACCAGACCAGGGGAGGACACTCCTCGGGGGAGTCCCTGCCCCCCGGCGAATGTGCTTCTTAAGACTCTCTACAGATGGTCAGGGAGCTGGAAAGGCCTCTGGATTCCACGGACCTGCCTGACATTTATCCCGGCCCTGGGCAAAGGCGAGGCTCTCCACACCCTGGGAGCACTAAACCCCAAATCCTCTCTACTGCCCTGTTCATCTACCCGTCCGAAGCTGCCTTGCCCCCCATGGTCTCTCCTGCTCGCTTACTGGCCCCCACCTACCAACTGGGTGACCCTGGGTGAGGTGCTTCCTTGTTGAAGACCCCAGTTTCTGAGTACTGGTCTCCACAGACTCAGTTGGCCAGTTGAGACTTAGCGTTCTATTACTCTAGATAGCTTCTCTGGAACTTTAGACAAAATGAAAGCTGAGCATCCCAAACTGGCATATTTCTAGAAAGCTCTGTTTGGGTGACAGCAGCGGGTGCCAGTGGGCAGCAGGCAGAGGGCTTTCTGGAGAAGTCTGTGGTCAGCAGGCTTTGCACCAGAGTTCTTGACTCAGGTAGGACCAGGTCCCACTCATACTGTCTATGTGACCTTGGACCAGCCACCTCCTCCCTACAATGGCCAGCCTGGAATGGGCTAAGGGTCCAGGGGAAAGGAACATGAACAGGATGACCACACTGGCTGCTGAGGGTGGGGTGGGGACTAGGATGTCTAGAGTAGGAGATTTGGGACCTTGAAGGATTGGTCCTCCCACCTTTGGAAGCCCCAAAAACATTTGACTCAGTGAGGCTGTGACTAGAAGATTCTGGACATTAGGAGCAAGGGGCTGAACCAAGGAACTGAGAAATGTCTAACTTGGAGAAGCACCCATTGCTCAGAGCCAGATATCTTGGGTCCCAATGCTCGTGACCCCCGAGCCTTAGTTTCCCCGTCTGTTGCACAGGGCTCTTCTAGGAGGTCATGGAGCCTGATATTGTGGCCTCCACACTTGTGTTAGCTTGTTCTGTTTTGGGGCACACCTAGAGGTGCTCTGGGTTTACTCCTGGGGGGCTTGGGGAACCATATGGGGTGCCAGGGTTCAAACTCAGGTCAGCTGCGTGCCAAGCAAGCTGTAATAATAATAATACAGCTACCCACTGTATTATTATTGCTCTGGCCCCAACCTCTACACATTTTGTGATATTGGCACAAATGACATTTTATTGTCAGTGTACACATAGACACATTATTCTACCCACACCCACGTGGACACACATCCACACTTATATACATGCATGCGAGCTTGCTCACCCACTCACCAACCCTCTCCCCCAACACAAAGACACATAAACCAGAATACGCTTCTCAGATCAAGATTTGGCTTAACACTTGGAATGTCCACTGATAGCTTCTGAAAGTGGGACTCGTTAATTCCCATCTATAGACAGACCTTGACCTGCAGTCTGTTTGCATATGGCCTGTGAGCTAACAACACCCTATTTTTAAAGCATTACTTTGGAAAAAATAAAGGAAAGAAAGAAAAGGGCAAATCAAATAAGAATGGATTAGACTGGTACAGGATGCTAAGCCTTCAAAATCAGCTACCAGGTCCTTTACAAAAATAGTTTTTCCACTCCACTTAGTTTCACTCCCTTTGATACCATTCAGAACCAGCTCCATCTCATTCAGAAAGTGCCAGCTCCGCTTACGAAATTAATTTTTCTGATTCCCCGACAGTTTGCAAACCCTCAGTGTGAAGAACTTTGAATTCAGGCAAGCTTGCTTTTGTTTACTTGAATCAATATTTCCCAAAGTGAGGGATACCGCCCCTGCCTCAGGGGGTGTGCTGGAAAATCCTGAAGGTGGTTGTCACCTCAGGTGCAATTGTGTGTGTGTGTGGGGGGGGGGGGGCTGCCTGTTTGTTCACTTAAAGACAGGGGAAAGGGTGCTGAGCGATTTTTTTTTCCTTTTCTGGAAAAGGGGCTGTAGAGTAAAATAAGTTCTGGAACCTTGGACTTAGTTAGCCAGCAGAGGGATGAGAGGAAGCAGTGGACAAACTGTGACCCTCCCCCCCAAGCCAAGCACTGTCCCCTCTTTGAGTCGCATTTTCTCCAGTTGTGCCTGGGACCCCTGCCCACCTGCTCTTGGCATCCTCTCTGCATCCTTTCTGATGGCCCGTCCCTGGCGTCTCAAGGAGACACGGAGCCCGCTGACATCTCTGCTGTCCTTGTCAACAACTATTCCAGAGCGATCCCAAAGGAGCGGCTCAAGAAACCTCCACAAATATTTCTTGGTGACCATAGTGACAGTAAAGTGGCGTCGCATCCATGACTGGACTGTAGCCCTGAAGGCAATAGGACCGTGCCACTTCACAGTGACAGAAAATGATCCTCGAGACCAGGCACATTCCTTTAAAGATAAAGCGAAAAGGAGTCTTGGAGTCGGGCAGCGGAGAAGGCAAAGACAAATGCAGTCCCTGGGAGACACCTCTCCTTCCACTCAGGCCACACCCTGTCAGATGGGAGCCGGGAGGGGGTCAGACACTGATGAGGCACCTCCTATATGCCTCCAGCACCTTCCCTTGAGACTGTGGTCAAGGAAGAGACGTGATCGTTGCCGTTTCATGGAACCAAATGGAGGCAGGTGACACATCTCAAGGGTGAGGGCCCTGGATTGGAGCTCTTGGAATTCCAGAACTCTCCACCCCTTGCTGCCTCCCATCAAGAAGAAGGATCTAGACAGGCTTTGTGGATGTGGGGAACTCTCCCTGTGCCACATGCCCGCCCTGGTAAGGCTGGGTGTTGGGGTGAGTACCTCAAAGTGTGTCTTCCCCGCATAGCCTCCAGGAGGTGGGGGTTCAGATCAGAGGCTCCAAACCCTACTCAACAGAAGTGATGCCAGGACGCCCAAGCTTGTTTTAAGAGAAATGTTCCCATCTGGTTCAGATTAATTTCCACTTAATTAATCAAAATGTTTTGTAAGCGACACTTCAGATCCAAGAGCCTTCCTCAAGCCTTCTTTCATTCTTTCTTGTCTTAGAAGCAGAAAAATTGGGTTTCATTAAGAAAAAAAAAAAACAAAAAAAATCGTGAGGCCGCATCTGAGCCAGTGTGGATCTATGGCACTGAGCCCCAAGGAGATGATGAGATGGGGCAGCTTCTGGGGTCCACGCTCTGATCAGTGCGGGCCAAAGACCAGGGGCCAGGGCCTTGACCTGGAGGAGAGATGAGGGGCAGGCCCTCATCCTGGCCACTCCTGAAGGGCAGGTCCAGGGCTGCCCACAGAAGCATCCCCAAGCTTCCCAGCACAGAGCCTGGCACAGAGGCTGCCGGGGGAACACTTGTCAAATGAACAAGGAATGGACAAAGGAAGCATCACCAATGCTCTCCAGGGCACATTCTCCTGCCTCCCAGCAGGTACCACTCCCAGAGACCCCAGGAGGTATTGTCCAGGCAGCGGGTTTGTGAGCCTGGCCTGTTGGGTGAGGCGGAGTCTGCCATTCCTCTTCACCACGACTGCTCTGGCCAGTCCTGCAGTCTCACCTGTTCCCCCACCTCCCAGGATCAGATCCCCAGGGTCACCTTGGAGAAGAGGCTACAGCCAGTGGGGCACCAAGAGCCCCTCCAGCACCAGGAGTAGCCACTGACTAGTCCTCCCTGAGCAACAGTGATGGTGGTGGGGGGTGTCCCAACGGGGAGATGATGGGGGCCGAGACTGGACTTCCTCTTTCTTGCTGACACATGTGCTTTAGCACTGAGAAGCACTCGGTAGGCATGAGGCAGGCCACACGTGTTTGTACTCAGAGCTTACTCTTGCCTCTGTGCTTGGGGGCCCCTTCTGGTGGTGCTCAGGAGACCATATGTGGGACCAGGGATAGAACCAGAGTTGGCTGCATGCGAGACACACACCATAACCCCTGTGTTGTGCCTCAGTCAACCCCTTCCACCCCGGAAGCATCTTGGAGATCCTCTAAACTCACTCCTCTTCCAAAGGGGAAACTGAAGTTCGGGAAGGAAGAGCACAGCTCAGGAGACATTCTCTCAGCATCCTGTCAAGAGGAATCTGATTCGAACCCACTTTCCACGTTTACCTGCTGTGCAACCTTGGGAAAATCAATATCCCTCTCTGAAGCTCAGCTTCCACGTCCAGAAAACAAACCCATACCCCCTCCCTCTGTGAGGTGGTTGTGAGTAGCCAAGGACACAATGGGCAGGAAATGAGAATGACCTACACTCGCAAGTGCCCACCAGGAACTTGTGTACTTGCCCCTAATTAGGATACTAACTCATTCAGCCTTTCACCTCTGCCCTTAGAATCAGATACTTAAGACTATTTTTCCTAAGTCAGAGACCTAGCACAGAGATTGGGGGTGCAAGCTTGACCCCTGACACTTCATGCCCCTCCCAAGTATCACAAGGTCTGACCCTCATACCCCTGGAACAAGTATCGTGGGACAAGTATTAGTATTCCTCATACTCCTGGAGCAAGTACTCGTATCCCAGGAATAAGCACTAGTACTAGTACTCCTAGTGCTCTTGGGGGAAAGTATTAGTACTCCTAGTACACCAGGGGCTCTGCTGGGGTGGCCCTGGTGGTCCTCATCACTGCTGACTCTGGCACTGAACCATGAGCTGGTTGGCTGAGTTAGTGCCTGGAATGGCCCCCGGGCCCCGGGAATACTGCTTGGGAGGTCCCTCCCCAATAAAATGACTATTCTTCCTATTTTAAAGGGGAGTCAGTGAGGAAAACATTTTCACGATGATTAATTTTTGGATCTTTTATAGAATGTTAAATGAGCTGCGAGAGCTAGGAGGATCCTCAGATGGGTCAACTGAGGCTCAGCACGGCAAAAACGGCTCCCCATAGCCACTGAGCTGGGAAGTGGGGAGGCGGGGTCTGAACCCAGACAGTGCCACTCTGGAGCCCACGCACTGAGGAACTCCGCAGAGCGTGTCCCAGGCTCGCCCCATCTCCCCTCAGCACCCATCATCACTCCTGGGTTCCTGATCTAGTTACACCTGGAGTTGGGAGTTGCTCTGGGCTTAGTCTTCCCGGGAGCCAAGCCCTGTCCAACTCTCCCCCATCATGCCCCTCTGCAGGCTAGAGTGTGCTCCTGAGCTTTCCCTCAAAAGGACCAGCACCTCCACCCCTGACTGTCCCCAGCCCTCACCCCCTACGCTCCCCCGCCCAGGGCAGATTCTGCCTCTTGCTTCCACCAGCAGCAGAGGAAGGAGAGAAGGCACTGGGCCACCCTCTCACCTGAGGCTTTACCAAGGGATCACAGATGTCTGAGCTGAGGCATCCAGCCTTACAAAACGAGGTGGCCCCAGAATCATAAGGATGCAGTGGGGTACCTTTGGAGGTGGAAACCCCTGATCACCATTCTGCACGGTCTTCCAGAGGGCCTGTGGGGGCTGGTGCGGGTGGGAGAGTGCTTCCTGAAGCCCCTCCTTGTCCTTGTCCACCAGGCCCTCGGCCGAGCGCCTCTCTGCAGTCACCACTCACAGGGTCCTGAGCTGCCCTAGCCGGAGACACAGGCTGAGACACAGAACCCTCATAAGGGGTCCCGGCTCTGCGCTCTGCTTAACATGTGCATTCTGAATCCAAGGAAGAGCAGGTGGGAGAGGGGAAATTACTGCAGGCCTCAGGTCTATCTGAGCTCCAGAGGCGGGGGTCCCCGCCAGATCCCCACCCCCAAGAGCTCTGCCTGCTCAGTAGGGACAGAGCGAACCCCAGGGTGTGCAAACCACTGGCTCTTGTCGTCTTCTCTGGGAGGAGACTTGGGACCCCAGGGACCCCAATTTCTTCTAGCCTGGCCCCTGAGTCTGCTCGGAGCAGGGGAGTGCGCGGGAGCCCAGCGGCTCCATCCCTTCCTGCACAGACTCCTGGGTCCAGCTTGCCCGGGCGGGCGGCAGGCTGAGTCTGCCTTGGGGCCTGTCTCCCGTCTGCAGAACCAGATGGCCGCTGTCCCGTGGGGTCCGTTGCTCGCATCCGGGCCGTGCCCCTGTCTGTCCCGCCGCGCCGCGGCGCGCCGCCCTGAGCCCCCCGCACGGCCGCCCCCTCGTACCTTGCTTCTTCCTTCGGTTCAAGGGCAGCGTGTCCACGACGTGGGCGACCAGCAGCAACAGGCAAAGTGGCGGCCGCATCTGGGCAGCCTGGTCCAGAGGGCGCTCAGGGCTCCTGGTACCTGGGAGGCACCCGTGAGGGCTCCAGGGGACGCCCGACGGCCCGGCGGCGACAGCGCGGGGGGCGCAGAGGCTGCTCGGGGCGCGCCGGGCGCATCGGCGGAGCGCGGGGGGTCGGTGCCGCCAAGGACCCGCCGTCTGCCCAGACTCAGGACACCAGGTCTACTGAGGGCGCGAGCGGGGACACTGCCCGCGGGGGCCGGGGAGGAGCCAGTGCGGCGGGGCCGGGGCTGGGGCGGCGCGTTAACCCGCTAGGGGCCGGGGCGGCATGCCACGGGGGCGGGGGTCCCCAGGGCCACTGGCCAGGAGGTGGGTCTGCCTGTCCTGCAGTTGGGGCCTGCTGCCTGGGACCGTATCCACACTGCCTTTCACTTAACCTGCACTCACAATCATACACTCACACACTCATGCACTCATATACACATTTCCACACACATACACTGTCACTCTCAAACACACTCATCTGCTCACACTCACACATGCATGCACAACTCACACTGATATAACCCCCTGTTCACACTCGTCCACTTCACACGTTCATATTAACACATACTCACACATTCACACGTGCACTCATACACACACGTATACACTCACACACACTCATCTACTCACTCACACCCATACACACACTTAAACACTTTCACACACATCCACTTGTACACACATTATTCATACACACTCACACGCACTTACATTCACATCCACTTACTCATACCACTGACACACATATGCGCTTTCACACTCAGACGCTCATAATCACACACACATTCACTCATACCCATTGACATACACTTACACACTTTCAGACACACACATAAACACTCATACACACATTCACGCATACATACTCACCCGCCCCCCAGGACCCTCATCTGTGCTCTCAGCTTCTTACCCCCCCCTTGCCATTCCCTCTTTCTCCTGCTCTGGACCCTTCAGGGTCCCCTTTCTCCTCTTTCCGGTTCTCCTTTTCCTCTGCTGTGCCTCTGCAGACGCTCCCAGGTGTTGGTCCTTCAAGCTCCCTCTTGCCAGTGCTCCTTCCTGCTCTGATCACCCTCTGTCTCCACCTGGCTTGACTTCCAGCGCTGTTACCTGTCCTACCGTCATTCTCCAGTGCCTTGTCTCCACCTGCAGACTGGGGTACACTGGATGCCCTCATGCCTGGTTCCCTCCCTGCTCAGCTGCTTTCTTTCGGCAGGGTCCCAGAGTTCTTCCTGGGCCACTCACCGTGGCGGAGACTGGCGGACTCTGGAGTCCATCCTCTCTGACACTTGGGGGCCAGCGCCTCATAAATTCACTTTAAGGGGTCAGGCCCCAGGCTGTTTTTCCTCCAGTCTTATCCAGGGGACCAGGAGCAGCTGGTTCCATTTTTCACCCTTTCAAAGACAAATTCCTCCTCCTTCTTCCTCTGTCTTCTGTGGTCCTGCCCATGGAAAACCATGAGAGCTACCGTTTTTGGTGTGTGTGTTTGGCATGGAGCTGGTGTGGTTGGCATGGAGCTAAAACTTTACCCCTGATCTTCAAAACTTCTGTGGGCACAGGAGTCTTGTGTTGAGTAGCCCTACTTTGCAGGAGAGAAAAGGAGTGTTCAGAGAGGCCAAGTGACTTGTCTAAGGCCACACAACAGGTGAGCAGTTCCTCGCACTCTTGAGTCCACCTTAGCTCCTCACCTCTTGGGGTGCAGGGGAATTTACCCTTGACACCCTCTTGTTGAAATGTGGTCCCTTTCCCTACACATGTGGTTTGATCCAAAAAAAGATCGGCGTCTCCTCCATCCCCTTTCTCCCATCCTTGGTGGGTTCTCTGGAGCAATGAGGCCATGAGAGGGGAAGGAAACTTACACATAGAAGCAGAGCTCAGTCAGCCATTTTCTTGCAAGTCATCCACCTGATGGCTGGTGGACAGTGTCCCAGGGTGCTTAAACATCAAAGCCCTCCCAGCCAACAGCATCACTACGTAGCTGCCCCACAGAGAACTCGGGATGCGCTTCAGCACCCCAGGCAGGACAGAACAGGGTGGATGTGCAAGTATCCTGCAAACCCGTCTGCTCTATGGCCTCTAAGACTCTTCTCACTTCTCCGTTTTGAACACTCTCTGACCCCTTTCGGCTTTCATCTCAGTGACCTCAACTCTGCAACATACCATGAACATCTCTCACACCTCTGGAGATCCCCTGGGTGGCTTCTCTGTGGACTCCACCCGATACTCACCCTGCATTCTCCACAGACTCCGTCCAGACCCTGCCTTGAATAAAGACTCTGATCACACTGAACTTTTTTTTTCTTTTTTGGGTCACACCCGGTGATGCTCAGGGGTTACTCCTGGCTCTGCACTGAGGAATCACTCTTGGCGGTGCTTGGGGGACCATATGGGATTCTGGGAATCAAACCCGTGTTGGCAGCGTGCAAGGCAAATGCCCTACCCGCTGTGCTATTGCTCCAGTCCCTGATCGCACTGAACTTTTTTTTTTTATTTTTGCTTTTTGGATCACACCCGGTGGTGCACAGGGGTTACTCCTGGCTCTGCACTCAAGAGTTACTCCTGGCGGTGCTCAGGGGACCATATGGGATGCTGGGAATCGAACCCGGGTTGGCCGCATGCAAGGCAAACGCCCTACCCGCTGTGCTATCTCTCCAGCCCCGATCACACTGAACTTTGAATGTGCACATCCCTCTCGCTCAATTGTCAACTCTCGGAGGTCAGGTCTTCAGCAGAGTCCCTGGAACCCAGCGCATGCTGGACACAGAGCAGGTGCAGCTCTGTGGGTTTGTTGAATGAATGAATGTGGGTGAGTTTGGCAGGAATGAGTCCTCCCAAAGGCGACAGCTCTGATTCTATACATAGAATTCAGGCATCCCAAGAAGATGGAGCGTTAGGATGGCGGTAAGCCCTCCTCCCTCCAACCAGCCCAGTTCTGAAGTCTGCAGAGTCTAGGCAGGAGCCTCCAGAGGTGCGTGGGGTTGGGGAGAATCGTTGGACACCACAACTTCTGCAGAGGCTGCTGCCCAGCTCTTCAGTTCTTACTCCTCTCCCCCTCACCACTTCTGCTCCAGCCACCTGGGCCTCTTCCTGTTCCTCAGACTGGTACCCCACGAGCCATCAGGGGGTCTTTTGCCATTCATCCTCTACCTGAAAATTCTCCTAAGATGTCTCTGAGGGCCCAACTCCAGTCAATATTCATTCTTCAGAAAGGTCCACTCTGACCTCCCAGATACAATACAGTGCCTCTTCTCTGCACCCCCTTTCCTGCTTCCCCCCCCACCACCACCACCATAGTTCTAAAAATACTCCAACCTGTCATGTTGGTAACTTGCTTGTTTGTCGCCTCCAGGAGCACCGGGATTTTCTATTGTGTCCCTGTGCGCCATATATAAGATACTTAGTAAATATTGGTGGAATGAATGAATGAATGAATTACCACTCCTTTGACTCTTTGGTCATTGTGGAGTTTCAAATACCTCCTGCTCAAAGGGAGGGAGAGAAAGAGAGAGAGAGAGGTGGGAGGAGGAGGAGGGGAGGAAGGGGGACTGCTTGCCATAGAGGTGGGGAGGGGGAGGGAAGAAACTGGGGATGTTAGGGATGTTGGTGGTGGGAAATGCATGCTGGTGAAGGGACAGAGCTTAAAACATTGTATGACTGAAACCCAATCATGAACAACTTTGTAGCTGTGTATCTCACATTCAATTAAAAAATAATATTTAAAAATAGCTCCTGCTCTCCTGGGCTCAGTGTACCCGTTTGTTTAAAAATGGCACAGGGAGTTGGAATGATAGCACAGCGGGTAGGGCATTCGCCTTGCATGCGGCCGACCCAGGTTCGAATCTCAGCATCCCATATGGTCCCCAGAGCACCTCCAGGAGTAATTCCTGAGTGCATGAGCCAGGAGTGACCCTTGTGCATTGCTGGTGTGACCCAAAGCTGGAGCGATAGCACAGCGGGTAGGGCGTTCGCCTTACACGCGGCCAACATGGCTGATTCGAGTTCGATTCCTCCGCCCCTCTTGGAGAGCCCGGCAAGCTTCCGAGAGTATTCAATATGCCAAACACAGTAACAACAAAGTCTCCAATGGAGACGTTACTGGGCCCGCTCGAGCAAATAAATAAATAAATAATAAATAATAAATTAAAATGGCACAGTTGGAGATCTCTGTGTTGACACCTCCATTAGCCAGAACTCAGCTCCTCCCTACTGCCTTGCCCTGAGATGCTCAGGAGGTCTCAGTGTCTCTGAAATGGGGGGGGGGTACCATCTGGGAAATCCCAGCCTGCCATCCAGGCTCCGTACCCAACACAGGTCCCCACATGGAGTGCTGGAGATTTGCACACCAGTGGGTGTCCCTTAAATAATCTCAGGTGTAGTCACAAATGGACAAAATGGAAATAAGGATTGCAGCATACTCCAACCACTTCTCATCAGCCCTTCTGCTTCCTTCCAGTTTGGGCTACACTTCTATCTAACCCATAACCCCCTTGGAGAGGACAAGTTATAGAGGAGTACCTCTGGTGGGCTGGGGGTTAAGAGCATTCTGCGATGTTCTCCCTCCACAGCTCAGATACATGATGACACCTACGTGCAAGAGACAAGCATTGACGAAACAAGAGGAAAAGCTAAAGAGTTGGGTGGACCCTAGATCCATCTGCCACACTGAGTCACTCTCCTTCTTGCCCCACTGATTCACTAGCTCCTCTCTTGGTCGCCTCTGTGCCCATTACATGCTCCTTCCTAAGTTGTCATAGGAACTGTATTTTCTTCTGGATGAAGCCCAAACTCCTCCTCCTCATGGCTGCAAGAGCTGCACAATGGCTCTGCTAGAGAGACCAGCTGGCCAGCTCTCCTAGGTGTTGACGAGGACAGTTTGCCTCATGTGTGCTTTGAATAAGTACCATCACATCAAGTTCTTCACTGGATCATTCCAAGATTCCCTTCACTGGACCATCTCAAGGTTCTCAGGTCTGTTATTTCATTCCCTCCACCCTTAATCTCCATGATCCATTTTAAATTAATCTTTGTACTGGGCGTGAGGTTCAGGTCATTTCACTATTTTGCCTATGGATGTACATTTGCTCTAGTATGATTTGTAAAAAGTGTTGTCCTGGGGTCCAGAGCGATAGTACAATGGTAAGGGTGTTTGCCTTGCACACGGCTGACCTGGGTCCGATCCCCAGTTTCCCATAGCATCCCCCAAGCACCACCTGGAATAATTCCTGAATGCAGAGTCAGGAATAACCCCTGAGCATTGCTGGGTGTGACCCTTCCCCACACACAAAAAAGCAAAAATAAATAAATAAAGCATTGTCCTACCTCCATTGAATTACTCTTGCCCATTTGCCAAAAATTAGTTTGACTTACCTGTGCAGGTTGATTTCTGGATTATGTCTTAATTAGTGCAGCCTTAAAATAAATTTAAAAACTAAATAGATTGATCTCATGACCTAGACTTCCCCACTCTCACCCCAAATTGTTTTATCTGTTCTAGCTCCATCGCCTTTCTCTATAAATTTCAAAGTAGTTTTTGTCTATGCTTGCACAAATTTTTTCCGGGAATGTGACCAGAATTGCATTACAGGGACCACTTTGAGAACTGACTTTTTGATTATATTGAGTTTTCCAATCTATGAACACATTATGACTCGATTAGGACATTATTTGTATCTTCTTTTGGGGTCAGGAACACACACAGAATAGTGCTCCAGGGCTACTCCCAGCCCAGTGGCTCAAAAGTCACTCCTGGCAGTATTTGGGGGACCAGGTGACCCTTGGGATTGAATCAGGGCTTCCTGCATGCAAAGCATGCCCCCTTTAGACTATCTCTCTGGCCCTGGATCTTCTTTTGTAAAAAATAAAACACAACATACAATAGTTAGAATTTGGAAAAAACCTGAGTGCCCAAGAACAGATGACTGGTTAAAGAAACTTTGGTACATCTACACAATGGAGTACTACATAGCTGTTAGAAAGGATGAAGTCATGAAATTTACATACAAGTGGTACTACATGGAAAGTATCATGCTAAGTGAAATGAGTCAGAAAGAGAGGGATAGACATAGAAATATTGCATTCATCTGGGGAACATAAAGTAAGAAAATAGGAGATTAACATCCAAGAATAGCCGAGATAAGTACCAGGAGGTTTGCTCCATGGCTTGGAGGCCAGCCGCACACTCTAGGGGTAAAGGCAGCTCAGATAGAGAAGGGAGCACCAAATAAAGCATGTTGGGAAGATCCATCCAGGATGGGAGATGCATGCTGAAAGTAGACTATAGACCAAACATGATTGCCACTCAATTCCTCTTTTGCAAACCATAGCATCCAAAAGGAGAGAGAGAACAAAGGGGAGTGCCCTGCCACAGAGGCAGGGTGGAATGGGGGGATGGGGGGTGGGGGGAATACTGGGATCAGTGGTGGTGGAGAATGGGCACTGGTGGAGGGATGGGTACTCAATCATTGCATAACTGAAAACCAAGCACAAAAATTTGTAAGTCTACTACTGTATCTCATGGTGTTTCACTAATAATTTTTTTAAAAATGCCTAAGATCATTAAAAAAATTTAAAAAAACACAACAGTAATTCACCATTTTAAGCATATAAGTCCTATGCATCTTTTGTTAGATTTACACCTAAGTGTTTCTCTTCTTGAGCAATTTTCAATACTATTCACTGTATCACTGTCCTCCCGTTGTTCATCGATTTGCTCGAGCGGGCCCAGTAACATCTCCATTTTGAGATTTTTTGTTACTGTGTTTGGCATATTGAATACGTCACGGGTAGCTTGCCAGGCTTTGCCGTGCAGGTGAGATACTCTCGGTTGCTTGCCAGGCTCTCTGAGAGGGGCAGAGGAATCGAACCCGGCTCGGACGGGCTGGCTGTGCGCAAGGCAAACGCTCTACTGCTGTGCTATCGCTTCAATACTATTATAATTATTATTTTGGTGCTCATGTGTTTATGCTCAGTTATAAAAATACAGCTGACTCTTCTATACACTAATCTTATCTATCTTGCTGAACTCAAATGCTAGTACTACACTTGTTTTCATTTGGGTAGGGTATAAATTTTGAGGGTTTTTCCACGCAGACAATCCTGGTACTTGTAAATAAATACAGGAATTTTTTTCTATAACATGTGATTTTCATTGTCTTCCTGATCTTCTTATAGCTAGTGCAGGCACTATTGCTTTCTCCTGCATCTTGGAGGGAAGCATTCAGTTCTTCACCAGCTAGAAGTGTTCGTAGATGTGCTTTTCATGTTGAGGATGTTTCTCTTTAGTGCTTATTTTCTGGGAGTTTTTCTCTTTATAGGAGTGGGTGTTGAAGTTTGTCAAATTCTTTAAAAATTTTATCGATATGATCCTGCGATTTTTTTCCTTTAATGTACCACATCTATTGATATACTACATTGATTTTTAAATATTAAGCTGGCTTTCCCTCCATAGAATAACCTCTACTTGGCCAGGGTGTATTTTTAATATATTCATTAATTCTACTTATTAATTTTTATTCTGGATTTTGGATCTAATTAATGAATTTCTTAGTATTGGGATAATACCTGTCTGTCTGTCACTGTCCTCCCGTTGTTCATTGATTTGCTCGAGCAGGCCCAGTAACGTCTCCATTATGAGACTTCTTGTTACTGTGTTTGGCATATTGAATACTCTCGGTAGCTTGCCAGGCTCTCCAAGAGGGGCGGAGGAATCGAACCTGGCCCGGCCAGGCTGGCTGTGCACAAGGCAAATGCCCTACCGCTGTGCTATTGCTCCAGCCCAGGCATAATACCACTGAATGTTATACGTACTCTATTGTATATAGTATATAATAACACTCAAAAGACAAAACAGGATATAAAGGCGGGATTTGGTTTATTTGTTTGTTTTGCTTTTGGGCCACACCTGGCATGCTCAGGGGTTACTCCTGACTTTGCACTCAGGTATTACTCCTAGTAGGGCTCAGGGGACCATATGGTATGTTGGGAATCAACCTGGATCAGCCACATGTAAGGCAAATGTCTTACCCGCTGTACAATTGTTCCAGCCCCAGGGATGTTGAATTTTTGTGGTGTTTTTTTTTCCTGTTTATTTGTTTTGCTTTAGGGCCACACCTGGCATGCTCAGGAGTTACTCCTGGCTCTATACTCATGAATTATTCCTGGCACAGGACAATTTAATTGCAAAAACTGAGCCAGAGAGATAGGAAAAGAGTTCATGATCCCAAACATCACATTAGGTCCCCTGAGCATTGCCAGGAATGATCCCTGAGCAAAAGCCAGGAGTAAACCTTGAGTATAGCTGGGTGTGTGCACAAAATTTTTTTCAAGAACTCTGACAGCAAAATAATCTTCACAACAATAATCCCCCAAAGTAGGTAAGAACCTGCATACAGTATCCAAACCCTGAGCTGCCTGAAAAGATAATCTATTTAATTCTTGGAGTTTCCACACCACAGAAACTGGCACACATTCAAAAGAACTAAGGCAACTAGTGCTGGCGTGGATGTAGGGAAAAAGGGATGCTCTTTCACTGTTGGTGGGAATGCCAACTGAAAAACAATATGGAAAGCCTCTCTGGAAAACAATATGGACATTCCTTCAAAAACTAGAAATTGAGTTTTCATATGACCCTGAAATACCACTTCTGGGAATATATCCTGAGGATACAAAAGAGCACAGTAGAAATGATATTTGTACCTGTATGTTCATTACAGCACTGTTCAAAATAGCCAAAATCTGGAAACAACCCTAGTGCCCAAGAACAGATGACTGGTTAAAGAAACTTTGGTACATGTACACAATGGAATACTATACAGCTTTTAGGAGAGATGAAGTAATGAGATTTGCTTATAAGTGGATAGACGTGGAGAATATCATGCTGAGTGAAATGAGTCAGAAAGAAAGGGACAGATATATAAGGACTAAACTCATTTATGGAATATAAAATAACATAATATGAGACTGACACCCAAGGACAGTAGACACAAGGGCCAGTAAGATTGCCCCATAGTTGGAAGCCTGTCTCATGAGCTGGGGGAGAAGGCAGAGAAGGGGTCACTAAGACAATGATGGTTGGAGGAATTGTTTGGGATGGGAAATGTGTGCTGAAAGTAGATAAAGGACCAAAAGTGATGGCCTCTCAGTATCTGTATTGCAAACCATAATGCTCCAAAGTTGAGAGAGAGTATGGGGAAAACTATCTGCTATGGAGGCAGGGGTAGGGTGGGAGGGGGGGTTATACTGAGGACATTAGTGGTAGGGAATGTGCACTGGTGGAGGGATGGGTGTTTGATCATTTTATGATTGTAACTCAAACATGAAAGCTTGTAATTGTATCTCATGTGATTCAATAAATAAAAAAATTCTTGGAGTTTCCTAATATAATAGCCCAAATGTCCAGAAAATACGAATCAGAAACCACAGTCTGAATGAGAAAGATGATCAAATTAATCTAAAATAATGATGATTCAAGTGCTGGAAGCACCTGACACATTTTAAACAACCATCATAAAAATACTTTGAGAAGCAATTACAAGGATCAGAAAGAAAGATAGTACAGGAGATCAGGCATTTTCCTTGCAAGGAACCAAGTTGACAGTGTCCTGAGTTCGAATCCCCAAGACCACCTATGGTCCCCTGTGCACTTGCAGAGGTCACTTCTGAGCACAGAGCCAGAAATAGCCTCTAAACACCACCAGGTGTGGCCTCTAACCCCACAAAATAACATAGCAACAAAATTAGGGATGCAATTCTAAATTCTCCGAAAACAGGAAAGCTAAGCCAAGAACAAGGAACTATCATAAAGAACTAACCAGAATTTGTAAATCACACAACCTGCTATGGACTGAATGAAAGAAAGGAGCCATCAGTGATACACGAACACCCCAACGCCCTTTCGACAAGTAGACTCTCATTCATCAAGTCACATGCTGATTCCCAGAAACCAGCCTCACCACTACTGCAGTGCCAACCTCCAACTGTCCCTGAGGGTGACTGTCTTGCTAGTCTACTTTCTAGGTCTCCCTTCCCAATTTGTCTTGACCCAGGTTTCCCCAGATCAATGTCTTGAACCTAAATCTTCATCTCAGAATGTGCTTCTGGATAACTCCAAACAGAGATCAGATCATACTGGGGAGTGCCTGGAAAAACCATGCTCCTCCCCGAGAAAGTCAAGACGTGTGGGCCAGTTTCATTTACAGAAGAGGCAAAGGCATGAGCCCTACTCCCACCTCACCTTCTCCCCTGGACTTGATCTTCTCCTCTTGCATTCCAAACTCTTTAGCCTCTCCCTGCACCCTCCCCATCCTCTCTTCTAGATTCTTCCTTTGTGCTCCTTTTTCCCAAGGGAAGGAGCAGCATGGGCCCTGGGATGATCCAGCAAACAAAAGGGCTGCTTTAAGCCAGCCGCCCCTCCCGCGCCAACCCCAGTGGACTCCAGCCTCTGTGGTGGGTTGTTTTTAATACCAGTGTGAAATAAATTGAAAAATTACCCATAAAATACAGGTTTTCAGCAGCTGGCTGGACATTTCTTTCCATAAACAAACAAGTTTAAAGAGATGCCTTAATGCCATGGGCCAGCTTCTCCCCTCACCCCAGTCTTTTATGTCCCACTGCCCTGGTGGGGACTTCCAGAGACTTGACCTCCTGGACAAAGCAGGCTGCTGGTCACCAAGGGTCATCCCGAGACCTTTCTCTGACTTGCATGCCCTCCACATCAGCCTGCTCAATGAAGACTCCCTTAGATTCCAACTCCGTTCCCAAGACTGCCACACAATACTTTGCAGTCTATTTGAGTTGTAATGAGAGATTCCCTCCAAAGACCATGGAATTTTAAGCATGTAACTCAGCCTACATTTGCCTTAGTTTCCCCTTCTGAAAAAGAGGGAAAGATTCGTGCCCAGTCCTTAGGGTTGTTGGAGAATTTAATTCAACAGCCCAGGAAGCCCCTAGAACTGTCCAACACAAGGCCATGCTGTATAATTGTGAGCTATTATTAGTTTTACAGGCGGAAGAGAAATGAGGAGAGAGATGGAGTAGGAGGCCCAGTGACATTTGGACTTTTCCGCAATGAGGCTCCTTTGGGGTTTCCTCTGGGGTGTGTATATAAACATCTGCCCAACACCCTGCATTTTGCAAAGATTGCTGACATCCGTTATTTCATTTGGCCTGACATTTAGCTATGGAAGGATTCAAGAGAGGGCTTATGATTATCCCCAGTATACAATAGAGGAAACTGAGGCCTAGCGGGTGAATGGACCTGCTGATGAGCTCAGGACATGGCCAACTTCTTTTCAGTGATTTGAGGACCCCTGAAGTTAGGACCCCCAGAGTCCTGACTCTGATCGCACTTTGGACCCTGACTCATAAGGGACGCTGAGCTTTGAGCCTTCACGACATACTGAAACTCAAACCAGGTCCTTGACCACAGGCTGATTCCTGAATGCAAAGTCCTGATGTAGGTCTTGGACTGAGTCCTAAACCTTTTATGATTAAGCCCAGATCCTTGTGGACTGAGTGGTAGTCTTGGTCCCACTCAAATCAAGATCCTGGTTCCCTCCTGAGCCCCAGGCCCCAGACTGAGCTCCCAAGGGGACGCTAACCTGAAGCTCCTCCTGTGGTGTGGCCTCATCTAGAATCAACTGTACAAATCCAACTGCACATCTTCCCCAGGCATTACTGCATCACCCACAAAATGGGGAGGTGCAGGGCTGGGGAGTGTGAAAGGAGGTTTCTTCTTCTACACCCATTGGAGAAAGGCCAGGTATCAGACCAGGATTTAAAACCAACCATGGTGGGGCTGGAGCGATAGCACAGCAGGTAGGGTGTTTGCCTTGCAGGCGGCCGACCAGAGTTGATCCCCGGCATCCCATATGGTTCCCTGAGCACTGCCAGGAGTGGTTCCTGAGTGCAGAGCCAGGAGTAACCCCTGAGCATCACCAGGTGTGGCCCAAAAAGTCAAAAAATAAAATAAAATAAAACCAACCGTGGGAAGTCAGAGACAGTCTCCTTTCCCATGTTTGCAAAATCTTCAACCCCCATCCTGGGGATAATGTCAAAGACCCAAGTTCTGTTGCCAGATTGAGGAGGAGTTCCAATTGTTTGGGTGGTTTGGGGGTTTGCTTATTTTACAGAGTTCTCTCTGGTTTTACACTCACAGACTCGGGTAGGGTTCTCCTCTCTGCGGTTAAAGCTGCAGCACTTCTTCCAACAAAGGGAAAAGTCTTAAAACAGCCATGAGACTCTGAAATATATTCATGAGCAAGTTGGTCTCCTGGTAATCTCCCAGGGAGAGAAGGGAAGGGCGTGGACTTACATAGTGAGGGGATGGCAGGTCTTTTAGTGGGCGAGGGGTAAGAGGGAGCCAGGCTTGAATGTGAGTCTACAGAAAAGTGGTGATGGGGGCTAGGGATGGGGAACTGGGAGCAGGATGGTACAGTGGGAAAACAAGTTTCCTCCCTCTAAAGCTTTCCTTCGGCAAGAGCCCAGGCCTGGCACCTCTGACGGTTCACCTTTCGCTTTCAGCCTCACTTTTCTCATCTATGAAATGGGTACTAACACCTGTGCAAGGAGGATCTCAGAGACCAAGAGTCGCCAAAAGTGACAGCAGCCCTCCTAGCCCATGGACCAATGCCAAGCAGATGAATCTGCAGGAGTTACTGCCATCGCTGTTTGTGTTCATTGTCAACTGAGAAGCAAGATAGAACTCAGTGGCACAAGGAGGCCAGAGACAAAAGGCCTGGGTTCTAGTCCTGGTCACTTACTGATCTTAAGTGATCATGGGTAAGTGGCTGAAATCCTCTGTGCCTCCATTTTCGCAGCTGTAAAATGGGCATTTGAGCTATGTGAGTAGCATGTGCATGAGTATGGTCCAAGCATTTAGAACTAGGCCCGATGCATAGGAGGTGTGGAATAAGTGCTCTTCTCATCTGCTCAAGCTGTGCTTCATATGACCTCTGAAGGGCAGGACCTCGGGTTAGAAAGCTCATCTCTAGGAGGTGACCAAAAGGCCCCCGCCACAGTCTTCTTCCATACTCTCCACCTCAATTCTTGTCACTAGGAGTTAATTCATTGACAGTTTCCTTCCTCGGTTTTGACCCGGAAGCGGCTGTGTGCTGGGGATGGGGGATAGTTAAGGACACAAGACCCCAGAGTCTGGTGAAGAGAGAGGGAAGCAAAGCAGGAGATTGGAACCGAGGTGGAGAGATTCTGGGATCCAGGCCTGTGAGGGCAGCACAGGAACCTAGGGAGGTGCTGCAGAGAGACCCCCCTCACCCCCACCCGCCCCTCAGGAGCTGTCGGTCATGCTGACTTCCTCAGAGCTCACAAGAGTTGAACATTCATCCACTCAACTCACTGCTGGTGAGTCTTGATCCACACACAAAGGACTGAGGAACGTCAAATGAGCCTTCTCCAAACTTTGTCCAGTATGAAGGGGGACAGAGAGTAATGAAGAAACTTGTGCAGAGACAGGAGAGGTGACTCAGAGCACTGGAGCGCCTGCCTAGAGTGCCTGAGGCACCAAGTCCAAACCTTGGCAGTACATGCCCCTCTGCCCCCACACCACCAGGTATAGTCGTATAGTCCTAGTGACCACCAAGTACTTCCAGGGTCAACCGTGGTGGCACCCAAGTACTGCTGGTGGCCACCAGCATCCCCAGCCCCCATATTGAATGTTGAGGAGGAGTCCTGGAGGTGAGGAGGAGCTTCTCTGAGAGATGTCACCGAACAGAAACCCAAGTGCAAGCGGGGAGCACTTTCCAGGTGGGAGAATAGCAGGTGCAAAGGCCAGGAGGCAGGAGACAACTTGAGGCCAAGGCAGAGAAGGACCATAGTGGGTAGAGTTGGAGGCTGTGAGGAGGGTATGGGAAGGGGTTGTGGGGACACGCAGGATCTCGTCCCAGAGGTTTTTCCAGGAGAACGGAAGGGCCAGGTGGGTCAAGAGGGGCCGGAGAGAAGACAGGGGCAACAAGAAGCTGGAGCGGGTGGAGGGGGCCTCTTCCTCGGTGATAGGTTATCTTCCTCCCTTGCTTGAAGCCTGCTAAGATTCTCTTCTGACCCCAGGAAACAGCCTTGGCCACTCTGCCCAGACACTACCATTGGGCCTTTGCACTTGCCCCTTTGTCTGGAACACCCCCAGGTGGCCATGAGCTTCTTTTGTCTTCCTGATCTTGATTTGAACATTACCTTCTCAGCTAGGTTTTTGCACACCCAAACTCCCATTCCTCTTTACCCACCGAGTCTGCTTCATTCCCTGTCCACCATATTTCTTAGGTGCTGAGCCGACCTTGCTGATGTGGGGTCTTCAGGCTGTGCCCCCCAAGGTAGGGTCTGAGCTTCTTGCTCCTGCACGGCTTCCTCCTCCCTCTGGTTTGGTGCTCAGCTGAGAGTTTAGGGTATCTCTTTCCCTCCTGGAGTTGGTCATCTGGCTAGACAGGGGCTGAGGATGGAAGGCAAGTGAGGGATCCACGGTGGAAAATGCCACAGGAAAAGATATATGGACAGGTGGCTTGAAAGCAGGTGACTTACTGGGTCAAGGAGACAGCACAGGGCTTAAGGCCTTGCACAGAGCTGACCATGGCTCATCCCCAGCCCCAGATACGGTCTCCTGAGTACTGCCAGGAGTGAGCCCTGAGCACAGAATCAGGAGTAAGCCCTGAGCATCACTGAATGTGGCCACCCCCCAAAATCAACACCCAATCATTCTCAGGGCTTAGTCCTGGTTCTGTGCTCAGAGATCGTTCGTGGCAGTACATGGGGAATCAAATGCAGTCCTGGGGACCAAACTGAGGTAGGTGGGAGGCAAAGAAAGCGCCTTAATCTGCCTTTTTCCTTTGGCCCCAAGATAGTCTTTTTGACAATAGCGACTCAGAGCCCAGAGACCCCATCTGTTCAGAATACCCTTAACTAATTAAACAAATGCCCACTTGCAAGTGAGCTGTAGCAGGCCTTTATTCTGCAAATGTGTCTTAAAGGAAGACATCCCTTTACTGAGAAACAGTACTTTGCTGCAGATAGGAAATTCACTAAGCAACTTCCCCATCAAGGCACCTCAGAGTGTGATGATATTTTTATCTTCTGACGTTCAGAAAAATGCCTTAGCAGCTTTGGTGAAGATAGTTTGTTGTACTGGAGGAGAAGATCAATAATGAATCCATTTTATTTTATTTTTTTTGTTATTTTCTTCACTTGAAGGTTTTATTCACAGATCTTGTCTCATAAAAAATTATTCAGAAAACATTATATTAAACAAACATTCCATGGTGATTAATCAGAATTCTTATGTTTGAAAGTGACAGACTCATACCACACTCATTTTAAACTAAGAAGATACTTGATTCATGTAACTATAAAGCTGGAGTGCCCTCTAGGTATGGTTGGGCCCAAAGAGTTGATTTTTATTTATTTACTTATTGATTGAGTGGTTGACTGAATCACCATGACATAAAGAGATACAAAGCTGTTCATGATTAGATTTCAGTCATACAGTGTTCCAAGACCCATTGCTCCACCAGTCAACATTTCCCACCACCAGTGGCAGGAAGAATGTGCTCGTTTCACCCCTCACCCCCAATCCCACGAGGCCCTGTCACCCTAGCTCATACCTGGCTGTCCAATATTCTCTGAGGTGGTGGGCATCGTGCCGCCAGGGGGGAGAAAGGCAGAAGCAACAAATACCCTTTCCCACCTGAGGGAGAATGGTGCCGTAGCTTAATGCATAGTTCAGTCACATTTCTGCCAAAAGCCTCTGGGTTCCGAATTGGATCCATGTGCCTCTGGGGCTGTGGTCGTGCTGGAGAGCCTCTTGTGGGGGTCAAATCGTGATCTCGGTGGGGCAGAAAGAATGGCTCTATGGTCTACTTTTGGCATGCATCTCCCACCCAGAGCGGGTCCTCCAAATACCCTTTAGTTGGTGTTCTGGCCTCTATCTGAGCTGCCTTTCCCCCCAGCATGTGATGCCGGCTTCCAAGAACTGGAGCAAACCTCCTAATCCTTATCACTCTATTCTTGGGTATTAGTCTCTCATTCTGTTACTTTATATTCCACAGATGAGTACAATCTTTCGATGTCTGTCCATATCTTTCTGACTCATTTCACTTTCTTTTTTTTATTTAATCATTTTTTTATTAGTGAAACACCATGAAGTACATTTATAGACTTATAAATTTTTGTGCTTGGGTTTCAGTTATACAATGATCAAGTACCCATCCCTCCACCAGTGCCCATCCTCCCCCACCACGGGTCCTAGCATCCCTCCCCCCCCCCCATCCCCCCCCCCCCCACCCTGCCGCTGTGGCAGGGCATTCCCCCTTGTTCTCTCTCTCTTCTTTTGGGTACTGTGTTTTGCCAGAGAGCCATTGAGTGGCAATCATGTTTGGTCTCTAGACTACTTTTAGCATGTCTCTCCCACCCTGGGAGGGTCTTCACAACACCCTTTATTTGGTGCTCTCTTCTCTATCTGAGCTTCCTTTTCACCTAGCACATGTGGCTGGCCTTCAAGTCATGGAGCAAAATTCCTGGTACTAATCTGAGCCATTCCTGGGTGTTAGTCTCCTGTTTTGTTGCTTTATGTTCCCCAGATGAATGCAATCTTTCTGTGTCTATCCCGCTCTTTCTGACACATTTCGCTTAACATGATACTTTCCATGTAGTACCACTTGTATGTAAATTTCATAACTTCATCTTTTCTAACAGCTACATAGTACTCCATTGTGTAAATGTACCAAAGTTTCTTTAACCAGTCATCTGTTCTCGGGCACTCAGGTTTTTTCCAGATTCTGGCTATTGTAAAGAGTGCTGCAATGAACAAACAATTGCAGATGTCACTTCGACTATACCTTTTTGCCTCTCTGGGATATATTCCCAGGAGTGCTATAGCTGGGTCAAATGGGAGATCAAATTCTAATTTTTTGAGAATCGTCCATGCTGTTTTCCAAAAGGGTCAGACCAGCCTGCATTCCCACCAGCAGTGAAGGAGGGTCCCTTTCTCGCCACATCCGCGCCAGCACCTGTTGCTTTTGTTCTTGTGGATGTGGGCCAGTCTCTGTGGTGTGAAATGATATCTCATTGTTGTTTTGATCTGCATCTCTCTGATGATTAGTGATGTAGAGCATTTTCTCATGTGCCTTTTTGCCATTCGGATTTCTTCTTTGCGAAAGTTTCTGTTCATTTCCTCGCCCCATTTTTTGATGGGGTTGGGTGATTTCTTCTTGTGTAGTTTAACCAGTACCTTGTATATCCTTGATATCAACCCCTTGTCGGATGTGTATTCGGTGAATATCCTTTCCCATTCTGTAGGCTGTCTTTGTATTTTGGTCACTGTTTCTTTTGAGGTGCAGAAGCTTCTTAGTTTAAGATAGTCCCATTTGTCTATCTCTGTTTTCACTTGCTCGGCCAGTGGCGTGACATCTTTGAAGATACCACTAACTTCAATATCGTGGAGAGTTTTGCCAACTTTGTCTTCAATAAACATTATGGAATGAATCCATTTTAAACGTGAATGAATCATTTGTCATGTCCAAGTGAGAAGCAATGCTTGGTGGTAAGACCCCAGTAGGAAAACAAACAACTGCAAAACTTGAATAATCACCAGTTATGGAAATGTGGTCCTAAAGAAACCGTTAAAACAAAAAAGGGATCACTATGACAATAATTGAAAATGATCACTCTGGACAAGAACTGAGTGCTGAAAGGAGGTAAAGGGACATGCAAGATAAACTTTCAGTACCTGTACTGCAAACCTTAATGCTCAAAGGCGGGATGGAGAGGAGAGAGGCAGACAGAGACAGACAGAGACAGACACACACAGAGAGAAAGAGAGAAGAAAAGTGTCTGCCATTGAGGCAGGCTGGAGGGTGGCAGAAGGGAAACGGGGTCAGTGGAGGTGGTAAATGTACACTGGTGAAGGGATGGGTGGTGGAACATTGTATGACTTAAACCCAATAACAGACAGCTTTGTAACTGTGTATCTCATGCTGATTCAATTAAAACATAAAGAGAAAGAAAAGGAAATGAAGACAAGGGATGGGAAGGGAGGAGAGGGGAGGGGAAGGAGTGGGGGAAGGGAAGGGGAAGGGAAGGGAAGGGAAGGGAAGGGAAGGGAAGGGAAGGGAAGGGAAGGGAAGAATTCCTTACAAATAGGTCTGACAGGGTGATAACAAAGCCTCCAGTCTGTTGCTTATCCCACAGTTGGGTACTGAGCAGAGAGTGGCTCTGCTGTGACCTTGGACTTCATTTTCCCCTTCTCTGCTCCCTCCTCTGGCTCTTACCTCCTCACTGCTTTTCCATGGCTCCAAGTGGGGTTTCAGCTCAGTTCTCCTCTTTCCAGCTCCGAAATGCTCCCAAACCCTCTTGGCAGCTCTGAGGCCAGGCTTCCTCTCTCTGGTTGGACAGCCCCATGGGTCTCTCCAAACCAGGGTTTCTGGAATCAAACTCAGTCTCTGCCCTGCTTCATCTTCATCTTAGATTCTGGAGAGCACCCCTGTATCCACTGCATCTGTGGATACCCACTGCATCTCAGCCCCTCTTCGCCCAGACCCCAGCTGGAGCAGGGGATAACGGAGTCAGCTGTCTTCAATTCTTCAACGAATGATCCCTGAGAACCACTGAGTATTGTTTTGGGGGTTGTTGTTGTTTTTTTATTGGCTGGGGGTGGGGGTGGGATGGGGGAGTGTGTGACTATACTTGGCAGGGCTCAGAGCTTACTTCTGGCTCTGTGCTCAGGAGTCTGTGCTTGGGCCTCTAGCTAACTGTTCCCCCAGCCACCTACCCACCTGCTCAGTGACTCTCGGGAACACACTCGGGGATAGTCTGTCCCTCCAGCACACTCTCATGGACACGCCTGTGTCTTTCTGTGCCTCGGGAGACCGACCACCTGCAAAAGGTGCAGATTTCCAAGTTCCCGAGCACCCCTTGCCAACGGTGGGAGTTGATGTTTAGAGCCAGCTTCCTGCCCTCTGGGGGGTCTCTGCTGTCCCCAGAGTCCACTGTGGGGAGCCTGCTGGCCCTGCGCTCTCACGCCCACAGCAGCCGCCGGATAACCTGTCATTTTCACTGTCTTTCCTTCCAGGCAGCACTTGCCCCTCTGTACAGAGTTTCCTGGAACCTCCGCCCAAAGTAACTATTTGCCTGATTCCTTGTCTGAGTGTCTGCTTCACAGGAAACCCAAGTCAAAATGCTTCCCAATTATTTTGTCGTTTGTTTAGAAGACAGCAAAAGTCTTCAGTGTCTGGGTCACAGAATTTTATACAAGTCACAACCTGGGGCGGGGAAATTGCTCAGAGGACTGGTGCTTATGTTCCATATGCTGGAAGCCCAGGTTTGCTCCTGCAACATTGTCTGAGCGCACCTGGTATAAATCCTGAGCACTGAGTGGGGAGTGGCCACTGAGCACCTCCAAGTGTCTCAACTTCTCTCTCTTTTTTTTTTATAATTTATTTCTTTATTGAATCACTGTGGGAAAAGTTACAGAGCTTTCAGGTTTAGGTCTCAGTCATGTAAGTATCAAACACATTTCCCTTTACCAATACTTATTTTTAACCGCGAACCCCAAAAGAACCCCACCTCCCACCCCTCCCAATTCCTGTGAGGCAGATGAGTTCTAGTTAATACTCTATCTACTTTGACTAGATACATTGTTTCGATAGAAGATGCACCATTATTGTTTAGAGTTTACGACCCTCCCCCGCCCCCCCAATCAGACATGCTGAAACAGCGTTGTGAAATGATTTGCTTTCTACAACTTGGTTTAAGAATAAAATGATGTGGCCACAAGAGCGGCCGCGCGGTTTTGGATTTCTGCTATTTTACTTATTAACCCTGGAAGAATTTCTATTAAAAGTTAGATAGTTAAGAGATTGGTTTCTGTGCTCTGGAGTCGTGGCCATGCTCAACTTCTCTTTCTTGAGTCCATGGGTAGGGACTCTTTGGTCTCTATGAAAAGTCCTGGCCTTCAGGGTGACATCTAAGCCCTTACCTGTCATTTAAAACCCTCAGCACACAGACCCAGCCTCCTGGCTGCCCTTCCACCCTCGGCTCAGACTACTTTCCTGGTCTACAATGACCATCCTTCTGTTGATCCTTCCGAGTCGCACCTATCTTTCAAGACTTAGTTCCAAGCTCTTCCAGGCATTTCGAGTATCCCACAGTGCGGAGAGTCTGCTCTCTACCAATGGCATAAGTGCGTCTAGATTCTTTCTTGGTTTGACCCACCTGCGTTTGGTTAGATTAGCGTTTTCTCCAGGCCCAGCGCTAAGAGTTGAAAGGGCCCCAAATTGGCCTTGAATTGACATAGGCGCTGCCCCTGAGCTGAGTAGTCCACTGGGGAAGAGATTCAGAAGAGGGAGTGGACATTCCAGGCAAAAACCACTCACTCCACTAAAGAAAGGGACTCACTTAATAGAGCACTAAAAAAAAACATGAATCATTATTTTAGTGATGCATTTTAATGAATGAAAGTGACGTTGTTTTAGTGGCTAACTACAGACCAGAGACTGATTCCAGGTTGCCACTTATTTTTATGAATTTTTACTAGAACACAGTGATGTTACTTTGTCTAACCTATGGTTGGCTTGGCACCACAACAGCAGAGTTGGGACAGAGACACCCCCCACTTCTGCAGCCCATAATGACTAAAACATTTACTCTGATACCTTTTTTTCTTGCAGTGGAGTGGACCACATTGGGTGTGCCAGGGCTTACTCCTGGCTCCGTGCTCAAGGATCATGCAGTCTGATCACATGCAAGACTATCTCTTTACCCACTGTAAATCTCTCTGGCCCAACCATCTGAACTTTTTATTTTGTTTTAGGGCCACACCCAGCAGTGCTAGGGCTTAGTACTGGCTTTGTGCTCAGGGATCACTCCTGGCGGTGCAAGAGGGACCATCAGGGGTGTCAGGGATTGCACTTGTGTCAGTCATGTGCAAGGCAAGTGCCCTACCCACTGGACTATCACTCCAGCCTCAATATCTAAACTTGTACAGAAAAAAAAGCTCCCTTATCCCCAGCCTATAGCAGCTGTTATTATTTCACGTTACTTCTGCAGGTGAGGAATCTGGAGCGATCACCTTGGGCTTAGGGTCTCTCAGAAGTCTCTGTCCAGCTGTTGGCTGGGAGAGTCCATTCCCAGGATGGCTCATGCCCACAACAAGCCAACTGTTGACTGAGGAGTTTCAGCTCCTCTCCATATGGGTTCTTCCACAGGGGCAGCCCGAGTCTCTTCAGAACAGGGCAGCTGGTTTCCCCAGTGAGGAGGACACTCATACTACATACATTCTACAAGGTCTCCTTGAGTCATCACTTAAGGCACAGAATCGATCACCACCTCCCTCCCTTTGTCCGCTTAGGAACCAGAGCAGAGAGAGAGAGAGAGAGAGAGAGAGAGAGAGAGAGAGAAAACAACTTCTCCAAGTCAAATCTAGGACTTAACCTCAAATCTCTCTGGTTCTAACACCCCGGGCTTTATCTTATTGTTTCTCTGAATCATAGCAGAGTTTGTTCCTATAATGCTCCGTGCCTGGGAATTAGGGGCTATTGCAGTATGATCTGGAGTCTCCCTATGCAGGGGGAATGGTCATACTCTGTCCATGACCATGATCAGCTCCATGCTTCCTCAGACCCTCTATCCGGGATTTCAGGTTTTGCCCAGTCTTCTTCCCCGGTGATTTTGCTACTTTTCCTCTCTAGTGTTTTTATTGCTTTAACAGAGGCTTACAATACTACATAGACTTCTGCACTGAGACTCCTTCACCCACTGCTGCTAAAGTTCCACTGCTATTTTCACTACCAGATCACCATTGCTCTTATTTTCCAGTCTCAAAACTCCAGTTTTACCTCAGCCATCTTGTCTCACACCTGCAGAAAAAGTCAAAAAAGGTCAATGCTTGCTGAAAGTAGACTATAGACCAAACATGATTGCCACTCAATGCCTCTTTTGCAAACCTCAACACCCAATAGAAGAGAGAGAACAAAAGGAAGTGCCCTGCCACAGAGGCAGGGTGGGATTGGGGGACGGGGGGTGGGAGGGATACTGGGACCCGTGGTGGTGGAGAATGGGCACTGGTGGAGGGATGGGTATTTGATCATTGTATAATTGAAACCCAAGCACAAAAAATTGTAAGTCTACAACTGTATTTCATGGTGTCTCACTAATAAAATTTTTTTAAAAAAAGGAATCAATGCTTTCCAGTGATGTCCCTTGATTTAATCCACCCCATGTCCCCTCAGCTCTTCTCTGCTCATCCTTTGAGAGGATAACCCTAGAATTATCCTTTGAAAGGATAACCCTAGAATTTCAGAAAAGGCCCCAGATGCAGCTCAATGCATGATAAATGGTATTTTCTGTGACAAATTATAAAATTGACAATAATAAAAGCAACAATAATTGGTTTTTTGTTCTTTTTTTTAGTCCTCTACATTCATAAACGAATCTTGGTATCAAGTAAACTTGCTGAGTTCCTTCATGGTCTTCACAACACATGTCTATGATCAAGTCATGACTTCTGCTTTGGCCTCATTTGCCTTGTCTCAAAGTTGCTGAAAGGATTAAATTGCATGATTAAAGGACATTGTGTTATAGGGAACTTGGCATGATACCTAGTAGGTATTAATGGCCATTATGCAAAGGGCATTTGGTCACTTGCTTACAGGGGAAGCAAGAAAAACATATTAATAATGATGGAGTGTTGTGGCTAATCCAGGTTGAAGATTACCAAATGATGTTCTCTTATTCTAAAACAATCCAGGAAGCCAAAGAAAATGTCTATCTTATCAATTGACCTTCACATCTGCTCCAAGCTGTGTGGTTTTCAAATAGCAAAACATTCTATATTTTTTTGTTGGATCATAGTTCAAGTATTTTAAGAAGTAACATTGGTTTGTCATTTCTCCCCTGGCAGGGAGCTTAGGTTTATTGAGTTACTCCTACCACAGTGCTCCTGAGGCACTCCCATTTCCATCAGGGCACTTTCAGTGCTCTGGTGTATATCTTTACCCTCTCCTTTGTGCTCTTCTCCCCCTGTCTGTTAATCACAAATATCTCCAAATCAAACCTTGCAATCTGCAGGTCAAATCTTCTGGATTTTGTATATGTAAGTGAAATATTGCTTTTCTCTTCCTTTATGTTCTTTGCATAGTTTATTTTAGATCAATGTCCTTTTTGTATAGACACAAGAAGACAGTTAATGCTATGCTTTTATAACATGGGAGTTAATTAACTCTAAATAATATTTACTCCTGGGCATCCATCATATTTACTTACCTTAAGCCTCAGTTGCCCTTAGTTCCTAACACCCCAAAAGAGGGGGTCCTGGAAAGGGACTTGGATGGACCCAGGGTAAGGTGTAAGCTACCCTGGTTTTAAAAAGGGACAAGCTAAGTGCCATAAGAAGTATAATAAGTTAAGAGCACAGTCATGGAACAAACTGTCATGACCCCCCAAAAAAGTAACTGAATAAGGACCCTGCTGGGGTTAGGAAAGACTAACCTGGCCTGAGGACTGTAGTCTGGAATATATAGCGAGAACGTCCCCAGGAAGAGCCAACCGTTAAGCTTAATATATCTCTTACTGTGTTCACACAAAATGACTAGAAGTAAATTTAAAATGATTGTTTAAATGGATTTCTAGCAAAGGTAAGAGAAAGCAATAACCCTTAGATGGATTTCTGCCCTTGAGTGGATCTCCTAGGAGAGATATAGAACTCTGGAACCCCCTAGATGAGATTTGTCCTTGGGTGGATCTCCTAGAAGAACTTACCCGGAAGGAAAGCCTTTATATATATGTCCTTTGTTTACGATGATTTTCAACCACATCTATGTGTAATTGCTACCCCTAACCATTCATGATTTCTCTATAACCAATGCTGTAAGACTTGAATAAATGGCCACTGATTACCAACCAGCCCATGGCCCCCATTCCTTAGTTCATTCATCATTGGCTGGCAAGGAGTGGGAGTGGTGTTCATCAGTCTCAAACACACCAAGGGTCTCAAACACATCAAATACCCATAGACATCACAGGATGGTGACACCCCTGATTAGCGACAGTTTTTCAAATAGCAAAACAGAGGGTGAGAGAACAAAAATGACTCATCTAAGGTCACATAGCGTATGGAGAGAGATTTTCAATAATCATAATCTGTTTGATTCCAGACCCAGAGATCTTTTTGCTCTCTCTACTCATTGGCTTATAGAAACATTCTCCCATTATCTCATCAACCCAACCTCTCCTCCACCATTCATCCATCAACAAACTTATAATCACCTATCCTCCCACACTGTTCATCCACCTTTCCATCCACCCATCCTACCATTAGCTTTTCATTCATCCTTCCAAATACACAAATTCCCATCCCTCTCTACTACCCATCCATGCATGCCCCCATCTAACCATTCACCATTAATTTGATAGTTACTGAGAACATACCGTCCACCAACCACTATTTCTGGAATGAAGTTATGACTTTGAGATAGAAAAAGCTCTGCTCTTACCACACATTCTAGTTGTGTACAGAAACAAATAAATTCATATTGTACTGATGGCATAGAGTTGTGAAGAAAAATAAAGCAGGAGAGTAACATCTAGAGTAACCAAGGAAAGATTGTATGGAGGGAAGTCTTCTCTGACAAGGTGATGCCTGGGCAAGTATAGCAGAAGTAAAGGATTGAGTGCTGTGAGCACTTGAAAGAAGAGCACTCCAGTTAGAAAAGATGAAGTCATGAAATTTACATACAAGTGGTACTACATGGAAAGTATCATGCTAAGCGAAATGAGTCAGAAAGAGAGGGACAGACATAGAAAGATTGTATTCATCTGGGGAACATAAAGTAACAAAATAGCTGAGATAAGTACCAGGAGGTTCAATCTATAGCTTGGAGGCCAGCCGCACACGCTAGGGGGAAAGTCAGCTCAGATAGAGAAGGGAGCATCAAATAAAGGGTGTTGGGAAGATCCGCCCAGGATGAGAGATGCATGCTGAAAGTAGACTATAGACCAAACATGATTGCCACTCAATGCCTCTCTTGCAAACCACAGCATCCAAAAGGAGAGAGAGAACAAAGGGGAGTGCCCTGCCACAGAGGCAGGGTGGGATGGGGGGATGGGGGTTGGGAGGGATACTGGGATCAGTGGTGGTGGAGAATGGGCACTGGTGGAGGGATGGGTACTCGATCATTGTATAATTGAAACCCAAGCACAAAAAATTGTAAGTCTACAACTGTACCTCATGGTGTTTCACTAATAAAAATTTTTTAAAAAAAGAAAAAAGAGCACTTCAAACAAAGAAAAACCTGAAAACAAGCTTGATTTGCCTTATGTCGCAAAGAAGTTTAATGTAGGAGCTAAAGAGATAGTCCATTAGGCAGGGATTGTCATTGTGTTTGGGAAGATTAAATCTAGGGCTTTGCTGTGTCCAATATAGGCCAATAACTTCTCAAAAGGCATATCTGAAAAAAGCTGAAATTTATTAGTTCATCAGTAGGTCTCTTTTTCCCTCAGCTCACTGAGGATTTGCTGATGTCTAATACCTTTATAAGTTGAAGGTATACAGTATTATAGTTTTATTTACATATATTGAAATTATTACTACCATAGATCATTCTATGAATAGATACTATTTATAACTACTATCCATTATCTTACATAAGATATATTTCATAGAAAAGAAAGAAGAAAAAAGAGGAAGCAAAACATTTTCTTGGGATGAGAACTTTTGGGATCTATTAAAACAGTTTTCCTATATATCATACAACAATGTGAACTACCTTATGTGCACATTACGTCCCAGGTACTTATACATATTATAAGTGGACAATTCTACCCTTTGATTTTTTATTTCTTTCTTTATTGATGGACTGATTTCTATTCCCTATTGTACAAAGAGTTTGAAGCAACTTAAGAAGGAAGTGAAGGGTGGAAAGTGATCATCTGTGCTTCTTACATTCCACTCATCGGAACACCGAGAAATGCAAAAAAAAATAATCCAGCTGCTACATAGCTGGGCAACAAATTCTTAGTATGGAAGTAATTCTTCTAAAGCCAGCCTCCTCAAAGTACATTCCAAACGCTTTTCCTATTCTCGGCCTTAATTAGGAGACGTTTCTGCTGTATGAGTCAACACTTAATAATGGGGGAGGGGTTGTTTATTAGGGAATGGGTGGAAAGAAGATGGGACTGTTGGTCAGTTCAGATCTAAGTCCTGCATGTCACTCATTAAGGCTGTGTGTTCTTGGACAACCCACTTCTGCTCCCTCATCCTGAGTTTCTTTGTCGATCAGTATTCACCTGGCAGGGACTTGAGAGAAATCTAAACTAGATCAGGCACATCAAAAACTCACCGATACATATTTCCTACTATCCCTTTCCACTTATGTCCTCAGTTTGCTTCCCAAATAACCTCAGGAAGCTTGATAGCTTGAAGCTTGAAGCTTGTAGATTGGTTTCTCTAGCATGACTTATAGTCTTCCAGAAAATGTTCAGTCATCTCTTTGAAATGAAATTTTAGATCAGATCTGATATATCTTGGGCTGGAGCGATAGCACAGTGGTAGGGCGTTTGCCTTGCGCGAAGCCAGCCTGGCCGAGCCAGGTTCAATTCCTCCGCCCCTCCTGGAGAGCCCGGCAAGCTACTGAGAGTATCTTGCCCGCATGGTAAAGCCTGGCAAGCTACCCATGACGTATTCAATATGCCAAACACAGTAACAACAAGTCTCAAAATGGATACATTACTGGTGCCCACTCGAGAAAATTGGTGAGCAATGGGAGGACAGCGCTGTCTTACGTTTACAATAGCATTAATATGGTATTGTGTGCAGTAATCTCACGTCACAGTCACTAAAAATGTTCAAGACCCTCCACTCATGCCTTTATAATGCTTCCTTCCAGTCCACCTCATCATTCTGTTCCTACCCACTTTCCCTTACTTGGTAATCTCAGTTCTGTACTTTTAGGGCCAAGGGTTTGCTATCATTTGATACTATGTAATTCCTTGTTTTATTTCTCTATCTACCACAAAGGAGTGAAATGACCTGGAACTTAGTCTCCTTCTGACTCAATTTCTTTAAAATGTTTCTCTTAGTTCCATACATTTTGCTGCGACCTTCATGATTTCATCTTTTCTTATGGCTGCATTTAATTGTGCATCTCTACTACGCCTTCTTTACTTTTATTGAACAGATGTTTCCATAACCCGGGTGTTGTGTTAAGAGCTGCAATGAACATAGGTGTGCGTATATCTTCTCAAATGAATGTCTTTGTGTTTTGGAGGCAGGTGCCAAGAAGTGGAATTGCTGGGTCATAGGAAAGCCGTACTCTTACTGTGTAGAGATATCTCCATACTGTTTTCCATATAGGCTGAACTAGATGATGTTCCCACCAACGGGGAATGAAGGAACCTTCACATCCTCACCAGCACTGGTTGTTGTCAGTCTCTTTGATATAAGCCATTGTCACATTGTCACATTAGATGATACCTCATCATCATTTTTATTTGCATTTTCCAAGAAATAACTAATAAATGATGATTAACTCTTTTTCGTGTGCCTATTGCCTGTCCGTATGTCCTCTTCATGGAAGTATCTTTTTATCAACCCTCTCCAATTTTTTTCTACTGTTGCGATCATTTTTGTTGCTGAGTTTTGTGAGTGAGGTATATACGTATATTATATACTTGATATTAGCTCTTTATTTGATGTATTATATACAGTTGTTTTCTTCCATTTGGTAGAGCATCTTCTTATTTTAGCTTGAGTTCATTCACCACGTAAAACTTTTTTTTTTTTAATTTGATGTTGTCCTATTTGCTTTTCTCTGGTTTTGCTCTTTGCCAATGGAGTAAAATCATTGACAACACTTCTGAGGTCCATAACCTGGAGAGTTATTGTGTCTGGATGCTTATGTCAATGGTCCATTTATGCATTTTACTATTTTTGTTTATCACTCTAGTTCTTCATTTTAAGTAACTTCAAAGAGAAGATACAACTCTACATATATGAATCAGATCACTGCAATCTATGATCTAAAATAAATTAAATACATCGTAGCACTGTCCTCCTGTTGTTCATTGATTTGCTTGAGTGGGCACCAGTAACGTCTCACAACAAACTGTGAGACTTGTTGTTACTGTTTTTTGGCATATCGAATATGTCATGGGTTTCTTGCCAGGCTTTGCTGTATGGGGAAGATACTCTCAGTAGCTTGCTGGGCTCTCCGAGAGGGGTGGAAGAATCAAACCCGGGTCGGCCATGTGCAAGGCAAATGCCATACCCACTGTGTTATCGCTCCAGCCCAAATTAAATACAAATCAATCTTTTTAAAATTTTTTTGCACCAACCATTAGTCTTCATGAAATACAACAGGAGAGTCGCAGGTAAGGTGAGAGAATGAGAATTGAAGAGCTGGTTGCAGGCTATTTCTTTGAAATCCTTCATCCTGGCAGCTGGAGTCTTAGGACCTGTTTTGTAGGGTTTCTTTGGGCTTTCTCTGAAACTTTTACTGGGGTTGGATGCTTGGCAGAGGGCACTTTCTCCACATAACTGCAGTATTCATTTGGTGGTTCCCAACTCATTAGGAATTTTCAGGGATCATCTTGTCCTTCCACAACAGCCCAGAGAGGTGACATGACCTGGGACAGCAAAGATGGGATGTAAGTCTGTCTGGCTCCAGACTCTGAAGCAGTAATTCACCATTTGGTTATGAAACGGGCAGTCACAGGAAAAAATGACAGCATATCATTGGAGATAAAGGTGATTATTCAGAAATCCAGCACCCTAGGGGCAATGGGGTGGGGAGCTGGTGGGGAGGAAGGGGAAGGCATGGGAGGTGGTAGTTAAGGAAAACTGATTGCAAGGTGCAAAAGATGTTTGATCGCTGGTGTGTGCACCCGTCTCTCTGTCTGTGTCTGTGTGTATGTCTGTGTATTCATAGACCCTGGTGAGTATCTGGGGATCAGGAGGCCTGAGGTTTCCTGTTAGACTTTCAGGCTCCTCATTTTCTTTTCCGGGGGGAGCGGAACCTCAGCCTCCATCACCTACAGTAAGAGAAGAGGTGACAATGAAATAGCGCTGGTGTCAGCAGACTGATTCTTTCCGGGCATTTCCATAGTTTGCAAGTACAGCAGGTATAAGGTGAAAATAATTAAAAAATAAAATGCAAAAGAATTGTTTTCTTTTTCTTTTATTCACTCTTACATTTCTCTCTCCCATATGTTCCACCCCTCCCATTCTCCTTGCCTCTTCTTCCTTTTCCCTTCTCTTTCCTCTAACTCCTCCTTTTCTTTGTTGAATAGGTTATAGACATGTGTAGCACTGTAGCACTGTCCTCCCATGTTCATCGATTTGCTCAAGCGGGAACCAGTAACGTCTCCATTGTGAAACTTGTTACTGTTTTTGGCATATCGAACACGCCACGGGGAGCTTGCCAGGCTCTGCCATGAAGGCTGGATATTCTCGGTAACTTGCAGGGCTCTCGGAGAGGGATGGAGGAATTGAATCCAGATCGGCTACATTCAAGGCAAAGGCCCTACCCACTGTGCTATCGCTCCAGCCCATATACATGTGTGTATTCAATATATTTTGTGCTATATATGCATAGTACAACCACAGTCGGTGCAAAAGTGTATTCTGGGGAACATCATTCTCCCTCCCCTCTGTCCCCAGTTCTCTACAAGAAGCAGCGACTATTTTCAGTTTCTGCCTCGAGTTTCCACTCAGAGGGAATGGATGCATATATGAGCCTCTGCCCACAGACTGCCTCTGCTTTCTCCTTTACCAGAGACTAATACAGCATAGTGTTCTACACGTCACTTCCTGCACCACATCCTGGACACTCCTCTTTATCAACCCTTGGAGAGAGGCCCACTTTTCACAGCTGCGTAAATTCCACGGATTAGATGTGCCATCACTCATTAACTGGTGCCCCAGTGATGGGTATTTAGATGGTTTCCTGCCTTTTGCTGGTGCCACAAACTGCAAGGCCTGTCCATGGACAGATGGCATTTTGAAAGCATGAGAATGTGTAGACTTGACTCCAAGAGTGGGGCGAGGGGATGTGTCTTGTAACGGGGGGTGTATTTATCAAATGTTCTGACACTCCCAGTGCTGTAACAGAAAGCCTGCTCTTAGTGTTTCTCATCGATTTGTGTCCATCCTAATTTTGTCAACGGACCCTCTATTATCCTCTGTGGAATTTCCCTCCAGTGCAGGATGCAGTTCGGGATTACTTATCACACTAGAGGGCCTGACTATTCTGCTTTAGAGTTGTTCCCTGGCCTCTTTCGTCTTTTAAATAGCCACTCATTTTTAAAAATATGGACGAGCCGTTTCATAGTAACCCATTTTCCTCCACTTGGGCTTGTGCAGAGTTTCCTACCATTACTCTCAAGTTATGCTTTTGTTTCAAAAATGCTTTAGAAGTGTGGCTGTGTGCTTTTCACGCAGCTGACCTGGGTTCAATCCCTGGCATCACATATGGTCCCCTGGGCACCACCAGGAGTAATTTCTGAGTGCAGAGTCAGGAGTAACCCCTGAGCATCACTAGGTGTGACCCCAAAAGCCAAAAAACAACAAGTGTGGCTGCGTTCTAGAAGGGTCACATTGGGAGGGTTATGCTCCCCCTTATCAGTGCTAACTTCAAGTACTTGGGGTCCAGTTTTCCCACCATAAAGATTCCACCTTTCCTTCTATAATTAAGTTTTATGGGTAGACTTTACTATCTTCATTAAATATCTGTCCTTGCCAAATCCATTGTACATTTAAAATGTAGACTTAATTATTGGGAGCAATGGGAACATTTACTCCTGCTGATAGAAGTCAGGGAGGGGGGTTCCTCTCATTGAATTTTGATCACAATTTTATTTCCCTAAACTAATTTGGAAGTTTTGAGTTTGTTTTAGCAGAATAGTTAAAGTTTAGTCCTCTGGTGTTGGAACCAAGTTTCTAACTGTTTGTTTTATCCCCGTTTTTTTCAGAACCTCTGAAAAGAGTTGCTTCCCCAAATTCATTTGGTTCTCAAGTCCAAAGATGGGTTTGTCCTGCCCATTCTGATGAATGGTACCTCCCTCCATCCCCATTCTTACCCCAGGAAAGGGCAGGCAGATAAAGGTCTTGGATGTCCCCAAGGGATATCAGCTGTCTGAGCTGATAAAGTTGCCCCATAACAAACTGGAGTAACTGGGGATGCACCAGGGTCCCAAGGCCACATGACTTGGAAAGGGATTTCTGATTCGAGAAGAAGTTTCTGCTTGCGTAGGACAGAGGATGCAGAAGGCCTGGGATGTCTGGGAGGATGGTTAGAGGGATTGACTAGACCTGGCTCTTGTAATCTTGGTGTGGGCTACCTTCACCTGCAACCCATGATAGTTGCGGGCACCATCACGCTGGGTTTCTGGAGCTCAGAGACTCAGGAACAAGTGACCTCCACAACCTCCAAATGATGTCAGGTGAGGTCAACCACCAAAAACACAAATGAAGCCATCAACAGCCAGCTGGCTACAGACATGGGCAAGCCCAGCTCATTCTTATCAACCACAGGGTTGGGAGATCTGTTGCGACTCTGACACCACTGTTGAAAATTTTTTAGTTGTAAGTTTAGGTAACATGGTTCTGAGAGTTTTCACTTTTGATGTTATAGTTTTGATCTACAAATGTTACAACACCTTCACTATCTCCACAGAGTCTGTGGCCCTCCACCACTGTCCCTAGTCTGTGACTCTTCCCTCTCCTCCCTCACTGCTCAGTAATTTCCGCTCTTTGGTAATCAACCAAAATGCAAAAGTTTGTCATTATTACTTATTGTCCTTTCCTTTATTTTGTTTCTCCATACACCACAGATGGGTGGGAGCATTCCATATTTGTTCTTCTCCCTCCAATTATCTCACATTACATTATTCCATTAAACGTCAGCAAACTGAGGTTTGCTTTTTCTTTGCAGGTCTTTATCAATTTGTATGTCATTGGACATTTGGGTTGTATCCATACCTCAACAGCAGTATGTTGTGAGGAGGTTTTCAAGCAGGAAAACTACCTGATACACATATTTCTCTCTTCCTTGGCACCATTTGTCTTTTTAATGCAATAATCTTCCAGTAGCCTGGCAGTTTTCAAACATGTCCACAAATTCTTTGATGTTGCTTCTGTTAGGAAACAGCTTTGGGACACACTTGAACCCAAACCAGTGTGAATAAAACTGAAAAACAGGGTCTATGTAATGTCTACTGTAACTTTGATTCTTTTGAGATTAGGTTAGATCAGAAAAGGTCAAGCAGTTTTCACCTATTGGGATGCTCAGACTGGGGGCCACAGGCCATCATGGAATATGTCCACATCCCTCTGACCATCATACTAGAAGGACACATGGCAACGTGCTGATCAACTCTGTTAAAGGCCCAGACATATGCTACCCACACCAACACCAAAAACAACCACCTGAGTTCCTCAACCACAAAATAAATACTCCAATTTGGAGGGTTATTATGAAGCAGTAAATAACCAAAGTAGACTTCATCATAGCAGAAGTGAAGGGATAGATGTTCTGAGACAGAAAGAACTTGTGGGCACCTGTACAACTTACCTTACGGCCTTAGTTCTACTTGGTTACTCTATTCCTTTTTAGTAGCTTCCTGTTTGTATCTGATGGAAATAATATCTTCACTTTTCAAAGAACATTAATGGTAGGATATATTTTCTCTTGTTACCTGCATTATCTCATTCTCTAAGTTCCTTTTCTCTACCTGCATGGTTTGCATTAGCCTCTGTTTTTCATATTAGAAATTTGAATGTGTGGGCAGGCTTGAGGGACAGTACAGTGAGTAAGGTGCTTGCCTTGCAAGCTGCTGACCCAGGTTCAATCTCGAACATCCCATATGATTCCTTAAACCCCACTAGGAGTAATCCCTGAGCCCAGAGCCAGGAGTAAGTCCTAGGTACCACTGGGTATGGCCTTAAAACCAAACATATACACAAAGAAATTTAAATGTGTGATGAATTTTCACTGTCCACGCATATTAGCATTTGGATTGGAAGCAGTGGTTAGGAGTATTGGGATGGGGAATTAGAAGATATTTGTGTCAGGGGCACCATCAAGGAACTAACTGGCTTCTTATGTGATACTGTGTCCCTGCCCACTCCCCTCAACACACACACACACACACACACACACACACACACACACACCCCAGTTGTTGGATCTGTGGATCTGTAGGCCTTTGTCTTAGTCAACCTCTCTAGTCCTGTTGTCCTTGCTTTTACAGATTCTCGTCTCCGTTTTTTCCAGAAAATAAATCAGCCTTTGCTGATCTGGATGTGAGAGGGGCTGTTGGCTGGGTAAAAGCAAGGGGCTGGTGATCCTCAGTTTTATTGGTTGGAAACAATGATTTGGTACCAACTTCCAAATCATTCCCCTTGCTTTCAATGTCTCTTGAGCAGCTCCTCTGCCTGATATCTCTAATTTTTGAACCTGTGAGGCATCTCTGCAAAAATCCTCCCCCAAGCTATGTGAACCACCTCCCTAAATCACTGGCCTTTTCTTAATCCATTTTCCTTCTTTACTTGTGGTTCAGCATTACAATGTCTTGCACAGAGTTCTCAAAGTCGATGCTTGTGTTTCTGTTTGTCCTGTGGAAATTGTAACAGAACAAAATGAAAAACAAGGTGGAATGGAGTAGAAAAGGAGTAGCTATGCTTTTTTTGTCTACCATCTTTAAAATCCCGTTTCATCATCATTTTCAGCGGGAAAAAGCACCATTATTTTGAGCAGTCTGAACAGAATGTGCAATGCTCCCTGGGACAGCACATATTGTAACTCAGATGACTTCCGACTCTGCACTAACGAACACATTTAATAAAGTTAATAAGATGGCAAACAGTGTAGTGCGGGAACTGGAGATAAATCACTGCTGGCTGGGCAGAGAACAAAAAGGAGAGCAGTGTCTCAGGCAGTGGCAAATGAGGGTGGTGTCATGAGCCAGCCCATTCCTACCAGGGTGGAAGTGCCAGTGTTCCTCCCAGCCCACCCTCCCCGACCCCCACTTTCTTCCCAGAGAAGGACCCTACCCACCCCTCACTCTGTACCCACTCACTCTGCTTCATCTCTTCTCACATGGCCGTGGAGTCAAGGGTGAACTTAGCTGGCCTGTGGAGTCTGCCTGCCACACCACGTGGTGAGCTCTGGGAAGAAGGAAGCTCTCCCTTTCTCATTTCTATACTGCCTGTTTCTAGAACGGTGCCTGGAATATGGGCACTGAGTTAGCCCAAGAAAATGGGTGAGCAGGCATATTTTCTAGGCCCAGGCAAGGGCTCTGAGGACACCGATGGAGGAGGGGGAGGAGAGAGTTGCTGATGGGTCTGGTGCTGCCCCCTGACCTCCAACATGCAGCCCCTCTTCCTCCGAACTCCCCCCAGGGATTATGAGAAAGGGAGAGAACAGAAAGCCCCTTTATTCCAAGAAGTGGATTCCGTCTCGAGACAAATTGTTACCTCCGAGGCCACCAGTCGCCTCTCCGGTCCATCACCGTGGCCTCCCTCTCAAGGATGTGGGCACAGGCCCCGGCCAGAGCTGAAATTGCCCTGGAACCCTGTCTCCCCTTTAATTAACAGGGAGAGCGACCAAGCTTGCTAACGGGGTGGAGTATGGAGCAGGGTGGGGGGGGGTAGGGTCAAGTTCATAAAGTCCCCAAATGATTAAGGCCTCCTTGTTTATTTTCCCCAAAAAATGTTCCCCTTTACTCAGAACAGGGTGGGGGCCCAGTGGGCCGGAGGCAGGGAAAAAGCTTTAACTTCCAGCTTGTTCGGCACAGCACGTCACAATTTGACTTGCATTTTCTTGTAATAATTGGAAACTTAATGAAAAAGTAACCTAACCCCCAAACACAGCAGCAGCTCATGGCCAGTGGTTGGCGGGAGACCCAGGCAGCTGTGAGGACAAGATGGTACAAAGAAGCCACTGGTGGACAAGGATGCCCATTTCTGGAGACTCTCTCTCCAGAGCCAGCCTCGGCTCCCTAGTACCCTTTGTATCACACACAAGGGTCTCAGCTTCCCTTTTTTGGCCCTATGTGGAGGAAACTGGAAGACGGTTGGAAAAGTATGTTTCAAGTGATGTGCTGAGTAGAACTGACTTGGGGGGGACGGAGGGGACATGAGAGAGAACTGGAGGAAAGTGGGAAAATACCCTTATTACCAACACTCTGACCCCTACCATCTGAGCTTTTCACAGGCACCGTCTCTTTCCATCTCTTTGGTAAACCCATGGGGGTAGGTGGTGCTATTGGCCCATTTTATAGATGACTCACAGAGCATGAGGCCAAAATTCCAGAGTAAGGAAATCGCCTCTGCTCTTACTCCCCAGCCCCCAGCATAACATTGGACAAAGACAGGGACCTCAATCGGGTTACTCACGTGTTATCCTCCGGGCCTAGAATAGAACTTAGTCGATAGCAGATGTTTAGTAGTTCTCTGTAGCATAAATGAATGAACAAATAAACAAAGTAGAATGAAGTAAAATTTGTGGAGTAAATAAATGGATGAACAAACGCCAAAGGCACTGTCCCAGTTCTCCTTTCCCTGTTTCCCATTAGAGACTCAACTGACCTTAAAGTGGACAAGGTATTAAGGGGTTCAAAATCCAAAACGAGCAATAGCACTTAATCTGAAGGCCAATAGGGAGATAAAGGTGGTTATTTTATTTATTTTTGTTTTGGGGGTCACACTCAGCAGCGTTCAGGAATTTTTGTTTTGTTTTGTTTTATTAGTGAAACACCACGAGGTACAGTTGTAGACTTACAAGTTGTTGTGCTTGGGTTTCAGTTATACAATGATCGAGTACCCATCCCACCACCAGTGCCCATTCTCCACCCCCATCAATCCCAGTATCCCTCCCACGCCCCCATCCCTCATCCCACCCTGCCTCTGTGGCAGGGCACTCCCTTTTGTTCTAGCTATCCTTTTGGGTGCTGTGGTCTGCAGAAGAGACATTGGGTGGCGATCATGTTCGGTCTATAGACTACTTTCAGCATGCATATCCCAGCAGTGCTCAGGATTTACTTTGGCTCTGTGCTCAGGGATCACTCCTGGTGGATTTGGGCAACCATATGGGGTGTCAGGGATCAAACCTGGGTGAGCCACGTGCAAGGCAAATGCCCTACCTGCTGTACTGCCTCTTCAGTCAAATACAATAGGTTCTTGAGAAAGAGAGGTCCAAGCTATGAGGTTAACTGTTTTCCTGTGTTCCCATGGACTCTGGAGTTGATTTTCAGGTGAAATCAATGAACTTTTGGCTGGACAGTCACATTATCTCCAGAGGACATCTGTGTATTGAGGGAAGAGACGGGAACATCACAAAGCTTATAGACTCCCCAGCTCGACATGCTCCGTGGTTTGGTGGCTCAAGGTGCCAGACTGGGCCGCCCAGCTGAGGCCTTCAGCTTGCTTTAATAAATCCCCATAGTACTAGGGCCCAGACATCAAGACCTATATGTTTGCAGTCCACCTCCAGACTCAGGGCCTCATCCAATCTTTGAGCAACTGGTTCCAACAGCAATGGGTTGAGCAGCTTCTAACACCAGAGTGAGAGCTGGAAATATCGTGGACAAAGGTGTGAGGGTTGAAGCTTTGCAGCCTACAGCAATTACAGCAGGAAGGAATGTTTTCTTGGGTCTTATTATGCTGCAGGAACTATTCATAGGTATGAACTCCTTGACTTCTTATGAGGCCTTCATATGACAGTACCTGCCCTGCTCCTGACTTCACAAATGTGGAAAGTAAGGCACCAGAAGGTCATGTCACTTCCCCACAGGCACCTAGTCATGAGGCACGCCTTGTGGCCGGGGAGAAAAGAGGTGGGTCACCTGAGTCTTGAGCACACTGCCAGGTCTCAGACCCAACATCCCTGAGGTTGGAAACTCTTTGGGGCTCTGAGTCAGGAATTTGAATTCTGGGATGTTAGACCAATAGAATGCAAACCCTTGGATCTGGATCCCAGTTCAGTCCTCTTGTCCATGAGCCAGGGAAACTGAGGCCCACAGAGGCTTTGGAAGAGAGGGTCTGAGAGAGGAGGAGCCTGGAAGTGTTGGTATTTGGAGGGAGAAATTTGAGAGACAAGTCCGGGAACAAAGGCAGGACCTGGTGGACTGGGATTTGCTTGTGATGTGCTGTGGGTTCCATGGGCTGAGGAATGTGCTCCAAGTCGCCAGTGCCTGGTCCCGGCAGGTTGCTGCCTCCTTTCTACTCCCTCAGATACTCTCTTCCAGGCCTGCTTCCACCAGGATCAATATTTTGTTTATACAACTGACAAATTGAATTTGCAGAAGTTGGTCTCTGGGATGCTGGCTTAGATGTTGAAGGTTCTCTTTGCCTGCGAGTGCTTCTTGGTGAGAGATTGTTGCCAGAAGCCCTAGGGGAGCCCGCCAAGGGTGTGAACACTCAGTTCTCCAGGCAAGGAGAGGAAAGCACAAAAACAGTTGGTGCAGGGGTCTGGACAGATAGTACATATGTAAGGTGCTTGCCTTGCATGCAGTCAACCTGGGTTCAATCCCTGGCATCCCACATTGTTCCCCCAGACACCACCATCAGTGATTCCTGAGTGCAGATCCAGTACTCCCTAAACATCATTAGGTATGAACCGGAAGGAAGGAAGGCAGGAAGAAAGGAAGGAAGGAAGGAAGGAAGGAAGGAAGGAAGGAAGGAAGAAGGATGGAAAGGAGGAAGGGAGGGAGGGTGAGAGGGAGGGAGAGAGGGAGGGAGGGAGGGATTCTGGAGCCTTGAAGGTAGAAAAGAGGTAGGTGAAGCCTTGTGTATGGCACCCACAAAAAAAAAGGAAACTTCTGGTTGCTTGATTTCCCTTCTAGGTATCTGTACAAAGAGAACCAATTAGCCAAATGGGCTAGGAAAATCAGTTAGATTGATGATGAGTCAATTGGCCTATGTGTTGGATGGGGACAGAGAAAGTTGAATCCTAATATGGGATTTCGCATGGAGAAAACAGATGTATGGGTCTGCAAGACTAGCTCAGCCCCACAGATTTTTCAAAATAATAAAAATCTGGAGGAATAGGGTGGAGATAGTACAGCAGGCAGGGCATTTGTTTTGCATGCAGTCAACCCGGGTTTAATCTCCAGCACTCCATATGGTCCCCTGAGCCCCACCAGGAGTGATGCCTGAGTACAGAGCCAAGGAGTAAACTCTGAGCAGTGCTGGGTATGGCCCAACTCCCAGCACATCATCATCATCATCACCATCATCATCATCACCAACATCATCACCATCATCACCATCATCATCACCATCATCATCATCATCATCATCACCAACATCATCATCACCAACATCATCATTATCATCATCATCACCATCATTATCACCATCAACATCATCATCATCCTCATCATTATCATCATCAACAACTTGAAAGTAAAAGAGGAACCTGACAAAGAGTGGGAAAGGCCTAAAAAAAGATTTTATTCCCTCAGGAGACAAGATTCTCAAAGAGCCATCTGGACTCCCTGAGGTCCTGAGACTATTCCAGAGGTTTCACAAGGTCAAAATAATTTTTAGAGCAACGCTAAGTCATCATCATTTACACTTTCTCTTCCCAGGCGAGTTTTTCAAAGTTGATGTGACTCACGAGAGTACCATCACTCTGAAAATGGTGAAAAAAATTTTTATGCCAAATTCATGGACAAAATGTCATACTTTAAAGTAAATATAAAATCAATATTAATTGTTTTTCTTTTGCTTCAGGCTTCAATGTTTGTTTTTCAAAAGATTGCATTTATTTTGGGGTCAGAGAGATAGATCCTAGAGAGATTGGCACAGAGATTAACATGCTTGCCTTGTGTATGCAGATCCTGATTTGATGTCCAACAATGCATATCACCCCTGAGCACTATAGGAGTGACTGACTCCTGATCACAGTGGCAGGAGCAGCTCCTGAGCACCACCAGGTGTGGGCCAACACACCACCACCCCAAAAATAATTTATTTTGTTTATTGAGATTCTTGGCACTTCTTAAATTTTGTTCCTAGGGAACATCTCATTTAACTTCTCTAGTCCTAGCTCGCTCTCTCGCTCTCTCTCTCTCTCTCTCTCTCTCTCATAATCTACAGAACCAAAACTCTTGGGATCCTCAATCACTTTGAAGAGTGTAAAAGGGGATAATAAGGCCCCCAAAATTGAGAGCCCTACAACTCTGAAAAGGCCCTCCTCTGCCTTCCATTCCCATGATGCTGGAGACAGCATGACCTTCAGTCCCAGACCAAAGAGAGGTGGTTCCTTCAGCTCCAACTGCCCACACTTGGGGAGATTTGATGCATGAGGTATGTGTGCAAACAGAGGGATTCAAGATCAGACCAGAGGAAAGGGGACCAACCATCCACTCGCTCTGGTTCAGATGCCTCTGCAGCCGTCCCTGGCCTTCTTCTTCTCCTTCATCCCTAACTGCCAGAGGTTCTCCTCATTGTTCCAGTTGAAACCTTCCAATGCTTTCCCCTCATGCTGGGCAGAAACCAAACTCTGCTCCACTGACTGGGTCTGATACAGCTGTGTCACACCTGGTGCCTATGACATCCTGAGGAAACATTTATCTACCGAATCAATAAGGTCATTATTAATAAATAAATAAATGATAAAATGATGAAATGAGCAGTGTGCAGTGGCCTGGGCACTGCCCAGGGAGAGGCAACACAGACTGCTGGAAGCATCAGCAACCAAGGCTAACTGGTAGGGACGATGCTGCCCATGTTCAGTGCTTGCCCCACATTCGCACCTCCAGCATCCATCAAGTGGGAGAAGAGAGAGCTTGGCCTGCCTGGAGAAATCTTGAATGAGTTGAAGTTTCGGTACGAATCTCGAGATCTTTGCAAAGGCAACTAACTGGCCCCCTCTGAGATCCTTCTAGCTCTCTGACTGCTCATTTATTCCTTGTCATGGCTGCCTCCAAAAGCCCAGCCCTGACTGTCCTCAAATCACAGTGATCCTCTCCTTGTCTTTGTTCCCCAAAGTGTGTGATACTGCTTGTTTACTGAGACTCCCGGCACTTCTTAAATTCTGCTCCAAGTGCACATCTCATTTAATTTCCCTAGTCCTTCCTGGTTCTGGTTCTCTCTCTCTCTCTCTCTCTCTCTCTCTCTCTCTCTCTCTCTCTCTCGCATAATCTACAGAACCAACCACGTGTGGGTGCTGAAACAATCCAAGGAGATGGTTCTAGACTCAGGGAAGGTTGGGGTGGGGAGAGGACTTGGTAGATCTACACAGGAGAGATAGTACATGGTTTAAGGAGCTCACCCTGCACGGGCCAACCCAAGCTCAATCTCTGATGCTATATATGTTCCCCAAGCACTGCCAGGAAAGATCCTGACCACTAATGTGTATGGCCCAAAACACACAAAAATGGAAGAAAGCAGAAGGTATATTTCCAAAGGGGTGCTGAGTAATTTTTTTCAAATAAATTGGAGATCATCTGCTAGGTGTCCTTTTATTAAAATCCTTGTCTACTACCTGATCTGAAGACATAAACTTACAGAAATTTCCTTACAGCCTAGATACCATTGTGCCATTTTAGATAAAAGATTCAATAAAAACAAGCTAACATTCTCATGGAGGAGACCTATCATAAACAAAATAAATAGGACAATATGATGTCAGTGGTGATAAGAGCAAGGGTAGAAAATATTACAGGGGGCTGAAGCGACTAAACCTCTCTGAGTCAGATAGATAGGGGTAGGAATGGCAGCAAATAACAACTAAAACCAATCACTATCATTCAAACACTGAGTCAGTCAATATTTCCAGGAGGATGTCAGCTCCATGGGGCAGGGACCTCTGCTCATTGTTCCTGCCCCCAACACCTAGAACTTTGCCTTGCACCACACACACACACACACACACACACACACACACACGCACACGCACACACACGCACACACATGCACACACACAGAGTTGGCCCATACTGTAGGAAAGATAAAGGCATTAGTATGGCAGTATTTGACCTCAAAGGCCAGTGAGGTAGGAACTATTGTCGCCCCAGCTTATAAAAAAACAGAGAACAACAAAAGTAAGAACTAACTCACCCACCCAAGAACATACAGTAAGTGGCAACGCCAGAGATTGGTCCTAATCCAATTCAGCCTGTTGTCCCCCTCGGCCACTACTCTATACCCCCTTATCCAATTTACTTGCTGTATGATTAGGGAACACCTAGCATCTCTGAACCTATTTGTCTTTTTTAAAGGAAGGCTTCCCAGCACAACTCACCCAAAGGGACATTGGTTCAATGCACAGGCCTGAGAATATCATGCTCCTTAGATGACATCAGCCAAAGAGCGGGAAGGAGTTCCCCAAAGAAAAAGTGGAAAGGGGAGTAGATTCTGGGGACATGAGCTATGAAGGCTTACCTGAGGCAGCTAAGGCTCACTAGAGGAGTTTTCAGAAGAGGGCACAGTTGAGCTCAGGGAGAGGCAGACTCATGCCCCTCTCTGATTGGCAGTGGAGTGCAATCTTGGCAAGTGTCGCCACATCCTGCCTTCCAGGCAGCATCCACTAGAATTGGGATCAGAAGGGGAACCGTGCCATTCCCCAGACACACGCTTCAACGTGGCATCAGACAGCTTTGGCTTTCAAACGTGTGTGCGACTTTCTGGATTGAGAGAAGAGACAGGAAGCAACAGCCACAGCTGCCCCCCTCACTCCCAACCTCACCCATGTCTGAGTCCAGACTTTGCAGGAAGCATGGCTCCATCTCCCAGTGCTCTGTGGATTGTTCTGAGTATTAGAACAGCAAGTAGCCATCATCGAGCACTTCCCCGGGGCAGGCTCTATTCTCTGTTCGTGGAGTGTTTTCTTTCTTGCTTCCATTTTCTTTCATCTCTTCAGTAGCCCTGGGAGGCTGGTATTCTTATTGTGGGGGTGGAGATACCATATGGCTTCAACTGAGAGGAAATGCTCACACGTTCTCCTGTTGATCCTTATCATCAGGATACCTGTAGGCCCTGGACTTGCTGTATCTTTCTAGGACTCGCATTCCTGCCATCTCTCCAAAACTCAGTTTCAACATCATAACTCCAGCTCCTTCTATCTCCTTTCTTCTCTTCTGCCTTTACTCCATTCAAACAAACCAAGTCCAGAGTTTGGAAAAGGATCCCCCTCCTACCCCTATCCTTAGACTTATACGATCAAACCACCGAGACCAGGGGAAGAATTCACTTAGGGGTTGGGAATTGCAGGATTCTAGAAAGATTGCTGACTTTGGAGTCAGTCAGATCTGAAGTCCAATTTTGATAGTGCCACTACAGCAGATGGTATAAAAGGTGTCCTAAAAGATGTGCAAGGGGCAACCTTCCTAACCTTAGTTTAGGACCAGAGGGAGATGTTCACGTCTATGAAATGAAAAGTTTGAGGATGTCTCAGATCATTGCCAAAAGAATTGAGTCTTTTGTTTAAATGTGTTTAGAATGAAGGTTGCATATGGCAGGACTAAAAAATCAGGAAATGCTTAATATCAGCATGAAATTAGCCACAATACTCATAAAAGCAGAACTCAGACTTAAACCTTCGTCTTACAACCAGCAAAATCATGCTTTTCACTGCATCCTTTTCCTTATATGATCAAATAGAGGCTGAAGAGAATGGAATGAATGAGTTACTCATCTCTTTCTCTCTCTCTTTCTCTCTCTCTTTTTTTTTGCTTTTTTGGGTCACACTCGGTGATGCACAGGGGTTACTCCTGGCTCATGCACTTAGGAATCACTCCTGGCGGTGCATCGGGGACCATATGGGATGCTGGGGATTGAACCCGGGTCGGCTGCGTGCAAGGCAAACGCCCTACCCACTGTGCTATCGCTCCAGCCCCTCTCTCTCTTTTTTTTAAGCTTTTTGGGGTCACAACCAGTGATACACAGGAGTTACTCCTGCCTTTGAACTCAGGAATTACTCCTAGTGGTACTTGGGGGAACCATATGGGATGCTGGAGATTGAACCTGGGTCAGCCGTGTACAAGGCAAATGCTCTACCCACTGTGCTATTGCTCCAGCTCCTCATCTCTTTTTTAGTCAAAAGCACAATACAGTTACTAGATAGATCTTGGGTGACCTTGAAAGTGTGTGTGTGTGTGTGTGTGTGTGTGTGTGTGTGTGTGTGTGCATGTGTGTGATGAAAAGATGGATGGATGGGAGAGAATGAATCAGTGGGTAGAAGGATGGTTGGATAGGCAGAAGATTGGGTGAATGGTGGATTATAGGCTAAACTGAAGGGTAATTGAGTAGATGGACAGGCACAGATGAATGGGTAGCAGGCAGATGCTTAAGTTCTCATGTGGTAAATGAATGGATGGGTGGACGAATAGATGGAAGGAGAGATGGTAACAGAAACACAGATAAATATCTTGAGCTCCTCGCTACCTCTTCCCCAGCTGCCTCTTCCAGTGGAAAATTGAAAATCATGGGCCCTGGGAAGACATTTCCCTGTGTGGTCTGTTAATAAAGGGGCCAGAAAGACCAGGAAAGGCTGGCAGCTCACCCCCCACCAGGACCCTGTTATTAGCCCTGTGCCCCCTACCCTACCCTTAAGTAGAAGTATGGGCTGGTGGCCACTGGAAGACTGGCTAGGCCCCTCATTAAGCCTTATTAAGCCCACAGAATGGGAAGAAGAAGAAGAGGGAGGACTTTTCTCCCAAAGGTCAAGACTTGGGCAAAGATGGCACAGACGCTCTCTGGGGTGGCCATCTCACTTGGGCCTCGAGGAATGCGTTTGCCTGGCCCTGAGGGCTCCACCTTCATCATGTAGGCTGGGAACCCAAGGTGGGGAGCAAAGAGGAGAGAGGCAAGAGCAGAAGCCAGGACAGAGCCAGATTCAAAGCCAGGCCTCCTAATCACTCCCTGGCCTGGCCTTTCCCTGAAATCAGTAGCCTCACGCCAGAGCCTGGAGAGGGAAAGGAACTGTCTGGGGGCCAAGCCTGGAGCCAGCCCTCTTCTGTCCAGGAAGATGTCAGTGTCCTCCGTGTCTCCACTGGTCAGTGATGTCTTCGTCCTATTACTGATGGAGCAAATATTGATTAGATATCTACACTGGGGCCAGCCCCGTGTTAGAAACAAGGCATTAAATATTTTTAACAGCCAACATGAGATGCAGGAGAGAAAAAAATAACAAAATGTTGGACCTCCAAGTAGCCTCAGGGGACCCAATGTCTTGGCAACCCAACCCTCCTGCCCAGCCTGTATGTGGGGCCAGCCTGCATGTGAGACCAACCCTTGGGCATTAGGAGCAGCCCAGAGGGCACCCCAGCTTCCCTGGCCACTCTCCACCCAAGGCCAGCTGCACTCTTCCCCCTGGACAGGCCACAAAGATTTTCCAAGTTGCTGAGGCCCCACGGTTGAAATCCACCACCAGATCCATCCCATCCCTCAGCGGCCCTGGCTGCAGGGACACCCAGAGGCCTGGAGCCACCCCCCACCCCCATGCGTGAGTCTCACATCTGCAATACTTTCGCCTCTCCTCACAGACCTCCCCCTCCAAATTCCTCCCGCTTCGTTATTAGTATATATAAAAAATAAAAAATTAAGCTGTCTTAATCATTTTCCATATTAGCTGACAGCCGGCTCCCATATGCCCGCGAGTGAGACCGTTCCTCCTGTGCCCACCCCCCTGTCTCTGCTTTTCCAAAATAACTAAGCCCCAAACAAGGTCCAGTTGTCAGAAACTCTCCCTCTCGGAGCCTCGTCTCCTGAGCCTGCGTCAGAGTCGAGGGACAAAGGCTCTGTATCCCTCCGACAAGCACAGACCTCAGGGCCAGGCTGATCCTGGTGCAAATGCCAGCGCTCTCCCTCACACGCTACACATCTCCACTTTCCCTCCCAGGCCAGCAAGGGAAAGGGCAGGAATTCGAGAGCGGACAGATCCGAGTTCACATTCCAGCTCTGCCATTTCCCAGTCTGCTGTGCAACTTTGGGTCAGCTACTCAACCTCTCGGAATCTCTCTGTTTCTTCATCTGTGGCAGAAGCAAGAGCACCTCGGCAAGGAGTCAAGACATCCAGGACAGCACCAGTTATCATCTAGTGACTCCTGCTGGATGCCAGCCCCGGTGCCCAGTCTCTTGCCTGCATGACTTCATTTGACCTGTAGAGGTGGCTATTAGGACAGGATGGGCATTGAGCACCTCCTGTGAGGACAAGCAGCAGGGTGGTGAGTGCCCTGACCCCAACCCTAACCTCATCAGGACCTATGGAGGGCTGACCCTGTGCAGTCTCTCTGTCAGCCATGGGTCCTTCCTTCCAGCATCAGGCTGGGCTCTACTCCATCTTGGCCTTGAACCTGGGCAACGGAGATGGGCACCTCATTACTCCCAGTCACCACCCTCCATTAGGCTCTGGACATCAGGTGGTGTGACAGGTCTTTAATGGTATATGGTCCATGCAAATCTGACCAGAGATTTACGTAGGCCCCTACCCTTCTACATACCCATCAGAAGCCCCCGAAAGCACTTCAAAGCTTAGACATCTGCACCTACCCTTGGTGTGGAAGAGGCAGGAGGAGATACACCATTTCTTCAATCTTGAAGACTATTCCCATTGGTGCTTCGTTATAAACCAAACCAATACTTTTTTCTTTTTCCTTTTTTTGCTCCCCCTTCTCTTCAACAGCATTGGGCTTGACTGTGGTGTTTGCACACACTTGGTTGTGCTGTGCTGGGGGTCACCCTTGTTTGAGTGCCAGGGATCACAACAGCAGTGTTTGGGGTTGCACCTGGCCTGTGGTGTGGTGCCAGGCATGGAACACACAGTCTTATGCATGCAAAGAAGCACCCGACCACTGAGCAGGTCCTGCGGCCCCTGATGTTTCTCTTCACTAAAAATACGTAGGAACCAGTTCACAGTAGGAATCTCCACTTTATCTCCTAGAATATTCCGGAACATCCCAAATGGAATTTAGTGGGAATGAGCTAAGTAGGAGCGTTTACACTGATATTATTATTAACATGCTACTACTTTCTGCAATTTACTTTCCCTTGACCAAAACTCTCAGGATTCAAGCTGCTCTCTATTAAGTAGTTTCCTTGTTCCAGGCTCTTTGCAGGTATAATTTCTCACCCTTTCCACATCCCTTTGGGACCTATTGATGTCTACTTTGCTGATGAGGTAACAGAGGCAGAAAATGGTTAAAGGATCAGTCAGGATCTGGATTTAAACTAATACAGTCTCCACCCAATTCTGCTGGAGATTTATTCCAGAGTTCTGAAGCATAATCCAGGCTCCTTTCTCCCCAGATCTCTTACTGACAGGCAGTATCACGTTCAGTCACTGGGTCTCAAATTCCAGCCCATTCATTCACTTTCTACAATCCTCAGACAGGCCCTCCCCCTCTCTTTCCTCCTATATTCAGTAAAAACTCTGTTCCCAGTATATGAGCACAGTGTGGTTAGAATATTCTCTCATTTGCAAATATCCTGAGTCTGTTTAAAACAACATCTATGGAATGGGTTCTCATGAATTCTTCAGTGAAGGTAAAAAAGAAAGACTTGGAACAACTACCACAAGAAGAACCAAGGTGATAGTGGGAGCCAAAGAAATAATACAGTGGGTGGGGTGTTCACCTTGCATATGGCTGACTCAAGTTCCATCCCTGATATCCCTGAGCACCACCAGGCATAATTCCTGAGTGCAGAGCCAGTTGTGTCCCTTCCTCGAAAACAGAGCGAAGGCAATAAGTCAGTGGTTTTCCATCTGTCTACACCTGCACTGAAACACCAATCTAAAACTCTGGTTGAAAGCAATACAAAGCACATCGTCTAGCATTGCATTTTAGGCAGGTATGAATGGTGGTCAAGCTTGGACGAGGAACCCAGGTATGCGGGACCCAGGGCTGAGATCTCCAAGCCTGCTCAGTTCAGGACGGGGCCTCTTCCACCCAGCTCACCCACCTTCCAGTAGCTAGACAGTTACACCCACCAACTGCCGTGTAACCCATTAACAGCCATCCAGAGACTATAAAACCAAGCTCCCAGAAGAGAACAAGGCAGAGTCTCCTGCCCCCGCCTGGTTGTCCTCACCGGGGCCCTTTGGAGGAGGGCGGGTTGAGTTTCCCTCTCTGCCCCGAGCAGAGCCCCGACAGCTGAAGACTTCTGAGACCCAGTCAAAGTCATGCTGAGACCACTCTCCACACTCTTGGATGAGGAACTGGCAGAGGAACCCAGGTGTGCGGGACCCGGAGCTGAGATCTCCAAGCCTGCTCGGTTCGGGATTGGGCCTCCTCCACCCAGCTCCCCCACCTTCCAGTAGCTAGACAGTTACACCCCCCAACTGCTGTGTAACCCATCAACGGCCATCCAGAGACTATAAAACCAAGCTCCCAGAAGCCTTCATGGCCGCATGACCTCTTATTCTCTAGTTCTCACTCTCAGAGAACCTGGCAGGCTCCTGAGAGTACCATACCCGCTTATATTCCTGACTAGGAACACCCGTAAAGGTGATTAGAAGCTGCTCCAAAAGCCTCCATCCGTCTCGGAGAGCCCGGCAAGCTACCGAGAGTATCCCGCCTGCTCGGCAGAGCCTGACAAGCTACCCGTGGTGTACTTGATATGTCAAAAACAGTAACAATGAGAGGTCCTCATTCCCCTGACCCTGAAGGAGCTCCCAATATGTCATCGGGCTACACTTGCACGTGACAAGGACAAATGGAGACGCTACTGGGCCCGCTTGAGCGAATTGAAGAACAATGGGGTGATAGTGATAGTGATAGTGATAGTGATAGTGATAGTGAGTGGTGGTGGAACTGAGCACAAATATCAAAGGTAACCAAAGTAGAGAAAGAGAGTATTGTGCAAATTGTCTGCCACACAGGCAAGGGTAGGTGTGGAATGTTGCAGGGGGAGGGATATTGGGGACTTTGGTGGTGGAAAACAGGCACTGGTGAAAGGATGGGTGTTTGATAATTGTATGATCGAAGCTCAAACATGAAAGCTTTGTTACTGTACCTCACAGTGAATCAATAAAAAATAAATAAAGTCATTCAAAGACCAAAAATTAATTAATCAACTAAAAATAACAATACTCTGGTTGAGATCACCCATTCAGTGTGTATATGGAGACCGGAAGGAGCTTCTTGCTCCTGTTGCCCAGATGACCTGGGGAAGTTGAAGATACAGCTACCTGACCCACACCCAGTCCTAATGCACCAGCATCTCTGGAGGAGTGAATTTTGAACAGACAGAGCAGAGCCTGGAGACATCTGGAAATAAATCTCTGCTTCCGGTCTGCATCTTATAGCTGAGCAATTTGAGGTGCGTGAAGAGGTCATTAAGCCCTTCCTGCTTGGCTGTTATAAGCAACCAATCTCCTCCTGCACTCCACAGGGATCCCTCTCAACTCTGGCCCTCTTTCCCTCCCCCTGACTCCGCCCCCCCCCCCCCCCACACACACACACACACGCCTTGCTCTGCCAGCCTGGAGCTCTTTCCTCCCTCTTTCCCTCAGGGAGTGTCCCCTGTTCTTCATTAAGGGGACGCTGGGTATTTCTGTCTCTTGGAGTACTGTATTCTATTGCCAGCAAATAACTTTAAATAGAAAAAATATGCCCCCAATTAAACTGGAAAACAGAACATAAATAGGAAGGGTGGGTTGAGTGTCAGCCTGCCCTCTTGGTGGAGAGAGTGGGCTCAGAGCCTCCTTCCCAGGGCTCTGCATCCTCCAGGGGGCTCTAGGGATCAGAGCAGAAATGCAGGTAGCAGCATATGTTGTAATCAACACCAATGCACTCACTAAAACCCCCAGTTCCTAGGCATGCTCACTGCTTTGGATGTTGAGATAATGAACTGTGAAAGTGAAACTCTCTTCCAACTCAGGTGCCAACACAGGACACCAGTCCTGGGTCCTAAAAGGTACCACTTTAATAGCATCCAGCCACTCTCTTCCAACCCTGCTCCAACTGTTCACCATGGAGAGTGACCTTCTAAAAGTCTAACTCGTATCAGATGATTCTCTGGCTTTAAAACTTTCCAAAGCTCTCCCTTCATCCCACCACCCCCGCTTGTCCACAGAACCTCAAACCACTCCATGATTCAGGATGGAGGCTATGAAGATGTCACGTTTCAGGTTCCATACTCCTAACTTTCCTTCTACCTGCACCCTCCAGCCACATAGGACTGGCCCTTGATCCCCAAGTGGGGAAACCAGTTCCTTTTCCTCCTAAAATGGAAGATGCCCAAAGAGTTGGGTGAATCCCATGATTTTAGTACAGTCATTTGGGGGGCTGGTCCAAGAGGGACCCCTCCCTTATTTGATTCTTTGGCCCATCTTCCTAGCACATCTTCCTCTGGCTCGGCACTCTGCCTGGCTTGCGGGTGTCTAATTTTTCATATGTCATGACCTTGAAGAACACGCTATGCTGTTTTCTTTGTGCATGGTTTTAATTTACACAAGTGCAATTAATATTATTGTTTACCTTTTCCACTCAACACTATGTTTTTATTTTATTCTGTTTTATTTTGGGGTTCTCCCAAAGAATGTTCAGGAGGTCCAGGGGGCCCTGCCTGTCAAATCTCAGCCAAATAGGTTAGTGATTTAATGCGAGAGCCTGAGGATGTGGTGCTTCCTAGATCCTGCTATGCTAAGGGTCGCCCAAGCTACCCCAGTTGTGCTCAGGACCTCCACAACTGCACCTAGCAATTCCCTGAGGACTGTGGGGGTCCAGAGATTGGACCCAGGTTGACCTTGTGCAAAGTATATCCCTGTGCTATCTCTCTGGCCCTCAATATGTTGGGTTTTGTTTGCTCATTTGTTTGTTTTGGTGCTTCTTAAAAAGTTTATTTTAAACAAGTTTTATTAAGGTACTGGGATTCACAATAGTGTTACACTTTCCACGCACACATCCCCATCACCAGAGTGCCTGTTTCTCTCTGCCAGTGTTCCCCATTCCTCTCCCAGCCAGTCTTCCTCCTATGAATCTCAGTTTTATGGACAAGAATGCCAGTTTCAATCACTTTGGGCATTTGTTGTTCCCTTACTATGCTTCTTTATGTTCCACATGTGGGAGAAACCTTAATTATTTTTTTAACTTGTAGGTCACCCCTGGCAGTGCTCTGTGCTCAGGGATGACTTTGGCATGCTTGGGGGACCATAGGTGATGCATGGGATCAAACTCATGTTGGCCATGTGCTAAGCAAGTGCCTTACTTGGATTGCTTTACTATCTCTTCAACACCCTTAAAATTTTTTTGTGGAAATGGTAACACCTACACTCATATGAGCAAATAAAGCTAAACTGAAATTCTACAAAATTGTAAAATGTACGTTGATAATTTTTTCCCAAAAATCACGCATCTTATCTTTCTACAGGTATCCTTTTTAACAGTAATAGTGTGAATAATTCTCTGATAGTACGTTTTATTTATTAGTTTTGGTTTTTTTGTTTTGTTTTGGTTTGGTTTGGTTTGGTTTGGGGGCTTCACATGGTATGCTCAGGATTTACTCCTGGCTCTAAATTCAGGGATCACTTCTTGTGGGACTCAAAGGACGATATGGGGTGTCAAGGATCAAACTCAAGTCAACTGCATCCAATGTCAATGCATGTGCCCTACCCATTGTACAATCACTCTAGCCCTTTATTTTTATTTCTTTTTTAATTTACTGATTATGGGCTTGAACGATAGCACAGCGGGTAGGGCGTTTGCCTTGCATGTGGCCAACCCGGGTTCGATTCTTCTGTCCCTCTCAGAGAGCCCGGTAAGCTACCGAGAGTATCCCACCCACATGGCAGAGCCTGGCAAGCTCCCTGCATCATATTCAATATGCCAAAAACAGTAACAACAAGTCTCACAATGGAGACGTTACTGGTGCCTGCTTGAGCAAACCGATGAACAACGGGAGGACAGTGCTACAGTGCTAATTTATTGATTGAAGCTTTGTGATTTACAGTACTATTAATGATGGTTTTCCATGTACTTAATTCCAGCACTACACCTATCACCAGTGTACCTACCATCCTCCCCCAAGGTCTCTGACACCTCTCCTGTGTTCCCACTGGAATATCCTGAGAACTCCAGGGAAGACCCAGCCATGGGGCCACTAGTTGAGAAGTGCTGAATTAGAACATGGGCATATGGGACCAGAGTCATAATACAGCAGGGAGGGCTTTTGCCATGCACGCGGCTGACACTGGTTCAATCTGCGGCATCCTATATGGTCCCCACAGCACTTCCAGGAGTAATTTCTGAGTGCAGAGCCAGGAGCAACCCCTGGACATCACTAGGTGTGACCCAAAAAGCAAAAATAAATAAAATATTTTAAAAACATGGGCATTTGAGGTCACTGCAGACATAGATGTGAGACTCTCGAAGGAAGAAACTCCCCCTTTCCCACTTAGGGTATTTACTGTGGTTGAAGGGGATGGCTGGATCTGCAGCAACCTCTGACTCTGAGGAGCAGTGTTGTGCACCCGGTGGACAATTAAGAGATAGAACAAGGCCAATGACCATATCATTCAACAAAACACCAGTCCTTCAAGTGCCCTGGTCATGAACTTCCCACCATGTGAAATCACGCATTGTCTCGTGCTTGAGCCCAAGCTATTCTGTTGACCGTACTTTGGATTGTTTTGTATTTGCAGTTAAAGGCATCCCACAGAGTCTGTTCTTTCCCGTAAATTCCAGCAAATGACCTGAGGCAGAGACTTGGGGCATTGATGACCAAGAGTCCTTCCCAGACTTGAGCCCTAGATGTTTCAGGTAAGATGGGATCATCCCACCAGGACCAAGCTCAGTGAAAACTAGGGAGATCTTTTTCAAAGGATCTTTAATTCTGGGAGGGCAGAAATGATCACTGGGGCCCATTCTCACATCTTTTTTGAAGCTCCTTGTCCTCGAGTCATATGTAATTACTGCTCACAGTGCCCTCTAGAAACTCTCCCCAGGACTGAGCTGAGTTGTCCCTTTTTCTCTGGAATTTTCCCTCATGGAACTTTCATATTCTTTTCCTTTGAGTGGCCAGTCTTTATGGTATACAATTCATGGTCTATGCCTGCCTATGAACCCACCCATGGCACTGACAGGGGCCATCTACTGGCATCAGGGTACCAAGGAAGAATGCCACCAAGTTGAGTTCTTGGGGGGATATTATAGCTGTTCATTCAGCATGCCTTTATAAAGCCTTCTGCAAGATACTTCCGGTAAGGATACTACCCAACTATGTTGACCTCGCGAAGGGAAGGAATATAAGGGAAGATACCAATCAAAACAATGAAAGGAAATATGATACCTAAATTGCACCATCTAGAGATTCTGATTCTACATTATTCCTGGGCATATGCTGCTTGCAAGCCTTCCCCCGGTAATTCCATTATGCACCCCAAATTGAGATCACTGGCTTGGAGGCAACACACGTAAAGCACATGACTCCCAGGGTTCCCCACTCAGTATCTCCACACAGGCTAATGCATCCAATGAGGCACATGCTACTTCAAAGCATGTCCCTTCTCCTTCCCACCCACTCTCAGCAGGTAGCAACTGTTTCCACCATTGCTGCTCGGCTAAAATGCTAGCAATTCCCCAGGGTTTCTTGCTGCCTCTTAGGTCCCATCTTGCGATCTATCCTGGAAGTTTCACCTGTGACTCAACTCTGCTCTGCTGCCCTGCTAATGCCTGCATTGGGATACCACCAGCTCGCCCCTGGCTGGTCCTCCACAGCAATCTGACCTTCTCCCCACTTCCAGTCTTCATGCCCATCAAGGCATCCTTCATGTGGCAGCCAGAAAGATCTCTGAAAATCATGCACCAGATCATGACACATTCCTCTTGAAGGTTTTGCAAAATTTCCCCTGACCCTGGGCATCAGATGGCAGCTCCTGCCCATGACAGAGGAGATCTTGCCCCTTCTCACTCTGATTTATTCCAACTCTCTGCCACACCCCTCTCCATGCACCAACTATACCCACTTCTCTCTCACATACGTCGAGCTGCTCCTTGCCTTTGCTGTTCCCACCACTGCATTTCTATTTCCCCACATCTCTGGCTTGACTAGCAACGTCTCATCCTTCAGGCCACTGAATGGTCACTTCCCCAGAAACAATTGACTGTTCTCATCATGCACTACAACTTTCTGAGCACCTATGGGTCTATTGCTGGTTTGATTTGCAAACTTAGCTACGACTGTATTTCTCACTGGACTCTGAGCATCACAAGGCTAGAAACTAGATCTGTCTTGCTCATTGATAAAACTTCAGTGCCAGGAAAGGGAAGGAGACAGAATGGGTGCTCAAAATAATCACAGTGATTTTTAGGATAATAAGCAAATGAATGAATGAATAAATAAATAAAATGTGGGGGAGGAGGAAGAGAGGAAGGCTAAAGGGAGGTGTGATAGAACTCAGAGTCTATGAAATAGCCACTATACTTCAACTTAAGAGAAGGTTCAAACATAGATTAATTAGATCACAATTTCCAGCTTGGGTATTCAGAATTGCTTCTACAAGATAAAACATTCAGAGGGCAAAACCGAAGTATGACAAAACCATTGAGTTACTACAGGTTGACAACCATGGCTTGTTTTCTCTCTTAGACTCACTGTGTGCACAGACCCTGACCCTGAGGGTGTTCAGTACATTTCACGAACCATTTGAACAGCATTCGCTGAGTGAATGCAACCCACTGTCTGGTCGCCTCCCCACCCTGCCCCTCATCCCCCAACAAATGGTGCAAGTGGTTCTGATAACTGCTCCCACGAGCTGCTTGCTACTGAAGGAACCCAGTGTGGTAGTAAGACTCACCAGCCCCACCTCCACTTGCGAGGCTCCTTAGCTGCCCTTGCGGCATCTGGCACCCTAAGCTTCCCAAGCGACTCCCACAAACTGGCGTGTCCCGCTAGCTGGGGCCCTCCTCCTAGTTAGGAGCTCACTACAGGAGGGTGTCTGCCTGTTCTTGCTAGCACATAGCTAACCCCCCCAGGGGGCTTCCTCTAATTCAACCCCAAGCTGCAATTATATCTGTGCCAAAGCAGATGCACATGGTGCCACTTAAAAGGGACATATTTACAAGGTGTTGACAAGTCCAGAGGCAGCCTTCCACCAGCACCAGGTGCTACAAATCACCAAAACTGGAACCAAGCAAGTCCTTTGGGTCTGGAGATACAGTTTCTCAGGAAGTCTGCTGGTAGGTCTCAGAAACTGACAGGGATTATTTGACAAGACCAGGAGTGTTCAGGGTGGTATGGTCATAGCCTGCCAAGGATTATTTGAAACCCACCAAAAACGTTCCTACAGCAGGCTCCCTGTACGATAGTTCCCTCTACCTCTCTCCCTTCCTTCTCCATTCAGGTCAATGCTCCTGTATCACCTCTTCAGACAGAGCTTCCCAAATCATACGGATATTTATTCTGCTTTATTTGTCATCATGACATTTATTGGACTGGAGTGATAGCACAGAGGGCAGGGCATTTGCCTTGCACGTGGTCAACCCAGGTTTGATCCATCCTTCTCAGAGAGCCTGGTGAGCTACCAAGAGTATCCCACCCACACGGCAGAGTCTGGCAAGCTCCCTGTGGTGTATTCAATATGCCAAAAACAGTAACAAGAAGTCTCACAATGGAGATGTTACTGGTGCCCGCTTGAGCAAATCGATGAACAATGGGAGGACAGTGCTACAGTGCTGGCATGTATAATCTAATAATATGTTTGTTTTGTTACCTACTATCCAATATCATTTGTATACATTTGAAAAACGATCATATTTGGGGAGATCTCTGGGAAGGGGGTGGTTTGCTCCTGACCTACCAAAGCCTGCTCAGCTTGTCCCACACCCCAAAGCTGTCGCTATACCTCCGGCCAGAGGTATAGGACTGAGCTATACCACACTGCAGAATGAAATGGTCTGGATCTTCTGGAGCACACTGCTGCATTCATGACCACACAACATCTCCAAACTTTACAACACTGACATCCCAGTAGTGGCACACCAGATTGAATGGGTTGTAACATAGAAGCCAACTAATCTTGACTAACTAAACATGAACACAGAAGGCTTAACTTGCAACAACAGCTTAGTAAACACTCAGACCAGGACTTACTGTCTCCATGGTGAGATACAACAAATTTCACAAATTTTCTTCTATGGAAATATTTTTAATCATTCCATTAAAAGGTAGTAACAAGCAATATAAAATAAATTATTGTGGGCCGGAGCGATAGCACAGTGGTAGGGCATTTGCTTTGCACGCAGCCAACATGGCCGACCCGAGTTCAATTCCTCAGCCCCTCTCGGAGAGCCCAGCAAGCTACCGAGAGTATTCGATATGCCAGACACAGTAACAACAAAGTCTCCAATGGAGACGTTACTGGCCCCGCTCGAGCAAATCGATGAACAACGGGAGGGCCTTTACTTTACTTTACTTATTGTGGGCCAGCTTTGGCGGCAGGCTTGATGGGTGGTTGGGAAAATGGAGACAATGGTGGAAGGAAGGTGACAGTGGTGATTGGATTAGATTTGGAATATGAAAGCCAGTAGGAAATCATCATGAACAACTTTGTAAAATATGGTGTTTAAGTAAAGTGAGTAAATTCAAATAAAATCAAACACAGGTATATATATATTTTCATCAATTCCTGGGGTATAAGGATGCGAAAGGATACAAAGAGGGGCTGGAGCACAGTGGGTAGGGCGTTTGCCTTAACACAGCCGACCCAGGTTCGAGTCCCAGCATCTCATATCATCCCCTGAGCACTGCCAGGAGTAATTCTTGAGTGCATGAACCAAGAGTAACTCCTGTGCATCTCTGTGTGTGACCCAAAAATAAAAAAAAAGAAAGGCAACAAAGAAAACACACAAAGGGAGTTGGAGGTGGGGAATGAAGCATAGAGATAGAAATGTTGACTCAGAATGAAGAGAAGAAAAAGAATACGAAACAAATGGAAACATTCATACATTCTAGTGGCAGTCATAAATTATGATTTGAGGAGCATGATAAATTTGAATTCTCCTTCTTATCATTATTTCTCCATGAAGTTCTCTGTTTGGGGATTATTTTATTTTTACTTGTGGACTCTACTATTTCTTTTAATGCAAATCTTTCAGACATTGTTTTGCCTAAAAACATCTTTCTATGAACTTATTTTGAAAGTATATTTTCCCATACATATAATTTTTAAGTTGGCAGTCATTTTTAACACTTATTAATGTTATCTCATTATCTTCTGGATTCCATCATTTCTGAAAAAAATTCACATTCTGATATTCTGAAGTTTGTGTTTAAAATTCAGGAATCCTGAATTTTGTAAGATTCACTTTTGTGTTTGTTTTGAAATCTACATACTTCTGTATCATCTTGTTCCTTTCATTCAAAATCATCTCTGCAGAGAGTAGCCCTAAAAGGGTCCCACAGTTTGGATTGTGACTTTTGTAGATAAAAGTCAGTATGTCCCTTTGCCTACCATATTTACTCTAAGGAGATAGCTGGTTCAGAGGCTTGATAGTTTTGGATGCAGCCATAATTCATCAAATGGTGTGTCCCAGCAGTCTTCTTTGATGTTCAACTCCCATCTTCTTTGATGCTCAACTGCAATCATATCCGTTAGTTCATTGGAGATTGGGGAAATGGGTATGTTTCAGTCTTATCTTTACTTTATCATGTTTTTTTTTTGCTTTTTGGGTCACACTCAGGCGATGCTCAGGGGTTACTCCTGGCTCTGCACTCAGGAATTACTCCTGGCGGTGAGCAGGAGACCATATGGGATGCTGGGAATCGAACCCGGGTCAGACACGTGCAAGGCAAACGCCCTACCCACTGTGCTATTGCTCCAGCCCCTTCTTTATCATTTTTAAAACTAGTTTTATTGAGGTACTGGGATTTACATACTATTAATTTTACTCTACATGCACTCATATTTTCCACCAACCCGTCACCAGAGTGTCCACTTCCTTCCCCTGTTCCAAGGTCCCTCCCCCACCCCACAGAAGCTAAGTCCTGTATAGGCAAATATCCAGCTCTCTGATGACTCTGACCATTTATTGTTTTCTTACTGTATTTCTCTATATCCCATATAAGAGAGATTTGTTGTTGTTGTGTTGAAAATGTGGTAACACCTCCACACAAATTCCTGAAGTTCCACAAAACTGTAAATCTATAATAAGTTGATAAAATGTTTTTAGTCAAAAACATTTTTACAAGGATATAAACTAATTATATGAATAATTCTATGCTTATATATTTTGAGTTTTGCATAAAATGGATAAATCCTTCAAATATGCAAATTAGTAAGAGTGAAGAGAATTAAGAAAAAAATTTTTAACTGAATAACAGTGAAATAGAGTTACAAAGTTGTTTAAGGTAAAGGTAAAGGCCCTCCCGTTGTTCATCGATTTGCTCGAGCGGGCCCAGTAACGTCTCCACTGGAGATTTTGTTGTTACTGTGTTTGGCATATCGAATACATCGCGGGTGGCTTGCCAGGCTCTGCCGTGCGGGCGAGATACTCTCGGTAGCTTGCCGGGCTCTCTGAGAGGGGCGGAGGAATCGAACTTGGGTCAGCCATGTTGGCTGCGTGCAAGGCAAATGCCCTACCGCTGTGCTATCGCTCCAGCCCGCAAAGTTGTTTATGATTGAGTTTTAGTCATCTAATATTCCAACACCCATCCTTTCACAGGTGTACATTTCCCAACACCAGTATCCCCAGTTTCCCTTCCGAATTAAGAAATTTTTAAGGCAAAAATTTTAATAGGTCTATAAAGGTATAAAAGTGTGCTTTATCCTAAAAAGAGAATATTAGTGTTATATTAGAAGATATTATAAATCTAATGCTTAGGTATTAAGAACCAATACTTAAGTATCTGGGTTGGAGTGATAGCACAGCTGGTAGGGCGTTCGCCTTGCACGTGGCCGACCTGGCCCACTCAGGATCGATTCCTCCGCCCCCTCGAAGAGCCCGGCAAGCTACGAGCTACGGAGAGTATCTCGCCTTCACGGCAAAGCCTGGCAAGCTACCCCGTGACTGTATTCGATATGCCAAACACAGTATCAAGTGTCACAATGGAGACATTACTGGGCCCACTCAAGCAAATCGATGAACGATGGGAGGACAGTGACGGTGACTTAACTATCTGCATTAATAAATAAAAGATTGTAATAAAAATTTCTATGGATGTAAAAATTCACCTGAACAAACATAGAATTAAACATTTAATGTAAATGAAACATCAATTTATTATTGAAAGATATTTTTTAAAAAATCCCTTAGTAAATTAGGAACTAATAGACCTTTGTTAATCTGCTTGAGGGCAGCTATAGGGCAAGCACGGTGATTCCACACTCAATGACAAAGAGTTGAGAAGTTTGTGTTTAAAAGACCAGGGAGTATAACCCTGTGCATCGCCAGGTGTGACCCAAAAAGAAAAAAAAAAAAAAGACAAGCTTTCCTTTAAAGAAGCTCCTTTAATGCTTTTTGCAAGATTCATTTCAAGGCCATGAATTCCTTAAGTTATTGCCTATCCATGAAGCTCTGTATCATTCCTCCAACTATGAATATTAATTGAGCTAGATAGAGCATTCTCGACAAGGTGTTCATTAATTGACCTTTTGGTTCTCTTTTTCTTTGGTGCTCAGAGATTTCTCCTGGCTCTCTGCTCAAGGATCAAAACAAAAAAACACTGTCCTCCCGTTATTCATCGATTTGCTCAAGCGGGCCCAGTAATGTCTCCATTGTGAGACTTCTTGTTACTGTGTTTGGCATATTGAATACTATCGGTAGCTTAAGGATCACTCTTATTTTTTTTAAATTTTTGTTAGTGAGACACCATGAGGTACAGTTGTAGACTTAGAAATTTTGTGCTTGGGTTTCAATTATACAATGATCAAATACCCATCCCTCCACTAGTGCCCATTTTCCACCACCACAGGTCCCAGTATCCCTCCCACCCCCCAACCCCCCCCCCCCCCCCCCCGCCTCTGTGGCAGGCCATTCCCCTCTGTTCTCTCTCTCCTTTTCGGTGTTGTGGTTTGCAAAAGAGGCATTGAGTGGCAATCATGTTTGGTTTATAGTCTGCTTTCAGCATGCTTCTCCCATCCTGGGAGGATCCTTCCAACACCCTTTATTTGGTGCTTCAAGGATCACTCTTGGTGGGACTCAAAGGACCATATGTGGTGCCAGGGATGGAACCCTAATTAATTGGGTTGTTTGTGTAAAAGTCAAGCAAACTGCCTGCTGAACTATCACTCTGGCCCTCAAGGAGTTACTTTTGTTGGTTTGTTTTCTTTTTAACTATATACCACCATTCTCTTCTGACTCAGAGGATCCCATCTGATAGATCTGCTATGAATCTTATGGGATTTCCTCTGTCTGTAATTTCCTTTTCTGATCTTGCTGCTTTCAACATTCTGTCTCTGGCTTTGGCTTTTGTCATTATTCTGATTGCAATGTGTCTTGGAGTTTTTCTATTTGGGTCTATTTTTGCTGGCACTCTTTGGGTCTCTTAGATCTGGTGCCTAACCTCCTCTAAACTCCTCAACTCTGGGGAACTCTTTTCTTTGTTAATTTAACCAGATGTTTCTTCATTGAATTTGCCTTTCTGCTCTTCAGGGATTCTGATCATTCTTATATTGTTCCTCTTGTACTCAGGCCATAGTTCTCTGGTGTGTTGTTCATTTCTTTTTTTGTTGCTGCTATTTTGTTTGTTTTCGTTTGGTTTTGGGGTCACATTTTGTGGTGCTCAGAGCTTACTAGTGACTGAGCTCTGGGATCACTCCTAGAGGGATCTGGGACCATTTGGGGTCTTGGGGTGCAAACCTAGTGTGCAAGGCAATTGCCCTACCCACTGTACTATCCAGCTAGCTTTTCTTTTCAAACCTTTATTTCATCATCTCATCTTCATTTCTTCAGCATCTCATTTTGGAATCCTTTATCTTTCCTCAGCTACTTTTATTTTGTTGCTCAGACTTTTCATTGTATTTTTACACTGCCTGTCATAAAGTCTTCATTTCTGCCATTTCTGATTCTAGTTTCTTCATTCCCACCCTCATGTTTTCTTGTTTTTTTTTTGTCGACTAGATGTGCCACCACTTCTTTGAGCTCATTAAACATCCTCAACATGGTATCGGTAAAGTCATTCTTTGAAAGTTGACAGAGCTGTTGAGTACTTTTAGAACCAAAGTAAATGAACCAAATTCTGTCTTATTTTCACTCATTGAGATTGGTGAGCTTCTCTGCATTTTCCCTGTTGTAGTTACAGTGTATCTGCTTGCTGGATGGTTAAAGGAACAAAGAGAGGGTCTGAGATGTGGCTGTTACACCCGCTGGGATCTAGCTGGAGGGTGGGGATGGTAGGGGGAATCTACTTCCAATTCCAAAAGTGTGTGAAGACGTCAGCCAGGAGGTCAACCTCACCTGGAAGGGTTAAGTAGCAAGCAGAGGGTCTGAGATGGGATGTAAGTCTGCTCTCCTTTTTATAGATGTAACTTTTAAAGAAATGTTTCTCTCCTTGGCCACAGATTACTTAGTGCTACAATCCATACTGGAAAAGGAAGACACTGTTTGAGATATTTCTCTTATTTAATAGCTTTTAGGACTATAAATCTATTAAAGCCATCCCAGGGGATGGAGTGATAGCACAGTGGGTAGGGTATTTGCCTTGCACATGGCCAACCTGGGTTCGTTTCCCAGAGAGACAGAGGGAGGAGAGAGACAGAAAGAGAGAGAGAGAGAGAGAGAGAGAGAGAGAGAGAGAGAGAGAGAGAGAGAGAAAGTGCCAGCATCCCATATAGTCCCCTGAGCCAGGAGTAATTCCTGAGTGCAAAGCCAGGAGTAACCCTCGTGCATCACCGGGAGTGACTCAAAAGCCAAAAAAAAAAGCCATCCCCAAAACTTGCCAATTAGACTGTTATGTTATCATTTAAGCATAGCTTTTTAATTACAGTTTATTATTTACACCCATTGAATTTTAATTCTAATTGACACCAAAATTGTCTCATCTTTGATCAGTAGGAAACTTATCAAATTAGATGCTAAGTCCTTTTGACAGAACTCTATTTGTCTTTGTAGCTAATTTCAATATATTTTAAGTTTTCCTTGCCCTTATTTCCTGCCTCTGACACAGAATCAGCCATTTCACTGGGGGGTGGGGGCTGGTTACATTTATTAGAAAATGCTATTTTAGGAGAGAGAGAGAGAAAGAGAAAGAGAGGGAAGAGAGGTACCTGTCATAGAGGCAGGCTGGGACTGGGGATAGCTTGAAGGAGTGGGAGGGAAACTGGGGATACTGGAGCTGGAACATTACACTGGTAGAGGGATGGGTGTTGGAACATTGTACGACTGAAATGCAATTATGAACAATTTTGTATGCTCTATCTCATAGTAAATCAATTTTTAAAAAGAAAATGCTATTTTAATACTACAGTCTGAAAGCTGGGGATATAATAAACATGCCAAGAAAAGAGTGACCTAGAGATAAGTTATATTTCTAGGCCTTTTCAATAGTTAGAACTGCATTTTACATATGTAAATTAACACATGAGTACAAGTAACTGGTACTTTTCTTTCTAACTTATTGTTCAGGTTGTTTCTTTTGCTTCTTTTAAATATGCCTATCTGAGGAGAGAGAAAGACAGAGAATAGAGAAGAGAGAGAGAGAAAGTACCTGCCAAAGAGGCTGGGATGGGTGAGTGAGAATGATAATGGGGACATTGGTGGTGGGAAATGTACACTGGTGAAAGGATATATGTTGGAACATTATATGATTGAAACCTAGTCACGAACAACTTTGTAACTGTGTATCTCACTGTGATTCAATTAAAAAATTAGTTTAAAAGTATATCTATTTTTTCCTATGCACTGAAGATTCTAGTTCTTACTATCATAGGGCAAAAGAGCAATGTCAGTTATTTTCACTTGTTTATTACACAATTAGTCACAATTATTAGCTAATAACACAATTGATACCTTCTCCCTACAACAATCTAGAAAATAATGTCAATATCACCATCACTAGTTATAATACAGAGAATAACTTAAATCTTTGCATCTTTCCTACTCCCTTCTCCACCTTTAAGTTTATGCTGCACAGAGAATGACTTTTAAAAACTGTACTCTGCTTTTTCAACTAACTCCTGGTCTTAGTTTTAAGTCTATATTAATGCTTATTGCTAGTCTTATTGTTTGCCTCTTTCCGTTCATTTGTTCTTTTATTTGAAGCTATTTTTTGATGTCTATTCAAGAAGAGCTCATGGAAAATATTTCCTAAATTTGTATGTGTTGCAGTAAAATGTGACCTTTCTATTTAAAATTAATTTTGAAATATGTAAATTCTTAATCACCATCTTTCAGTATCTTCCTATGTTATTCTATTTTCTTTACCAACAAGTGTGAGTTTCCAAGAATCTCATAAGAATCTAATGTTCCTCCTTAATATAAAGACTCTGCCTAGACAGCATGTTTTCCTTTTTTAAAAAAAATTCCCCCTATTTATAAAGACATCAATCAAACTGGGCTTGGGGCCTAGTCTACTCCAACATGACCTCATTCCCACTTATCCTGACTATAGCTGCCATGATCCTATTTCCTAAAAGGTCATATTCTAAAATACTTAGCATTAGAATTTCAGCATATGAGTTTGTGGGATATCTAACTCAGTTTATAAGACCAGGTTTTCATTAGTTTTTATTTGGTAAATAGTCCCTGGTCTCCAATGCCCTTGAAGTTCCAGCAGACATTCAAACCAAGACTGTATCAGTCAAAGCATTTGTAGGAGAAACATGTTTCCGTAGAAAGTGGTTGCAAACCATCTAGCTTTCTCAGTCCAGATTTCAGGGATCCTGGTCAGCCTGTTTCTAAACCAGATGCCACGAAAGCGCCAGACAAAACGTGTAAGGAAGGGAAAGCCAGCAGACATGAGCAACTTTCTTCTTCAACCAAGTCTGAGCTCACACTGGAAATTAAATCTCAGTTCACTTACTTTTCTTAGTTACAGAGAATGGCCCATGAAGTCAACCCCACAAAAAGAAGAGTTGGTCAAGGTAGTTACACGGAGGTCACTCAGAGAAGGGAACAGAACTGAGTCCTCTGAATATAAATCATAGTCAAGAGTTACCCTTTCATAGAAATCATCTTGCAAGGATGAATTCTAGGAGAGAGCTTAGGCAATAGCATCCTAGGCAGACCAAGATCATGGTGATGTTTGTCTCAAACAATACCAATTCCTCCAAACTCAGAACACAGACCTGAATTATCCAGCGCTGCCCTCTTCTACAAGGGTACATAGTACTGAGAAACTGTCTTACCATGGCATGATTTGGGCCCGCCTCACCAATATCTGCACTTTGATTGACTCCATATTTTTCTCCAAATTCCCTTTTGTCTATACTCAAATCTCATGAGACATATTTATTGATGTACTTGGGATAATAAATAATACGACCACAGAGCAAAGGCAGCGCCTATCTCAGGTTATGAATAATGAACATTTATTTTAAAAAGCACTCTAAAATGAAATGTTATAAAATTTTTCTAGGTACTCTGGCATACCTGAAAAATGTGAACCTGAAGCATAGTTTTTCTTTGGTAATAATCATGTTTAGCAGGTGCTAAAGATGCATTAAAGTACCTCAGACTTTCTTGGACCTTTTCAGGACTGATGAAGAATTGAAAATGTAATAACATTCCCCCAGGTGCAGCAGTTCTTTTCAAGGATAGCTGAGTCCTGCCTGTTCTATCTTATTTACTCTTGTGGTGAAACAGACACATGAAGAGAACACAAAGAGGAGTCACTGTCACCATGAAGACACTGCTGCCTGTGTAGGTAACAAAGCCTCAGTGCTTGAAAAGGCCTTTATTACTATCGCTCATGAACCTGTGGATCACCTGAAACTCTCTCTCTCTCTCTTTTTTTTGCTTTTTTGGGTCCCACCCTATGATGCTCAGGGGTTACTCCTGGCTTTGCACTCAGGAATTACTCCTGGCGGTGCTTGGGGAACCACATGGGATGCTGAGGATTGAACCCAGGTCGGCCACATGCAAGGCAAACACCCTACCCGTACTATCACTCCCGTCCCTCACCTGGAACTCTCTTGATCTTGGCTGGATTTGATCACATCACAGGGGGTTGCTTGGTGCTTTTCCGAAAGTTGGGATTGACCTAAGCAAGTTAGATGGGAGGCATTTCTTCCCCCAGGTCTTTCATGTTCCTGACATAGGAGCTCAAACATATCCTTCTCACAATGATGGAAAAATGAGAAAACCATCGATGGAAACCTCAGAGGCTTTGTAAGCCCTGGACTCCTGTCATTTCTGTCTCATCTAGTTGGCCAAACCAAGACACATAACTAAGAGCACAGACACAAGGAGAGATGAAGAAGTAAGAGCAACACTATGATGCCCCACAAATGATGCACCTGTGAAATAATGACCTTGAGCTCGATCGGTGCTTTTAAGCCCTTTCATCTTAAAGTAGTCTTTATTTTATTCCACAGTTCCAAATTCTGAAAGATTTTTTTAATCTCACAAGTAAATTACGTTTGTTATGGTATAATTTCTTTTAGATTTTTTTGAAAGAGTGTCATCTTCTGGAACCTCAATTCTGATACTACTAAATTAAAATATTCCTTAATTACGGTCATGCGTGCTTAATTATAGGGATTGCTTTCTGAGAAATACATCATTAGGTGAGTTCCTCACTGAGCAAATGTCATAGAGAATACTTTATTCTCAGAATTATATTTCTCTGTTTTGTAGCATAGCAATTCAGAACATCTTTGAAGAAGAGCTGAATCCTCTATGATTTTCTATAGTTTCTGTAGTAAATTGTCAGTGTTCAATTAGGCTAACACTAGCCTCTAGGAATTTGGAAACTACCACAATGTATATGGCTCACTGTTGACAAAAATATTATGTACTATTTGACTGTATGTAGCATTTCCCATTTTTTAAGATTCTACAAATCTGTTAAGTGACTTTAAGATTTGATTGATATTTTTTCAAACTTCAACTCTCCAGTATTTTTATTATATATGTCTAGGACTCAGTGATTAATGACCACAAAACTACACTTCCAAAGAACCTGTGTTTATAGTTCTACAAATCTCTATGCTCATTTCCAATATTCAAAGATGTCAGGTCTTCCTTGATCGCATCTCTGCACTGCTTTGCAAGCTCGGACGTTAGCTTGCGGTTGCCTGAGGCATGCGCCAAACCACACTGGCGAATTAGCTCAAGAGTTTTCGAAGATAGGCGACTTTTTGTGGCTATCTCTCTCTTGGCGTTCCTCGCACATTCATGGAGGTGCTGAACCAGTCGATCGTATTCCTCGTCAATGTTGTCAACAATGGCATCTTCCCATGTTGCCGCAATAGTACCAAAGAGTTCCCAGTTGGTGGTCATTCTGGGAGTTCTCTTTTTGAACTTTGCAGCCCTTTCTCCCCGCTCTGTGAAGTAGAATTTTGCACGAAGGAGACGGTGGTCCGATCCCGTTCGAAATTTTGGGACAACAGCGACATCAGTCAGGCAAAACCGTCGATTGAATATGATGTGGTCTATTTCGTTGTGGAATCGTCCACCGGGAGACTCCCATGTCCATCGTTTAGATTCTGCCTTCTGGAACTGTGAGTTACCATGAATGGTCTTGGTCGACATGATGAACTCAGACAGTCTCTCACCCTGTTCGTTCCATTCTAGGCCATGGGTTCCGATGTGAAGTTCTTCAGCTGATCTTCTCGGTCCTATCTTGGCATTAAAATCACCCACAATGATCTTGTAGAAGGTGTGGTCTTCTTTATAGAACTTCTCTAGCTCCATGTAGAACTTCTCGATTTCTCTTTCATCATAATGAGATGTTGGTGCGTAGACAACGAAGATAGAAACTGCAGGCAGTGAGCCACATCTATTCAAATGTAAACGTCCGATTCGGGTTGTTAGGCATTCAAATGAATCAATGCTCTTGGCCAAGTTTGTGTTGACAAGGACACCGACGCCTCCAACACCTCTTTTATCGCATGTTCCGAGGAACAATTCTTCTCCAGTGTCGAAAACGGCATGGTGAAATTCGTGTCTTCTTGTCTCGGTCAGACCAATGATGTCGTACTTGATCATTCGCGCTTGTACCATCAGGTCCTCGATGGATGCATCTGATGCTAGCGTACGTGCATTGAAAGTACAGACGATCATTTTTGTCTTCCTTCGTTGTGGCAGCCTAGGTCGGCCTTGAGATTTTGTCGGCCTCTCCTTTCTCATCCTTCTCAGTGCTGCCATGTCGGTGAAGCCTTCAGGGTCAGGTGAATGAGACCAGTTGTAGTTACTGGTTTTGGCATATCGAATACACAGCGGATAGCTTGCCAGGCTCTTCCGTGTGGGCGGAATACTCTCGGTAGCTTGCCAGTCTTTCCGAGAGGTATAGAGGCTTTACGTCCGAGCTTGCAAAGCAGTGCAGAGATGCGATCAAGGAAGACCTCAAAGAGAGAAGAGCAGAAGTAATGGTAGATGCGGCAGAAGCTGGGAAAAGTATTCGTAACGCCCGCCTGTCCTTCGCCAACTATAAGACCAAGATGACTGCCCTCCAACGTCCTGATGGATCCATCACATCCTCCAGAACGGCAATGGAGAAGATTATCCATGACTTCTACTCAAATCTCTTCGATAGCCATGTCCACTTGCCGACATACCAAATTCCACAGGATGGGTATGTCGTTCCCAACGTTCTCCCTTCCGAAATCCGACACGCCATTTCGTCAGTAAAGAAGCAAACAGCACCCGGCCCAGACAAGGTCAGACCTGAACACCTGAAGAACCTGCCGTCAGTACTCATCAATACACTGGCTCGGCTCTTCACTCGCTACCTGTCTGAATGCAAGGTTCCATCTCAATGGAAAACCAGCAGGACCGTACTACTGTTCAAGAAGGGAGACATCCATGACATTGGCAACTATCGCCCGATCTGCCTATTGTCTGTCATCTACAAGTTGTTCACTCGAGTCATCCTGAATAGGATTGGCAGAACACTAGATGAAGGACAACCATGTGAGCAAGCAGGGTTCCGCAAAGGATTCAGCACCATCGACCATATCCACACGATAACCAAACTCATTGAGGTTTCTCGGGAGTTCAAGATGCCACTCTGCTTAACGTTCATTGATTTAAAGAAGGCCTTTGATTCTGTTGAGACGGAAGCGGTTATGGAAGCCCTAGCCAATCAGGGCATTCAAGCCCAATACATCAGGATCCTCCGTGAGCTGTATTGCGGATTCACTACCAGGATCTCACCATTCTACAAAGAAGTGATCGTTGATGTCAAGAGAGGGGTGCGGCAGGGTGATACCATTTCACCAAAACTCTTCAGTGCCACCCTCGAGAACATCATGCGACGACTGGAATGGGAAGGAATGGGAGTGAAGATAGATGGTCGGCAACTACACCACCTCCGCTTTGCTGATGACATTGTTTTAATAACACCAAACATCAGCCAAGCGGCACAAATGCTGGCCGACTTTGACCGTGAGTGTGGAAAGGTAGGACTACAGCTGAATCTTACGAAGACAATGTTTATGAGAAACAGCCTCGTTCCTGACGCCCCATTCGCTCTCAATGGAACGACCATCTCCGAATGCAACAGCTATGTGTACCTAGGTCGAGAGGTCAACATGACAAATGACCTGGCACCCGAGCTGCGCAGGAGGAAGAGAGCGGCTTGGAACGCCTTCAAGAACGTCGAAGAAATAGCTAAGAGGACGAAGAACCTCCGGCTCCGGGCACATCTCTTTGATTCCACTGTTCTTCCTGCATTAACATATGCCTCAGAGACCTGGGCCCTACGCAAACAAGATGAGAACGCCATTCAGGTCTCCCAAAGAAGAATAGAAAGAGCTATGCTTGGAATATCACGTTTCACTCAAATGAGAGAACGAATCCGGAGTTCTGACATCCGTCGACGATCAAGGATCAGGGACGCTGTCTCATTTGCCAAGGTGTCGAAAATCAGATGGGCTGGTCACGTAATGAGATTTAAAGACGACCGTTGGACTAGAGCTGTTACTGATTGGATTCCACGGGATGTCAAGAGACCGCGTGGCCGCCCACCTACCAGATGGTCAGACTTCTTTGTCAAGGTCATGAACGATCGGTTTGAGGCCCTCCATGTTCCCGGAGCGAAGAGATGCCATTGGGCTACACTAGCACGCGACAGGGACAAATGGAGACGTTACTGGCGCCCGCTCGAGCAAATCGACGACTAACGGGAAGTTAAGTGATTAAGTGATTAAGTGTTAGATGTCAGGAATCGAGCCCAGGCCAGCCATGCACAAGATAAACACTTTACTTGCTGTAAGGTATCTAATGTATATCTAATATATTATATTATTATATATTATATGTTAATAACTATATAATAAGTATAGATAATATATGTTACCATCACTCTGGGCTGTCTAATAATTTTTAACTATATTCTTCCAATACCTTTATATATCCATCACTTCTGGTAAAATATGGAGGACTAGAATCTCCCTCCCATCCTGGGTTTATATGATTCCCCCCTCAGGATTTGCATATAATCAGTAAGAAGAATATTAAACTGACTGATATTTCATACTTAATTTCTTCTCACCACCCCAACCCCACCTGTGCCCCACCATTCAGGTATTTCTGCTTTCTCATATCACAGACCAAGCACACACCATCTCAGCCTCAGGGCCTTTGAACTTCCTATTCCTGAACCCAAATAGACACTTTTCCCTTCATTTTTCATGGACCTCATGCCCCTATATCCCCAGTCTCTGTGTAAAGATGAACTCATTTGTGTATATTCTCTGACCACCCTCTATAAAATAACTCTCTTTCCCTATCACTATGTATCCCTTCTTCCCTGGTTGGTTGTTTTTTATATTTTTCAGGGCACTTAATGCCACTAAGGATATTATATCATATGTTTGTTTGTTTTTCAATTTCTCTTCCACTAAGGTGAAAATTAAACTCCATGATGGCAAAATTTTTTTATCTGACTTGTCATGGTTGTATTCCTACCATCCCCCAAGGAAGATGTCTATTAATAAACTTTTATCAAATGAGTAATCTTTGTTACTTGTGGGAATATAAGCTAATTAAAGGAATTTAGTTTGTGTGAGGAAAAAATAAATTAAAATATTTCTTGGAATTTGTACCTGACTATGCTTGGTGCTAAGATAGGTGGATTTGTTTGTCTTGCTGTATATAAGATTCTATAGCCTGCCCCATATTTCAGATTCTGTTTCTATAATACTGAGACTCTCTTGTGTGTGTCTCAAGGAGTCTGGAAATCCTGGCCTGGTGACTCTGAATTACAGCTCAACCTGAAATATAAAGCCAGATCTTAATGATTCCAAGATGTACAGGATAAGCCATGGGCACCCAGCTTGATTCCACACAACAGTTCCAGCTTGGAGGGATAATTGAAAAGATTATCACCAGGAAATTGTTTACAGGAGGAGCAAGTTCCAGACGGAGCCATCACCACCCCCAAATCCACACCTGGTTTTTATTTCACGTAAATAGTTTTCTGAGAGGGAAAAGTGTGAGACCCTGCCTGGTTAGGTGGGTTTATACAGTTCCTGGTATTTAAAAGAGTGGGGTGAGCACTCCCACAGAAGTCAAGGACATCCTGGCATCAAAGAAGAGGAACAAATGGGTCGTAAGATCTTGGAGTCTAAAAGGCGATAGGATGGTTCTGATCCAAGGCCAGCACACTCACGTGCCCATAGGGACCAGACAGGTGACCTCAGGAAGCACTGATGGCCCAATGGACATCTATATCCATTGATATAGATGTCAAATAGAACATCTATATCCCTTCTCCAGAGGGCAACTCTGATTGCTTTTTGCCAAACCATGATGTCAGTGTGTCCAGATTTTCTGACTTTTCATTAAAGCCAGAAATCCAAAATTGTATGTAAAATCCTCTCATTTTAAATGTTGGCAACAGAAGCAAAATTTTTTAAAGCACTATTTTCAAGTTAATATTTCCACATAAAAAAATCTCTCCAAATGTAATGATGTAAAGCAACCATTTTATTATGTCCATTTTCATGCTATCAGACCTTGAGACAGGGCACAGTGGGGTTGGACAGCTTGATTCTGCTGTACTTTGCCTGTAGTCTCAGTTGGGAAAACTCAATTGACTGGGTCTAGAGCCTTCTGGAGGCTTCTCTGCTCCTGTGTGGCACCTGGGCTGGATTCAGCTAAAATTATTCATCTGTGCTTGGCTTCTCCAAGTGGCTTGGGCTTATCGCAGAATGCACTGGGTTTCAGTACCCATGAGTGGGCACTGCAAATGAAGAAGAAGACTGCCAGAGAGCCATGCGTGGCTTTTCATGAGCTAGGCTCTTGCCCTTTGATGTCCCTTCCATCAATCTCTACTGTTCCAAACAGCTACAGACTCACCGAGATTCAAAGAAAGACCATTCAAACTTCTCTTAATGATTGGTATAACCAAGAAATTGCAGTGTTTGTAAAGCACCTTATGCAGTTGTGCCACGTTGAAACAACTGAAATGGCCAGACATTGCTGGCAGCGTCTCCACAGGGCAAGACTTGGGCAAAGACCCAGCTCACACAGTGGAGATTAGCAGGGTTGCTCTACGAGCACAGATAATGGCATGGAACCAAAAGCAGAAGGAATGGAAGTGGAGGGGAGGAATGGAATGGGCTTCCCTGGGAACACACAGCAGTGGGACCTGTGGTCCAGACCCCAACCACACACCACCACAGTGCCAGCTCACCACCATCCTCTCCATTGTCCACAGACTTGGGGCCATCCCAAACCGCAGCTTGGCTTCAAAACATACCACAGCATCACTGAGGCTGCTTCTTTCTTGGGGAACCAGTGCCTCACAAATCCCATTTCTAGGAGATTCCTCTTTAGAAAGAACGTTCCCATTCAAGCACTTAAAAAGATTTCTGTTTAAGTCCTTAAACAGAAAAGACTGATCATATCCTTTGGCCAGGTGACCTGACATCACGGCCTCTGCTGCACTCATGTGCTCTCAAAAGGGAAATACTTTCCCTCCAAAACAACCTTTCATAGGCAATTCCTAGGGAATCCCACAGACACATGAAAGAGAGCTGGTGAAATTTACCAAATTTGTGGGCGGGCAAGCGCAATCTTATAAATGTGGTCATTCTTCCCCTAATTTGATTTATAAATATAATGCAATTTTAGTAAAAAATATCACATCAGAGATTTTTCCTGAGCTTGAAAAGCCGACGCTATAATTCAAATCAAAGAATAAAGGACAAGAAACAACAAGCCTAAATAGAGAAGGATTTAGCCTACAAGACATCAAGATCCACTCTAACCATCAACTCATGAAATACCAAATACAGATTTATTGATATGCCCCACTCTAAGTGTTTTGGTCTCACTCAAGACTTAACCTCCTTCCACAAAACTTCCACTTCTTAATTCTTCTTTAAGGTTTTGCTTGTGATCCCTCCTCTAAGAAGACTTCCTTGACCTCTCCACCACTCCACAGTGAAATCTCTCTCTCTCTCTCTCTCTCTCTCTCTCTTTCTCTCTCTCACTGTCTCCTTCCCTTCGCCCCACCCCCATCTGCACTTTGCATATAGTGGAGCGGAACATTTTCCTAGGACGCAAGTCCTCAGACTTACTGAATCAAAAGCTAAGGCTTTAACAAATCTCCTAGGTAAGATACTGACACACTCCAAGTTTGAGAACTCCTGCTTAACTGACCACAGGGGTCCTTTTTCCCTAAGCCGCAATCAGCTTAGAAAGAGATGTTGGATGGAATTTTAGACAGAGATGCGAGGAGAATTCCTCATTTTTTAAATTTTAATTTTTTTAAACCATGATTTACAATATTGATAATGGCAGGTTTTCATTCAAAAAAATATTCCAGCACCACATCATCACCACAGCATCAGCTTCCCTCCACCTTGTCCCTATGTCCCCCACCCCTGTCTAATCCCCCTGTGCCCCTACAGTGATAGGATCTTCCTCACATTTGCTCGAGGGCCCTCCCGTTGATCGTCGATTTGCTCGAGCGGGCCCAGTAACGTCTCCATTGGAGACTTTGTTGTTACTCGGTAGCTTGCCGGGCTCTCCGAGAGGGGCGGAGGAATAGAACTCGGGTTGGCCATGTTGGCCGCTTGTAAGGCGAACGCCCTACCCGCTGTGCTATCGCTCCAGCCCTGTAGAATATCAAATGTTTTCATTCTTACTAAGGAACATAGGATGGACGGCAGTACCTATTGTGATGTCCTTGCTTTCAAGCCATAGAAAAAACAGTCAATGGAAGCTTAACGGAACAGGGGTTTTATTCTTCTCAGTTTCAAAAAAAAAAAAAACAACCTAGATATAGGCTGCATCTAAGACTGACTGGCTACTCAGCATTGTCGCATCCTCTCCCAGGAAGAAGTGAGAATTTAGCTTAAAGCCCGGGGGAAGTTCAGTACCTCTGATTGGCCAGATTTGATCACATGGGCACTCTAGCTCCAAAGGAGTCTGGGAAATTTTTTTTTATATTTTTCCCCACTTTTATAATAACGGCCCACGAGGATTGGTGATGATGTGGGGTGAGCAAGTCCACAGAGTCTTGCTTGCTGAGTTGAGTTTGGATACTCACAGTCAAAACAAAAACAAAAACTTTGTGATGGAAAGTGTATCTAGCTTCTTCTTCAATAGATTGGGAGAGTTCATAAAATAAAGTAAAATTCAGGCCCACATCTGGTGCAAAAATAAAACGAGACTATGTTATAGTTGGTACAGATTTCTTCAACGTGTCTTGATTTCTCATATCTTACTGTCTTCCTTTCTGCAGAATTACTTCTTCTAAAATATCATAAAGATAGAACTTCAGAATTTACCAGAAGATGCAAGGAGGGAAGTGCATTTGCAGTCCTGAAGTTGAAGAGAGTCAGGGCCAACTTCCATGCTGTGCTTTTGGGCCAGGCGCTTTTTCTCTCTGAGCCTCAGTTTCTTCATCTATGAAATGAGCTCATGAAATCCCCTCTCTCTGCTCAGCCGAGATATGAGGATAAAGTGTGAACAACCTCACTTTCTAGTTCTAATCTTAGTACTCATACTCAGTGAGCTGATACCCAGGACCATCACTCTATTAGTTATTTTAGCAGGAGCCTATTGTGGAATGTGAGGCTACTATTCAACTTCCTTTATCAGCCACTCAAACTTGGGGGAAGGAGAGAGGTCAACAACTGTCCCCACTCCCAGGATGGAGGTGGCCAGCCTTCTGAGCTGCCCTCCACACTTCCTGACATTTGTGGTTTAATCAAGCCCCATTAATCCCTCCCAGTTTCAAAGCCCAGCACAGGAACCACAAACTCCCACAGCCTCTGACGGGAATCGTGTGGCTAAAGCCAAGAGGAACTCTTTGAAAGGTAATTAGTGTTCTTTGAATCCATGGCCCTTTGATTTTGTTTCCTGGCTTTAAACGGTCACAGGAGAATTTTGCAGAAAGGGGCAAAAACAAAAAGAAAGCAGCAAGATCCCCCCTTACGTGGGCCTTCTGCTGCCTCTCACGCTGAGTCGGGTCTAAGAGAAGATGCTTGCAGATGAATGAGCTGCAGGAGTATACAAGGGGCCACTCACACGCTCATCCATTCATTCTGACTCAGACACTGTGTACTAGGATGTACCTTTTTCTTTGACTGTTCATGCATCTCACCATTCCATTTTTAACGGCTCTTGTGTCAGACACTGAGCAAGTCCCTCAAGCTATAAGCTTGTTGTTCAGTGAGAGAGAGAAATAATATATAGGTAAATAAAATTTTAAGATTGAAGCCAAGGGATTGGGGTGATAGCTTGAGAGTTAGGGGAGTCCACCTTGCATGTACCTTAACCTGTTTAACACCTCCTCAACGCAGGGATCTAGGCTTTTCATCTCTATGAGAAGGTGTCTTAAAGCCTGGAAGGGCCAGATTATCATGACTCCTTGATGGGGAGTTAAGGACATTAGCCTCCATAAGTCAGGCAATAACATTTATAAACTGTGGTGGTTGTAGTTTAAAATATATTATTTGCTTTTCTCATGGATTCAGTCTTGAACATCCTATGTAGGCCCCCTGAGCCCCATCAGAAGTGACCCCTGAGCCCCGAGCCATCCAGGGTGGCCCCAAAACCAAGAAAAAAATGTTTAAAATAAAATACATTACTTTAGATGCCTATTACACAGACGCATTCTTCTCTCCTAGTAAGAATGTAGTCACACTGATTTTTTTTTAATATGAGGCCCTTTTAATCTATGTTTATACTCTTTTTAATGTAGATGGTGCTGCAGAGAAGTATTCCTCTCCAGTAGGGGGAAAAAAAAAACAAGAAGAATTATGTGATCACTAAAAGCCAGTTTTCCTGACAGTAGGCAATGAGAAATGGTGGGTGCTGGGGTGAACTGGAAAGAATCATGCCCCATGCAAAGGAGATGGCGTTATATGTGGAAATTTGAAATAATTCTGATATTTTGTGATATTTCCCAACTGAAAAATGATTCAAAGCAGGGTGCAGATCTACAAATATACATCTGTAAATTGGATTGTCAGAGAAGATTGAGGATGAATCCAGACCTACCACCAGTATTTGTTCTCTTGTATCATCCTTTGCAGGTTGAATCAGGACTTCTGGGGTGAAGGAGCAGACTTGAGGCTGAAATGTTGTATGTGTGAGATCATCAGGGAAACAGGGAGAAGAAACAGGACATGGGGTGGGTGTGGAGGCAGATAGAAAACAGAGAAACAAAGGAGAAGAGGAGAAATTGGAGAAAAAGCAAAGTAAGGGCAAAGAGATAGCACAGGAGCTGAGGCACTTGCCTTGGAAACATCCGGCTCTGGTTCGATCCCCAGCACTGCACATGTCCCTGGAGCAGCACCAGGGGTGATCTCTGAGCACAGAGAGCCATGAGTAAGCTCTGAGCACTGCATCACCAGGAGTGGCCTGCCCTCCCTCCAAGGAAAAATTTTTTAAAAGCAAGGGTAAGAAAAGATTGCTTAGTACAGGAAGGGCAGGACTATGGGTTGAGTGTTCTCAAAACCTGGTGTGTCTCTCTCTTGATGCATCTGTGTGGAGTCCACTCTGCAACAAAGCCGGTTGCCAGAGCTCTTAGGTTCCAGCACTGCAAAGGCAGCAGCAATCTTTCTATACAGAATTCGCAGTAATCCACTCTCAGGTCACATGCCCACATGCCTGAACCAATCACTATGGCCAGGGGGAAAAAAATGGAAGTCAAATTGACCTGAATTCACTGCCCCACCCCTAGCCTCTTGGGCTGAAAAAAGGTGGACAGTAGGCTCCCTGAAAGAAAACGTGTGTGTGTGTGTGTGTGTGTGTGTGTGTGTGTGTGTGTGTGTTTTCTTTTGTTTTTCAAAAAGCCTGTAGATGCTGGGCTGGATAAAGTCATAAATTATAAATGCCTCCTTTCAACTTTCCAGATCTTCTTTCAAATTTCCAAATCCAGAAGTTTTCCAAATTCTTCCCTTTTGAAATTGGCAAGAGGGGAAGGAATGTCTGTGCCTGTGGCCACATAGTGTTCCCACCATGCAAAGGACTGAATGTGTGTGTCCCTCCCCCCATTCATCTGTAGAAACCTGAACCCCAGCTGTGATGCTGTTATCAGAGGGGAGCCTTTGGAAGGCGATTGCGTTTGATTGAGGTCAGGGAGGTGGGGGTCCTTTGATGAGATGCAACATTGCTGGAGAAGGTGGAGGCCAGCATCCTCTCTCTGCCTGGTGAGGACACAGCGAGGAGGGGGCCATGTGCAAATCAGGAAGGAGCCCTCAACAGACACAAAACCTGCCATCACCACCTTCATCTTGGGCTTCCTGAGTTTCAGAGCCATGAGAAAGAAATGTTCAGAGCCAGAATGATAGTGCTGTGGGTAGGGCACTACTTGCCTTGCATGCGGCCAACCTAGGTTTGATCCCAGTGCCCCATGTGGGCACGAGCCAAGATTAACCCCTGAACATCGCTGGGTGTGGTCCAAAATCAAACAACCAGATAAAGAAATGTTCATTATTTAAGGCCCCCACTTTCTTCTTCCACAACTCCCTGACCCCACTGCCCCCTCCCCACACACACCCCTATGTATAGTGTTCTGTTGCAGCTACCTATGTGAAGACAAAGGACAAGACCAGGTATGGTTCTAATCCTTGCTCTCAGTCAACTGCCTCCTGTGTGGACAAGGAAAAGAACAATAGGGCCCAGAGGTCACCAGGGAAGGGCCTTTGGGTGTCAGGTTGTGAAAGTCTTTGATTAGTGGACAAATTTTGCCTGAGAGCAGGAAGCAAAACTAATTTCCCTCTCAGGGCATCTTCTTTCTCTGTCTCTGTCTCTATGTCTTTCTGTCTCTGTTTCTGTGTCTGTCTGTCTGTCTGTCTGTCTGTTTCTCTCTCACTTCCTCTCTCTCCTCCCTTTTTGCACCTTATTGGTTGATGGGGGAATAATACAGACAGACAAAAATTTGCCATCAAGTGGGACCAGGACACTAGAGGAGGCTCATCACAGAGAGAAGTGAGGCCTTTGCCCACATGGCCGTGATGTTTGGGCTGAATTTTGAAAGATGGATATGAGTGGGCACAAGAGAGACACAAGACCTGCCCAGGGATGGGAACACCATGGATACAGTATAGAAGCACAAAAACACAATGTGTTGGTAGAACAGGAAATAGATTCATTGGCTGGGCTTTCAGGGATAAAGTAGGCAATGAGGCTGCCAACGCCAGTGGGTCTATGATGCGGCCCAGTGTTCAGAACCCTGTCGTTCTCCTGGCTCTCAGGTGAGGACTGGGGGAGGGAAGGGGAGGGAAAGGTGGTCCTGTCACCACTTACAAACAGACAAGTTGCTATCCTATTGGGTAGGGCTGGAGGTGGCACAGGTGTGTAAATCAGGACTCTTGGTTGTCAGAGGATAGAAGTCAGCCAACTCCAACCACCTTGACCCAAAGCACAGGATGGGAAGGGTCCAGGGATGACTTCTTTCAATTCAAGTTGCCTGAAGCACTGTAGGGAGAATACCATCTAACTTGGTGTTTTCTTTGTCAAAGATAGTTGACTGTTTGAAGCTGATGCCTAAAACATACATATTCTTCTATCTAGAAATTCCACTTCTAAGGAATGTACCCTAAGAAAATCCTTCCAAGGGAGCCACCTAGTTTTGCCTACCTTGTTCCATAGTAAGTAAGGCTGCCAAAGCACAAAAATTTGTAAGTCTACAACTGTACCTTATGTTGTCTCACTAAGAAAAATTTAAATAAATAAATAAACTCATGTGCAGAAATTAAAAAAAAGAAAGAAAGAAAGAAAAGCTGCTTCCAGCAGTTCAGAATCACTGATCTCTAATTTTTGATAGGGAGGATTTACTGGTTCATGAGATGCCAGAGACTAGGAGCCACTGGACTAGATAACTGGTCTTCAAATCACTGTGACTCTCACTGTCCTCCCATTGTTCATCGATTTGCTCGAGCGGGCCCAGTAACATTGTGAGACTTGTTGTTACTATGTTTGGCATATCGAATATGTCACGGGTAGTTTTCCAGGTTTGCTGAGTGGGCGAGATACTCTTGGTAGCTTGCCGGGCTCTCTGAAAGGGGCGGAGGAATTGAACTTGGGTCGGCCATGTGGGCTGTGTGCAAGGCAACCACCCTTACCCGCTGTGCTATTGCTCCAGCCATAATATTCCTTTATTTGAGGTTACTTCTAGGGCGAGATTATGGGGAGAAAGGGTAGAGGCACTAGTTTCCTTCATTCAATACCATCACGTCCACTTTTACCTGAGTAGCATGTTGATCTTCTGCTTAAATTCTGCCTGCTCTGTGTGTAAATGTGTGTTTGTTATCTATATGTGAATAGATGGGAGGATACATACATATATAAATCTAGAAAAGTACATAGAAGAGGTTTCAAGCTGGAATCCCTTGGAGCAGAAGCCAGTATTAAAAATCACTTTGACTAGATCATACAGAAATCACTAATTGGCCCTTACTGACTTATTTTCTGATCATTTTATTTGCCAACTCTTAAAGTTTTGTTGGAATAAGCAATGTAAAGTAAATTTGTAGTGTGCCAAAGGGGTCAGGTTGGGATTGGAAAGGAAACTGGGGATACTGGTGGAGGGAAGGTCATAGTGGTGGTGTTAGAACACTAAATGCTTGAAACAACTGTATAATGAACAACTTTGTAAATCACTGTTTTTAATAAAAATCAATTAAAATAAATAAAATCACTTTAACTTTGAATGTCTTGGGACTAGCTGTGTACTCTTCGTTACTCCACAGATTCAGATTCCTGATACATATCGATGTGTAACTTGCACATAAATACGCATCATCACACACTCTATTTGTACATTTATATGAACTTTGACCCCACGTGGTTCATTTATCTATATGCATTGCAATGCCATCCATGGCCCATGCGCGTTGTCGGCCTGACTTCCAAGCACTGAGTTTGTGACTCCCTGTCACCCTCCAGACATCAGCAATGTCTCTCATTGGGTCATGGATCTTTTTCAGCTTTTTCTTTTTTCCTAGTCTGGCCTGTCTAATTTTGCAAAAATAAACAAACATGACTTTTGTAATAAGGTGGAAAGACGCCCTTTTAATTAAAAACTAATAATACTGTGGCCTGACCCAAGAGCTATTTGGGCCACACTCCATGCCCCCCTCTCCCCCAGCTCGGCTCTTTGGGGCTACTCCTACCTCCCCAATCTACTCAGATATGTTGCCAAGTAAGTGATTGGGGTCTCAGCCTTGGCCAGTGAGTGGGGTGGTCTGCAGAGGAGTGAGTGGAAGATGCGGGTTGGCCAGACTCTGAAGAACGCCTCCTTCTTGGAAAAGTGTGGAAACCCAGCCCGGGTCTGAAGCCCTTTCAAACTCTGAACTCAAGCGTGGGGACACAGTTCCTGCAAATGACAACTGTTTCAATCTGGCAGGGGCTGGGGATGGATAGATGGATGGCTCAGAGCTAAGAGGGGATCAGCACAGCACAGCCCCACACTCAACTACCACGAACCACTAGGACCAGCATCTGGTTTGAATATTTTCTCATTATGACCTAACAGAAATAAAAGCTAAAACCAAAACCACCTCCTTAGCACTCGGCTCCTCTCCCTTTCTCCCCTCCCCCACTGCCTCCCTTGCCCTTGCGCTCCACACTTCCAAACAGGTTTCAGTCTCTGGGCTTGCACCCCTCTATTTTCTGCTCCTCCAGGCCTCGTGGACACAGTGCCCCGGCCCACAACACCTTTGAGTGTCTCCTTAAGGACAGACAGGACAGCGGGCAGGAAGAAGAGCTAGGTGGTCAGGGAGACCACTTTATCTTTCATTCCCGGGCTTCTTGCTGGTTGGTGGCTGAATCAGAGTTGTCTAAAGCATAAATTCTGTTGGCTGATTACAGCGCCCTCTACAGCCTGGGGAGGAACAGGATGTCTTATCGCCAACGTGGGCACTGGCTCTGTTAGCAACAGGGAAGCACTAAGAACCAGGTCAGCAGTGATTGCCTCCTTGTGCCAAAGCTCAAAGTGTAATTACACAAATATAGATGCACTGGGCTCTGGCCCACCTAGACTGAACGTACAGCGATCACTGCCGTTCCTCTCTGTGCACGGCGCCCATGCAGTTCACCATTGTACTATCACTTCGACCCCATTTCCCCTGGCTATTTCTCATCCTGATCTTTCTTGCTAGGAGATGGAATAACCCTGATAACTCATCTAGGATTTTTTTCATTCATTTGGTTTATGGTCCATATCCATCTTCCTGACCGGTTAATGGCATCCTAGGGATTGAGGGGGGGAAAATGCTTTTCTCCAAATAACACATGCTTTCAAGAATATTTCTTTTAAGAGACTCCGAATTTCTATTTCAAGAGTCCAACTAAATATCAGCTCTTTCACTTGGACTTCCTAATCCACCAGGAACGCACAAGATTGCCTCTGGCTGCTTGGGGAAAACTTAGGTCAAAGGGGTAAGCATGTTGATGTATACCAAAATGTTAAGCTTTGGTACATGTGTGTGAAGTATTTACTCAGTGCCCAACACATACATAGGTTTGATGCTCTTGACTATTCATCATCATGATTTATTTTTCACAAAGTCATTATTGTCATCACACTCTTTTAAATAAAAGTTAGGCCATTTTATTCAACTATAATTTATATACCAGAGTTGCTGGCGTCCATTGCATGGCAATGGGCATTTGACTTTGAACCAGTTTGGGGTTGTTAGAGATAACAATACTGGGAACACTTTGTATACATCTGTTCTGCACATATTAACTAATTTCTCTTAGGTAAAATCTTAGGAGTGGAAGTGCCTGTCATGGGATGCACATGTTTTTTTATACACTATTAGAGTTTTTAAATATCTGTACCAGTTTAAGCCAAAGTGCATAAATGTTTCAATTGCTCCACATCCTGGTCTACAATTGGTATCAGCAGACTTTTGCATTTTTAGCAACCTGGTGAATGTGTAGAGGTAGGCTGAAATGTTAGCTTATTTGACAAGTAACAAGATTAGTATCTTTTTGGGGGCTTTATTGGCCACTTGGAAAATTTCTTTTGTGAGAAGCTTACCTGTCTGAGTGAGTTCTGCTACAAAATTGTTTTTCTTTAAATGTTTTATTATAGTTGGAGTAGATGGTTAATTAGTGCTAAATTATATGACATTATACTTAGTCACTGCATCCCACCCCCCTCCCCTAGAGTGCCCACCACCTTCCACCATTGTTCTCTGGTCATCTTTAATTCAGTCATTACTCTCCCCCACCATTCTCCTAGGGCCGGGTCTCAGTATTATAATCCAAGGTCAAGGGTTTGTCTTTGTTTGATATTGTTTTTTTTTTTCTCGTTATATTCTGCCTGCAGATAAGTGAGATCATCTGGTGTTTGAGTGTTTTTCTTTCTCCCTCTGACTGACCATTCAACATGGTACCTTTTAGTTTCATCTACATTGCAATGAATTGCATTTTATTTTCCCTAGAAACACTATTGTATTCTATATGTGTGTATACACACAGAGACACATACATATATGTAACACATATATACGTATATATATACATATATATACATATACATATATATTCCATTCATCTGTTATTGAACATTTAGGTTGTTTCCATATTCTGGCTATTGTACCAAGTAGTGTCATGAACATTGGTGTGCATATATCTTTTTGAATTAATACTTTTGTATGTTTGGGGGTTACATTCTAAGGAATGAAATTGTTGGGTCAATGAAATTGCTTCTTATATGTTCTGGCTAATAAGTCCTTTAGCAGTTGTTCATATAGGAAATACTTCCTCATATTTTATGGCTTTTCGGTCTCTTAGCAGTGTCTGAAAGAACACTTATTTTGGGGACGGGCAGGAAGGACTCACATCTGGCAGTGTTCTGGTACCACTCCTGGCAGGCTCAGGGGACTATATGGAGTACCAGGGATCAAACCTAGGTTGGCCACATGCAAGGCAAAGGCCCTCCACACTGTACTATCACTCCAGCTACAAGAGCAGACATTTTTTAAAAAATTTTATTAGTGAAACACCATGAGATACAGTTGTAGACTTACAAATTTTTGTGCTTGGGTTTCAGTTATACAATGATCAAATACCCATTCCTCCAGCAGTGCCCATTCTCCACCACCACTGATCCCAGTATCCCTCCCACCCCCCCATACCCCCAATCCGACCGAACCTCTGTGGCAAGACATTCCCTTTTGTTATCTCTCTCCTTTTAAGTGCTGTAGTTTGCAAAAAAAGACATTGAGTGGCAATCATGTTCGGTCTAAAGGAGCAGACATTTTTAAACAAATTCCAATTTATTAGTTTTTCCTTTATAATTAGCGTTTTTTTGAAATGTCTAGGGAATCTTTGCCTAAGCTTATAAATATATTTACCAATTGTTTTCTTGATCATTTTAATTTTCACCTAAACTATTTAGAATATTTTTGATATGATGTGAAAGGTAGAAATCAAAATTCATTTTATTTCTTAGTTACATAACCAACTGGTCAACCATCACTTGAAAGTGATTGAAAAGTTCTCCCCGCCTTCCCCAGCTGGAATCCCAGTGACCATGAGCTTCTACAAGCATGGCTCTGGCATGCAGGTACCAGGACTTTTTTCTGAACTGTAACGGGGCCACCCCGGCTCCCAGGAAACCTCTGATTCCAGAAGTCATGCCCACAGCCCACCCCCAGCGCCATCTTACAGCACACAGTAGTGAAGAAAAAAACCAGCTGGAGGGCCCTACAGCTCCTGGAGAATGCTCCAGGACCTGTCCAGAGCCGATATCACTGGGAGGTTCCAGATGGGGTAGGTGCTGTCTCCCCGCCTTTCCCAGATAAAATTCCAGTGACCATGAGCTTCTACAAGCATGACTCTGGCTGGCATGCAGGTACCAGGACTTTCTTCCAAATCATGAAGCCGCTTATGCGGCTGCGTGACATTTCCTGATATGCAAAGTGATCAATGGAAAGCAAATGATCTAGCATTTTTCCCTGAAAATCAGGTTTGAATGGTGATAGGAAAATCTGAGCAAAAGATAATGCCCAACCAAAACACATCTGGACTTTGTATTTAACTATGAGAGCACAGCGGTAGGGCGTTTGCCTTGCACGCAGCCCACATGGCTGACCCAAGTTCGATTCCTCCGCCCCTCTCGGAAAGCTCGGCAAGCTACCGAGAGTATCTTGCCCGCACGGCAGAGCCTGGCAAGTTCCCCGTGAAGTATTCGATATGCCAAGCACAGTAACAACAAAATCTCCAATGGAGACGTTACTGGGCCCGCTCGAGCAAATCGACAAACAATGGGAGGGCCTTTACCTTTACCTTTTATGATCCTATGCCATCCTGGGAGGGGAAAGGTGTCTGTCCCTCTCCTGCCCCCCTTTGCGGTGGCAGCATGGTGGCCTGCATCTTTTAGAGCCTAATGAACAGATAGGTATGAGACTGTATTGATAAGGCATGTGGGGCTTCATGGGATGGGGGTAGAATCGGCCATGCTCCCCGCCATGACAATGCTCCGAGTTGCCACCCTCAAATGCCTCATCTGGCTTCTGACCGACCATGATCCCAGAGGCACACATACCAATCTTGGAACCCAGGGGCTTCTGGCAGTAATCCCTCTAGGTTTATTACTAAAATGTCAGAAATCCTAATTCACATAGCCACTATTGTGGCCACACGACATCATATGCTCTTCATAATCAGCAATAGAAAACAAATTTTCTAATTATGTCTTTGTGGCAGGTCTGAATGTTGGGGAAAATTCCAAATAACAATGTTGGATCTTTTGTTGGAATATTGAATGTGATCAACGTAGAGAGAGAGATAGAGAGAGTAAAGTGAAAATCTGCCACACATGCAGGGGGTGGGTAGGAGAGGGGGTTACTGGCGTTCTTGGTGGTGGAAAATGTGCACTGGTGAAGGGGGATGGGTGTTTCATCAATGTATGAACGACCGAGACTTGAACTGAAAGGCTTTGTGACTCTTCTCACAGCGATTCAATAAATAAATAAATAAATATTTTTTAAAAAAGAAGGTGAGGCCATCTTTGAAGCGTTCAGCTTAAGAGAAGGAACACATGGAGGGTGCGGGATCCCGGAGGAAAAAAAAAAAGAAAAAACAGGTTCCAAAAAGAGCCGAGATCACCCGCAAGTTCCAGATGGAGTAGGTGCCGCATCCCGCCTCCCCCAGATGGAACCCCGGTGACCAGAAGCCTCTACAAAAACAGCTCGAGTATGCGAGAACGAGGACTTTCTCTCAAATCTGCCGGACTACACCTCCCAGGTAACCTCTGATTCCGGAAGTCACGCCCACAGCCCGCCCCCCAGCGCCATCTTTGAAGCGTTCAGCATAAGAGAAGGAACACATGGAGGGTGCGGGATCCCGGAGGAAAAAAAAAAAGAAAAAACAGGTTCCAAAAAGAGCCGAGATCACCCGCAAGTTCCAGATGGAGTAGGTGCCGCATCCCGCCTCCCCCAGATGGAACCCCGGTGACCAGAAGCCTCTACAAACACAGCTCGAGTATGCGGGAACGAGGACTTTCTCTCAAAACCGCGTGGCCGCGTACGCGGCCGCACGACATCTCTCTATATACAAAGTGATCAATGAGAAGTAAACCACCCAATCTTTCTCCCTGAAAGTCAGAGTTAAGTTTGGAGCACGGCCACAGTCCCAGAAACACAAGGACTTAATGCAGAACCCAGCAGCTTAGAGCAGAAAAGCGAACGGACGATGAGTTAACCCAGGCCATCATTTCTTCCCAGAGGGGAAAGGGTGTTGCCCCATTCGCCCTCTCTTCTCTGGAAAGAAGGATGGCGGCCACATGGGAGCCTTGTGGACAGCAGGTATGAGCCGGGGGTGTGGGGGCGACTAAAACCTCATGGGAAGGGGGGCGTTCCGGTCCGTCCTTCACGCCCTACCGAGGTCACCAGTCACCCCCCACGAGCGGCTCTCCAGCACAGCCACGGCCCCAGAAGCACAAGGACTTAATGCAGAACCCAGCAGCTTGGAGCAGAAAAGTGAATGGACTATGCGTTGATCCAGCCCATCAAGTCTGCCGGAGGGGAAAGGGTGTTGCCCCATTCGCCCTCTCCTCTCTGGAAAGAAAGATGGCGGCCACATGGGAGCCTTGTGGACAGCAGGTATGAGCCGGGAGTGTGGGGGCGACTAAAACCTCATGGGAAGGGGGGCGTTCCGGTCCGTCCTTCACGCCCTACCGAGGTCACCAGTTGCCCCCCACGAGCGGCTCTCCAGCACGGCCACAGCCCCAGAAGCACAAGGGCTTAATGCAGAACCCAGCAGCTTGGAGCAGAAAAGTGAAAGGACTACGCGTTAATCCAGGCAATAATTTCTGCCCAGAGGGGAAAGGGTGTTGCTCCCTTCCGCCCTCCTCCCTCTGGAAAGAAAGATGGCGGCCACATGGGAGCCTTGTGGACAGCAGGTATGAGCCGGGGGTTTGGGGGCGACTAAAACCTCATGGGAAGGGGGGCGTTCCGGTCCGTCCTTCACACCCTACCGAGGTCACCAGTCACCCCCCCCACGAGCGGCTCTCCAGCACAGCCACGGCCCCAGAAGCACAAGGACTTAATGCAGAACCCAGCAGCTTGGAGCAGAAAAGTGAACGGACTATGCGTTGATCCAGGCCATCAAGTCTGCCGGAGGGGAAAGGGTGTTGCCCCATTCGCCCTCTCCTCTCTGGAAAGAAAGATGGCGGCCACATGGGAGCCTTGTGGACAGCAGGTATGAGCCGGGAGTGTGGGGGCGACTAAAACCTCATGGGAAGGGGGGCGTTCCGGTCCGTCCTTCACGCCCTACCGAGGTCACCAGTTGCCCCCCACGAGCGGCTCTCCAGCACGGCCACAGCCCCAGAAGCACAAGGGCTTAATGCAGAACCCAGCAGCTTGGAGCAGAAAAGTGAAAGGACTATGCGTTAATCCAGGCAATCATTTCTGCCCAGAGGGGAAAGGGTGTTGCTCCCTTCCGCCCTCCTCCCTCTGGAAAGAAAGATGGCGGCCACATGGGAGCCTTGTGGACAGCAGGTATGAGCCGGGGGTGTGGGGGCGACTAAAACCTCATGGGAAGGGGGGCGTTCCTGTCCGTCCTTCACGCCCCACCGAGGTCACCGGTTGCCCCCCACGAGTGGCTCCCCAGCACAGCCACGGCCCCAGAAGCACAAGGACTTAATGCAGAACCCAGCAGCTTGGAGCAGAAAAGTGAACGGACTATGCATTGATCCAGGCCATCAAGTCTGCCGGAGGTGAAAGGGTGTTGCCCCATTCGCCCTCTCCTCTCTGGAAAGAAAGATGGCGGCCACATGGGAGCCTTGTGGACAGCAGGTATGAGCCGGGGGAGTGGGGGCGACTAAAACCTCATGGGAAGGGGGGCATTCCGGTCCGTCCTTCACGCCCTACCGAGGTCAGCAGTCGCCCCCCGCGAGCGGCTCTCCAGCACGGCCATGGCCCCAGAAGCACAAGGACTTAATGCAGAACCCAGCAGCTTGGAGCAGAAAAGTGAACGGACTATGCATTGATCCAGGCCATCAAGTCTGCCGGAGGGGAAAGGGTGTTGCCCCATTCGCCCTCTCCTCTCTGGAAAGAAAGATGGCGGCCACATGGGAGCCTTGTGGACAGCAGGTATGAGCCGGGAGTGTGGGGGCGACTAAAACTTCATGGGAAGGGGGGCCTTTCGCTCCGCCCTTCACGCCCTACCAAGGCCACCGGTTGCCCCCCGCGAGCGGCTCTCCAGCACGGCCACGACTCCAGAACACAGAAACCAATTTCTTAACTATCTGACTTTCAGTAGAAATACTTCCAGGGTCAATAGGTAAAATAGCAGAAATCCAAAACCAACATTTAATTCTTGAACCCAGCTGTAGAAAGCAAATCACTTCACAATGCTTTTTCAGCGTGTCTGATTTGGGGGGGGGGGGGTAAACTCTAAATAATAGTGGTGAATCTTTTATTGAAACAATGAATCTAATCAAAGCAGATAGAGTGTTAACTAGAATTCATCTGCCTCACAGGGACGGGGAGGGGTGGGGGGTGGGGTTTTTTTGGGGTTCTTCATGGTAAAAAATAAGTATTGGTAAAGGGAAATGTGTTTGATATTTGCATGACTGAGACATAAACCTGAAAGCTTTGTAACCTTTCCCACAGTGATTCAATAAATAAATTTAAAAAAAAAAAAAAAAAAAAAAAAGAAGGTGAATTGAAAAGTTTATCTTCCTTTCACTTCAAGCTCTGTCAATTTGTCCCAATCGAGTATTCATGTGGGAATAACATGATTGTGTCCATCCTTTCAATCACTTTCCACTTGTCTCTGTACCACTATTACCTTGACCTGGTTACTGGTTTCACAGTTACCCCTGGTGTCTTTTAGAGTGTATTTTCCTAACTTTCTTTGTCCAGTCTGTATTTGCTACACATAGCTATTTGGATTTGCATGTAAGTCTTAGAATGAGGGCGACATTTCTCACACACACACACACACACACACACACACACACACACAAAGAATTTCCTGGGATTTTGATCAGTTTTAAAGGTGAATTTCCATTTGAATCCATTGTAAAGTTTCAAAGACCCACTTTAAAATGGATTTGTATTAAAGTTGAATCCATTTTAAGATTGAATTAAAATTGAATTTCAGGTCAGTAATGGAAAAGAGTGACTGAATTATCTCTGGAGCAGGGGATCCCAAGCACCAGTGGGAAACCATTGTCAGGGATAACTCAGAGGGGCTCAGTGGAGGGACATAGGAGCTGAGCAAGACTAGTCCTGCCCTCAATCAGTTTGGGAAAGAAAAGAACGTGGTCAGAAAGAGCCTTCATGGCCGAGGAAACTGTTCCTATCCCTCCTTACTGAACCTCAGTTTCCACCAATTTGTTTGTTTGGGGACAACACTGGTGGCGCTGAGGGGCTACTCCTGTCTCTGTGCTTGGGGGTTACTACTCTCTGCTGTGCTTGGGGGACCACATGGTGTCAGGGAGGGAATCAGCGCCTCCCCGCATCCTTAGCACACACTGCGGCCTGGAGAACTCTCTACCTATCCCTAATTTCAGGACATTTGTATCACCTAAAAAGATCCCCCTCTGTAAAGCAAGGCTCCTCTTGTATGTTTTGACATTGATGTTGCCAAGTATTGATATGCCCTTTGATTGCGACATTTGTGCCTTTCCACTGTGAGATTTTTTTTTAATTTTATTTTTTTAAAGTTGTTCACAATAATTCATTACGTTTAATATTCAAACACCAATCCCACCACCGTTGCACCTTCCCACCACCATATTTCAAATTTTTCCACCCCAAATTCCAAACCATGCCCCCAAAAGCAGAACTGAAAAAATTAATTTTTTTTTAAGTTTTTAATTTTTATTATTGAGACACCATGAGGTACGGTTGTAGACTTACAAATTTTGTGCTTGGGTTTCAGTTATACAATGATCAAATACCCATCCCTCCACCAGTGCCCATTTCCCATCACCACAATTAATTTATTAATTTAAATTAATTTTGTATTGCTTATTATGAATAATCCACTAAAAATGGTCCAATAAAGTTTCCTTAGAGGAAAGTGTGTGAAGATTGTTGTATTTCATCCTAAAGCCATTAAGTCCTTGTATAAGAGTTTATTAATAAATTATGTTTGTTAAAGCCAGTCAAATGTTGTGTGCTGCTCTTGGTACAGCAGCGGTGTAGGTTATGACAGTGGTGTAGGGTATGAGCACTCCAGGAATTCTAAAATTTAGAATACGATTATAGAGCAGATTCACTCATTAGGTGAGGCCTCCCTCCTAGTTATCCTGTTAAAGACAGCCTGGTGTGGGGTCAGCACGTTCTATGTCGCTCTCTTCTGGGAGCTTTGTTTCTGAGTCTCTGGATCTTGGCCGTTGATGAGATTATATGGCACCAAGGGCAGTTTGTGGGTGTGACTGCCAAGTTACTGGTAAACTTGGGAGATGGCTGGGGGAGGCCCATTCCCACTCGGAGCGAGCTTGGAGACTTCAGTCATGGGGCCCACAAACCTGTGTTTTTATACAAATTCCCTCATGAGTAAGGCTCATCTGGGTCTGTGAAGAGCAGCCCTGAGCATGGCGGCTATTGGCTTCTGGAAGTTTTCGACTGCCGGGGCTCTATTAGGGCAGGAAGGGAAACTCAACCTGCCCCCCTCAGAGTTTCCCTGGTGAAGATAACCTGGTGCAGAGTCAGGAAATCCACTGTGGGATCTAGATCATGGGGGAGGCTTTGGCAGGAGGGGGCTGTTTTGCCGTGAACCTAAACTTGCCTTTTAAATAAATACTTTATCTGTATTTTTAAAGATAAAAGGGGGGCTGGGGAGCTATTCCAGCTGTTTGGTTAAATACAAGACCTGGTCCAATCCCTAGGACTGTAAGAGCCCCTAGTATCTCTGGGCATGACCCTAGAGGTTTCCCCAACACCATGGGGGTGGTATAGGGGCTTCCCACACCAAGGATCCAAGCAGCATCCTCAAACCCTTACACTGAACTGTCTGAGAATCTCTGGGAGAAGCCCCCCAGGACTCCCTGAAAAATTCTTAGAAACCCTCCCCAACCCCATCTCCAAAAATAAAGTAAAAAAATTTAGCAGTCACTAATTTGTATCCTTTTTCCTGCTATTGGCAACCACAATATACTTTCTACATCTATTCTGAATATTTCCTGTAAATATATAGTAGTGTTTTCTGTCTCATTTCCCCCTCAGTATAATATTTTCAAGGCTCACTCTTGTAGTATCGCTACTTGGTATTTTGGTTGACCAAACAATATTCTATACAAACATTTTGTTTATCCATTTATCAATGGGTGGACAGTCCAGTGGTTTCCACTTTTGGATTATTATGATAGGTACCACCAATGACACTAATGTGCCAATTTTTAGTGTGACAATGTCAGATGTTTCCATATAACTATGAATTCCAATACCAGAACTAGGTCAAAAGATCTAAAACCAAGATTGAGGTATGGTAACCCTATGTTTAATATTTAAATATCGACAAAATCATTTCCCAAAGATGCTTCACTGGGCTGAAAAGATAGTACAGCAGGTAAGGTACTTGTCTTGCATGTGATTGAGCCCCAGTAGATCTCTAGATCCACATATAGTCCCCTGAATCCTACCAGGAGTGCTCCTTGAGTACAGAGTTAGGAGTAAGCTCTGAGAACTGCCAGATATGGCCTGGAAACAAACAAACAAAAAAAAAAACAAACTCCAAAACAAAAGACCATAAAAGTGGTGCATCATTCTAGAATTCCAACAGCATTACTTAAGATCTTTTCCTTCTTGGATCCTCAGGGTCAGGTGAATGAGACCAGTTGTAGTTACTGGTTTGTAGTTGCAGTTGTAGTTGCTGGTGACATTGTTTTAATAACACCAAACATCAGCCAAGCGGCACAAATGCTGGCCGACTTTGACCGTGAGTGTGGAAAGGTAGGACTACAGCTGAATCTTACGAAGACAATGTTTATGAGAAACAGCCTCGTTCCTGACGCCCCATTCGCTCTCAACGGAACGACCATCTCCGAATGCAACAGCTATGTGTACCTAGGTCGAGAAGTCAACATGACAAATGACCTGGCACCCGAGCTGCGCAGGAGGAAGAGAGCGGCTTGGAACGCCTTCAAGAACGTGGAAGAAATAGCTAAGAGGAAGAAGAACCTCCGGCTCCGGGCACATCTCTTTGATTCCACTGTTCTTCCTGCATTAACATATGCCTCAGAGACCTGGGCCCTACGCAAACAATTCAGGTCTCCCAAAGAAGAATAGAAAGAGCTATGCTTGGAATATCACGTTTCACTCAAATGAGAGAAAGAATCCGGAGTTCCGACATCCGTAGACGATCAAGAATCAGGGACGCTGTCTCATTTGCCAAGGTGTCGAAAATCAGATGGGCTGGTCACGTAATGAGATTTAAAGACGACCGCTGGACTAGAGCTGTTACTGACTGGATTCCACGGGATGTCAAAAGACCGCGTGGCCGCCCACCTTCCAGATGGTCAGACTTCTTCGTCAAGATCATGAACGATTGGTTCGAGGCCCTTCATGTTCCCAGAGCGAACAGATGCCATTGGGCTACACTAGCACGCGACAGGGACAAATGGAGACGTTACTGGTGCCCGCTCGAGCAAATCGAAGACTAATGGGAAGTTAAGTGATTAAGTGATTAAGTGGATCCTCTGGATGCATACAATGTTATCCTTGATGATAACCCCCCCATTTGAGGCTCTGCTCATTTTTCCCCCTTTTCCCTCTATCATTTCTTGAGACTGGATCATCCCTATTGAACAAACACCAAGTTCTTGGGCTCTTTGTCTACCTGCCACATGGTTGCTGCTCCCCTTATGACTCTTTAGTAGTTCTTTTCCTTTCCAAAATTTCCATTTGGTTTCTTTTATGGAATTTCTGTCTTTATTGCTATTCTCAAGTTGGTGAAACATCTTTCTCACTTTCTTTTTCTTCTTTAGCCATGGTTTTCTTTAATTCTCCCAATGCAATTGAATTACCGTATTTAACGTCTTTGTCCTATGAGTCAAAGTCTAGACTTCCTCAGGGCAATTTCTATTGATTGTTTTTCTCTGGTCGAGGACCGGTAGTTTCTGGTTTCATGTCTCATGATTACTTTGTTGGAAATGGACACGTTACATAATATAAGGTGGCTACCCTGGTTATCAGATTCTTCCTTATCCCCAGGAATTACAGTGATTCATTTCCATGACTTCTCCAAACTAATTCCAATAAGTTGGTGTTCTTACATGTGTGGCACTGAAATTCCCACTGGACAGCGAGTGATTGGGCAGCGGTTTTCTTATGTTCCCTAACAGGGAACCCCTAGGTTTCCCAGTTATTTGCGGGACCTGCTACTTTCACAGGTCTCTATGCAAAGGCTCTCTACTCTGCACTCAGTCCTCAAGCCAGGCAGGGGACAGCACTGCCTGAGTCTTCACTTCCTGTTTGTGCAGAGACTTGTGATCAGCCAGAGGGGAGGGTTGAGGGCCTTCTCTGATCTTTCCCGGGACTTAGCCCTACCCAGGAACTTGGTTTTCTAGAGTCCCAGGAATGTGTCAGAGCTTTTCAAAACCCCTGAGATAGCTCCTCCTCCAGACCATCCTTTCAAGCTTTTAGTTAGCTTACTGTTTTCCCCAAAAGTTGCCCAGCCCCTCAGGCAGCCCCCAAATTAAACAGCCTTCAAATGCTTTTGACAAGCACCCCCTGAAAAGGGTTTTTTTTTAAAAAAAAAAATAGATAAGATCCTAGTTCATTCCAATAAAGAAGCATGACAAATATCACCAAATGGGTCAGGTAATGAATAATGGCTCTCTGGAAAGGGAATTTCAACCTCTTTTTTTTTTTTTTTGTCCTCTCTACTGGGGCTCGACTGCTGGACAACAAATCCAGCAGGCTTGGGAGGAGACAAGGTGGGGACAGGGGCAAGTCAAAATGCTGCAAAAGTCGCTGTTGTTGACTTGGTACTTTTCTCAAACAAAGGCTCCCTTGATGGCTGAAAGCCTTCCACTCATTGGCAGGATTCTGGAAAGGTCAGAACTTTTCAAAACCAGTATTTCTGCCAGCATCGCCCATAGCTTTCCTAAAACAGGGAGTGTTCAGAAGTCCTCCAATACCATCTTCACTTCTTGGAATCTTATGCAGGTCTCCCCTTCAATTTTTTCACCACCACCTCCTGCAACAGGCATTGCTCTGATTGAAGCCCCCCATTTATAAGTGAGGAGGCTGAGGCCAAGGAGGTGAAGCGACGCAGCCATGTCACATAGCCAGTAGCGGGTGCCGCCAGTCTTCGGAGCCAGCATCTAGCTCGAGGCTGGTTGCTCCCCCAGCACCGAGAAGGAAGCTGCCTCTAGCATTAGGAAGTCTCAATTCAAAGCCCAACTTGGCAGCTGCCTTCGTCAGACCCTGGCTGTGCCATTTCCTCTCTGCCTCAGTTTCCCCAAGACAAGAAATCAAGTGCTGTGCTGGGCAGACGTTCTCTCTCAAGGGTTTGGGTCTCCTGATCCTATTATACCTTTCAGGCCCTCTCCCATAGCTTTAGGGCCTGGATGGGGAACAGGCCTGGCACCTGCACTCAGAAGATGCGCTTAGCTTAGCAGACGTGACAGGCGGCCCTGGTCCATTCTATTTCCTGGTGGCTTGCAGTGACCTCCGAGGAGACCCTCACCTGCTGTGGCTGTCGTGAATGTTAAATCTCTTTTCAGCTGTGCCTTGAAGGCCAGACCAACAGTTCTGCTTCCCTCTGGACCTCCCGGGGCCCAGGAGAGCCAGGCTGGGAGGGGATGGTTCTTGCTTCAGCCCCCTTTGCCCTCATGATTACCACACCTCAGTCCCCCTCTCCACTAAAATCTGCAGGACTCTGCCTCTGCTCTCAGGCTGTGGGGTGAAGGTTTTTTTTTTTTTTTAAAGCGATAGCACAGCGGGTAGGGCGTTCGCCTTACAAGCGGCCAACATGGCCGACCCGAGTTTGATTCCTCCGCCCCTCTCGGAGAGCCCGGCAAGCTACCGAGAGTATTCGATATGCCAGACACAGTAACAACAAAGTCTCCAATGGAGACGTTACTGGGCCCGCTCGAGCAAATCGACGATCAACGGGAGGGCCTTTACCTTTACCTTTACCTTAAAAATACTAAGTGATGGAGAGAAAGAAAGAAAGAAAGAAAGAAAGAAAGAAAGAAAGAAAGAAAGAAAGAAAGAAAGAAAGAAAGAGAGAAAGAGAGAAAGAGAGAGAGAGAGAGAGAGAGGGAGGGAGGGAGGGAGGGAGGGAGGGAGGGAGGAAGGAAAGAAGGAAGGAAGGAAGGAAGGAAGGATGGAAAAGAAAAGGAAAAAGAAGTTGCCAAGGTTGTGGGCTTTGCATGCACAGGACCCCAGTTCGATTCTTGGCACTGTATAACCCTGACCCCAAATCCTAGCAGATGTGACCCTAGAAGCTCCAAGAACCACTGGCATGGCCAACATTGTCCCTAGCACCAAAGGACCCAAGCAGCACTACCTCCTTGTGCCCTAGCATTGAACCATATAGCCCAGTTGGCTAGGTAATGCCAGACCCCCAGAGCACTGCTTAAGAGTCCTCTCCAAAGATTTGCATGTCTTTCCCTATGTGTAATTTTTGATGACCCCTCTGATTTCTCCATGTTCCAGTCATACATGTCAGTTACCCTCCTACCTCAGGACCTTTGCACTGCCTCTTCCGCCTGATTGAGACATCTCTTTGGCTGGTTTCCTCACCTCCTGCAGTTCTTTAGTCAAATGTCCCTGATCAAAGAGATCTTCTATGGCCTCCCTAGCTCCACTGTGCCCTCCTCATTCCTGCCTCACTGTTCCTCATGCCACTTCACTCTGGACCCTTCATACATATTATTGCGTAACACCAGCCCGCTCCAGGGCTTTTCTGGCCCAAACCAGTTTCTTTCTAATTGAATCACTGTGAATTACAAAATTACAAAGATATTTATGATTGAGTTTCAGGCGCCCATTGTTCCAACACCAATCCCTTCTCTGGTGCCTACCGCCCTCCACCAATGTCCCTGGTTTCCCTCCGGTCCCTGCTTGGACACAGCAGCGCAGGAACCACCCAGGCCACACCCAGCAATGCTTGGGGGCCTTCAGAATGCTTCTTGGGGTGGGGGATAGGGCAAAGATTCAACCAGGGCCGGGAACATGCAAGCCTGCACCCCAACCACTTTACTATCTCCCAGAACCCCTGGTTTGGGCGTTTTTCTCATCCTTGTTTTGAGGGCCACACCCACCGGTGCTAGGGGAACCCCAGGGTGCTCAGGGTTCATTAGGGAAGTGGTGCTCAGGGGCTCATAGGACCCTGCTCTGTGCTGGGGCATGCTCTGTGTGAATCTCAGCCAGGACCTCCCACACACAAGGCCGGTGTTCTAACGTTTGAGCTACCCCCCTGTTCCCTAGAGCCTGGTGTTCATGTCAATATATCTTGGAATTTCGTTTGCCACGTAGTCGCCTCCAGTGCTCAGCACTCAGCCCTCCCTCATGTGTTTTTGAGATAAGCCTCCTACTAGACTCGCCACATCACCCCCGTCACTGTCCAATGAGGGAACACGGACTCAAAGACTTCAGCATCAAGATGACACAGCAAGAGCCAGAGGGATAGTGCAGTGGGTAGGACGCTTGCCTTGCAGGTGGCCATCCTGGGTTCGATCCCTGGCACCTTATATGGTCCCCTGAGCCCTGTCAGGAGGGATCCATGAGCATAGAGTCAGGAGTTAGTCATAAGCTCTACCACTGTGACCACATGCACCCTGCCACCTGCACCCCCCTCAAAAAAAAAAAAAGATGACATAGCAAAAGTCAACACTATCCCCTTCTGGAATTGTGTGCATGGGGGACCAGGGTGCGGACAGGAGGTGGCCTGGTCTCCCAACTAGATTGTCAGCTCTAGATGGAGTCCAGGGCATCCGCTGTGGAAATAGTCTGATGCGTGATTAGGGTAGCAGGTTTCTGGGGTCTTGGCAGCTGCTCCATTTCTGGTTGGTTATCTTTGACCTCTCTGGGTTCTGGCAAGCACCTAGGCCATGCAGTGGCCTGCTGTGCCCCTAGTTAGATCCCTAGGAAAGTCCCTGAGGTCACACTGCCTGGATTTGAATCAGGAAGTCTGTGCCACCATGCTTCGGCCAAGACCCTAAAATCCAACTTTGTTTTTCTTCACTGGGTGACCCTGCACAAGCTACAACACCTCTCTGCGCTACTTAATCACTCCCAAAAGAGTAGTTAAGAGCATGGAATTCACATCAGTGTCAGATATTATGATGTCTACACTCCACAGTACACAGGGACTCACAAAGCAATTTGGGGGAAGTTAAAAAGAGGAAGGGATCAAATTTAGGGTCTCCATGTGTTCTACCACTAAACCCATCTCCCTAGCCACATTATTTTTTAATTCAAAATAGAAAGACAGAACTATCAGTACATTATAAAAGTCATCTCCTCTTGGGTTTAAGAGAGTTGAAAGGATCAGCACACATGTCTTGCATGCAACTGACCTCAGTTCCATTCCTGGAAACGCACGGCCTCGTAGGCAACACTGAGTGCAATCTTAGAGGACGCTGAGCATCTCTGGGGTGACCAGTTAATCCTAGGTACTCTAGGGCTGGAGCAAAACTGCATCTCTGGATTCTAGAATTGAAATACAAGTTCAGTTGCCAGGAGTCGCCCCCAGAACCTCTCAGCACCACTTGGGAGCCTCTTACTCCCAAAATAAACCCTCTCTTTTGGTGTGCGCAGGTTGGGAGGCAGAATGGACCACACCTGGCATTTCTTAAGGGCTCTACCTGACTATTTTCTCAGGAATGAGTGCTCAAACCATGCTTGGCCTCACGCAAGGCAGTATCTTACCCCGTGTGCTATCTCTCTATACCCAGGAAACCACATCTTTATAAAAGTTGGCACTGAATCCTAAGAAGTTCACTTAAGTTAAAATTTTATATTTGTTTTCTTAGATGTTCTGTTTCATATTAAATAAGAAATAATTTTTAAAAAAAAGGCATGGAGCTCAATCAGGCAAGCCACGTTCCAGACACACTGGTAAATCCCCCAATAAACAGGAGCCATTTTCTTAGGCCTTTTTTTTTCCTGTGAACTTGTGACAGTTTCATAACTTTATTTTCTCACTTTTTTTAAATTGAAGTTATTGGTTTTTTTTTTAATTGAATTGCCGTGAGATACAGTTACTAAACTTTCATGTTTGAGTTTCAGTCATACAATGACCGGACACCCATCCCTCCACCAGTGCCCATTCTGCATCACCAATGTCCCCTTTATACCTCCCTTTTTTTATACCTCCCCCTGATCTATGGCAGACAATGTCCCCTGTACTCTCTCTCTCTACTTTTGGGCATTCTGCTTTGCAACATAGATACTGAGACGCTATCACATTTGGTCCTTTATCTACTGTCAGCACACATCTCCCTGCAACCATCATTGTCTTAGTGATCCCAGTAGGATCACTATTCCAGCTGCCTTCTCTCCCAGCTCATGAGGCAGGCTTCCAGCCATGGAGCAGTATTCCTTGTGTCTAGTGTCTTTGGGTGTCAGTCTCATATTATGTTATTTTATATTCCACAAATGAGTGCAGTTTTTCTATGGCCCTCTCTTTCTGACTCATTTCACTAAGCATGATACTTTCCATGACCATCCACTTATAAGCAAATTTCATAACTTCATCTTTCTCTCTGAGGCCTTTTTATCTCAAATAAAGGACCACCCAGGGGCAGCGAGGGGGGAGGGGTGGACAGAGACAGAGACAGAGACACAAAGAGACAGAGGTGTCTGCCATAGAGGCAGACTGGGTGGGTGGCAGGAGGGAAAGTGGGCACATTCGTGCTGGGAAACGCACACTGGTGAAGGGACAGGTGTCAGAACATTGTATGACCAAAACCCAACTATGAACAACTTTGTAACGGTGTATCTCACAGTGACTCAGTTAAACAACAGGAGGAAATACATAATGAACCTTTGCCATGTGTCAGGCCCGAAGGGAGGTACTCCAGTGAACTCATCATCAGAAAACCTCTCAACAACCTTCAGGAGAGACCATCACCACCTGTTAAGACAGTGGGATCAGTCACTGGCCCTGGTTTGCCCAGAGAGCTAGCCATCAGGTGTGACGAGGCTGTGGGACTCAGACACCACCCCTCTGCATTCATTCTTGTAGTCAGTGATCCTGAAGAATGTTTCTTACGTATATTTGTAGTTTATGGAGTATGTGTCTTAATAGGCATGTTAGACATGTGCGTATTTCGACGCCAGGAAGCCCATGGAGGATGCTTCATGGCTGAGGAAGCAAAATTCGTGTCTCCCAGGGGCTGGAGCAATAGCACAGTGGGTAGGGCGGTTGCCTTGCACGCGGCCGACCCAGGTTCGATTCCCAGCATCCCATATGGTCCCCTGAGCACCTCCAGGAGTGATTCCTGAGTACATGAGCCAGGAGTAATCCCTGTGCAACACTGGGTGTGACCCAAAAAGAAAAAAAAATTGTGTCTCCCAAGTCATGCTGGGTGTCCAGACCCGGAGCTGACCAACGGGAGGCGAGCGCCTGGAGAGACTTCCAGGCTGCATCTGGGCTTGGTGGGGGCTGGGGAGGGTCAGGATCCTGACCCTAAAGGATGGAGGCAAGGACGTTTGCAGAGGGACACGGAGGATGCAGGAAGGACCTCAGAGACTGAGCAGCTCAGCAGGTTTTGTGATTTCTCAAGACGGTTTCTCCCTGGGGTCAGCTCTGCCTGCAGTCGGAAGGCTGGCAGCACTGAGGGGAGAGCTGTCTGTGGGGTCCCGGTGAGCCGCCTAGGAGGGAATCAGAACACAGAAGCGGCCCACCGCCTCCCCAGCCTGCCCGGCCCCGTGGGCATTTGTCTGAACCCGGACGCCCTCTTGTGGCCTCTCTTATCTTTGCATGGACCCTGCGAGTGTCCTCCGTGCATAGACCATTTCTGTCCCTAATCCCAGTCTTTCCCGCTCCACCGCGGGCCAAAAGCATAATCACAGCCCTTCAGCTATTCCTATGTGACTTCAGGATGCAGAACGTGGCAACTTCTAGCCTTGTGCGACTCTCAGGGGACACAGCCAGGTGACGGTGAAGCGTCTAAGAATAACCTCAGGTTCAAATCCTAACCTCAGTGTTTGGGAGCAACTGAACAACCTTATTGACCTTCCCTTTTCCTTCAAGACATGATGGGCATTTAATGGGCAGTGGAAATAAATCCTTGGACCTTGGACTCTGAATGCAGAATTGATGCTGGGGTGGGGGGGTGTGGCTGGGGGGGGACGTGGCATAAGAACGGTGTGGAAGATACAGGGAATTTTGCTAGTGGAGGGAGGGAAGTAACTTTGTACGCCGAAAGCATAAACACTTACTATGTCTGAATGAAAATAATTTTTCTTCAAGAAGAATTGGGGGGGAAGGGGGCTGGAGCAATAGCACAGCGAGTAAGGCGTTTGCCTTGCACTCAGCCAACATGGTCGACACAGGTTCGATTCCCAGCATCCCATATGTTCCCCTGAGCACCGCCAGGAGCAATTCCTGAGTGCATGAGCCAGGAGTAACCCCTGAGCATCGCCAGGTGTGACCCAAAAAGCAAAAAAAAAAAAAAAAGAAGAATCAGGGGGGAAAGATAAGGGTCATAATATTTTCTACCTGGCAGTTTTCAGGGATTACTCCTGGTTTGGTGCTCAAGAGTGCCCCCCTGATGGTGCTAAGGGGACAATGTGTGATCAAACCAGGGTGGGTGACATGCAAGACAAGTAAGGGCTTTATCCCCCATGCTCTCTTTCATGGCCGCTATTTTACGTTTTAAAGAGTGGTGGGAATTAAATGGAAAAATACCCATGAGCTATTGAATCTGTGAAGCCCCAATACCATCCCTGCTACCCATCCCCCATGCATGCTCAACTTGGGGGACCTGAAACCTGATCTGTTGGGGAATTGGGGAACAGTTTTCCCCCAACGTGCCCAAACACATTGCACACCAGGTCCGGGCAGACGTGAGGCAAAGAATGACAGGCGCGCGAAGAAACACCCTCCAGGAGTAGCTGATTGCTGTTCACTTTATTGCCATATTTTATAGAGCATCTTGGCTTACAAGAAGGCCCAATCACAAGAAGTCCAGCATTATTGGCCTATCATCTCTCCTACTCTGCTTTGCCCCGGTCCAATCCCAATCAAGGCTAGATGCTGTGGTTAGGATGACCTGCTAAGCGTACGTGACAGTTTCTGTGTCTTGGGCGCATGTTATTAGGAGGTTCAGTGAGGTTCAACGCCAAACACTCTGTGCTGATACCCTGTTCTTGCCAACTCTGCCCAGATACTCCCTCTTTCGAAGATTCACTTCTAAGCCACTTTGCAAGGCCGGGTCTTATCTGCCCCAGTGTCCGTCACGACGCTCCACGCTGATCGTCCCGGGGGGGACTCTCTAGTGAGGCCACCATCTCTTTATTTCAGAGAGCAGTGCTAGTCTCGCTTCCAGGAAGATGGCTAGTCAGCAGCAAGGCCTGGTGCTCACCCCCTCCTTCCAACTGTCACGTCTTTGGCATCAGGCTGGGCCATGTTTTTCGTGGCTGCCCACTCGGTGAAGGGGTACAGAGCACAGAGGGGTTTTTAAGACAATGAAATTATTGTCTGATACTATAATGGTGGGTATGGGTCATATATTTGTATAAACTCAAAAGGACTCACAATACCAAGTGTGAGCCCAAATGTCAATGGTGGGCTATAGGTGAAAACAGGGTACAAATGTAGCTTTCCAACTGTCACTGATGTGCCACTCTGGGAGAATGTACCACGCTGGAAGAATGCTGATAAAGGGAGAAGCTGTGTGTTTGGGGGGGGGGGGATTGAGGGGGGTAGAGAAAGGGAATGTTTGCTCTCAATTTTTCCATAAATATTAACTTGCCATAAAAATGTGTATTCAAAATATATTTGTTTTGGTTTTGTTTTTTTGCTTTTTGGATCACACCTGGCGTTGCACAGGGCTTACTCCTGGCTCATGCACTCAGGAGTTACTCCTGATGGTGCTCAGGGGACTATATGGGATGCTGGGAATTGAACCCGGGTTGGCCATGTGCAAGGCAAACGCCCTATCTGCTGTGCTATTGCTAGATGCCCTAAAATTGCTGGGCGATGCACTTCAAGGCCACAATGAGAAAGCACCTCAGACCCACTCAGGCACCTTTCACTAGAGAAAATAAGTAACAAGTGTCAGCAAAATCAGAGCCTCTGAGACTTAATTTCAGGAGGGGGTGGGTAAAACATTACCCCAGCTGTGGCAGCAATACAATGATTCCTTGAATAACCAATGCTATTGATTTAACAATTCCATTTGGGGGATATATTTTCAAAAGAATGGAAATCAGGATCCTGATAAAATATTAATCTCACTCCTCACCGTGAAAACAGCAGCATTATTCACAGTATCCAAAAGGTAGGGGCACTCCAAATATCCAACAACAGATGATTAGACAAGCATCTAAAATGTGATAATGATAGATGATAAACAGCTTGAAAAAACACAATTGGGTATGGATATTGTTAGACTTTAAGCAGGAAAGAAATTCTTGCACCTGTTATGATGTAGGTAAACCCTGAGGGCAGGGCTAAGGAGCTAGTGAAAATGCTGGAGTACTTGCCCAGGACCATACGCACCAAGTGGCCTCCAAGCACCTTCAGGTGTGGCCGCGAGGGCCCTGAGGACAACCATGATGGCCCCTCAGCACCGCATCACTGAGTCAGAGTTTCCAGCCTTCCAGCCAACAGCACCAGACCAGGCATGGCTGAGAATGGTCACCAGCTCCCGAGCAACGCTGGAAGGTATCTAGCACACCACCCTCAAGGAAAATGCCTGCTGATATTATGGTCAGTGAAGCAAACCATCCACCAAAGGACAAGTGCCATACAGTTTCACTTACATAAAATTCCTAGACCAGTCAAATCCTTAGAAAGGGAAGCAGAGGGTTCCCGAGGACCAGGAGGTGAAAGGAATGGAAAGTTTTTTTTGTTTAAAGGTAGAGTCGCCATTTGTGGAACATTTAAAAAAAAATAAACAGTATGAGACTAACACCCAAGGACAGTAGAAACAAGGGCCAGGAGGATTGTTCCACAGTTGGAAGCCTCAAGGGCTGGGGGAGAGGCAGTTGGGACAGAGAAGGGACCATTATGACAATGATGGTCGGGAGGGATGACTCTGGAAGGGAGATGAGTGCTGAAAGTGGGTAAAGGACCAAACGACGGCCTCTCAGTATCTGTATTGCTAACTATAATACCCAAAAGGGAGAGAGAGAGACAGAGAGACAGAAAGATACAGAGACAGAGAGACAGAGACAGAGAGACAGAGACAGAGATAGAGAAGAAAAGTGCCTGTCATAGAGGCAGGCCAGGGGAGGTGAGTATGACAGGAGGGGAACTGGAGACATTGGTGATGGGAAATGTACACTCAGGGAGGGACGGGTGTTGGAACTTTGTACGACTCAAACCCGATCACAAAAGTTTTGTTACTATCTCACAGTGATATGACTTCAAAAAATTAATTAAAAAATTTAAATAATAAATGTAAAGCCAACACAGGTTGTTTTAGTTTGGGGGCCGCACAGCGGTGCTCAGGGCTTCTTCCTGGCTCTGTGCTCAGGGGTCACTCATGACAGGACTCAGGTGACTCTATGAGGTGCCGGAGATTGCACCTGGGTGGACCGCATGTAAAGAAAGCACCTTCCCCACTCTTGATCTCTCCAGCCCACAGAGTCTCAGTTTTGCAAGATCTTGCCAAGAGTTCAGGAGAAGAATCCTAGTGACAATTGTACAATAATATGAATATATTTTATACCACTAAGCTCCATTTCATTTGGTAAAGATTGCAAAATAGTATGCTATGTGTATTCTTACACAATGAGCATATATTTTAACTAATATATTTAAAATTATAACATAAATTTTTAAAATTATAACATGTTTTTATTTTATTTATTTATTTATTTTGCTTTTTTGGGTCACACCCGGCGATGCACAGGGGTTACTCCTGGCTCTGCACTCAGGAGTTACTCCTGGCGGTGCTCAGGGAACCATATGGGATGATGGGAATTGAACCCAGGTCGGCTGCATGCAAGGCAAATGCCCTACCCGCTGTGCTATCTCTCCAGCCCCTATAACATGTTTTTAAAGGCATATATATTTCAGGTGTCCCATATGTTGGACACCACACGGACCAGGGGAACTAGACTTGGGCTGTTAGCATTCAACATTATGAGTCAATGAGGGCTTCCTGGAGGAGGTTGGGCATTTGGGTTGATGTTAGGGCAGAGGAATAAAAGAATTTCAGTGGTGAGTGAGTCTACCTTAACGCCTCTTGGACACAACTCCTCAGATTAGCGCTTCAAGGTTACCAAGGAGACAGGGAGCTTGGAACATCTACATTGCTGTCACTTGGCAACCAGGAACTAGCCAGAGCAGCCGCAGGTCACATTCTCCCCACCATCTCAGGCCTCCTCTCTGGCATGGGCTCCCCGAGACCCAGGCAGCGGGGGCCCATCTGGGAAGTGGCATCTTCCATCTAAAGGGATTCCAACCATTCACAGGTCTCATAGGGAAAACCCCCGTTGATGGAGGTAAGAGCACAGAAAGTGCTGGATCAGCGGGGAGTGGAGGCATGAGATAGTCTTTAGCCCAGAGTGGGAGTGGGGGGGGGGGGTCCTCCCATTTGTCCCCATCCCTGGGGAATCCTGAGGTCTAGGGCACTCAGAACACATTACTAGCCCCCAAGTGAGTCACAGACTAATGCTAAGTCACTAAGAGCTAGTGCTCACGCGTAGTCTTGAAATACAGGTGCAAGTGTCCACTCTAAGCTGGCAGCAGGGCCAGCATTCACCAAACTGGCGATTGGTTCCTAGTGGGATGGGCATAGATACCACCTTACAGTGACCCTGCTCAGAGGTCATCTCTAAACAACCAAGGTTGCTTTCTCTAAACGTCTCTAGACTGAGGGTATTCACGTTCCCAGAAGTGGCCTTCAACCTGCGGCCATGGGAGGGTGGGTGAAAAAAAAAAAGAATCTCCCAGTTCCCAAGCTCTGAATTATATCATCTGAATTATATCATTGTTATATCATTATCATTATCAGACACATCGTATATGGGCCCCAGAGGTAATCCAGTTGATGATGCAATGCCTCTGAGCTGTCCTACCTTTCCTGCCCAGGCCCCACCCCACGACGGCTGCTCTGGACACAATTACGTCCCCTCCCCCAAATACTCAGATCTTTGTTTCTTGTTGGCTTTGGAGACAGCTCAAGCTCACACCAAGATAATGGTGCATAGCAAAGAACCTAGATGCCATGGGACTCTGGCTCTCGCTGACTGTATGCCAAGCAGTGGTTCGTGAACCAAGGGGTGGAAATGGAGCCGCCGTCTGTCCAGCTGAGAGGTGTGCATGCCCATAAAAAACATAAAGTGGTAATAAGCTAACCAGTAGTCAGCATGCTTTTTACCAGCACCACGGAACCAGCCATTCTAATCAGCTCCAATTAAAAAATCTCTTTTTCGCCAAGGCAGCCAGCAGCTTACATGCTGTCCCATACTCCCCCCTGGCCAACCCACTGTGGCTCATTGCCCACAGGGGACAGTCGTCATGGGCAGAGAAGATGAGAGAAGGCCTCCCTCAGAAGGTGCCACAGATCCTCTCATCACACATGGCTAGTTAAACATCACACTTCTGAGTCTTTGCAGACACCGTTTGCTTTGGTGGGAACACCTTTTGTTCCTCAGTTAACTCTCCAGCTTCCATTCTGGTTCAGTCCTTTTCAGTCTCGGGTCAGAGGACTGCTCCTCCAAGGAGCCTCCTCTGACCCCAGACTGAATACATTATACTTCAGGGCTTACACAGACCTTCAAGGGCCTCCACACTGGCATCTTTAAGGTAAAGGTAAAGGCCCTCCCGTTGATCGTCGATTTGCTCGAGCGGGCCCAGTAACGTCTCCATGGGAGACTTTGTTGTTACTGTGTCTGGCATATCGAATACTCTCGGTAGCTTGCCGGGCTCTCCGAGAGGGGCGGAGGAATCGAACTCGGGTCGGCCATGTTGGCCGCTTGTAAGGCGAATGCCCTACCCGCTGTGCTATCGCTCCATCTGGCATCTTTGGTACTGGGTTATCTTGTCTCACTCTCGTCTAAAACAATCATGAGGGGGGTGGGCTGGAGCGATAGCACAACGGGCAGGCCGTTTGCCTTGCACTAGGCCGACCCGGGTTTGATTCCCAGCATCTCATATGGTTCCCCAAGCACTGCCAGGAGTAATTCCTGAGTGCATGAGCCAGGAGTAACCCCTGAGCATCGCCAGGTGTGACCCCAAAAGCAAAGATAAATAAATAAAATTTTAAAAAATTATGAGGGATTCCATGGGGGGTTGGGGGACACCAACGCAGCCAGTTCATCTGGATCTGGCTCACAGTGGGCACTACAGGAGGACTCCTCTGAGTAGGAACCTTTGAGTAATACCTACCTGTTCATGGGAACCCAGTCTACAGCTTTAGTGAATGGTGGGTTGAATGAACTAGTCCACTGGGCGTTTCAACAACCAGGAAAGGTTTTGCCATCAGAAGGGACCCAGTAAGTGGAAGCAGGGGAGCTGGAAAGTATGCAGAATCTTAGCTGCTGAGTGTAGAACACTCTTAGGGAGAGAGAAAATGGAGTCCAGCAGTTGAGAGTCTGGTCCACTTGCCAGTGAGATGATGATGCATCATCTGAGATGGAAAACACTAAGTTTGTTTAGGTAGAAACGATAAGTGGATTTGAAGAAATTTGTCGAGGAAGGGAAGGGCAAATACAAGATTGAAACCGGTTCTTTTACAAAATTATTGTTCTGGTTGTAACATGGTTACAATCGTGTTAACATTCATGTTTTTGATGTACAAAGTTACTGGCACCTTCAGGACCACCCGAGTCTCCAGACCCTCCAGCATAGATTGAAATTTGATAGTGGATCCATCGTTCGGGGTAGCTTCAGTTCCCTGAGCTGGTGCTGTCATGGGCAAACAGAGGTCATCAAGGAACATCCCTCAGAATGGTTGATAGTGAGGTGAAGCGTGGGGCACAGGTTCTAGCGCACAATACGCACGTCCACGTTTTGTTGTAGGAGGCAGATTGTTGGGTCCCTGCACCGTGTCTGCTACTCCCAAGCTGCCAGTGGCATCTTGGTCACCTCCGTGCCTGTTCCACTCATCTGCACAATGGCTCGATCAATGCACCCCCCTTATAGGGATGGGTTGCGAGGATTGCGTAAAAGAATGCCAGCTGGGGGCTGGAGCAATAGCACAGCGGGTAGGGCGTTTGCCTTGCACGCGGCCAACTCGGGTTCGATTCCCAGCATCCCATATGGTCCCCTGAGCACCGCCAGGGGTAATTCCTGAGTGCTGAGCCAGGAGTAACCCCTGTGCATCGCCAGGTGTGACCCAAACCCCCCCCCCAAAAAGATAAGCATGCCAGCAAAGCACCTAGAGTCACGTGGCACACAGCGGGCACCGCACAAGTGCCAACCGTCGCGAGGAAAGGCTTCAGCCCCGTTGCCTAACCTCTTCCCCCACCCTGCGTACGGAGGGGGAGTCAGTGGCCCAGAGCAAGGCGCCCTTCCGGGCAGGCACCGATCCTGTCAGCCACAAAGATGCAGCTTCGGGGTCCGGCCCCATGCACCCCGCCCTCACCCCGCCAACGCCCCCGCCCCCACCCCCCAACCCTCCGGCGCCCGCGCGCGGCCCGCGGAACTGGCAGCGCGGAGCTCGGTTTCCCGCCGGACGCGAGGCGGCGCCGCGCCGGGAGCCACTTCCGGCAGCCGCGCCCCGCCCCCCGGGCGTCCCCGTTTCGGCCGCAGGTGGAGACGCCGCCGCGCCCCGAGGAGCAGCGCAGCCGAGTCGTCGGGCGCGGAGGGCGCCGGAGCGGCCGTGGCGGCCATGGCGGGCCTGGAGGTCCTGTACGCGTCGGCCGCGCCCTCGCTCAGCTGCGCGCAGGACGCGCTCGTCTGCTTCCTGCACTGGGAGCTGGTCACGCACGGCTACTCCGGCCTGGGCGCTGGCGAGCAGGTAGGCGCGAGGGACGCACACGCACACGGATGTGCACACGGGGACACACACAGACACACTCAGACACGCACACACACAGACACAGACACGCACATACACACACGCACGCAGACACGCACACACACGCACACAGACACGCACACACAGACATAGACGCACACAGACACACACACAGACACAAGCACACACCCAGACACACGCACACACAGACGTACTCAGACACAGACACGCATATACACACGCACAGACACACACAGACACGCAGACACAGCACACACGCACACAGACACACATGCACACACAGACACACACACAGACACACACGAAGAGACACACAGACACAAGCACAGACACACACGAACAGACTCAGACACAAGCACAGGCAAACACAGACACACACACATGCACACACAGACACACACAGACACACACGAACAGACACACAGACACACACGAACAGACACACAGACACAAGCACAGACACACGCACACAGACACACAAGCACACACACCCTGGGGGCTTTGTCTGAGTCCCCTGACACCTTAGGGACATCAGACTGGTATTGACATCGTCCAGGGAGGATCTGTCACCCCTTGCTGTAAACTATGCGCCCCTAAATTTTCAAAAACGTGCAGAGAGAATATGATGGTCCTTTTTTTTTTTTAATTGAATCACAGTGATCAACAAATTTACAAAGTTGTCATGAGTAGATTTGAGTCGTAATGTTCCAACATCCGTCCCTTCACCAGTGTACCTTGCCCACCACCAATGATCCCAGTTTCCCTCCTGCCCTCCACCCTCCACCCCATCCTGCCACTCTGGCTGCCCACTCATCCTCTTAGGGGAGCCCAGAAGTGAGGGGTGCCCCCTGGCAGTCTGCCCCTAGTGCTGATCATACCTGCCCTCCATGGGGACGGCATTTGTATTCCACTCTTGGCGGGGGGTGTGGGGTGTGTTTTTGCTTCTCCCTGTAGAGACCCCACGCAGAGGCGTCATTACTATTGTTTTATTTGGCGGGGGGTGGGAGGGGGGGCTCTCTGGCCGAGGCCAGGAGATTCTGCTGACCTAGAGTGTTTGTCAGACTGAAGATGTTTCTGTGGCCTGCTGCCACCTCCCGCCACCCTTTCAGAGGTGATAAGAGAGCATGGAAGGCGTCCTAGATGTCTACTTGGTCGTTTGACAATTAAACAGAAAAAAATAAATTTCTGCTTTTTCTCTTTGATGTTGTCTCCCTTGACACAGGGAAATTGTGTACATAGAGTATTACTAAAAGTAACAAAGCTATTGGCTTCATGAAAATTCTTGTGCTTAAATTGTTTCTTGAAGCTCAAACCAGCTTTTCAGCTCCTGGATGGGCTAGGTGGCCAGGGGACAAAGATGGCCATAGATTTGAGGTAGAGAATTGGGGTTTCTGCTGTTGGGGCCTAAGGGCTCTGTTTCCTTTGGATATGTTTCTGCGCCTAGGCCGTGGGATGGACTTGCAGCTGTTACACAGTGCCACCAGGCCCAGGTCTCTGTCAGAGGGACAGTCCTTACTTTCTTGGGGCTTGTCCAGCTGGCCTTGCTAATAAAAGCCCCCAGCAGTCGCCCATCTGGACCTCTGGATGCCAGGCCCATTCTGCCCTTGACTCACCAGGACCATGGGCACATGCAGCCCTCAGAGCCCTGTTTTTCATCAGAGGAGAGGTAGTTCAACTCCACAGCACGCTCGCTGGGCTGGCCAGTTTCCATCTGTAGCTCTCTGGAATGCCTGATACTGATGTTAGGGCCTAGAGGACTGATGGATACCGTGTTTGGCTGTTATCACCAGGGCCAGTGCCCCGCTGTCCCATCAGTCTCATCAGTCTGCCCTATATCAGAGCTGGTCTCAGCCTGGGAAACTCTGATTCCAGTGCAGTAGGAGCTTCACCTCCCAGGGCCCCCAGAAATGATGGGATAGTGAGCAGATCAAATTGGGGGGGTGGGGGTAGAGGGGCAGACAGACAAACAGAAGTGTCTGCCATAGAGGCAGGCTGGGGAGGATGGGTGGCAGGAGGGAAACTGGGGATGATGGTGGTGGGAAATGTGTGTGCACTGTGATGGGATGGGCATTGGAACATTGTATGACCTGAAATCCAATCACGAACAACTTTGTAACTGTGTATCTCACAGTGATTCGATAAAAATGGAGAGGGGGTAGATTATTACTGATTAAAAAAAATCCTGGTGGGTTGTCAGGAAGATAACTACACATTGCCCCCACCCCCCTACACAAATCTACCTTTAAACAAACAGCAGAAAGTGCCCCCAATTACATTGGAGGTCTCAGCTGCATCCCTGGATCATTCTGTACTCTGCCCCCACCTGGAGCAACACCCTGCTTCCAAAACTTTTGCAAATTTCCCAGGAACTTGTTGGGGGAGGAGAACAGTTTCTTTTTCCTACAAGTAGCATAGTGGTTGAATCAGTTTCACTTTTGTTTCTGTGGGTTTCATTTTGCTTCAGGTCTGTGAGTTTCCTTATCCTTAGCCAAGTCTTCACACAGGACGTTTAGAGTAGTGGGACCCCTCTCCCGCTGTGGAAAGAGGCGAGGCCTCAAACCTCTGTTCATCTCCCTAAGGGGGTGTTGCCCCCCAGCAACTTGATGATCCTCTTGCAAATTGCCCGAGTTCCTAGTAATGAAAAACGCAGTCTCAGAATCTCACGGTAGCCCTGAGGTGAGTGGCCTTGTTCTTGGCAGGAGAAGGTGCTTCTCTTTAGACCAAGGCTGCAGATTTCTTGACAGGTCCTACCCGGGGCTGTACTATAAAGCACTGTCTTTATACAGCTGTGAGGGAGGAGCACCAAAAGAGAGTTCAGGCCTGGCTCCCGCACCTCTAACTTGTTGTGTGGCTTTGGGTTCCTGCCTTCTGACCTCCACGCATCAAAGAAATGAGTACAAGGACAAGGGTCCTTGAGAGTTTTGTGTCCTGATCCTCCTTTCTACCCTACTGTCTCCTTAGCCAGGTCCCAGCGATAAGAAATCAGAACTTCTGCCTCCCGAGTGGAACAGCAACAAAGACCTGTATGTCCTCCGGTATGAGTCTAAGGATGGGTCCAAAAAACTCCTCCTGAAGGCTGTCACTGTGGAGAACAGCATGATCATCAACGTGCTGGTGAGGTGCTGGGCTCAGGGGCTGGCCTCTGGCAGTGGACGTTGGGCGCCTTTTTGAAATCCATAACCAGTGTGACTCTAGAACCTAAAATGCTTATAAAGTCCTTACTTGACCTGAGGTGAGAACCCTGAATAGTGGAATAGAGACTATTATAGAAAACATTTAAATAAAAAAAAAGCTGTGTGCTTAGAGATGCTGACCACCTAGTTTTGTAGAAGGGAGAAGGACTTTCCAATATGGGGACTGGTCAGATAACCACTCATGGGTAAATAAGGTCAGTCCGTTTTGTGGCAGACAGTAGGAGGGCATAAAGCTCAGTGCAGTCCTAGGGAACTGGCTCTTCTAGCTTTTCACTCGGCCTACGTGTATATTGCCTGGAAGGTTTGACATTTCATGCTTCCTGTGCTGGAAAGTTCTTTCCCCTCTGCCATTGGCCACCATACCCAGAGCACGCCTTTCTCTACTCTAGCCAGCTCGTCTCAAAAGTCCCATTCTCCTTGCCAGAAGAATCTACATTTTTATTTTCACCATCATTTTATTTTCCTGCCTGGTGCTTGCCACAATTTGCAGTTATATATTTACGCTTTGATAATGTTTATGTTCTGCCTATAAGCACCTTGAGGACCACTAATATTGTGCCCCTATTATTTATACGCATGCTAAAAGTGTCTGCCTGTACTGCATCTTGCTGTTCTCACTCAGTATGTTTTGGAGACTACATGGAGTGGTTGGGCTGGAATAATAGCACAGCAGGTAGGGCATTTGCCTTGCACGCAGCCAGCATGGCCGACCCGAGTTCGATTTCCTCCGCCCCTCTCGGAGAGCCTGACAAGCTACCGAGAGTATCGAGCCCGCACGGCAAAGCCTGGCAAGCGCCCCATGATGTATTTGATATGCCAAACACAGTAACAGTTGTCACAATGGAGATGTTACTGGGCCCGCTTGAGCAGTATGAACAACGGGAGGACAGGGACAGTGACAGTGACAGTGATGTGGTTATAAATATATCTTGCAGACTCTACTATGTGGTATTCTTTGGTACTATAATTTATTCATCTCTCTTTTGTTAACTATTTAGATTTATCTCCCTTTTATTAACTATTTAGATCCAATTTATTCATCTCCCTTTTATTAACTATTTAGGTCTTTAATCAGTGCATTCAGTTAGTTTACACAGATCGGTTTATTGAAAGAACCAGGATGGGTTGCGCATTGAATTGTTCAGATTTCTAGTCTGGTCTTCCAGAACAGTGCCTGCAACATGTCATGGAAACCACTGCTGCTGCCCCCGGGCATTAAGTACTGGGCCACCAGCCTGGTGCCCTTCCTCTGCGCTGCCAACACCATGCCTGCTGTCCCTGCTGCTTCCCTGTTTAGCTGATATCTGCCATCTGCCAGCTGGCTTCTCCTTGTCACCCACCTCCAAGTCAAAAGTTGTACTTCCATTTAGACTCTCAGTTATATTCATGTGCTTAAGCCTCAAAAGAGCTTAAGGGAATAAAGGGCGTTTTCTGGGCTTTGCTTGGAAAGGTGATTTCCCATGTCAGCACTGTTCCTAAGCTGTGATGTCTTGAAATGCATAGATATATTCAAGTTGAAGATTCGATTGTTACCGTTCTCCCCACACCCCCCCAACCCCCTTAGCCCAGAAATATTCCTGTTCTCTCATTTTTCTGTTTGCATTTTTCTAGGAATGTGGCTCACAGCAAGTGTCAGACTTGACCCTGAATTTGGATGATTATATTGATTCAGAACACCTGGGTGACTTCCACAGGTACTTCAAAGGGGGGGTGTTCCCAGGGGATGAGATGAGAGACCCAGTGGCCAGATAAAAGGACTAGGTGGAAATGTCCAGAAGAAGGTTTCTGGAAGATTCCTTTGTCTCCCAAACACTGACTTCTCAGTTCATATTTTATTTCTAACTGAAAGTTGTTCACTATTAATTGAAAGTGTTCTTCTCAGAGAAGACCTATAAAAGTTGCCTCAGGAAGTGAAGTGACTTGAGCCAGAAGCCCACCAGAGCAGCAGTGGTCGCAGAGTGTGAGGATGCGGGAGTCAGTGGTGGGATCAGAGAGCAGATTCCTGAAAAGGGGCCACCTTGCCCAGTCTCCTGTCCTCCTCAGGTTTGGTTCTTCAGAGCATCTCAAACCAAGTGCAATTCCCTATACGGCCATGGCCACATACGTGCCTGTGTCTGCACAGCCTCTTGTGGTCTGCCCTAAGTGATGCTTTTGGTGCAGTGGATGAACCCACTTAGGGTAGCCCCACATGCTTAGAGTAAGAATTAAGTGGTCATCCTTGTGGTGTGAGGGTGTGTTTCGTAAGAAACTGCCAGGCCTTTCTAAAGCAGTGCTACCATTTGTACGTTTACCAACAGTAAATGAGTTTCATCTCTCCATATTTTCCCGGGTATTTTGTGGTATGTGTTTTACAGATTTGGGGCATTCTAATCAGTGTGTAGTGACATCTCATTGTTTTAATTTATGGTTTTCTAATGATAGGATGTTGCGTTTCTGTGCTCATCTACTATATATATATATATATATATATATATATATATATATATATTGTTTGGTGGGCAGGGGGGTCTGCCTAGAGTTTTTGTTGAGCTTTAATAATATTTCGGTTAATAGTCCTGTACCCTCTTCGCAAATATATTTTCCTAATCTCTCCTAAAAGTTCTCATCTTAACCTTTCATTTGAATTAGCAACGCCAAAGAAAGATAGTTTGGGTTAGTGAGATACAAACTCTGGTTCCAATCGCCAGCACCACGTGTGGTCCCAGAGCACCACTGGAGGTCACGCCTGAGCACTGCCAGAGGAGGCCCAAAGCGAAAACCAGAAAAGGCTAGAGAAAATAGTTTGCAAAATTGTTAGTGACAACCCTTTCCTCCGCCTCTCTAGGAGAGCCCAGCAAGCTACCGAGAGTCACCCGTACGGCAAAGCCTGACAAGCTACCCGTGACATATTTGATATGCCAAACACAGTAACAAGTCTCACAGTGTTACTGGGTCCACTCGAGCAAATCGATAAACAATGGGAGGACAGTGACAGCGACCCTTATACCCATCACCTAGATTTATCCATTTTTATCATTTGATTAATTTTCCTATTTTTTTCATTTTGAATCATCAGAATTCTTTTCAGATTTTATGCGCCTTTACTTCTGACTTTCTGCTGTCCTCCTTGACCCTGTGTGAACAATGCCCTCATCACACAGGGAGGGTGAGTACATACATGCAGGTTACTGTGTGCAGCCCGGACTGTGACTGCCTTATTCATCACAGTGCTGTGCTTTGTAGCTCATCTCCGACTGTGAGTGTGCTGGTGTTTCCTCATCTATTCAAGGAGCACACATTGGCGTTTGTTTCCATGACTCTGTAATTGCATTTAGTATAAAAGTTCCCTAGAAGTGCTTTTGGTATTGGGCGTTTTTGAAGACTAAAGATTAGTCATTGTGTTGAACGTTCAGATAGTTTCCTCATCATCACTCTATTCAGGCTGAGCATTTTCAACAGGAGGACTTTGTAGGTGAATCTGTGTTTAATGTTATATCAGGCACTTGACTTTTGTCTCAGCATTGAATTTGTTCTGAGCTATCTCTTAGTTCTGACAGCGTCTGCCAGACTGCTACAGTAAAGACATTTGTTCGCACTTGGGTATAGCAAGTGATCTCATACTAGGAGACTTAATATTCTGCTTTCTTTATTCCTCCACCTTTCGAAGAAATAAATGAACCATTCTTTGATGCAGTGGTTTTTATCCGCTATTTATTATAATCCTTAGCAGAATCACTTGTCACTGTGATTATAATCTTCTTAGAACTTCAGGGGGTGCTCCCTGGTAGTGCTCAGAAAGTCTGGGGTGCCCACTGCTAATTCTTGACCAACCAGGCTGGCAATTCAGTGCAGGGGCCCAAGGCTGTGATGCCGGTTGGGCCCTACAATGCCCAAGATCACCTGGACCACACCCAGCGGTGCTGGGAGCTCTACAGAGCTGCACCCATTGTTGGTCAGGAGACTGTGTAGTGCTAGGAGTTGAACTTGGGTAGGGCACATGCCTAAGTTCTCTGATCATTTTATAATTATCATGGGACTCTAATCCTCTTTATTTCAGTTTCATCTTTCTTCTTTGGAGTGCCGTTGCCCAGTATCAAGACTCATGTTCATGGATTGATCCTAAAATAAACACACAGTTTCTTTTTTTTTCTTTTTTTAAAAAAATTTTTATTAGTGAAGCACCATGAGGTACAGTTGTAGACTTACAAATTTTTGTGCTTGGGTTTCAGTTATACAATGATCAAAATACCCACCCCTCCACCAGTGCCCATTTTCCACCACCACGGGTTCCAGTATCCCTCCCCCCATCCCACACTGCCTCTCTGGCAGGGAATTCCCTTTTGTTCTCTCTCTCCTTTTGGGTGTTGTGGTTTGCAAAAGAGGCGTTGAGTGGCATTCATGTTTGGTCTATAGTCTACTTTCAGGACACACATAGTTTCTTAACTACTTCATCAGGAACTCCCAAGAACAATGCTACTCAGTTCCAAAATTGATTTTTTTTTTTTTTGGTCCTTTGACTGTTTTACAGGGGGTGTTTTTAGTCAGAATTCTGCATTCAAAAGCCAGTTAGACTAATGCTGTTTTTCCATCAGTAGCAATGAAGTTACCTGTTTGATAATTGATGGGTCAGTTTAGTTCCACTTTATGCCATATTGGCGTTCTTTCCCCGGTGCTGTAAGGCTTTAGGAGCAAACTGGTATCTCTAAAATCAAGTTACTAAAGCTGCCTTGCAGCCCCTTGGGGTTCATTTATGTTAAGTTAGTGACCTTGAACCTGCTGCTTTCCTCTCAGATTTCCAAACCTCTTCTGCCCTTTCTCTGGCCACCCCCTGCATCTCCTGCCCTCATCCATGCAGCTCTCCTTGAGAATACATCTACTTTCCTACATGCTACCTTCCAGTTGATTTTCCACATAGCAGTCTTATAAAACATAGAAAAGATCATGTGAATAGCTTTGCTTGAGGCACTGAAGAGGAGGCAGTACAGTAAATAAGCCTTGCATGCTGCTGACCCTGATTCAGTTTTCAGCACAGAGCCAGGAGTAAGTTCAATGGGTGCAACCCCAAAACCAAAAGTAAAATGCTTTTTTTTTTTTTTCAGGAAAAAAAATCTTTTTTTAATAAATCACCATGAGGTACAGTTACAGACTTACAAACTTTCATGCTTACAATGATCGAGTACCCATCCCTCTACCAGTGCCCATTCTCCACCACCAATGTTCCCAGTAAATGCTTTAAATCATGGCTTGAAACCTCCCAGTCATGGCATCTCACACACATTAGAATGACTGCACGTGTTGGTGAGGAGTGAAAAAATTGGAATTGTCACAAGTAAGATCACATCCACTAAGGAAGGCAGTGCAGAGGTTACTCGGAAAATTACCCCTGTGATTTTGCAGTTTCATTCACATCTGGACATATGCCCAGGAGAATTGAAATCAGTGACTTCAAAAATACTTTGCACAGGGGCTGGAGCAATAGCACAATGGGTAGGGTGTGTGCCTTGCACGCAGCCGACCTACGTTGGATTCCCAGCATCCCATATGGTCCCCCGAGCACCGCCATAAGTAATTCCTGAGTGCATGAACCAGGAGTAACTCCTGTACATGGCTGGGTGTGACTCAAAAAGCAAAAAAAAAAAATTTGCACCTGTGCTCATAGAGTATTCTTTACAGGAGCCAATAATTGGCAGCAACCAAAATATCTATGAATAATACCTAGGACTGACGCTTGGATAAACAAAGCATGATGGAGATGAAATATTATTTAGCTTTAAAAGGGGAGGGGTGGGCCGGAGAGAGAGTACACAGGTTAAGGAATATGCCTTGCATGCAGCCGACCTGTTTGATCCCAGGTACCACGTCCTCTGACCTTCACACTGAAACAGGCCCAGCTGACTGGAATCACCAGGACAGGCCCCAAGCCTCCTGAGCATCACTTGGGAGACCCCAAAATATAAGTATATTTTAAAAATGGAAAGGAAGTGCTGACACAAGCGACAACAAGGTGACCCTATTCGCAGAAAGTACAGTGATGGCTGGGGCCTTGGCGAGTTAGGTCTTAGTTCCAGTTTCAAGATGAAGTGAGTTTTGGAGATGGTGGTGATCAAATAGTAGTGGAAATGGACTTTGTGCCTCTGAATGCTACACTCAGAGCTGGTTACATTGATATATTTAATGTGTATCTTACCACAGTTTAAAAAAAATTTAATTATCTAAAAAGAAACCCCAAATTCCTCTGTGAATGTTAGTTGTTTTAAAGTGAAGAGAGAACTCGGTGAGGCCTACAGCAAGTACCCCTCCTCGCCAGTCTGTGACGCACTTCCTCTGGTTCCTAGGACTCAGCCAGGGCCTGGATTCTTCTCCTGCCAGAGCCCCTTGCTCTGCTTAGAGTGCTCCTCTTATCACACCACTCTCCTAGTCTGCCTTCAGCTCTACTCAGATGTCGACTCACAGAGGAGCCTCCTGGTTTCAGAACCACCTTTCAGACACAGGTGTTTAGTGACAGACTGACTTGCCATCATTGCTCTCCTCCGAGCCTTTCTGGGAGGCCTGGGGTCTGGTCTGTATTTAAACAGGCTCCAAGGCACAAAGGGGTGGAGGACCTGACCTTGATGGAGCCGCTGCTCTGGCTGCCTCCAACACTAGGACCTTCACACTCCCCTTCCAGACTGAGGAAGACGATCTCTCTTGCCATCATCATTCTCGAATTCCAGGGAGTTAAATACCCAAAAGCTGTAGAAGAACCTAGGCCCTGTCTAGGCTGTCCGCACTCGTCAGAGCATTTACCAGGCAGTACCAAGAGAGAAAGGATGATGATTGTCTCCATTTATATTTCAGCACACGTGTCACTGGGTTGGAATGGGGGTAGGAGTGCAGGATTTACAACTATAAAACAAGAAATACAAGATACTGTCTCACCGTGTTCTGAAAACAAAATGAGATGTCCATGCTTAGTGCTGGGGCCAGTGCTTAATAAATATTCATAGGGGGAAGAAACTGATCACCAAGAATCGTCTCCATGGAAACAGACGCTGCAAAGATGGACTGTACCTCTGTCTCCTAAGCATCGGGGCCTCTTCCTCTCCACTCTGCCCACCTGCTTCTCGCCATGCTCCCCCCATCTGGCCCGACTTGTTGCCCTGGCATGTCTAGTCTGTTCTAGATAGGAAGTCCCGATTAGAGGAGGCACAGAAACATCTTCCTTTCTGCCAGCCCCATGCTGTGCTAGGGTGACAGAATGTCTTTTATGCTACCAAAATTACATTTTTCCTAAGGTTGAGAAATTAATGCAGGAACTTCTTTGGGACAAAGCAAATTTTTAAATCAGACCTGGCATGTAAACATATCAAGGGAAGATTGGAACTTTGCAGCTCTAGCATATGATTAAAGGGAAAGGAGGGTTTGTAATCACGACCTTTGCCCAGCAAAGTTCCTTCACAGAAGGAACAGAGTCCCCAGGGTTCTGCATTCTAAGTAGAAATGTGATCCTTGTGAGACTAGGTGGACCACTGGCCACTAGACAATATGGCAGGTGTTGTCATAGAACTCTTCTTTAGGATTGGTGTGTTAAAAAGTGTTTGCTATGGGGGCTGGAGAGATAGTACAGTGGATAAGGCCTACCCTTTCACACAGCTAATCCGGGCTTGATCCCCAGCATCCTATATAGTCCCCTGAGCACTACCAGGAGTGCCAGGAGTAATCCCTGAACATCACCAGGTGTGGCTTCGAAAACCAAAAAAATTAAGTAGCATTTGCTCTAGTGGAAAGTAGAGGGAAGGCAGGATACGGAAACCCCTGGCACCCCATTCACTTTCTCTCCTACCATCTGGACTCCTTTCTATATTAGAGAAACTACCAGGCTCAGTCCCCAGCACCTCAGGGAGTGATCCCTGAGCACCACCAGGTGGAAGGGAGGAAGGCAGGAAAGAGGGATCCATGTACAAGCGATATAGTTACTATGAACGCTCACCAGCAAATGGTGGAATCAAAATTGTTGATTTCATTTTGGTTACTGGTGCTGAGAATCTCTTCATGTGTGTTTTTGCCATATGTGTGTCATCTTTGGCAAAATGTTCACAACCTTTAACCTACTAGAAAATTGAATTGGTTGGTACCTTTTTACTGGTGTAGTTTTGACTTCCTTAAATATTTTAGGAGCAATTCCTTTACTAGGTGATGGTTTATTCTTTCTCCCTATAGTTTGGTTTTTCATTCTTTGTTGCTGTTGGGGGGGGGGGGCAGTTGCTAAGGCCCAGGTGTCCCCCACCAGTGAGTGTTGGTCGGCCAGACTGGTGTCAGTGCAAGGACTCGGTGCGATGCTGCTTAAGCCCTGACATCTTGGCACACAGGCTACACCTGGTGGTGCTCCAGGCCTCCCCTCTGGGGCTGTACCTGGTGGTGTTCAGGGGAACTTTGTGGTTCTGGGAATCGAATTCACTCCCTAACTGCTGTACTATCTTGCAGTACCTGTTTTTCTGGTTTTTGGTTTTTAGTTTTTTGGGGGTATATTTTTTCTCATTCTTCAACAGAGTCTTTTGCAAATTAAGTTTCTAATTTTGAGATAAATATTTTACCCTTTTTTTTATGGATTAAACTTATGTTGTTAAATGAAAGATCTTTGTTTATCCCAAGTTTCAAAAAATCTCTTTCTGAACATTTTATAATTTCGTGCTTTTATACTTAAATCTGGTCTACTTTAAGTTAATTTTTGTATATAGTATGAGGTTTTTCTTTTTTTTAAATTTACTTTATTGAATCACCATGAGCTTTCATGTTTGAGTTACAATCACACAGTGATCAAGCACCCACCAGTGTACATTCCTCACCACCAATATCCCCAGAATACTCCACCTTTCCCACCCTCCCACTGCCTCCCTGGCAGACAGTATTCCCCATAATTCCCCATACTTTCTCTCTACTTTTGGGCATTATGGTTTGCAATGCAGATAATGAGAGGTTATCAGGCTTGCTCCCTTAACTACTTTCAGCTCACATCTCTATGAGGTTTTTCTTGCCTATAGATAATCTATTTCCTTCAATGCCATTCTTTTCTTTCATTAAATTGCTTTTGCAAGTTGTTTAAAATCGGTCTTCTGTACTTGTGTAGGTCTGTTTCTGGATTTTCTTTTTCCATAATAGTTGTACCTGTCCCTCTGCAATCACAGTTTTAATTATTGTAGCTACATAGTAGATCTTAATATTGAGTAGAAAGGTTCCTCCCACGCAGTACTTCTTTGGCAGTGTTGTTTTAGCTATTTTGGCACTCTGTTTCTGTTTAAACTTAGCACTCTTATTTAAAGTTTGTCTATTTTTGTAAATGCCTCACTGGAATTTTAATAGAACTTTTATAAACTTACATAGGTCATTAAATCTATATTGTAGACCATTGACACTTTTACTATGAATGGGGTGAATCTCTCCATTTACATAGGTCTTGTTTAATTTCATCACCATTTTGTAATTTTTAGCACATGAGATCCTAAACTTCTTAAAATGTCTTTGGCAGGGAGAGGAGGTGAGAATAGTTGAGCCTATTGTCAGTTTTGATTTTGAGATGTTTGTTTGTGTACAGAAAATGGGACTCATGTGTTTTGAGCTTGTATTCTGTCACATTGTTGAGCCCTAATCTTGGTTAATGGGTGGATTTTGTTGTTTTTCTCGCCTTGTTTCAGTGGTTGAAAATTCCAGTATTATGAAAGCTGGGGAAGGGTCTCCTTTCCTGGTCCCAGGCTTATAGGCAGAGTGTTCTGTCTCTGTTAACTATATTGTTAGCTGTTGGCTGTTTGTGAAACTTGAGAAACCTTTCTCTTTGTTGAATCTTCAGCATCAGTTTATCATCTTGAATTTTGTCAAATGGTTTTCCAGTGCCAATTAATAAGATCTTCACATGCTTTTTCTTAGCAGTGTGGTTGCAGTGTACGTTTGTGAATATTGGGTCTTGTCTACCACAACACATCCTAAAATATACAATTCTTATAAAACTTGAAAAAAATTGAAGTTTATTTTTTTTTTTGCACCCAAGTTCATGGAAAATGCCAGTCTCAAGTTTTCATACTTTTTGTACTCTGTTTTAATATCAAGTAGTACTGACCTCACAAAACAACTTGGGAAAGTCTTCCTTCTCCTATTTTCTGGAAGTGACTGTAAATTGGTGCTAATTCTTCCTGAAATATGTGGTGGAATTCTTCACTAAGGTCAGATATGGGTGATTTATTTTATGGGTGCCAAAGTTAATTTAGTAGAACTGTGAGATCATTTTAGCTGAAATGTTTATGAGTCTTGAAGTCTTAAAAAGCTTGAAGAATTATTCTAAGAATTCTAAGTTGTTGAATTAAGTTTTTCTTCGTATTCTATTATCCTTTTAGTGGCTACTAACAAATTAGAAAGATCCCTTGAGTACGGATCTAATGTCTTCCCTCTTTTGGGGGCAAGGGACCAGTGCTCAGGGCCACATCTGGCTCTCTGCTCAAGGATCCACACCCAGCAGTGCTCTGGGGGCCATAGGTGGGGCCAGGGTTTGAACCAGGGCCAGGGCTACAGCCACATACTACACCTTGACCTCTGTAGGTCTCTCTGGCCCCTACTTCTCTTTTTTATTCACCTATCTTTCCAGGAGTTTATTCATGTTGCTCATTTTTGGAAAGAACCAACTGTTTGTTCCCTAATGTTTGCCTCTCTTTAAATACTTTTTTAAAATTCCCTTCCCATTAAAAATAATTTTTTAAATTATAGCACCGTGATTTATCCAGTTGTTGATAATATAGTCAGCTCAGGCATTACATTTTCCAACACCAATCTGACCATCAGCTGCCCTTCCCCCCACCAATATCCCCAGTTTCCCACCCACCTCCCCAGCCTGCCCCTTTGCAGGCACAGATGTATTTCGTATCATTTGTTACAACAGAAAATATAATTATCAAACCTTAGATCAATAAGAGTAAATTTGAGATCACTGTCAGATCTCACAATGGTGTGTTACTGTCTGAGGATCTGCTGTGCTGCGTGGTGCTAGTTGAGCCTCTGTCACTGTTTAGACTCATCGAGCTTGATGAGCTTCTGTGCAACCTTCCCATCAGATATGCTGTGATCACACTGGGCTGACAGTGCTATGAAACGTGAGGTGTCCAGGAGCTGTGGAGCTGGAGCAGTTTGGTGGCTTAGTAATTTGATGAGGTTCTGCTGTGGAGCTGGGACATTTCTATGTCATAGAGTGTAAGGTGTGGCTGTGGGCTGCTTTGTCTTCAGGCAGGAAGGGGAATCTGCCCATCCCATTCTGAGAAGACCCCAGAGTTCTCAGCCTGGACTAGTCTGTCTGGGAAGATTTCGTGGCATTGTTTTTTTTTTTTTTTTTGATGCTGATTTTTTGCTGGCAAGATGGCGGGTGTGGGCAGGGGCCACTGGGTTTTCCATTGGGGTTGATTCGGCACACCCCCATTCCAAGATTGCCCCCAGTTCAGCCCAAAGACTGGTCCCACCTATTCCTGCCCATTTTTTTAGTAGCTATTGGTGGTGTGATAATACACACCTTGCTCTCGTATTGTGCTCACCAGGGTTACAAACCTGGTTGAAATGCCCACATACCTGGTCGTGGTGCTTATAGTGTGTTTGTCAGAGTCCCACTAAACAGTTGAGGCCCCTAAGTCAGGGTCACGCTCACTGGCCTCACCAGGGTCACAGACCTTACTAGGCGCCTGCATGCTCCTGTCTCTGGTTTAGTTGGAAGACTCTTGTGGCAGAGAGGAGCACGGAACCATCTGCTCCAACAGAGGAACTGCTGGGCTGGTGTGTGTGCATGGTGGAGTGGGAGTGGGTGCTGGGGACATCGTGCACGAACCAGGCAGGCCCTCGTGGACTGGTTCTGATAGCCTTCTGCACATTATCCCTTTACATCTCAGTGCTTTGGGTTTAATTTACTCTCTTTCTCTGTTCTTAAGGTTAGGATTCTTATTTTTTTCCAATAAAAGCCTTTAGTACTATAAAGTTTCCTCTTGACACTGCTTTAGCTGTACCCACAAACTATTAATTTTTTTATTCTGTGATCTGTGACCTGTAGATTATCTGGGACTCTGTTGCTTCTATATAGATAGAAATTTTCTTTCTGTTTCGATCTGGTCAGAGAACATTCTTTGCATGACTTCAGTTTTACACATTGTGAGGTTTCCTTTTTCCACCCAGAACATGTGTCTCATTTTAAAATCCCAGGTTATCAGGAACCCTCAGGTTCTGCCCCTCCCTCCTCTCAGGTGCTGCAACACTCAGGTTCATTGCTTGTCCCTCACTGGCAGAGAAGAGACAAGCACAGCTGCCCAGGGACTTCTGGGCGGGTGACAGAATCTTGAGAGTGGGCCCCTTGGAGGCCTGCTGCCTAGCCCAGCACCCGCCGCCTCCTTCGTGGGTCAGAGAAGCTTCCATGGCTGTCCCTATGACACGGTGATGAACACACAATGCCCCTGCGGGCGGATGGGCTCAGGGGCAGAGGAGAGACCACTAGGTCCTGTGCCCCCACACCATCACCTCTCTCTAATGGGGTGCTAAACGAGGAGGGGCGACTCAGATGCCTAAGAAGCTCAGGCCCCAGCCTCGGAGACGACGCCGTGCTGTTGCCCCTGCCACCCGGGGCCGCCAGGCGGCCCGTTGCCACCGTTGCAGACAGTCCTCTCGCCGCACCAACAACTCCCACTGCCAACACCGCCATCAGTGCCGCCGCCCCTGCTGCTGCCCCTGCCACTGCCAACGCCGCCCCCACCCAAGTAATGCGTGCAAGGCTGCCAGGAAGGTGCCAGGAGCTGACACTGCATCTCCTTCCTACAGGGCCTACAAGAACAGCGAGGAACTTCGGTCCCGTATCACAACTGGAATCATCACACCTATCCATGAGTCCTGGGACAAGGCCAGTGTGAGCAGTCCCCACCGGGAGTTTCCCCCTGCCACTGCCAGAGAGGTGGACCCACTTCGGATTCACCCACACCACCCCCACACTGGCCGGCAGCCTCCCTGGTGAGTACGTGAGTACCGAGTCCCCATGAGCAGCCCGTGCTATTCAGCAGGATTCCAGCCAGGACCATCCGGCGTGGATGGTTGGTGCTTGCCCACCCCTCTCTGGCACTCCCGTGTGACACCAGAAGGTCCGGGTCTTCATCTTTGGAGACCTTGGTGGAGTGCCGAGTTCTTTTCCTCCATCCTGCCATCTTGCTGCTCAGCTTCTGAAGGCTGCCCACCCTTTCCAGAAGCCCCGTGTTGCCCCTGCCTCTGTGCAAGGGCTTTGCTTCTGGGCGGTGTGTGGTATTCTGAGGTTGCTGCCAAGATTTTCACGTTACTTGTCCCAGAGTGCACAGAAGCGCTAAGCCAGGCTTTGGAGAGCCATGACAAGGCGGAGAAGTCATTTCCCAGAGGGGGTACAGTCTCAGTCCCAGTGTCTTGCTCATTTCATTGACCCCCCCCCCCTTTGACAATTTCAGAGCTTTTCCAAAACAGCACAGGATATAAACAAGTCCTGTCTGCATTATTTCATTGTTTGCAGATTAGGGCGGCAGCAATAGAACTGGAGAATTCTGCTCTGAGGCAGGAACAAGGGCTAGGGAGACTTTAGTCTGTAGCTGAAAAGGCATTTCCCAATTTGGGGTCCACAGTGTGGTAGTCATGGCAGGGCTGGGGCAGGGAGGGTGGGCAGCTCTCTGGGGCCAGAATAAACATGCTCAAGTGTTCGCTGCCATTGTTGGTTCATTGTTTTGCAATTAGGTGACTTTGGTTAGCCAAAAAAAAAAAAAAAGAGGGAAATTTAATTATTGCCAAGTAATAATTGGTGAGTCTGGCAGTCTTCGAAAATACTGGGTCCTCTGGGGAAAGTGGAGACTTAAAAGATGAAGAACATTTTTTTTCCATCTGAAGGGAACCAGATATAAAATGGCTGCCCAGGTCACCAGAGACTAATAACTCAGTGCAAGCGGGGGTTCCAAGGTTCCTCACTCCCAGCACAGCCCCATGACTGCAACATGAGCAGAGTGTGGTAGTGAGATTTAAGGCTGTGCCCTGGGGGAAGCTTTTAGACCTGACACTTGTCTCCCCTCAGCTAGATTAGCCTCTAGGCTCTTTTCAGAACTACTGTGTGAAATCTCCTTTACTCTCTTGAAATGCAATCTATGACAACTCACCCAGGGTGGTTGTAAGGGGTTGGTTTAAAGTCCTAACTAGTATATATTGGAAATGAATGCTTCGTAAAAGATGGCACTCAGAAACATTGTCAGACATCTACACTTCTGAGTGAAAGTGTTTTGAAGTCAGCAGCGACAAGCTGGCATTTGGAGAAGTGGTGTGTCAGCAGTGTCCATGGTACCAGCAGTGCTGCTGTTGCCCGAGAAGGGTGTCCACACTGTACGTGGCACCAGCAGGACTTTGTTCTCCTGAGAAGGGTGTGCCACAGTGCACACGACACCAGCAGGGCTGTCACCTGAGAAGCTGTGCCACACTGCACACGGCACCAGCAGGGCTGCTGTTACCAACCTGACTTTTCTGAACTGGGGAGCAGTTCTCAGGAGCAAAGGGAAAAACAATAATAGACACTGTTCCCCTTTTTTGTTTTTTGTTTGGGGGCCACAATCAAGGGTTATTCCTGGCTTGCTAATCAGGAATGACTCCTAGTGGTACCCAGGGGACCAAATGGGGTGTTGAGAATCAAATCCAGGTTGGCCACATACAGGGCAAACGCCCTCCCTGCTGTACTATCGATCTGGCCCCCTAGACTGTTCCTCTAATCATAGCATAATTGCATTCCTGGAAACAAAACTTATATTAAACAGATTCTGAAATACTTTGTGTGTTTAGAAAAAATTATCTCAGACTCGGTTTATGTAGGCTTTACATCAGGAATGTCTAATAAGACTTCACAAAGTTGTATGAGATATAGGTCATTGCTATGAATTTTAAGAGCAGACACCACCCCTGACCTCTTCTGTAGCTGTTCTCCAGCCACTGTGACAAATGTCAGCTCCAGGAGCAAGACCCTGAGTCTGATCCATGGCACTGCATGGCCAGCCAAGCAACAGACCAATCTGTCAGACCCAATGCCACTAGGCTGACCTCATCAGGAGTGGTTCTTTGGGATTCTGCAGTGAAACAGGGCCCTGGACCTCCCTAAACTGGGAATCACAGGAGTCTAATTAAAGGGTTGTTTTTTTTTTTAAAAAAAGTTGGTTAAAGGGTTTAAAAAAAAAAAGTTGGGGAATAAGTAGAAAAATTAGAAATAACCATATTAAGACTTCTGCTAAACATTGTACCTAGGTACACATTGTCACTAGTTGCTAAAACAATTAGTCAGGAGATTGATGGGAAACTCTATCTGTAGTGGATTCATCAGACTGACATCACCTAACCCCATAGATCAACTTAACAAAGTGGGACAGCGAGACACTATCTCCAAATAGCAATAGTAAGTACACAAGAAACTGATCTAAACAGACTCATGGTGGTTTTAAAAGAAGCAGGAGGGATCAAACAGGTTAGACATACTTGAGGATGCATGTGTTCAGTCGAAGCAAAGAAATGAACAATTTTGCAGGGTAGGTTGGCCTAGGATTTTTTTTTCTTCCAGCAATAAATTCAGTGGCATGGAGAGGGAGTACTATTATTGAAATTGTGAGTCAAATCAAACTGTGTTTAGTTTACTTTCGATCTTGAATCAGACAAATTTTAAAAATCAAGATATTTGGGAAAATTAGAACCCTGGCTGGTTTTGTTAGGTGAAATAATTCCTGGTTTGTTACTAAAATTCCTGGTTGGTTAATATTTTGTTAGAAATACATATGCATATATGTGTGTATATATGATGACATCTTTAAGAGTGAAGTGATACACCTGGGATTTGATTTAAAATAATTTCAGTCCCCAAAAGGGTAAGGGACATTTTAAAAGAGCATAGGTGAAATAAGAATGGTGTAATATTGAAAATTAATGGAACTTAGTAGAAGGATATGTGGGGGATTAAAAAATTAAACTATTTCTGCTTTATCTTTGATCATTTGATAATTTAATAAATTCATTAATAATCCTTGACAGACTTTGTTAAATAGAAGAGAAATGATATCTCCCAACTCTTTTGTGAGACCATCATTACCCTCATTCCATAACCAAACACATCATAAGGAAACTACAAACCAGTATCCCTTATGAATACAGATGTAAATTCTCAACAGAGAATTAACAAAACAATTGCAGCAACATATAAAAAGAATTTTCATACACCACAACCAAATGAAATTTATCCCAGGAATGATTAATTTAACATCTGAAAATAAATCAGCGTTTATACCTTGTTAATAGAACAAAAGACCAAAACCACACATTCATCTCAATGGACAGAGCAAAGGCATTTGACAAAATCCAGTACCCTTTCATGATAAAAGTGTTCAACAATAGAAGGAAAGTTTCTCAACCCAATAAAGATCATTTCAAAAAGCCCACAACCAAATCTGACTTAATGAAGAAAAATTACATGCATTCCCCCCAAAGATCAAGAACAAGACAGGGATGTCTACTTTTGTACTTTCATGGAGCACGATTTGAGATTCTAACTAGGGCAGTTGCTGGGTGGAAAAGAAAACGGTATCCAGATTAAAAAGTAAGACGTAAAGCAATCTCTGTTGTCAGTGATTGAGATTTTGCATGTGGAGAAAAATCTCGAGACATTCCATTTAGGAGAATTTAGAACCAGTTAAAAAAAAGTTCAGCAATGTGACAGAATGCAAGATCCGTAAACAGAAATCACTGTATATCTGTACAGTGGCAGTGAACAATCAGAAATAAAGTTAGTGGGACTGGAGCAATAGTACAGCAGATAGGGCATTTGCCTTGCATGCGGCCGATCTGGGTTGATTCCCAGCATCCCACATGTTCCTCCGAGCACCGCCAGGAGTAATTCCTGAGTGCATGAGCCAGGAGTAACCTCTGTGCATCACTGGGTGTCACCCAAAAAGAAAAAAAATTAGAGAGATTTATAACTCCGAAAATAATTAGACTACTTAGGATAAATTTACCAAAAGTATAAGAAACTGAAAACATTTTAGAAGGAAACTAAGGAAGATGTATGTAATAGAAAATATATGTTCTGTTTTCATAGAAAGGAAGAGTTGATATTGACTGCACCCCCCGAACTGGCCTCTATCATTTCATTGTGATTGGAGTCAAATTTCCAGAATTAATTTGGAAGGGAGTCAGGTTTGGGGTTTGTGTTTTTGGGTTTTGTTTGCAGAAATAGGAAAACTGATACTAAAATTCATAAGAAAATGCAAGGGAACCAAAGGAGCTTGCAATTGTAAATAAAATAGTTGGAGGATTTGCTTCCCAGTTTCATAACTCGAAAGCTGCAGTAATTAAGACAAAGTGGAACGATCCATTGGAGAAACATCTGAAGATGGGGGATAGAATCAGAAGTCCAGAAATAACCCATTCACCTTCAGAGGCCGTTGACTTCAGTTTAGGTTCCAGTTCAGTGGGGAAATTTTAAACAGGGGTTTCCCACACACAAAGTAAAGCAATCCTGTGAAGCCTTTCAGAAGCCAAAATGAGAGCAATTTAAGATTGCTACTGATTTACATGGAATTTTGGGTTCCCAGACACAAAACGCTATCTATCGCATCATACCAAAATAACACATAATTTTTTTTTTTTTAAAAAGAAGACATTAAAGCAGAAATGATACGGTCAATATATGGCCCTCACAGAGGTAGTTCCCCAGAAGGGGACTGCTGGTGGTCCTCGGGTGCTACAGTCTCTGTAAGCAGCTCACTGCAAAGCAAATGCTCAAGTTGTTTTCATTGTTTGCTGTGTTGGGAAAGTAAACATCCTTTTGGGATTTCTTTAGGTTAGCAAAAACAGAAGAGGAAAGAGGGCCTGAAGATGGATGCCCGGGGCACATGCCTTGCACATGTGGGATCTGGGTTCCAGCTCCAGCATCACTTGACCCAAGCAGAGCCACAGCGCTGGGTCTAAACGTTGATACATCCAGCCTGGTTGGACAAATAGTACCAGGAGTCGTCTCCTGAGCACCGACTGCTTGGGAGGTACCCCCCGTCCCCCAAATACACAAAACATAAAAGTGAAATGACATGAAGCAAGTTTTGAAAAGCTGGGATGATCCCTGTAGTTCTTTTCAAATGGGGTTTCAGACAGTGAACACCCACATGTAGATGAGGGATGTTGGACCCCTTCCTCAGCCAAAACTAACTGAGAATGAATTACAGATCCTGCATATGAAAGCTAGAACCTTAAAATGCTTGGGAACAAAACTGAGGAATGAATATATATGTTACTTGTTGTTTGTGGTTTCTTAGATACCAAAAACATAAGCAATAAAATGAAAGAATAAATAAATTAGACTTCTTCAACACTAGATACTTTGTGCAATCAAAGAATTATACCAAAAAATCAAAAGGAGGGCCCAGAAAGAGAGCTGAAGGGGCTGGAGTGTACCATGCTTCAATTGTGGAAGATTGATTCGGTCCCCAGCATCACGTGGTCCCCTGAGCACTACTTGGAAGCAGCCCCCAGTAGTGTAATAGGAATAGCCCCCTCCACTGCTGGGCATGGCCCAGAGCCAAAAACAGCAACAACAGCAAAACCCACAAAGTAAAAAGACAGTCCACTTGGTGGGAGAAGGTGTTTGCAAATGACCTGACAGACACAGGTATCCAGATTATAGCAAGAATTCTGATAGCTCAACAGTAGAAGGACAGTTCAACTGAAAAAAATGGTTAAAGGATGTGAGTAGACTTTTCTCCAGGGAAGATGAGAACATGCTTCACATCATTGTCACTTGGGAAGTAGAAATCCAGCCTGCAGTGATGTAACACCACAGTGTTTGTGCACATTTTCCTGTATAACAGTTTTGCGCTTGAATGTTCATAGCAGGCAGAGGTGAGAATTCATGATAGCCCAAAATAACCTAAATGTCCGTATTGAAAAATGACCAAGCATTTTTCAACAACAACAGAAAAATCGAGTGTACTGCTCCATGTTCTAAAACATGAACGGTGAAATACTTGATTCAAAATGAGGGAAGCCACCACCTGTTGTTTGATTTCTTTTACACTCATTTGTCTGGGGAACGCAGCCAGCAATGCCCCCATGTCAAGAAGTACAGCGTAGCAATTAGGAGCACAGGCTTTGGAGCTCAGATCCTGACCTTGTGGCTTTATCTTTCAGTGAGCAGATTTCGCCTCATCTGCTGCTTGATTATTGTGCCTGTTTCAAAAGCTTCTCAGGAGTGACTGTGATAAGGGGAGTTCCAGGTTGAACTCCATGCTTGGCATCTAGTAACTGTTCACTACTGCTCAGTAGATCCACTCATCAGGGGCAGATGAAGATAGGACCACAGGTGTAATGCATGTAGAGGGTCTCCCACAGAGAGTGTCTTGTTTTCAGTGCTTCTCCTCAACCCTCCCCTGAGACTTGGATGCAGTGCAGCCTCACTGGTGTTTGGAGCCAAGGGAGGATTTGTTGGTGATCCAGGCTGCGCGGCCCTTTCCCGGCAGTGTTTTGGGTTTTGTTTTTGTTGTTTGTTTTTTTTTTTTTATTTTTAGTCACACCTGGTGAGGCTCAGAGGTTACTCCTGGCTCTGCACTCAGGATTTACTCCTGGCGGTGCTCTGGGGACCATATGGGATGCTGGGAATCGAACCCAGGTTGGCCACATTTAAGGCAAACGCCCTCCCTCTGTGTTATCGCTCCAGCCCCTCCAGCCACATTCTCCAGGGATAAAGGTTACTGTCATTCCCTTCCCTCTCCGCCACATCTTGACTCCTGAGCTGGTGCTCTCATTCATAGTTGCTCAACTTCCCAGACACCCCTATGAGATCTATGGCCCCTCCACTCGACAAGGAGGCAGGGTGGGGAGGGTGGAAAATGGAGTTTTCCTAAGGGGAGTTGTGAAGATGGGGGTGTGCTGCTGTGTGCCTCTGACCCAGCCTGCTTCCCCCCCCCCCCCCCCCCCCTTCTGCTGGAGCTCACGTCCTGGTCAGTTTCTACCCTAGGTCACTGTGGCGCCCTCTTCACTCCCGGCCCCAACCAATGGGCCAATGAGGTTTTTCTCAAACAGAGCATGGAACGTGACAACGATGTTCAGGAGACTTTCTGGGTCTCCCCTCTGCTTCCTTCCACCTTCCCTGTTCCTCCTTGCCAACGCACATTCTCCTCAGCGTGGACCCCTCTAATAACACCAATTCCTTTGTTAAGAATCCCCTGGCCACCCCTACTGGGTTGCTGGGCAACCAGGCACTCATTTTCACCTTCTTGTTTTTCTCGGAAATGCCTCATCTGGGGGGTGGGACCTTAGGGCTGGCAGAAGGGAAGGAGCCACTTAGCAGCTGGGCCATCTCCGCCTTGGGTATTAATTACCCCTTCCCTGCACAGCTTGGCTTCAGATCCACTTAGGAAATAGCAGCCTCGCCTCCTGCACACAGTACCCTCACGCCTTCCTCACAACCACCCCCCCCACCAACCCCGTGTCTGGCCCACACCTGAAAACGGGGCTGGGGGAGAGGGGCCTGTCTGCCCTATTGTATGGACAGCAGATGCTAGAACTTGTCTAAGGCTCTGGGGTCTGTTGGTTCGATGTTGGGAGCCTAGGGGCGGATGTTCTGCTGTGATGGGAGAATTGGGAGTGGGGAGGGGAGAGTGTCCTCCCCCAGATTTCTGTGCCAGAATTACTGAAAAACCACTCCTTGAAAGAGAAATTCTTTTTTGGCTTTTTGTTGTTGTCATAACTACTCTAACCCATTTCCCTTTGCCACATCGGTCCTCAGGCTCTATATCTCTGTTCCTTTTTGAAATACCAGTTTTGAGGGTGGAACAATAGTACAGTGGTAGGGTGTTGGCTTTGTATGCAGTCTGGTCCCTGCATCCCCTATGATCTGTCCCCCCAACCCATCCTCCACACTCCCCCCAGTGAGCTTCAACAGGAATAATTCCTGAGCGTCTCCAAGAGTGGCTCAAAAACCGAAAAAGAAACCAATATTTGCTGTGCTCCTCTAGCTTCACCTAAAATTTAAGTCCTTCACTGTGTTCTTCAAAATTGGTTTTCATTCCCAGTCTGTATCTGCACATCCTGTTTCCAATATTGTGCATTCATATTTTCCTCTTTAAATTTTCATAATCTGGGTCTGGATAGTACAGCGGTTAAGGTGCTTGCCTTGCATGCATCTCGCCCAGGTTCTGTTCCCACCACCACATATGGTCCCCTGAGCCAGAGCCCGCCAGTCGTGTGCCCTGTGTACCACCACGTGTGGCTCAAAACCAGCAACAACCAAAAACTTTGATAATCCTTTTACTGAAGTGCTGAACATAACTTTGTTGAATGTTTTATTTCGCTGATTTGCTGTATAGTTTGTCTTAAAATCCTTGGGGTCTTTTAAAATTCCAACTTCTTGTTTTAAATAATATACCTGTGAACATCTCTCTATATAAATTATTTCTTTGAGTTATTTTCAATGCTAGTAGATCTCAGGATAGTTGATTTTAGGAATTCTCTTGCACTCTGAATTATTAAGAACTCTGGATTGCTAATTTGTATCTGTCAGTTTGCTACATTAGAAATTGTAGTTGCGATTTCTTAAATGCACTGTGTACTCCTTTATTTAATAACAAACCTGTGATACAGTAATTATGAAAATAATCATCTCTCCAGGAAAACCACTTAGTGACTTCTTTCATATTGTTACAAATCTTTTTAATATCTGGCATAAGATACAGATTCTCAGATCTGTTTCAGCATTTAGTTTAAGGGCAGTACTATTTTTATTAAGGCCTGACAAAGGAGTTGTTGGGGGAGTAATCCCTGAGCACCACCAGATGTTACCCAAAAAGAAAAAACAAACATGTATATAGAGATGCTGGGGAGAAAACTTGGGTCCTCCCACATGTAAAGGAAGTGCTGTACCCAACCTGTATCTGAAAAATGGAATAATTCCTAAGATGAGAAGTTCAATATTTATATTGTAATGTCTCAATCAGCCACTAAAAAATCTGTAGGATGAGATTGGTCAGAAACATCAGTTGGTGGGGTTGGTGGCGGGGTCAGAGAGCGAGATCAGCACCTGAGCGCATCTTTACTGTGGGAGGCCCTGATCTGATACCTGAGCCCTTCCACTATTGATCCTGGAGCTCAGAGCCAGGTGTAGCCCCTGAATTAGTAATGTGGCCCCAAAACAGCAAAATGAAACAAACAAAAATCAGGAATTAACACTGAATAGAAAAAAAAAAGATTGAGGACATAGGAATGAAAAAAAGCAGAAACAACTAGAAGAACAATTTTTAAAATAGAGTAGATCTCAGTCTGTATATCATTTGATCACTTGACATCCCATTACTCATTGAGCGGGTGCCAGTAACGTCTCCATTTGTCACTGTTGAGTGCTAGTGTAGCCCAGTGGCGTCCGCTCGTTCTAGGAACACGAAGAGCCCCGAACTGATCTCATTCAAGGTCTTGACAAAGAAGTCTGACCATCTTGTAGGTGGGCAGCCACGCGATCTTTTGACGTCCCGTGGAATCCAGTCGGTAACAGCTCTAGTCCAGCGGTCATCTCCAAATCTCATTATGTGTGCAGCCCATCTGATTTTTGACGCCTTGGCAAAGGAGACAGCATCCCTGATTCTTGATCGTCGACAGAGGTCGGAACTCCAGATTCGTTCTCTCATTTGAGTGAAGCGGGTTACTCCGAGCATAGCTCTTTCGATTCCTCAGTCTGTATATATGGTATTAAATTCTTCAAATGTACAAGTCAGGGCCAGAGTGATAGTACAATGGATAGGGTGTTTGCTTTGCCTGTGGCTGGCCTGGGTTCAATCCCTAGCATCCCTTATGGTCCCCTAACACTACCAGGAGTGATTACTGAGTGAAGAGCCAGGAATTACCCCTGAGCATCACCAGGTGTGACCCCCCCAAAAAAAAAGATATTTTAAAAAATCTTAAATAAAAATCAACATACAAGTCACATTAAATATAAGAGATCTCAGCACTCCAATGAAAAGACCATGAGTTTAGAGAATAATAATTGGACAATGTTTAGATAATAATAAAAGAACATGTGTTTAAATAATAATAGAGCATGGGCTCAAATAATACTAATAATAAAATTAGCAGGGGCTGGAGAGAGAGTACTGCAGTAAGGAACTTTGCCTTTCATGCATGGGAACACAACCTGGGTTTTATTCCCCAGCACAGCACACAGTGCTAGGAGTGATCCCTGAGCACAGCCAGCAGTCAGCCCTGGCTACTACCAGGGATGGTCCAAAAATGAAAATGGAACATAGGACAGTGCTACAGTGCTACAGTTTAGTAGGAAGAAAAATAGTAGGGTGATAATAATAATAATAATAATAGGACCTGAGTTTTGAAGTTAAATAGCCCTGGCCTGGATCCTGTCTCAGCCACTGATTATTACATACTCTGGTCTTGGCAAGAAACCCTATTCTAGCTTATCTGTAAAACTAAGGGAAATTTTTTGTGCTTGGAGGACTGCTGTCAAGTGAAAGGAAACCGTGCTCATGAGAAACTCAGCACACTTCTATTTCAGAAAGTAGTGGCGGGCTGGGGGCTACTCAGTTCCATGCAGAGTGCCTGGCAGGACAGACAAGGAACTGACACTAGTGTCTGTGGGAAGACCTGGGAATCCGGGGGACAAGGATGAAAGAGAGAGGGTTTGTTTTTTGTTTTTTACTTTTGTGGGTACATAGTCTCTCATCTACAGTTGAGAAATCAAAAGTGCCATGTAAACAAAGTCACAGATTTTGTTCATTCTTTTGGTGGTGGTGGTGATTTAAAGACTGAGGCCTGTCCTTGTTTGGTAGAAAAATCTGACCTGAAATAGCACAAAACTCTTGCATGTTTAATTGATTCCACTGAGGCGTGAACAGTCATTCATTCTGCAGGAACACCTGGGGATTGGTTTCTGGGTTCTTGGAGTGTCACAAGCTTCAGAGTGTTACACGGTGTTACACCATGTGTCATATTCATCGAACCTTAGCTACGAAAAGTTCAGAATTCTAAATATGGTTTAGATACTAGACAAGATTGTAAACCTGTGCCTCCTTTTTCTCTCTTGAACCTTGAAACTACTGAATGTACAGTACCTGCTTAAAACAGTACCCTTTTATTTTTCTCGTTTCTATTTAAAACAACATTTCACACAGCTCCTGCCACAAAGCAAACTCAGGAAGTGGTGTTGGTAGTGGTCATTACCTCAACTACCTTATCTGTCCGCAAACCCACCTGTGTCCAGTACCATGTCTCACCCATCACTTTTTTTTTATGATGATTTGTTCCAGGTATTCAGTATTCCAACACCACACCCATCACCATTTGATCACCTTCCCTCCACCAGTGTCTCCAATTTTCCCAACCACCCCTCAAGCCTTCCCCCCTAGCAGGCCCACAATGGTTTGCTTTTATATTGCTTGTTATCAATAAGTTGCTAACTGAATGATCAAAAAATATTTCCTTTGAAGAAAATTAATGTAAATTGCTGTATCTCACCATGGAGACATTAAGTCCTCGTATGAGGGATTCCTGAGATGTTAGAGGTTAAGTCTTCTGTGTTAGTTTGGTTAGTCAAGATTGGTTGCCTTCTATGTTATACCCCATCCAATCTGGTGGGGTGTTTGGGTGTTAAGATGGTCACCTAGACCTAAAATGATAGGCTCAGGAATGTAAAGATGCTTTTCAAACTTGTGAAAGCTAAATATAATTTTGAATGTACATATGTTATAGAATAGCATGTCCAGAGCATGTGTAGTCATTACTGCCTTTGGTTCGAAGACTCTCAGGTCGAAAATTGGTTCTTGGATGAAAAGCAGTGGTTAAAGAAAAACTCATGGAGATTGAATGATGTTGGCTATCTAGAGATCTAGAGTATCTGACAAGGGGCTGGAGCAATAGCACAGCGGGTAGGGTGTTTGCCTTGCACACAGCCAATCCAGGTTCAATCCCCAGCAGTCCATATGGTCCCCCGAGCACTGCCAGGAGTAATTCCTGAGTGCAGAGCCAGGAGTAACACCTGAGCATTGCCAGGTGTGACCCCAAAAGCAAAAAAATAAAAATAATAAAGTATCTGACAAGTATATGGTCACTGCACTATTCAGGTTTCAGGAGGCACCAGTGGGAAAGCTTTGTGTGGTCCTGTCGCAGCTGTGAGCTCCCTTTCCATTCCACTTCTGGAATCATTCAAATCTTAGTTTTTTAGTTTTTGGTTTTCAAATATTATTCTAGGACCAGAATGATAGCAGCAGCAGATAGGGAGGGCCCTTACATTGCATGTGGCCAACCTGAGCTTGATCCTCAGCACCCCACACAGTCCCCTAAGCCCCAACAGAAGTGATCCCTGGCAGCAGGAATATGCCCAAAGCATCACAGGTGGCCCTAAAGCAAAGTATAAAATATATTTTTTTATGTTTTTTAAACATAAATGTAATATATTCTTGTTCTGGTCTCAAAATTCCTTTTTTTTTTCTTTTTGGGTCACACCCGGCATTGCACAGGGGTTACTCCTGACTCATGCACTCAGGAATTACCCCTGGCGGTGCTCAGGGGACATATGGGATGCTGGGAATCGAACCCGAGTCTGCCACATGCAAGGCAAACGCCCTACCCGCCGTGCTGTCGTTCCAGCCCCTGGTCTCAAAATTCTTGGTTGGTTTAGGAACTTGAGAAAAGTGCAGTTAAAATACAGTTTATCAGGAATTCAACACTGTTGATCTTCATATCTGTCCTCGTGTTGGCATCCTCCAGCAGCTTTTCCTGGCACTGCCATCGCACTGTTGGGGGCACTGTGCCAGGGGCCACTCCCCACTCTTCCTTGGCAGCAGATTCTGGCGGGCTTTCCCCTCTTCCCCACTGACTGATGGTGCACTTGTGACCCCATGGCCTCCGCTTGGGGCCTTGGGGAGCCCAGGCGCCTGGCGGCTGTGGGATGTGCACTAATTGTTCCTTGTTTGTTTCAGGTGTGATCCCCTGGGCCCGTTTGCTGTCGGGGGAGAGGACCTCGACCCCTTTGGGTGAGTGCTGCAGGCGAGGTGGAGCAGGCTTCTCCTCCCCAGCACATCTGCTAATTTTAGAGCTTTTCGTCAGTCTTCCTGGGGGCGCTGGGGAGGAGACGGGGGTTGCTGCACAGCTGAGAACCCATTGCTATGAGCAGAGCAGGGGAGAACCCCGATTGCGCCCACCGCTTCGTTCCTCTCAGGGCCCGCCTGCCCAGGTCACACCCGCAGCCCTCCCTGAGATCGATGAACACTACGGGGCTGGCCAGGTGCAGACCAGAGACACACAGGACCAGAGAGATAGGACAGTGTGCGAGGCACTTGCCATGCATGCAGCTGACTCATGTGTTGATCCCTGGCACCCCATGTAGTCCCCCGGGAGAGATCCCAGAGTGCAGAGCCAGGAATAAGCCCTGAGCACCACCTGGTATGGCTCCAAAGCCAGAAGATAAAAATAAAATGAAATAAAGCACACACACTGTTCTGGTGACCCTCAGGCCGGCAGCACGGGCTGTTCAGAGGTCTCCAGTTCCCATTAAACTCGGCAGCTCCGGTCATGCCCCTGACTGTTACTACAGTCTGGACTACACGCAGTCTTCTCAGGATGACTCAGGCTAGAGTCTAACCTCTGCTCACCTGAGTCTTCAGTGGCATTTGAACAGCGACTTCAGCGTGGGGGCAGGTCACATCAGTTCATTCATCGAATTAGGAGTCCTGCTGGTGTGCCTGGGTGGAGCAGTGCTCCCCGGGCTGCTGTGCACTCTGAGGCAGCAGCACAGCAAACGTGGGAATTGTCTCAGCCATTGTAGTCTTTGCACCCAAAGCCGTGCCCTCAGAGCCTCGTAGTTTTGTGCCCGCCGGGCAGTTCGGGGCACCCATTGTAGACCAGTGTCTCCTTTGATGGTGGGACGTGGTGGGACTCACAGTTCCCAGGCTTAGAGCTCACAGAGCTAAAAGTGCGGCTCATGCGTGCCATCAGGTGCGCTCGTGTCCTGCGGGCCCCAGGCAGCCTCTGGAAGGCCAGCCCAGCCACCAGCTGCCCTCCCCCCACCCCCCACCCCTGCCTGCCTCCTTGCCCTGCTCACTCACTCTCATTCTCCTCCTCTCAGGTGCCGGAGAGGCGGCATGATAGTGGACCCCCTGCGATCTGGCTTCCCGAGAGCACTTATCGACCCATCCTCTGGTCTCCCCAACCGGCTTCCTCCAGGCGCTGTACCACCCGGAGCCCGCTTTGACCCCTTTGGGCCCACTGGCACTAGCCCATCCGGGTAGGTATCATTCGGCCCTGATGGCAGTGAAAAGACCCTGGCCATGGGCACCACTGTCCCCTGTGCCCTGCCCTGCTGTGGGGTCTCCCGGGGGCCTCTTAGGGCTCTTTATCCCTAACTGCCACCTTCCCCTGGCTCCGCCCAGCAAGGAGGCAGAACTCCTTTGTCCGTGCCCTGAGGAAACAGCACTGTCCACATTTCAGAGGTCAGCGTCAGGGCCTGAGAGATGAAATTGCTTCTCCAGTATGCGAGGATCCGGATTCACACCCAGAACCCAGGCTGTCTGGCTTAGGGTTGCATGCTGTATAGTGCCATGAATTGGGGCCAGGGAGACTGTAGAGCAGCTCAGGCACTTGCCTGCACACAGCTGACCAGGGTTGAGTCCCCAGCACCACATATATGGTCCGCTGAGCACAGCCAGGAATGATCTCTGAGCACAGAGCAGGAGTAAGCCCTGGATGTGATCTTCACCCCCAACCCCCGCCCCCAAAATTGACCCAGCACATCATCCCAGAGGCAGGCTCTCTCTGCTCCAAGCCCTGCCTGCCTGTCTGCCGGGGCCCTCCATTCCTCCTCACCAGCCCCTCTTTCCCTTCCAGACCTAACCCAGATCACCTGCCCCCACCGGGCTATGACGACATGTTCCTGTGAAGGCCTCAAGAATGTAACAGCCCAGCATTCCTTCCACTCTCCTGGAGCCGCTGCCACCGGCCGCCTCAGCACTCGTGTCCTGGTGGGCTGGGGTTGCCTCCCCACCCCCGATCAGAGCCAAGACACCCGCTGCCACGTGCCACCTGGCTGCACCTAGGTCCCAGAGAGAGATCCTGCATCTCACTAGGCGCCAGCTCCTCCCCACTCCCCATGGGAGAACTCTGGCAGCAGTATGCCCTCTACCCGAAGTGATCCTGGTTGCAGCGCTATAAGAACAGAACGCATTTTGGATGCTATTATTAAGAACCAAATGTCAATACAGAAATCGTGTTGCCGGTCTCCCACTTTCCTTTCTTGCTCAGCTCCTTCCAGCTGTGAGATGTTAGAATCTTAGGAGTCCACATGACTTCTCCCACCCAGGGCCCATTTCTTTTCAGGCCCCTTCCCAGCTTAAGTAACTCCTTCTCACTGAGGTCGGTCCCAGTGTGGCTGCACGGATAGACACGAGTGCCTGGAAACCCCATAGGCCACCACAGTGACTTTCACAGAGGCAGGCACTGACTGTGCAGAAGACCGCGTCATGCTGATGGGCAAAAGCGTCCACTTCAGCCCCAAGCCAGGCATCTCTGTCCATCCTGGGCCGTGGCAGTCTATAACAAGGATTAAATAGCAGACATGAAGGCCAGTCTCATTCCTGCTATTTGCCACTAAGTGAATTTAAGAAAGCCCCTTTCCTTCCCAGGGCCTTTTTTGCCAGCTTATAAAATCTCTCCTGCTCTAAAACGTTGGTCCTGCTTCTGTCTGTGACAACCCCTGAGACCTGGGGCCAACGGGAAAGTGTGAAGGCTCAAGGCTTGGTGCCATACTTACCTGCTGAGTTTATTACTCTGTGCCACTTCTCCCTGGGGTCCACACAGGATCCCTGTCTCCATCCAGTGTGCTGGGGAACTTCGGGAGGAGCAAGAGGCCCAGCCTGCAGGAAGGTGTGTCTGCCCCAGGGAGCCCCAGCCCCAGAAGCCTTGTCCTCTCTCCAGGCCATCTGACCTTAAGCCTTCTCCAGAATCCCTTTCAGACAGAGGCAGAGGCATCAAGGCAGTAGTCACCATCACACCATAACTAACATTCCAGCCACAGGAGGGCCCTGGCTCTCTGGCGGGGGCCCCCCAGCAGCACCCATGCATTCCTGAGCCCCCCTCTGCTCTGCCCAAGACGACTCCAGGGAGCTACAGTGACACAGAGGCCCAGGAGGAGCCCATGATGAATAGTTGACCTGGGTGGGGTTAACTCTCACGAACAGACTTCCTGGGCTTTTCTGGAAAACCCCATCTCAAGTACTGATTTAATAAAAGACTGCCAACAGGTCCTGACACCTCTGCTCTGGAGAAGGACCCCCAGAGGAAGCAGTGTGACCACCAGAGTCTTCAGACCTCAAATGCCAGCAATGAGTGGAATATTTGTTTGGAAACTGGGTCATGCTGCTGCTTAAAGAACTTAGGACAGTTTGTTCATGGAAACATCTTTATTTTAGAAGGGAGCATTTAAAGGAACATCAGGCCAGGGACCAACCAATAAACAGTGAAGGAAAATAACTTTTGGAACCCCGATTCAAGAAAAAGCCCAAGATTGAAACCATAAATTCTGCCCCTTGCATCATGTCGTTGCAAAAGTTGTACAGATTAGTCCTCCTTGTTTCTGCTTCCCCAAAGCAGAAACTAGTGAATCATTTGCAGAATCAGCCTTTTTTTTCTACATGAGCCTCCTTGCATCAAGGACACTGAGGAACCTGATCTTTCCTTTTTATGTGGTAGCATGAGGGGAGGGAAGGGGCCCTGTAAACACACCCAGGTTCAGCCGTTCTCTCCTTCCAGAAGCCATTCACCACGCAGCGAAGGGGAATGGTTCAGGTATATGTTTTCTGGAACTCAAAAAGTTGTAGCCTCAGCAATAAATATCAACCTCTCTAAAAACAAACAAAAATAGCCAATTAGCTTTATTGGGCTTATATATAATTCCCATGCCCATTATGTCTGCCCTTTTTATAGTGGGCTAATCGGTGGTTCTCAGTCTATACAGTACTCTATTCATCGCCATGTTTAATTCCTGGACATTTTCACCACCCCCAGAACAAAACCCCACATCCATTAACAATTAGCAGCACTCCCCCACTCCTCCCGGCCGCAGTCAACTATGGATCTACATTCTATAGCTATTCTGAACATTTCTCAGTAGAATCACACAATATGGGGCCTTTTGTGTCTGGTTTCATAACATTTTTATAGCATTCGTCCATGTTGTATCTATCAGTATTCCCTTTTATGGCCAAATAGTATTTGATTGTATGCAGTATACACCATATTTTCCTTATCCATTTACCAGCTGGTGGACCATTGGATTGTGTCAACTTTTGAGCTATTATGAATAACGCTGCAGTGAACATCTTTGTGTGTGGACATGTTTTCTGTTTTCTTGGGTACAGAGCCGAATAACTGGGTCAACTTAAGGTGTGACTCTTTGAGGTGTAATTTCTTGCAAGACTTTCCCACAGCAGCTACACCATATTTTTGTTTTGGTTTTTCCATTTCCCCTGATGGGGTGCAAAGATTTCAGTTCTTTCTCCGTCTTCAATACTTGGTACTCCTAAATACAGCCATTCTAGTGGGTGTGACGTATCTCATGGTCTTCTGTTTTTTTAATTTTTAAAGGAATTTTGGCTTAAGCCAAGAGAGCAGAGCCATTCGCCCCTGGGAAGCAGACTGTGGCTTTGCTGCTGGGATGCTCATAATGGTGGGCCAGTCACTGCAGTTGAGTCTGACCCTAGGGAGAGATTCTCGGTCAGCTGTGATACAGGAAAGGTCCCATCTGCCAGGGATGTTAGCACAACTTTCCCAGGTCTAGTGAGTTTCATGGCATCACTTAAATGGTTCTGAAATGTCCTGGTTCATCCAGTGATTTATAGGTCTGGTTTAAATACTTGCAGTGTTGGTGGTGCCACTGAAACAACTGGGCAGCACCAACATGCCCACTGAGTTGTTCCTTGGCTTTCCCTGTGTTCACAGCTGACCCGTGTTTCCTATTGGATTGAGCTACCCATAACCCACTAGCAAATCACAACCTTCCAACACTGACTCCAAGGATACGCACTCAAAATGAAGCCTGTCTTCCTGCAGGGGCTCATCACTAGAAATGAGTGATGAGAAGGACCCATTGGTCCTTTGAACCCCAACTTCCCTGGGGCCTCACTTGCACTCTCCTGTCATTAATGACATGTTATGGTCCAGGCCTCTGCGCAGAGGCTGCGTCAGCAGCTGGCAGTGGGATCCCCCTCACCTTCTAATCTTGTCTACTTAAGCAGTTTCAGTAAGATGGGTCCCACATCTGGAGGGTGGGGAGGCTCCCTTCATGTACAGCCTCCACTCTTCCTGTCATTACAATGCCATGGGCAGCTATTTTCCAGTCATGGGAAGATTGCAAGGTAAGCCAATCCCAGCTCTGGTTTGTCCCAGGATACTACCAGGCACAGCCCAAATCCCTACAGCTGCGCTACACTGAAGGCGGGGAAAAGGCAGGGCTGGTGGTAAGGATGTCACCAAGTGACAAAGGACGGTGAGCCCTGGAATGCAGGCAGTGATCTGGGCTGAGAATACCCCACAAGTGGCAGGGCAGTACAAGACCCATGTCCACCGAGGCAGGTGGCACAGTGGAGGAGAGACTTTATCCCAGGCAAGGTGTTTGGAGAGACCAAGTGAGAGTGTCAGAGGAAAGGAGTGAGGGCAAGCGGGGAGTTAGAGGCTGCTGAATTGTCAGTTCTGGGGACCAGCTGCAGTAAACTGCTTTAACTAAAAAAAAAAACAAAAAAAAAAAAACTTTGTAAATAGGATCACATCATTGGGATCCTGGGGATCAAAGTCCAGTCACAGCAACTGCCTTCATCTGCTCTGACACAGCCTAGACCCTGTCAGGGCCCTGTCACCTGTCACCTTGCACAGCTCCAAGTTCAGGGCCCAGAAGAATGTATCTGAGAGAACTTGCATCACTTCTCAGACAGCAGCTATGGAGGAGCCTGAGACACTGGGCCTTGCTCCCTTTCCCCACCTCTCCAGCAAGGTGCCTTGGGGACAGGTCCAAGTGAGACATCTACGCCATTACACAGGACAGGATGAGAACCAAAGCCAGGCTGGTGCCTCCAGGGATGCACATCAGACATCACGGACCCCCAATCCAGACCCAGACCCGGACAGCTAAGAAAGGGCTTTGCAATAGGCTTTTATTTATTTTACGTTCTTTGGGCAATTCCTATTAATAAACAGGCAAGTCAAGTTTCCTAAGAAGGGAAGGATGCTGGTTACTGCACGCTTGTTACTGAAACCAGCAGTGCCAGCAGCATCCCCTGAGAACTTGTTAGAAGTGCAGGCTCTCGGGACCCCCGACTTACTGAGCGAGAATCTGCATTTTAACAAGTTTCCCAGGAGATTTGTGTGCACACTAAAGCTAGAGATGGACTCGTGGACAAACTATCCTTTTCCTTCACCTGGCTATCGGGTGCCAAAAATAATCATCAACCTGGATCACTATGACCAAGGCTGCATACGAGAACCTCCTCCTCTGAAGTTGCTCCAGCCTCCCTTCCTGGATCTACTTGCTTCCTTGCCCCAGGGGCTCCCTCAACAGGGTTTCATGTTTTCAATGATGTATCTGCCCTTGTAAAATAAAATTAGTTCTCTTTCCAAATCACAAAAAGTAACAATGTATATCTCCATTTCCTAGGTCAGAAAATGAAGGTTGGGAAAGGTCCGGTAACTTTCTCAAAGCCTTATGGGGTCTCAGAATCAATCAGGAACGGGGCTGGAGCAATAAGCAGGTAGGGCATTTGCTTTGCACGTGGCCGATCCAGGTTCGATTCCCAGCATCCCATGTGGTCCCTGGAGCACCGGCAGGAGTGACTCCTGAGTACACAGCCAGGAGTAACCCCTGACCCCTGAGCATCGCCTGGTGTGACCCAAAAGCAAAAAATAACAATAATAAGAATCAAGCAGGCATGGTGTGACTCTCAGTCCTCCCTTTGTTGGGGTGCAGTCTCAACTACAAATGAGCATCATCTCCCTCTAGAATTGTAGCCTGGTCCAGCTTGACGCTCGGTGAACACCTGTCAATACCAAGACCACATGGGTACCACATGGGTAGGTATGGCTGGGGGTCATGGGAACAAGAAAAGGATTCATTTGGTGGCCCCTGGGTGCTAGGCCCCTGATTGTACCACTAGCCACCACTAGTGATTAACATAAGCATTATTAAGTTGAGGTGCTGAGTCTGCCCTTCTAGAGATGGGAAAACAGGGTTGAAAATCCAGATCAACCTGGTTCCAAAGCCAATTGGTTTGGTTTGCTCATAAAATCAGTGCCTCCAGATCCCACACACTCCAGATGAAGCTCATAGACCCCTAGGAGAAAGTCATGCCTGAAACCAGAAAATCAGGACTTATGTAATCCCCAGGATGCCTTAAGACTCCAGTTAGTCCCATTTCCACATTTCCAACCACATCGCCCAAAGCCCCCAGACTTCAGTAGCATTGGAATCTCCCTCTCCCACTCCCAAGTATAGCCCCCTTTCTGCAGAGGACAAAGAAGGTTCAAAGGTACTAGACTGTGTGGGTGAGTTCAGGAGAGATGAGTTTAGGATGTTGGGAAGGAAACTACTTTTCACTGAGAAAAAGGGCCACAGCAGTAGAAGGACCTTTTCCAAGGTCACGGTGAGCACAGGAGTCCTAGCCGCAGGGCTCTCTCAAGAAATGCCTCCCGAAGACATAATGCTGCCCCCTGGGGAACTTCCCATTCCGCCCCTCTGCCAGGCCTAGGAAGTCACTCAGGCGGGTTCAGCACCATGGTCAGCACCCTCGCCTGCAGCTGCAGCAGGCAAGCTGAATCAAGACAGGCTGTCCTGCTCCCTAAACCAGGATGTCTGGACAGGCAGACATCCCTAAGAGAAGGTCCCAGACTCAGATGCCTCCAACATCCCCACCCCATTCTCCTTCAGATCCTAAGCACGAGTGCTCACTTTCACACCATAGGCTGGTTAGTTTCCATGACAGGAATTCAAGTCAGACATCTGTGAAAAAGATTCCTATCGCTGGCTCCCTACTGAGGTAGCACTGGCTTCCTACTGAGAGAGCACTGGCTTTCTACTGAGGGAGCACTAGCTCCCTACTGAGGGAACATGAACTGCGCGTCTTTTCCCACTTTGGCTTCCCCCACCTTTAAAGTGGGATAAAGATGGACCTGTAGGTCCTGTCCATCTGTGGAACTGCAAGATGGGAAATGGATCCTGCCAGTGAAGTCAGATTGACCGAGTTCAGTACTCCCCGCCCACGCCCATCTGCCCACCTGTCTGCCGAGTCACCCAATTCGTTTAAGCCACAGCCTCAAAATTGCCATCCCACAGGCCAGGTCCATCTGTAAACATGCTTCAACCGACCTGCAAGTTATTCAGCATCAGTCTTTCCTCTGCTGTTTACCAGACAACCTCGGTCACATCTCTGGAGCTGCCTGTGCTCAGCTTCCTCGTCTGTAGGACAGAAATCCACCTTTCTAAGAGGTGGTAGGGGAAAGACTTAGAAGAGTGTTTGTCACCGGAACACTCTACATTTGGAAGGTTGATGCTCTCGGGGTCTAATGTATCACTCATCAAAATACGCAGAGGTAACGGGATGTCTCTGATCTCACTGATATCTGTCAAAGTCCCTCTGCTCATCTCAACATCTTGGGTCCAACCAACAAGTAATCAGCTACACTGATTTGCAAACTCAGTTCAGTTTAATGTGTCCCAACTGAGCCAGAGCGATAGTATAGTGGGCAGGGTGTTTGCCTCATTGTGGCCAACCAGCATATGATCTCCAGCATCCCATATAGTTCCCCCAAGCACTGCCAGGAGTAATTCCCGAGTGCAGAGTGAGGACTAACTCCTGAGTATCTCAGGGTGTGACCCAAAAAGCAAAAAAAAATAAATAAATAGTAAAGTGTCCCTACTCATATCCAGTCACTGGCCATCTCTTTTGTCCTCTCTTGAGCCCTTGCTCTTCTGCCATGGTGAGCTCAGGAAGAGGAAGAGAGGAAAGTGGGGTCTCTGTGTCCGTCAAGACAGAAGGAGTGATGCAGCAAATGGTGTGACTCTAACGCGTCCTGGGTCAGTGCTCCATCAGCCCTTGCAGTTCAGGGGCCTCAGCCAGTGTCAGAGGTCAATGCACCTCCTCAGGACTGACAGGCCCTGGGGAGGGATGCCTGGCCCCAGAGGGTGGCCCCCATTTCGTTTTTCCTTGGTTTTCATTATGATCTCAAGTTATCTTTCTCAGGCTGTGGAATAACCCCTTTCAGCAACCACTGACCACAGGAAGGCCCAGGTGTCCAGCTGGAGCCGCCCACCAGAGGAAATGGCCGGTCAGTGCTGAGACAGGTGTCACCCTACTCCTGTTGCTGCTGGGCAGAGAGTGAGTACAGTGGGCAGGGCATTCACATGCAGCTGACCCCAGTTTGGAATCCTCAGCACCAGACACGGTCTGAGCACCACCAGGAGGGACCCTGAGCACAGAGCTAAGAGTAAGGTCTAAGCACTTACTTTTGGCCATCCTCCCCCCCAAAAAAAATCTTCCTGCCATTGTCCCCCCAACCAGTTCCATTAGCAAATGTCACCTGCTGAGCATCGCAGATTTCTCACTGGGCCCGTTTCTTCTTTAATGGGGGAGGGTGGGGAGTCTGGGGAGAGCCAGGTGACTGGCAGATTAGTCATCAATAGGAGCAACTCACCTGGGGGTGTACAAGGCCGCCCCCCCCCCGTGGGCAGCTGCAATGAGAGCAAATGAGGACACAGAGAAGATGCTGCAGAGAGAGGAGGAGGAGGAAGCGGGGGTCAGGGACAGCCGAGGGGGGGGGGCCCAAAGACCTGTACTTCAGTGAGTGATGACCGTCTTACTCAGGGGATGTTGGCATGGCAGCCGCCTTCTTCCTCTGCCATCCTGCCCCCCGGGGCCACTCACACCTGCCCCGACACCCAGGGGAGTGGCAGTGCCATTGCTGCCGGAGTGGCAGAAATCGGGGGTGGGGCTGCTGAGTGAGTGGGGGAGCAGCCCCTCTCCCCTCGGGGCCTGGTTTCAGGAACAGGCCACCCTGGGCCACCACTCTGCACCGGCCACCACAATATCCTCCCTAGGTATGCAGTGAGCGCCAGCCACATGCCAGGGCCCCGGCTGCACTTGGGTCCAAATTCAGTTTCTCGGCACAAGCCTGCGAGAGGGTGGGTCATGGCCCCATTCTGCAGGTGAAATGTTGCCCCCAGATGATGGTCCAGCCCCTCCATAAACTCCCGACACTGGCATAGAATCTCCCCTGCCACCGCTCCAGGACACTGCAGGCTGGCGGGTGCCCACACCGTCTCTCCCCCTCTCACGGACGCTCCTCACTGCTTTTCTTCCCTACAAGCTGGTCAGCCTTCCCAGGAAGCTTGTTCTGACCCCAGCCCCAATATTGCCTTTGCATCCTGCTCACACACCCTCTGCACCACTACAAACACAAACACACACACACACACACACACACGGATACACATAGACACATACACAGACACCTACTCAGATACACAGAGACACACAAGATACACACAGTCTCAAACACACACGCATATACACAGACACACACACAGACACCTACTCAGACAGATACACATGCAGATACACAGAGACACAAGATACACACAGTCTCACACACACAATCACAGAGACACAGACTCATATGCACACGCATATACACATAGATATACACAGAAACCTACAGACAGATACACATGCAGATACACAGAGACACAAAATCCACACAGTCTCACACACATTCACAATCACATGCAGACACACACACACACACAAACTCTGCTGTGCATTGCTTTGGTCAGTGACCAGAGACCATGCATCCTGAGGGAAGGAGAGGTAGGAAGGGATGGGTAGATGTGGACACCTGGCCTTGAGTGACCAGGGCTGTCTCAGTCTCACTCCCGCTCTCTGGGCCCCCCTTACAGAGAAGGAAACAGATTCAGAGGTACCAGCCACCCACATCAGCAGACTCCAGAGCCAGTGGCTGCATTATACTTTTCATCTGATGGGCCATCCTCCGTGCTTCCAGAGCACCCCATAAGGGAGCCGGTCCCATTCCTTTCAGATCTAAGAAAAAATCCAGAAGCATTTCAGAGGGAGGAGGAGGAAGAATCCTGCCACCCTAGGTCCCACCCAGCTCTCCCGGGCACACCCTTTGGTATGGGTGCCGGTTACAAGTCAGGAAGGAGGATCTGGGAAAGAGGGTTTAAGGGCCAGGGGCAGCACCAAAGAGCCACACTCAGGTTGCTGGGCATTGACTGTCCTCCACGGAGGAGCAGGAAGCCGTTGGGGCTTTCAACTCAATCTTTCCGGGCCCCACTGCCGCCCTAGTTAAAGCAGCTCCTGCATTGTGAAGCTTCCTCCCTCACTGACGGGGCTGCTCAACCTTCTCCACTCCACTTCCTCGAGGCCATCAAGGGAAGTCTGCGCTCTTCAGACCCAGCTGCGGGGGTCTCCAGAGGCACTGACAGTGCCGCCAATACCCCACGCTCCTCCCAGAGAGAAGCCTTAGCGCTCCACCTCCTGCAGCTGCTTCATACCACCTCCCTTTCTGCCCTTCCTCCTGCCCATGGGGTGCTGTGCTCCCTACTGCTGAAAGCCTCCCAAAGCCCCCAGAGAAGGTGGGGTGACCTGCCCCAATGCCAGGAGGGCAGGGGTACCCCACAAGGCCTGGCTCCCCTGGGATGGTCCAGAGCCAAACAGGCCTCCAGAAAGATGCCAGGTAGAAACATATCCCCAGACATCTCTTCCCATACCATGCAGGTGGCAAAGTGGGAAGAATGCCCACATGCCAGCTGAAGCCGGAACAGGGAGCCCCACCACTGCGAGGCGGGCATCCCCAGGAACTTCAGGCTTCTAGCTCTGGAGAAAGAGAAAACTATGGGAAATCCAGAGTGTGCCCTGGGATGGAGCTGCTTGGGATGTGCGTGTCCTTGGCTTCTGAGCTAGGTCAGATAAGGAAGGCGTGGGCGTGTATGCATGTGTACATGTGTGTATGTGCACGCATACATGTGTGTGCATGCATATGCATGTGTGTGCACATGCATATGTGTGTGTGTTTACATGGGGAGGATGACGTTGCAGAAGGCACTGTGCTTGCCGAGGAAGGAAGCAGCTGTAGGATCTCTGCCTCTCGGGATCTGAGGGCAGAAGCGTGAGGTTGGAGACTGGAGTCCCGGGGCAAGGCCTGAACCTTTTGTGGGGAAGAATCGGTGCCAGCAGATCTCACTCCTCAGCACCCGCTCAAGGTCCCCCCAGACTAGAACCCGGCCATCTCCCAACAAGGAAAGTGTGGTCTTCCTCCACCAGAGAAACCTCACTCGCGGAAGGCCAGGCCACAGCCCCAAGAGAGGATGGCTAATGGCTTCCCCAGGTCCCACGTCGGACTCAAGGACAAAACCAATCCTTCCAACACTACCACACCCCACAACTGACCATCACCCCTTCAGGGGGCTCCAGGAGGCAGGACAGGGACAGAGATATCCAGGCCCCACCTGGGCCCCACTGCATTTCTGCAGGCAAAAGACACGTGTTCCATTTGTGCATTTGGTATGATCCCTACTCGGTGGCCAACACTAAGCAAACACAAGGACAGCGGGAACCGGGGAAGCCAACATGGCAGCCCTAAGCGGGGGAGGGGGGGTCTCACCAGCAGCTGGAGGTGGTGGAAGGAGAGAAAAGTTCAAGAGAGCAGGCTGGTCAGCGATAGGGGTTTCCAGAGAATTTAAGCAGGGATGAGGAAAAGAGAATGAGATGGGGGAAAGGACAGAATTGAAGTTGATGATCAGTAAGGTGATATATCTGGATAAAGCCCCAAAAGAAGTGAGGGTGCAGGAACAGAGAGAGGGGGGCCTTTTAGGCAGAAGGATCTGTGAGTGCAAAGGCCCTGAGGTGGGCGTGAACCTGATGAGGGTGTGGGACAGGCAGGAAGCACATAGGTTGGACAGAGTGAGCAAAGAGGCAAGGGTGGGAACTCAGGGGGCAGAGCCATAGTACACCGGGTAGGGCATCTGCCTTGCACACAGTCCACTGGGTTTGATCCCCAGCATCCCATATGGTCCCCTGAGCACAGACAGAAGTGATTCCTGAGTGCAGCACCAGGAGTAAGTCCTGAGCATTGCCGGGTATGGCAGAGAGAGAGAGAGAGAGAGAGAGAGAGAGAGAAGCAGGGTATCAGGTAGCATAGAGGCTCGTTCAGATGTGTGGGTCCCTGAAACACATGGAACTTAGGGGGCCTCCTAAAAATAAAGTCAAAACTATAATATCGTGACCCAGCCTGGGAGCTGAAGAGATGTGGGTGGTAAGTGGTCACTGGCCCTGTAGGAATCCTAGCTTCTGCCTAGAGTGAGGGAACTGCAGGAGGGAGCAGTGCAGAGCCGTGAAGGGCCCCCGCAGGCTGCAGTGAGGGACGGGCTGGGAACAGCAGGCAGACAGGAGAGACTGGCACAGTCAGGAGCAGCCGGGATGACCGAGGGCAGTCTGTGGTCACCTGCAAAAACAGACTGACAGACCTGCTGCCTGGAGATGGGGGAGGAGGAGGGAAAACGAGGATGGGCAGACCTGGAAGATTCCAGAACAATGGACGTGTTCCCAAATAAGAAGCGTGACCACTGACTGCGACAGGACCTCAGACCACGGGGGCGTCTGTCCTCTGATCTGCACCTGCTTCCCCTGGGGAGTGAGCCACACAGCCAGGAAGAGGCGGGTCTTTCCAACTTCAAAATTCTGATCTGATACATGAGGAAAAGGAGCCAAGGGGCACACCAGGTGTGAGAGGCCCTTTCTGACACACTTCAGTGCCCACAGCGGTGCCCTGGGGCTACTCCACATCTACCCCTGAGAAAAACCACCAAGAAAATTCTCAGAGCCCGCAACCATGCTCCTGCCCAATTCCTTCCTCACCCCACTTCTGGGAAACCCGGCTGGGAGAGCTCAGCCGCAATCTGGGGGAAATGTTTTTGGCACCTCTCAAGTTTCCTTAATTCACTGACAAGGTAATGGCTGCTCCGATCCATGATTGCACATTTTCTACAGGACTTTCTGCATTAGGATGCAAAGCAGGTTTCTCGGACTCGCCGAACACCTAAAATTCCCAGGATTTCATCTTCGAGCAGCGTTCGCTCCTAAATACAATTCAGCGCCTATAATCGGATGTGAATTGATGGCTCCCAAAGGCATCCGCTCACCAGGCTTGGCCTCCAAATGCATCCCTCCACCTTCCCCGCCATCGGACTGGCCCAGATTGATATTTTTATCTTCCTCACGACGGGGCTGAGAGGGCTTACTCAGTCCCTGATTTTAGGAGGTCAATTCCACTGTCACTGACCTGGGACGGTTCAGGCCATCCGCATCCACTCCTTGCTGGGAGTGACGCTGCCTCAGAGGGAGGCCTGACGCCCTGGCGCTGGACTCTCACACCACCCTGAGGCTTTGTTCTTTGCAAACCACAGCCCGTCCACACCAGAGCCCAACCCTCACCCCTGCAGACCTCCCCACTCTTTGCTCCCGGCCAAAGCTGCCAGGAGGAGCAGATGGCTGACAAGCAGAGAAGCCTTAATGTCCCTCCACCCAGATGTTCACTTCATAGGCTCCGGCTCCAGTGACCATGGGAGCCCAGCCCCCCCCCCGCACCTTCCCACCTCCAAGAGACAGGATTTGTGCCCATGTGGCCGCCATGTGGCCCCGAGCTGCCAGAAACCCACGGATCACCAGGATGACCCCATTAAGAATTTCCACACCAGCAGCCTAAAAGCCAGGGACTTGCCAAGTCCAGGCAGTCCGGACCATGCTCCTCCAGCCCCGAAATACCCAATCTCCATGCACACACCACAGCCCCATCCCACTTCCTGTCCGTGTCTATTTAAAGAGGGCCTGGACAGAGCCTGGAAGCATCCACAAGGGATACCAAGAAAACAGTGATCAGACCCAGAATGGACCTGATTTCCCTCCATTAGATAAATAAGGGACACTCTTGACTGCTAAGGGGATGTGGCTGGGGGTGGGGAGGGGTGGAGGGCAGGAACCAGGGGAAGAGATAACAAATTTTTCAAAGGGATAACAAATGTTTCAAAGGGAGTGTTCCTGCTCCAGGAATAAGGTCCAAGCCAAGAGCCAGACCTCCAGCGAGGGGTGCAGGATGAAGGCCCATGCGTGAGTTGTGTCCATAGGAACGCAACACGCCTTTGCCTCTTCCGGTGAACAGAGCCCTCATGACCAGAAACTGGGGATATGTTGCTCGACTGTGAAAACTGGGTGGCAAGAATTCATCCCTATCACCCACCCCCCTGCCAATTCAAGACTCAATGCAGATTGCAGCAAACTGCCTCCCCCGGTGCACTGAGCGGTTTGGGGGTTCTCTAGCAGAACCCAGGGGGCGGTGGCTGGCTGACATGGTGGCCACCAAAGCCAGGCTGGAAAATGGCACAGAGACTGATGAGCACCACCAGAGCCACTCCACCCCCGAAGGAGCGGCCAGAGGCCATTCCGAGCAGAGAAGTGGCAGCGCTCCGGGGACGCCACCCAATCCCACCCACCTCACTTCCCTGTGGGGGTCTAAGAGCAGACAGAAGAGAGTCCCCCCGATGCTGACTTCCCCACCCTCTCTGTGAAGCCTCCCTCCCATCTGAGATGACCAGAAATGACAAGGGTCCCACCGCAGCTCCCCGGCCCCACCCGCCCGCAACTCTGCCAAGGAGCAATCCCGGGCTTCCCCGAGGCACAAGCACGGGGCTCTCCTCCTCAGAAACCCCAGGACACCTCAGGCCACGGCAGCAGTTTCCAAACGTTGTGTATTTAGAGCAGGGAGCCACCCTCCAAATGAAACCTTCCACAAAACCTCAAGCTCCAAGACAGAGCCGGAACCAATCTCCCAAGAGGACCCTCGCCAGGCCGGGGGCTTCCCCCTCCCAGCGAGCTCCCTGCTGCAGTCTCCAGGTGGGCGGGCGGCCGGGAACCCCCGAGCTAAAGCATCCAGAGAGCGCGGCTCCTTACTTAGGACCCCTGGAGGCTGTGGCTGGTCTCTGAGGCATGGACGACCTCGCTCTCCACCAGGGCCTGGCCCCCGCCATCCCCATTGAGCTGTCTCATGCGCAGGTTAATGGAGCCGTAGGTCTTCCGGGAGCCGCGCCCCGAGACGCAGGTGGGCTGGCGGTACAGCTGGCCCTTGCACAGCGAGACCATGAGCAGCAGCGACAGGAGCATGCCGCCCACCGTCAGCAGCCCTAGGCCCGCGATGATGCACTTGTCCAGGTGCGAACCCAGGCGTGCGTAGTACATCTCCAGCCGCTCCATCTCCCGAGCCGTCACCGTGTCCGGGTTGACGCGAGCCTCGCGGGGGATGGCGTAAGCGGTCACCACCAGGAGGATCCCACTCACCAGGAACACCAAGGCCGAGACGAAACCATAGTCCACCGGGCGGCTTATGGGCTCCGGGCCCGGCCCCTCCTCGGAATGCAGGGACAGATCGTCCCGCGGCCCAGAGGCGGCGCCCCCCGCGGGGCTGGGAGGACTGGCCAGTCTGGGGTCGGCAGAGTTCTGGAAATGGATCTCGTGTTCCTCCAAGGAGAAGCAGGCATTCTCCACACCCCCCCTGGATGGGGCCGGTCTCCTGGGGGCCTGGGGACCATTGCTCAGGGTCTTCAGTTCCAGGCCAAGGGGAGATGCCATTGGGATGGAGGAGCCCAGCTCATCCCTTGGCACCTAGCAAAGAAAACAGACGTCAGTGGAATCGGCCAGCTGACCCCAAGAGCCCGCGGCTGCTGGAGCCCCACTTGGTCCCTGGCATGTCAAGCATACACCATCCCACCTGGGGAGCCGGCCCAAGGTCAGGGGGAAGGGCGAGACAAGGTCCCAGACATTCCTCCCTGGGCCTTTGTCGCCACCTACAAAGCCACAGGACTCCCACTCCTCCGTCTCTGGGGGGCCACTGCAGGGCTGGAGAGGAAGCACTCAATGCACAGGACTTGAGATACCGTGGACAGCAGCGTCAAGCCCTGGCTTCACCACTCAGGATGAACCAGGATTGTGTGACTCTCCACACTCGCTTTGATCTGTTAAATGGAACTAAGCAAAACGCCTCCCTCCTAGGGATGAGATGAGGAGCTCATGAAACGCTGGATGGGAGGTGCAGCCAGTTCAATGCACGGAGCCCGGCTGTGATGGGATGAGGGTAGCCAGAGGGTGAGGGCAGCGGGGTGGGCAAGGTGGGCAGAGATGAGGGAGGCCACACAGAGACTAAGGGGTGAAATTGAGGGAAGCTTCTGGGTGTTGGTGGCACTTGAGTCAGATCTTGAGGACAACTGTGAGACGCCCCAGCTGAGGGGGAATAAGGGCGTTCTGGTGAGGGGACAGGGGTCCCCAAGCCACTCTCAAGGGACTCTTAAGAGTCAGTGCAGGAGCCAGGGCACGCTGAGGTGGGCTGTGGGGAGGCCCAATAGGAGGGGAAGGGGTAGAGGGAAGATGGGTTTGGGGGCGGCATGTGGAGGAAGTTCCGGCAGGAGAAAGGAGGCCAGAAGCCAAGGGCATTGAGGAAGGGACATGTTTGTAAGCAGCAGAGTGGGGCACACCTGGATGGGGACCACAAGAGGGGAACGGAGGAGAGAAGGAAGGACTGTCTGTGCCCCCCCACCCACACACACAGACACACACATACATACGTACACATAGATACATAGACACACACAGACACACTACACACACAGACTCACAAACACACACAGACACACACATGCACACAGACACACACACACACACACCACACACAGACAGCACCCCTCCTGTCAGAGGATGTAGCTTACATCACATAGGCTGGAAATGCCTCATGGGAAGTTTTGCTTTTCGGCTTCTTGTCTGTTTGACTTTGGTTGAAGTAGTTGCCAAGCCATGAGAAGTAAAACCTTTCACACCTGGGGGAGGGGGATATAACATATGCCTCCAGGTGCGAGGCCCCGGGTTTGATCCTTAGTACTCCATGCCAAAAAGAGAGATTACGACTTTAGACTCTTCTTTCCTGCATCACAACATGGCAGCACTGCCATTGAGCCCGCTGAGGGGACCGTAGGGCTCCCCTCTTCATCACCACAAGGGATTCCTGATCCCAGCCCACAAACCCCCCTGCTTCCTGCCCACACTAACATCATGAGCACACGGACCGAGGGTCCCACACTATACCAAGACCCCCCAGGAGTCTACACATGCATACCCTCACATACATCCTCACACGAAGACACAAGCACACATTCAAACACACTCACACTCTCACATACTCACCAATACACACACCAACACCCAGCACTAGAAAGACGGCTGTGGTAAAGCATGTTTCACATGCAAGAGGCCCTGAAGTTGATCCCCAACTCACCCCCAAACACGCACGATTCTAGTTGTTTCTATGCTTTTGCCTAGCTAATTCTCGTGTGTCTATTGTTTCATGTGTGAGAGCGAGCATACATGAGCTAATGAAAAAAGTAAAAGTGAATGGAATGAATGAATGCGTAAGACTCCAAAGAGCTCAGTGTGGGAGGGCACGTCCTGCCCCTTTCTGATCTTCCCTCCCGCGTGGACTTCCATCACACACATCCCCAGCGCCTCTTGGGGCATATGGGGCCTTTCATCCGAGTACAAAGCCTTTTCTACTGTCAACCCACTTATACCACCACGTCCCTCTTCCCTGACTGCCGACTTAACAAATGTTTCCTGAGCACCTGCGCTACCCCAGGCTCCTAGAATATTTGAAACAACCCTTCCCATTCCAGGAATTACTAGCTCTGGTTCACAAAATCTGGCCAAGGGCTGGAGCAAAATACTACAGGCAAAGTGCTTGCCTTGCACAAAGCCAACCCAGGTTCAATCTCTGGCACCCTATCTGATCCCTCAAGCCCTGCTAGGAGTGGTCCCTGGGCAGAGAACCCCAAGTATCATCAGGTGTGGCCCCACACAAACAAAAGCTACCTGGTCATGACCCCAGAGCTTGCTTATGAGGGCGGGTATCCTAAGAACTGTGACCACCCCAAACCCTCCCCCTTCCTCCCCAGCTCTCCAGCCCTCACTCCGACCCTCTGCAAGCTCCTCTGTTGTCCCCTGTGGGCACACTGAGACCATACCCCAAAGGAAACCCAGGACCTAAATTCTGAGAGCAGGGCCTTTTTTCACTCTTTAGGGGCCCCAGACTTTTTCCTGCGGTTCTGAAATTGCCAGAGTAAGGAAAAGGAAAATCAGGGGCTCCCCATGATGTTTCTCACATACAGTGTGGGTGGGGGCTTCCCAGTTACCAAAACAGAAACAAACATCCAGGTGCCTATGTCCCCACTATCACCCCCTTCTTCTCCAGGTAATCACCCCAATTCCATCCACCGTCCAGCAGGCAATGAAAGGCTCAACCCAGCCCCACATTCACACCCAGTCCTTTACACATATCCCCACTGTCCAGGGTAAGCCTCAAAGTGGTCCTAGCACCACAGCAGGTACCCACAATATGGAACGGGTAGGGCTGTGGATTATACCACCCACACACATGCACAAACGCACGCACACATAACACATACGCAGGCAGGCACGTGCGCAAACTCACACAAGCACGAACGTGCGCACAAAAACGCACGCATGCACAAGCACACACACGCATGTGCGCACACACATAAACATATGCACGCAGGCACGCACACACATGCACAAACACGCACACACGCGTGTGAGCACACATCCACACTCGCGCACGCACGCGCATACACACACGCGCGCGGACACACACACACACACACACACACACACACACGTGTCCCCAGGAAAGCTGAGATCTAAGCCAAGATTCCCCCCACCCCCGGGCGCAGCACCCCACCCACCACCGCGCGCTCACGGGCGGGGACACTGACGCACAGGAGAGTGGGTGAAGCCGCGCCGAACCCAGAGCACCGACACACGCACGAGTTGTACACAAAGCCTCGGGCGCGCACACGCAGGTCCACGCGCTGTGCCCAAAGTTCCACGCCGAAAGCCACGCACCGGCGGCCCGCGCGCCCGCCGCCGCAGCGCATATCCCCGGCTCCTGCTCTCGGCGGCCGAGCGCCAATGGGGCCCGGCCAGGCCACACCGGGCCGGCGGCGCCCAGAGCCGCACGGCCGGGCGTTCCGGGGAGGCCGGGCTCGGCGGGGAGCCGCGTGTCCTTCGGCCGGGCCGGGAGGTCAGGCTCGTCGTCGAGCGCCGCGGCCCCCCGCCTCGGGCCCGCAGCCTCCCCGCCGGCCCCGCCGCCCCCCGGCGCCGGCGTACCTGCGCCCCGGCCGCCCTCCTGGCCTCCGCGCGCGGGCGCGTCCTCCCCGGCGCCCACCCGCCTCGCCGCAGCCCGCGTCTCCGCTGCGGCGCATCCCCGGGAGGGCGCGGGCCCGGCCGCCGCCGCCGCCGCCGCCGCCTCGCCCTCCCGCGGCTCCCGCCCCCTCGCCGGGCGCACGTACCTGCCCGCGCCGGGGAGAGGGCGCCGGGGGAAGGGGCGCGGGGGGCGGGGATCGCCGAGCACCGCCGAGGGAGCTCCGCCCGCAGAGTTCGCGCTGGAGAGACCCGGAGTCCGGCGGGGGGCTGGGGGTGCAGCTCCTCGTCGCCTTCCGGGGGTCGCGGCGTTGGGGGCGGGGGGATGCTCGGTCGCTCCAGCGCCCCGGCTTCGGGCGGCGAAGCCGAGAGCCCGCGGGGCTCGGTGCAGGGGCGGGGCGCGGGGGTGGGTGCGGGCGGAGACCCCTCCCCCGCCGCCTGCTTCCCGGCCCGGCGGGGGAGCCCCGACTGCGCCAACGCCTGACGCTTCACGTTCCCCGCTCGGCCCCCCGCCCCTCCCCCGGCACACTCGCGCGCGCACGCACGGCCCCCAGGTAGGACCCAGGGTCCTCTCCGAGCTCCTTCGAGCCCCACGGTCGGCGCCCGAGCGCGGGGCTCCGCGGATCGAGGGCGCCACCTAAAGGTGCAAGAGAGCCTCGGACCAACCTAGGGAGCCCCCGGCCCTCGCGCTTCTCGCTCCGTGGGACGGTGGGGTACCGAGCCCGGAGGGATTGGGCTCCCTGGCGGCCTGGCCGAAGGGCACCCTCACCCTCGTGAACCCGCTACCGCGCTCCCTTCCCTGGCTCCCCAGCGGGGGACCCTACCAGGCTCGCGGGCGCGCCCACGCCCCCGGCCGCTCCCTTTGTTCTGCCCGGGTCTCCCGGAATCCTGATGATTTTTTTTTTTTTTTTTGGTCAATTGCCCGCCTCCTTCACCAGAGAGTAAACTCCTCATCCCCCAACCTAGACCCCAGGTGGGTGGGTGTGTCAGGGCGTCAGAGGGCGTGACTTCACTCTCCTGTACTGGGTCCTCAGGCCAGGGACTGAGCGAGGAACCCTTCCCCTAACAGTGAAGGACACGCTCCCTCTTGGGGGGCTACTAAAGCCCAGAGAGAAGTTTCATGGCAAGATGGGCAGGTGGGGTTTCCAAAAAGACTCCTGAGCCCCAGCGTTGGCTTCGGGCACCTACAATCCAGTAGTCCCCTCTGCCGCCGGAAGCTGGGACTGCACGCTCCAGCTGTGAGGGCTGGCAAAGGGGGGTCATCTAGAAGGGCCTAGAATTACCCAGAAGGGCAGAGGAGAATGCCCTAGCCTGGCTCCCCGGTTTTACCCGGGTGCAGCCCCAAAAGCAGTGCCTTCCTCACCAGTAGGCAGGAGGATTCACCCTGGAAGCCAGGTGCCTGGGTCTCTACAGCCCTGTGACCCTGTGATGCCACTTGGCCAGGCCCTCCAGGGATGGGGGAGCCCCAGCGCTGACTGCCACCCACAGACCAGGCCAATTGTCAAAGCCTCTAAAGGATGCTAACTGCCCGGCACCCTGGTCGCTGGGCTCCCCACTTCACAGCTGGGCAGCCGTGTCCAAGAGGCTCCATTCTCCAGCTCACTCTCCTCTCCTGTGGCTTGGCTGTCCCCTCCCTCAGACAGCCTGTCCCTTGTCCCTTCAGATCTACTTCCAGGTGTTCCAGGCTCACCCCCTCACTTCCTTCCTTCCAGCCTTTGTCAGGTGTTGTCACCTTCTCTGAGATTCCTCCCGTATCATCCTATAAAAGTTCAGGGGACTGGAGCAATCGCACCGTTGGGTAGGGCACTTGCCTTGCACATGGCCAACCTAGGTGTGATCCTGGGCACCCCATATGGTTCCCTGAGCCCCACCAGAAGTGATCCTTGATCACAGAACCAGAAGTAAGCCCCGAATTCTGAAGGTATTCTCTCCCCACCCCCACCCTCCAAAATAATAAAAGATGGCAGGGCCCTGACGCCCCTTTCTCCCTCACTTGGAGTACTGTACTGAGCATTTTTCAGCTCCTGACATTGGCTTATTCATTATTTATTGTCACAGTCCCCCCACAATCCCCTAAAATGTAAACACAGAGATAGGAGGGGCCTCAAAGGGCCTAAGTTCTTATTTTACCTACAGGAGCCCAGGCATTGCATGGTCCTTTGGAGCACTGCTGGGAATGAACCTCATGCACCAAGCTGGGGGTAGACCCTGAGCACTGCCAGTGTGGCCCCCAAATCAAAATATATAAAGCTAAAATAAGTGCCACCAGGATGGGAGAGATAGTACAATGGGTAAGGTGCTTGCCTTGCACTGGCCTACCCTGGTTTGATCACCAGCACTCTATATGGTTCCCAGGAGTGATCCTTGAGCACAGAGCCAGGAATAAGCCCTGAGTACCAATGGGTGTATTCTCCCACCACCAAAAAAAGGAAAAAAAAGAGTGTCTGAGGGCAAAATATGCCCGATTGTCTTGCATTCTTATCCCAAGAAATAAGAAAAGAGCAGACACTGGGACCAGAGAGATAGAATACAGCAGGTGGGACGTTTGCCTTGCACGCAGTCAGGATTCAATCCCCGGCATCCCATATGGCCCCCCAAGCACTGCCAGGAGTAATTCCTGAGTGCAGAACCAGGAATAAGACCTGAGTATGGCCAGATGTGGGCCCCCCCCCAAATCAAAACAAAACAAAGAGAGAAAGAGGGCAGATACTTAGAGGCCCTCAAATTTTTCTGAGAATCATTTAATTAAAAAAAAAAGAATCATTGAATAAACAAGCCCAAAATGTACTAGGCATCAGTTATATACCCATTAAGTCAGTAGACTCCATTTCAGTCATCAGGAAGCAAAGGTAAGTGGTGCTGTGTGAGCCAGAGACAAGGGGCTTCCCTGGGATGGGAGATGAGGACGGCTCTCTCGAGCAGTGAGGCCATTTAAGATGGGAAGGATGAGTAGGAGGCAGGCAGGTAGCCAGCAGAGGGGCTGGCCTGGGAATGTGGTGAGTGTGAAGGCTGATGGGAACATGGAGGATTTCTGGGCCCTGGACAGGCTGGGTACCGCAGCACTGCAGTATCGGAGAGCTTGCCCTCGCCCCTCTGAGACTGATGAGCGTGAGGAACGATTCAAAAAAATAATAATAATAACCTTGTCCTCTTTGCATGAAAATTTGACCTCTGGTCAACTAGCTCTGTTTCCTTGGAAACAGATAAATATGTGTTCACTATGTTACCAGGCAACGTTGCAATGATCAAGAATGACACTCCACCCCCACCCCCGCTCCTGCTCCCCCAGGAGGAAGCCTGCGTGATCTTCCCGGTAATGAATGAGAAGAGGAGATCACAGAATGGGTTACTGTTGAGCTTCATGAAGATGCAGAGGATCACATGGAGAAATATTTATAGGCATGAGTATACACACGGGTTAGTATCCACACTTATGTTTCCTTTCTCTCAGCTCCAAGGCCGTAGAAGTAATGGCGCTGCAGAGCACCGAGCACTCCTGGCACTCTTGGTTTCTGAACCATTGTTCAATCGGAGGAACCAGGCAGACACGGCAGACCCAGGACTGGTGCTGGAAGTAGGCAAGGCGAGCCTGGAGTCTCCTGCAGTGCCAGGAAGTGAAGAGATGCTTAAATAAGTGAATGAAACACACAGAGAATATTGGTGTGTCAGAGGACACAGGGGCCCAGGGAAAGAGAGCCCCATGGCAAATGGTAACATTTGCTAGGCAAGAGAAATAAAGTCCGAGTGGGACTGTCACCTAAAATATGGTGAACAAAAATAAGGGGAGAAAAGATTGTCTTCAGTGCAAATTCCCCTCCCAGAGCGACCCCCTTCTGAAAGAGGCAGGGCCTCATCCCCCAGTTCTTAGGTGTGGGCTGAGCACAGAGGTTTTCAGAGTTCAGGATGGGAGGCGGAGTGGAGAGGTGGCAGTGATGCTTCACAGTCGGGAGCCTGACAGAGCTGAGGTTATTCTCAACAGCCAGAGCACACTGATAGTAGGGCCTCTGGATCTGATGAAAGCCTACCTCGGCGGCCCTTCTCCCAGGACCCATAATCGCAGACTAACCATGAGCTAAACATCAGACAAATCCCAACAGCGGGGCGTTTTCCAAAAAGAACCTGAGCAGCACTGCTCACCAACGCCAAGTACATAAAAATTACCAAGTGCACTGAAGAGAAGGAAGGCGTGGGGAACTGCCACAGCTCAGGGGAGTGTTAAAGAGAGATGTAACAAGTAGGGCCAGGAGATGATGCAAGCACACAAGCACACATCCTGAGCATTATGAGCCCTGGGTTTGGTCCCTGGAACCACATGCCCCCACTCCAGCATCAGCAGGCTATGGGCCCAGGCACCATGCCTCTGGATGAGAGAAATTGGGAAGGATCCTCCTCCTCCCTGGTGACCCCTATTTTTTAATATTTATTTATTATTGAATCACCATAAGAACAGTTACAAAGCTTTCAGGTTTAAGTCTCGGTCATACAACGATCAAACACCCATCCCTTCACCAGTGCACATTTTCCACTACCAAGAACCCCAATATGCCCCCATCCCACCCCTCCCCCTGCCTGTGAGGCAGATGATTTTCACTTAACTCTCTCTCTACTTTGATTACATTCATAATTTTGACAAAAGATGCACCATTATTATTTGGAATTTTCCCCCAATAATCAGACCTGCTGAAAAGGCATCATTAAATAATTTGTTTTCTATTGCTGGTTATTATAAAGAGCATATGACATATCACGGCCACACAACTTTGGATTTCTGATATTTTACTAATTAAATAAGGAGGGATTTCTGCCCAAAGCCATGGGTTCTGAATTGGGTCTGTGTACCTCTGGGGCCATGGCCATGCCGGAGAGCCGCTGGGAGCGGGGGGGCAACTCATGATCTCAATGGGGCGAAGGATGGGCTGGTTCCACCCCCCCCCATCCCATGAGGCCACAGTTACCCCGTCACTGCTGGCTCATACCTGGCTGTTCAATAGGCTTTGAGGCGGTGGCCACTGTGCCACCGGGGTGGGGGGGGGTTGGGGCGGGAGGGCAAGGCGGAAGGGACAAACACCCTTTCCCACCCAGTGGGTCATGGCACCATAGCTTAATGCATACTCCAGTCACATTTCTGCCAGAAGCCGCTAGGTTCTGAATTGGGTCCGTGTGCCTCTGGGGCCATGGCCGTGCTGGAGAGCCACTCGTGGGGGACAAGGTGACCCCTATTTTTCAAGTGTTTTGCATTTATTGACAGAACAACTAAATGTAGTTTGATATCTTAGACCACAAAAGGACATTTGGCCAACACTAAGGAAATCTGAATAAGATATGGTCTTTAATAATAATGAATCAATCTGGGCTTACCAGTTGTCTCAAGTATACCTTAGTTAAGTTTTAATATTAGCTATAGAAGAAATTGGATATGGGCCTGATGGATCCCTTCTGTGCAGGAAAAAAAAAACACCTGATTTTTCTATTCATCAAAAATGATACCTGTAGGGCCTGGAACAACAGTACAGTAGGTAGGATGTTTGCTTTGTACAAGGCCAACCTGGAATCAATTCCCAGCATCCCATGTGGTCCCCTGAGCACCACTTGATCACTTGACATCCTGTTACTCATTGATTTGCTCGAGTGGGCGCCAGCAACGTCTCCATTCGTCCCTGTCGAGTGCTAGTGTAGCCCAGTGGCATCTGCTCATTCTAGGAACACGAAGAGCCTCAAATGATCGTTCAGGGTCTTGACGAAGAAGTCTGACCATCTTCTAGGTGGGCAGCCACGCGATCTTTTGACATCCCGTGGAATCCAGTCGGTAATGGCTCTAGTCCAGCGGTCATCTCCAAATCTCATTACATGTCCAGCCCTGAGCACCACTGGGAGTAATTTCTGAGTGCAGAGCCAGGAGTAACTCCTGAACATCACTGGACATGACCCAAAAAGCCAAAATAAAATAAAATCATTCCTTTAAAAAATTAAGTCATTTTTAAGACCGTAATTGGTACATTTCATGTGCACTGGAAGAAACTATAAATACATGCTGGGAAATCATAAATTGGGTTTTCTGAGCCTGGTGACTCACGTTACTGGGCATGGCTGAAGAGAACGTTCCCTTGGACTGGAGCTTTTAAGCCACAATGACTTGGGCACCCACTAGGGAATCTCTGCTCCTGCGCCCACCCACAGTGCCGGCTGGCAGCCTGGTCCTGAGCAAAAGGAGCGGCTGGGGCTGGATTCACCTAGGGGCGTATTGACTTAACCATCCTGCTCCCTTCCCAACAGGTTGATGCTGTGTCTTCTCTGTTGAATCAGAGTTTGTGCTTGAGCCTAAAACCCTGTGTGCACTCTGCCAGTGACATGATTCGATGAACACTTTGAATACATTCTTCCTTTGGCTTCTCCTGGGTATAGCACACATGAGAGAACATAGAGACCACAAGGGAAAGTGTGTATAGTTGTGTGAGCATGCACGACATTTTCAGTTCATTTGTCACATATTCGTAGAAATGAATATGGGTCTGCGAAAGAGAGAATGGGGATGTCTAATTTTTGTTTTGTTTTGGTTTGATTTGGTCTGGGGCCACACCTGGCTGTACTCAGGACTTACTCCTGTTTCTACGCAATCATTCCTGGAACAATAATATGGCATGCTGGGGATCAAACCCAGTTTTAGTCACATGCAAAAGGTAAGCACCTTATCCACTATACAATCTCTCTAGCCCCAGAATGAAAACTTCTTATAGAACACTAGAACATCTTCCAGAATTTTCCAAAACATGGTGATTCATAACACAATTTTAGGTGTCTAGCGGGGAAAAATATGTTTTTATTATCTATTGCTGCATTACAATCCCTACTAAAATTTAATAGCTGAAAAGAAAATCCTCATGTATTGCAGTTTTGCCCCTTAGACTGAACTCGGCAGGGACAGCTAAGTCTGTTCTCCCAGGCACTAGTCAGGGTGGATGAATAGTTGGGAGCTGATGGGGAGCACTGAGCCCTACCCTGTGTCCTAGGATGTGGCTCTCACTATCAGGGTTTTCCTGTTCTCTATTACCTGTATTCTCCAAGTGGCTAGCTTGGACTTCACATGATGGTAGTTTCAGGTTGTCAGGTCTTGATATGGCCCTGACCTTTCCCCCAGAGTATAAAAGAAGTCACTCTGCCTGAGCATTGGAACAGGCATTTCTGTTTTCTGTTGCTTTAATGCAGGCAATAGCCAGATAAGATGGAAGGGATAGTAGAGGCACATAGTAGAGGCACATATACAGGGGGATGGTAAAAGTCTCCCAACTCCTATAGTTTTCTATACACACAGACATATAATAGATAGATAGATAGATGCAAGGTTCCGTCCCAGTGGAAAACCAGCAGGACCGTACTACTGTTCAAGAAGGGAGACATCCATGACATTGGCAACTATCGCCCGATCTGCCTATTGTCTGTCATCTACAAGTTGTTCACTCGAGTCATCCTAAATAGGATTGGCAGAACACTAGATGAAGGACAACCATGCGAGCAAGCCGGGTTCCGCAAAGGATTCAGCACCATCGACCATTTCCACACGATAACCAAGCTCATTGAGGTTTCTCGGGAGTTCAAGATGCCGCTCTGTTTAACGTTCATTGATTTAAAGAAGGCCTTTGATTCTGTTGAGATGGAAGCGGTCATTGAAGCCCTAGCCAATCAGGGCATTCAAGCTCCTCCCTGAGCTGTATTGCGGATTCACTACCAGGATCTCACCATTCTACAAAGAAGTGATCATCGATGTCAAGAGAGGGGTTCGGCAGGGTGATACCATTTCACCGAAACTCTTCAGTGCCACCCTCGAGAACATCATGTGATGACTGGAATGGGAAGGAATGGGAGCGAAGATAGATGGCCGGCAACTACACCACCTCCGCTTTGCTGATGACATTGTTTTAATAACACCAAACATCAGCCAAGCGGCACAAATGCTGGCCGACTTTGACCGTGAGTGTGGAAAGGTAGGACTACAGCTGAATCTTACAAAGACAATGTTTATGAGAAACAGCCTCATTCCTGATGCCCCATTCGCTCTCAACGGAATGACCATCTCCGAATGCAACAGCTATGTGTACCTAGGTCGAGAAGTCAACATGACAAATGACCTGGCACCCGAGCTGCGCAGGAGGAAGAGAGCGGCTTGGAACGCCTTCAAGAACGTGGAAGAAATAGCTAAGAGGAAGAAGAACCTCCGGCTCCGGGCACATCTCTGTGATTCCACTGTTCTTCCTGCATTAACATATGCCTCAGAGACCTGGGCCCTACGCAAACAGGATGAGAACGCTATTCAGGTCTCCCAAAGAAGAATAGAAAGAGCTATGCTTGGAATATCACGTCTCACTCAAATGAGAGAAAGAATCCGGAGTTCTGACATCCGTCGACGATCAAGAATCAGGGACGCTGTCTCATTTGCCAAGGTGTCAAAAATCAGATGGGCTGGTCACGTAATGAGATTTAAAGACAACCGCTGGACTAGAGCTGTTACCGACTGGATTCCACGGGATGTCAAAAGACTGCATGGCCACCCACCTACCAGATGATCAGACTTCTTCATCAAGATCATGAACGATCGGTTTGAGGCTCTTCATGTTCCCAGAGTGAACAGATGCCATTGAGCTACACTAGCACGCGACAGGGACAAATGGAGACGTTACTGGCGCCTGCTCGAGCAAATCGCCGACTAACGGGAAGTTAAGTGATTAAGTGATTAAGATAGTAGGTAGATAGATAGATAGATAGATAGATAGATAGATAGAGGGAGGGAGAGAGAGGTGTATTCATTTTAATAGCTGGTTTCCTTTTGTTTCTTTTTTGGGGCCACAACTGGAGGTGCTCAGGGGTTATGCCTAGCAGTACACAGGGGACCATATGAGATGCCGGGTATAACCCAGGTCAACGGGGCCCAGGTTGGTCACATGCAAGGCAAGCACCCTACCTGCTGTACTATTGCTTTGGCCCCTAATGACTGGTTCTTTATTTGAATGTGTTTTTGAAAAAAAATCTAACTCACTCATAAAGCCAGAAATAATATTGGTTAAAGTAGGGACTAAAAAATATGAATCTATATAAAGTTAAGAGAGCATAATCTGCTGGTTTTCTTCCACATTTAGTCTCCCTTTCTCCCACTGGGATAAAATCCTGTCACGCTGCACTCAGAATAAGAATTCTATATCTGAGGGCCAGAGCAATAGTAGAGCAAGTAGGGCACTTGCCTTGCACATGGGCAACTTGGGTTCAATCCCCAACGTCCCTAGAGTTCCCTGAGCCTGCCATGAATGATCCCTGAGTGCAGAGCACAGAATAAGCCCTGAGCACCACTGGATGTCATCCAAAGAAAGGAAAACAGACAAAAGAATTCTGTGTTTGACTCTCACTTTCAGGTCAATATACCCAAATGAAGAGTAAAGTCATCATAATGTTGGAGGAGAGAGGCCAGAGCAATGGTACAGAGGGGAGGGCGTTTGCCTTGCACACAGTCAACCTGATTTTAATCCCCAGCATCCCATATGGTTCCTGATCACCATCAGGAGTGATTCTGGAGTGTAGAGCCAGGAATGAGCCCTGAACATCACTGGGTGTGACCCCAAAACAAAGCAAACAACAACAAAAAAAAAACAACAATGAAGGAGGGACCAGAAGGCAGTATGGGAAGGTGTGTGCCAAACAGAGGCCAACCAGGGTTGATACCCTGCACCATATGCCCTCCCCCGCCCCCAAGCACTGCTGAGTGTAGAGGTCCCCAACACTCTGGGATAATCTTCAGCATCATGTCACAACAACTGAGAGTCACAGATGCTGACCCACCCTGCCCCACTACCTCAATTCCCCCGACCCCCGCCAAATGTCACAACAGGTGGTGTGGCCAAGTGGATTTCTTCCTCCTCCTCCTCCTCCTCCTCCTCCTCCTCCTCCTCCTCCTCCTCCTCCTCCTCCTCCTCCTTCTCCTCCTCCTCCTCCTCCTCTTCCTCCTTCTTCTTCTTCTTCTTCTTCTTCTTCTTCTTCTTCTTCTTCTTCTTCTTCTTCTTCTTCTTCTCCTCCTTCTTCTTCTTCTTCTCCTCCTTCTTCTTCTCCTTCTCCTCCTCCTCCTCCTCCTCCTCCTCCTCCTTCCTCCTCCTCCTCTTCCCCTTCTTCCCCTTCTTTTTCTCCTTCTTCTTCCCCTTCCCCTTCCCCTTCTCCTCCTCCTTCTCCTCCTTCTCCTCCCCCTCCCTGTCCCCCCTCCTCCTTCTTCTTCTCCTTCTCTTTCTTCTTCTATTTACAATTTTTAAAAAATCTTAGGGAAACAATATGAGGTTCCAGGGACTGAGCCAGGTAAGTGTGTGCCAGGCAACTGCCTGCTCTTCTGTACCATCTCTCTTGACATTCTTGTGTCAGGATGCAAACCTGGAGGCTGGAAGCTGAGTAGTCATCATGAAGCATGAAGCCAGGACTCTGTTAGAATGGGGAGTGCAAAATAGAAGAAATCTGGGTTCCAGGTCATCATGAAATGGGGACAGTCTCCCATACTTGATCTATAAGAGAAATTTATACTTCTCCCCTGTATATGCTGCTATCTTGTGGGGCTTTGGAGCATGCAAATGAACTATTCCTATTGATCATGGTATGTCAAAGACAAATATAAACAGAGCAAAGTTGAAGCAGTAGGCAAACCCTGAGCAGGTATTTGTGTGCCTAACATTGGAAAATATATATTCGGGCCAGAGCGATAGCACAGCGGGTAGGGCGTTTGCCTTGCACACGGCTGACCTGGGTCCAATCCAGGGCATCTCATATGGTCCCCCAAGCACAGCCAGGAGTGATTCCTGAGTGTAGAGCCAGGAATAACCCCTGAGCATTGCTGGGTGTGACTCAAAAAGAAAAAAAAAGAAAATGTATATTCAACCCAACCCTTTGTCACAGAGAAGAAAACGCCAAAGTCAGTCTATCATCTGTCCCAAAGGGTAATACAAAATGATCACCTAGGTAGGGCTGAGGTTTTGCTAGATGAAGGAGTCAGGGAGGAAGGAAAAGTATTCCTGGAAAGGGAAAGAATATGAAATGAGTCCAGAGACAAAGTAATAGTGATGAATTACTTGTATGTTTATTTCATCTGACAGACACCTTGATACCCGCCTCATATGGCAGATATGACTCCAAGTGCTTTACAAACATTGAGTCACTCAGTCATTTATCACATGATGCTTTCAGTACGCCCATTTAAAAAAATACAAAACAAAAAGGAAGCTAAGGCACATTGTGCTTAATAGCTTACCCAAGGTGACAGAGCTAGTATGTTACAGAACTGAGGTTAAAATCCAGACCTGGGGCTGGAGAGAGAGAGAGAGTGCAGATGATAAGGTACTTTCTTTATGTGGCCCACTCTGGTCTGATTCCTGGTACACATATGGTGCCTGAGCACTGCCAGGAGTGATCCCTGAGCACTGCCAGGAGTGGGCCCAATACCTACCCCCTAACCCCAAATAATAAATAATAAAATCCAGACTCTAACTCAGTGCTCATAACCACTCTGCTGGATCCCATTATCAATTTCAAAGCTGATGCAGAATTCGGGGAGGGTGCATTAGGAAAACTTGAGTTCAAAAATGGAAGACATAGATTCTGGCCACGCCGAAGCTAGAGGAAGCGGCTCTGATTCTGGTGGATGTTGGAACTTCAGACAGATCTGAAGAGCCACGGCTGACGCACCCCATGCCTGCTGCTCCCCCACACCATTTCAGCTCCTGCTCTCAAGCCTCTTGCTGAGTTCTGTTTGAGTTTGTTTACTTGTCTTATGTTTACCTTCTGGCACTAGCTGGGCTCATCTGGCTTGTGAAACTTTATGGAGAATTGCAGGTTTCACAGTCACGGGAGTTGGCTCAGGGATTTGAGGAAATAACTTGGTGACTATACTACACACACACACACACACACACACACACGCGCGCGCGCGCGTCTTGATCCAGTTGGACTGGCAGTCCTCCCTTTCCACCTGATTTCTCTGCAGCTCGCAGCCTTGAAAAAGGAAAAAAAAAATCTGGAAGATGCAACTCCTGTCTGGCCTGAAAAGAAAAGAAAGGAAGGCAATAACCACATTCTGAGTCACTGCAAATATGAGCACCTTTGCTGTGAGGACAGGAAACTTATCTTTCCTTCTCTCTGTGCCCTTGTCCCCAACACTCAGAGTCTGGTGCACTGCAGGTACCTGTGAGTCTCAGCCAAGCTCTTGGGAGAAGGGGGGCCCAGAAAGAGAGGGGATGAAACAGCCTAGATGGGACCCCCTCCTGCGTGCTGGCGCTTATGTGATTTACCTCACTCTAGCACCTGTGCTCACACACAAATAGGCAGTTATATGGGCACATGCACACATACACACGCCATACACACACATACACACACACACATTCTAACAGTTGACAGGGCTGAGATCAGACAGGCACCGTACCTCCACGGCATGCTCGGGCTAGCTGGGGCCAACAGACACTCTCCCCACTGTCTCATTCTGCTTCCCCACTCTGGGGTCAGGGACTGTGTGGTAAGGATGTAGGACAGTGGCCAGTTGGGCATGAGACAAGTGTGGGGGGGACCCCTGTACAGAGGGCACCTCTGTGCAGTGCAGAGTGCAAGAATACTTGCAGATTTGTATTGCACAGAAAGAGATTTCTGGGATGGGCTTACATGGATAGGACACAGCATAGATGCTGCTCCCTGGGAGTAGATCCAAAGCAAAAATTGAGGGAAAGTGGCATCTGGGTAGTGGTCCCAGGAAACAGGAAGAAGGATGGGGGGAAGGGACACGGAGCAAGGAAGGCGTGCAGGAAGGGCTTCGAGTGCTGGCATGAGCATGGAGGCTCAGCCCTTTGGGCCTGGCCATACCCAGGAACCCGGGAGTGTAGGAATTTTGCTGCCAACAGGTGTAACTTTGTTGAGGGCAGTTCCTCATGCTATGGCCTGTCCTCTGCTCAGGTCACTCATGGTTCGCACATTGAAGTCGAATTGCTTCCTATATTCTTGAGCATATATGACAGAGGCTAATGTTTCAGGGATAAGGATGAAGCCCTGGTGCTTTCTCTGTAGGATGCCATGTGCAGAGGACACTTAGGACCTGTGAATGCACAGACTCAGGCACAGAAGGAGACCAACAAGACCACTGGGCCTCATGCAAGTTTTGAAACTGGAACCCTGGGGTTTGATCCCCAACACCACAAGGTCCTTGAGCACAGAGCTGGGAGAATCCCTCGAGTACTGCCAGATGACCTAAATACTAAACAAAAATCAGGTGCACACACACAAAAAGCCTGGGAGTCATATTGATGTCTGGCCTTGCTTGCCCAGGTCAAAGAGAGGTCTGCGGGTAGGGGTCAGCAGCTGCAGGGCAGCTGGTGTTGGGCCACCCCTCCCACCTGTACCCCAGGCTTCCTCCACTTGCTGTGGTGACAGCAGCGAGTATTTGGGGGTGGGGCAGAGGTGGCGAATCTCAAGGCCTTTCACCACACAGAAGAGTCTCTCCACTACTCTTCCCCCTCATTTGTTTTTTACAAAGTAGGAGTGAGGGCTGAAGCGCCCCAGAAGGGAAAGGGGACAGCACCCAGGGGAGGGATAGATCCTAGACATAGGGTCAGACATGGAGGCTGAGTTAAAGGACCCTCTGAGTCCACTTGTCCTATCTAGGAGACGGAGATAGAGCTCTGTCCCGTGCCTTAGAGCAGATCACCATCTACTCCTGTGTATTCGCCTCCCTGTCATCCCAGAGAGCACAAAGGCCTTCTGCTCTCCCCCGTGGCCTCCACAGAGCTGTTGGAAAGCAGTCTGGTCATGAGCAAGAGAACCCTTAGAGAAAGAGGTCGGGGCTATGGCTTAGTGGTACAGTGCAGGTCTGGCCTGGTGATGCCCTGGACTACATCCACACCATCCTGGGAGAACCAAAATCTTAAGTATATAAAAGATGTAGACAGGGTCTGCTTGGAGAAATCAGGCAACCAGGGCTTCTGCAGTTCTATTTGTAGAACAGTGAATTTTTTTTCTTTAAGAACAGTGAACTTAAACCCTTAATAAAGAAAGAGACCCGGGACTTGAGATATGGTACTGTAGGTGGGGCACTTGCCTTGCATGCATCCGACTAAGGTTCAATCTTTGGCTTCCCATATGATACCCCAAGCCCACTAGGAGAGATCCCCGAGCAAAGAATCAGGAGTGAGCCCCTGAGCACAAATGAAGGTGACTCTCCAAAACAAACAAAAAATAAAATAAATATGATCGAGAGACCCACGAAATGTGTCTTCAATAAAATTGGACTTCTTTCTCAGGTCAAAATATATCTGGCAGTTGAGGCAGGAAGCACTGCTGCTTCATCAATCCCAAGAGACCCGGTTTCCTTTCATCATTTTGCTCTACCATTCTCTCCCTTGGGATCCAGGATGGCTGCTGCACCTTCAGCCTTTATAATTCTATTCCAGCTAATAGGAGGACAAAGGGGAGATACAGGAGCCCTCCTCCTTCCTTTACATCAGGAAGGTGCAATGGTGGTGGGATTAGTGTTGGAATACTGAACATAACAAATCATCATGAACAACTTATAAAAATAATAAATAAATACTAGTTAAAAATTTTTAAATAAAAGGCACCATCCAGAAATTGCACAGGTCACTTCCATTCATAGTCCATTGGCCAGGATTTAACCACCTGGTCATGCCTACCTGCAAGAGAGTCCAGAGACATAGTTTTTCACCATGTGTGAATGGAAGAAGGGATACTGAGGGATAGCATGCACTTCTGTCACAGCTACTGGTTTGCTGGGGCAACTCTTACCACCATTTGTGCCATACCATCTTCATTTGCAAATTCATTCATTCATTCATTCACTCTTTCTACATGCATATGCACCAGGCTCATAGTAGCACTGTAGCACTGTCCTCCCGTTGCTCATCGATTTGCTCAAGTGGGCAGCAGTAACATCTCCATTGTGAGACTTGTTGTTACTGTTTTTGGCTTATTGAATACACCACTGGGAGCTTGCCAGGCTCTGCCGTGCAGGTGGGATACTCTCCGTAGCTTGTCAGGCTCTCCAAGAGGGACGGAGGAATTGAACCCGGGTTGACTACGTATAAGGCAAACGCCCTACCCGTTGTGCTATCGCTCTAGCCCAGGCTCATAGTACAAAAGATTATCTATTTTTGTTTTGGGGGGACACCCCCAGTTGTGCTCAGGGATTACTCCTGACTCTGCACTCAGGGATCACTCCTAGAGGGCTTGAGTGGCCATATGGGGTACTGGAGCTCAAACCTGGGTTAGCTGTGCATAAGGCAAGCACCCTGCATGCTGTCTTATCTCTCAGGCCCCTAGAAAATGACATTTGACCCACTTGATTGCCAATATACCATCTTATTATATCCCATGAAGCTGGTGTAAGGTCTTTATTGCTCACAGCCATATTTTCCAGAGTGGAGTCTAGTTCACAGACTCATACTATTAGCTGCCCAGGAAGGTGATGGGTTATCCAGTTGGGCTTTTGTATTTGAAGTTTCTTTCAGAAGTTCCTTTTCTTTTCATGGCCCCCTGACTCTACCAGCCCTATCCCTGTGTACCAAGTGTGTGAAATAAAATGTACTCTGAGCCAGAATCCAGAAAGGAGAGTTAACAGTAAATGCAAGTGCAGCAAAACAAGTTAGCCACAAGAAATGGCTTTCCAGGATCCGGAGCCATAGTATAGCAGGTAGGGCATTTGCCTTAAATGCAGCCAACCCGGGTTCGATTCCCAGCATCCCATATGGTCCCCCAGCACTGCCAGGAGTGATTCCTGAGTGCGGAGCCAGGAGTAACTCCTGAGTGTCGCTGGGTGTGACCCCCCCCAAAAAAAATTAAAAACATGAGAAAAAGAAAAAATCGCTTTCCAGGGTAATTAGACATAGGCAGGGGAGGCCAAGGATAGAGTGCCAGCCTCAAACTGCCAAGCCCTCCTAGCCACATCTCTGCTGAATGTGGCAGCAGATGGCCCGCTGGAGTCCCTGCCGGACCCTCCACCCCTTCAAGTCAACTGCAGCAATACATGGCCTAGGAGAGCAGGTTCTAATTCCAGTTCTGTTTCTTACGTGTTGGGCAGGTCTTAGGAAAGTCCATGCTCTTTGAGGCCCAGTTTGATCTTTGTAAGAAGGGTTCCTAGCAGATCTACCCATAATGATCTGTAAAATGCAGCAGTGCCTACCACAGGGGAAGAAATTCATAGAAATTTTAATATCTCAGTAATTTTTCACAGGGCACCATGCCCAAAGAATGAACGATTGTTTGCTAAGCAATAACTTTAAAACAACTTAATGTTAGTAGCTTATTTAGTATTCAACAGCTATTACTGTGTTTCTCTCAAAATGAAATTGTTTGCGCAGTGCTTCGGGGTGTCTTAGTACATGGTTTGGGAAATGCAAAAGAGATTTTTTGGGGGGAATGTTGTTTATAGGGGTCATAGCCAGCAGTTCTCAGGGGTCCCAAGGAGCCACACCCAGAAATGCTCTGGACTAACAGTGTGGGCTCAGCAGAGGAGTCAGTGCTCGGGGGTTACCTGGGCGACATTTGGTGGGGCGGGGAATGACCTGCATGTGGTGCTGGGTATCAAACTCAGGGCCTCTCACATGTTAGGTAATATGGTCTACCACTGGTGCAATCTCCCAGGCTGGAGCCTCCAGGCCAGATATGTTTATGTATACCAAGGATTTAGTTCGATACCAGATCCGGAGTAATGATCATTCCATGCCACTTATTCTACTTCGTTCTGAGATCACCTTCTCCCTAGTTGCTTTGGGGTCTCCTGCCACTGGCTCCCGACAATGCTCCAGCTTCCAGCCCTTCACCTCTTGATATCTGCTGCTGTCATTCTTTGGGTTGCTCCCGTGTAAAGCTTGACATATTTTTCTTTTTTTTTTTCTTTTGCTTTTTTGGGTCACACCCAGTGATGCTCAGGGTTACTCCTGGCTCATGCACTCAGGAATTACTCCTGGTGGTGCTCAGGGAACCATATGGGATGCTGGGAATCGAACATGGGTTGGCTGCGTGCAAGGCAAATGCCCTCCCCGCTGTGCTAACACTCCAATCTCCTGACATCTTTTCTTCTTTCTTTCTTTGTTTCTTCCTCTTTCTTTCTTTCTTTCTTTCTTTCTTTCTTTCGTTTTGTTTTATTTGGGGGGTCACATCCAGCTCTGTGCTTGGCCCAACTGGCATGTGGCCAAAATAATACCATGGCAGTTCTAAGGTCTACCTAAGAGTCCCTTCAAGGTTCCACTTGTTTTTTTCACCCCCTTTTTATTGCCAAGAGAATAACATGCCCCAGTACCTAGCCAATTTAGAAGAAGAACCTTAAGAGGCCCAGGGAGCAGGCTCACATCTGCACAGTCCAGCATAGTTTTGTTTAGCTTTTGGTTTACAGTTCGAGTGATTGTGTTGATGTGAGTTGCAGTGGCCACGAATTTGGGAGCCTCTGCATCAGGGACAACAATCACAATGGCTGCATGCTGTGCAGCCCTGCCTGGACCCAGGCCATTTCTCAATGCTTGGTGCTCCCTTGCATTGCTTGCCATCTGCAGCATCTGTCAATCTGCATCGTTCCTCCACACCGTCTGCCAATCTGTGTCATTTTGTTTTCATTGTAGATCTTGCCTGTCAGTCCGGTCCACAGACAGGAGAGATCAGCGCTGTCTGCCTGCCTATACGTGTGTATGCATATTACCCATCCCTTCCCTTAGCCATTCCCGTTATCTGAATCTATTATATCCCATGTAAGTGAGATTTAAAGTAACCAGTTAGGGGCTGGAGCGATAGCACAGCGGGTAGGGCATTTGCCTTGCATGCAGCCGACCCGGGTTTGATTCCCAGCATTCCATACGGTTCCCTGAGCACCGCCAGGAGTAATTCCTGAGTGCAGAGCCAGGAGTAACCCCTGAGCATCACCAGGTGTGACCCCCCCAAAAAAAGCAAAAAATAAAATAAAATAAAGTAACCAGTTGGCTGGGGGCCAGAGAGATAGCACAGTGGGTAAAGCATTACCTTGCAAGAGGCAGGTCCAGGTTTGATTCCTGGCACCCCATATGGTCTCTTGATCCCACTAGGAATGATTCCTGAGCACAGAGAAAACCCTGAGCGTTGCTGGATATGACCCCAAAACAAAACAAACAAATGAAACCAAAGAGCTGGTTTTATTTGTATCATCTCTCTGGTAGTACAGTGGATAGTACAGTGGGTAAGGCACTTGCCTTGCATGCATCTGACCTGGGTCCCATTCCCAACATCCCAGTTAGTCCCCCAAGCAATGCCAAGAGTGATTCCTGAGTGCAGAGCCAGGAGTAAGCCCTGGGCATTGCTGGGTATGAGCCAAAACATTAAAAAAAATACAAGTCAGTCAGAGAGATAGCATAGGGATTAAGGTGCTCTTGTTGCATGTGCCCAATCCTAGTTCAATATCTTATATCACACGTTGGTTTCCGGGATACCAGCAGGAGTGACCCCTAAGCACAGAGCCAGGACTAAGCCCTAAGCATAGTCAGGTATGGCCCACGAAGAAAAAAAAATTAATTAAAAAAATTTTTTTAATTTTTTATTTTAAATTAAAAATGATCAATTGAATTGTCTTGGCTATTTTTTAGGTAAAATTTTTTGATTAAAAAATTTTATTTTAAAATATTTTACAAGTTTAAATTAAAAATTTAAATTAGATTGCTTTGGTTATCTGTCCCCACCCTTGCTGTCTCTGTAACAAGATCTAATTGCATCACATTGTCACCAGAGCACAGGCACCCTGAGAGCAGTCTCGTTCCCATCACTGACTCAGACAGTTGTCCCAGGAGGACAAGGTCATTTGACTCCTGGCCTAGAGGGAGGGTCTGTCCAACAACACTCATTTCTGGTCATGGTGTGAAGGTGATAGGCAAGGGTTTCTCAGATACTCTCTGGCTCTGAAGAGTGACAGCCAGGGAGCTGGAGAAAGAATTCGGGGTTTTGACACTTGTCTTACATGCAGCAGATCCTGGTTTGATCCCGGACACCACACAGTGTCCCCCTAGCACCTGCAGGGGTGATCCCTGAGTACAGAACCAGGTATAGTAAACCCTGAGCACGAATGTACATTGCCTCAAATAATAACAACAATAACAACAATAATAACAGTTAAACCGGGAGAAATGGCACTTAAATTTTTATCTGCATGTGGCAATCAGAATACACCCGAGACTGTGAGTGAATCCCTGTGTGGAAGGAATGGGATGTTTCTTACTACTCATTTTCACAACTCTTTTGAGCCTTGTTATACCTAAGATAGAAAGGATGAAGCTCAGGGTCTAAGAGAGCCTGGGTCACACGCAGGAGTTCCAGCTTCCTGTACAGAGCCCAATTCCCTGCCCTGCCCAGGGTGCTCTTGAAAGAAGCTCCATTGTGGGGCAGTGGAGATGGTGCAGCAGGGAAGCCCTTACAGAGCATCGACCCGGGTCCGAGCCCCAGCCAGGAGTGATCCCTGAGTGCAGAGCCAGGAGTAAGCCCTGATCACAGTCGAGTGTAACCCACCCCCTCCCAACAAAAAGGAGCCCCCATGTCCCTCAGCAGTGTTCAACAGGCAACTGGACAGAGTCCACTGCTCAGGAGAATTCTAAGCACCACTTTCTTCCTACTGAGTCCCGATCCGAGCGGCAGGCCTGAAGCTTGGTGGTAGAGCATTTGCCTTGCATGGGTGAGAGCCTGGGTTCCTTCTCAGGCTCTGCAAGACAAATAACCAAAAAACCTCTGTGTCCTGATTTGTCTCACTGCATCCTATACCTCCAGCCTTCTCTCCCTCTTCCTGGGATGCAGTGAGGACTGTGCCCAATAAAATTAATGGGGTATGCTGTCTCACGTAACAGGAGACCCGGGGTGATTCCAGACTCTCTTGTCTTCACAGCCTTTGTCAGGATTGCAAAATGATTGCCTCAGGCAACATATCCACATGCAAGGCAGAAAGGAGAAAAAAGGAATAATAGAAGGGAAGTGCCAATCCCATCCCTTCCCTTATAGGCAGGCCCAAGAATTATTTCCTAGAATTATGACAGTACTTTCTGCCTCCATCTCACTTGTTAGAAATGGGTCTCATGACTTCCAGGAAGTGGGGTACTTGGAAAGTGTGCCTGTCATCTCAAGCCTATAAACAGATGAGGAATGAAGAGGAAAAAAATTTTTTTTTTTTTTGCTTTTTGGGTCACACCCGGTGATGCACAGGGGTTGCTTCTGGCTCATGCACTCAGGAATTTACTCCTGGCAGTGCTCAGGGGACCATATGGGATGCTGGGAATCGAACCCAAGTCGGCCGTGTGCAAGGCAAATGCCCTACCCACTGGGCTATTGCTCCAGCCCCAAGGAGAGAAATTTGAGGGTACAAATGTAACATCATGCCCAAATGAAATTCTACATATTTATTCATATATATGCCTACATATGCATGTCATGTAACATGCACAAGCACAGACATACTGTTCTCCTAATCACAGTTATCACACCTTCACCATCTCTGTGGTCCTGTTGGCATCAGATTTGGGTTCTGGAACCCCTGAGAACTCTGGATCCCACAGAGGTCCACACACCGGAAGCTCCCCCTCACCTTCTTATTCTATTCAGAGCATTGGAATCTTTAAAAAAAAATGATAACTTGCATTTTCCGATGGGAGTCACTTCCCGCTCTCATTCACTCCATCTGCAGGGACTAAGCCAGCATCTGTTCCCGCCTGAAGTCAAGCTCCGATTCAAGTCCAAGGTCCCTCTGGCCCATCACCAGGTGAAGGTCTCTCCCAAGGACATGGAGATGAAAACCACAGATGCTTCAGACCCTGATCTTCAGCAGATGCTCTCATGGCTGAGAAAGGAGCTGGTAAGGCTGGACTTTTTTGACTCTCTCCCATCACCCCCAAAGTTCCCTGATTCCTCCCCCTCCCAACCTCCCCCTTGGCTGGGGTGGAGACCACAGGTGGGGGGTGTAGGTCCAGCAGGCATAGGGGGCGAGGGGATGCTCTGGGACCATGCAGTGCACATCACTGTCCCGAGTGCTGGGATAAGTGGGTCATGGCCTATATAGAAAGACCTCGGTGGGCGCTTGTCAGGCTGCTCTTACGCCAAGTCCCCGCTATGCAGGGGCTTGGCTGCTTGTGACTCCCAGAGACTAGCTTTACCTCCTCCTCCTCCTTGAGCCTCGGTGTCCTTGTCATTAAATGTGGATGACAAAAATGCCAGCCTTGCAGGGCTGATTGTAAGAATGTGGCGAGGAGCCCATATAAGTCTCCACCGTGGCATATATACTGAGGCTGCTTCCAGCCTAACGCAGGCCAGCATGAAGGCCATCCTTGGTGTTCGTCTGGATCTGCTAGAGTTTTTTTTTTTTTTTGACTGTATTCACCCTTTTATTTTTTTTTTATTTTATTTTTTTTTTATTTATTTATTGAATCACTGTGGGAAAGGTTACAAAGCTTTCAGGTTTATGTCTCAGTCATGCAAATATCAAACACATTTCCCTTTACCAATACTTATTTTTTACCATGAAGAACCCCAATAAAACCCCACCCCCCACCCCTCTCCGTCCCTGTGAAGCAGATGAATTCTAGTTAACACTCTATCTGCTTTGATTAGATTCATTGTTTCAATAAAAGATTCACCACTATTATTTAGAGTTTACACCCCCCCCAAATCAGACATGCTGAAAAAGCATTGTGAAGTGATTTGCTTTCTACAGCTGGGTTCAAGAATTAAATGTTGGTTTTGGATTTCTGCTATTTTACCTATTGACCCTGGAAGTATTTCTACTGAAAGTCAGATAGTTAAGAAATTGGTTTCTGTGTTCTGGAGTCCTGGCCGTGCTGGAGAGCCGCTCGCGGGGGGCAACCGGTGGCCTCGGTAGGGCGTGAAGGGCGGACCGAAACGCCCCCCTTCCCATGAGGTTTTAGTCGCCCCCACACTCCCGGCTCATACCTGCTGTCCACAAGGCTCCCATGTGGCCGCCATCTTTCTTTCCAGAGAGGAGAGGGCGAATGGGGCAACACCCTTTCCCCTCCGGCAGACTTGATGGCCTGGATCAATGCAGAGTCCGTTCACTTTTCTGCTCCAAGCTGCTGGGTTCTGCATTAAGTCCTTGTGCTTCTGGGGCCGTGGCTGTGCTGGAGAGCCGCTCGTGGGGGGCAACTGGTGACCTCGGTAGGGCGTGAAGGACGGACCGGAACGCCCCCCTTCCCATGAGGTTTTAGTCGCCCCCACACCCCCGGCTCATACCTGCTGTCCACAAGGCCCCCATGTGGCCGCCATCTTTCTTTCCAGAGGGAGGAGGGCGGAAGGGAGCAACACCCTTTCCCCTCTGGGCAGAAATGATTGCCTGGATTAACGCATAGTCCTTTCACTTTTCTGCTCCAAGCTGCTGGGTTCTGCATTAAGCCCTTGTGCTTCTGGGGCTGTGGCCGTGCTGGAGAGCCGCTCGTGGGGGGCAACTGGTGACCTCGGTAGGGCGTGAAGGACGGACCGAAACGCCCCCCTTCCCATGAGGTTTTAGTCGCCCCCACACTCCCGGCTCATACCTGCTGTCCATAAGGCTCCCATGTGGCCGCCATCTTTCTTTCCAGAGAGGAGAGGGCGAATGGGGCAACACCCTTTCCCCTCCGGCAGACTTGATGGCCTGGATCAACGCATAGTCCGTTCACTTTTCTGCTCCAAGCTGCTGGGTTCTGCATTAAGTCCTTGTGCTTCTGGGGCCATGGCCGTGCTGGAGAGCCGCTCGTGAGGGGTGACTGGTGACCTCGGTAGGGCGTGAAGGACGGACTGGAACGCCCCCCTTCCCATGAGGTTTTAGTCGCCCCCACACCCCCGGCTCATACCTGCTGTCCACAAGGCTCCCATGCGGCCGCCATCCTTCTTTCCAGAGAAGAGAGGGCGAATGGGGCAACACCCTTTCCCCTCCGGCAGACTTTGATGGCCTGGATTAACGCATAGTCCTTTCACTTTTCTGCTCCAAGCTGCTGGGTTCTGCATTAAGCCCTTGTGCTTCTGGGGCTGTGGCCGTGCTGGAGAGCCGCTCGTGGGGGGCAACTGGTGACCTCGGTAGGGCGTGAAGGGCGGACCGAAACGCCCCCCTTCCCATGAGGTTTTAGTCGCCCCCACACTCCCGGCTCATACCTGCTGTCCACAAGGCTCCCATGTGGCCGCCATCTTTCTTTCCAGAGAGGAGAGGGCGAATGGGGCAACACCCTTTCCCCTCCGGCAGACTTGATGGCCTGGATCAATGCAGAGTCCGTTCACTTTTCTGCTCCAAGCTGCTGGGTTCTGCATTAAGTCCTTGTGCTTCTGGGGCCGTGGCTGTGCTGGAGAGCCGCTCGTGGGGGGCAACTGGTGACCTCGGTAGGGCGTGAAGGACGGACCGGAACGCCCCCCTTCCCATGAGGTTTTAGTCACCCCCACACCCCCGGCTCATACCTGCTGTCCACAAGGCCCCCATGTGGCCGCCATCTTTCTTTCCAGAGGGAGGAGGGCGGAAGGGAGCAACACCCTTTCCCCTCTGGGCAGAAATGATTGCCTGGATTAACGCATAGTCCTTTCACTTTTCTGCTCCAAGCTGCTGGGTTCTGCATTAAGCCCTTGTGCTTCTGGGGCTGTGGCCGTGCTGGAGAGCCGCTCGTGGGGGGCAACTGGTGACCTCGGTAGGGCGTGAAGGACGGACCGAAACGCCCCCCTTCCCATGAGGTTTTAGTCGCCCCCACACTCCCGGCTCATACCTGCTGTCCATAAGGCTCCCATGTGGCCGCCATCTTTCTTTCCAGAGAGGAGAGGGCGAATGGGGCAACACCCTTTCCCCTCCGGCAGACTTGATGGCCTGGATCAACGCATAGTCCGTTCACTTTTCTGCTCCAAGCTGCTGGGTTCTGCATTAAGTCCTTGTGCTTCTGGGGCCATGGCCGTGCTGGAGAGCCGCTCGTGAGGGGTGACTGGTGACCTCGGTAGGGCGTGAAGGACGGACTGGAATGCCCCCCTTCCCATGAGGTTTTAGTCGCCCCCACACCCCCGGCTCATACCTGCTGTCCACAAGGCTCCCATGCGGCCGCCATCCTTCTTTCCAGAGAAGAGAGGGCGAATGGGGCAACACCCTTTCCCCTCCGGCAGACTTTGATGGCCTGGATTAACGCATAGTCCTTTCACTTTTCTGCTCCAAGCTGCTGGGTTCTGCATTAAGCCCTTGTGCTTCTGGGGCTGTGGCCGTGCTGGAGAGCCGCTCGTGGGGGGCAACTGGTGACCTCGGTAGGGCGTGAAGGATGGACCGGAACGCCCCCCTTCCCATGAGGTTTTAGTCTCCCCCACACCCCCGGCTCATACCTGCTGTCCACAAGGCTCCCATGCGGCCGCCATCCTTCTTTCCAGAGAAGAGAGGGCGAATGGGGCAACACCCTTTTCCCCTCTGGGCAGAAATGATGGCCTGGGTTAACTCATCGTCCGTTCACTTTTCTGCTCTAAGCTGCTGGTTTCTGCATTAAGTCCTTGTGTTTCTAGGGCTGTGGCCATGCTCCAAACTTAACTCTGATTTTCAGGGAGAAAGATTGGGTGGTTTACTTCTCATTGATTACTTTGTATATAGAGAGATGTTTCAAAGATGGCGCTGGGGGGCGGGCTGTGGGCGTGACTTCCGGGATCAGAGGTTACCTGGGAGGTGTAGTCTGGCAGATTTGAGAAAAAGTTCTCGTTCCCGCATACTCGAGCTGTGTTTGTAGAGGCTTCTGGTCACCAGGGTTCCATCTGGGGGAGGCGGGATGCGGCGCCTACTCCATCTGGAACTTGCCGGTGCTCTCGGCTCTTTTTGGAACCTGTTTTTTCTTTTTACTTTTCCTCCGGGATCCCGCACCCTCCATGTGTTCCTTCTCTTATTCTGAACGTTTCAAAGATGGCGCTGGGGGGCGGGCTGTGGGCGTGACTTCCGGGATCAGAGGTTACCTGGGAGGTGTAGTCTGGCAGATTTGAGAAAAAGTCCTCGTTCCCGCATACTCGAGCTGTGTTTGTAGAGGCTTCTGGTCACCAGGGTTCCATCTGGGGGAGGCGGGATGCGGCGCCTACTCCATCTGGAACTTGCCGGTGCTCTCGGCTCTTTTTGGAACCTGTTTTTTCTTTTTACTTTTCCTCCGGGATCCCGCACCCTCCATGTGTTCCTTCTCTTATTCTGAACGTTTCAAAGATGGATCTGCTAGAGTTTTTCAACTGGGGACCATATGGCTCCCAAACTACCGAGACTATCCCACCCACGTGGCAGAGCCTGGCAAGCTACCCGTGGCATATTCGATATGCCAAAAACAGTAACAATAATGGGCCTCATTCCCCTGACCCTGAAAGAGCCTCCAATACGGCAGCATTGGGAAGGACGAGTAAGGAAGGCTGCTAAAATCTCAGGGATGGGATGAATGGAGATGTTACTGGTACCCGCTAGAGCAAATTGATGAACAATGAGACAACAGCGATACAGTGACAGTGGCTCCCCTGTGAGCCCCACGATATTCCCAGAGAGACATAGATGAAAATCATGTAAATGAGATACCACATGGGCCTGAGACTAAGAGATGAAGTGACAGGACAGAGGCTCATGCTGGGGGCCCAGGAAGGAAACAAAGGCAGAAGGAGCCATGGTTGGGGAAAAGCTTAAAAACATTGCCCTAGAATACTAAGCCTGGCAGTTGGGGTCCTGGCCATTTATTGGGCAGTGCAAGCCCAGAGTGGTAAGAGGGAGGGAACAGGGAGTTCCTGGAGGCAAAGGTCAGCCATCTGCAGGTGGTACATTTGGTTCCCAGCCTGGCGCCTTAGAGGCGCACAGAGGCTCTCTCTGGACCTCATCTACGTGGCTGCAGGGTTCTCTGTATGGCCCCTGGAGGATCTGCTCCAGGGAAGAGCAAAGGAGGCAGTGCATCTGCCCAGCTCACTCCTGTCTGCATTCTGCTGCTGACAAAGCTCTATCCTGTGAGCGCTAACACTTCCCAGGAGCACCAACACTTCTGGACTTGACTCTTCCACCACTTGACCCCCTTGCTGGCTGCAGAGAGAACCAGCTCTTTGCTTCTCCTTGTGGAGTTTTGTCAAGTCCAACAGTGGAGGCACTTTCTAGAGTACATGGACAGCGGGTAGGGCGTTTGCCTTGCACGCGGCCAACATGGCCGACCCGAGTTTGATTCCTCCGCCCCTCTCGGAGAGCCCGGCAAGCTACCGAGGGTATCTCGCCCGCACGGCAGAGCCTGGCAAGCTCCCCGTGACGTATTCGATATGCCAAACACAGTAACAACAAAGTCTCCAATGGAGACGTTACTGGGCCCGCTCGAGCAAATCGATGATCAACGGGAGGGCCTTTATGGAGACCCTAGCCAAGAGAGAGAAGGTCATTCTGGGACCTTCGGAAGACACTTAAGATTGGTGTCCCAGTACTGGATCTAGGAAAGGACCGGCAGGACAGGACCACGATGACCTCTTGAGTTGCCGGGTGGCATCTAATCAGCTGGGACCTGGTTCTTTGTCTTAAGCTGGTGAGAGGGATTGTCCTCAGGGATTTCTCACGTCACGAGGGACTTCAGCAGCTTCTTAGGGTTCACAGGCTTCCTGAGGCTGGTGATGTCCCTCGCCCATATGCATTGGGCCTCCTGCAGGGGTCTATTGGTCCCTGAAACACAAGTGTCAATCTTCTCATATTTAATTTTTAAGAGAGAGAGCAGGCAGGGTGGGAGGCTGTGAGGGAGACAGTCCCCAGGCCCACTCACCTGCCCCCTGTCAAACCAAGAGGGGTACCTGCTCTCACTGGTTCCCCATGGGACCTTCCCAGGGAAGCGAGCCTTGGGCTCCTCAGGTGATTGGAACTGGTGGGTCTTCATTATGGTTCCACCTGACCTCCTCCATCTGAACTCCTCCACCTGATCTCCTCCACCTGACCTTCTCCCTCTGACCTCCTCTACCTGATTTCCTCCATCTAACCTCTTCCACCTGACCTCCTCCATCTGACCTCCTCCACCTAACCTCTTCCACCTGACCTCCTCCACCTGACCTCCTCCACCTGACCTCCCCTACCTGACTTCCTCCACCTGATCTCCTCCACCTGACCTCCTCCACCTGACCTCCTCTACCTGACCTCCTCCACCAGACCTTCTCCCCCAGACCTCCTCCACCTGAATTTCTCCACTTGACCTCCACCTAACCTCTTTCACCTGACCTCCTCCACCTGACCTCCTCCATCTGACCTCCTCCACCTGACCTCCCCTACCTGACTTCCTCCACCTGATCTCCTCCACCTGAATTTCTGCACCTGACTTCCTCCACCTCTTTCACCTGACCTCCTCCATCTGACCTCCTCCACCTGACCTCCTCTACCTGACCTCCTCCACCTGACTTCCTCTACCTGACCTCCTCCACCTGACCTCCCCTACCTGACTTCCTCCACCTGATCTCCTCCACCTGAATTTCTGCACCTTACTTCCTCCACCTCTTTCACCTGACCTCCTCCATCTGACTTCCTCCACCTAACCTCTTCTACCTGACCTCCTCCACCTGACCTCCTCCACCTGACCTCCTCCACCTGACCTCCTTCACCTGACCTTCTCCACCTGACCTCCTTCACCTGACCTCCTCCATCTGACCTCCTCCACCTAACCTCTTCCACCCGACCTCATCCAAATAACCTCTTCCACCTAACCTCTTCTACCTGACCTCCTCCACCTGACCTACTCCACCTGACCTCCTCCACCTGACCTCCTTCACCTGACCTTCTCCACCTGACCTCCTTCACCTGACCTTCTCCACCTGACCTCCTTCACCTGACCTCCTCCACCTGTCCTCCTTCACCTGACCTTCTCCACCTGACCTCCTTCACCTGACCTCCTCCATCTGACCTCCTCCACCTAATCTCTTCCACTCGACCTCATCCAAATAACCTCTTCCACCCAACCTCCTCCACCTGACCTCTCCCATGTGACCTCCTCCATCTGACCTCCTCCACCTGACTTCCTCCACCTGACTGTGAGGGAAGGACCGAGCATGCATCTGTGCCTGCAGTAGCAGAAGAACAACTCAGCATCCTAAATACTGTGATGGACTACAGTCCCGCATCTTCCCTGCTTATCTGGGAGACATGCAAGTTGTCAAGCTCTGGTAGGGTCTGAGAGAGGGGAGGGAACTGCCAGCCACCTTGTAGACAGGTGACACAACCTGAAGACCAAGCAGCACAGGGTCAGAAGGAGGATAAAAGGAGCACAGCGCAGACTTGGAGCAAATCCATCCAGAGTGCGCCTCCTGTAGGAGCTCTGAGCCAGGATACCACCCTCCTACAGGAACCAACTGGATCAGGGCCAAAGACAGAGGTCTGCCAGCAACTTGAACACCGCCTCCAGGCTGGATGCCTCATTGCCTTCTCTGGTTCACACATTGAGAGTCAGTGCTGAAGGTCAGCTGGAAAAATTGTATGGGAGGAAATCCCTAAAGTTGAGAAAACACAGTCTCAACATCTCCGCAGGGACTGGCAGGGACAATCCCATTCTTATGGAGGTGTCACCCGAGCTGAGCAATGTGAGTGCCAAGTGCCCAAACATTTATCCCAAAACTGACTTTGCTAGCCGCCCACTTTCTTGGCCGTAGTAGAACCCCTGGAGTGGAACAGGGAGGCTTTGTCTCCTAGTGTGTAATTATCATGCCAACATCTCTCAACAAAAGTGTGTCATGAAAGACCACTGATTTTATTTCATGTCATTAGTTTGTTGAATCATTGGTGCCAGGGATCAAACCCAAACTTGTGATGTCCTACCAACTAAATTATATCCCTGATTTCCCTCCAAAAAAAATTAAAATAATGACAGTAATTCTCTCTTGGAGACAGACAGATTGGGAGTAGGTACACCCACTGGGCAGCTTCCAAGGGTAAACTGAATTCCCAGGGTTTGCCTCCAACTCTGCTGTATCTGGCTTGGTCACATCAATACTGTTCTTAAAATTACTGTAAAAATTATCAAGAACACCAAAAGGGCCTGGAGTGATAGTAGGGCGTTTACCTTGCATGCGGCCAACCTGGATTCAATTCCCAGCATCCCATATGGTCCCCTGAGCACTGCCAGGAGTAATTCCTGAGTGCAAAGCCAGGAGTAACCCCTGTGCATCGCTGGGTATGACCCAAAAAGCCAAAAAAAAAAGCCAAAACACTCTCATTTGTGAGAGCTATATCTATCAATGTTGACTGAACTTAAAATGCCAACAGAGAAAATGTTCAAATTTATTTATTATATATTCGTCTCTCAAAAATAATAATAAACTCATTACAAGTGAATATTTTGTTTTACATAATTTTCCAAAGAAAATGTCAATGAAAAATGTCATCTATTTAATCTCCTTAAAGTTTTCCTTAAAGAAAATGGCCTCGTCCTCATGTTTGATTCTGTATTCAATCTGGTATCATATCATATACCATGTAGTTTCTGGACAATTCCACACTATGCTTATAAGATGATGAACGTGAACAAGGCAATAATATCTTAGTATTTTAATACAAGTTTTGTTTTCTTTTTTGGTCACATCCAGCGATGCACAGGGGTTACTCCTGGCTCATGCGCTCAGGAATTTCTCCTGGCAGAGCTCAGGGAACCACATGGGATGCTGGGAATCGAACCCAGGTTGGCTGCGTGTAAGGCAAATGCCCTACCCACTGTCTATCACTCCAGCACCTAATACAAGTATTTTAGACCTCAATAATCCTTTGCAAGAGTTTTGGGGATCTAAGTGTTCCCCTGGCCTTAAGATTCACTGTTCTTTATCTGTATTGCAAACCACGATGCCCAAAAGGAGAGAGAGAGAGAGAGAGAGAGAGAGAGAGAGAGAGAGAGAGAGAGAGAGAGAGAGAGAGAGAAATGCCTGTCATAGAGGCAGCCTGAGGAGGAGGTGGGGGATGATGGGAGGGAACCTGGGGACATTGGTGCTGGGAAATGTACACTGGTGGAGGGATGGGTGTTGGAACACTGTGTGACTGAAACCTAATCATGAACAGCTTTGCAAGGGTCTATCTAACAGTGATTCAATTTTAAAAATCTTGGAAACAAATAAATAAATAAAAAAGAATCACTGTTCTAGAAGGCCTGATTGCTAAGTGTATTCCATCTCATTTTAATCTCATTTTAATATAAAACCTTGATCACTTCAATGAACCCTAAAGTCATTACCAACTTAATACTTAATAAAGAACTTGTTAGTTACAGCAAGCATTGAATAATTAGCAGATTGTAAGCGATCATAATACTATTTAGTAATATGATCGTGAAGATAAAGAACTATGCTCAAAGTCTCACCTTGGAGCGCTGATTTATCCAGGGGCCTGATTTATTCATTCGTCCATTCACCAAAGCCTTGACAGGTAAGTCGTTTGCTTTTCGCTTTGGAGTAGGAGAAGCTGAGTCTTGGTCAGCATCTGCGAGGCTGTAGATAAGACACTGATGGCGGGGGCGTGGCTGGCAGGGTCCTGAAGTACCGCTTAAGGGCTTGTTCTCTCTCCTAGGCCACGATGCAAGAACAAGACCGGAGACTCTTGCTGACACTCAGGCATCTCCAGCACGTCCTAAAGGCGCTGCGCACAGAGAGTGCCCGCTGGGAGGACGCCCGTGGAGGGGCCTCCCCCATCAGAGCTCGGGCAGGGTCTGACCGGCAAAGCTCGCCGGTCCATCTCCTCCAGAGAGTCGGCCCAGCTCCTCTCAGGGGCAGACAGCAGACGAAGCTCTCTCCCTTAACCAGCCAGGGGAGCCTGAGGGTGGCCCTCCCCGCCCCAGATCTCAACTTTGGCTGTGATGTTATTGGCAGAGAGCACTGAAATGGGAGTCTGGGAATCTGGCTTTGACATTTCCCTCTCTCCTTATTTGTTGTGTATCCCTAAATCCATCACTTACCTTCTCCGGGTCATTATTCCTTTTTTTGTCACACACCAGGGTTTTTGGTATGGGACAAATTAGATATAGGATGTAAGTACACTTTGAAAACACAAATATGTTATTTGGTTTCTAGCATATAATGGCAACCCTACCTTGTGCGATGTTTTATAAAATGATTTCAGAGTTCCTTGTGGATATGTTTATCTAATGTTGCTATAGTGGCTATGAGTGTGTGCGGGGGGGGGGGGGGGGGGGGGGGAACCAGACACTCCCTTCGTGCTGCGTAATACTGGAGATTAGTTTCCTATCTTCCCAGAGGCCTTCTTATTCCCCTTTACCTGCAAACAACAGTTTGGGGCCAGTGATAAGGCTCAGCAGTAACATACTTGCTTGCAAGCATGGGACCCTGAGTCCAATTCCCACAATCTAGGAAGGAAAAAAAAAGCTGGAAGCAATAGTTGTGCATGTGACCCAAACTGGCCATTTAGAATTCATGGTCCCCCCCCACCCCACCCCCGTTGGAGCAATAGCACAGCAGGTGGGCCTTTGCCTTGCACACAGCTGACCTGGGTTCAATTCCCAGCATCTCATATGGTCCCCGAGTACTGCCAGGAGTAATTCCTGAGTGCAGAACCAGGAGTAACCCCTGAGCATAGCTGAGTGTGACCCAAAAATCAAAAAATAAATAATAGAATTCATGATCCCTCTAACAATATGATTGGTCTGATGCATGACCATGTGACCTAAAAAGCCAATCACAGCCCTTCTCTGGGATTGCTATTTGGATGTTCAGTTGCATAGCTGGGTGTATCTGTGACCACTTTCCCTGGCAAGTGAAGACTTGTCTGCATTGGGGAAGAAAGAGGTTAATGCTCAGAGAAAAGTACAGAGAGGAATGCACAGGAAATGAATAGAGAGGATGAGGGCTGCCTCTTGTTGGACCCTAGCTCTGCCAATTACTCTTGCCTTCTTTTCAGCAACTAAGTCAGTGAATTCTATCCCCAATACCACACATAGCCATCTGTTTTTGCCTGTGTTGATTTAAGTACGATTTTCCCCATTTGCCACCAAAATGAACTTGAGGACTACAGATCTGAAGTTCAAAGATAAATGATTAAGAACAGCGATCTCTTAATGCTGTAATGCAAGGTAATAAGGCATATAATGAATAGAAGCTCAGTTATATGAAACAATGGGGTCATAATTGAAAATTTGTGTCTGTCTCTAAGAGCAACTTTAAAATGCTGTAAGTGAAAATTAAAATGTTGAGATGGTCTGATGTTGATAGGCCTTATTTAAAAATTTACTTGCAGGAAGAGAGCCACAAGCTGCAGAGATCCCTCCAGACCCCAAAGTCATCATCCAGTTAAAAATTTAACTCCAGTTCTATCACCCTATTTAAATTTTAGAATTCCTGGAGCAACATCTCATACTCTAATGCCACTGATATACCAAGAGTAGCACACCACATTTGATGGGGTGTAAAGTAGAAGGCAACTGGATCTCAATCAAAAAAATATTAGCACACAAGACCCAACCTGTAACAACATGTGAGTAATCTCTTATGCAAGGGCTTAATGTCTCCAGAGTGAGGTACAATACTCTTCACACACTTTCCTCTTTGGAAACTTGTTGGTTCATTTTTATTGGATTATTCATAACAAACAATATAAAATAAGTCATTTAGGATCTGCCTTTGGAGCAGGCTTGGATGGTGATGGGGATATTCAAAATAATGGTTGGTGGGAAGGTGTAATGGTGGTGGGATTGGTGTTGGGAATGTTGAATGTAATAAATTATTGTGAACAACTCCAAAAATAAAAATAAAGAAAAATTAAAATAAATGAATAAAAATAAAAATCGACTTGCATGCAGTAGATAAAGCAAATTTACTGCATTGAAAGGCAATGGTGGACTGATAAGATTGTTATATATCCAATGGTTAAAGTTAGACTAACCTAGGATATATTCTGATATATTTTCATGATATAAAAATAACTCTTTATCAAGGTTAAATAACATACTAGCACATCAGGTTGAATGATATCAAGGTTGGATGATATTCTAGCATATCAAGGTAGAATATCAAGGTTGAATGATATTCTAACACATCAGCTCAACTCTGGAGACATTATGATAAGTGTCTCCAGTCACAAGGGGACAAGTGCTGTCTGATCCTATTTACATGAAGTGCCTAAAGCAGCCAAATTCAGAGAGACAGAAAGGAGAATGATGTTCATCAGGGGATAACAGGCAGGCTTGTTAGTAACAATCGTCAAGAGAGCTATCTGTCTGCCATTCAGAGTAGAAACAGCCTTGGGCTCCCGTGCCCAGTGTCAACCATTCACTGTCTCTCCCAGCTTCCTGCAGTTAGGCCCATAGATTAATACCCTATGCCAGAAACACCCCTATCAGTTGAGAAAGACAGACCTGAAGTCTCTAGACCTGAATCTCTGCTGGGTTATTTATTATTCTCAACTGAACTTGTCTGTTCAATTCCCTATCTCTGGTCACAGCAAACTCTGAGCCCAGATGTGGGGCACCGGGGGGGAGGCATGAAAATGATCTCCTTGGTGTGGGTTCCTTAAAGGCCCAGGCAGTGAACCATACCCATCTGTGACAGACAGTGGATAGCAGAGAGAGAGAGAGCACTGAATTCTTGCATTGTGGTCTCAAAAAGTAAAATCCAGAATTTTCTCACAAGGGCATGGGAAACAAGGTTCTGCACCCAAATCTAACAGCCAAGGGTGAAGAGAGTCAGGGGCATGGATGGGGAAAAGATGGATGAAATCATGCTGAAAGTAGACTATAGACCAAACATGATTGCCACTCAATGCTTCTTTTGCAAACCACAACACCCAAAAGTAGAGAGAGAACAAAAGAGAATGACCTGCCACAGAGGCAGGGTGGGATGGGGGTATGAGAGGTGGGAGGGATACTGGGATCCGTGGTGGTGGGAAATGGGCACTGGTGGAGGGATGGGTATTTGATCATTGTGTAATTGAAACCCAAGCACAAAAATTTGTAAGTTTACAGTAACTGTACCTCATGGTGTCTCACTAACAAAAATTAAAAAAAAAAGATGAATGAAATCAGAAATAATTAAAACAGAGCTTGAAGAAGTTCAAGATGTGACACCTTCAAGACTGGAGGCAGGACAGGCAGTGCTGGGTGTTCACTGTGACTTGTGAGAAGGGTCTGAGGTTCTCTATTCCGGGGTGCCAGCTTCCAGTGTTGCCCAGGGATAATCCTTCCAAATTCATAAGCTCTGGCTTAATAACAGCAAGTATCAAACTATCCCAGACCTTAAAATAATAGCAACCATATCAGTGTTGCAACAGGTATTTTTCACGGTTCTGGAGACTTCTGGATGGTTCTTACTTTAGGTCTCTCATGCGGTCATTGGTAGCCATGGCTTGATTCATTTCAAAACTATATTTCCAAGTCTGGCAGGGGACACTGGCTATTGCCTAGGACCTGGGTTGAGGTTGAACACTTACACATCTGGCCTGAGCTTTCTCAAACCCTGTGGCTGGGTTTCAAGAGCCAACGAGAGACCAGAGGAGGAGACTATATAGCTTTTATGACCTCTGCTGGGAATGCCACAGTATGGCATGTCCTGGATTTCAAGCTGTAGAATCCAAGCACGAAGGCAAGTTCATAGTCAAGGGGAGGAGAATTCAATGCCACCTTCTGCTGGGAGGGTCCGTCTGTTTCAAAATATGTTCCTCAAACATGCTTTTCCAGTATGTTTTCAAGCCAGCATACCACGTAAGGCTGGCTGTCTTCTTTCGGTGGGGCACTTAGTGAGAGGAATAGATACCAACTCAAATGCAGGTTAGTGTCAGGATGGAGGCTAAGTGAGACAAAGGTAGGATCTCATCAACATCCAAGAGCAGGGGCTGGAGAGACAGCATAGCAGGTAGGGCATTTGCTTTGCATATGGCTGACCCAGGTTTTATTCCTGGCACTGCACATGGTCTCCTGAGCCCTGCCAGAGTGATCCCTGAATGCAGAACCAGGAGTAAACCCTGAGCACTGCTAGGTGTGCCCCCCTCCAAACAAAACAAACTAACAAATATCAAAATACAAGAGCAGAACTTAGTGGAGGGAAAGGGTTGTTCATCAATTTGCTCAAGCAGGCACCAATAATGTCTCACAACAAATTATGAGATTTATTGTTACTGTTTTTGGCATATCAAATATGTCACGGGGAGCTTGCCAGGCTTACTCTCGGTAGCTTGCCAGGCTCTTTGAGAGGGGCAGAGGAATCAAACCCGGGTCAGCTGCGTGCAAGGCAAACGCTTTACCTGCTGTGCTAGTCTCTTCAGTCGGGAAGGAAAGGTATGTCTGAATATACACCAGTTACTTTGTGACTTCAATGTTACTGTGTTACCAAGAAGCAGCGCAGGTTGCTTTGACAAACCAGCCTGGAGATCTCACTCCCTTAACAATATTCCAACCTGGTTCATGCTTCTTGTCCTATGTATAGGATGGCCAACACCCCAGTGACCCCATCACTATCTGGAACCTTGCCAGATTTCATAGCAGGGAAGGTACATTGGAAGAGTTGCATACTGGCTTTTCTAGACTTGAGCCAGAAAGTGATCTAAGTCCCTCCTGTTCACAGCCCAGAGCTGAAATGCCCACTGCATCAGATCTGCCAAGTGGGACGCTGGGAATAAAGTTGCCATAAGCTCCTGCAGATGAAGTCTGAGTATCTGGCTCGAGTTTCTTCTGCAGGAGCCTATCCTACCTTCTGGCTCCAGTTTCTCTTGGCTATGTCTGGGCTTTACTTGCTGGCTTCTCTGCGGCTTTCAGTTTTTGCTCCCACTGCCAAAGATTTCACTCTCCTGCTATTTCTCTAAGACAAAGTCGTTGAGATGGAATCAGCTCAAGCTTCACTATCTCAATACATCATAGATTTATTACACCCAGTAGATTTATTTTCCCCTCCTTCCCTCCATCTTCCCCATCCACCTCCTCATCCTCTATACCTTCACTTCCTCCTTCCCCCCTCTTCCTGCTCTTCCTCCTTTCCATATCTCCTTTCTTCTTTTTTCCATATCCTCTTCTACCTCCTCCTTGCCCGCTTTCTTCTCTTTCTCCTCCTCAGTGACCTACTCCTCGATCTCTTCTCTGTAACAATCACCACCATTACCAATACATAGTTACGTAATAAAATAACATGAACTTTTTATGCCAGAGATACAGCTCAGATCCTTGCCTTGCACACAGCCAACACTGGTTAGATCCACAGAACTGCATATGGTGCTCCTAGCACAGAGCCAGGAATATATGTGCTCCCCACCCCCAAAATAATAAAAACGACTCAAAAGAGTTCACAGTTTTGACACCAGACTGCCTAGGTTTGAATCACAGATCTGATTTTAATGAGCTCTGTGAATTTAGGTAAATAACATGACTTTACTTGCCTCGGTCTCATCCTCTATCAAGTGGGGGGAAAATAGAAAATTATCTCCTGACTAATTTGAGCAAATGAATTGAGTCAACATGTCCTCAGCATCTAAATGTTAGCAATTATAATCGATGATAAAAGCTTCCTTTTTAAAATGTCAAGATGGTGTTATAGTTGCAGGTACAGACTGAAAGCCTATGTTCAAACCCCAGATCCTCTAATTATGTGCCCTTGGGTGAGTCATGAAATTCTCTGTGCCTCTGAGATTTCATTCTCTATAGAATGGGGGTAATTTTGTTCCCTGTCTCCTGAGTTTGTAAGGAACAAATGAGTTAATAAAGGTATAAGATTTACAGGAGAGTCTGCAGCCAATAAGCATTTATGTAAGCGCTTAATTTTCATTCTCAATCATCTCTCCCATCTACCACCACCATCTGAAATTCCATATAGATAGGTAGATGGATTTTAAGTAAACTCAAGGCTTATTTCTGGCTCCGTGCTCAGGAATCATTTGTCACGGGTTCCAGGGACCATTTGTGGGGTTGCAGATCAAATCTGGGTTAGGTGCATGCAAGGCCCTACCTGCTGTACTATCACTCCGCACCTAGATTTTAGTGCCCTAAACCTTGAGGTTTGCAAGACAATAGTGTTTACTTTTTCATGGGTGAAAGAATTGAGGTTTGATAAAGTCGAGCTGTCCAAAATAATGAAACGAGCATACGGCAGCAGTGGCCTTGTACCTCAAATCAGCTCCATCAGATCTACCCTCCACAGAAAAGTGGTTTTTTGTTTTTTTTTTTTTGTTTTTTTTCTTTGCTTTTTGGGTCACACCCAGCGATGCACAGGGGTTACTCCGGGCTCTGCACTCAGGAATTACCCCTGGCGGTGCTCAGGGGACTTTGTGGGATGCTGGGAATCTAACCCGGGTCAGCCATCTGCAAGGCAAACATCCTACTCACTGTGCTATCGCTCCAGCCCCCACAGAAAAGTGTTCTTGGTTTTGATACGTGGTTGTTCTCTGGGTCACCAATGGCAAGTGGGAGGGTGTGCTTTGGGAGCAGGAGGCAACAAGCTGAGTCAGGAATCTGTCCAGGTCACTTGACTCCTCTATTTCCCGTCAAATGTGAGGCAAAGCAGCAGCATTCCGTGTGCAAATGGAGGAACCTCTTCCTGTTCTCTCCAACACTGTGCCTGGCCTTCTCCATCCCTCAGGTTGTACCCTCCCCCCCCCCCCCCCCCCCCCCCCCCCCCGCAACCAGGTACCCATAGGGGCGTGGCCTCTTCAGAAGTGAGCCTGGCCTCTGCAGAAGTGGGCTTGGCCCAATATGGTTCTGGCTGCCTCATTAGTTGTTACTCACCTAAGGGACCTCTCTGATAAAGAATTCAGATATGAAGTAATGAAGATGTTCAATGAACTCAAAGAAACAGTGACACAGTTATCTGTGTGCAAATGGAAGTCAGACCTAGGCCAGCACTCTTAGGAATTGTGGTTGGTAAGGCATGGCCGTACTCCCAGGAGTGTACCCTGGGGATCTTCCCTAATACTAGCATTATCTTGAACTCTGATTCTTGTGTGGAATTTCTGTCTTATCTCTGCACATTCTAGCTCTGCTCAGCAGGACCACAGTTCTGCTCCTGGGGCTCAAGTCTGCTTCACTGCACCTCTTTTGGAAGCTCTGTGAGAGGAGCTGCTCTGGCCTCTGCTAGTTTCTGGTGCTCCCAGAGGCTAGAAGACTGTGGGCTCTATCAGGACCTGACTCTAGGGCCAGAATGATAATACATCAGGTAGGGCCTTGCACCTGGCTGCCCAGGGTTCCATTCCCAGCATCCCAGATGGTCCCCTGAGCCTATCAGGAGTGATCACGGAACACAGAGCCAGGTATAACCCCATAGCACAGCCAAGTGTGACCCCCCCAAACAAACAAAAAGACCTGACTATAGTACACATCTCTCCCATTTCTGTCTCTGTCCTTACACTGCCTTCTCCTTTGTGTGAAAACAGTTTTCTCTAATGAAAGTATCTATGACTGGAGGCCGGAGCCATAGCACAGTGGGTAGTGCATTTGCCTTATATGTGACTGACTCAGGTTTGATCCTCCACATCCTATAGGGTCCCCTGAGCACCGCCAGGAGTGATTCCTGAGTACAGAGCCAGGAGCAATCCCTGAGCACAGCTGGGTACGACCTCCCCACCAAAGGAAAATAGCTGTGACTGATTGTATTTAGGGGCAACCCTGGGTAACCCAGGATAACCTCTCATCTTGTGACCCTTAATCACATCTGCAAAAATAAATAAATAAATAAATAACTCCTCTGGGACCAGAGAGAGCACACGGGAGGGAAGGCACTTGCCTTGTGTAGAACTGTGCCAGCGGCGCAAACCTGGTTCTAATCCTGATACCACATATGGTTCCTTGAGCACTGCCAAGAACCCCTCCTGAGTAAAACGGCAGGAAAAGCCCCTGGACAGCACCAAGTGTGGCCCAACCCTCTTCCCCAAAATAAGTCTTCTACTACTTTTGATAAACTAACACTCCAAAAACCAGAGATTAGGGTCTACGGAGCATTTTTCAAGATACCAGTAGGTATCAATGAAGGGAAACTTCGCTGAGTTTCTCCCGTGAATAACTTGCTGGCTAATGTACAGAGCTAACAGAATTGTACATAGGTGGAAATGTCCTTGGTTCTTACTGGAAAGACATACACTTTTGGAACATTTATTGAGACACCATAAGCTATCACCTGGCTGGGTAGTACATGCTAATATTCCCAGTTGCCAGAGGAGAAAACGGAGACCCAAAGAGCAATAGCTCCAGGAGCAAAAGAGAAAAAGCAGCTGATGGGGTTCAAACTTGGGCTGTTCACGGGCGCCATCTGGTGGTCAAACAGAGTGATTGGCTAGGCACATGCTCTGGGCTGCAGGAGCCGTTCAACGCTTGCTTTGCTGTTGGGGGACATCTTGAGAGGACCATGGACGACGAGGATTTCTGATTCTTGAGATCTGGATTTGAATTTCAGTTTTGAACTGACTAAGTGATCTGGGCCAGGTCACTTCTCCTCCTCTGATCTTCCATTTAACATGAACCAAAAACGACATCTCAGAACTGTGCAGAGGACCTTGGGAAAGACTGGGATGCTTAAAATGACCGGAGGAAATGGAAAGAAACGTTGTTTGCGATCCAAAAGGCCTGGATTGCATTTAAATGAAACCTATTAGTGTCTCTTTACTACCAGACACTGATCCCCTGTGGGAATGTAACTACAAACAAATACAAATGTATATTTCATGCAATTAACATTCAAGTGTTCCAGCTTCTCAAAGTCATTTATACAAATAATTTACATAAAACACTTTGTGCCAGGTACTTTCCAAAGCCATTTAATGGAGGGCATGAGCGTAGCTACAGGGAACAGAGAATGAGGAATAGGAAGGAACTGAACCAGAAGCCTGAAACTTAACCGTTTTTCAGGTATACTTTGTTGGGAGGGGTACACCTGGTGGTGCTAAGGGCTTTACTTCTGACTCTGCACTCAGGGTTCATTCCTGGCGGGGCTCAGGGGAACATATGAAGTGCCAGGGATCAAGCCCTCTTGGCCACATACAAGGCATATGCCTTACCTGCTGCATTATTACTCCCGCCCCATTTTAAAGTATTCTTGTAGTACTGTAGCACTGTCTTCCCGTTGTTAATTGATTTACTCGAGTGGGCCCAGTAACGTTTCTGTTGTGAGACTTGTTGTTACTGTGTTTGGCATATCGAATACGTCACAGGTATCTTGCCAGGCTTTGCCGTGTGGGCGAGATGCTCTCAGTAGCTTGCCAGGCTCTCTGAGAAGGACAGAGGAATCGAACTCAGGTCAGCAAACGCCCTACCACCGTGCTATCACTTCAGCCCTAAGGTATTGTTAATTTTAAAAAGAAGTTTTCTTTCACAGTGACTAAATTGAAATAGCCTGAACTGACAACCCATTAGCTAGTTTTAGTACATCATACTAACTCATACTTATTATGAACTCATACATATTATGAGTTCTACATCATCTTATTTCGCATCAGTACTTCAAGTCAAATTAGTAGGAAATTTAAATATTTTTCTATGTATTCATATAATTCACTTATTCTAATTAGATTGGGTTGGAGCAATAGCACAGTGGTAGGGCATTTGCCTTGCGCACAGCCAGCCTGGCTGAGCCAGGTTCGATTCCTCCGCCCCTCTCAGCGGAGAGCCTGGCAAGCTACTGCGAGTATCTCGCCCGCACAGCAAAGCCTGGCAAGCTACCTGTGACATATTTGATATGCCAAACACAGTAATAAGTCTCACAATGGAGACGTTACTGGGCCCACTCAAGCAAATTGATGAATAACGGAAGGACAGTGCTAGAGTGCTAATTAGATTATCAAACAATCGAAGAGTCTATTCATTGTTTGGGTTTGAAATGTATCTGGGTTAGGGTGTTTGCCTTGCTCGCAGCTGGCACGGCCAACCCGAGTTCGATTCCTCTGCCCCTCTTGGAGAGCCCAGCAAGCTACTGAGAGTATATGCCCGCACGGAAAAGCCTGGCAAGCTCCCCGTGAAGTATTCGATATGCCAAACACAGTAACAAGTCTCACAATGTTACTGGGCCTGCTCGAGCAAATCGATGAACAACAGGAGGACAGTGACAGTGACTATTCCTCTGATGGAACTACTTCTACCATTTCATCGGCTTCATTTTACAAGTGAGAAAACTAGATTTAAGGGACTAAACAACCACCCCAGGTACCCATTAACTAGTAAGTGGAAGAAATGAGACTTCATCCTGGGGACATTCAGATACCAGGTAGAGAGGCCAGACAACCCTTTCACAGAGAATCCACAACGCCAGGTGTGACCCAAAAATCAAACACAAAAACACAGAATTAGAGCCCGGCCCCACCTGTCAAATCCAAGCAAGCAGTTGGTCAAAAGCCGGAGCTCTGACCACAGTGCAAGTATGATAGAGCATGAACTCTGGAGTTGCAACTGGAGTGCCCCACCTTCCCGAGTCCCTCGCCCCGCCCCATGTCAGGCTGTGGCCACGCCCCTAACATCGTCCCGCCCCTCTCCCCGCGCCACCACAGCTCAGGCCACGCCCACTCCTTTATCTAGCCCCGCCCCAGATCAGACCACGCCCACTCCCCGCCCCTCCGCTCCCCATCTCAGGTCACCGTGGGCCCCTCGCCCCGCCCCATATAAGGCCACGCCCCTTCTCGCACTATATAAGGCACACCCACTCCTTCGCCCCGCCCAGTCCCGCCTCGCCCCACGCCTGTGGTGCACTTGCTGCCGCCTCAGTGGCTGTGGGAGCGCGACGCCGAGCTGCTGACAGAGACTCCTCCTCCTGCCAGCGCAGGGACACGCCTTCCCGAGGCCCCGCGCGGAAAGTAGGGACGCCGGGGCTGAAGGCATGCTGAGGGACGGGGCTGAGGGACCGGGCCGGCGGCCGGGCACGCAGTCCTCGCCCGGTTCCTCTCAGGCTGAGGGAGCGACGCCGCCGCCGCCGCCGCCGCCGCCCTCGGTTCTTCCCTGTGGGCTGGATGCGAGATCGGGGTCCACCTCCACGCGCGCTCGCGGGCCCGGGGCTGGCCTCAGTCTCCGCTGCCCGCGCGTCCAGCCCGTTCAGAACTGAGGCGCCGCCTGTGAGGAGCAGCCCCAGGCGTCCCGCCGCGCGCGTCCCGAACTTCTCGCTCGTCGCCCCCACACCTGACGGGGGCGGGGAGGGGGCGTGGGTCTTGCGTTCTCTGGGCTTCACGGGGTCCCGGCTCGGCAGGGTCTCCCCGGAATAACAGCCCTGAGCGGGCGCTGTGGAGAGCAATGAGGAGGCAGGGGTGTCGTCTCCGGAAACTCGGGGTGTCGCGCGCAGGTCGCCCCCCCAAGTCGGAGTCGCGGGAGCGGCTTGCAGGAGAAGCCGCGGATCGGCTTGCGGGGTCACCGGGCTTGGGGTGGGGGGCCCGGGTGGCTTGGCTCTGGGGGCAGCGGAGACGAACGTGAAGCGAAGACAACACACAGCCCCATTTTAAACGTACTTAAAACGCCACCTCTGTGTGGGCTTCGCTGCTGCTGTTGTGGTGCTTTTTTGTTTGTTTGTTTGCGCAACCTTCTCTTTTTAATCAGAGCGTTTTGTGGGGTGGGGTCTGAGGACCACCACAGCCAGCGGTGTCAGGAGACCACGTGGGGTGCCGGGGATCGAACCCGGCTCAGCCGCCGGCAAGGCAAACGCCCTCCCCGGGAATGGAACCCAGCTTCACTGTCGCTTCAGCCCCGCTTTCATGAGAATATTTCACAGGACAGCGGGCTGGGCCTGAGCTGCCTCGCCCGCTCGCCCGCGGCTGACCTGGGGTTAGTCCCAACACTGCCCGGGCGCCCGAGCGTCGCCAAGAGTGAGCTCGGGCGTGGCCCAACAAGCAAACGAAGTTTTGTTTTTTTTTTCAGGTAGACTCTAAAAACGATTTTGTAGTGGCTAGTTACGATTATTGACATACGAGCAATTTGATTCTTCTCTGTAAGTCAAAATGTTGTACCTCCCTTTGCTTAATTGTGGGACCTTATGGTGCTGTTGGAAATTACAATTTGTAGAAAGGTGCATATATTCTTTGCCTTGTTTTGAATGAGGGCATTTCCCCCCCACCCCCACCCCGACTATTTTAATTATTTTAGTTTGCAGGGGCATAGGTGAGCCACTTAGAGAGGTGCTCAGTGGCTATTCCTGGTTCTGTGCTCAGGAGTGACCCCTGGTGGTACTTTGGGGACCGCAAGCGCTTGGGCGCAAGGAACCTTTATCCTTTTCTACCTTTTCTTCTTTCTTTCTTTCTTTCTTTCTTTCTTTCTTTCTTTCTTTTCTTTTCTTCCTTCCTTCCTTCCTTTCTTCTTTCTTTTTCTCTCTTTGTTTCTTTCTTTCCTTTCTTTTTTTAAATAATCAGATTTTATTTGAAGGTTTTTTAAAGGAAAGGAAGAAAAGGAACTGGGAGAGTGGAGAGTAACGTGCTCAAGAGAGAGCACGAGCTTCTCGAATGGGGGAGAGGAAGGTGGAAGGGGGGAGCCCCCTACACACATATTCCAACATTAGACATGAAAGCATGAAACTACACATCTCAAGAGGAGAGATGCAAGGACACATGAGCTCAGACACCACATGTGCTCGGCCACGTGGGTGCAAGCAGCGCAGGGGCTCGGCAGCATATGCACCTATCATTTATTTTTAAACATTTATTATTATCATTTCTATATTTTCACATTTCTCTAGCACTGTAGCACTGTCCTCCTGTTGTTCACTGATTTGTTCAAACGGGCACCAGTAACTCTCTATTGTGAGACTTCTTATACGTGTGGGGAGGGAGGGCTTTCCAGGTTCTGCCATTCAGGTGAGATACTCTCGTTAGCTTGCCAGGCTCTCCGAGAGGAATGGGGGAATCGAACCCAGGTCGGCCACGTGCAAGGCGAACACCCTACTCGCTGTGCTATCGCTCCAGTTCCATTTCTAAATATGAAAATTTGATTTTACTTTATGGTCCTTCGGAGTCACATTTTAACTTCAAAAATCAATGCGTTGTTGAATAAACCAAGGTACATTTAAAGAGAAGGAGCCAGAGGGATCATACAGTGGTTAAAATGCTTATTTTCTATGGGGTCATAAAAAATGCTTATTTTCTATGGGGTGGTTAAAATGCTTATTTTCTATGGGGTTCAACCCCAGCTCCGCATATGGTGCCCCCAAGTGCCCCTGAGCATCTCCCGGAGTGACCAACCTCACCACCACCCCTGCAATGAGTCAATACTTCTCAAAGTCTTAAGTTTTCTGTGTGTGCACTTTTCTTAGTTTTCCATATCCTATTGTTCTTTTTTCTCCTACATTTAGCAGAGCAGGTAGGGCCAACCTGGGTTCAATTCCTCCGACCCTCTTGGAGAGCCTGACAAGCTACTGAGAGTATCCTGCCTGAGGCAAAGTCTGGCAAGCTACCCGTGAGGTATTCGATATGCCAAAAACAGTGACAAGTCTCACAATGGAGACGTTACTGGTGCCCGCTCAAGCAACTCAATGAACAATGGGAGGACAGTGCTACAGTGTTCCTCTATTTACTAATTTGAAGATAACACAAATTCTTTGTAGGATAAATAAAGTAAAATATAAAAAGAAATCAGTAATCAGAATACGTTCATTTAAACCTAGTGTGTTCCACAATCTAAGGAGAGTTCTGTCACCTACAAATATTTTTGTATTTTAAATGGGTTTCTTCTTTACATGAAAATAGTTTAAACTGAATATAGATTGAATTAGAAGATAATCTGGGTTTAATAAAATTAATGAAAAATGGTTCTGGTTCCTTAAAACTTAGCATGGGAAGGATTTTTTACATCAGTTTAAAAATGTTTTTAATGTTCTTTCTAGTTCATTAAATAAAACTAAGAAATACAAGCAATATGTTCTACACTCAAGTGCTTATGAGTAAGCGGGGACCATTGGCCAAAATATGGCTTGCAGCTCACTGGGAGAAGAAACTCACAAAAGCTCATGTATTTGAGTGTAATCTAGAGATAACCATTGAAAAAATTCTGTCACCTAAGGTATGTCATTAAGATTATACTATTATTTGCCTTGACTTTCGGAGAAGAAAAGTAAAATAAGTGTGATTATTATAAAAAACATTTTCAAAGAAACTTTACTTCTCAAATAGTATCTTTTAATTCCTATCATATTTACTGCCTGAAAATAAATATATATCAGCCATAAATTATATGGTTATAGTTGTTTTGGCATAAAATCTGGAATAATTATACAGTGAAATGCAGTAGACTTTATATTAGTTTACTTAATATTCATAATAGCTTTGTAGATTTTTTTAATAACCTCACTGAATGTGATAGTTAAAAGGATCAGTTATTGAACTGATCAGATTTCATTGAATTCCTCTTCCGTTGCTTAGTCATTATGTTGTTTGGCAAGCTGCATAATTTACCTGGGTCTTTGTATTTTCTTCTGTAAATTGAGGCTGTTGTCAAAATAATGTACGAAAAGCCCTAAGGACAATTTCTGGCACCAGAAAAAGTACATAATAAATTGTAATCATCATTAATAAATTGAGGTTCAGAAGAGCCAAGATTTGAAATCAAGCCTGACTGCAGTGTTTATATTCTTCCGGTAAAACCAGGAATAGTTTTGGTGGGTTTTTTTTTGTTTTTTTTGCTTACCTACCAGAATTTTACTATATCCACCAGAATATAAATATATTCTTTTAAAGATAAGAAATTCGTATGATTTTTTTAATTTTCAAAGAACAGGATTTCTAATTTTTAATATTCTAATATTTCAAAACTATTGAAAGGTGAAAATTGCACTTCGAACTTCAGGACATCTGCTTTTGGGAGTTGTTCGAATATATAATAGGAAGGCAAAGTACCTTCTGGCAGATTGCAATGAAGCATTTCTTAAAATGAAGATGACATTTCGTCCAGGTATACATGCTATATCTGTTTGTCTCACTTGTCTTGGTCCTTCTGTATTTTTATTTTGGTTGTGATCTTGTAATTGGTTGCTCTTTATAATTTCAAAATGACTATAGTGAATCAAAGTTTCCATTGAGAAAAAGAGTTTTGTAACAGAAAGTACAAGAAATTTTTATTCAATATCTAGTCTAGGAAAACCTTTCTGGAGGGGATAAAATTTGAGCTTATACTTAAAGATGGGTAACCAGCCCTGTAAAAAGTCCTGGAAACAATAGCGTTCAGGCAAAGGGAACTTTACAAGACAAAGGTGAAAAAATGCTTGACTTGTTCAGGGAACAAAAAGACCAGTTTGGTTAGAGAATAGTGAAGGAGGGGAAAGTGTCCTTAGATGATACCACTGATAGGTTTGTAGTACTGCAGAGGCCCTGATTCAAAATTTGGATTTTATTTCAAAGCACTGGGGAAGTCACTGAATTGTTTCTAACATGGGAGCGATCTAGTCTGGTTGCATTTTAAAAACATCACCCAGACTGCTTTGTAGAGAACGAACTTGAGGGGCAAGAGTGGATTTGAGAAACCAGTTAGGAGACTCAGTGGGAAGAAACGGACATTTAGTTGAGAGTTTCCATTTTATATATTATCATTGCTTATTGAATGTGGTTTTGATTTTTTTCAGGACTAGTTGACCTTCCAAAAGAGAATTTTGAAGCAGCTTACAATACGATCACATTGCCAGAAGAATTTCATGATTTTGATAACCAAAATATGAAGTAAATTATTATTTTAAATTTTCTTGGTATTTTATTGTTTTCATCTGCAAATTTCATGAATGTAGATGGAATGTAGTTAACCAAAAAATGTACATGCAATTAGCAAAAGAAAATTAGTTTGGAATTTTTATTTATTTATTTGCTTTTTGGATCACACCTGGTGATGCACAGGGGTTACTCCTGGTTCATGCACTCAGGAATTATTCCTGGTGGTGTTTGGGGGACCATATGGGATGCTGGGAATTGAACCCAGGTCGACTTTGTGCAAGGCGAACACCCTACTCACTGTGCTATCACTCCAGCCCCTAGTTTGGAATTTTTAAATACAACTCCAAAATTGTTTTATTTGCTGAATGTAGATTGCAATATTGACAGTGTTTTCAGCCATTCAGTTAATAAATATTTAATGAGTGCCTTCCATAAGGCAGACACTATTCTAGTTAGGCACTAAAGAGATAGCAAGAAATAAAACATAGTCTCTGGTCTTGTGAATCTTGTAAATTAGTTGGGATAGATAGCTAAAAAATCGGGCTGGAGTGATAGCACAGCGGGTAGGGTGTTTGCCTTGAACTCGGCCAACCCGGTTGGCCCAGTTTCGATTCTTCCGCCCCTCTCAGAGAGCCCGGCAAGCTACCGAGAGTATCTTGCCCTCACGGCAAAGCCTGGCAAGCTACCCATGACGTATTCAATATGCCAAACATAGTAACAACAAGTGTTACAATGGAGAAGTTACTGGGCCTGCTCAAGCAAATCGATATAGTGCTACAGTTAAAGATAGAAAATGAGCAAGTGAATATACAATATACTCATCATGATTTGTATTGTAAAAAAAATAGTAAATAAAGTAAATGATAGAGTTATCAAGAAAGACTTTTCTTAAAATATCAGAACAGAAACCCAAAGGAGGTAAAGGAACAAATCATAAAGCATTGAAGAGAAGATTGTTCCAGGTAGAGCAGATGAAAAGACCCCAAGAGAACATATCAAACATTTTTAAGAAATAACAGAGAGGCTCAAACTGGGGATGAGGTTAGAGAGATAAATGGGTTGCTGATGTCATAGAGTATTATAGGCCAGTGGTTCTCAACATATGGCCCCAGTAGGTGCCCAGGATATTCCAAAGGGGCCACAGGTGAAAATCCCGTAAATGCGGGCACAAGACTAGGGGATGAATGGGATGAGAGGAGATGCACAGAAAGGAAATAAAGCTGTAAGAGAGTTATAGTCTGAAAAAATCTTGAGAAATACTGTTGTAGACTATACTACGAACTTTTATTTTTCTCAAATAGGAAGCATAGTAGGGTTTTCAACAGAAGAGTGATGGGATCTGACTTGATTTCAACCTGCTTACTCTGAAGCTAGGGAGGAAATGGAGAACTATTCTGAGATTATTGCAGTAGGAAGTGCAGGCTTGTGCACTTCCTACTCCACTCCATTCTCATTTTCCAATTTTTATTTTATCAAGGTGCTAGCAGTCAAATTAGCTAAGAGCTAGATAAGACTTGAAGAGATTGAAGGGAAGAATGAACTAATTTCTGGCATAAGAATGAAATTACCATCAATAAGATTAAGATACCTAGGAATTGTGAGACTTAAGAGGGATGAAGGCAGGGCTGGGGAGATCATCTCGAAGCACCCCCAAGTTCAATCTCTGTCAACACATGTTCCTCTAGCACCATTGGTGTAGCCCTGATGGTGCCCATCTCTCTTAGGCCCATGCACTGAACTCTTCTGCCTTTATAACAGAGGCTAGAACCTCTGCCCCCACCATCTTGCCAAAAGGGATAAAGGCAATACAAGTTTTGGACACGTTTATTTCTTCTTTTGGGAAGGTGAGGGAAGAAGGATGAACCCAGAGTCTCATACATGCTAAGCATGCACCTACATCTATGGTCCTTGGACATAATTTTTATTATTATGGTATCAGACATCTGAGTTGGTATGCATATATTATTGGTATAAATGTATGTTATTATATGTATGAAGATTATATACATCTGAGTTAGTATGTAGTTGAATATCTGGGTCTAAAAATCAGGAGAGAGGTTTGAAATACCCCACAAGGAAGTATAGGTTTAAAATAGAAAGTAGAAAGTAATGTGAGGACTGAGTATTGCCTTGTTGTCTACAGTTGAGGAAGAACTAATAAAAGATATGAAAAAGGTATAGCTAATAAAGTAGGAGGAAAACCAAGAGTGTAGTGTCCCAGAGGCCAAGAGAAAACATATTCCTTAAGAAAGGAAGTAAACATCTATTTCAAGGGCTGTTAGAACAAGTAAGATAAGGACTGAGAATTGATTATTGGATTTGGTTGACAAGGAAATCATTTATACATGTGTCTATATGTCTAGTGTTTATAAATAATTAAAATTAAAATCCTTATTTAAAATATACCCATTTTTACAAGTGATTTTTTTAGTATATTATAAAAATCACTGTATTCTGTTTGCATGTTTTTCTCACTCTTGTATTTCTCCTTAGTACTACAGAAGTTTCAGAACACTTCACTCTGAACCAAAGTAAACCTGAAGATATCACACTTCGGGAAGATTATAGTAATGATCTACTTTTCCAAGCTGGAAGCTTTGGTAAGAATATTTGAGAAATAAAAATTATAAATTATCATCATTATATTTGCATTCTGTTGTACCAATGCTAATAGAAATAGGTACATCTATGACAGTGGAAGTATCTTTAGAAAGAATTTTTTATGATAAATAATAAATTTGTTATTTCCTTTTTCTAGCATAGGTGTCATTCCTAGTCTTAATCTTACAGTGCACTTTTTTCCTATATTCATCCATTTATAGTATACATACTCTATGCCAGATGTCATGAACATGGGCAGTTTAAACATTCATTTCTTCCCTAAAGGAACATCAGATTGGGAGAGAGACATACATTCAAACATTTGTTGCATATAAATAGTTGCTGTATGGTTATGTATGTAGATATATAGTTAAATATGTATATAAGGTATTACATGTGTACTGCATATGATACTTTCAGGATGATATTTATTCCAACAAATTATATAAATTGTGAAATAAAAATTTTTGAAAATAATTTATGGAACCAAGAGAATTATCTCAGTGGCTTAGAGTACCTTTCTTTCAAGCTTATGGTTGTGAATTTAATCCCCCATGCAACCACACATGCTAAGCAGGAAACTACCCTGCCAGCTCTGTTATTTGTGATCTCTAGTTCTGCGAGTGATTTCCAGCTCCATTCACAGCAAGGTTCATGTAAGTATCACAACATAGGGGTGCAATTATGATCCTGAACTGAAATATGTGTGAGAACCACAGCCTGGAAGTACAACCACAGCCTGGAAGTACAACTGCTGGTGAGCGCATGTGTGATTCCTATGGTGACTTCCAGTGAATAGTAGTACTACAGTCAAATGTTTGTGAGCACAACTAAAGAGTGTGATTCCCCAGTAAGCATGAATGTATATCTCAACTGAAAGGGGTGCAGCTTTCTGTAAGCACCATAGCTGAGTGAGGTATAAGTACTGCAACCTGTACAATCCCCTATAACCACCGCAGCTAAGTGTGTGAGCATTTAGATGTAGAACCCCTGGTCATCACAGTAGTATGAACAACAATGAAAAGAAAAACAGAAGGGTGGAGGAAATAAAAATATAACACAATAAAATTAGTCAAAAGTTTAGTGAGAAGATTATGCTATACAATAAATACACATTGATTATGAAAGAAATTGTTGAGTGTATTTTAGATTAGATAGCTTTGGCTGTACAGCAGTTGTCTTTTCCAATGGCATTTAGCATATTTTATTATTTTCCCCTTACACTCTTTTCTTTTGTATTGTTTTTGTCATTTTTATAGTGATAATAGGAGGCATATATACACCTTAAATATAGTGTTCACTGAGATCACACACTTTTTGGTTGTGGTTCTTACTGGGCATTATACACTTCATCATGGTACTTGCATAGTTTAGCTTTGTACTGCCCTCTTGGTTGTAGTATATGCTGGAGATCACACACTTTGTTGTGGCTCTGAAGATCACAAAAGGCTATGTTCTAGGGATTGCATTCAGCGTAGGGGCAGTGCTGGGCATAGGACTCATGCAAGGCAGGTGTCCTACCACTCATCCTTTCCATCTTGTAGAGTGATATTATTATATACTTTCTATATTAGTTTGAAAAGTCCATAAGAAAAGCATCTATGTTGTGTTCATATTTAAATGTCTATGGTACCCAGAGCAGTGGGCTTCTATAGAAAGATAGCCTAAAACGGTCTTGGATTTAATGAAAGAAGATGGTGAAAAAAATACGAAGTAATGCTTGAACTATGTCTCTAAACTCCACTTCTGACCTTTTTTTTCCCTTTCATAACTATTAGGATTTACAGATTTTGTTTTTCAAATGATCTGTGGCAAATGGCCAATTTTGCAATTTTTTGTTAACTTCCAATATGTCATGGATTAACACATTGTAGAACACAATACAAATTATTTACTAGACAAATTTAAAACTTAAAATGAGACTAAATATTTTGTCACTAATTCAACATAAATAAAATTATTTTTATGTATGAATTCTTTTTTTTTGGGGGGTGTGGTGTTTGGGGCCACACCTGGTGATACTCTGGGCTTACTTCTGGTTCTGCACTCAGGAAACACTCCTGGCAGAACTCAGGGAACCATATGGGATGCCAGAGTCTGCCACATACAAGGCAAGTATCCCTTTACTGTTACTCTAGCCCCCAATAAAATTATAGTGCTTTAAGCCATTTTAAACATTTACCTGTAACTGGTATATTTTCCAGCACCATTCTACAGATCATTCTTCTAGTTGCGTGATATTTTACTGGCTGTAACACCAAACCTTGAAATGTAAAAGATAATAATAATCATATTCTCTACTCACATTTCCATATAAAAGATTCTTATTCAGGCCTACAACTTTAGGAACACTTTCAATTTTGCTTTCTGTAAATATTAGATTAATGCTGATGTTTTAAAATCTGAAGTGTCTCTTGGTATTCTATTTCCCTAGTCTCCAATACAGTTCTTCAGTCCTAAAGACTTGTTTGTCCCATAAAACCTCTTGCACATCTTCTTCCAATATCTTCCCACATTTTATATGTGTACCAAAAAATTAATTGCCCTCAAATTCCTTTTATTTTTTTATTTTTAGAAATTAGAAAAGTTTATTGGAAAGTAGAAGAGAAAGCAAAAGGAAGTACCCATGAGGGAGGAACTTAGTAGTATAGGACTAAATTCCAAATTCCTTTTATTTTTAATGTAATTTTTCTCTGCCTAAATAAGTGCCTTAAATTCCTGTGACTTACTGATAGATATTCTGCCTATTTTCAAACATTTATTGCTTGCTTTATTCTATCAACTCCTTGCTTTACTCTTTTCTCTACTCAAGCAAGTGTCTCACGAGATAATTCAATTTAGTTGTTCTCATTTCTATATCTTCTTCAATTTAAAAATGTGGGAAGAACATAGACTAATAGACCTGAGTTTGATTCTGACAATTTTCTATTGAACAAATCTTTAGTCCATCATAATAAAGGGCATAATAAAATGCCCCTTCTCAGCTCTTACTTTCTATTAGATGTAAGCCTAAAGAGGAATTTTCAGTATGAGTAAAAATTCATGTTTTTTTCTCTGCTTTGCCCTGTCATGTTACTATGACAGAAAGCAATGATACCTTTCTGTGGATGTGTTTCCTTGTTTGTACAAGGGCAACAAAAGTATCTTCTATTAATATAATATAGTGCAAATAATTACAGTTAATGTTAGCTAACCAGTTTTACTATCTTTTTCAACTTTCTTCTCTCCAATTACTAACACATTGATCATTCCCAGTCATTCAATAAAAATTTGTTGGATGAATATTGTAGGCCCATTCTTTAATATCTTACCAGCATTTTTGTTGCTAATAAGGCAACTATGCTCCTTACAGTTCAAATCTCCATTATAAAGAAGCAAATACAGGCAATTGTCCTGGAAATAACATGAAATTACACTTAAAAAGTGCAATTCTTTTTTTTTTCTTTTTGGGTCACACCCAGCAATGCTCAGGGGTTGCTCCTGGCTCATGCACTCAGGAATTACTCCTGGCGGTGCTTGAGGGACCATATGGGATGCTGGGAATAGAACCTGGGTCTGCAGCGTGCAAGGCAAGCATCCTACCCGTTGTGCTATCGCTCCAGCCTCAAGAAGTGTAATTCTGGGTTTTTTTTATTTTATTAAAAAGGTTTTTAATAGTGAGACATCATGAGGTACAGTTGCAGACTTACACATTTTTGTGCTTGGGTTTCAATTATACAATGATCAAATACCCATCTCTCCACCGGTGCCCATTTCCCAACACCATGGATCCCAGTATCCCTCCCACCTTCCATTCCCCCCTCCCCCATCCCACCCTGCCTCTGTGGCAGGGCATTCCCTTTTGTTCTCTCTCTCTTATTGGGTGTTTTGGTTTGCAAAAGAGGCAATGGGTGACAATTATGTTTAGTCTATAGTCTACTTTCCGCATGCTTCTCCCATCCTGGGAGGATCCTCCCAACACCTTTATTTAGTGTTCCAGAAGTGTAATTCTTAATTCTTGTATGTCTACCTAAAGTAGAAGAAATTATTTTACTTCCAACAATTAACATATGTATAAATTCAGCTATACTACAACTGAAAATGCTACCCTGATGTTTTCACTTCCCACCCCATATTGCACAAGAAACAACATTAAACTAAAAATCCAGTCTACGCTCATTAATGGAATAACTTTAGTTGATTAGTTCAAATAATATTTAACTCATTTTTTTATATCTAAGATATCTGTAAGAAGATAAATGAGTAGCATTTCTCTTGGGGATTTGCCCACATCTCAGCTGTAGATGTTCTGCTCCCAGCTCTCTCCGTTCTAAAGAAGCTGGTGTTCTCTTGATTGCTTAAGTTTGTCTCTCCTTTTTCATATTTCCCTAAACAAAACTATTCAATATACACAAAAAAGAATATAATTTCTTTTAAGCCTAAAATTCTATGTTTGTCTAACTCACTTATTTTTGATGTTATGTTCATTCAGGGGAGGAATCTGAAATTCTCAGAAGACATAGTTTTTTTGATGACAACATCTTGCTGAATTCCAGTGGTCCTTTACTTGAACAGAGTTCTGAAAGTGTCATTGGAGAAAATGTTCTGTTCTGTGACAGTAGAGATGGATTTGGAGATGAAGGAGCTGCAGGAGAAATGATTGGTATGTTTCAAATCATATAAAAATTGGATATTTTTAAAAAATGGATATTTATGTTATCAAATTACTGAAATAAATTAAACTTGTTAGATAAAATTAACGGGCTGGAGCAATAGCACAGTGGGTAGAGCGTTTGCTTTGCACGTGGCTGACCCGGGTTCGATTCCTCCCCCCCTCTCTGAGAGCCCAGCAAGTTACCAAGAGTATCTTGCCTGCCTGGCAGAACTTGGCAAGCTCCCCATGGCATATTCGATATGCCAGAAGCAGTAACAAGAAGTCTCACAATGGAGACATTACTGGTGCCCACTCAAGCAAATCAGGAGGACAGTGCTACAGACAGTGCTCCAGATAAAATTAACATTTAACATATGTTTCAGTGTCATTAAATCATTACATATTTTATGCAAGGGTTCAAATAACTAGATTTAGGTAAATGGCCAACTATTTAAATATATCTTCCATAAAAGTTATAAAATATTGCTTTTTGTACTTAGAATTCCTAAATTTTAGAGAGAAAGGAGTAAAGTTTGTATATGTCTTATAAAATATGCTAAATCATGTACAAAGAACCATTTTTCTTTCCTCCACCCCTCTCAGAGAGCCCGGCAAGCTACCGAGAGTATCTCACCCGCATGGCAAAGCCTGGCAAGCTACCCGTGACATACATATTCAGTATGCCAAACACAGTAACAAGTCTCAAAATGGAGACATTACTGGGCCTGCTTGAGCAAATCAATGAACAACGGGAGGACAGTGTTTTTGTTTGTTTCAGAAATGATGGAACAGAGTTTACTTTATTTTTATATTAATGATATTATAAAGTAATCATAGAAATGGTATACAGAAACTTGAAAATACAAATGTGTATATTTTATTTTTTATATTTCTGGTTTTGTTTTGTTTTGGGGTCACACCCAACAATGCTCAGGAGTAGCTCCTGGCTCTGCACTCAGGAATTATTCCTGGAGGTGGCTGAGATCCATATAGGATGCTGAGAATCAAGCCCAGGTGAAACACATGCAAGACAAGAATTCTACCCACTGTAGGATTCACACTTCAACCCCAAATGTATATATTTTAAAGACATTGACATATCCAATGTTTTAAAAAGTTCTCGATGGGGCCTGAGTGATAGTGCAACAGGTAGGGCCTTTGCCTTCACGCAGCTGATCTGGGTTCCATCCCCGACACTCATATGGTCCCCCAAGCACTGTCAGGAGGAGTAACTTCTGAGTGCAGAGTCAGGAGGAACTCCTGAGCATTGCCAGGTGTGACCCAAAAAATGAGGGGAAAAAAATTCTCTGATAGGGTCAGAGCGATATTACAGCAGGTAGAGTGTTTGCTATGCACACAGCCTATCAGGGTTTGATCTCTGGCATCCCATATGGTCCTCCCCAGTTCAGAAGTAATTCCTGAGCACAGATCCAGGAGTAACCCTTGAGGATCACTGGATGTGGCCCAAAAACAAAAACATAACTTTTTTTGATAATTACAATTTTTCTGAAATTTGAAAATTTTGGGGGGGAAACGTAGAGACTCCACCTCAGATCTCTACCAAAGGAGTTTGAATGTTCTTATTTCTTGATTTTAAATCTAATGACTTTTTTGTTGTTCATTTGTTTGGATTTTTTGTTTTGTTTTGAGGTCTTATTTCTGGCTCTGTGCTCAGAGATCATTCCTAGCAGAATCCTAGGACCTATGTGGTGCTGAAATATGTGTGCACCCTAGCCGCTAATGCTATCTTACCCCTTTAATGTCTTTCTAAGAAGACAACTATCTTATGTTAGTTTAGTATTTCCTGAATAAACATCTAAAATAGATTTTAATAAAGAAAATGAAATGAAATATATAAATTTCTTATTATCCTGCATAAAACTTGACTATGTAAACACATTTATTAAGTAGGACTTTCATTTCTGTATCCCTCAATTCCTTGCATAGACTATTAATCAATGTTTAGTGGGCAAATAACAGATTCAGCTCAATGTGACATAACTGTTCATTGTATCCTTCAAGATAATCTTTTGCAAGATGATGAGAATCTTTTTTTAGAAGATGCAGATTTGAACAGAGAAATTTTCCTGCCTCCTAAGCCTTTACAAACAACAGTGGGTATGTTGAAATTTTTATTTCTGTAAAAAGTGAAGAGACCCTAAGATTCAAACTAAGTCTCAAAACTTTATGGTTTAAGAAGTCTCATAATATAGTGGAAATAGTAAAGAATATTGTCTTAAACTCTCTTAGTCTGATTCTAGATCTTACAGAAATGAAAGATGTGCAATATACAAGGAGATGGGAGAAAGATACAAATGATGGGCATAACCAGGATTGGGTTAAATAAACAGGATTAGGTTTATTTGAAATATGAGCATTTAAAATACTCTACCAAAATGTTTTGGGCTGAGTTAGTTCAGGTATTAAAGTGCTTTCCTTGCATAAAGCTGACCCCAGTTGGATTCCCTAATACCACATATATTCCCATGAGTACCACCAGAGGCCACTCCTGAACACAGAGCCAGGAATAGCCTAAGTTCTTCTGAGTTAGCCCAAACTTCCTCCCCACAAAAAAAAAAAAAACAACAAAAAAAAATTCTTATGTTTGAAAACAATTAAAATAACATTGCATGGTAAAAAAAATGTTTTGAATTAGTATGGTTATTGATAGTAATGTGATATTTAACCATTGACACACAATTTGAGTGAAATTTGAAATGAGATATTTTCTACATAAAACTTTTGTGAAAGTACCTCAGATAACTTGAGGTCTGACAGCCTTATTGTTCTTAAGAATTAAAAATATCTGTAAAGATAGTAAATGGGTTAAGGAGCTTTCCTTCATGTGACTGTTCCTTATTCTATTAACTGACACTACATGTGTTCCCCTAAGTATTTCCACGAGTAACCTCTAAACATAGAACCAGTAGTAGACCCTGAGCACTGGTGGTAAGACCCCAAATCCTAGTCCCTAAGAAAAGATTTTAAAGTACCGTGAGGGCCTGAAAGATAGTCCACTGGTCTGTAATACATGCTTTGCATGCAAAAACACTGGGTTAGATCTCTGGCACCACATGGTCCCCAAGCACCAAGAGTAACCTTAAATATAGAGCCAGCAGTATAAACACTGCCCTTCATCCCAGTATAATTTTGTTTTGTTTTGTTTGAGAGCCACACCCAGAGATGATTCTCCGGGCTTCCCCTGACTGTTTTGTGCTTAGGAATCACTCCTGGCAGACTTGGAGGACCATATAGGATGCTAGGGGTTGTTTCTGGGTCAATCACATGCAAGCACCCTATCTACTGTACTATTTCTCTGGCCCCATCTGTTTTTATTTTTCAGTCTTTTTGATGTTACTTTGCTTTCTAACAGTGTAGATATTTAGAATGTGAAAATAAATAGGCAATGCAAATGTAGCTATGGTTCTTTAATGGGTCAACTAATAAATTATTTAACAGAATAAGTAAAAAGTTTAAGCACACATATGGAGTCAAATTTATATGAGTTATTTACAGTGATAACTGAGCCTTATAAACCACATGTGGAAAAGACACTATGGTTGTCTGAGCCTCTTTATTTATATGTTAAGTGCATAACTCTAAGAATTTAAGTATGTCTCTAGTAGCAATGTAAGCCTTGAAATAATTTATATTTTACTTTGACTTTTATCTAGTTCTCTAGCTTTTAATATAATCTTTTTATAATCTTTTTAAAACAAGTATTTTTATGTGAATACTGATTAGTAGAAACAGAGCCAGAGATCATATGTCTACTTGAAAATGAAGAAATAAATGCCATCACACTATCAAATGAAGAGGAAGGATTTACCCTTGAACCAATTGATATTTCAGGTAAGAGTTTTTATCCTACTTTTAATTTTGAACATACTTTTAGAAGCTATGATATATTTGAATGGTCCATGAAAATTTGGGAGTAGACAACCTAATACTAACATTTCTTTCTAACTATGTCTTGTCTCAAATCTTCACCCATTCTGGGAAACCTAACCTTCCTTCTCTTTGCATCTTTGCTAAGGAAAAGCTTGACTTCCACTTTCTACCTGACAAAATGACTTTAATTACCCTTAAACCTAGCCACCTGCAGGGTAGAGGGGCGGAGGTAAAGGGAGGAGTACACACTGGACATATACCAAGTGATGCTTCAAAAAGTTATTATATATATGTGTGTGTGTGTGTGTATATATATGTACATATATATATATATATACATATTCTAAGGAACTTCCAAATTGACTGACTTGGATCCTGAGAGATAGTATAGAGGTCAAAACACTTGCCTTGCAAGCAAACAGCTCCATTTCAATCCATGACACCATATACGCTCCATTACTCAGGTACTGCCAGGAGTGATCTCTAAACAGAGTCAGAAGCAAGCCCTGAGCATCACTGGGTATGTCCCAAACCACTCCTCTTCCCAAATTAAATGATACATCTCTCAGTATACTCTCTGCTCTATATTTCCTCAGTTGTCCACTAGAGTACTTCCTAGCAGCTGAAGGAACAGTACAGAAACGTAGAGCAGCTGCCTTGCAAGTGTATAGTCACAAGTTCAAATCACAGCATCACACATGGGCCAGGGGTGATTCTGGTTTTTGTGCCTGGCAATTCTGCTGACTCTGTGATCCTTTCTGACTTTAACACAGCCAGATGTGTGTAAGCATAATGCCTCCAAAAAAAATTCCTCTTACGCACCCATGCACATTAAATAACACTATACAAATGCCAGCTATTTTCTACTCATACACTCTAGCTGAGCAAAAACCTTAGAAAGCATAATTTTCAATAGAGTGATGGGTATTTTTATCCCAGAACAACCCAGTAGGTTGTTTTATTGTAGGTTTTATTGTATCGATGTTCTTAGCAATGCATTGCCTAGCATACCATTTTACAAAGCAATATGACCAATCATATTTGTGTTTATTTCTTTGTTGTTGGCATTTAATTTTTTAATTGCAATTCTGTAGTTTAATATGCTATTAATGATTTGCCCGAGCAAATCAAAGACCAACGGGATGACAAGTGATAATGATTTCTCTATATTTGTGTTCATTTCTTTCTATTTAGACATTGCTGAGAAAAAGAAAAGTAAAAAGAGGAAGTTGCTCATAGATCCAGTGAAGGAGATCAGTAGCAAAACTATGCATAAACAACTTAATTCCTTTACGGACACTCTCATGGTTTTGGAACTTGCACCTCCCACTGAAAGACTGATGATGTGGAAGAAGAAAGGAGGAGTAGAGACTCTTCTGTCAACTGCTGCGCAGGATTTGACTCATGCTGAACTGAAAATGGTAATGTCTTCTTTCTATTTATGTGGGTGTGATACTGGATTATGAACAAATAAAAGTTTATTTATAACCATATATCCAATAGAATTTAAACTTTTTAAAATACCCTTACTTTTGAATTCATTTACTGGATAGGTATACAGAAATTGTAGTTTTAAGTTTTAGCATATGTGTTTGTTTTATTGAATTGCTTATCTTATATAAAAATGTGTATTTTTGCAGTTGTTTACAAAATTTTTTCTGTCCTGTGACTTTAAATTTACAAGAAGTTTGATACAGAAGGAATCAGTAAGGGAAGAAACAGGAAATAAAACCACAAAAGGTGAGACATCCTAATGCTGTTGGTGTTGAGGTCAGGCACAAAAACAAAAAGTTCATTTACACTATAAAATTTAGATGTTATTTAACTCCCAATTTACAGATTTAAATGTTCTCTCTAGATGGATATTTAAACTTATGAAATAATTTTGTTAATTTTTCTTTATAATTGCAGATTAATTTTTGTTGAACGAACTGTAGACAAATTATTTTATCTGTATTATGTAGACTATTCTTAAACTCACTCTCTCCAACCCTTCCGACCCTCATATGTTCTTCTGATAAACCTTTAACAGATGTTTTTTATATCTAGTATAATGTTTTACTTTAAAATCACGGGGACCAGAGCAATAGTATAGCAGGTAGGGCAGTTGCCTTGCACATGGCCAACCAGGTTCAATATCTGGCACCCCATATGGTCCCTGAGCACAGCTAGGAGTAATTCCAGTCTGTAAAACAAGGAATAAGCCCTGAGTTCATCAGGGTGTGACCATAAAAACAAAACAGGACAAAAATAACAGAAGGCTGGGAATATACTTGATGGGATAGAGTGCATGATTTTCATGTAGGAGCCCCAGGCTTGAGCCCAGCACTTCATGGTTCCCTATGTACCACTGGGAAAAACTTCTGAGCACTGCAAGCTGTGGCCTCATAACTAATAATAAAATAATAACAAAATAATTAGTATTTAAAAATCACCTATTTGTAAGATTAACTTTTAAGTAATCACTGCAATTAACTTAAGACAGATATTTTCATTTATCTAAGTCACTGTCACTGTCACTGTCCTCCTGTTGTACACTGATTTTTCTCGAGCAGGCCCAGTAACGTCTCCATCGTGAGACTTTGTTGTTACTGGGTTTGGCATATCGAATACGTCACGGGTAGCTTGCCAGGCTTTGCCCTGCGGGCGTGATACTCTCGATAGCTTGCCGGGCTCTCTGAGAGGGGAGGAGGAATCGAACTCGGGTCGGCCATGTTGACTGCATGCAAGGCAAACGCCTTACCCGCTGCACTATCGCTCCAGCCCATTTATCTAAGTAAATATGAATTATTAATAATTGCTCATTATTATTATGACCATTATAAAGTAATGTAAAAACAAATTTTGTGGAAGTATACTTTACTTCCTGATCACTCTTTCTGAAAGCATCAGCATGTGCTAGACAAATATACCCAGAAAAACTTGAGCAATCTATGTTGTTATGAGAGCAGATTAATTTTTTGGAGTGAGTGTGGAAGACATTAAATGATCTCCACCATCTATGGTGAAGTATATATGTGATGAAGAGGCAGAGGAAAGGAAAGGGGAAAAAAATATGTGACATTTAGGGAATTACAGGAAGGGTCCTGTGCAGTTTGTTTAAATTCTTGGTGTTTTATTTCAGACGTGTATAGTTGTTGTAACAAACATATTCCACTTTAAGTCTGAAAGATATTTTGGTGAATCTTCCTTAATAAATCAGAGACCTCCATGACAGAAGAGCCCCGTTACCAACAAGAGTCCAGTCAAAACGAAGCTTGGAAGGAAGCGATTGATGGATCTATTGGTGGTTCTTATGAGGATACAAGTAGAAATAATAACTCTGAGGTAAGTTAACCAGAGCAAATACATTACAATATTTTGCTTCTCTGACATAGATGTAGTGAAGAAGCTTAGAGATTTGGATATATCTTTTTGCTTGTTTGTCTTTTTGTTTTTCAGTCACAACAAGGCTGTGCTCAGATTTACTCCTAATTCTGTGCTCAAGAATCACTCTGGGTGATGCTTGGGAGGTTGTATGTGGTGACAGGGTCAAACCCTTAGTTACTGTACTTTCTCTCTGGCCCCTATATATTTCCTTATACTCATAGTTTATATTCATTTTATTTTATTCTAGAATTTCTTTAGTAATTCGCAATCACTGTCACTGTCACTCTCACTGTCACTGTCCTCCTGTTGTTCATCGATTTGCTCAACCGGGCCCAGTAACGGTTCCATTGTGAGACTTTGTTGTTACTGTGTTTGGCATATCGAATACATCATGGATAGCTTTCCAGGCTTTGCCGTGTGGGTGAGATACTCTTGGTAGCTTGCCGAGCTCCCCGAGAGGGGAGGAGGAATCAAACCTGGGTCAGCCACGCTGGCCGCATGCAAGGCAAACGCCCTACCGCTGTGCTATCACTCAGTTATTAGAAAACGGTCATGGTCACGGTCCTCCCGTTGTTCATTGATTTGCTCGAGCGGGCCCAGTAACATTGTGAGACTTGTTACTGTGTTTGGCATATCGAATACATCATGGGTAGCTTGCCAGGCTTTGCCGCCCAGGCGAGATACTCTCGGTAGCTTGCCAGGCTCTCCGAGAGGAGAGGAGGAATGAAACTTGGTCGGCCTGGAGCGATAGCGCAGCGGTAGGGTGTTTGCCTTGCACGCAGCCAACATTAGAAAACATAGTTGAAAAAAAAGGACTTTTTCAGTAGAGGCTGGGATCGGGAGGTTGGGAGAGAAACTGGGGACATTGGTGGTGGGAAATGTTCACTGTGAAGGGACAGGTGTTGGAACATTATATGACTGATACCCAATCATGAACAACTTTGTAACAGTGTATCTCACTGTGATACAACTTAAAAAAATAAATAAAAATTAATTTTTATCTTAAAAGTTAAAAATAAAAACTTTTTCAAGGCCCAAGAGATAGTAGTGTGGATAAGGCTGACCTAGGTTTAATCCCTGGCACCACATATGGTCTCTCAAGCATCGCCAGGGGTGATCGCTGTGCACAAAAGCAGGAGAAAGCCCTGAGCATTGCTGGATGTGGCCCAAACACCAAAAATACATTTTAAAACTCTTAAATATTTTTTCAGTTGACACTTTGTCAATTTTACAAATGTAAATATTGCAGCAACACCAAAAAAAAATGTACTTGTGTGGGACTGGAGAGATAGTACAGCAGAGGGCACATGCCTTGCACACAGCTGACCTGGCTTTGATACCCTGCATCCCATATGGTCCCCTGAAAACCACCAGGATTTATTTCTGAGTGCAAAGTCAGAAGTAAACTCTGAGCATTGCTGGGTGTGGTCCAAGACCAAAATCAGACAAACAAACAAATATATATATATATACTTGTGTTTTTCTCTCTGTTCCATCATCACTATATTTTGATAGTCACCCAGGAAATTCAAAGTTAATCCATAATGAAACTAAATGCTCTTAGAAGAAAAGACAAATTCATAATTCATTAAATCAAAATATGTTTGACTAAGTATTTTATAATATACCAGATACTGAGATAACTGGATCTCAAATACTACACTCTTCCTTATTTGGGCATGGGCATATCTTATGGTGTAGCTTTGAAAATTATCATTAGGCAAGTTTGTTTAATTTACTATTTTAACATATTAAGAAATAGGTTTACCCAAGTGCTTGAAGTGAAGGAAAATGATGAATACATTTATTTTTCATCTTTCACTTCTTAATCCTAAACTTATGCTTTAAATTTTAATTTCCTTCTTATAGTCTGTGAACAGATGTAAAATAAAGTGGGAAATCAGAACACAACTGAAGGAACAAGAAAATGTTGATTCTTATTAATCACTTTCACATCTTTTTAACAAAAGTTTTACATAACTTAACTGCACATTAAGTTTTATGTAATCATATTAAAGGATAAAATGAGGGCCAGAAAAATAGTACAATGGGTAGGGTGTGTGCCTTGCATGCAGCTGACCAGGTTCAATCCCCAGCACATATGATCTCCCAAAACCTATCAGGACTGATTCTAGAGTACAGAGCCAGGAGTAAGTTCTGAGCATTGCCAGGTGTGGCCCCAATTTTTTTTTAACTGAATCACCTTGAGATACAATTACAAAGTTGTTCATGATTGGGTTTCAGTTATACAATATTCCAAAACCCACCCCTTCACCAGTGCACATTTCCCAACACCAAGTGTCCCCAATTTCCCTCCCATCAACCCCTTTCCCCCAACCCCTTACAACCTGCCTCTATGCTGGTACTTCTCTCTCTCTCTCTCTCTCTCTCTCTCTCTCTCTCTCTCTCTCTCTCTCTCTCTCTCCAATACAGATACTAAAAGGTTATCATATATATGCCTTTACCTACTCTTAGCACTCAGTTCTTGTTCAGAGTGATCATTTCCAATCCAACTATCATTGTCATAGAGGTCTCTTCTCCATTCTAACTCCCCCTACCCACCTCCAACTTGTGACAAGCTTCCAGCCATGAACCAGTTCTTTTAAAAAGATAAAAATGCAACTCTGGCCAAGAATAGGCCCTGAGAACCAGCAGATATGAACCAAAATCATCACCCCAAATAAAATATAATGCTACGCCTTATATTCACTGCAAATTTTTTAAAAAAAAAACTAAAATGGAAAACGTTAACTATTTTTTAACTTAACACATGTGAATAACACAGATGGCAGCTGGGAAGTGAAGTTTGGCAAGAGTTTAAAGATGGAAAAGGGGCCAATGGGTTCCATAGTAATTAAAAAAAGGAAGATAATAGGAATAGGAAATTCCTGGTTTCCTCTTTCTTATGCTCCCCCCCCCCACACACACACCCCTTAATGTTTTCATTCCCCTTCCAGAAGAGAGTTTTTTCTCCCTTTCCCACCATGGCAGCTTCAGTAGTGGTGATTGCATCCTGTCATGGCCCTAGGTAGGAATCTTTATATCCCTTTCCTCTTTCTCATCCTCCCTGCTTACAGATCTTCCTCTTCCACCTCTACTGGCATGAGAATAGAGATAGAGGGCCAATACCTTACAAAATTTATCAAAAGAAAGTTCTCAGCATAGTAGCAGAAAACTTTTGAGTGGGCGGCTGCAGTGGTGAAGGAAATAGGAGGGGGAAAGATGGGCAGCAAGGAAATTAGTTTACAAATTCTCATTTGTAGGAGGCATTTGGGAGATAGGCACGTATAAGTCAGTGGAGAACTACCTAATATTCTTCAGGAATAATGTTTTGAGAATGAGGTTGAATCTTTGAAATTAGTATTCTTATGATTATAACACTTAACAAAATATGATTGTTTCTGTAATAACTATAATTACTTTGATGACTTACCTTTTTTGCCTAATTTATTTTATCAGGATAGTGTTGAAATTATTTGTTCACCTGCTGTGGAATCAAATTCTACACCCCAACAAGAAACTGAAAATCGCCGAGTTGAATTGGTAGATATATATTAGAGTGTTAAGAATGTTCTTTAAAAAATGGTTATAAAATATTTAACTCTTATCTAAAAATTAGGTTTTTGGCTCTTAAGATCTAGATTTATGATTTAAAGATGTGTTTGATTTTAGTTCACAAAAAACATATGTAGAATTGCTTTAACCTTTCCCCCACTACTTTGCTTTTTCTTGTTTTTATTTTGTTTTGTTTTGTGATCACACACAGCGACACTGAGGGATTACTTCTGGTTCTGCGGTCAGAAATTACTCCTGGCAGTGCTTGGGGAACCATATGGGATACTGGGGATGGAACCTGGATCAGCCACATGCAAAGCTAACACCCTATCCACTGTACTATCGCTCTGGTACCTTTTCTCCTTTATGTTGAAACTTCCAATAATTTACAGAAAGGTGCAAGGTTTTTATGTTTATCAAAGATAAGCTCTGGTTTAGAATATTAAGAATTGTTGGGCTGGAGAGATAGAACAGCAGGTAGGTTGTTTACCTTGCATGTGGTCAACCTGGGTTTGATCCCCAGCATCCCAGATGGTCTTCCAAGCACTACCAGGAATGACTCCTGAGTGCAGAGGAAGGCATAACCCCTAAGCATCATGGAGTTTGGCCAAAAACAAACAAACAAAAAAACCCCAAAAATATAATAATAAATCTGCCTAAAATGTTGAGAATTGCTATTTTAAATTATTCTATCATCTCCAAAGAAACAGAGTTATACTGGGGATGACCTATGACATTTGAAATTTTATTTACAAAAGTATAAGCATTTTTTCCAAGCTACTTTTATGCCTCAAGACCAAATCTATACAAAACTTTCAGAGATCAGAAAAAATAAAATTATCTGCTAAAAAAGCTAAAGTTCATGACAAAACCAGAAGTAATATCTGACTATCTGATACAATACATATCACTGCCTTATTTCTTTAGTTCTTGTTCTCTAGTATGATGGCATTTTTTAAGGGTTTAGTGAATTTTGAAATTTTATTTTAGTAAATAAAATAACTGGCACCTGTCCTGCATGTTAGACCACAGACTAGAGGTTATAAACAAGGCAGTAGCTCAGTGGTTTTCAGCTGTTTTACGCATGCAAAACCAACACCAAATAGCAGACTGGTTGAATAATTTTGCATTTGATTATCTTTTCATATGTAGAAATAGATTCAATTCTCTGGATTTTCAGGAACTGAAAAAAATACCTGAACTTTTTACCCGAAACATCCAAAGAGCTGAGCCAAAAATAGGTTTTGCCTCTCTTTTCCTTGCTGTAGACACAGATTATCTTCATACATAGTCAAGTAAACCATGACATAGCACAAGTTCAGCTATTCTAACAATTCACAGGGCTTTACATACAATAGATTCAGCTGGATGATGTGTAGATAGATCAAGTGGAGAGGATTCAGCAAAGTACATACACTATTTCTTCACAGTCTTTCCTGTGGAGGTTTAGCTATGAAATATAGGTAAAACTGCAGTCTTATAAGTCTAACACAGTGGACCATCACTTTTCATGTATGAAAAATATCATTTGTATATTTAACAACAAAATATATATTAATAATTGGGTGAGCTCCTTTATCCCAGGATAGACAATATAAGGAAGGATACAACATGTATACGACAAGGAAGTTGGGACAGTTGGTGAGAATAGAGAATCATGAGAACTTAAACCTGAAGAGAATATTCTGGAGCTTTCTGAATTCAACTTGGAGTTCGTAAAACTAAAACCTGCTCTTTTTTTTTTTTGGCTTTTTGGGTCACACCTGGCAATGTACAGGGGTTACTCCTGGATCTGCTCTCAGGAATTATTCCTGGCATGGCTCAGGGTACCATATGGGATGCCGAGGATTGAACCCAGATCGGCCACGTGCAAGGAAAATGCACTCCCTGATGTACTATCGCTCCAGCCCCAAAACTATAAGCTTTTTAAAGAAGTATCTGGATTCCAGAAATATGCATGAAGTCTTGAGAGTGGACTTAAGGATGACAAAGATGCTAACAGGCTATATGGTCAGAATGAGCCTAGGGAAATTTATAAAGTGGGTCAGACTTCTGCCACTTTCCCTTCCCCAACTCTTTGTAAACCTGCTCTTTTATCAAACTCATCAGCACCTTCCTATGCCCAGCTTCTGTTCTTAGCTAATAAGGTGTTACTTGGTAAAGGCTTAGACTCACAGTGAGTTCCTGTGAAGAGATTTCAACTTAAATTTTTTTTTCTTTTTTGGGTCACACCCAACGATGCACAGGAGTAACTCCTGGCTCTTGCACTCAGGAATTACTCCTGGCGGTGCTCATGAGACCATATGGGATGCTGGGAATCGAACTCAGGTCGGTTGCATGCAAGACAAACTCCCTATCTGCTGTGCTATTGCTCCAGCCCCTCAACTTTGAAATTTTTAAATATTGAGATTTTTTTTTTAAGTAACAAAGTTTTGGACAAGGCTCACTGGCAATCTGAAAGGTTTCTCACTTAATGGTATAAAACTACTACATGTCAGTTTTTGTAATAGCTTCTATATTACCAGGTAAGTTCACAGGCCAGTTTTTCTATAGTGTTATGTTTACTCATGTCAGTTGAATTCAAATTTACCAGAGCTTGGATGGTGCTAGCAAAATAGCTGACTTTACTTTTTGAAATTTAGGGGGATATATTACCCACAGCATCTCTTACTCTGAGCAATTTTTTAGAAATGACCCAGAAAGTATGGACATAATCAATACTCTGTATTTGTATATTATTCTTATTCTCTCTTTTATTTGACTGTCAACTCCTTAATTTGCAGGACCATTATAGTATGCTGCAAATATAGTTGTGCTTCTTGTAGCAGTTAACACAATGCTTAGAAAATAGCAAACTTTTGGGACCAGAGCGATTTTGTAGCAGATAGGGCGTTCATTTGCCTTGTGCATAGCTGACCAGGATTTGATCCTTGTAATCCCATATGGACCCCCTAACACCAAGAGTAATTCCTCACTGCAGAGCCAGGAGTAACCTCTGATAATCACTGAGTGTGACAAAACAAAAAACAAACAAAAGAAAGAAATAGTAAACTTTTAACAAGATTGACCTAAATCTTTTATTAACCATTCAAACAGGAGCTGTTGGAAAATGAGCAAAACATTATGGAAGAGAGATGGAATCGAAGAATACTTTATATGCTAAATAAATTGCGGGTAAGATAGGGTTTTATACTTTACCTATATTTTAAAATAAATAAAATATTGACTTTAGTATTCTAGATATTGCTAAAACTTAAACTGTTCTAATTACAGCCAAATTTTATAAAGTGAGATGCTAGGTGAGGCCTAGCATATATAAAGCATGTATTCCAGCAACTTAAGCTATCTCACTGGCCCTTAACTAATTTTTTTCAAAATAAACTGAAATCTTAGCTTTGTAACATCCCTCCCTATCTCCAGTATATTTTTTATTAATTTTTAAAGAAGTTTTATTGGATTACTGTGAGATACACTTACAAACTTGTATGGTTGCATTCCAGTCAAACAATGCTCAATCACCCATCCCTCTACCAGTGCACATTTTCTACCACCATTGTTCCCAGTGTCCCACCCACTACCCCCACCCCACCCTACTCCCTGCCTCTGTGGCAGGTACAATCCTTTTTACTCTCTCTCTAATTTGGGGCATTACAATTTGCAATACTAAGAAGTCATCATGTTTGGTTCTTGGTCTACTTTCAGCACACATCTCCTATCCTAGGCGATCCTTCCAATCATCATTTACTTAATGGTTTTTTCTCCATTCCAACTGCCTTTTCCCCCAGCATGTGGGGCCGGCTTCCAAACCATGGTGTGATCCTTCTGGCCCTGATCTCTTCTGTCTTTAGGTGTTAGTCTCATATTGTGCTACTTTATATTCCACAGATGAGTGCTGTCATTCTATGTCTGTCCTCTTTCTGACTCATTTCACTTAGCATGATACTCTCCATGTCCATCCACTTATACGCGAATTTCATGATTTCATCTCTTCTAACAGCCTCATAGTATTCCACTGTGTAGATATACCAGAGTTCCTTTCCTGTATATTTTTAGCATAGTTCTCAGTATTTATAATATAGATGTTTGTTTGACTATGACAGAGCCAAAATATTAATGACCTTAAAATATAAGTTTATTTTTCTTGCAGCTGAGAGATAGCTCAGGTGGTAGAACATACGTCTAATAGGTAATCTCTGACACTCTTTGTCTACCAGGTCTTGTGACCCTCTGTGATAACCCTGATGGCCTTTAATCGACACTAGCCAAGCACCGCAGACCACATAGGGTGAGCTCTGCCAGGAGTACCCAGATTTTTTTAATGTTAATTTTTCTTAAAAGAAAAAGTACAATCTTACATGACAGCACAACTGCCCACAAAGCTCAGCTACACAAAGCTCATAGGCATGTGCACAAAGTTAACAGTGACACGGGTTTCCTATGTTGCATTTGCAATATTCTTAGGACCCAGAAATTATGTGTATGGTTTCTCACGTTTTATTGACCAGCATTTAGTCACATTAACACATTTACCTTGGAAATATGGTCCTAATCTGGCAATCTTGGGCCCAGCTAACTATGTTATTGCTATGAAAGAAGAGAATGGGTATTAAGGGGCCAGTAACCATTGCTACAAAGATTCAGTGAACTTTTATAGTGCAAGTGCATTCTTGCCAAATGTATGGAACTTTCTGAAGGGTTGGGAATGTTAGTTATTACCTCCTCATCCCATTGATTTAGTGTCTATATAACCATCCTCAATCCTTACTCCAAAATCTCAGACAATATAATAAAATATGTTTTAGTATGGTCAAACATATCAATTGATTCATTGCCTGCCTGCCTGTCGGCCTTCCTTCTTCCTTTCTTCATTCTTTTTTCTGAAGCAATCCCTCCCAGACTTCATCATTGCTCTGTTTTTGTTTTGTTTTGTTTTTTTATAATGTAGGAGTACTGCTATTTGTTCAGCCAGTGATGAAGCTGATTGAATTGGGCACAAATTCCACATTACTTTTTTTTATTCTGAATGTTAATTTTATTTTATTATTATTTCCCCCCCTTTTTTTGATTCACCATGAGATACAAAGCTTTCATGTTTGAGCTTCGGTCATACAATCATCAAACACCCATCCCTTCACCAGGGCACATTTTTCACCACCAAAATCCCCAGTATACCCTTCCCCACTGTTCCAACCTTTCCCTTGCTTGTATGGCAGACAATATCCCCCATACTCTCTCTCTACTTTGGTTACATTCAATGTTTCGACACCAGTCTCATCACCACTCAAACCTGCTGAAAAGGCAATGCTAGACGATTTGTTTTGTATTGCTTGTTATGGATAGGATGTAATGTCCAGGAAATCCTGTGTCATTCTCTTCCAGGAGCTTTAGTTTATAGTCTCTGGGTCTTGGCCATTGATACATGGCCCCAGGGGCAATTTGTGGGTGTGATTGCCAAGCTACTGGAAAACTGGGGACCTGGGGGGAGGAGGCCCAGTCCTGATCCAAGCGGGCTTGGAGATCTTAGTCAAGGTTTCCCACATACATGAGTTTTCCTGCTGGTTGGATCTCTGGTGAGGTTCATTCCCTCTTGGGTGAGGCTCATCCAAGCGTGTGGAGAGTGGCCCATTGCTCTGTTTTAATACGAACTAGTTGCCTTCTATGTTTGTTTCAGTTTCAGTTTTGGGAAAGGAAATGACAATGACAAGGAAATTCCTTTTCTTCTTTCCTAAATGCATTACTCTATTTCTTGGTTATTTGATCTGTCATTATTTTGAATTTTGTTTTGTTTTGTATTATTTTTGGCCACACCCAGTGGTTCCCAGGGCTTACTCATAGTTCTGTGCTTAGGGATCACTCCTATCGATTTTATGCTCAATAGACCATATGTGATGCTGGGGATTGAACCTGGGTCAGCTGCAAGGCAAGTGCCCTGCCCCCTGTACTATCTCTCTGGCCCTTCTAGATATTTTTTAAATGATTTTTGAAATTGAAAAACAGTCCCAAGGTAAAAGAAACCAGTCAATACACATCTTGTCTCTTCAGAAGGAATAAATGACTGGGCATATTATCTCTTAAAGGTTGCTGACATTGGGTCACTACTTTGGTTGAAATAAAGGACAACAAAGTTTAGCTTAATTTGTTAAATGTTATTGGCTATATATGGTATTTCTAAAAATGCTTTACAACTATGCAAGGAATGTAGTACTCATGGGGATACTGGCCTATATTCATCATAAGATTTCTAACTAAAACCATATACTTCTATTTTAGGAATCTAAGTCAACGTATTAATCTTTATTCTAGAAGTTATCTTAATCCATAATTAAATACTTAATTATACCTCAGTTTTTTTCTAGCACATTCACAAGTGCCCTCTGATGAATCTAGCTTCTTTTAAATCTGATCATAGAAATGGGGACAGGTGTTAAAACCAAATTAAATTGAATTAAGTCTTCTATTTGTGTCAGTAATGCTGTACTCATGATCCCCTGCCACTGAGATGTACATGTATACTTCTACATTTACCAGTAGGATTGATTTTATTTACTCACACCTACTGTACCTTTAAGGAAAGAAGCTGATCATCTTCATTATATTTGAAGCCTCCCCAAATCCTGAAGTTTTCCCCCTTCCCCACCTCCAGGTTAAACTAATTGCACTTTCCAAAGCAGCCACTTACATAAGTAATGATTTGGGAGGGCATAAGATCCAACATTTACGTGACATATTAGGAATTTGCAAAATACTTTACATCCTTTTGTATGCATTTTCTCAATGAACCAAGCCCATGCTCAGTTACCTACAGTGTTTTTAGAGTACTGATGGATGAGTCATTGACTTTTCCTCATTAAGGATTTTATAATCACTTATCAAAAATATAAGGGCTGGAGCAATAGCACAGCGGGTAGGGCGTTCGCCTTACAAGCGGCCAACATGGCTGACCCGAGTTCGATTCCTCCGCCCCTCTCGGAGAGCCCGGCAAGCTACCGAGAGTATTCGATATGCCAGACACAGTAACAACAAAGTCTCCAACGGAGACGTTACTGGGCCCACTCGAGCAAATCGACGATCAACAGGAGGGCCTTTACCTTTACCTTTACCTTTACCTTATCAAGAATATCAATATTTTTGTTTATTATGTATTCACAGCCTGGGTTTTCTTTTAATAATCATAATTCATTCCTTTTCTCTTTTCTAATTATTTCCCCAGGAAGCCAACAAGATGGGAAATGAATACTTTAGTCTATTACATCTCTGTAAAAATGGTGACCGAAAACAAGCAGCAGCCAAATTTTATAGCTTCCTTGCCCTTAAAAAACAGAAGGCTATTGAACTGAGCCAGAGTGCTCCCTACGAAGATATCATAGCTACAGTGGGACCAATGTTCCATGAAATGTGAAGAAATTCACAAAATGCAGATTTTTGCTCTCGCTGAAATCTCAGTATAGACTGTTCAATCTACCGAAGAAGCTGCCTAGAAGCAATGGAAGGTCTGATTCTTTTCATAGATAGGTCAACTCTACTTCCTCTGTAAATTCAAAATAATCATAGACAGACCTGGAAACATATATGCTCACAGAAATACCTATAGACAGCTTAGTAGTTTAAAAAAATTAGCTGACATGATTATATAGCATTTACCATTTCCTTGACCTAAATGTGCTTAGCATACATATTTTAAATAGCATTTGCCTTCAAGAAATATTTAAAGACCTTAAAAATTAATTAATTTTTTATTGAGATACTATAGTTTATAAACTGTTGAAGTCATTGTTGATACAGTTTCAGAGATACACCACCAATCTTTCCATCAGTATTTCAAATTTATATTGGATCACTCACTTATATTTTATCAAATTGAATTCAAATTTTATTATTGTCCCACAAATAACAGTAAATTGATTCTAATACATATCGTCCTTCATTTGACATAATCCCTGATTTTTAATCTAATATCTTAATTGAGTAGTTGTAAAATTCATCTTTATTTTAAATGACCCGAATGGCTTTGGGTCTATTTACAGGCTATTTAACTTTTTTGCCACTCAATTAGTGTAGTCATAATATATGTGTAAGCAAAATAAATTTTGCTTTTATGTTAAAAATTAGCAGATATTTACTCTGCATGTTGTCTTCGAATACAAGGACTAGCATAATAAATGTTCTTTTACTTGGTCTTTACTGAGCATTTTTGATATTAAAACTATTGTTTGGGGGGAGCCTGAGAGATAGCATATTGACTAAGACACTTGCTTTGCATGCAGCTGACCTCAGTTTCATCCCCAGCATCACATATGGTCCCCTGAGCCCCTTAAGGAATGACCTCTGAGCACAGAGCCAGAAGTAAGCCCTGAACACCAGTGGGTGTGGCCCCAAAAACAAAACCCAAAACAAACACACAACTATTGTTTTCTTTCTTAATAGACTTAAGTTTTAATTAGGAAATTTTCATATAATGCTCTGTGAGCTCCATTATATACTGCATTGTATATACTTTATGAAATATAAAGCCTAGAATACTCTAAAATACTGTTATATCTGGAATTATGCTACAAACTACATTAAAGTGCTCTTTTTGATATATTAACTATGCTATTAAAATGTCAAAATTACCTTTTAAGTTATTTTATTCTTAAAATTAACATACAGGAAAAATTGAATTTTTCATTTTGGTGCGCAGTTATATGAATTTAAAGCATTCCTGAAACCACCACAATAAAACACTAACAATAGCTTTATGCTCAGTCATCTCCCTTGCACTCTCCTTCAGTCTAAGTCCTGGCAACCACCCTTCTACTGTGAATATAGTCTTGTCATTTGAGGGGGTGGTCCTTAATGAAATCATATAGTCCATAATATTTTAAAGTTGTCTTCTTTCACTTTGTATAATGTCTTTAAGATTTGTCCAAGTTATTGTATATACCCATGAGTTCCATTCACTGTTCCTATTTATTGCACAGTAATAGCCTGTCATCTGAATACACATAGTTTACTTATCCATTTACCCCCTAAGAAACATTTGCTTTTATTTTTAACAACTGTAAATAGGGTTGCTATATAAATTTGTGAGCAGTTATGTGTGTGTTTAAGTTAAATATCTAGAATTGGAATTACTGGGTGCATGGTAACTGCATGCTTAATTTTTTTTAATTATGGGCTAGTGAGATAGCTGGGTGGTGCATATGCTTTGCATTAGGGAGGCCCTTAGTTTAATGCCAGCACTCCATTCCTTCTGCCCCAGTGACCCCTGGTACCTCTGGGTAGGAACATCACTGCTTCATTGGCTAAGCTCTGACGTGTCAGTGCCATACTGCTGGGGCTAAGCATTACTGAAAGTTACTTGGGGCCCCCAGCACTGCTGGAGAGGTCCCAATTGTTTTAAATTAGCAATTTTTTCCAGAATGACTTTTGCACTTCATTTTTCCAGAATGACTTTTGCACTTCATTCACTTCATCCAGTGATATTTTTGATACCTGTATATTCATATGCAGTTGGAATAAATAATGTCAGATTCTGAATATCTTTTAACCAATATCTCCCACTAGTAATATCTTATCTAATTCATTTTCTTAACAGTTCACCAGTTATAAAAGCACTTATTTGTATGTTTTTTTCTATGTAATTTTATCACATGTAACACTTCAGTACGGTTCTCTCATATATAATTTATGTTGCCCTTTTTGAGTTATAGCCACCTCCCTCACTAGTCTTTCCCTAGCACTGTCTTCAATATTTTCCATACTACTATCATTTTCATTAATATAATTGACTTTTATTGTTAACTTTGGATCATATGACCTTACTAAATGCATAAGTTTGTTCTAGGAATTTGTTTGATTGTAGTCACTTGCTTGGGATTTTCAACACATGCAATCATGTAACATACAACTTGGGCCAGTTTTCTTCTTTGCAAGCTATTTCTATGCAGAGAAGACAAGTCACTCTTTCACCACCAAGCATGATATCAGCTATATTTTATATGGGTATGTATCTGTATAGGTAATGTTTGTCAAGTTGAGAATATTCCTTTCTAGTCCTCATATGTTGAGATAGATATTTATATTTCATTATTTGTGAATGAGTATTTAATTTATGTTAAATGCTTTTTCTGAATCAATTGATTGGAATAAGCTTTTCTTCTTTTGACTGCTAATATGATGAACTAAACTGGTCAGTTAAACAAATTTAACCAACCTTGCATTTCCAGGATAAATGCTGCTCCTTCAATATAATTGATTTAATTTTCTAATAGCTTTAACAACTCTCTTGGAGATATACCTCATAAAATGTACTGTATCTAAGTGTTCAATTCATGGTTTTTAGTATCTTCACAGCATTACACAACTATCACCCTTCTCTAATTTTAGAAAATTTTCATCACCTTAAAAGAAAGCTTGTACTCATTAATTCACTTACCATTCCTTTCCTCCTTCCAACCACTTATTTACGTTTAGTCTCTAATGTTTGGAGGCCTTTTATGCTTGACTTTCTTCACTTAGTATAATGTTTCCAAGGTATATTGATGTGGCCAACATTTATGCTCTCTTCCTTTTAAATGCCAGATTAATATCCCATTACATGAGTATGCCACATTTGTTTATCCATTCATCAATTGATAGTCATGTAGATTGTTTCACGTTGGGGATATTACTAATGCTTCTCTGAAAAATTACAGTATATATTCTGTGGATTGTACAGCTAGAAGTGAAAGGGCTGGACAGAGAATCTAATTTTTTGGACTTCCTCCTCTTCTTTTCCTCGAGACTAGATGGAAAAAATATGAGGAAAGTGATGAACATTTTAGATTATCATTATCCTTCCAATGCTTTGCCATCTTGCTCGTTTTTTTTTTTAGGAGCCCAAATACAGGTCACTTAAAAGTCCTAGTAACTCCTGATTTAGGCCCCCAGAGTTATGGGCAGGTAATCTATGACAAAGGGGCTAAATATATGAAGTGAAGCAAGGAAATCTCTTCAACCAATAGTGTTGGGAAAACTGGGTAGTCACGTGTAAGGAAATGAAATTAGAACCTTACCTGACACCACTCATAAAAGTAAACTCAAATTGGCGGCTAGAACGATAGCACAGAGGGTAGGACGTTTGCTTTGCATGCGGCTGACCTGGGTTCGATTCCCAGTGTCCCAAATGGTCCCCTGAGCACCGCCAGGAGTAATTCTTGAGTGCAGAACCAGGAGTAACCCCTGTGCAACACCGGGTGTGACCCAAAAAGCCAAAAAAAAAAAGTAAACTCAAATTGGATTAAAGATTAGACCAGACATCATAAAATACATTGAAGAAAAGAGCAGAACTCTCCAAGATATTGACTGCAGAGGAGTCTTTAACAAGATTACCAGTGGCAGAAACAACAAAAACAAAATTAAACAAATGGTTCTACATCAAATTAAAAACCTTCTGCATAGAAAAGAAACTCAGGCCCCAATACAAAGACACCCTACTGAATGGGAGAAAATATTTGCACACAGACATCAGATAAACAGCTGATATCTGAAATCTGTAAAGCACTCACAAAACTCAACAACAACAAATCCAACAACCCCATTCACAAATGGGGTGAAGAGATGAATAGACACTTTCAAAGAGGACATACAGATGTCCAACAGGCATTTGAAATAGTGCTCACTGTCACTCATGATTAGGGAAATGCAAATGAAAACAGCAATAAGATATATCTCATGCCCGTTAGAATGGCACATATCAAAAAGTCTGGAAAGAGTGCTAGTAAGGCTGTGGTGAGAAAGAAACCCTCATCCACTGTTGGTGGGAGCATCATCTGGTCCTGCCTCTATGGAAAGCAATATGGAACTCTCTCAAAAAAAATAGGAGGGGCTGGAGCAATAGCACAGCAGGTAGGGCGTTTGCCTTGCACGCAGTCAACCTAGGTTCGATTCCCAGCATCCCATATGGTCCCCTGAGCACCGCCAGGAGTAATTCCTGAGTGCATGAACCAGGAGTAACTCCTGTGCATCGCCGGGTGTGACCCAAAAAGAAAAAAAAATAGGAATAGGACTGTCATATAAAGCCATTGTACCACTTCTTGGCATGTACCCCCCAAACACAAAAACATTAATTCAAAAAAAATATGCCATCTATGTTCATCATCACATTTAGTACAATAACCAAGATAGGAAACAATCCAAATGCCCAACTACAGATGAATGGATCAAGAAGTGGTATATATAAACAATGGAATACTATTCAGCTGTAAAAAATAACAAAATCGTCCAATTTCTAGCAAGATAAACGGAACTGAGGATTTCGTGCGAAGTTAGGAAGAAAGGGATATATACATAAAGATCTCTCATATGTGGAACTCAGAGATATACAGCAAAGTAGCAACCAAGGGCTAAAAGGTAGCATAGCAGAACTGATTCACACAACCTTGGTGGTGGGGGAGGAACATTGGGGTTATTGAGAGGACAGAGATGGGTACACCAGTGATGGGTGTAGAATTATGTGCCTGAGAAACCATAATTAACAGTATTGTAAACCACAGAATCTCAATTTTAAAATTTTTAATAAAATTAAAAGTCCTGGTACTGTTAAGGCACTTGCCTTGCACATTGCCTACCCCCGGTTTGTTCCCAGGCATCGTGTAGGGTGAACTGAACACCACCAGGAGTGATTACTGAGCACAAAGGCAGGAGTAAACCCTGAGCACAGCCTGGTGGGGCCCCAACCTCCAAAAAGTCCTGCTAGATGGCCAGAGAGATAGTACAGGGCTAAGGTTCTTACCTCGCACACACCCTGCCATTCCAACTGGTCCCAGGGCACCTTTTATGGTTCCACGAGAACCTCCAAGGATGACCTCTGAGGACACAGCCAGGAGACAGCCCAGAGCACAGTCAGAGGTTCAGTCCCAGGCACTTGCCCCGCCCCACTGACCCGGGCCCACCAGGAGTGAGCCCTGAGCGCAAGACCAGGAGTAAGCTCTGATACACACAGTGTCCGGGTGTGGTCCCCAGACCAAAATAAATAATAAATTTAAAATTAAAAAAAAAAATTCCAGGTGAAGCTGAAACCATCACCCCTTGTTACAAAGGAGAAAGCTGGAGCCCAGAAAGGTAAGAGACACGGGGACCGGAACGATAGTACAGCGGGGAGGGCGTTGCCTTGCACCCGGGTTCCATCCTCGGCATCCCATATGGTCCCCCGAGCACCGCCAGGAGTGATTCCTGAGTGTGGAGCCAGGAGTAAGCCCTGAGCATCGCCGGGTGTGACCCAAAAAGAAAAAGGCAAGAGACGGGCCCAGGGTGCCCCTGCCTGTCGTGGGAGCCACGCGCTCCCCGCCACGCCCTGGCGCGCGCCCGCCGCGCTGTGAGTCGGGGGCCCCCCGCGCGTGGGTACGAGAGGCCCCCGCCAGCGCCCCCTGGAGCCGGGTGCCAACTATCTCTTTAAGAAGCAAAGTGAGGCCGGGCCGCTTACGCAGCTGCCCGCGAGCCGCCGACTGGCTGCGCCCCGGCACCCCGTCAGCCTGCGCCCCGCCCTCCCGGCAGCCCCAGCCCGGGCGCGCACCCCGCGAGCCGCCTGCAGCAGCGCCTCGGGAGCGCTGCTCGGCGGCCCCGGCAGGGCGGCCGGAGCCATGGACGCGGCCGCAGGTGATGCCCCCGAGCCGGGCCCCGCCGCGCCCCGGCGCCCCGCGCGGGGAGGTGGAGGGGCCGCGCCCTGCACGCGCCGGGGACCCCGCGCCCCGCCCGCAGCCGCCCCCTGCGGCCCCGGGCGCGACCGCCCGCGCGGCCCCGCGCGTCTTCTCTAAAAAAAAAAAATCTCAATTTTTTTTTCCCAACCCCAGTTAATTTTTTTCCTTCCCCCGCCGCCGCAGGTCGCTGATCCAGGCCGGGCAGCTGCAGCGGCGACTGCAGAGGCGCTGCGCCAAGCGGGGCTGGAGCGCTGCGAGCCGGCGGGGCTGCGGAGGGCGGGCGCGTGGACGCAGGTGAGGAGGCCGCGGAGCAGACGGGCGGGGGGCTCCCCCAACCCCCCAGTCTCCCCCACGGAGCCGCACCGCAGAGGGGGGCGGGCGGAGGGGGGCGGCGGGAGACTGCTCGCTGCGGTAGAATCCTCCAGTGGGCCCCGGCCGAGGAGGGGTTAACTGTGACTCATCTTACCCTCCCTTCATTCCCTGCACCCGGTATCCTGCGCCCCCCGCCCCCACCCCTCGGGAAATGCGCTCGTTAGACGGATGATGCCCATTGCAGCTGGGAAGACGCCTAAGGTGGGCGACGGGGAGGGTCTTAAGGACCACCCCCACTCGCGTCTGTCTGCCGCGTCGTCGGGTATTTAGCAAACAGTTCCGCCCCTTCTTGGGGGGAGGAGCAAGGGTACTTGGGGGTGGCAGGAGGAGGGAACCCCGTAACCACCCCAAGGTCAAGTGCCAGTGCTTGATTCCTCACCTTGTCCCCCGGTGGAGAAGCAGCAAGGCCCCGCAGGAGAACTGGAAACGAGGTCCAGGAGCCCGGGTGGAGGGAGGCCTGGCCTCAGTCTCCCTCACAGGGACCAGGGGATTTTTTCCCTCGCCCTTCAGCCGGGAGGGAGCCCGGCTCTTTGGAACAATCTGCCAACCCGTCATCAGCCCTTACGCTGAGGGCTCTGCCACCCTCTGCCCTTCTGCCCATCTGCTGGGGTGGAGTGGAGGGAAGGGCCCCGAGTGTGGTCCCCAGGGCCTTTGCGTCCCCGTAGACCACATGTATCCATCTTAGTTCTTTCCCGTGTGGGTGTCCGTTCGTCTGTCAAATGCAGGTGTTGAATTGCTTCTTGGTCAGTTCACTTTTCGTTCGTGACTGGCTCTTCCTGGTGGGGTGGAACCCTCACCCACCCGCACCTCCTAAAGAAGCTCAGAACTTAAGCTTTGGGGCTGGGAAAGAAGGGGTTTGGACCCGGAAGTTCTCGAAACAGTGACCTTGTGGGTGCAGTGACTCTGGTGGCACCAGTCTGTCCTACCGTGGCATCCCAGTCCCCCATCACTAGGGTCACCTCTGTGCAGTGGCTTCCCACGTTTCAGTTCCCTCATTCCTCAGTCTGGGATCCGTGGGGGTCTCCGGGGGCTCTGGTGAGGATTCGGTGAGATGGACAGAGAAGCCGTGTCTGTGCACAAAGCGTGTTGTTGGGGGCTTGGGGGTGGGGGGAGCCAGGGACGCTGGGACCCTCCTTCCTCCCTCTCTCCCTCTCGTGCCTCTGGCTGGTCCCTTAAGAGTGTGTTGGGCCGCCCGGCTAAAGGCCTAGGAAGCATCCAGGCAGTGCAGATGTTCCCACTGCAAAGGCTGAAACATCTCTCTGGCAGCTGACAGGCCCGCGGGGGCATGGGTAACCCAGCTGGGCTTTGGAAAATCCTGGCAGCAGAGGCAGAGTCCCTAAGGCAGGGTGGGGGGTGTGGTAGGACGCTATGGGGCCCCGAGGGTTCTGATCTCACACAGACCCCCTGCACGCCCCTCCTCTCCCTGAAGTCTCCTTGAAACCAGACAGACCACTTTTCATGTCCGTATTGTCTATTTACCTTCTCTCCTGCTGTCATTTGCAGCCTCTTGTCCACCCTTTCTTTGCTTTTTCTTTTTTTTTGGGGGGGGGGAGAAGGGGCGTCAAACCCAGCAATGCACAGGTTACTTCTGGCTCTGCACTCAGGAATTTCTCCTGGCGGTGCTTGGGGGACCATATGGGATACTGGGAATCGAACCCGGGTGGGCCGCCCTACCCGCTGTTCTATCACTCTAGCCCCCTCGTCCACCCTTTCTTGCTCCAGTTTATTCCATGGCCAGAGTTGGCCTCAGACAGTGTGATGGAGACTCCCCACGGGGAAGGGCAGGACGCTTCGCTGCTGTACAGCTGGGCCAAAAGAGATTGTGGCCATAACCGCCCTGGGCCCCTGTTCCACGCACGAGACGCTCCTCCCAGCAGAGCCCTGAGTGTTTCCTCTCTGCGCCTCTCACCACTAGCCCGTGGCTGGGCTTAGTCAGTGTTGCATCAAATCAGTCTGAGGAGGAGGGCCAGAGGCATAGCACAGCGGACAGCTCACCTGAGGTTAGTGTCCAGCACCCCAGCCAGGAGTGATCCCTGAACACGGAGCCAGGAATAAGCCCTGAGCATGTATGGGTGTGACACCCCCCCCCCCCCCGCCCGCCCACCGTCCCTTAAAACAAAGAAGTTTGAGGAAATGTTGTCTCTAACTCAGATAGATGAGGGAGGAAGCTGGAAATGCACCAGCGGTGTCAGGAAAATCACCACAGGGCCCTGTATGTGTTGTTGGTTACCTTTATTTGTTTTTTGGGTTTTTTTGGGGGGCCACACCCGACAATGTTCAGGGGTTATTCCTGACCCTGCACTCAGGAATCACTCCTGGAGGGCTCGGGGGACTATATGGGATGTTGGGGATCGAACCTGGGTCAGCCACAAGCGCCCTACCCTCTGTGCTATCTCTCTCCGGCCCCGTTGGTGACCATCGTTATCACAGTTACTAGTACTATGGTGAGGGGATATGGCCTGTGGCCCCCAGCCGTCCCCCCCCTCCCCTGGTCATGTGTGAAGGGGCAAGATGAGATGGGAGTGGTGGTGGCATGCGCACACAGCTGGTGCTGGTGGGTGAGAGATGAATGGAAAGGAGGGGGGCCTGGGGAGGGAGGGAGTCCAGGCACTTGCTGTGTTGGGGGGCCGGGGAAGAAGGAAAAACCCGGGGTGGAGCACAGAGGGTAGGGCGTTTGCCTTGCACACGGCCAACCCGGGTTTGATTCCCGGCATCCTGTATGGTCCCCTGAGCACTGCCAGGGGTGATTCCTGAGTGCAGAGCCAGGAGTGACCCCTGTGGATCGCTGGGTGTGACCCAAAAAGAAAAAAAAAGAAGGAAAAACCCAATGGGCCAAAATAGAGGAGCAGTAGAAAAATCAAGAGGCCCAGGCCCGGGGGCTGGAGAGGGGGAGTGCAGGCCTTGCAGGGGACGCGCTGTGTCCCGCTATCCAGCACCACCAGGTATAGCTTCAGTGACCCTAAAACATCAGGGCAGGCTAAGCTCTACTGGACAGGCCTCCCTGCAAAATAGCCATGTCAGGTCTCCTCGTACCAGCAACTCACGGTGTGACCTAGGTCCATCCTGCCGCCGCCTCCCGCCTCTGGGCTCTCTGCTCTGAAGCCCAGGCCTGAAGTGCACGATCCCTGCGGCCTCTTGTGGTTCTAACCTTTTGGCTTTCTTCCTTTGCTCCTTGACTTGGGGGCCACATCCAGCAGTGCTCAGCGGGTGCTCAGGAGACCCTGTGTGGTGCCAGGGATCAAACCCAGGGTCAGCCACAAGCGAGGAGGCATTTAGCCTTGTCCTGTCTCTCCTCGATTTGGACCTCTGGTCACATGGATTTTGTTAAGCGAAAATGAGGTCATTATTATTTTCCTTCGTTTCGTTTATGAAGCACCAGCCCGTGACGTAGCTCAGCCCTGGGCATATGATGCCTATTTTAAAGAGGAGACTGAGACTTAGAGATGGCCTTGCCTGAGGCTGCCCTGCTGGAGTGGCAGGACTGTGTGTCTGTCCTCTGGTGGGATGGAGTGTTCTTGCCCTGGGCTGTGCTGAGTCCCAACATCCTGCTCGCAGGACTATGAGGGGCGGGGGCGGTTCTCGTGCACGCAGAGGGGATTGGAGGAAGAACCACCGCGGAGGACTCAGGACAAGATGTTTCCCCCCTAAGACTGCACTGCAGGGGACTGGCAGGACTGAAAACTGTGGACAGCAGCCCTGAAAAGTCTTCCTGTCGCTGGGGGCTCTGCTTGCTGAGGGAGGGTTCTGTCCCTGAGCTAGAAGGACGGATGCGCCAGAAAGATCAACATTCTTCCTGCGTGCTTTCACAAATAGGGGAACACCCTGCTTTATAGAGGTTTGAATATTTACTCCTCGGGCCATTGCCATTACTTAGGCGATTGGGGGTTGGACCGCACCTGGCGCTGTGCGCAGGACTGACCTGAGTGGAGCTTGGGGAGCCACAGGGAGCGCCAGGAATTCGAGCCAGACGTGGCGGGATACAAGACAAGCACCTTAGCCCTTGTACTAGTTCTCTGTTCCCAAGGCACTACCATGTTATTCATTTTACATGTAAGAAAGCCTGGGTCAGGCTCAAGCCCAGAAGCACATGGCGAATCTGTTGGAGAACCTGAGAAGGTTTACTGGGTGGCATCGTTTGGGGAGTCAGTGGGCTGCTTTTAGTCTGAGCTCTCCCTGCAAGTGTTACTTTGGGTAAATCCGTTCCCATCCCAGATACAGAGCGGATGCATCTGCTAGCTCTTGGAGTTCCAAATACCACCGCATCCCCGAGGATCAGAGACTATTGCTCGTCTCACTAAATGTTTCTCTTATTTGGTGTCTTGTGTGTTGGTCAGGCCCTGGGCTAAGGGTTTGGGATACAGGAAAGAGTGAAAGGGGATCTCTGGTTTGAGAGAGCCGCCCTCTGCCTGCAGGAGGCATATCTTAACATGCAGGGGAACTTGAGGGCTAGGTGCAGCAACTGGGGGACTTAATGAGGCATAGAAAGAAATCCTGAGGGGGAGGGGCGGGTAGGAAGGCCACTCTTTGTGCACCTTATTTTCTGACTTGTGTTTGTGTATAAGAATTCTCCCTCGGGGCCGGAGCAATAGTATAGCTGGTAGGGTGTTTGCCTTGCACACGGCAGACCCGGGTTCGATCCCCGATATCCCATATGGTCTCCCAATTACTGCCAGGAGTAATTCCTGAGTGCAGAGGCAGGAGTAACCCCTGTGCATTGCCAGGTGTGACACCCCCTCCCCCCCCCCAAAAAAAAGAATTCTCCCTCACTTAGAACCATTCTAAAGAATTCTAAAGACTTTTTGACTTTGAAGCACACAGTCCCAAAAAATGACCAAGGGTCCAAGGGATCACTTGAGCTCACTTGATGGCAGTTTCACCAGAAGTCTCCATTTGTCCCAGGTGCACCTGAAACTTGCCTCTCCTTAGCGGCATCTCTGAAATTCTTTTCAGAAAGCTTGTCAAATACACCCCTCCATCGACCTAGGGAATCCTTCCTCCTATTATTCTCAGCAGCCCGCCCATCTGGAACACCCAGCCTCGGGAGAGGTGGCGGCATTTACCCAAGATTACTCAGCAAAGCTGGGATCACAACTCTGGCCTATATGGATTATTTTGCTTAGCCGCATGGGGTCATTCTAGATCCAGGTCACCAGAGGCCTGAGGGGCCTTTTCTTCATTTACTGTGCCGCTTGCTCACACTGAGGGAGGGTTTGTTGGGGCGCTAAGTGCGAGAGCTGAGGGACCTGGGGACGGGAGGGGGGGAGGAGGCGCGTGTCCCCCAGGCTGCTTCGCACCTCTGAATGGACAGATATTTATGAAGTGTTTGTCACATGCTCAGCACTGGCCTCTGAATTGAGGTACTGAGCCAGCCCGAAGGGAGTGTCTGGAAGCAGCCTGGCGCAGTGGAAAGAACCAGCCCCAGGAAGCCAGGACACTGGGGAGCTCCCCTCCGGCTGCCAGCTCCCCGGGCGGCCTGGGCCCAGGCCCTTGCTTGGAAAATCAGCCTGAGTAGGGCTCTGAATTGAGCTAGTAAAGTTCTGATTAGCTACTGATTCAGCAACTCTTTCCTCAGTGTTGTCTCCACTTTAGGGGGGGGATAAGAGTTGGTGGGGATTGCATTCATCTGGGGAATATAAAGTAACAAATTGGGAGACTAACACCCAAGAATAACCAAGATAAGTACCAGGAGGTTCACTCCATGGCTTGGAGGCCAGCTGCACATGCTGGCGGAGAAGGCAGCTCAGATAGAGAAGGGAGCACCAAATAAAGGGTGTCGGGAGGATCCTCCCAGGATGGGAGAAGCATGCTGAAAGTAGACTATAGACCAAACATGATTGCCACTCAATGCCTCTTTTGCACTCCACAGCACCCAAAAGGAGAGAAAGAACAAAAGGGAATGCCCTGCCACAGGGGTGTGGTGGGATGGGGGGGGGGGGGGGGGAGTGGGAAGGTTACTGGGATCATTGGTGGTAGAGAATGGGCTCTGGTGGAGGGATGAGTACTCAATCATTGTATAACGGAAACCCAAGCACAAAAATCTGTAAATCTACAACTGTACCTCATGGTGTTTCACTAATCAAAAAATAAATAAAAAGAGTTGATGGGGTTAGGGGGTGGCACTGAAGAGAGAGATAGTACAGTGGGTATTGCACTTGCCTTGCACACAGCTGACCTGGGTTCCACACCCAGCATCCCATATGGTCCCCCAAGTCCACCAGGAGTGATTCCTGAGTGCAGAGGCAGGAGTAAGCCCTGAGCATCGCCGGATGTGGCCCCCAAACAAAAAGAAAACAAACTAGTGGATGGGGTTCAGACAAGTGGATGGTTTGTTCACGAGAGGCTGGAACAAATGCTTCGTGGGCTGGAGGGAGGGTGAGGGCATGGGGAAGACTCAGCTCGGAAACCGCTGCTTTGAAGGAAGGAGGCAAATCGGAGATGTTGGGATTTTTGTTATTTGTTTGGTGGAGATGGTTTTGGTTTTTGCTTTGTTTTCCTGAGCCATGAGAGATATTAGAAGTATGCTGACTTTCGAAGACAGGCAGGCTGGCCCGCACAGCAGGGATTTGCGGGCTTCAGTTCCCAACCATCACTACCTTTGGAAATGTATGCTGGGTTCATCAACATTTTATTTGGCTAGATGAGATCATGTAAATGACTCTCAAGTAGAGAGTTCCACTTACCATTTCTGTTCAGAGTGAGAGGAAGAGCATTTTAATACTAACCCCCAAATAACATGCTTCTATACGGGGCCCGGAGCGATAGCACATTTGCCTTGCACTCAGCCGACCCGGGTTCGATTCCCAGCATCCCATATGGTCCCCCCAGCACAGCCAGGAGTTATTCCTGAGTGCATGAGCCAGGAGTAACCCCTGTGCATTGCTGGGTGTGATAAAAAAAAAGGAGGGGGGGTTCTATGCAAACAGATTTTTTTAAAGGCACTCCTTCTAATAGAATACATTTTACTTTTTTACAAAACCTACTGCGTCAGGGCTGGAGTGATAGCACAGAGGGTAGGGCATTTACCTTGCATGCAGCTGACCCGGGTTTGATTCCTCCATCCCTCTGGGAGCGCCTGGCAAGCTACCGAGAGTATCCCACCCTCACAGCAGAGCCTGACAAGCTCCCCGTGGCATATTTGATCTGCCAAAAACAGTAACAACTTGGGGCTGGAGCAATAGCACAGAGGGTAGGGCGTTTGCCTTGCACGCAGCCAACATGGCCAACACAGGTTCGATTCCCAGCATCCCATATGGTCCCCCGAGCACCGCCAGGAGCAATTCCTGAGTGCATGAGCCAGGAGTAACCCCTGTGCATCGCCGGGTGTGACCCAAAAAGCAAAAAAAAAAAAAAGTAACAACAAGTCTCACAATGGAGATGTTACTGGTGCCCACTCCGGCAAATCAATGAACAACTAGAGGACAGTGCTACAGTGTTACTGCGTTAAGCATCTTTATTTCGCCCTTTCCATCATAGACTGGTGTCCTCTGGCCCTGGCATCAGGATTCTTGGGTTCACATCCTAGCTGAGTTTCTCTGGGAGCAGCTGGTTCCTTAATCTGGAAAACAGCAATGACACTGTTTACCTCATTAGGTTATTCAGAACTCTGGATGCCATAATTGAACAGTGTGAAAAGCAGGGAACCTCAGTCTGGGCTGTCTACAGAGATTTTTTTTTTAAGTAATGGGTATTTGGGGGTGACAGCAAGTTGCAAAGTGTTTGCTTAAAAGCAGCAGTTCCAGCCTGCTCCTGCCATTCCCACCACACAAGAATGTTCTAGAGGGGCTGGAGCGATAGTACAGCAGGTAGGGTGTTTCCCTTGCACGCGGCCGACCAGGGTTCGATTCCCAGCATCCCATCTGGCCCCCTGAGCACCGCCAGGAGTAATTCTTGAGTGCAGAGCCAGGAGTAACGCCTGTGCATCGCCGGGTGTGACCCCCCCAAAAAAAAGGAAAAGAAAAAAAAGAATGTTCTAGCATTGTCAGAGCCTCTGATTTCTGTGACAGCTATCTGGGAGTCTCTTTGTAACAGCTCTGACTGCTTCAGACATGGCCAGTGGGGTGGGGGGCAGCTCCCAAGCAGTGCTCAGGGGGCTCTTGGCCACCTGGGCCAGCGGGTCAATTCCGGTACTTGGGCCTGCACCCTGCTTGGGCCCTGGGGAGCCAGAAAACACTCAGGCCACCCCAGCAATGCTCGAGAGGTCTCCAGAGCAGCACCCGGAGATACTCCAGGGACCTTGTGTCGCTGGTGATGAAGCCCAAGTCAGGCATACTCTAGGCCTGAACCTTAGCCGTCATCTCCAGCCCCAGGGTTTTGGGGGGCGAGGGGGTGTGCTATTTTTATTTATTTTGTTTGTTTTGTTTTCGGGCCTCACTTAGCCATGCTCGGGGATTACTCCTGGCCCTGCACCCAGGAATCACCCCTGGTGGTGCTCAGGGGACCATATGGGATCCCTGGGATCGAACCCGAGTCTACCACATGCCAGGCAAACACCCTACCTGCTGTACTATTGCTCCCATCCCCGGTGACCATCATTAATGCATATATTAGAACGTGTCTGTGACGGGTCATCAGTCTACGTCCCCTGACAATGCCACTCTAGGTGCCCCACACATTGCGTTCAGCAGCCGTCTGCTGAGGGTGAGGGTAGAGAAGGGCACAGGGCTGGAAGGCCAGGCCTGGGCAAGGTGCACCTTGTCCGTAGGAAGGGAGCTCGGCCTGCCTCAGGTGGCTTTCAGCTCCTGGATCCTCAGCTTCCAAGACTCCGATGGTGCCTCGGTCCCTCTCGGCCCTTCTGCTGTCTGCAGGGAGCGAGGCCGCCAATCTGCTCTGTGCCTCTGAGGCTGGCGTTCACCCGGCGTCCCTGCCACGGCGGCTCGGGAAGCCTGGTCGGCAGCCTCCGTAGAGGGAGCTTGGCTGATGGCCTGGGAGGCTGGCACAGGAGCCGCCCTTGAGAGCCAGGCGTGAGAAGCTTCTGGCAGTTCCCCTGCGGGAGGGCCGGGGCCCCTTCTCTCCAGCTCCGCCGGCCTCCCTGAGACCCAGCCACCTGCAGGGGGGCCTGGGAATCGGCCTGCATGGCAAGCCGGCCTCCCACAAGCAGTTCGGCTGCACGGTCTCTGCAGAAAGAGCAGTGGGCTGTGACGGTGAAGAAAGGCTGAAGTTTCCTCCCAGAAGGGCCCTCTCCTTCGCCAGGAGAAACCCCGCTGGGGTTCAGACAGCAGCCGCTGAGAACAGTTTTACGTGTCTGTGGTCCGGTTAATCAAATATTCATCAAGCACCTACTAGTGGTCAGGCTTCATCCTGGGCCCCGTGGGGGAATGCAGGAACGAATTTCCATCCGTGCATTCCCACCCATGTACGGTCAGCCAGCTCTCAGGTCAGGACCCCACGGCAGGGTTCCTACCTTCTGGGAACTTGTTAGCCTGATAGCACTGTAGCACTGTAGCACTGTCCTCCGGTTGTTCATCGCTTTGCTCCAGTGGGCACCAGTAACGTCTCCATTGTGAGACTTGTTGTTACTGTTTCTGGCATATCAAATACGCCATGGCGAGCTTGCCAGGCTCTGCCATGTGGGCGGGATACTCTCAGTAGCTTGCCGGACTCTTTGAGAGGGACAGAGGAATGGAACCTGGGTCGGCCACGTGCAAGGCAAATGCCCTACCTGCTGTGCTATTGCTCCAGCCCATAAAAACAAAAAATTAAAGAAGTCAGAGCCAAGTGGAGGGCAAGGCACGCTGAGCTACTCCCGGCAGCTGCCACTGGACGGTCTGTGCTCCCTTGTGAGGTACGAGCCACTGGGGGACCTGTTCTGGAGGCTGGAGGCAATGATTTGTCATCTCAAGCACTGGCATTCTGGCCGTTCTGGTGATGTTCGGAAAAACATTGTTGAGCTCAGTAAAACCGGGCCTATCCAGGAGAAAGGCTAAAGCACAGATGGGGACAGAGAAAAGAGGCAGCAGCATCCCAGCCCAGGCCCACTGAGCATATGTGAGCCTCGTTGTCTGAGTAGGACGTGGAGCCCAGAGAGGGGAAGTGGTTTGCCCGAAGCTCCACAGTGGCTCTGGAGCTGTGTCATTGTCTCATTGCTGGTGTGTGTGATGTGAAGCTGCACTCCTTCTTCTAAGCCACAAGGCATCTAAATCGGTGATTAATGAATGATTTATGAATAGCGCAAGGAAACGGGCTGCAGGGATAGGATAGCTTGCGAGGTGCTTGTCTTGCACACAGCCAGTCCAAGTTTGATCCTCAGCACCACAAAAGGTTCCCAGAGCCCTGCTAGGAGTCAGCCCTGCGTACAGCTGGGTGTGGCCCCAAAGCAAGGCAAAAAGAAAAGAAAGGGTTGCAGAGATCATTCAATGAGTAGGGCGCTTGCCTTGCATGCAGCTGACCTGGGTTCAATCCCCAGCACCCCTTATGGTCCTCGAAGTGCAATCAGGAGTAATTAATTCCTGTGTGCAGAGCCATGAGTAAGCCCTGAGCATTGCTGGGTATGACCTCCCTGGGAAATAAAGAAAGGAAGAAGGAAGAAAGAAAAAGGAAGAAGGAAGGGAGGAAGGGAGGGAGGGAGGGAGGGAGGGAGGGAGGGAAGGAAGGGAAGGAAGGAAGAGAAGGAGGGAGGGAGGGAGGGAGGGAAGGAAGGAAGGAAGGAAGGAAGGAAGGAAGGAAAGAAGGAAGGAAGGAAGGAAGGACAAAGAAAGATAGAAAAGAAAACTGCCACTTCCAACAGGCGAGGTTCAGTGCTGTCTAGTGAATGTCATACCCTAGGAAGCTGGGCCAGGAGGGAATAGGCCAGCTGTAGAACCATGGAGTGGTGGGCCCAGGTAATAATCCTGCCAGATTAGCAACCTTCACAGCTAAAGCTCTTTGTCTGCAGATGCTTTAAGGCACACAGGAGACCTCCCACACTCCACAAGCTCTGAGCACAGATCCTCCGATCAGCACTTGTAAATTTTGATTCAGCCCAGGATAGAACATTCTAGAGTAGAAAATCATAGAGCACCACAGCAGTGCATTTGGAAAGTTCCTCCTCATCTCTGCCTTGAGTGTTCTACATCGAACTCTTGTAGTGGGATGGATTTGGGGATGGGTGTGAAATTCTAGGAGAGAACTAGTCGCAGATGGTGATATTCATGGCTGGGTCTACCTGGGAAGGCTTCCTGGAGGAGGAGGAAGAATTAAAGCAGCATGGAAAGGGTTGGCAGAGGAACAAGAGCAAGTCCTGAGGCAGTGGACCCAGCCATCTGGCTGGGCTCTGAGGCTGGTGCCCTCAGCGGAGGTCATCTCAGTTCTCTGAGATGCTGGACATCACCTTTACAGGGAGTCCCAGGCCCTGGGCAGTCGGTGGCTTTGGAGAGAGCCTCCTTCTCAGGGCTGGTACTCAGAGCAGAGGGAAGGGGATGGGTTACAGGCAGGGGGTAAGGGGGGCAGCTCCCTCACGGAAGCGGCCCCAGGCCTCTCTCTGGCAGTGAGCACTGGATCCAGAGTCGCCCTGTCTCTCCTCAGGTTCTGCCACTTGCTAGCCCAGCCCCTTATGTGACCTCTGACCCCTCATGTGACCTCTGACCCCCCCCTGGTCCGTGCTGGTGTCCACCAAGGAAGGATGGGCAGGAAGGCTCCCCAGAAGGATTCCTCCTCTCCAGCACCCTCAGCGGCTCCTCTGCCCCTCCGAGTCCCGACTCTCTTCTGGGTGGGTGACAGTGGCCCCCTGGCACGCTGGCACAGGGGCGCATGGGCCTGCAGCCTAGCCCTGCCCGTGGTGACGGGTGATGGGGAGGAGACTGAGGCATGGGGGCTCTCCTCAGCTGTCATGTGCGGCTCATTCCCCAGCTCCCCCTGGGGCTCATGCTCCCCCAGCCCCCAGTCTCCTATTGCTCCTGGTCCCCTCTCTCACTGGTTCACTGGCCTACACAGCGTTTCCTTCCACCACCACCCGCACCGGCCCCCAGGGGGGCTCTCGGGTGCGGGGCTGGTTCATAGATGTCCCTCGGCGCCCCACGCCCAGGCAGCAGCTCCTCCAGGACTGTCCTTTCCACCGCAGTCTCCTCTGCCCCTTTCCTGCATCTCCCTGCCACGACTTCCCTGTCTCCAGGCCCGACAGAACTGCCATCTGTCACGGGCCCCCGGGGACCCTCTTCCAGGGCCCCCAGCGCCTTCCCTCTGTCACCACACAAGGCTCTAAGCATAGGCTGGAGCGATAGTACAGCAGGTAAGGCGTTTGCCTTGCATGCGTCCAACCCGAGTTCAATCCCCGGCGTCCCATATGGTCCCCTAAGCACCACCAGGAGTGATTCCTGAGTGCAGAGCCCGAGTAACCCCTGAGCATTGATGGGTGTGACCCCCCCAAAAAGGAAAAATAAATAAATAAAGCTCTGAGCAGCCCCAAATCCTCCACCCACCAGCCCCAGCCCTGCAGATCAGCCTCATGTCTCTGCTCGGGGCCCGGACAGAGTTGAGCAGCTCGTGAGTCAACTCCTTCCCGAAAACTTGGGGCTTCCTTCCCGAGAGCCTGTGTCTACCCTCACCCCAGGGTGGTGGGGGCTCCTCGCCCAGCGAGGGGGGCTCTCAGCCTGGAAGCTGGTGAGGAGATAAACAACAGGAGATAAATGCGGTGAGGCATCCCTATGGGTGGGCCTCCGTGTGAAGGAGACCAGGAGTCTAGCCTCGACCGTGTCAGTTCCCCGTCTGCTCTCTGAGGACAGTGGGACGCACGTGAGCTGCCATCCTATCCCCACCCCCACCCCCACCCCCACCCTATTCTGTGACTGTAACTGATGAGCAAGTTTCTGCATTCCCCTGACCCTTCATCTCCTTGATGATAAAAATGAACATCCTAATCCTAATCCTGGTCTCACCAGAGCAAAACTGGTGTGAGAATTCATAGCACAGTGGTAGGGCGTTTGCCTTGCACGCAGCCAACATGGCCGACCCGAGTTCGATTCCTCTGCCCCTCTCGGAGAGCCCAACAAGCTACCGAGAGTATCTTGCCCGCACGGCAGAGCCTGGCAAGCTACCCATGATGAATTCGATATGCCAAACACAGTAACAACAAAGTCTTCTATGGAGACGTTACTGGGCCCGCTCGAGCAAATTGATGAACAATGGGAGGACAGTGATAGTGACAGTAATCCCATAAGTGGGCAAGTGGGGAGAGAACTCTGCGGGCAGGGATGCATACCCCAGAGGCGCGAGGCCCTGAGTTTGATCCTCAGCACTTCCTGGTCCCCAAATACCACCGGGATGGCTGTAGCCGCCCCCGCACTGCTGGGGCCAAGTGTGGCATCACCAGGTTCAAACACTGATCTATCGGCCCACAGTTGGGACAAATAAGAACAGGAAGACCCCAGGATCCTCTGAGCACTGCTTGTGAGCCCCCTGCCTGCCCCCACCCCGAGTAAATCTCATATTATCACCACCCAGTAGGTGCTTAATCAATGCCAGCACCCTTCCATCTGCAGTTAGAAAGAACCGAATGATAGCGAAGGGAAAGAAAGCAATGTCCATTCAATTACCAGCGAGCTCTCTTCATCCCGGGCTGGGTGACCGCAGAACAGGAACCGTTCAGAGAAATAGAACTTCCGTCAAATGAAAGTCGGACTCTGTAACCTTCTGATTCCTTCCTGCCTTCAATTTCTGTGTTCTGTGAAGGCTTGACTCAGCTCTCATGAGTCAGTTATTAGAAATCAGTTGGGGGTTGACTTCGATGTCTGTGTAGCACAGATAAAAGAGAACTCTGCGGGGGGGGGGGGGGGGCTGGAGCGATAACACAGCAGGGAAGGCGTTTGCCTTGCACACAGTTGGCCTGGGTTCGATCCCCGGGCATCCCACAGGGCTTCCTGAGTGCAGAGCCAGGAGTTACCCCTGAGCACTTCCAGGGCAGAAGTCAGAGCTCTCACGGAGCCTGTGAGGGGCAGCCGGCGAGGTGTTTGGGCCACGTGGCGAGTGTTGAGGTTGAATTTGAAGAAGCCTGAATCATGGCTGATGGAATGGGCCTCCGGGGGCCAGAGCTGTGTGTGATTTCCCCAGGGCCCAGCGCGAGCCAGCACACAGAGGTGCTAGGGACAAAGGGTGCACTGGTCACACGGTGCCTCTGTATCCCTCGTAGATGGAGCCCTGGGCCCTGAGACTGCTGAGACCGCTCCAGAGTCACATTTCTCTGTCAGGCGTCCCAGGAAATGTTGAGGGAGCCACAGGTGAGGGATGGGGTAGGCAGGGCCTGAGACTGGGGGGCAGGCCGATTGACAGGGAGGGCCACAGGCAGGAAGGGAGATGGGGAGGGGACAACTGTTTCACAAACACTGAAAACGGCTGAGACACTACATGGCAGCTTCATGTTTGACATGTACATGAGATGTGTCAGTCTGTACATCTGTGTGTGTCTCCCTAAGGAAGAGCCCCCCTGTTTGTTTACTGCCGCCCCTTCTCCTGTTTCCCCTGCCCTGTCCCCTTCTTCATCCAGCTTTATTCCTGCCCAGCAAGCTGCACAACCATGTACAATGCACAGTTTGTTCAAGTGGGCATCGTTTGTAACTTGTGAAACTGTGACGATGAATAAGATAATGAACACCTCCCCCAGCCCGCCAAGCTTCCTCCTGCCCTTTGGTGATTCCTTCCTCCCCAGCCCCCTCATTCCTAGGCAACCACCAGAGTGACAATGCTCTGTCATGCTACTTTACTTTCCATTTTTCCAGACTTTTTAAATAAATGGAACCAATATAGTCTATCCTTTGGGGCTGGGGGACGGTGTCTGACGTCTTTCCTTCAGCTCAATTATTTTGAGATTCATGTTGTTATAGGGATCATCATTTGTTGGGGTGGGAGCCTCATCCACCAGTGCTCAGGGCTTCCTCCTGACTCTGTGCTCAGGGATCACTCCTAGCAATGCTCAGAGGACTATAGACGGTACGGGGATTGAACCCGGGTTCACCATGTGCAAGTGGCTTACTGATTGTACTGTCTCTCCAGCCTTTTATCTATCAATCGTGTTTCTGTTTTCTTTTTGTGAGGTAAAGTTCATGATATGGAAAGATAAATCATAAGTCATTGATGCATTCGTCTGTTGATGGACATTTGGGGCTTTACTTTAGAGTAAGAGCCGCTATGAAGACTTGTGTGTGCAGAAATCTTTATACAGCTTGTACTTCCCTTCACTCCAGGGTGAATACTAGGGGGTAAAGTATAATGCTCGGGTCCTTTCGTAAACACTCAATTTTCAGAACCTGCCCCTGTTCCCAGAGTGGCTGGCCATCCCATTGCACTCCCAGGAGCCGTGGGCAAAGGGTCTACTCCTGTCTCATCCTCACCAACCTTTGGTCCAGCCGGCCTTTTCCTACTTGCCCTTCTATAGGTTTGGAGTGGGATCTCCTTAGAGCTTTGATTTGCATTTTCCTCCTGACTCATGATGCTGAGTGTCCTTCCTTCAGCGTCTTTGGCACCCATGATCTTCCTTAGGGAAGTGTCTGTTCAGATATTTTGTCCTTTTTTAAGTATTGGACCATTTGGTTGTTGTCTGATGAAGTTATGCAAGTTCTGGATAGAGGCTGGATTCTTTGTCCAATTTCTATTTTGAGAACAGTTTCATTTTCTTAATCAATTTTTTAAAAAAACACATGATTTACAACGCTGTTCATTATACTAGTTGTTTCAAGCATTTAGTGCTCCAACACCACCAGTGTGACCTTCCCTCCACCAATATCCCCAGTTTTGCTCCCAATCCCAACCTGCCCCCTTAGGCACATAACAGATTTACTTTATACTACATATTCCAATGGAACTCTTTTTTTAATAGCAAATAGAATGATCAGAAAATAAATAAGAGGGGCTGGAGCAATAGCACAGCAGGCAGGGCGTTTGCCTTGCATGCGGCCGACCCAGGTTCAATTCCCAGCATCCCATATGATTCTCCGAGCACCGCCAGGAGTGATTCCTGAGTGCAAAGTCAAGAGTAACCCCTGAGCATCGCTGGGTGTGACCTAAAAAGCAAAATAAATAAATAAATAAATAAATAAGAGCCAATTTGTGATTACTATATGGTTTTGACCTATGTAAATAGGAACATTAAGACCAGTTAATACAATATAATAAAATGCCTATTATCATTTATATATATAAGTTTTTAACTCTGAACTCTAAAGTATATTACATTAAATTTTATACTTGGATTTCATTATGGTAATAATTATATCTCACTTGTCATTGTAAAAACTTTTAAAGTGATTCTATATTAATATATTTTGGAATTTACACTGAATAGGTAAAGCCTATATATGTAAAATTCCCCCCCATTGCACTTTATATAAACACTGTAGTTTATTGTTCACGATGATTCAATATTCCAACACCAATCCCACCACCAATACACCTTCCCTCCACCACTGTCTCCAATTTTCCCAGCCGCCCCATAAGCCTTATTTTGTGAACATTTTCTGCCAGTGTCCTGCCCCTGCGAGCCTCTTGGGGTGTCAGACTCAGAGTGCACATGTGTGTGCATATGTGTAGATGAGAGAGACAGACAGACAGACAGGCAGACAGGTAGGCCCACAGGCCTCCTGAGGCACCTACTTCTGAACTTGCTTCTGCCGATCGCCGTCTAGAAACGCGGGACATCATCTAACAGTCCTTGAAGCTCACGGGTCTCCACAGCCTTAGACTGTCCAAACGGAAGCCTGCAGGATCATGTCAGAACCTCCACGGACCTTGGTCTTGAGACAGAGCGAGCCCCACTGAGGGGCAGCCCAGATGCCTTTGCTGCTGCGATGCGGGCTGAGTTGGGGACTTTCTGCAGCAGTCCAGCGGTGCCTTTCATGGGTGCGAGTGGTGGCAAAGTTCTCGGGCGAGCAGTGTGCTGGGGTGTCTGCAGCCTGAGAAGGCCTCTGGGGGCCGGGGGGGTGGGGAGCCTGTGTTCATTAAGGAGGCCGTCACACAGGGTGGGCTGGGGGCAGTGCTAGACAACCTTTCCTGCTGGGTGCTGTGTGGCATGGGGCCTGGTTGAGGGTGCTGTGACCACTTTCCTCAGGGCCTTTCTTAGCTCCCCCATGGTGCCTACACCACCTCAGAGAAATGTGTGTGTGCAAAGGCCCAGAGACCCCAGAGCTACGAGCCAGTGCTCCCAGTAGAGATGTGTGTTGACGGCCAGGGGCCTCTTGGTGTAGGAGTTGTCTGAACTAGTGCAGCAGAGCCAGATGGGAGTCCCTGAGCCTGGGTCCCAGGAAGCTGCACATCATCCCGGCTCTTGGACAGAGCTTGGAGGAGGAGATGCCGGCGGCGGGAGCCGCGGCAGGTGGGAATGGGATGAGGCTAACTCAGGAGGCAGAGGAGCCTGGTTCTGGGCAGCAGGGCTGCCGTCAGCCTTTGGTAGATGGGGAGACAGTGAAATCAAGAATTCCAGAGAGGGGCTGGAGCAATAGCACAGCAGGTAGGGCGTTTGCCTTGCACACAGCTGACCCGGGTTTGATTCCCGGTATCCCATAGTGTCCCCCGAGCACTGCCAGGAGTAATTCCTGAGTGCAGAGCCAGGAGTGACCCCTGAGCATCGCTGGGTGTGACCCCAAAAAAAGGAAAAAAAATTCCAGAGGGGTCAGGGCAGAGGCAGGGGTGGGGTACTCAGTGTCCTCTCTGCTGCACCCAGGGACAGGTGACAGGGGTTCTCGGACCCCTTCTCCTCGCCCCTGGGCAGATAGTGGGTTCTTGGGACTTCCAGCCATCTGGCAGGCTGTCAACTCTTGTTAGGAGTTCCCGGGCCTTCATCCTGCCTGCAGTCCTGTTCCCGCCTGCTGGGAGGGCCGGGAGCACTGGAGGCCACTGCCCACGTGTCTCAGGGGCCTCGTGAGTTGAGCGAGCAAATGGACCCCTCCAGTCCCTGCATTGCTGCTCACAACACACGAGCTGACATTGCCAGGCCACGGAGGCTCCTGCAGGCCGTCAGCTGGGTCTCTGGCCACGGCTGAACAAATGGGGTTCTCTGATGAAAGGGGGCAGCTGGGTCTGGGTCTCTGGTGGGCAGAGATTGGGGTCCATCACCCACAGTCTACCCAGGGGCTTGGCCAGTTGTCAGAGTTCTCTGTCCCACTCTCCTTCCACCTCAGGCTCCTAATTCATCCTCCTCAGTTTCTCTTGAAGTCATCTCTGCATGCATGTCTGTCTGTCTGACTGTCTGTCTATCCATATATATGTCTGTCTGTCTGTTCTCCCATCTTAGCTCTTTCAACGTCATGTATTTCCAGTCCATTCTCTGCACAGCTGGTCCAGGGTTATCCTCAGTCACATTCATTGTAAGATTTTTATCAGATAGGGGTCACCTCCAGCCGTGCTCAGGGTACCCTGCAGGGCCAGGGATGGAACTTGGGAGTCATGTGTTCTACCTCTTAAACTGCATCCCATATGTGGTTTGTGGCTGAGCCATAGTACAGTGTGTAGGCTGCTTGCCTTGCATGTAGTTGACCTGGGTTTGATCCCCAGCACCCCATATGGTCCCCTGAGTACTTGGCAGGAGAAATTCCTAAGCACACAGCCAAGAGTATTGCTGGGTGTGTCCTGAAAACAAAAACCAAAAAATAAAGAATGTGATTTTCCTCTCAAATCTGGATCTTGGGGGCTAGAATGGTATAGTATAGCAGGTAGGGCACTTACCTTATGTGATCAACCCAGATTCGATCCCTGGCACCCCATATGGTCCCTCAAGCCCTCTAGGAGTGATCCCTGAGCACAGAGTTAGGAAGTAAGCCCTGAGCACTGTCAAGTAAACAAATGAACAAAACGAAAACAGAGCAAATCTGGACCTGGCCTTGTTCCGCTGCCCAGAACTCATTTCCTGTAGACTGAAAACCTTCCTCACTGGGATGGACCAGCTGTCCCCAACATGGCGAGCTCTGGCTCTGTTCACCTCTGTTGGGTTGACCCCTGTGCTGAATCTGGAATGTTCTTCCATAGGCAGGACTGCACTTGCTTTTCAGAACCCTTGCTCAAAGCTGCCTCTAGCTTTCTGGAGACTCCCTTTCCTGTGCTCAGCTTGCCCGTCAGTGCCTGGGACTCCAGAGACAGGCCCAGCAAAACACAGATGCTTGATCAATATTGACCTGGTCAGAGTGGCCATGGGCAGGAGGTGGGGCTTTAAAGGCTCGTTCAATAGTGGGGTGGGGCTAGGCTTCTCCCACCTTTGTTTCCTTCCTCACCACATAAGCTACTAATCGCAGGGCCAAAGAGACACTAAGTCCTGTGTTCAGGCTTGAACACCTAGCTTTTGAGGAGGCCAGGCTCACTGCCAGCGGTCTTGTCCAGTGGGAAAACCAGGTGACGGGCATGTGTGATGTCAGCTGCGGAGGTCAGCCCAGCCTCTAGGAAAACATGTGGCAGGGAAGCTATTGATTGGGTCCATCCCCCTCTGGACCTCTCTGCTGCAGCAGTAAATCAAAGTACAGTTATGCACAGATGTCTTTCCTAGCATGATTTTGGAGAGAGTCTGACTTGTCCCTTGGAGATGGGAAGTTAGATTAGCCATAGGGGACTCATGAAATAAAATATCATGCAACCCCTCTACCCTGAATACATTTTTAAAAGAAAGTGCTATAACTTGGGTAACTCTGAAACCATGTTAAATTTCAAAAAGATAGAAGATATGGAGTGATAGCACAGCGGTAGGGCGTTTGCCTTGCACGCAGCCAACATGGCCGACCCGAGTTCGATTCCTCCGCCCCTCTTGGAGAGCCCAGCAAGCTACAGAGAGTATCTCGCCCACACGGCAGAACCTGGCAAGCTAGCCGTGATGTATTTGATATGCCAAACACAGTAACAACAAAGTCTCCAATGGAGATGTTACTGGGCCCGCTCGAGCAAATCGATGAACAATGGGAGGACAGTGACAGTGACAGAATATATGATACTTGTGTTTGTATATACCTACAACTACACATACCATGGTTATAATTACATCAAAAATAGCAACCTTGAGGCTGGAGAAATAGTAAAACAGGTAAGGAGTTACCTTGTGGGCTGAGATAGTACAGCAGAATAAGTATTTGCCTTGCACATGGCCAATCTTGATTTGATCCCAGGCATCCCATATGGTCCCCTGAGCACCATCAGAAGTAATTCCTGAGTGCAGAGCCAGGACTAACCCCTGAGCATTGCTGGACATAGCCCCAAAAAACAAGCAAACAAACAAAAATAATAATAATAATAATAATAATAATAAAATTTTAAGGAGTTGCACTTAGCTGACCTAGATTTGATCCCCAGCACCGCATAGGGTCCCCCAAATCCTGCCAGGAGTGATTTCTGAGTGCAGAGCCAGGAGTGAGCCCTGAGCACTAGCAGTCCCCACCCCAATAAATAAATAATAAATAAGTACAAAAATAACAACCTCCCCCATTAAAAAAAAAGAATTGTTTATACTTAGAAAAAAATCTAGGAGCAACAATCACAATGATCTTTGGTTTTTCCAAATTGGGTGGTTGTTTTTTTTTTTTAAAGGTGTGTGTTACTTTTATAGCTATAATAAAATGTCTGCTTTCACGAATTTCCTGTATTTAACTTTGAAAAGTCAGCCGGAGTTAAGGGAGCTTGGTCTGGTCCATGTCCATCTTCTGGGGATCAATCAGACTCTTGTTTCTAAAAGAAGGGAAAGAAGCGAGCCCATCGGCCGGTGGATCCAAGTGCTGTCCCCACAGTATCTGGTTCCGTCTCTGCAGGGACAGAAGGGCCAGTTTGCTGCTGAGGAAGCTGAAGCTTGCGGCCACGCCTCTCCAGGGTGCGAGGTTTGCTGGCTGAATCCAGCCTGGGACAGCCCCTGTTGCCTGCGCTACCCCTGGGCCCAGCCTAGGAAGGTCTCCCTGGCTCTGGGAAAGGTGGACCAGGCAACACCCGAGAGCTGGGTCCCAGCCTCTGCAGTTGCTTCTGGCTGCCAGTGGAGGGGAGAGGAGCTTTGCGTGCAGCCCACGCCGGGGACCCCAGCTCTACCTGTCTGGGCCGGCAGCCCGGACTCATGTACCCGGGTCCCTGCTCCCACCGTGCTCCCCCTCGGTATCCCAGCACCCTGGACTCAGAGCTGTCTGCCTCGCGGCCAGGTCCCAGCTCCCCCAAGGCTTTCCCAGGGAGCACAGATGGGCCTTGCTCCTGAGCCCAGCCTCAATTCCTCGGTCTGTGAGATGGGACAGAGGTCCCAGCCTGCAGCGTGAGCAGAGCAGAGCAAGGAGAGAGCGAGGGCAGGTGGTGGGAGCCGCACTCAGCCTCGCCAGGCGCTGGGCAGGAAGCAGACAGTGCTGTCACGTCTTTCCGTGCACTGAAGGAAGACAAGCAGGAAACAGAAACCTGGGTGATGGTTAACGAGATTAGGGGCCTCCCAAGCAGAGCTCAGGGGTTCGATGAGAGGCCCAAGGATGGGGTACTGCTTGGACCCTGAGGTGCTGGGGACCATCAGGGACCTCCTGCCCAGCCTGTCCAGTGGCCATATGGTCTCACTCAGCAATGCCTGAGGGCCTCAGGGGCAGTGCCTGGGGATGCCTGGTGATGCCTGGTGATGCTTGGGAAGCCATGTGGTGCCAAGGTTGGGAACATTCTAAGCCTGTGTTGTAACTATTGCCCAGTCCCCTTTCAGTGTGTGCATATGTGTGTCTGTGTGTATGTCTTATGTGTGTCTCTGTGTGTTTGTGTCGGTGTGTCTGTGTGTCTGTATGTATGTCTATGTGTGTCTGTGTATGTGTCTATGTTTGCGTGTGCCTGTGTGCCTATGTGTGTCTATGTGTGTGTTTATGTATATTTGTGTATCTGTGTGGCCGACCCAAGTTCATTCCTCCGCCCCTCTCGGAGAGCCCAGCAAGCTACCATAAGTATCTCGCCCACATGGCAAAGCCTGGCAAGCTACCCATGACGTATTCGATATGCCAAACACAGTAACAAGTTTCACAGTGTTACTGGGCCCACTGGAGCAAATCGATGAGCAATGGGAGGATAGTGATAGTGATAGTGATAGATGTGTCTGGATGTATTTGTGTGTGTCTGTGTGTGTGTTTGCGTCTGTGTCTGTGTGTATCTATGTGTGTCTGTGTGTTTATGTGTCTGTGTTGTGTCTGTTTGTGTCTGTGTTTGTGTGTATGTGTGTCTGTGTGTGTTCTTGTGTGTCTGTCTGTGTGTCTGTGTCTGTCTGTGTGTGTGTGTTTTGTGCAGGGATTGAACTCATGGCTTCACATACGCAAGGCAAGTGCTCTACTGCAGAGTTAGGTCCCCAGCCCAAATTAATCACGATCACTGCTATCCTGTTGTTTGTCAATTGCCTCGAGCAGGCCCCAGTAACGTCTCCTTCGTCCTAGCCCTGAGATTTTTTAAAACGTGCCATATTCAAGGCTCTTTCAGGGTTAGGAGAATGAGACCCATCATGGGCCCAAATTAATATTTTACTTAAATTGTCAATTCCACCATATTCTTTAGACTGCCTTTTATTAGTTATTTGGTTTTGTTTGTTTGGGAGCCACCCCCGAGCTATGCTCAGGGATTACTCCTGGTGTGGCTCGGGGGACCATATGGGGTGTCAGGATTGACCCCAGCCACATACACTGTCTCTCCAGCCTACAATAATTATTTTTGTTATGAAACCCATTGTCTGAAATTAAAATGTAAACACAGGCAAGTCAAAGAACCCTGGCTGGCAGGCATGCTCCAGACTGTAGTTTGGGATCTCTGCAGTTACTTGCTTCTGGGCAGCTTCTGGCTCTGACCTTCTGGTGCCAGGACCTCTTGTTCCCCGAAAGCTGCTGGAGACAGCCCCAGGAAAGATGAGATGCAGGAGGAGGAAAAGGAGGAGGAGGAGGAAGGGGAGAGAGGAGGAGGATGCGGAGGAGCAGGAGGAGGAAGAGGACGAGGAGAAGGAGGAGGAGGAGAAAGAGGAGGAGGAGGAGGAGGAGGAGCAGCAGCAGCAGAAGGAGCAGGAGAAAGAGCCACAGGAGAAGGAGGAAGAGAAGTAGGAGGAGAAGCAGGAGCAGGAGGAGAAGGAGGTACAGGAGGAGAAGGAAGAGGAAGAGAGAGAGGAGGAGGAGCTGGAGGAGGAGGAGGAGGAGGAGGAGGAAGAGGAGAAGGAGCAGGAGCAGGAGGAGGAGGAGGAGGAGATCCTGGTTTGACTCTCTGGGGTTCCTTACACTCCCTAGGTAAATACATCAGCCTTAAAAGGCTCGGCCCACTGCCCAGCTATGGGTGTGCCAGGCTTGATGCGTGGCAACTTGGCTGCAGAGCTTCATCCGGTCACCCTGACAATGATTAACCGCACTTACAAGGAAATTGGTCCTGAGGGCTCCCAGCTCCCTTTGTGCTGGGATTTGAACCCAGGAGTCTGTGGCCAGCTGCACTCTGACACTTAGTCCTGGGAGAAGGCCAGTAGACCCCGGGACCTGCGCTGATGCTGATGGCAGCTATTGGTGCTGGAGCCACACGCAGCCCTGTGGCCCACGCACACCCATGTTGTACACACACAGCCAGACCGCTCGTGTCCATATTTGTGCTGTGGAAGGGGATGCTCCTTACTCGGGAACATCGAGGCTCGGTTCCCAGGAGCCTCTGTCTACACAGCATTTCAGCCCGTCAATACAAATCCTTGCTTTGCATGTGTTTCTGGTTAAAGACCTTTGTGGGTGGATATTATTGATTTGTTTGCGTTGACCTCAGGCCAGCAGCACCATCATTCATATCTGATGGAAGCACTTCCTCTCTCCTCTCTGGCACATCACAGCCTCCTGCATGGGGCAACCCCGGGTTACCACTTTAGCACCCCTCATAGGACCCTCCTAATCCTCAAAGTTACCAACAGAAAGGGCTGGAGACAGTACAGGGGTTAAGGCATTTGCCTTACATGTGGCCAACTCTGGTCCACTCCCAGCACTGCATATGGTCCACCAAGTACAGCCAGGAGTGATCCCTAAAAGTCCCAGAGTAGCCACTGAGCACCTCCAGGCCTGACCCCAACTTTCCCAACCCCAAAACTCTTTTTTTTAAAGAAAATCACCTACAAGAAAGCACAGAAACCAAGACAGGGCACTGTGAGGCCCTGATGGGGCCCGTTGGGGAGAAGCTGACCTTGAGGGTGCACATCAGGCAGCCCCTTGATTGTCCCACCCTGCACGGGTCCCCAGAAGCTCCAGAGATTTGGAGAATTGATTTGGGGGTTTTGAGTAAGCTTCAGCAAGCAGTGACCTTCCAAAGCCGACCCCAAGAGCCCTAGGGGTGGCTGTTGGTCGTCTGCTCTTTACCACATTAAAACAGAAATTGGTGCACCTCAAGTGCCCTGTGTTTGGGTGAGTCCTCCAGAACGAATGATCCCAGGCAAGCCCCCAAAATGTTAAACTGGGCCGAGATCTCCCCAGAGAAATCACACGAAGACAAATTGTGGTGCAATAAGCAAAGGGTCTTTATTGGCTAGCTCAAGCTAGGGCCCTCGTCCAGCTCACTGACACAGTGGCAGCCTTCTCAGAAGGAGCGGCCCCGAGTCTCAAAAGTGAGGGGCTTTTGTTCCATAGCATTATATAACAAGGGACTTTCTACAGACCACCCTTTTGGCCAAATTCTGAGGGGCTTTTCACTGCTAAGTACACTTAGCTGATTAGTTATAAGTCAGAGTTACCTAAGGGTTATATAAGGGTTACATAGAGGGGCTTTCCTACCTACGAAAATCATGACTCAATTCCAGGAATCTGTATTCAGTTCCAGGAATTCTGGAACCGAAACCTAGTCCTAGCTTCTTCTGGCTTCTTTATGAGCCTGTCATGGCACTGTCTTTGCTTTCTCTATTTCTCAACCACTCTCTGAGCCTTTCAGCAGGTGTCGGGTTCACTGGCCACGCTCTGGGCATTCTGCACGCCAGAATGTTGGGAGCTCCTCTCTTGGCATGGCCCCTGACTTGCCACTTTTCCTCGAGCCAGTTCACTGGCTTCCAGAGCCTGAGTAGGACACCTCCAACCTATGGGGGATGGGAGGGAGAATTGAGAGCCTCAATGGGTGCCCCCGGGTCTGTGCAGGGTGAGGTGTTGGTCGATGCCAGCGCTGTCACCCTTTTTCTCTCAAGAGGCTGGGGCGACTGATCGATGGTTGGTAGCGATGAGGCTGAGTGTGTGTCAGGCCTGTAATTGGACCCCAGCACCACGGAGCCCCCAGAACCCCTGGCTGTCATGCTAGTGGCCCTCAGAGTATCTCTGGGTGTCGCCTGATAGTCCCCAAGCACAGCTAGGCCAGATGCTAGGTCAGACTCTGAGGGTCCCCGAGTCCCACCAGCCCAAGTGCCAGTGACCAGAACAGGGTGAGTTCTGCAAGGAGTTGCCTGGGCACCCAAGAACTGTGGGGTGGGGTCTCTGGTTTGGGGTTGGATTTTTTTTTATTTTTATTTATTTATTTATTTGCTTTTTAGTGAAGCAAGATAGTCTTTATTGAACAAAACTTGGAAAGATACGAACAGGGTAAAGGAAAGAAATACATGCGGGGTTACTCCTGACTCTGCACTCAGGAATTACTCCTGGCAGTGCTCAGGGGACCATATGGAATGTCAGGGATTGAACCCAGGTCGGCTGTGTGCAAGACAAATGCCCTACCTGCTCCAGCCCCAGAAATACATATTTCTGAGACAACAGGAACTTGAAAGCATGAGCAAGCAGAGACACAGAAAGACACGTGTTCAAGGGAGAACACAGGTTTCTCCACAGTGGGAAATAAATCTCTTGATTTTTTTGTTGAACTCATTTTTTACAATTTTTAAATTTTTTCTGACTTTATTTAAACACTGTCATTGACAAAGTTGCTCACAATAAGTGGTTTCGGGCACTGACCGTCCCAACACCAGTCCCACCACCATTGCCCCCTGGTCACATTGCCCCAGTATCCCACCCATGAAGAAAGCCATGAAGAGTTTTCCTTTCCAGTTCCCATTGGACAGTGAGACTTCAGAGATGAATAGAACCCTCCTGGCTCACACCTAGTAGGAGAGATTCTCATCTAGCTACGCAGGACACAGTGTATCATAAGAATGATAGTCAAAAACCTCATGGGAAGGGGGGCGTTCCGGTCCGTCCTTCACGCCCTACCGAGGTCACCATTTGCCCCCCGCGAGCGGCTCTCCAGCACAGCCACGGCCCCAGAAGCACAAGGACTTAATGCAGAACCCAGCAGCTTGGAGCAGAAAAGTGAAAGGACTATGCGTTAATCCAGGCCATCATGTCTGTCCGGAGGGGAAAGGGTGTTGCCCCATTCGCCCTTTCCTCCCTGGAAAGAAAGATGGCGGCCGCATGGGAGCCTTGTGGACAGCAGGTATGAGCCGGGGATGTGGGGGCGACTAAAACCTCATGGGAAGCAGGGCGTTTCCGTCCGCCCTTCACGCCCTACCGAGGCCACCAGTTGCCCCCCACGAGCGGCTCTCCAGCACGGCCACGACTCCAGAGCACAGAAACCAATTTCTTAACTATCTGACTTTCAGTAGAAATACTTCCAGCGTCAATAAGTAAAATAGCAGAAATCCAAAACCAACATTTAATTCTTGAACCCAGCTGTAGAAAGCAAATCACTTCACAATGCTTTTTCAGCATGTCTGATGGTGGGGGGGGGGGGTAAACTCTAAATAATAGTGGTGAATCTTTTAATGAAACAATGAATCTAATCAAAGCAGATAGAGTGTTAACTAGAATTCATCTGCCTCACAGGGACTGGGAGGGGTGGGGGGTGGGGTCTTATTGGGGTTCTTCATGGTAAAAAATAAGTATTGGTAAAGGGAAATGTGTTTGATATTTGCATGACTGAGACCTAAACCTGAAAGCTTCGTAACCTTTCCCACAGTGATTCAATAAATAAATAAATTTTAAAAAAATAAAATAAATAAAATTTTAAAAAAAGGATAATAGTCAGAGAGAAAGATGCAGAAGGGCACGTTCCTTCTGCGTGGCCAACCCACGTCCAGTCCCCAGCATCTCATCTGGTCCCCAGGCCCAGAGCAAGACCGAGAAAGCCCTGAGCACCACTAGGAGTGACCCAAACACAAAAACAGAGGCACAGAGCTGTGATTGATGCCTTGCTGGCCTAGCTTGATGCTCATGCCAGCCCTGGCTGTTCTGGAATCACACTGTCATTGGCCAGATAGTGTCCAGAGTGGCCCGTGCTAGCCAGACATCTGGAACTGAGTCAAAGATGAACAGAACCATTATCTTTACTTTCCTGGTGCTTTTCTCCAGACAAGAAGCAAAATGAATGCCTGCCTCAGTACCTTTGATGCTACTACGGATAGTGGAGAAAATAAAGCTCAGGAGGATAGTGGGGAGTTGTGGGTGGGTGGGGGGGTATTTAAATAAAAGGGAAGGTGGGACTGGAGCAATAGCACAGCGGGTAGGGCATTTGCCTTGCATGCAACCGACCCAGGTTCAATTCCCAGTATCCCATGTGGTCCCCTGAGCACCACCAGGGGATAATTCCTGAATGCAGAGCCAGGAGTAACCCCTGTGCATCACCAGGTGTCACCCAAAAAGCCAAAAATAAATAAATAAATAAATGGAAGGTTCACGACAATGTGGCCGTGGGGCAGAAACTCGAGGGGGCAGATAAGGTGCGAGATTGGCACATGCTCACGAGTGTGGAATGTGACAGTTAAGGCTGGAGGGGTGGCGGCGTCAGGAAGGGGGCCGGGAAGGGAGGTTGGGAGGTTTACATCAAGCAGAGCAAGCGCGTCAGCGTCTGTTTCAAATTTGCCCATTGGAGATGTTCACAGTAGCTGCCTCGTAATGGTTCACATTCTAGAAGGTTCTGTCTCAGGGCTGGAGCAACAGTACAGAGGGTAGGGCATTGGCCTTGTATGCAGCCAATGCAGGTTTGATCCCCAGCATTCCATATGGTCCCCTGAGCACTGCCAGGAGTAATTCCTGAGCATCGCCGATGTGACCCAGAAAAAGTAAAAAACAGTAAGAAGTTTCTGTTTGGTCGCTATTAGAGGTCTTGGGGCTGAGAAGGCTACTGCAACCAGGAAGGACCATGGTGTGTGGGAGCAGGGAGCAGGAACACTCAGATCCAGAGCTCCTGCTGAGAACATGTTGGTTTGAAGATGCTGATGGGGAGGGAAGCGGCCCTGATCTCTCCCATTAACTCCTGTCTGGGAGGTGACGGGAGGCTTCATTGATGGAAGTGGGGGCGGGCGGGCGTTTGCGCTCAGACCTAAGTAGGTATAAGTGATTCTGTAGTCAAGGTCCTTGCAGTTCAAACTATTTAGTTCTTTTAGATAAAAACTGGGGACTGGAAGAAAATGCAATATAATAGTAATCACAGTAAGAATCGGGCTGTAGCGATAACACAGCGGGTAGGGCGTTTGCCTTGCACGCGGCCAAACCAGGTTCGATTCCTCCGCCCCTCTCGGGGAGCCGGGCAAATTACTGAGAGTATCTCACCTGCACGGCAAAGCCTGACAAGCTACCCGTGATGTATTCGATATGCCAAACACAGTAACAAGTGTCACAATGGAGATGTTACTGGGCCCGCTCGAGCAAATCGATGAACAGCGGGAGGGCAGTGACAGTAACAGTGACACTGGAAGAATCAGACTAACGTGTATATTTTGCTAAGGTCCGTGATGACTTCTGTTTATAGAACACCTTCCCAGTGCAGGATCCTCTCTATTAGGGGGCATTTAGCACTCAGGGTTGCTAATCATGACCCCACACCCCCCTCCACCCTCCCCAACCCCCCCAAACCCCCGCCATCCCTCCCCCTTTCCACCCTGGGCCCAACAGTTGTAACCATGTTACAGTGTCCCATTTTACAAATGAGGAGACTGAGTCTCAAAGGAGTGAAGTAAATTAGGTGGTGGAGTTTAGAATGAAAAATGAGACATTCAGGGCCAGAGCCATAGTCCGGCAGAAAAGGCACTTACCTCGCACACGGGCATCCCAGGTTCGATCCTAGACACCCCACATGATTTCCCCCAGGTCCCTCCAGGAGTGATCCCTGAGCCAGGTGTGCCAAAACAAAACAAAAACAAACAAACAAACAAAAACAGAAAATCAGACACATCTGAGCCCAAAGCCATGATTCCTGTCTGCTCAGTTAAGTCAGCCTCTCAGCAGTGGGGGAAACTCATTCTGAGACAAAGCAGTTTAAAAATAAAACCTATATGTTTGCTGAACATCCCTTTCAACGCTTTCTCAAGAGCTCAGCTAAGGGGTGGGGCGTGTTCTCCAGAAAAGGACGGCTCTGGGGGTCCGGCCCACTGACTCCCCACCCTCTCCTGTCAGAGGCTCTGGGTCTCTGGGGAGGTGGCAAAGCACAGCTTGACAGGGACCGTGGTCTGAAGTCAGCTGGACAGGGCTGGATGACAGGGAAGCCGGCCGCTGAGGATGGGTGGGCCTGGGAAGAGAGAGGGAGAAGGACAGGGCTCCCGGGCGTGAGCTAAGCGCGTGTCCCCAGGCTGAGCTTCGAGGAGCCCCCAGAAGACGCATGAGACCACAGAAGCTGTGGCGGGCGGGAAGCAAGCGGCTACCCACCGTCAGCCTCCTGCTCCTCCGACTCACGCAGGGGCCCTGGGCGAGCCCGCAGATTTCTGCTTGGGAAATGCGACAGTTGGACTCAGTCATCAGGAGCTGCTGGGGGGGCGGAGGAGGGAGGATGACGGGCGCTTGTGTGGAGTCCCAGGAAGACAGCGGCTCTCCGGGCTGAACGTGGGTGGGGAGCTCAACCCCTAGAGAGAGCCGTCTGTCCTAGCAGGCGGGATGTCCCCGCACACACACACACACACACACACTGGCCCTTCACCCTTCGGTCCTTGCAGTCCACGGGCCCTTCAAGTTCCCCATGAGCAAGCCCAGGCTGCAGACCTGCCCGGCTATTTCAGGAACCTTCCTTGCAGATTCCCCCATGGACAGGTTCCAACCCTGCCTGCTGCAGAGCCCGTGCAGTCAGGCTCCTGGCGGCTTTCGTTGGAAGATCTTCCCCCTAGAGAACGGCTCTGCCCACCCCCTCCCCCACCCAGGACGCCTTTGTGTTTGGCACCCGCAGCCCTGGGTTCAGCACCGACTCAGCCTTTTGAGCCTGGGATGCCCCATCTGTGCTCAGGGCCCAGGCCTCCGTGTCTCTGTGTTAAAGTCAGCATGTTCCACATCTATGCGTTATAAAATCAGTGTCATTGTGAGCTAGCTTTAAACTCTGGTCAGGGCTGGAGCCATAAAAATAGTACAGCAGATAGGGTGCGTGCCTTGCAGGCTGCCAACCCAGGTTCGATCCCTGGCATCCTATATGGTTCCCCAAGCTGTATCCAGAGTACTAATTCTTGAGTGCAGAGCCAGGAGTAACCCCTGGGCATCTCTAGGTGTCTCACCGGCCCGCCATCATACACACACACACACACACACACACACACACACACACACACACACACCACCCTGGTGGGTCAGTTTCTATCTCTCCCCTACTGTGACTTTTTTCCTCGACAAGCTCCTACTTGGGGCTGGAGAGACAGTACAGGAGTTAAAGCACTTACCTGGCGTATTGACCAATCTGAGCTTGATCCCCAGCTACAAATAAGGTAGCCCTAAGCCCTGCCAGGAGTGATCCTTGAGCTCGCCAGGGATCACTTGTAGCCCCCAACCCAATAACTCTCCCTCAAAAAAAAAATCTTCTCCCTTATTCTTATTTTCTTTTTTCTTTTTTTTTTTCTATTTTTTGCTTTTTGGGTCACATCCAGCGATGCACAGTGGTTCCTCTTGGCTCTTCACGCAGGAATCACTCCTGGTGGTGCTCGGGGAACCATATGGGATGCTGGGAATCAAACCCGGGTTGGCCGCATGCAAGACTAATGCCCTACCTGCTGGGCTATCGCTGTAGCCCCTATTCTTCCTTTCTTGACTGGTCTTTTGAACTCAGTAAAGGGGAATATGGACATTGCTAAGACCTGACCATTGGAGTCAGGCATGCAGTTCCCAGCCCAGGCTCTGCCCCGCTTGCCACTGACCATACACCTGCTAGGTAAGCTCAGACGAGGAGGCGGTGACAGGGGGAGGGGTGACAGAGTGGGGGGTGACAGTAGGGAATGACAGTGAGGGGGTGACAGACAGGGGTAACAGTGGGGGGTGACAGTGAGGGGGTGAGAGAGTGAGGCAGTGACAGTGGCGGGGGGCGGTGGGGAGCATCCCATCTGGCTCCAGCTCTGAGGGCGGCTGGGGCAGGACACCGGAAGTGGGTTCCATCCTGTCTCTTCCCCTTTTTCCAAGGCAGTGTGGCCCCAGGCACTAGTCCCGAGGGACCGTCCTGGGCTGTCGGCTGGTCTCACGTGTGAGGGCAAACGCTTGCCTTCTAGTGTCGCCCTGGCGGACAGAGCCCCTCCTGGTGCTGCTTGGTGGAGGGGCGGGGGGGGGGGGGGGGACCAAGGCTCTGCATTTCCACAGCTGTCGGAGGCTGAGTCACCAGACACACGCTGTTCTGTTCCCTTGCATTTCAGGATCACTTTTTTCTTATATCGATGACAAACTCTTGGTTAAAAAAAAAATATCATTCACAGAGCCACAGTATTAGATTGACCCTCAGACCTGGCATCTGCCCTGTGGGTGGAAATGTCAGTGTCTGAAGAGTGCAGCTTGGGGCTGGAGTGATAGCACAGTGGGTAGGGCATTTGCTTTGCACACGGCTGACCCAGGTTGAATTCCCAGCATCCCATATGGTCCCCTGAGCACCGCCAGGAGTAACTCCTGAGTGGAGAGCCAGGAGTAACCCCTGTGCATCACCGGGTGTGACCCAATAAAGAAAAAAAAAGAATGTAGCTTCCTGGGGCAAGAACCATAGGACAGCGGGGAGGGCGCTAGACTTGCAGGTGGCCGACCTAGGTTCAACACCCGGAGCACCATAGAGTCCCCTGAGCACTGCCAGGAGTGATCCCTGAGCACAGAGTCAGGAGAAAGCTCTGAGCACTGCCTGGTGTGATCCCCAAACAAAAGCAAACACACAGAATGTGGCTTTCTCATTTTACAGGAATAGAACAGGAAACTCGGGTTTCTAGTCATGGATAGGGCTGGAAGCCTAATGATCTCTCCCACAGTCTTAGTAGCCTTTGAGGACGTTGCTCCAGAAGCATCTCCGAGACCTGCCCCTCAGCCCGAGTGGAGCCTGCCTCTCTCCCGGCCGCTGCCTTCCTGCTGTGCGTTGTCTGCTTTTGATTTCAGGCGATTCCCCAGGACTGGGTTTCCCTGAGTTCTGTTGATCTGAGTGCAGCGGGCCACAGCCACAGGGGCCATGCTGGGGAGGGAGTAGCCTCGGGGGTCCACAGGCCGCCCAGAGCAGTTGCATGAGGTTGCATGGGGGCGATGAGAGGATGGAGTTCGACTCTGACTTTCACTTCATTGGGGGTCTCGGAGGAGTGTTGGGGAAATTTCTGGCACTCCTGCTGTCACCCTGACTTCCTGCTTCTCAGCTGGGCCCCTCGGAGCCCTTCTTGTCTCCTGTCCCTCCCCAGCCGGACTCCCGGGCATGCACATGCCCAGAGCCAAGTGTGTCGCTGCCCCTTCTCAGGCCTTTCTCTGGCACCTTGTGGCCTGTGTGTGTGGCTGTGGGGTCCAGCCCCGCTCCCGCCTCCACACTGGGCCTCTGCTTCACCAGGACCCCTGGTTTTCCGGGACATGGGAGTCAGTGACTCACAGCCTCTGTCCAGGCTTCCCCTTCCCTCAAGTGAGCTCGTGCCTAGTGACCTCCTACTCATCCTTCAAAACCCAGTGCTAAGTGTGCACTGGAGGCCTGCAGCCCCTCCCAATAGTTCTTGGCCACTGGGGTCAAGGAGATGCTGTGTGGCCCTAGGGTCTACACCCAGCGGTTCTCCGGGTCACACCCAAAGCACGTGCCTCAGACAGTGTAAACCTCTTGGGCCCCTTAAAGTTCATTTAAAGATGCTGCCCCCAGCCTTCTGAGACCACTTTGCACTCTGAATGTGTTTCTGTTCTTGAAACCTCATTGTGTGGCCATGATCGCGTCTGAAGCACTACCCATGGGGCCAGAGAGATCATCCAGAAAGCCCCAGTACTGGCCAGAAAGCCCCAGTACTGAGGCACAGAGCCAGGAGTGAACCCTTCTGGGTGTGGCCCCCAAACAGAACAAAAACCCCAAATAGCTCGCTTTGATGGTGCCCAGTTTTCAGAGTTCAGCATGGGAGGGCACTGGGCTCAGCACGTGCTGCATGTCCTGAGTTCCACCCCAGGGCCTGTAAGGGACACATATCCCACCACCAAGGACACTCGGTCTCAGCCCTTCACCCACGGGTGCCAGTTTCCGTAGTGTAGTGGTTATCATGTTCGCCTGACACCCACGGGTGCCACACTCCTGGGCTCCTCTCTCAGTGCTCGGGAGGTGCTGAGTGTGAGGGATAGATCTCGTGGCGGGTGCCCCCCTGTGGGGTGAGGCCGGCTTTGGGCTGCGGTGGCAGGAGTCTCTCCCCATCTCCTCACAGTGCTATGCTTCCTCTCCACCTCCCATTCCAAGTGGCCGCCTCTGGCCTCCTGGAGACAGGCCCACGGGACTGCGGGGCCCAGCAGCCAACGGTAGCAGGCACCATGGCAACCATCCTCCTCCCCGGGGCCTGGGCGGGGGTGGAGCTGCAGAGCCCGGGCACCCATGGAGGCCGCTGATGGGGATCCTGCGAGGGGGTTCCCTGGGGGCCTGGGCGGCTTCCGTCCTCCCTGGAGGGACCCCCCATGCCTGAAAGGTCCCGTCCCAGCAGGGGAAGTGCTGCTTCCACCTCCATCCCGGATGAATGGCTGGGCCCAGCCTCCCGGGAGACGCTTGGCTTCGTCCCCGAGTAGGAATGCCAACCCCCTCGCCACCCCGCAGCCGCAGCCAGAGAGGAAGGAAGAGGGGGCTGGAGGAGGAGGCGCGGGGTTGCCAAGCAAGGTAGTCACTGTGGCGGAGTCACAAAGGCCTCCTTGTGCCCCGTGGCAGACGGCCCCGAGGCAGAGCCGCCGTGGCTGCCTCCCAGGACCCAGCCTCCAACTCCACCTGGACTCGCCTCGCTCTTAGCAACCCGCAACCCGCGCCCGGCCGGGCTCCGAGGCCCCTGCTGAGGGCAGCCGGAGCAAGAGCACGCCGGGGAGGGTGCTGGCCTCGCATGTGGCTGACCCAAGTTCCATCCCAGGACCTCAAATGGTCCCCTGGGCACCGCCAGGAGTAATTCCCGAGTGCAGGGCCCAAAAGTAACCCCGGAGCATTGCCGGGTGTGACCCCAAAATAAAACAAACGAAGGCAGAGTCTTCTCTGCCTCCTCCCCAGAGGTGGGGGGTGTTGGGAGGGCCTGGGAGGCTCAAAGCTGTCTGACCATCAGACGACCTTCAGCTGACCTCCATCCTTTCCACAGTCAGCCTGGAAGAGCTGACTTTGGAAATGATGGTCCAAGACCCACATGAAATGCTCAGCATTGGGGGCTGGAGTGATAGCACAGCAGGTAGGGCGTTTGCCTAGCACAGTGGCGGACCTAGATTCGATTCCCAGCATCCCATGTGGTCCCCTGAGCACCACTAGGAGTAATTCCTGAGTGCATGAGCCAGGAGTAAGCCCTGTGCATCACCGGGTGTGACCCAAAAAGCAAAAAAAGAAAGAAAGAAAGAAAAAGAAAGAAAGAAAGAAAGAAAGAAAGAAAGAAAGAAAAAGAAAGAAATGCTCAGCGTCCCCTGGCTGTCCAGGAGAACGACAGCCAATGACAGGTGCTTGTATCCCCTTGGTAGAGAAAGGACAGTCTCGACCCCCACCCCCATTGCCCTCCCATAGCTGCTCCTGGCCAAGGCCCTTCTGTGCCCAGGAGCCATGAGCCCTTGGTGGCCTCCCTGACAGAGAGACTTGTCCCCTTGTCCTTGCCCCCGGGTGCCTCCCCACCCCAAGGGTTTACCCTCGAGTTCCAGCGGTCCTGCCCGCACTCCAGCGCCTGCTGGGTGGACATGTCACTACCCCAGGGCAGGCAGCTCGGATGACCAATGTGGTGTCGGTGACTCCTGCGCCCAGCACCCGACACCCCCGGGCAGACAATGCTGGCAGTGTCTGGGCCCTCCAGGGGACCAGCCGGGTTCTGTGTCACCGCCAGGAAACAGGCCACCTGAGCAGCACCTTTGTCTGCTGAGGAGGCAGCGGGCAGCTGGCCGGGGACACTGGGCTCCCGGGCAGCCCTGACACGGCTGGGGGACTCCAGGGATGAGATCCAGCCCGTTGGCGGGTGGTGTGGCTGCTATGGGGGGGCAGGAGCTTGGGCCCCTCACAGTCCAGGGACTAATCTCAGCACTTCCTCATAGGGTTGTTGGGAGGCGTCCATGGCGTAATGTACGTACGTGCTTGGCACCCGGCTGGCATGGAGCGGGGCTCGGGGACACTCCCTTCCCAGCATGGGGACACTCTGGGCTTCTGCTGAGTCTCATAACCCAGTCACTGTCCTGCGTGTATGTTCTGAGCACGGAAAGGGGCATGAGGATCCCTGAAACACACCAGCCCCTCCACCTGGTACCCCGGGAGCTCTGAGCTGATGCCCAGGGCAGGCTGCTTCCCCGGACAGCCCCCAGCCCTGCATGAGACCCCCACCCCCTTAAAGAAACCCTGTAGTTCCTAGGGACTCCAGGCAGGACCCTGACAGTGTGACTGCCCGTCCCCTAGATAGGAGGACCCCAGCTGGACAGTGCCTACAGAAAGCCTCACTTCTCTGGGCCTAGGGGAGAATCCTGCCCCTCCCTCACCTACAGCGCGCGCGCGCGCACACACACATGGCTGCTCCTCTGCCTGAGCCCTGGCCTGACAGTGCCTGCAGAGAATCTCACTTCCTCTGCCCCCCCCACCAGCTGCCTACACACACACACACACACACACACACACACACACACACACACACACACACACACGTGTTGCTGCTCCTCCGCCTGAGCCCTGGCCTGGTGCATGCAGAATGAGCACGTGCATTTGTGGGGTGCTCGGCGTGCCTGTCTGCTGCATGGGGGTGCAGGGGGAAGGGGTGCCGGGGCAGCTGCATGGCCTGGGCGGGACCCACTGCCAAGCACACCCGCTGAGCGCTTCGCAGCGCCTCGTGGCATGGCAGGAACATGGCGCCGGGTCATGTGCGAGCGTTCCTGTGTGTCTCTCTACACGTGTGCTGCTGTGTCGCTCTGTCTTGTCTCCCCTGTAGACGGGAAGCCCCCCTGAAACCACGCACCAGCGGGCACCCCGGGAAGGTGACGTCGAGACTTAGCCCAGCCCAATCTGGGGTTCCTGGTTCTGCTGCAGGACTCCTCCAGCCTGCAGCCCCTGCCGCGCGGGTGGGAGTTCGAGTGTCAGGGTCCGAGGGCGCTGTGGGCACCACAGTGAGCGAGCTGGACCCTCAGCCCCCAGCCCCCGGCGGCGCCACAGGGCCGGGTGTGCGTGAGGACACCCCGGGACTCTGACCCGGCCACTCTCAGCCGGGCGTCGGGACCCTGCTCAGTTTTCCGGAGAAGGCGCTGGGCCCGGGGGTCCTGCCAAGGAGAAGCCATGCCGGGCACCGGCGAGAGGATGACGTGGCCAGGGCCGGCCCTGCCCGCGGCCCCCCCAACCCACCCTCTCTCCTCAGCCCCTGGGACTCCGTCCATCCCGCCCCTCACCCGGACCCGCAGCCTCATGGCCATGTCCCTCCCGAGCAGCAGACGGACGCCCGCCGCGCCCCGCAGGTGAGTGTCCTTCTCCCGGCCCCGTCTCTCGGGGGGTGAGCAGCGGCCCCCTCCTGGCCGTGCCAAGCCCGGTTCTGTGATGGTTCTGTGAGACCAAGACCCTCAGATCTGGGGTCACCAACGCTCTAGCTGCACCCGGCGTGAGTGGAGGGTCCCAGGCTTCCTGGAACCCCCGAGTTTCACCCTGCGTGTCCCCCCTTCCACTCCTGTCTCAGTCTGTGCAGGACCCCTCCCTCTGGGCTGTGGGCACCCAAGTAATGAGGCCCCCTGGGAGCAGGTGCCCCTGTGAGCTGTCTTCTGGTTTCCATCTTGATCGCACTGTCTGTTCTGTCACCCCTGTCTGTGCACCCCCCTCCCCCTCTGCTTCTCTCCCCGGCGGTGACCCCAAGTGGGGGCCCTTGGGGCCGTAGTGGCCTGGCGGTGTTTGCCCAGTGCCCGCAGCTGTCCACCAGCCAGAGCGACCACCTGCCTCTTCTTCCCGCCTCCAGGCGCACGTCCCCACCTGTGAGCGTGCGGGACGCCTGCGGGGCCTCCACGCTCAGCAGCAGCAGCAACTCGGGCTCCTGCAAGGGCAGCGACGGCAGCCCCACGCCCAGGTAATGGCTGCCGAAGCCCGGGGCAGGGACCCCGCCCCCACTGGGGACGCTCACCCACAAGGGGCACTCGCTGCACCGCTGGGACTCTCCCGTCACTGTGTGACCGTCCATCACTGTGTGACTGTCTCTGTGGGACCATCTGTCTCCATGACTGTCCATCACAGTGTGACTGTATCTGTGTGGCTGTCCATCACTGTGTGACTGACTGTCTCTGTGTGACCATCTGTCTCTGTGACTGTCCTTCACTGTGTGACTGTCCATCTCTTTGTGACTGTCCATCACTGTGTGACTGTCTGTCTCTGTGGGACCATCTGTCTCCCTGACTGTCCATCACAGTGTGACTGTCTCTGTGTGGCTGTCCATCACTGTGTGACTGACTGTCTCTGTGTGACCGTCTGTCTCTGTGACTGTCCTTCACTGTGTGACTGTCTCTGTGTGACCATCCATCTCTGTGTGACTGTGTGTCTCTGTGTGACCGTCTGTCTCTGTGACTGTCCTTCACTGTGTGACTGTCCATCTCTTTTTGACTGTCCATCACTGTGTGACTGTCTCTGTGTGACCATCCATCTCTGTGTGATTGTGTGTCTCTGTGAAACTGTCTGTCTCTGTGACTGTCCTTCACTCTGACTGTCCATCTCTGTGTGACTGTCTAAATTTGACTGTCCATCTCTGTGGAACTGTTCAACACTGTGAGACTTGTCCATCACTGTGTGACTGTCCATCTCTGTGTGACTGTCCATCTCTGTGAGACTATCCATCACTGTGTGACTGTCCATCTCTGTATGACTATCCATCACTGTATGACTATCCATCACTGTGTGACTGTCCATCACTGTGTGACTGTCTCTGTGTGACCATCCATCTCTGTGTGACTGTCTGTCTCTGTGCGACCGTCTGTCTCTGTGACTGTCCTTCACTCTGACTGTCCATCTCTGTGTGACTGTCTAACTTTGACTGTCCATCTCTGTGGAACTGTTCAACACTGTGAGACTTGTCCATCACTGTGTGACTGTCCATCTCTGTGAGACTATCCATCACTGTGTGACTATCCATCTCTGTGAGACTATCCATCACTGTGTGACTCTCCATCTCTTTGTGACTGTCCATCACTGTATGACTATCCATCACTGTGTGACTGTCCATCACTGTGTGACTGTCTCTGTGTGACCATCCATCTCTGTGTGACTGTCTGTCTCTGTGTGACCGTCTGTCTCTGTGACTGTCCTTCACTCTGACTGTCCATCTCTGTGTGACTGTCTAAGTTTGACTGTCCATCTCTGTGGAACTGTTCAACACTGTGAGACTTGTCCATCACTGTGTGACTGTCCACCGCTGTGTGACTATCCATCACTGTGTGACTGTCTCTGTGTGACCATTCATTTCTGTGTGACTGTCCTTCTCTGTTGGACCATCCGTCTCTGTGGGACTGTTTGTCTTTGTGGAACCATCCATCTCTGTGTGACCATCTGTCTCTGTGGCTGTTCTTCACTCTGTGACTGTCCATCACTGTGTGACTGTCTAACTCTGACTGTCTATCTCTGGAGAACTGTTCAACACTGTGAGACTTGTCCATCACTTGTGACTGTCTGTGTGACCATCCATCTCTGTGTGACTCTTCTTCTCTGTTGGACCATCCATCTCTGTGGGACTATTTATATCTGTGTGACCATCTGTCTCTGTGAATGTCCTTCATTCTGTGATTGTCTCTGTGTGACTGTTCATCTCTGTGGGACTGTCCATCAGTCTGTGACTGTCCATCTGTGTGACTGTCTAACTCTGACTGTTCATCTCTGTGGAAATGTTCAACACTTTGAGACTTGTCCATCACTGTGTGACTGTCCATCACTGTGTGATCATCCATCTCTGTGTGACTGTCCGTTCTGTGAAACTGTCCATCACTGTGTGACTTCCATCTCTGTGTGACTCTTCATCTCTGTAAGACTGCCCATCTCTGTGTGGCTATCCATCTCTTTGTTACTGTCCATCACTGTGACTGTCCATCTCTTAGGAATGTCCATCTCTGTGTGACTGTCCATCACTGTGTGACTGTCCATTTCTGTGGGACTCCCTTATCACTGGCGTAACTCTCACCTTCACTGACCATGCGACCTGGAGCCAGGCACATCCCTCCGAGCCTTGGCTCCCATGTATGAGATGACCACAGGCACCAGCCCAGCGGCATGGAGCCCAGGGCAGTGACCGGAACCATGAGCCAAAAGATTGCCTTGAAAGTGGCCCGGGGTGCAGTGGTGGATGGGAATAATGGCATGTGTTACAGGAAGGCAGCTAGAGGAGAAAAGCAGGAGGCATCACAGGCAACAGGGAAAGAGGTGATGGGGGACCCCAAGATCATGAAGTCAGGGCTGGGAGGTAGCACCCCATCGTCATCCCCCAGGGTCGAAATCCAAGCTGAGGGGCAAGAGTGCATGGGCTTTGGGTTCAGTCACTTCCCCACTCTGAGTCTTATTTCCCTAACAACCCAACTCTGCAAGGTGTTGCTGTCTACACCGGCAAGCATTGTTGTCTACACCCGCAACCCTTGGCCTGCTGGGACACACATGACAGGTAGCACGCATGTGCAGTTCCCTCACCCGGTTGCCCTGGCTTGGCCCCACCCAGAGCCAGGGGCCTACAGGAGAGCCAGTGCGGGTTGGTTACTTTCACACCTTTTGCTCACAGTGTTTGAGACGGGATGGTCCCGACCTTCAGACTGTCCACTGAGCCCTGGAGGGGGCTTCTAGCACCACATCCACCACCTCAGGCCCCCAGCTCTGGGGCCCCTGAAGGCCTCACTGCAGACAGTGACTCAGGCCACGGAGAGGCAGGAGACTTGAGTTGTCTGTTTTCCTTCTCAGTTTTAGATCACAGCTATAAACACACGCATGCACACACACAGAACCAGGCATTTACTAGCATGTGTGGGCAATGCTGTTCCGGGCACTGGAGAAAAGCTGAAACAGTTACTGCCTCTCTGATCTTCTGCTGTTGCTAGTTTTATCCTGATTTCTTCACTTGGAAGTGAGGAGGAAAAACATTACTATTTTTTTTAGTGTTGCTGTTTTTCTGGTTGGTTGGTGTTTTTGGGTTTAGGGGGCACATCCAGCAATGCTCAGGGCTTACTCCTGGCTCTGTGCCCAGGGGGTCACTCCTGGGGGCGCTGCTCCAGGGACGAGTCACATGTGGTTTCAGTGATGAACTGGGATTGGCTGCAAATGCCTTCACCCCATACTTTCTCTTCAACCCTCGTTTTTGTTTGGGTGCCTGGGAGGACCTTATCTCATGTGTGCCCGAGAGTGCACACATGCATGTGTATGTGTATGTGTGTGTACCTATGTGTGTATGCACACATGTGTGGGCACGTGTGTGCGTGCGGGTGTGCACGCGGGTGTGCACGTGTGTTCGCACGTGTATATGCACATGTGTGTAAGTGTGTGCGTGTGTGTGTGTGTATGTGTGTGCGCGTGCACGTGCAGACATGGGCATGGGCTGGCGTCCTCATCCAGAGGGCACAGGGAGGTACAGAGGATGGGGGTCCACACTGACCGTGGACATGTCCTACAAGTGCTCCAGCCCCCGCCTACTTGCGTGCCCATAAGGGTGGGGTATGGGGCTGTGGGCACAGTCAGAGTGGGGACCACAGGGCGCAGCCCACAGACAGGGGGACTTTGGGGTGGGGGAAGGGAGCCCACTGCAGGGAGCCCGCATTCCTCCGCTCCGGGAGCAGCTCTGGGCCTGGATTCCCGGCATTGGTCAAGAGCCTGTGTGCAGACCCTATAGCGTGTCCCACACCCCTAACTTCAGGGTCCTGCTGCGAAATAAACTCCGAAGCACTGGAGTGTACAGGGCCACACATGGCACTGTGGCGGAAGCAGCTCAGCCCAGAGCTGTCTGGTGGCCACGAGAAGGGCTGCTTAGTTCAGCCCGTGTCCTCCGGGAGGCCCAGAGCCTGCAAGGCTGGCCCAGCCCCCGTTGGCTCCCTCCCACCGGCCCCTGCCCCCTTGCAGGCGCTCCATGAAGTACATGCTCTGCAGCGACAACCATGGCATCAAGCCGCCAGCACCTGAGCAGTACCTCACGCCGCTGCAGCAGAAGGAAGTCTGCATCCGACACCTGCGGGCCCGGCTCAAGGACACACAGGACCGGCTCCAGGACCGGTGAGTGGTGGCCAGGGCCGGGCCGGGAACTCCCAGCCACCCACTGTGGGTGGAAGGGGTGTCTTGGGTCACATCCAAACCCAGAGCTGCTCTCTCCTGCCCAGGGAAGCCCAGTCAGACCCCTTTTTTCCCAAAGCACCCAGCCCCTGGGTCCCTGCACACGGTGGCTGATGGGAGCTGTCGGTCCACCCATGCGTCCTCTCTTGTCCCCCTGGGCCCTTTCAAGGAAGGCGTTAGAGATCCAGGGGCACTCGTCCCCGCTCCCCTGTCCCACTAGGGGGCGACACCCCTTTGGTCTTTCTTTCTTTCTTTGCTTACTCCCAGAGGGTCACCCCAGGTCACTGGTGGGGGGGCCTTGAAGCTTTCATCCACCAGCACTAATAGACGACCTGGAATCAGGGACCCTTTTCTCCAGGCTCCTGCCTGGCCCCCGTTCCCAGGGGCCCAGCTAAGCCCAATCCTGGGCCATGCGGGTCACCGCTCACCCTCCTGGTTTCACCCTATCTGGTCTGGCTGCTCTGTCTTCTGAGGAAACTGTCATGGACTGTGTCCATTCATATGCTCAGCTGGCTGTGTGCCGGGCTGGGGGCACTGGAGGGGGGAATGCCCTCGGCAGCTGGGAAGACCCCCTCCCCCCCCAGCTACTTTTTCATTCATTTGGGGGTATTAGTGGGGTTTTTTTCCATTCTTTTTTTAAAAAGATTATTTTTAATGAATCACTGTGAGATTCAGTTACAGACTTATGAAGTTGCATGATTACGTTTTAATCAAACAATGTTCGAGTACCCATCCCTCCACCTGTGCCCATTCTCCACCACCAATGTTCCCAGTATCTATCCCTCCCTCCACTCCCACCCCTTCCCACCCCCACCCTGCCTCTGTGGCAGGCACATTCTCTCTTACTCTCTCTCTCCTTCAGGGTGTTATGGTTTGCAGTACAGGTACTAAGCAGCCATAATGTTTGGTCCATAGTCTGTTTTCAGCACCCATGTACCATCCCAAGTGAGCCCTCCAACCATCATTTACTTCGTGGTCCCTTCTCCATTCCAGCTGCCTTTTCGCCCAGCATATGACATCAGCTTCCAAGCCATGGAGCCATCCTCTTGACTCTTATCTCTACTATCCTTAGGTGTTAGTCTCCTATTATGTTACTTTTTATTCCACAAATGAGTGCAGTCATTCTATGTCTGTCCCTCTCTTTCTGACTCATTTCACTTAGCATGTTACTCTCCATGTCCATCCACTTATATGCAAATTTCATGATTTCATCTTTTCTGACAGTTGCATAGTATTCCACTGTGTAGATGTACCAAAGTTTCTATAAGGGGGTTTTGTTTTAGTTTTGGGTTTGGGGCCATACCTGGCAGTGTTCAGGGTCACTCCTGGCTCTGCACTCAGGAATCACTCCTAGCAGTGCTCAGGGTGCCATATGGGATGCCGGATATTGAGCCTGTGTAAGGCAAGTGCTCCCTCCTCTGTACTATCTCTCCAGCCCCTCATTTTTATTTTTTAAACCAGTAACAGGATTGGAGAAAGGACAGCAGGTAGGACACTTGCCTTGCATGTCTCCCCAGCAACCCACATGTTCTCCTGAGAACTTCCAGGGTGATCCCAGAGCACAGAGTCAGGAGTCAGCCCTGAGCACTGTCAGAAGTGACCCCAAAAATAAAACAATCAACAAACATAACTATAATAGGGGCATGCTGGAGGATCTCTCCATGGCCGAGCTCTTATTCTGCGTGCAGGGGTGGTGAGGGCAGGTTTGATCTACCTACTGCAGGGTATGAAATGCTGATCGCCACCCTGAGTTCAAAGCAGGGAGTAACCCCTGAGAACAACCAATTGTGGTTCAATAAAAATAAATAAAATAAAGTAGATCCAGAAAATTCTGTGACAGGACTAGGGATGTATTCAGTTCCCTGAAAACCTTCCACAGGCCCACTAACTGCCACCTAGCCCCCCCCAAACACACACACACACACACACACACACACACGTACATCCAAAACAAAACCCAAAACACTAACAGGTGTGGGGTTTTTTGTTTGTTGGTTTGTTTTGTTGTTGTTGTTTGTTTGCGGGCCATATGCAGCAGCGTTTAGGGCTTGTGGTCAGGAATCACTCCTGACAGGCCTGGGGGACCATAAAGGGTACCAGGGATGAAATGCAGATTGGTCACGCACAAGGCAAACACATACCTGCTGTACTATACTCTGGCCCCACACAGGACCAGTTTTTTGAGAGGAATTCTCATGCTACACAGTTCGCCTGTTTAAAGGTACAATTCCGGGGCCAGAGTGATAGGACAGTGTGTAGGGCATTTGCCTTGCATGCCGCCCACCCAGGTTTGATCTCCGTCATCCCAAGCACTGGCAGGAGTGATTCCTGAGTGCAGAGCCAGGAATAACTCCTGAGCATTGCTAGGTGTGTCCTAGCATCGCGGGATGTGTCCCAAAAAGCCAAAAAATAAACAGATAAAAGAGTACAATATGCTTCTAAGCATATTCATGTGATTATCTAATCCTATTTTCATCACTCGAAAAAGAAATTCCATGCCCAGTAGCAATCACAGCCCCCCTGGCCCCCACCTCTTCTGTCCCTGGCCACTGTTGCTCGTCTGTCTCTGTGGGTGTGTCCGTGTGGACTCACCAGGCAGGACACCTACAGAATGTCCCACCACGTCCCCTTCACCAGAGCTCTGCCAGCAGCCCATCCCAGTTGGGTGTTGAATACAGGAGACTGCAGGTGGCTGAACCTCTTGGTCTGTAGAACTGGGATTTCTTTTTTCTTTTTTTTTCTTTTTGGGTCACACCCGGCCATGCACAGGGGTTACTTTTGACTCTGCACTCAGGAATTACTCCTGGCAGTGCTCGGGGGAACATATGGAATGCCAGGAATCAAACCTGGGTCGGCCGCGTGCAAGGCAAACGCCCTGCCTGCTGTGCTATTGCTCCAGCCCTGGGACTTCTTCTTCCACCTTCCATCCCCTCCTCTGGGATGCCCCAGATCCACTCAGCCCTTTGCACCTGCGGAAGCAGACGGCCCACCTTCCGCTTCCCTTCCCGGGCAGCCCCAGGCACCATCTGTCCGCTTGGCTGCGGTCTGGGCAGGACGCCCTGTCAGAGCTGCCTTCTCCTCCACTCCTGGTCTCCTACCGGTCTGTCCTACGGGAGCAGGGTCAGTGCTTTCTGTGTCATACTGTCACACTGCTGGCAGCCTGAGAACCTGCCGTCGGCCAGGAGCTGCTCCCATTCGGTGCTTGCGTGTCTGTGGCCCCCACTTCCCGGGGTGTCCCTTCTCCCATTGTGCTTCCTTGGAGAGCCAGCCTGTCCCACCACCAGAGACCTGGGTGACACAAAGGCCTTCGCTCTAAGTAGATGGTGCAGTTCCTTCTCTTAAAATCACTCATCCTGGGCCAGGGGGGAGGAGCTCAAAGGGTTCACACACATGCCAGGGCCCTGATACAACTCCCAGCACCACTGAGGAGCTTCTCAAAAATGACCAAGAGGGGCTGGATCCATAGCACAGAAGGTAGGGCATTTCCTTTCACGCAGCCGACCCTGGGTTCAATTCCCAGCATCCCATATGGTCCCCTGGGCACCAATAGGAGAAATTCCTGAATGCAGAGCCAGGAGTAACCCCTGTGCATCGCTGGGTGTGACCCAAAAGAATATATATATATATATATACATACACATATATATATACATATACATATATATACATATATATTTATATACTGGATAGCCCTACAGTGGTAGGGCATTTGCCTTGCACACAGCCAGGCCAGCCGAGCAGGGTTCGAATATATATATATATATATATATATATATAGCAGATATATATAGCGAGCAGCCAGCCTGGCCGAGCTGGATTCGATTCCTCTGCCCCTCTCGGAGAACCCGGCAAGCTACCAAGAGTATCTCGCCTGCACAGCAAAGCCTGGCAAACTACCCATGACGTATTCAATATGCCAAACACAGTAACAATAAGTCTCAAAATGGAGATGTTACTGGGCCTGCTCGAGCAAATCAATGAACAACGGGAGGACAGTGTTTGACAGTATATCTAAAACCAAGGAACTTCTATTAGCACAGTTCCTTGCACACAGCCAACCTGGGTTGGATCCCTGGCACCCCTGATGGGCCTCCAAGCCCTGCCAGGAGTGATCCCTGAGCACAGAGCCAGGAGTAAGCCCTGAGTACCACCTGATGTGGCCTTCCCCTCAAAAAATACTAAAACTTTTTTTTGTGTGTGGGAGGTCACCCAGCGGTACTCAAGACTTAGTGCTGGCTTTGCTCAGGACTCACTCCTGGAAGGAACCAAGAAACAATATTTGATGCTGGGGATCGAACCCAGATCAGCCAAGCCAGCTCAGCACCTTCACCAACGCCTGAACTCTCCTCCCAAGCCTTAAACAGAGGCATCAGGGTTTTGGTGCCAGCGGCATCTGTACATAGAGAGTTCTCACACGCTAGGAAGTGGGCTTAGATGCCAGTGGTCTCCTGCGTGTTGGGTCCTGGCTGGGAAAGGGGGTGGCCCTGGCCTCCCTGTGGCTGGCCTTTCTCTCCACCTGGCTGAGACGTCCTCACTCCCCCTGCGCCCGGGCCCCTCTCGTCCCCTTCACTACAGAGAAGGCAGGAGGGTCGGGCTGTGGGTGTGAGCCGCGCGGGCGTCCGTGTGCTTGCAGGGACACGGAGATCGGCGACCTGAAGGCGCAGCTGTCGCGCATGCAGGAGGACTGGGTGGAGGAGGAGTGCCACCGCGTGGAGGCCCAGCTGGCCCTGAAGGAGGCGCGCAAGGAGATCCGGCAGCTCAAGCAGGTCATCGACACCGTCAAGAACAACCTGCTGGACAAGGACAAGGGGCTGCAGAAGTACTTCGTGGACATCAACATCCAGAACAAGAAGCTGGAGACGCTGCTGCACAGCATGGAGGTGGCCCAGGACGGGGCGGCCAAGGAGGACGGCGGCGGCAGCAGCGGGGCCGGGGAGTCCGCGGGGGGCTCCCCGGCCCGCTCGCTCACCCGCAGCTCCACCTACACCAAGCTGAGCGACCCGGCCGTGTGCGGCGACCGCCCGGGGGTCCCCGGCGAGGACGGCCCCGACAGCGGCTTCGGCACCACCGAGGACACGCTGAGCCGCACGGACGGCCTGGAGGCCAGCAGCCTGGTGTCCTCGGGCGTGGACTGCGGGCCGGACGAGGCCTCGCTGCACGGCTCCTTCAGCCTGGGCCCCCGCTTCCCCGCCAGCAGCGCCTACGAGAAGCTCCTGTGCGCCATGGAGGCCGGGGTGCAGGTCAGCTGCATGCAGGAGCGCGCCAGCCAGACGGACTTCATGCCCTGCCAGCCCGACCTGGACGCCCTCCTGGAGAAGGTGGCCAAGGCGCAGGCGTGCGGTGCGGACCCCGCCGCCGCCGAGGCCGGGGACCGGTGCCCCAAGGCGGAGCCGCGCGGCCCGGGGCCCAGGGACGCCAACTCCACCGTGGTGGTGACCGTGGGTGAGGACCCCATGCAGCCCATCATCACCCAGGGGCCCACGGCGCTCCGGCCCGGCGCCGCGCCCAACCCCGGCCCGTCCGTGAGCGTGGCGTGCCCCGACGACGAGGAGGCGGCGGCGGCGGCGGCGGAGGCGGGCGCGGCCGAGAAGGAGCCCAGGAGCTACTGGAGCCGCCACTACATCGTGGATCTGCTGGCGGTGGTGGTGCCCGCCGTGCCCACCGTGGCCTGGCTGTGCCGCTCGCAGCGCCGCCAGGACCAGCCCATCTACAACATCAGCTCCCTTCTGCGGGGCTGCTGCACCGTGGCCTTGCACTCCATCCGCAGGATCAGCTGCCGCTCGCTGGGGCCCCCGGGCGGCTCCCAGCTCTGAGGGGCCCCACCCCTCTACCCCTCTACCCTGCTACCCCCCTATCCCCCCACCCACGCCACCCCGCCCCGCCCCGCCCCGCGGCAGCTCCAGGCCCGACCACTGATTGTAGGGGCGTTTCTTTCTCTCCCGCCTTCCCTGGGGGGCAGAGGCGGGTTTTTATTTGAGTCTGGGGCTCTGGGAGCTGTTCTTTTTTTTTCTTTTAATTTTTTTTTCCAGGCGGTAACCACGTGGTGGGGCAGGACATAGGGGTCAGGCAGGCAGCCCCCAGAGAGAAGGGACCAGCGCGGAGGCGGGGAAGGCACCCTGGTGGGACACGTGGCCCCAAGAGGGTGGCCAGACCCCAGCCCTGCCCGCCCTGCCCCCAGCGGAGCTCGTGGGTCCCCTAAGCCCAGGAGGTTGGCCCGGAGGAGCCCCGGTCCCCACCCTCACACCCCACCTTCTCGCCCAAGCCGCCCCCTGTCCAGCCCAGGTCTCGGGGCCAGTATTACCCCTCAGATGGAGGCAGGCACAAGTCCTCCCCGACCCCAAGCTTTTCATTTTTTTTTCAGCAGGGTTTGGGCCGGCTGGGGCTCCCCACTTCGGGGTCCCGAGGTGCAGTTGGGCCACAGGCTGGAGGAAAGGGCAGGATGAGGCGGAGGCTTGGAGGATTTCGTGTTTGTCTCTCGTCTGTCCCCCCCACCTCCACCCCCAGGGCCGTTGCTGGCCTCCTGGGCACATCGCTTCCTCCTCTGGGGAGCTGAGCCCGACTGGGAGGAGGGAGGCGGGGGGTCCCCACAGCTGGACTCAGCAGTGCTCTGCTTGCTAGAAACGCCAGACCCCTCCCAGCTCCCCCCCCCCAGAGCACACCCCACATTTCTTGGGCTGGGGGCCAGGGGGTGGGGCCTCAGGTCAGACATCCACTTTGCACTCAGTTCCCTACGGGGGCTTGTTGCTCCCACATCCCAGGGTGCCCCCGTCGGGAGGCTGCCTGCCGGCCAGGATGAAAGCTCCTCGACTTCAGGCCTGTCTGTCTGCGGGGGCAGGAGACGGGGCACTCCTGTGAAGTGGGGATTGGAGCCGAACTGCTCCTTCCGGGTGAAGCCGCGTGGGAGACCTGGGGCGCGTGGTCGGCGGGAGCTCCCCCCTCCAAGCTGCCGACACGGACGCGTCGCCTTGACCCTGGGAGCCCCAAGCCATCCCCCACTGTCCCGGTTCCCGGCTGCTGTCCAGAGGTTCGGCCCATCTTGAGCGTCTCCCTCCTCAGGCCTCAGGCGACTGTGTTTCTCTGCCGAGGTTGCTTGCTCACGATACCCCCCCCACCCCGCACCACCCCGCTGCGCCACCCCTCCCATGCCCGCAGCTCAACTGGGTGGGGGGCACCCGCATGTCCCCAGAGAGCCAGCGGCCAGCCCGGCCACGGAGCACACGCCCCCTCCACCTCGAGCTTCATGCCTCCAAAGCCGCCCCCGCCTTGGTCCTGACTGCACACCAGCCAGCCATCCTTCGCAAAACATCCCCCCTTCCACCCCAGGACCGGCCAAACCCGCCTAGCTGGGGGGGACCCCCGGGACCTGGTTGTGCTGTGAAGGGGGGCTCTGTGCCCAGCCCATTCCAAAAACCCAGCCCTGGCCTGGCCCGGCGTCCTGGGCTTGCTCTCCCGCCGCTGCGTGGTGTCGACTCAGAAACTAAGCTTTGCCGAGGAAATAAACGTGCGGCTCTCTTTGGCAACGTGGAATCTCTGTCTTTCACCTCGGGAATGTCGTCGTCGTCATCATCATCGAGCTGTGTGACCATCGCCCTGCTCCTACTCCCCCCCCCCCCCCCACAGTCCTGCCGGCGTCTTACTCTGTGGCCTTCCTGCTGTGGCCTGTGCTTTGGTGGCCGTGGTTGGTGTTCTTACTGTGGACGGAGCAGTCACTGCTGCAGGTCCAGGGGCCTGGAGCGGGGTCGGGGGGTCGAGGCGAGGGTCTGAGGCGGGGCTCTATGCTGGCCCCAGCCCCCCTTGCCCAGAGTGCCCGGGGTAGGGGGCCCCCAGCAGGTTTTTTTCTCTTGCCAGTGGAGACGGCTCCCAGCCCCTTCCGCCCGTGACCCAGGGCTCCTGTGTGTGTCTGCGTCTGCGTGAGTCTGTGCGTGTCTGTGCGTGTTCTCCTTTCCGCATCTATGCAAAAGGTGCAGCCTGGCCGGGTGGGGGCACAGCGCCTGCTGGCTCAGGCTTCAGCCCTGCCACTGCAGGGCCCACACTCGGGGGCTGGAGGCCAGGCCAGGCCCAAGGTCCCTGCTACTGCTCAGCCTCCAAAGCGTCCCTCGCCCTCCTGCCTCGGACCTCCTCCTGCCAGCCGGGACCTCACGTCCTGCCCTCAGCTTCAGGAACAGAAGCCTTGGGGCCTGCCCCCTCGCCCCCAGCCTCGGGCCCCGAGCTGATGGGCTCCAAAGGAACCCCATTCCCAGGAACCGTCTTCTGGACCTCCGCTTCCCCGGGGCCGGCAGCCAGGGGAGCTTGTTCTCCGCGGCCCGGCCTCAGTCAGCCTACATGCCTAGCGCCAGGCTGCGGCAGGAGTGAGGTGGAGAGGGGCACACCAGGCTCCCGCCGGGTTTATTCCAAATATCTCCCCAGGGGGAAGACAGCTTTTCACCCACTGCCCTTCCCAGTGGCCGCTGGCACTGGGCAGGGTCCATGTGACAGCGCCTTGAAGGGGGGCCTTGTCAGGGTTCTCAAGCAAAAGCCCCCAGAACTCACACCCCCCTCTCTGACCTGTGGGACCCCACAAACGGGTCACAGTGCACTCATCTTAGACCATCCCCTTGACAGAGAATTCAGGGGATACAGGCGAGGGGAGGTGGGGGGGTCTTCACTTCTGTCTCCTTCGTCCTTTTGTTCAGCCAGAGTTGTACCCACGGCGCTCGGCTCTGAATTAAAGCATGGAAACACCTGCTCTGGTTGTGTCTTCTTTCTGAGGGCAGGAAAGGGCGGCTCACACACGCACGAACACACACACACAGACACATATGGACTCATACACATGAACTCACACAAATATACATACAAACACACATTCATACAACAGACACACATACACACATACACAAATATGCATACATTCACACAAACATTCACACAGGAACTCACTCATAACAGCAACTCACATAAATATACATACACTCACACAAGCACACATTCATCTACACATTCACACACACGTGTATATTATGAACATGCACGCACACAAATATATTCTCACAAATAGACATATACTCTCACACATACACTGTCACTGTCACACTGTCCTCTCTTTGTTCATTGATTTGCTCGAGCGGGCCCAGTAAAGTCTCCATTTTGAGACTTGTTGTTACTGTGTTTGGCATATGGAATACGCCACGGGGAGCTTGCCAGGCTCTGCCGTGCGGGCAAGATACTCTCGGTAGCTTGCCGGGCTCTCCGGGAGGGGCCTGGCAGGGGAGATACCATGATCACACACATACATATTCATACATTCACACACACTCACACACAAACACATTCATATACACTCAAACTCATGCAACACACACAAATATACAAATACACTCACACACACATACATGTACTCAAACATACACACATGCACTGACTTACATTCACACATATAAACATACAGACACACACACATACACATGCACTCAAATGCAGATAGAAACACATTCATATACTCACACTCATATGCACATTTACTCACATATACACACATGCAATCACATAAGTAAACATACGCATATGCATACAAACATGTACTCATGTGTCCACACACTCTGGACAGTGTCCAAAGGTTCACTCTGGGCAAAGGGACCCTCCGAGATTTTTCCAAGGTCGGGAAGCCTGAAAATTTGCCCAGAGCAGAGGGGCTGCGAGACGACACACACCACCGCTGGCACCCCCAGGCCAGCCCACCAGCCCTGTGAGCGTACCCCCATTCCATTCACCACAGGCACAGGAGCAAGCCGGAGTGAGATGAGGGGCAGGGCAGGCGCCAAAACTTCTGCCAACCCCAGCCCAAAGCTACCAGGGCTGCTCGGCCCCTGCTGTCCTGCTGCCCGCCCTGCGCCCCACTGGCCTCCAGATTCACTCAGTGAAGGGCAGGGCCACCCCAGCCCTGGTCCTGGGAGCGAGGACCCAGAACCTTCCACTGCTCTGAGAAAGGGCTTCTGTGCCCTTCAAGTCGCTTCTCCTTATTCGAAAGAAGTGAAGGGTTGGAAGCGCATGCGAAGAAAGAGGAAAGGAGAAAGGGAAAACGTTTCACGAGACTCTATTTCTGTTCTTTGGAAATGGAGCTGTTTTTCTGGCTGAGGCAAACTCTTGCCAGGGAGGGGCTGCGCCCACAGTGTGACTGCGGCTGCAGCTGCAGCGTGGCTGTGGCTGGAGTGTGGTTATGGTTCAAGTGTGGCTATGGCTGTGGCTCAGAGCATGGCCGCAGCCTGACCCGACTCCGGCCAGGACCCCGCGGCCTGTTGAGTCCAGCAGGTCGAGCCCCGGCTCCCAGCACGCTGTCCTTCGGGGGGCTCAGACGTCAGGGACAGAGCGGTCCATGGTGTGCTGCAGCAGGGTCGGCGACAGCCTGGGAGAACAAGAGGAAACTGAATACTGAGCGCAGGGCTGCCCGGGCTCCCCACTGCTGAGGAAGGGGAAGGGGAGTGAGGGAGGGAGGGAGAGGAGGAGGAAGAGGAGGAAGAAGAGGAGGTGGAGGAGGAGGATAGGAGGGTATGAAAGAGGGAAGGGAGTGGTGTGAAGTGTGGAGGGAAAGGGGGAATGGAGGGGCTCGGGGGGGACATGGAAAGGTGTGAAGGGGTGTGAAGAGAAGGGCATGGAGGGGCACACATGGAGGGGCACAGAGGGCGAGCATGAAGGGGCCCGAAGGGGGCGGGTACTGAGGGACGCACCAGGGAGGGACGCTCACCTTTTGACCATGTGCTCATAGATGACAGTGGGGATGATGGTCAGGGTCACGACCTGCCCCGTGGCAGCCAAAACCTCTGTAATCTCTTTGTCCTGCAGAGGAGACAAGTGAGGTGTCACCGTGAAGGCTGGGATGACCCTGAGCCCTGACCCCAGCTCCAGGGCGAGGTCACCCCGCCGTGGCACCATGCCCACACCCAGCTCTGGCTGCAAAGCACCAAGGGAAGAGCCGCAGGCTGAGGGTGCAGCATCCTCCCCCGGCCAGCCTGAGCAGAAGGCCTCAGTTTCCATCCTGCTGACCCGACAGCCCGCAGGGAAACGGGGAACCAAGGCTTGGAAGAGTGGGTGTGAACCAGGCGTGATGGCCATGGCAGAGGGCCCCTGGCCCTTGAGACCTAGAGACCCAGAGAACCCCGGCCTGGTCCACGGCTCTTGCTCGGACCTGGGCTGAAACAGGAGAAGTGGTGCTAGACAATGCCTCAACCATCTGAGGCGCTAGACGGGCCCTGGGAGGGATGATCAAGCTCCAGGCTCACAGCATTGGGACAAGCACGGTCCTCGGACACTGCTTGGCAGGAAGTGCCAACAGCCGCCACCAGAAAAAGGAACCGGTGGCCTCCTGGGAAGGAGCCCCCCTCCCCCCATGGTCATGTCCATGAAGGCTGCAGCATAGTGTGCCCTGACCTCACTCCTGCCCCGGAGAGCAGCTGCTCAGAGGCATGGCTGTCCCCCGAGGGCTAAGGATTGTGGGGCCTCTCTAGAGCTTTGTGCCTGGCACCCAGCAAGGGGACGGGGGTGCAGCAGGAAGGAGCTGAGGGCTGGAGCGACAGTACAGCAGGTAGGGCACTGGCCTTGCATGCGCCAAGCCAGGCTCAATCCCGGCACCTCAGGTGGTGCCCTGAGCAGCATCAGGAAAGATCTCTGAGCACAGAGCCAGGAGTAACCCTAAGCTCCAGCCCTCCCCCCCAAAAAAATGTGGTACCCAGAGGAGAGGGAACCACCTCCAACAGCAGCTACACCCCCCTCCCCACCCAAGGCTGTCCTGAGCATCCTCTAGAACCGGTCCTCCAGCTGCTCCTCCTGGCCTCTGGGGCCAGAACCTGCCTCGCTAAAGCCCCCATGAATCTCCCGGGCATCTCCCGAGCACTTCACACCTGCCCACTCCAGCTCTGCATCCCTTTGCTCTGTCCCCAGCCCTCGCTGCACAGGCGCACGAGGGGGGGGGGGGGGGCAAAAGGAGGCTGGGAAGGGGCGGTGGCCACACACACGAACATTTCTCTACCCTGGGCCCCGCCCCCCCCAGACCCTGATTCTGTGTGCAGGGAGGCTGCAGATGCTACCTTCATCCCGATGACGTTCTGCCCGTTCACCTCGCAGAGGTAGTGGTTGGTGAGGAGCCCGTTGCGGGCGGCCGAGCTGCCCTTCACCACCGAGCACACCTTCCCCTTCTTGATGACGAAGCCCAGGTGGCCGGTGCTGTCCCTGTGCGTGGTGACCGTCCGCTGGAAGGGCCTGGCAGAACGGGGACTGTGTGAGTGGGCCTGGGATATGACTGGGGACCCACTCCCCCCCCACCCGCCACTGCCACAGGGGCCGGTTGCTCACCTGTCGCGGACGACCATGACGATCTTCTCAGCGGATGCCTTCTTTATGGCCCGGTGGGCTTTGTCCTTGCTCCACCCAGCACAGTCACGCCCATCGATCTGCAGGATCTGGTCCCCAAAGCGCAGCCCCACCAGGGCCGCGGGTGAGTTGGCCTGGACCAGCTGCACGAAGAGGCCCTGTGGGAAGCCGGACATGGCAGTCAACGCCCTGCCTGCACCCCGTGTCCACACCGTGGCTGGCCTCCCGCTGCCCCCAGTCCCTACAGAAAAACAGCAGCTCTGCCTGGCTCCGAGTTGCCCAGCTTTCCCCGGGAGCAAACACTCCGGGCCCAGGGGCTGGGAAGCCAGTGAATCAAGACCTCGACCTTGGCTGTACCCCTAAACGCTGGCTGCATCGGGGCGGGCAGTGGGTCAACCCATACCCCAACTTCCGCTCTCTACATCCAATGCCTGGAAGCCCTGTGACCTCGGGGACAACAAGCAACGGGGAGACTTGGAGTCACACGAGCCCAAGAGGGTCAGGGGCAGGTCCCAGCTGGGCCCGGAGGACAGCGCTAGCACCTGAGGTCAGGAGCCGGGCTTGAGGGTTGGGACGGACCTTCGCATAGTGTTGGGTGATACGGGTTTGGGCTAGGGGTCAGGGCTCCTGGGCAGTCCAGGGGTGCGGGCGGTGCTAGCCAGGACCTGCCAGGTCTCCGAGGGGCCCCCCTCCCCCCACCCTCACCCCCAAGCCCTACCTGGTCGATGGGCTGCAGTCGCAGCCCCGTCTTGCCCCTCTCATCCTTGCACAGGTGGATCTCGCGCACCCCCGGCTTGATCTCTGCTCGCCGCACGCCCAAACTATTCCCTGACACCGGCGCTACCATCAGGCCCTGGGCCGCCATCTGCAGAGAATCAAGAGGTTCAGCTAAGCCCTGAGGTGGGAAAGGAGGACGGAGTGGTCCCCTGGAGTGACCCAGCCCAAGACCACACACTTCTCCACCCAGTGAGAGGAGAGGTGGCTCCCTGCGGCCACTAGGGGGCGACAGAGCCAAAGTGCCTGAAAGAGAACCTGGAGGAAAATGAAGGGGGCTGAGGGGAGGTACCCTCATTTCCCCAGGCAAAGCGATGTGTGAAGGAGACAGACCCCTTTGGTATCCACTTAAAAATCAGGAGAAAAAAATCTTAGCTCACAGTGAGCCATGGGGAGAAAGTTTGATTTTTTTGTCTGAAAAATAAATGAAGAAAAAAAGAAAAATGTGGGGCTGGAGCAATAGCACAGCGGGTAGGGTGTTTGCCTTGCACACGGCCGACCCGGGTTCAATTCCCAGCATCCCATATGGTCTCCTGAGCACTGCCAGGAGTGATTCCTGAGTGCAAAGCCAGGAGTAACCCTTGAGCATTGCCAGGTGTGACCCAAAAAGAAAAAAGAAAAGAAAAGAAAAGAAAAGAATAAAAATGAATAAGCAGGAAGAAAGCAAGGAGGTCCATATGAATCACTCCTGTTAAACACGCATGGGAAGCACTAACTATAAGAAAAGGAAATAGGGACCAGAGCGACAATACAACAGGTAGGGTACTATCCCCGGCATCCCATATGGTCCCCTGAGCACTGCCAGGAGTAATTTCTGAGTGCAGAGCCAGGAGGAACCCCTAAACATCCCTGGGGGTGGCCCAAAAATAAATTAAAATAAAAACAAAAAAGGAAATGAAAGTCATGCAGGTAGAAAAAGGAGCAGGAATTTTTTCTACTTACAAATGATATGACAGTATACTAGAAAATTCCAAGGAAACTACAAACTATTTTCTTCCAAAACCAAAACAAGACAAAAAAATAAACCAACAAAATTATTTAAGACCCCCCAAAATTAAGTTGTTGATTCTATTGAAATAAATTAATGTAGCAAAATAATAATCATAATAAAAGAGCAAGAACAACTCAGCAGAGACAAAAGAATCTCTTCAACAAATGTAGGATGTTTTATATGTATATACGTGTAAAAATGACAAGGCACTGGTAAAAGATCATTTAAAGATCTAAATTATTGAAGAGGTCATTTATACTCTTCAATTTAAAAAGTAGAGTGGAGACTCGAGACATGGCCCAGATGGCAAAGTGCTCGCTTCACATGCTGCTGGCCTGGGTTCTATCCCCAACACTTAAGATGGTCTCATGAGCCTATCAGGAGGGATCCCTGAGCACAGAGCCAGCAGTAAGCCCTGAGCATGACCTGGTGTGGCCCCAAAACCAAATCAAAAAGAAAAGAAGAGAAAAAGCAAAGTCAATGTGTCAATTGTCCCCAAATTGATATACTAACATGTCAATTTTTTATTAAAATCTCTACAAGATGATTTATAGATACAAGCAAGGTTAATCTAAACTTTATGTGAAGAAAAAAAAGAGCTAGAATAAATAAAGCAATTCTGACAACAAAGAGGCAAGTGAGAGCAATCATTCTACAACATTCTGAGATTCATGATAAAGGACAGAATCAAGACAATGTGGTATTGGCAGCCCTCTGGATGGATGGCAGACCCACATCAGAACGGAAAATGCTGAAACAGCCTCACACAAACAGGCCCCTGCTCTCTATAAGAAAAGCAAGCACTTATAAGTGGATAGTCATGGAGAGTATCGTGCTAAGTGAAATGAGTCAGAAAGAGAGGGACATAGATAGACAGAGATATAGAAGGACTACTCATTTGTGAAGTATAAAATAACATAACATGGGACTGACTCCCAAGGACAGTAGACACAAGGGCCAGGAAGATTGCTCCATAGTTGGAAGCCTGCCTTATGAGCTGGGAGAGAAGGCAGCTGGAATAGAAAAGGGATCAATAAGAAAATGATGGTTGGAGGGATTGGTTGGGACGGGAGATGTGTGTTGAAAGTAGATTAAAGACCAAACATGATAGCCTCTCAGTATCTGTACTGCAAACCATAATGCCCAAAAGTATAGAGTATGGACAAAATTGTCTGCCATGGAGGCAGGGGGAGGGTGGGAAAGGTGGAAGTATACTGGGAAGATTGGTGGTGGGGAATGTGCACTGGTGGAGGGATGGGTGTTTGACCATTGTGTGATTGTAACTCACACATGAAAGCTTGTAACTATTTCATGGTGATTCAATAAGGAAAGAAAGAAAGAAAGAAAGAAAGAAAGAAAGAAAGAAAGAAAGAAAGAAAGAAAGAAGAGAGAGAGAGGGAGGGAGGGAGGGAGGGAGGGAAAGAAAGAAAGAAAGAAAGAAAGAAAGAAAGAAAGAAAGAGAAAGAAATATAGAAAGAAAGAGAGAAAGAAAGAAAGAAAGAAAGAAAGAAAGAAAGAGAGAGAAAGAAAGAAAGAAAGAAAGAAAGAAGGAAGGAAGGAAGGAAGGAAAGAAAGAAAGAAAGAAAGAAAGAAAGAAAGAAAGAAAGAAAGGAAGGCAGGCAAGCACAGGGGCTGGAGTATAGCACAGTGGGTAGAGCACTTGGAGTTGAATGCAGCCAACCCAAGTTTGATCCCCAGCACTCTCTATGGTCTCCCTGAGCCCCTCTAGGAGTGATCCCTGAGTGCAGAGACAGGAGTAAGCCCTGAGCATCATGGTGTGGTTAAAAAAAAAAAATAGAAGAGCAAGAACAACCCGGTGGAGACTAAAGAATCTCTTCAACAAATGGTTGAACATCCACAGGCAGGACTAATCTAAACCTAAACCTAAATTATAACCTAAACCTCATACCTTTTACAAAAATTTATTCACACAAGATTATAAAGTTCAATGTAAACTTGAAATGACAACTGTTTTAGGAGAAAATTACGGGAAATTCTTCAGGACCTAGGGCTTGATGAAAGCCTTATACCAAAGTATGCGCCAGAAAAGAGAAACACTAACCAATGGGCCTCACCGAAGTGTACAACTTTCCTTAACACTGGGAAGAGATATTGGCAAAAACACCGCCCACAAAGAGCTCGCAAATAAACAGCTCTCGAACCTGACTTTAAAAACCAAGCCAGCACCAGAGAGAGAGTCCAAAGGACTCAATCGTATGTTTTTGTTGGGGCTTTTGTTGATTTATTTGGTTTTGTTTGTTTGTTTGTTCTGGAGACACACCCAGTGGTGCTTGGGACTTACTCCTGGCTCTGTGCTTAAGGATCACTACTGGTGTTGCTCTGGGGGACCATATGGGATGCCGGGGATCAAACCTGGGTCAGCCACGTTCAAGGCAAATGCCCTACCTTCTGTAACCCCATAGGCTGAATGCACTGATGCCCTTACTTTTTGGAGCAAAGACGGATTCTATCGATAGATTTAACCAATCTATAAACCAACTTATAAACAGTGTTGACACTGGATTACAGCAGCACCTTCTTTACTTCATGTTTGGGCCTCACAACCTGACTATCAAGGGGATCGTTCTGGAGAAACAGCCCAGAACATCACCCACTCCTCTCCAGCCTCCACCCTCGACACGCTCACAGAATCCTCTTTGCTGTTTTGGCAAGATCGACAGCGACCCTTTGCAACCTCTGCTCAGGGAGAGAGGCTGGAGACCAGGATGCTGACAGATGCACACAGAGGGGCTCACTAGAAGGGGCCCGGGGGGGGGGGGGGGGGCACATGGTCCACGTGTGAGTATTTGGTGAGAGGTTTATTTCGCTCCCCAAAGTAAGGAGGGCAGAAAGCATTGCTGGGTCATGTGGGGACCTGAGATGGGTGACAAACAGCCAGCCCTTGTGAGAACCTTCAGGCTCAAGCTGGGTCTCACACCCTCCATTGCCAGGCAGCTAAAGGTCAAAGGGCAGGCAGTGACACTTCAACCTCAAAGTCTCAAAGTCTAGGGAAAAACCGTGAACCCCACCCCATGTTTAATGGAATTTCCAGAAGAAAAGTGTCAAAGGCAGGAAGATGGCTCGGAGGACTGCGGAACATGCTGTGTATCTGAGAGACCCAGGCTGGACCCAGGAAGGAAGGAAGAGGGAGGGACAGAGGGAGGGAGGGAAGGATGGAAGGATGGAAGGAGGGATGGAAGGAGGGAAGGAGGGAGGGAGGGAGGGAGGGAAATATGCACCAAAATGAAAAGCATCAATAAAAAAAACAGCCATGGAGATGCCCAGGAAAGAAATGATTCAGGTCTATTGAAACCGACAGACCAAGACGGAGGAAAACCAGAACAATCCGTGAGCTGTCAGCCAGGAGACCAATACGTACACTGGCACCATCTGGAGTCTGAAGCAGGTTCTGCTGGACTTCTTGGCTGGTGAGGGAAAGACCCATATAATTTTCCAGTTCTGCCAGGTTTGGGTAGAGAACTGATGGGAGCGAAGAAAGAGGAGGCTGTTACTCACGGGCTCGGCCACATCCTCCGGTGCTCAGGCGTTGGCTCATTTTTGTGAGGAACCGGGACTACGTCCATTTATTGCCAGGAACACAGCATGCCCCCGAGTAAGCTACGCTTCTCCCCCAGTGGCCCTCGATGGTGAGGTGGGCCCTCGCCTTAGAAGGTGGGGGGCAGGGCTGGAGCAATAGCACAGTGGGTAGGGCATTTGCCTTGCACGTGACCAACTGGGATTCGATTCCCAGCATCCCACATGGTCCCCAGAGCACCGCCATGAGTAATTCCTGAGTGCAGAGCCTCGAGTAACCCCTGAGCATCGCCAGGTGTGACCCAAAAAGAAAAAAAAGAAGGTGGGGGCCACAGAGACGTCCGGGGTGTCTGAGCCTGTCAGCCCCCGCACCCCCAGCACTGCTGAGTGAGGAGAGGAGAGGGATGGCCACAGAGACAAGTCACAAAGTGGCATGCCCTGATCTCTAGAGCCTCTGGCCCCCCACACTGCACCCTGCAAGCCCCCAGCTCCGCCAGGCCCAAGCACGAGCCGCCAGGCCCACACTGGTGAGCGAAGTACCAGTGAGGGAACTCATGGGTTTCCGCCCCGTCTGCATCGGGCAGAACCGTTTCTCGGTGTCCACAACCATTTCTCTGTGTTGGGGACCCTGGCCTGAGCAGGGCCTGGGACACCCCAGGAGAAAGAAAAAAGTCTGAGTCCCAGGTAAGGGGGTTGCCTTTCTCCACAGCTTTCTGGGGATACCGAGTCCCCTCCCCACACACACACACTCTGGGGTTCAGGTGAGACTACGGGTGACTGACACTGGCACTGCGGCCCCGAGCATGTGTGCTCTCCGCAGGTTTCACCCCAGGACTGCGAAACGAAAACACAGTGGCAAGGATAGAGGGTGGTTTGCTCCCCTAGGGCCTGTGTCAAGATTTCCCCAACCACTCTAAGGCCATCTTGGGGGACCTCAAAGATGGGGGGGTCAAGTCAGGGTGGTTGGTGGTCACTCAGCTCAGTGGGTCCCTAAGGGTGGAGTGGAATGTGTATGAACACCCCCCCCCCACACACACACACACACGTACACGTCGGCAGCCACGAGGCAGCCCTGAGACGGGTAGGAAACAGGCTGTGTCCTCAGGGTCTGAACCCTCGATCCCCAATTCATGCCCTACAACTGGGATCCTCTCAAGAGACCATCTAAGTCCCAACAAGGCTGACTGGCAGAGAGAGGGGGGTCATGGAATAAATGTTCAGATTTTCCCAAAATTGGTGAAGGCTGGAGTGATAGTACAGGGTGATAGTACAGCGGGAAGGACGCTCACCTTACATGCGGCCAACCCAGGTTTGATTCCCAGAATCCCATCGGGTCCCCTGAGCACCACCAGGACTGATTCCTGAGTACAGAGCCAGGAGTGACCCCTGGGTATCGCTGGGTATGGCCCCCACTAAAAACAACCAAGTTAGCGAAACCCTCAACCCCATAAACTTGGAGGTGGGGCCTCTGAGAAGGTCATTTAGGTTACATGAGACCCTCGGGGTGGGGCTCTGGGCTTATAGAACCTGCGTCCTTACGGGAAAGACACGGAATGCACACTGTCTCCCTGCACCCCACTTCCGGGCGTGTGAGGGTGCGAGGGGGGGGAGGCCAGGAGAGACATCACCAGCCACCACCTTCAGCCAGACCACGAGCTCTGCAGCGTGAGACACACCTGTGGCCTCAGCCCATTGAGCAGACAGATCCGTGGGGTTCTGGCCCCTTCTTTCTGTGACAGGAGCTCCCTGGCACTCCTCAGCTGTCCTCCACTCTCAGCCTGGCAGGGAGCCTGGCAGGTGGGCGTGACATTCTGATCCTGGGGTCACAGGAGCTGGGGTCTCCCGAAAGGGGTTGGCATACGGATGTGGACCAGCGCCCACCACTGACATCAGAGAGGGACCCTCTGTGCTGGTACCAGACAGGCATGGGGATTAGGCAGAGAGGGAGGGGGGACAGCTTGGACCTGGGGGGAGAGAGGACCCCACCAAATCAGCCAGGCTTTGGATGGAAGTGGGATGGGAGTTGCCTCCTCGTGGCCCCGGAGTCCCAGAGCCCTCCAGGGTGGCCCCTCAGGGCCAAGGTCAGAGCACCCCACCCCCTACTCACCTGGAGCCTGGAAAGTAGCTGTTCCCTGGATCAGCAGGGCAGGAGTCGGGGGCTTGGCTCTGGCCTGGGCCTAGGAAAGATGGGCATGAAGGTCAGGACTGTGGGACCCTTGGAGCCTGGGGGTCCCGGAGGTGGGGAGTGGGACTGAATGGGAGCTGTCCATGAGACTTCGAGGTCATATTTACACGTGACCTCTAGTAGAGACCCTGGTGGAGGGGGTTGGGTGTTTTGGTGGTGGAATAACTTTGTACACCTCAAGCAAAAACGTTCACACTGTTGTAAACTATGGCCTTTACCTCAATAATAATTAAATTTAATTAATTAAAAATAAACAAATATGGGGGGGGCTGGAGTGATAGCACAGCAGGTAGGGCGTTTGCCTTGCATGAGGTCAACCCGGGTTCAATTCCCAGCATCCCATATGGTCCCTTGAGCACCATCAGGGGTAATTCCTGAGTGCAGAGCCAGGAGTAACCCCTGTGCATCTCCGGGTGTGACCCCAATAAAATAAAAAATATATATATGGCCTCTGCAGATGTCCATATTCCTTTGTAGGGAAGGCAGGGGATCTTGGGCCATACCCAGCTGTGCTCAGGGACTAATGCTGACTCTGCTCAGGAGTAACCCTCCTGAGCACTTGCGGGGAGTCAAACCTCATGCAAGGCCCCTCTACTGTCTCTCCAATTTAATGTCCACACTTTTTCTTTTTTTTTTTTTTGTGACACATCCAGCACCTAACGTTGCACAGGAGTTTCTCCTGGCTCTACACTCAGGAAATACTCCTGGAGGTGCTCAGGAGACCATATGAGGTGTGGTGGGATTGAATCTGGGTTGGCCGCGTACAAGGCAAATGCTCTCCCCACTGTACCATCACTCCAGCCCCATGATGTTTATACTCCTGAGGGGCAGTTTGTACATAGGCCATAACCCACCGAATGTCAGAGTCGATTTCATAATCGAGAGAGGCAGCACATGGACTGGTAACCTCACAACTAAGTTCTCAGGTGGATAAAGTCCTAAATTCTCAGAACCCACTGAGGCCACTGGTGGGTGGAAGGAGAAAGGGATTTTAGGGGACTAAGCAGGCTGAGCACCAGGACCAAGGGTTCACTCTGCAAACCGCCCTACCCCGTGGGGACTCTCAGTCCCCTGGGCAGAGTGAGCCTGGCTTTCTCCATCCCATGGCTTAGCGTCTGGATACCTTGTTCAAGGGCAGGGGGATAGGTTATGATGGGGGGAAGCTGATGGCCCAGGGCGGCACTCCACCCCCAGCTCCTTTCAAGACTGGGCTCCCTTAGTTACCCCGGCCTGGAGGCTTACCTGGATGGCCTGGTCCACCTTCAGATCCTCCAGAGATGGGTACAACACAGCCATGGCTGCTCCTCAGGATGCCTAAGGGGCACAGGGGGTAAGGAGAGGTGAGTGCCAAGAGGAAGCAGAGGGGCCACCTCCTGTCCCCGTGTGCCACTCTGAACCTCAGGAGAAAGATCACAGAAAGGTGTTAGAGCCCCCCGCCCCATCCTTCCTCTGGGTTCCACACTGCAGGTCTGCATCGGCCTTGTCCACCTTTTCTCTGTGGCTGGCCCTGGCCTGATTACACCTTCTCTGGGTCCCACCCACACCACTTGTTGACTGTGGGCAGGAATTCCCAGGCCTCTTCGCAATTCAGGATAAGGAGCCGGCCGCCTGCCAGCAGACACTCTGTCTCCTTCATTCACAGCCTACTGGCGGGTCAGGGTCTCTGGCCTGTGTAGGGCTCGCTGGCCACTCCGCTCCACACAGCTTCCTCCTCTGGACTGTGGGCTTTCAAATGGAATGCCACGTTTTCGGTTGTGCGGTTGTTTTTCACAGGCTCTGGGAGTTGCCCCACCTTTGACCATGGGTGTTGGTGACTTTTACTGCTTCTGCTGCCAGTCATTGCTCAGTGTACATGATTGATGTTTTCATTCAAATCAAGTTTTCTTTAAACATTTGAATGAGGGACCCGAGCCATAATTCAGTGGGGTGGGGTGCTTGCCTGGCACAAGGCCCCCCTGGGTTTGATCCCAGGCATCCCGTGTGGTCCCCGGAGCACCACTAGGAGTAATCTCTGAATGTAGAGCCAGGAGCAACCCCTGAGCATGGCCAGATGCAGCCAAATTGCAAAACCAAAAATTAATGGTTTAAATAAAACATCACTAATAAAATTAAGGGTGGGGTTTGGAGCAACAGCACAGCAGGAGGGCTTTTGCCTTGCACGTGGATGACCCGGATTCAATCCCCAGCATCCCATATGGTTCCCTGAGCACCCCCAGGAGTAATTCCTGAGTGCATGAGCCAGGAGTAACCCCTGAGCATCGCTAGGTGTGACCCAGAAAGCCAAAAAAATTTTTTTAAGTGAAAAAAACATAAAATGTGCTTTCTCACACTGGATCCCACTTCACAAGGTCAGGGACGGTGTCCTGTTTGCCAAAATATGCCTCCCCACCACCAAAGTGCATTGTTGATGTAATGCTGAGAGAGTATGGCTGCCCTCGGGCACGTGGATGCTGGCAAAATGACCTGACTGAAACATCAGCGTTTTCAAGGAACCAAGCGCATGGACATGTCTGGATGGCATGAAACAGATGAAGAACTCTGCGGGGAGTTAGGAAACAGAGAGCTCAGACCTAGACCTCAGCTCATCCTAGCATACAGACCTCCCAGAGCCAGAGTGATAGCACAGCAGGTAGGGCATTTGCCTTGCGTGCGACCACCCCAGGTTTGATCCTCTGCACCCCATATGATCCCCCAAGCTCACCAGAAGTGATTCCTGAGCACAGAGCCAGGATTCACCCCTGAACATCACCAGGTGTGACCCCAAAGCCAAAAAAATAAAATAAATAAAAAGTAAGCTGGGGGCCGGAGCGATAGCACAGTGGGTATTTGCCTTGCACGCGACCGACCTGGGTTCAATCCCCGGTATCCCATATGGTCCCCCAAGCACCGCCAGGAGTGAGTCCTGAGTGCAGAGCCAGGAATGACCCCTGAGCATCGCTGGGTATGACCCAAAAAGCAAAAAAAAAAAAAAAAAAAAGCTGACTGCTGACCTGCGTGCTTTCTGATGTACTGCCCTGTCTGTGTTTATTTCCTATTTTTATTATTGCTATTATTATTATTATTGTTGTTGTTGTTGTTATTATTTGGGGCCACACTGGGCAGTGGTCAGGGCACTCCTGGTTCTGCACTCAGGCATCACACCTGGCAGAGCTCAGGGCACTAATACGGGGTTCCAGGGATGGACCCCAGGTCTGCTGCGTGGAAGGCAAGGGCCCTACCAGCCGTACTATCACTCTGGCCTTTTATCCTGTTTTTTAAAAATAAAAATCCGGTGGATTATTTCCCATTCTAATATACAGTGTAATATTCGGAAATGCATCTCGGACTTGAGTACAGGGTGCCTTGACCAATCCCTAGTTAAAATCCCAGGAGCACCGCCAGGGGTCACTCCTGAGCACAGGAGTAAGCCCTGAGCCAGGAACAGCCCCAGAGCAGAGCCGGGTGTGGCCCAGCCCTCCACCCGCCTCTCGGGTTGGGAAGGGGAAGTCACACTTTGTTTTGTTCAGCGTTTGGAAAAATCGCTGTCCGTCCTTCTCAGCACCTGCGTCACGGAACACCCGGTGTGTGTGCACGGGGATGCGTCCTCCGAGAATCCACACCTGGGTCCCCGAGCAGCCTTTGACTCAGGGTGCCCAGTGCAACGTGTTGGCAAAGTGCTGCTCCATCTCGTCTTGCACTAGACCCAAATGTGCTCTTTTAAGTTCGGCACAACGAAGGGCGCGACTGGGGAACAATCCAGTCTGTGCTTTTACAAGGCCAGATGCACCTTCTTTGATTAAAAACCCTTTCACTGCTTTATAACACGGACAGCCGCTCTCCCCAGGAACCGCTGCTGGGGAACCCTCCTCTGGACACCTAGCTGTCCACTTGCTGGTGAGCTGAAATTCCCTGCACCGGGGCGTGGGGGCAAGTCGCGTGGGTCCCAGGGCCTGTTCTTCATCCCAAACCTCAGTTCCCCAATCTGTCATTCCCCTCTGTCGCGGAGCTTTTCCACGGCGCCCACTCCCGCCCACCGAACCCTGCTGGAAGCCACGTGTCCGTGGGTCTCTCTGGGCGTTGGTGCCCGCGCAGGGTCCCCGCGGGTCCGCTAGGGTGCGCTGTGGCGTGCAGAGCGCGCAGTGGCGCCCAGAGCGCATGCGCGGGGCTCCGGGCCGTTCCCAGGATGCTCCGCGGGGGGGAAAGATGGCGGCCCCCATGCGGCGTGGGTCGTGACGGACCGGCCGGGGCTGCCTGGAGCCGCACCGGCCTCCCGCTTTCTCCAGGCACCTCTAACCGGCGCCAGAATCCTCCCATCCCCTCCCAAGAAAGAAAATAAAATCCTGTTAAGGCTTCAGAGCTAAGGGATGGGAACTCGGGGTCAGGCTTCGCATTGCCTGTTTTCCTGCGCTGGAGATGAACAGGGGGAGCAAACTCGGCTGCGAAGGGGCGAGCCACACACGTGGCCTCCCCCACGCCCTCGAGCCCCCAAGGATGCTTAAACGGCCTCGGAAAGAGGGAGATTCTGTTAGTGAGATTAGTTAGTAAGATCCTGGACCTCGGGAGCTGGGAGGGCCCATGGCCACCTGCCCATGACTGCTGAGGTCGGAAGGGCCTTGGGTCCCGCTAGTGGGGAAGGCGCCGCCCCACCCAGCTCTCACCGCAACCTGGCTGGAGCCCCAGAGCGGGGATTTGTGGGGGCCAAGCAGGTCACGACTTCCTATCGCAAGTTCGAACCATTTGACCTTTTTCGTGTGGGGGACACACCCGGTGGTGATGTTCAAAGATCACTCCTGGCGGAACCAAGGGGACGCCATATGGTGCCAGGGATCAAGCCCAGGTTGGTCACGTGCAAGACTTTGACCTGCCAGCCTGTCATTCCGTACCCAAATCCCTGCATGTTTTGGATCAGGCAGAAGGGTCTGTGGATTCAGGACAAAAAGCTAGGGCAACAGGACGACCTCCCTCCTGGCTGGAGGGGAGGGGAGTCCACCTGTAGATCCTCGCTAGTTACTGCCAATCATTTAAATTCATTTCCTACCCACCCCCAGTTTTGGTCACCCACCAGGGGCCCCATGAGATCTACATCCCTACAACTCCTTATGGTCTGAGACAGAAATCTGGGACTTAGCTGCAGCACTGCCTCTCCCCCTTGAAGCTTAGACCATACCAAGCTCTTAGACCATGGGTTCAAATCTTCACCACCTGACTCTTGTTCTTATCTCCAATCTCACCTCCTGATTCTTCCCCCCCATTCATCCTGCATTTCATTCATTCCAGACTACTTAGTGTTCTTTAAAAACTCCCCCTGAGAGTTCACAGTCTGGAGCTATTCCCTCTCGTGAATGCCATTTACTCCTTCAGCTGTCAAATTCCTCTTCAATCCTAAACTCTCCAAATCCTCCCCAGCCCACACACAAGCACAGTTAGGTAGATCTCCCCTTCCTTAGATCTCAGAATCTCATTCACCTCGACACCCATTCCAGTATCATCAATCCCCTATGTGAGCAGCTGTGCAGTCCCTGGTTGGAGTTCCAGTGCTCTATCTGTTTGCTGCCTCCCTCTCTGAGCGGGGTGTCATGGATTTCTGAATCCTCCATGCTAAGCTCAATGCCTGGCACATAACAGGCATTCAGTTTCTTCTATTTTTGTTTTGGGAGCCACACCCAGCAATGCTCAGGAATCATCAGCCAATGCTCTTAGGAATTATTCTTGGCAGTGCTTCGAAAACCATATGGGATGCCAGGGACCAAACTCGGATCAGTTACATGCAAGGCAAGTGCCCTCCCCACTGGACTATCATTCCAGCCTGAACATCCAGATTCTTTACAGGAATGGAAGGGCAGAAACAGAGTGAAGAAAAAGTTCTGTAGGCTTGGAAAGGGAGAGAGAACTCATTGCCTGGCTGAGAGGCACCCCCTGGCAGTCTGGCAGTGGAAGGTTTGCTCAGGTGGGTGTGCTAATGGCTTCCTGAAATTAATCAGAGCTTTTGAAAGGAAAAGAGCCCTCTCCCCGGGAGGAATTTTCCTCTCCCACTGCTCTTTCCAGAATTTCCATCCTGAACTGCTCTACTTTTTGACATGAAAAATCATGCCCACGACAAGCCAGCATTCAGTCTTTTGAGCTCAGCCGTGCTGGAAGGGGAGGGTGGGGTCTGTCCACAGCCCCCATCTTTGGACTTGAAATGAGAACACGCCTGAGGAACATGCTTTGTTCCAAAGAGCTGAAGCTCTGGGGCTCCCACTCATTCCTGTGGACAACTCATCTAGCCTTCAGAAGACAGTGGGCGGGAGGTGAGCGTGGGTAGCGTCAGAGGAACAGCTCCTGGGAGGCCAAATTAGCCCAGAGATGGGGAGTCAGGAAGTCAGAAACGACGGGGCCGTTGCTAGGCCACCGGCTGGACCCCCTTCCTCTCAGAGGCTGTTCTGTTGGCTCCAGTAGAGCCGCACACGTGCTCAGGGAAGGCGGCGGGGCTGGCTTCAGGCTGCTCTGACTGAGTGCAAGCCTGGGAAATCCCTTTGGCTCGTGATTGTTTGCTTCACATGATGAGTAATGATGCCCGCGTCACAGTTACAGTGATGAAAAGATCTTCAAAGATAAGACATGTGCAGGGGAGGGGAAGTGCAGAAAGATAGTACAGCCGGTAAGGTGTTTGCCTTGCAGACTGTTGACATGGGTTCGATCCCTGGCACGCCATATGGTTCCTTGAGCTAAACCAGGAGTGATCCCTGAGCACAGAGCCAGCCGTAAGCCCTGAGCACCACTGGATGTGGTCCAAAAAGGCAAAAGAAAGAAAGAGATATGTCCAGAAAGCCTTTGACATAGTCCCTCAGTTACCATCCTTAGTAATTCTTTATTCGTTCATTGTATTGACTGAGTGTTCAGCCCCAGGATTGTTCTCATCATTAGGTGGTGAACACAGGGAAGGTTGTCCTGAGTGGTGGTGCTTTCAATGAATGTGCCTGCTTGTGTGAGGGTGGGAGGTGTTGCGGGATGGAGGGAAGAGAAAGGCGGGGGTGACCTGTGACCTGTCAGAAGGGTAAGACCTAACGTTGAGGAAGGTGTCAGCTGTGTCCAGTGAGGCTGTGTCCCTGAGGTGCGTGTCAGCTATGCCCAGTGAGACATGTTCCTGAGGTGACTGTGTCCCTGATGTGCGCATCAAATGTGTCCAGAGAGACTGTGTCCCTGAAGTGACTGTGTCCCTGAGATGCGTGTCAGCTGTGTCCTTTGAGACTGAAGTCGGTGGCTCGGGGGAATTTCAGGAGAGGAGGCTGGAGCAGCAGGAACAGGGTCTGGCGTACCCAGGGCACAGGGACCTGCCCTGCCATGAGTTTGAAGCCACTGGAGACGGCAGAACCAGCACAGTGACATGGACGGGGTTTCATGTGCCAGCACTTCCCACCGGGGGTGCTGGCTTAGCCGCTGTGGGGAGATGGTGCCGAAGCAGAGAGCACTGGAAGTGCTGCGGATTGTACCCAGGGGAGAAGAGATGGACTTGGGGGGCAAGTGATGCTCAGCCTCTGTCTGCCTGTGGCCTGGCAGGAAAAGCCGCTGGCTTATGGGGCTAGAGCAATAGCACAACGGGTAGGGTCTTTGCCTTGCACACGGCCATCATGGGTTTGATTCCCAGCATCCCATATGGTCCCCCGAGCACCGCCAGGAGTGATTCCTAAGTGCATGAGCCAGGAGTAACCCCTGTGCATCGCCAGGTGTGACCCCAAAAGAAAAAAAACCCAGGAGGGGAGATGCATGTCGAAAGTAGACTATGGACTGAACATGTTTGCCACTCAAAGCCTCTTTTGCAGACCACAACACCCAAAAGGAGAGAGAGAACACAAGGAATTGCCCTGCCACAGCGGCAGGGTGGGATGGGAGGGATGGGGGTGGGAGGAATATTATCCATGGTGGTAGAAAATGGGCACTGGTGGAGGGATGAGTATTTGATCATTGTATAATCGAAACCCAAGGACAAAAAATTGTAAATCTACAACTGTACCTCATGGTGTTTCACTAATAATAAAAAAAAAAAATGCTGGTTTAGAAGCAGCTGCTGTGTAGACCGTGAGGTGCGGCCAGTGTGCAGCGGCCTTTCCTTACCACCTGCCCCATTTTATGACACTGCTGGGTGGGGCGCGCCCTGGCCCTGATGTCCATCTCAGTTATACCCTCTGTGTGGATGTTCCAGAGCTCTAAATGAGGGGTCAAGGTCTTATTTTTTTTTTTTTGGGGGGGGGAAGGCGCCCATACCCAGTAGTGCTCAAGGGCTTACTCCTGACTGTTCAGGAATCACTCCTGGGAGTGCTCGGGGAACCCTCCAGAGTTCCACGGCTCCAACTGGGTTTGGCTGCATGCAAGGCAAGTGCCTTAACCCCTCTACACTCTCCCTCCTCCTTCTCCTCCTCCTCCTCCTCTCCTCCTCCTCCTCCTCCTCCTCCTCCTCCTCCTCCTTCTCCTCCTCCTCTTCTTCCTTCTCCTCCTCCACTTCCTCCTCCTCCTCCTCCCCCCCACGCAGTACAGAGCAGCGTGTGGGTCCCCTTTCCTCCAGCACTATCCCGGGCTGTCAGGAGCCTGCGACCTTCCTGATGTCCAGATGAAGATGACCAGTGGCTAAGGGCTGGGGACAGAAGAGGAAAGCCCAGTTTGCGCCTTGCTTCCTGGGGCAAAGACCTGGGAAAGGAACCACCGGAGAATCCCCAGAAGTGTCCAGGCTTGGCAGGAGGGACCAGTGTTAGCTTCCCCGCCCTGCCACCAGCCCCGAAGGCCCCCAGCTCTTACCTGCTGGCCAGGTGCTGCGACTGCTCCTCGTCCTCCCGCTGCAGTGTCTGCTCCTCCCGGGAGATTTCGACCTTTGTCATGTCGCGGCCCTGTGTTCATGCTGGCCAGCACCTGAGCCTGGAATGGGGCGCGCCGCTCGCTCAGCTGACTCATGGGGCTGGCCCAGCCTCGGCCCCGAGACCTGTTTAGCAGGTGACTGGCCCACACAGAGCCGCGGCTGTGATGGAGTGTGGAAGCGGGACCAGGAGTGTGCATGGGAAGCCAAGCAGGACCTTGAGGAAACCAGACAGGTTGGATGCCCGCTCCTCCTGACCTCACGGGCAGTCTGGTGGGTGCTCGGAGTCTTAAAAGATGGCCATGGGGGTGGGGGTGGGGATATTATCCATGGTGGTGGAAAATGGGCACTGGTGGAGGGATGGGTATTTGATCATTGTATGACCGAAACCCAAGCACAAAGATTTGTAAATCTACAACTGTACCTCATGGTGCTTCACTAATAAAATTAAAAAAAAAAAGATGGTCATGCCTCGGGACCCCACCTCTCCTCTTCCAGGAATGTGTTATGGAAAATAAACAAGAAGGGAGCCAAGAGAGATGGTACAGCAGCAGGTAGGGTGTTTGCCTTGCATGCAGCCGACTCGGATTTGATCCCAGGCACCCTCTATGGTCCCCCAATCCCCTGCCGCCCCCCTCCAGGAGTGATCCAGAAGCACAGAGACAGAAGTAAGCCCTGAGCACTGCCCCAAAAACCAGGATGACAAGAAACAAGGCGGGCACAAAGTGCCACAGCCTGTCATCGTCATCTCAGGAAAATGCAGAAATTTTGAAATTCTGAGCCGAGCACTTGGGCCTGGCTCAGTCAGGACTGCGGCTGCTCACAAGCCCTCATGAAGCTCACTGAAGGAAGAGCCAGGGGGGAGGGGAAGGTTCCCAGGCCAGGGGAGATACTGGAAAACTCCTCTTGGGATTCTGAGCTTGGTTTTTGTTAACAATCATTGAGACAGGAATTTGCACCAAACACAGCCCGGCTGGGCATCTTAAAAAAATCGGGCCAAGGCTGGAGCGATGATAGCACAGCGGGTAGGGCATTTGCCTTGCATGCGGCTGACCTGGGTTCGATTCCTCTGTCCCTCTCGGAGAGCCCGGCAAGCTACTGAGAGTATCAATCAATAGTTCAAACAAACAAACAAACAAACTTTGGGGCTGGAGTGATAGCACAGCGGGTAAGGCGTTTGCCTTGCACACGGCCAACCCGGTTTCAATTCCCAGCATCCCATATGGACCCCCGAGCACCGCCAGGAGTAATTCCTGAGTGCAGAGCCATGAGTGACCCCTGAGCATCGCCGGTGTGACCCAAAAAGCAAAAAATAAATAAATAGGGCCAGGGAAGATGGCTCAGAGGGCTGGAGCGCATGCTTGGCATGAAGGGGGCCCGGGTTCGCTCCCTGGGAAAGCACGGTTCCTTGAGCATTGCTGGAGAGTGAACCAGAAACCAAAAATATAGTCAAAAAAAAAAACACTGAAAACCTGGGTAGTGGGAGTGAGGGCAGGTTTGGGTTTTACTTTCACATCTGCACCAAGGTGGTGAGGTTTTGAAGCTAGTCACTTCTTTGAATATGATGTTTGGAAGTGGAAGCAAATTCTATTTGTTTTTTCAGGGACGACTGGATTGGTTGTCTCTGGGAAGGGCAGCCAGGAGGCTGTGCTGGAGTGGAAGGGGCTCTTTCATAGCACTTAGTTTTGTTTTTAGGTCACACCTGGCAGTGTTCAGGGGTCATTCCTGGCTCTGCAATCAGGTATTACTCCTGGTGGTGCGAGGGGACCATATGGGATTCCGAGGATCAAATCCGGGTTGACTGTGTGCGAGGCAAGCGCCCTACCCACTGTGCTATCTCTCTGGCCCTCACAGCATATTCGTGTCTTCATTTTGAGAAAACTGATGTATTACTTTTCATTTATTCTCTTTTTCTTTTTGGGTCACACCTGGCGATGCACAGGGGTTACTCCTGGCGGTGCTCAGGGGACCATACGGGATGCTGGGAATCGAACCCGGGTTGGCCGCGTGCAAGGCAAACGCCCTACCCACTGTGCTATCTCTCCAGCCCCTTCCTTTATTTATTCTTAAGAATTAAATAGGGATAGAGAAGGAAGTTAGTCTACTTCCTGTTAGTTTTGGTTCCTGGTTTGGTGACTAGGAAGAGACCCGAAACCCGTGAGTGGGAGATCCCCGAGCAGTGACACCCTAGGGTGGGGTGAGTCTCAGGGTTGCCCACACAGCTTCTGCGCCAGGCAGAGCCCAGGCAGAGCTGCATTTGCCCAGGACACAGGCCCACCCCCTTTCTAGAAAGAAAACCGTTCAGGGCACTTGCTTTGCATGATACCAAACCTAGTTTGATCCCAGGCGCCACCTGTGGTCTCCTGAGCACTGTTAGGACACCGATCGTAACCGGGAGGGAGTGAGCACAGCACACCAGAGTCAGTCCTGAGCACCACCAGCTTGGCTCAAACACTAAAAATAAAATAATAATAATTTTAAAAAATCATGGAGCTGGAGCGATAGCACAGCAAGTAGGGCATTTTGCCTTGCACGCGGCCGACCCGGGTTCGATTCCCAGCATCCCATATGGTCCCCCGAGCACCGCCAGGGGTAATTCCTGAGTGCATGAGCCAGGAATAATCCCTGAGCATCGATGGGTGAGACCCAAAAGGGAAAAAAAATCATTCCGCAATCTGCCCGCTCCTACATGGCCAAGGCTACTGCTGACGCCCTGGGTTTTTCTAATGGCGCCCAGAGTGGGGTTGCATTGCCCACTGTGGGAAAGGCTGGTCTAGGGGCCAGACTCCAGTGACAGAGCACCTGCAGGTCTCTAAGGGGTTCCACAACCAAGCACCCTACACCGGGAACAAAGCTGGACAAGAGAAGGTCAGAAGAGCACTTCCTACTGAGTACCCCTTGGCTGCGCTGACCTTTCCTGTGAGGCAGGGGTGAGCAGTGAAGACTGTCCCCCAGCATTGAGCAAAAAATGGCTCCCAGCCATGTCCTCTGCGACACAAACACCCCAGGGTGAGCCCTGTGGGCCCAAAGCAGGGGTTGAGCCCTATGGGGTGACCTGCCTGAAGCCCAGCCTTCAAGGCCAAAGAACTTGTGAGTAGGTTGGAGCGACAGTCCAGCCGGGCCTGGTCACATCCCTGGCATCATATGATTCCCCCACCCTCACCTCCAGGCTGATCCCAGAGCACCACTGGGTGTGGCCCCAAACTCCACCCCACCTCCTACCCACCCCCTCCCCCCGCTCTGCTCCAAGAAAAGAGACCTTGGTTGAACCCAGAGGCCCCTCACATACAAGGGACACCAGTGACAGACCTGGCTCGAGAGAAGAGAAAGGGAAGTCCCAAGGGTCGGGACAGATCTGGGACCACCCCCTGCTGGAGGCCGGTAATCGCTCTCCAGGCAATGAGACTGTAGACATCCCATCTCCCCTCTTGTTTCTGCACCCCCAGAGATGTCTCAGGGGCGCACCCTGACTCAGGCTTTAGAGCTCCCCCCTGCCTCAGGGCCAGGACAACAGAGTGGCTCCGGGCCACACCAGCCCCTTGGTCCCTTTCCAGATACTTGCTCCCCTTCCGACACCCCTGCCCAGGCCTGGCCAGGTCCCTCCACCCCGCCGCTTGTGCTTGGCCAGGCTGCTGCTCAGGGTCCAGTGGGCAGCCTCACCCCACCTGCGCCATCTTAGAGGCCCTGGCTGACTCTCCATCCCTGTGACTTCCCCCTCCCTGGCATCTGGAGTTCCCCAGTCCCTGAGATGGCTCTGACCAGAGAGAAGCGCTTCATAAAGAGGTTCACATGGGCCGGAGTGATAGCACAGATGGTAGGGCGTTTGTCTTGCATGTGGCCGACCTGGGTTCGATCCCTAGTATCCCATATGCTCCCCCAAGCACCGCCAGGAGTGATTCCTGAGTGCAGAGCCAGGAGTGACCCCTGAGCATTGCTGGGTGTGACCCAAAAAAGCAAAAAAAATAAATAAATAAAAGAGGTTCTCAACGGCGATTTGCAAGGATGCGTTGGACCCCAACAAAGACACATTTCTGCAGGGTGGTTATTACTTGGGGGTGAGTGGGAGGGTTGTGCCATAGGACTCGGAGCTTATTCCTGGCTCTGAGTTCACGGATCACTCCTTCCGAGGGGGACTGTGTGCAGTGCCAGGGGTCAAACCCAGATGGGCCACATGCAAGGCAAGTGCCCCCTGACCCGCTTTGTCGTCTCTTCAGTCCCCTATTTCTGTCTGTTTACAACTTCATGCAGCCTTTTGTCTAAGCCCAGATGTGGGTGTTGCCCTGCAGCTGGTGCTCAGACCCCTGAGGGCGCCCTGGAGACCCCTTCCGGCCCAGCCCAGATGCTCCAAATCTCAACGTCACAGGCAGCTGCTGACAACTGGGCTTGCCCCGCCCAGTGAAATCTGGCATCGAGAATGGGTAAATCATTAGGAAGGAAGCCTGGGGGATGGGTGAGGAGAAGGAAGTGATTCTCAGGGCCCGGCCCCGAACTTGGCAGACGACAGGGTTACTAAGTGCATTCTGAATGAATGAGCAAGCCAGTGCCCCCTCACACACGCCCCTAGACTCTGAGTCAGTGACAGGGACACTTGCTGGCTCCGTCACATGTGGTGGGTGGGGGCGTGGGACCTGCAATGCTTTGCAAGCTGCCAAGTCCCTCTGAGGACAACGTGCCAGGTCCCGCGTCTGTGGTGGGAGATTGTGTGACAATCTCCTCGCCCCTCGTATCGCCGGCTTGGCCCGGGGACAAACCGATCCCGGAGCTGAGTTAATTCATGAGTCCATCCTGCCAAGCGCCCGTGCTCAACAAATCAAGACTCTGACTTCTCGAAGTCGGGCTGCAAACTGCAGAAACACAAATGAAAATAGAAGTGCACTCTCCGGACAAAGAAAGGGACTGGGTTGCTGGGAACTCCCGTGGGTCACAGTGGGAGGGAGAGAGAGCCCTGAGTGCTGAGTTGCTGCATGCTGGTTATCACCCCTGCCTCAAACTGTCATAGTCTCTTCTCAGCCCGATATGGGGTCCGGCCCCATAATGAGGCAGGCCTGACCGCACACTTCACTCTCACCCCCTCCACTTCATTATACCCTGAGCCTCAACCCCTGACCTGGAAGTGAAAACTCCTACACCAACCTCCCTCAAAGTGATCTGAACGTGGACCAGTTTCGAGGATGGAGTCTGCAATCCAACCTACCTGGGCTCAGTATCAGCTCAAACGTGGAACCCTGGGTAAGCTACTTTGTCTCCCTGGACCTCAGTTTCCTCACCTGGAAGATGGGGAAAATGGATTCACTCTGTGTTTGTCAGCACAGATCCAGTGCTCACATAACACGCCTGGAGCAGGGAGAAGGATCTGCCTTAAAAGAGCTGGAGCCGGAGCAACAGTACAGCGGGTAAGGCATTTGCCTTTCACGCAGCTGACCCAGGTTCAATTCCCAGCATCCTATATGGTACTCGAGGACCGCCAGGAGTAATTCCTGAGTGCAGAGCCAGGAGTAGACCCTGAGCATCACCAGGTGTGACCCAAAAAGAAATATATATATATATATATATATAAGGTAAATATATATATGGGCTGGAGCGATAACACAGCGGCGGGTAGGGCGTTCGCCTTACAAGCGGCCAACATGGCTGACCTGAGTTCGATTCCTCCGCCCCTCTCGGAGAACCTGGCAAGCTACCGAGAGTATTCGATATGCCAGACACAGTAACAACAAAGTCTCCAATGGAGACGTTACTGGGCCCGCTCGAGCAAATCGACGATCAACGGGAGGGCCTTTTTTTATATATATATATATTGCATTATTTGAATGAGGAAAGCAAATCTGTTTCTCCTGGATGTGACTGAAGAAAGAATATGCAGAAACCCCCTGCTCCCTTTCCCAGTGAAGTCCAGGAAGAATTAGTAAACCTTCCAGAAAGAGAAGCTAATGGCTGGAGACTCCGTCCATGGTCCTGAGCCCCTCAGAGTTAACTGTGTCCAGTACAGTGGTCACAGGCTCATGCTGTGGGGGGTGGGGGAAGGGGACTGGGGGGCGGGGGTTAGTGATGGAGCTGGACAGGGGCTACTTGTTAACTGCAGATGCCCGCAGCCCACCCTGCCTTGCCACACGTGACCTCTCCCCTGTGCTTGACTTAGCTCTCCATAGGACTCTGACGCACCTGGTACAAGAGCCAGGGTCCTCTTCACGTCTACGCTGCGAGGCACAGAGCAAAGAGATTCCCACCCCAGACTTCCTTTTAACTCTAACACAGAGAAAAATGCCCGCCCTTGGGACAGGGAGTGGCAGGGGCGGGTGGGAGCTCTCCGGTAAGGGTGCACCACAGGTGGCCAGGCCCCAGCTCACCACCAGGGGTCCCTCCTGAGCAGAGTCAGGAACACCCCCTGCCTACCTCCAGGTGTGGCCCCCAAACCAAAAGAAATAAAGAAAATGCCTGTGGGGCGGAGTGACAGGGAAAGAAACCAAGGTTCAGAGGCATTCCGGGGACCTAAAGAACACGTATGACGTCTTTGACCTGGGTCTGAACCCCTTGCAATGGAAGCTCTTGCATCAAGGGAGGCCCCGGGGCACTCCCGGGACTTTTTTGTAAAGGGAAGTCAGGAGTGTCTGGGGTTCCGTCTGCAGCCCTGTTGGAAGAGAGGTGGCTTTTGTTTTCCCCACTTGAGTAAGGCAATAATGCAACATGGGGCTATTCTAATGGTTCCAGTCTAGTCAGCGCTGGCTGGCCGTGGTTCCCAGTTCCCTAAGAGGTACGGGAACAGCACCTAAACACCGGGAGAGTGAGGGTGGGGGCGGTCAGCTCAGAGGAGCGCCCGAGAAGAAACAGCAGCCTCGAGGATTTGTGGTCGCAGCAGGATCCGAGGATTTGTGGTCACAGCCCAAAGCTGCTGGCCGTAGGTTCTGTGGCCAACAAGGAAACTCACTAGAGCCCATTGGGGTCGGGGGTGCTTACAGCCTCCAGGGTGGGGGGTCAGAGAACCCAGCCAGGTGGTTTCACAGCGGAATCATCCCTCAGGCCCCCCTCCCCCCCACATACACCCCGACACCTGGACTATGAGCCTGTCTCGGAAGGGGGGAGACAGTGGACGCAGACACGCTCAGGAGGGCTTTGGGGCTCTCTCTGGAAACCTGACAGATGGGTTTTCTCCAAAGGTCTGCACTGGGGCTAGGGACCAGGACCGGGGCCATGCGCCTTGGGGGCAAATGACTGGTAAGCTGGGGCTGACCTAGACCAGCAAAGGGGGCTTGGCAGCAGCAGTCAAGAAGCCCTGCTGTGGGTCCCAGGGGCAGAGCAAAATGTGTGTGTCTGTGCATATGTGTATGTGTGTGCATGTGTGTGTAGTGTGTGTCTGAGTGTCTGTGCATGTCTGTGTGGTGTGTGCATGTATGTGTGTGTTGTGTGTATGTGTATAGTATATGTGTGTATGATGTGTGTACATGTGTATATGTGTATATGTGTGGTATATGTATATGTGTGTACAGTGTGTGTATGTGCAGGTATGAATGTGTGTCTATGTGTCTATGTGTGTGGTATATATGTGTGTGTGCAGTATGTGTATGTGGATATGTGTTATGTGTGTGTGTGCATGTGTGGTGTGTATGTGTATGCGTATGTGTGGTGTGTGTATGTGTATGTATGTATATGTGATGTGTATGTTTATGTGTGTGTTGTGTATGGGATAGAGCGATAGCACAGTAGTAGGGCGTTTGCCTTGCAAGCGGCCGGCCCGGCCGAGCTGGGTTCAATTCCTCTGTCCCTCTTGAGAGCCTGGCAAGCTACCAAGAGTATTTCGCCTGCATGGCAAAGACCGGCAAGCTACCCGTGACGTATTCGACATGCCAAACACAGTAACAACGAGTCTAACAATGGAGATGTTACTGGGCTCACTTGAGCAAATCGATGAACAACGGGAGGACAGTGCAGTGCAGTGGTGTGTATGTATGTGGTGTGTGTATTTGTGGTATATATGTGTGGAATATATGTGTGTCGTGTGTGTAGTGTATATGTGTGAAGTGTGTGTGGTATATGTGTGTGCGCACACACATGCACACTCCAGTGCCCTGCAGCCACATGTGTGAGCACCAGCATGGAAAAGTGCAGCCCCCAGCAAACAGGCATGCAAGCAGCCTGAAGCCCCTGCAGCCTTGGTCCCCAGGAAGAGGGAGGGGAGGCAGGTAAGAAGAGCAGGGCCAGCACGTGGTGACTCCAGGGCCAGTGCCAGGCCCCGGGGGCCAGAGGCAGAGAGCCGCCTGGTCTCAGCTCCCCCCTGGTCTTTCGTGTGAGAGACCTGCTTGAGGCCGTGCTCTCCCGGGCCCCCATCCACCCAGCACTGGGGGCTGAGCTGTCCACTCACCTCCCTCCGCCTCGGCCACCCTCTCGAAGACTGGCAGTGGCCAGGGCTGACGGAGAGGGTCCTGCTGGCAATTACCCCCACTGAAGGGGACGAAGCTCACTGCTCACACTGTGTGGGTCCGGGCTAGTCACCCCCTCCTCCTAATCACACAGGGTCAGGCAGAGGCGGAGAGGGGGGAAGTGACCTCTGACCTCTGCCTCTGGGGGATATCTGCCAGGCGGCCTGGATCACTGGTGTCTGGGCAGGGGGAGCAGCTGTGTCCTTGGGGGCTGTGACGTCTCCGCGTGAGAGAGGGGATCAGCCTTCACTCCGAGAGCCATGTCCTCTCTGGAGAGTGAGCACGACTGCTCGGGGTCAGGGGGAAAACCAATGGTGAGAGAGGGGCTGCGTCCCCAGCGGGCTGTAGAGCAGGGTTAGAAAGAGGGGCTGCGCACTGGGGGGAGGGGTGCCTCGAAGAATGGGACACACCGCTGTGTCCCTGAGCTGTCTTTGGGGGGGTCACTATTTCAACCTGCTTGAGGGGGAGCCGCCTGCCAATGATGGGGGCTTCTAAGCCTCCCCACGCCCGCAAAGCAGCAACAGGAACGAGAAGATCTGGTGTGTCACGAGACAGGGAGCTAAAAGGGAGGAGGCAAAGCATGAGATGCAGGGCAATCCTGTAGGTCCATGGTCGGTCCTGAGTTCCAGTTCTCGGGGCCCCACGTGTGTCTCTCGGAATGTGCCTTCATCACTAGCCCCAACTCAAAGATGCAGCAACTGAGGCATGGGAAGTAACGGGTGAAAGTAAGTGAACCTGGACCATCCAGGTTCTCCGAGCTTAATCATCGTAGCTTAACCATCTCTCTCTCTCTCTCTCTCTCTCTCTCTCTCTCTCTCTCTCTCTCTCTCTCTCATACACACACACACACAACACACACACACCAATCACATACAATTCTTTCTCCTCCTTTTCCTTTTCAATTCTTTCGAGGACAGCTGTAGCCTCTTTGCTTCCCTGTTGCCAAACTGCTATATAAATTGCTATACTAAAGCCCTGCCCTCCCCGTACCTCATATTCCTTTCCATATTCCAGCAGCTGAGGGACCTGGCTTTGTGCCCCTCCCCCCCCCCCCCACCGTCCATTAAAGTCCTTAAACTGGTAATAACAAAGGTGGCCTTAGGGGAAAGCTGGTGGATGCTGGGCTCCTCCACCCAAACAGAAGAGTCTCTGAATAAAACCTCGTGGCCAGGACTGTGGCTCAGTGACAAAGTGAATGCCTCCCATGCCTGAGCCCCAGAATATGTGCATTGAAAAGAAAAGAAAACAAAACAAAACCCAAAGGAGGCAGGGGGCTATCTCTAAATACAATTCCTTCAGGAAATGTATCAGAGAGGCCAGGAAAAGCTCTTTCATGTAAGCAGCTTGAAGTGGGTCTTCTTTCTACCTTTTCTCCCTCCTTCCTTCCTTCCCTTCTGCCCACCTTCCCTCTTTCCTCCCTCCCTCCCTTTCCTCCTTCCTTCCTTCCTTCCTTCCTTCCTTCCTTCCTTCCTTCTCTTCCTTCCTTCCTCCCTCCCTCCCTCCCTTCCCTCCCTACTTCCCTCCCTTCCCTCCTTCCCTCCTCCCTCCCTCCCTCCCCCCATGAGATATTGGAATTTACCCCCTGCTCTCTGCTCAGGGGACCATGTGGGTCTCCATGTAAAGCAGGCGTGGAGGTGCTATCTTATCTCTCCAGCCATAACCACTGCTTGTAATCAAAACAATCTCTTCTTTACTTTGAGTGGATTCATGTGAATTATGACATCAATTGCAGAAATATAAAAATATTGTATCTAAAACATTTTTTCTTTTTTGGGTCACATCCAGCAATGCTCAGAGGTTAATCTTTTTTTTTTTTGCTTTTGGGGTCACACCCGGCAATGCACAGGGTTTACTCCTGGCTCTGCACTCAGGAATTACCCCTGGCGGTGCTCAGGGGACCATATGGGATGCTGGAAACTGAACCCAGGTTGGCCAGGTGCAAGGCAAATGCCCTACCCGCTGTGCTATTGCTCCAGCCCCTCAGAGGTTAATCTTGGCTCTGCACTCAGAAATTACTCCTGGCGGTGCTTGGGGGACCATATGGGATGTCAGGGATTGAACCCGGGTCAGCTGTGTGCAAGGCAAACACCCTCCTCCGCTGTACTATTGCTCTGGTCCCTCTAACAAATTTTTCATGAAAGAAGCAAATCAGGTGTGTCCTTGAAAACTGCCAGGGGGAAGGGGGTGGCAGGAGGGATACCAGGGACTTTGGTGGTGGGAAACGTACACTGGTGGAGGGATGGGTGATAGAACATTGTATGACTGAAACCCAAGCATCAACAGCTTTGTAACTGTATATCTCATGGTGATTCAGTAAAAAATAATAAAACTGCCATGAGGGGTCTGAGTGATACTTTCTGGGTCACACCCAGTGATGGTCAGGTGTTACTCCTGGCTCTGCACTCAGGAATTACTCCTGGTGGTGCTCAGGGGACCGTATGGGATGTCAGGGTCAAACCCAGGTCCACTGAATGCAAGGCGAACTCCCTTCCCACTGTACTATCGATCCAACCCTGAAAAACAATATATATATATATATATATATTTTTTGCTTTTGGGGTCACACCTGGCAATGCACAAGGGTCACGCCTGACTCTGCTCTCAGATATTACCCCTGGCGGAACTCAGGGGACTATATGGGATGCTGGGAATCGAAACGGGGTCGGCTGGGTACAAGGCAAACGCCCTCCCCACTGAACTATCGCTCTGGCCCCAAAAGACAAAATCTTAACTGGAAATAAATGCTTCTATTTAAAACCCAGGCTGGATCCACATCCTTTGAGGGATAAAAGGTGCAAAAATAACAGCAAGCCAATGAGAATCACAGCTGGACATCCAGCTCCTGTTTGCAAAGGAAGGGACAGCGCCAGCCCATCTTAGAATGCTTCAGTCCAGGGCTCAGTGGAGTGTGGGGTGAGCTAGGGCTGTGCTGGGGTCGGTGTGAGGCGTGGGCGTACGGCTGGACTTCCGGTTCCTCTGGGGCTGGGGGAGGACAAGGTGGCCCTGGTGCAGCTCAGCCATGTCCTGGCTCAGACCACTGCAGCCGTGGGGATCCTGATGTGGGCAGACGCACCCCAGCTGGTAGCTCATTCCAACTGGGGCACCCTCCTGCAGGGGCCCCTTGGACGGTGAGTGTGTGGGGGGAGGGCGGTGACACCCCTGCAGATGCACCAGGATGGAGACTTGGAGGCAGAGCTGACAAAACTGGGGATCCACTTGGATCTTTGTTTGGGGGTCACACTCGGCGGTGCTCATGGCTCACTCCTGCTTCTGCACTCAGGGATCCCTCCTGGTGGTGCTCGGGGGACCCTATGGGGTACGGGGGACTGTACCGAGGTCAGCTGCATGCAAGGCGAGCACTGCTCAGCTCTTCTGGGTGAAAAGCAAGAGGACACTCAAAGTGAGGTGCCACCGTGGTGGGGAGGGGGAGCCTGAGCACGTGGTGCCCCGTTTCTGTGCTAGAAAGGCCTTCCTGAGTGGGGTCCCCTGTGGCCCGCCGGCCATACCCCTGCTTCCATGCTGTGAGCAGGGCAGTGATGCGTGTGGCAGGGGCTAGGTGAGATCCCTGTTAGGAACTTAGGCACAACCGTGGTTCCATCATCAATTGACCCCATGCTGTGGGCTTGCTGGTCACCAGTGCTTGTTTGGTTGTGAGCCACACCCAGTGATGCTCAGAGCTTACTCTTGGCTCTGTGCTCAGGAATCAGTCCTGGCAGTGATCGGGGAAACATATGGGATACTGGGAACGAACCTGGGTCAGCCACGTGCAAGGCAGGTGCCCTGCCCACCGTACTGTGGCTCTGGGTCCTAGACTCATCTGTTTGAGTTTCAGATAGAGAAAGTGACCAAGAATGTACCCTGTCAGGATGAAGTCTGCCACTGTGACCCAGAGCATCTGGGAGGTTCATTCCAGGGGGTGTATTAGCAGTTCCTGCCCGCTTGTTGCTGAGTTCTGCCACACTCTGTCCTCTGCTTTCATTTGGGAAACTTTTCTTTTCTTTCTTTTTTTGCTTTTTGGGTCACACCCAACAATGTTCAGGGGTTCCTCCTGGCTCTGAACTCAGGAATTACTCTTGGCGGTGCTCGGGGGACCATATGGGATGTCAGAGATCGAACCTAGGTCGGCCGCGTGCATGGCAAATGCCCTACCCACTGTACTATCACTCTGGCTCTTTTTTGTTCTGGGGGCCACACACAGCAGTCCTCGGGGATCACCCGACAGTTGTCAGGGGACCTTATGCGTTGCTGGGAATCAAACTGCAATCAGCTTTATGCAAGGCCAGTGCCATCTCCTGCCCCTCAATGCTTTCATTGGGATCGTTGCCTTCCTCTACTCTTGCCTCAGAAACCCTCAAAGCCAGTGGCCCGGTTACTTCTGCCTCCTGCACTGCTGTGTTTGTTTTCAAAGCTTCTGCCTGTAGATTCAAGGAGGGAAAAGCTTGACCCCTAAAAACTCATTTCAAGATTTCAAGGAATGGAGATATATATATATATATTTTTTTGCTTTTTGGGTCACACCCAACAATGTTTAGAGTTTACTTCTGGTTCTACACTCAGGAATTACTCCTGGCAGTGATCTGGGGACCATATGGGATGCTGGGAATTGAACCCATGCAAGGCAAACGCCCTACCCGCTGCGCTATCACTCCAGCCCCCAAGGATTTTTTAAAAACCCAAATTGACCTGTACCATCTTATAATTCCTACTCACATGCCCAAAGCACATAAAAAAAAAAAGTTGATTTTAGATGTCTGTCATCTTGACTGCATCTTGCTATGCCTTACATGTTAGCAATAGCAGAGACCTCTTGTTTATTTTGTGAGTGGCTGGCTACTGTTCAGCACCCCTTTATGTGGAGTGTCTGATGTAATCCAGGGCTGATGAGACAGTTGATGTTTGTTGGTGCTCAGGGCTTATTCCTGGCCCTGTGCGCAGGGATCACACCTGGCAGTGCCCGGGGGTCAAACTTGAGTGGGTCATGTGCAAGGCAAGTACCCTCCCCAGTAGATTATCTCTCTGGCCCTGGAGTATCTGGTGTTTGGTGATGAGTTAGGAATCTCACTCAACATTCCCATCCACATCCTCGGGTCTCTGAAGTCTGTCTCCATCCATTCCAGGCACTCTTTTCCCTAGTGGAAGTTTGTTACTCTGAACGGCAGATTGACGTTGTGATGGCTATTCTCAGACCAGCTAAGAGCCGGTTTTTCTCTTGGCTACTTCTCTTTACAAAGTCCCTACATGATTTCTATCACGGGTCTCTTCACAAAATTCTATAGCCAGAGCTGCTAATGAAGTGATCCAGGGTTTCATATAGGAAAACAAAGCGAATTATCTTCGATCAAGCAAGATTGAAATATATGCAATCCAGGGCTGATGAGATGGTTTGAAGGACTGAGCATGTGCTTTGTATGTGCTGGATTCAAGTCTCCCCCCCCCCCCCCCCCCCCGCCGACCCCTCGCCGGGTATCATCCAGCAATGCTCCTGGTTCTGCATTCAGGAATTATTTCTAGCAGTGCTTAGGGGACCATATGTGATGCTGATGATCAAACCTGGGTCAGCAAGGCAAATGCCATTTCTGCTGTATCACTCCAGCCCCTGCATTCAGTTCTTAGCACCGCAAAGTCTCTCAGCACCAGGCAAGGAATAACCCCTGAGAAGCAAAACCAAACAGAAAAGAGAACTGAAGAGTTCCCAATGCAGTCAAGTTCTAAGATAAATAATGGGACCAGGTCCCTAGTTAGACTGCTTCCTTTCCTATCTGTTCAGGCACAAGTTCTTTTTAAAAAATGTGCTTAGACAGAATTTCTTCATGTACTTCAACCAAAACAACATATCGCAACAGATGGAATGCTGGAGTTGATGTGAGAATTCAGCTGTCTCCTATTGAGCCAGGCATTAAGAGGAGTGGTAGAAATGTAAAATAACACCACTCTTCTGTTTTGTGAGAAAAATGTATCTGTGGAAAAGACAGCTATCGGAAGTAAAAGGTTAAAAAAAAAAAAAAAACCAACTCAACCCACCAAACAAACAAACAAAACCACCTTCCAAACAGAAGTACATTCTGCATTCAGGAATTATTTCTGAATAAAAATGCGCTGGCGCTAGGCTTATATCCAGCATGAGGTAGGAGGGAAGATAAACGCTCATATTAGACCCGGTCACATTATAGACTCATCAGGCCAGACATAAATAGATCCTGTAAAATTTCAGAGAGGGGCCAAAGAGATAGTACAGTGGGTAGGGCGTTTGCCTTGCACGCAGCCAACTTGGTTCAGTCCCTAGCACCCCATACGTCCCCTGAACCCTGCCAGGAGTGATCCCTGAATACAGAATTGAGTAAGCCCTGAGCACCTCCAGATGTGGTCCCCCAGGAGAATAAAAAATTTTAGACAATAAAAGTGATTCCACATAAAGAAAACATTCTTCTTAAAACAATGAAACTTTTTTTGTGGGGCACACAAATGAATCTCAGACCTGAGCAACTTGCTGCAGGGATGGCCCTGGACTTTGCAACAGGCCGTTTTCACTGGGCTGCTCCAGACGGGGTAGGTGCCGCCCCTCCCCCTGCCTTCTAGGAGCCCCAGCAGCCTCCATTTTCTATAAGTCAGGGACAAGCTCTAGGTACGAGTGTTGGTGGCAAACGCCAGGCCTCACAGGACAGGGGAGGAGTGTGCTCTTCTCCCCCCCCCCCCGCCAACCCCCCCCCATGGGTCTCTTGAGATGATGCCACATCCTGCCAAAGTCTACTTAAGCTCTCGGACCCGAGCAACTTGCTGCTGCAATCTCTTCAGACCTTAATTATTAAAATTTTAGAATTCCTAGAGCATGCAGCCGCTCTTGTGGCCACACATTATATTGTATCCATAACAAGCAATACAAAAAACATTGTCTAGCATTGCCTTTTCAATAGGTATGAGTGGTGGTGGGCTGGTCTCGAAATATAGAAGGTAACTAAAGAGAGAATTGTGCAAACTGTCTGTCACATAGGCAGGGGGAGGTGTGGAATTGGGGATAGGGATACTGGGAACTTTGGTGGTAGAAAACGTGCACTGTGAAGGGATGGGTGTTTGATGACTCTATAATTGAAGCTCACATATGAAAGTTGTTACTGCACCTCACGGTGAATCAGTAAAAAAAAAATCCTATGTGAACAATTTTATAAAAATTAAATTTAAGAAATAAAATTAAAAATAAAATAAAATGACAGACATAGCATGAGATGAAAGAGACAGGAAAAGTCATATAGTATCACTGAGCATTTGCTGTTTCTGTGTAGAAAAATGCTCTCAACTGTTATATGAGGGCATATCTAAAGATGATTTTTAAATAATGCAATGATTTTCTTGAAAAGTAAAGCTATGATAATTTGCAGAGTTGGTTTTTCTCATTTTCTTCTTTCTACATTGTATTAAATAGGAAAACGAACAGGTAGGCACACACATATACAAGCCACTACTTGTTTTAAAAGTTTAACTTATTAAAAACCAACGCACTGACCGTTCCCACTCTTTACTGTTGCACTGTAGCTCTGTCCTCCCATTGTTCATCGATTTGCTCCAGCGGGCCCAGTAACGCCTCCATTTTGAGACTTGTTACTGTGTTTGCATACTAAATATGTCATGGGTAGCTTGCCAGGCTTTGCCGTGCGGGTGAGATACTCTCGGTAGCTTGCCGGGCTCTCTGACAGGGGCGGAGGAATCGAACCCAGCTCAGCCGGGCCAGTCGTGTGCAAGGCAAATGCCCTACTATTAATGATCCTAATTTGAACCTTATACCAGACTGTGCTACAATGTGGTTTCAGAAAATAAATCATTTTGGTTGATAAAGTAAACAACAACAATTACAAAACTCTAATAAGACAATGCAGCAATGTCCTTGTCCTTAGGGACAATAACTACTGGTCTAGAATAAAACTCCTGAGCCACACTGCCCAGCAAGGACAGAGGAAAGGCTTTATAGACAAGGTGAAGCAGTGTTCTGGTCAGGGTCCCCTCCCTGTGGTCACCAGGCTCCCCAACGCCATTCTTCCCAGCCGGGGAGCAGGAGTCGATTTCTTGGACCTTTCGTGTTGGGGCTGGCTTTGTGACTGGTCCTGACCAGTGACACACGGGACGGCTGGAGCAGCAGTGGTACTATGCAACTTCCATTGTTGGGATGTTAGAGACGATCGGAGTATCTTCTCTCACCCTGGAACCCAGACCACTTGTCTGTGGAGTGTGTGTGCATGTGTGGTGGGGTAGGTGGGGGTATTAAACTGTCCGAAAGTGCCACAATGTAAAATCCTTAACAGTTAGCTTTGGATTCTTTCTGGAGACCACACCTGGTGTTGCTCAGAGCTTACTCCTGTCTCTGTGCTCAGGGATTACTCCCTGACAGGGCCTGGGGGACTGTACAGCACACAAGAAACTGAACCTGGGTTGGCGATATGCAAGGCAGGTGCCCTACCCACTATTCTCTCTCTCTCTCCAGCCCCTCTCACCTGTGAGATGTTTCTGTGCCTCGGGGCACCGGTGGGCTCAGTAGGGCAGAACACCCAGGTGGCTCACTCAAACTGGCCTGCAGCTGGCGGGGGCCTTACTCACCTGTGGACGTGGACCCATCTCTGGTCTCCCCTTTCCCTCCTGCTTAGGGTCAGGGGTTTACCCAAGAGGAAGTTGAAGTTCACAGACCTCAGTCTGAGCCCTAAAGTCCCCACTTGTCAGTCATTCAATTCCCAATAATTAGAACTGTGGGTGCTGGAGAGGCAAATCGGGAGGTGAGGTGCTTGCCTTGATGTGGCCCCCTGGCGTCCAACCCCGCCCCCGAATCCCACATGGTTCCCTAATCTTCAAACACAGATCCAGGAAAAAGCCCTGAGCAGAGCTCGGGTCTCCCTCCCCGCAAAGAATTAAAGCTGGAGAAGTGGAAGAATATTGAAGCTCATCTAGTTGCTCTGACCACCCCTTGAATACGCGGTCCCCACCCCAAATCCTTTCAACAAATGGAGAAATCTCAAATGGGGGTCAATTTGGGGTCTAAACCTTAACAGAAGGCCAGAAGCAGAATTACAAATGAATTGTCCAGGACCTAGGGCGGTGAATATAACCATCATGCTCCTCAAAAATAAACAGAAATATGCACAGCCATAGAAAGCAGTTCCTTGGGGCTGGAGAGATAGCACAGCAGGTAGGGCGTTTGCCTTGCACGCGGCTGACCCGGGTTCGATTCCCAGCATCATATATGGTCCCCTGAGCACCGCCAGGAGTAACTCCTGGGTGTAGAGCCAGGAGTAACCCCTGTGCATCGCCAGGTGTGACCCCCTCCAAAAAAAAAATAGAAAGCAGTTCCTTCCTAAAAGAACCCTCATTTCACTGCAAGGCTCTGGATTTCAGGGCAGTCTGGGGCCTTACCCAATCCCGGGTGGAAGGTGGCGGGTGGTGGGAGCACGTGAATATCCCAGATTCAGTTCTGGCCGCCAAATAGGAGGGAAAGTGGGTGTTTGTGGGGGCTTCTGGAAGTTTTCCATTTCTTTTGGAACTAGCCCATTTTCCTGCTCTGGGACATGCGTGGGGCTCGGTTTTGGTATGTGATGATTGGCCAACTGTCTGATCAGGTTCCAGTTAGGAAAGCTGACAGACCAAAATCAGTCTCTCCATGGACAAACACTAATTGCGCGCAGGGCTGGTTCCTTCTGGAGGTCCTAGAATTCATGTCAAGGTCTCTCCCACCTGTTCCCTAGCTCAAAGTTCCTGCCCCATCCTCAAAGTTAGCAGCAGTTTCTTCAGTCTCGGGTAAGGCCTCCAGCTCTGCCCACAGGATTAGGGAGTGGGCATGCCACCAGGACATGTATTTACAATGTATGACATCCCACTCTGCTGCATAAAGGATGCCATTCAGAGCCCAGGGAACAGGACGTGGACACTTTCGGGGAGTGAGAGAGGTCCTGGTTCTGGCCCAAATCTACACTACTCTCAGAACCTTTAGGTTCAATGAGAACAAATTCCCCAGGAAGAGAAGGCCCTATCTAGAGCTGGCAAGAAGACCTGGTGTAGAAATTTACTTAACCAACTTTTAGAACAAGCAACACTATGGTAAAAAGTAATAATCTAAATTAAAACCTCTACCTGAAGGCGGGATGGGGCTGACAGGAAAAGGCCAAGAGGCTCTTCAAGATGATGCCACTACTCTGCATCACGGGCATCGGAGTAAAATACTGCACTTCAATGATACGTACAGTGATGCTGCCCTTTATCCTGAAATGTCGTCTAAAAGAAATGAGTGTCCTGGAGGCGGACATGTTGGTGGTTCACCATCAAAATCTTTTATTTGGGGGCTGGAGGGAAAGTAGAGTGGGCAGAGCACTTGCCTTGCATGTGACAGACTTGGGTTCTATCCCCAACACCCCATATGTCCCCTAAACCCTGCCAGGAATTGCCATATGGTTCCTGATTCCTGAGTGCAGAGCCAGGAGTAAGCCCTGAGCACAGCTGGGTGTGAGCAAAAGGAAACAAAAAACAAGACCTTTCTGGGGTCCCCGCACCAGAGGCTCAGTTCCGAGCCTGGGGATGGGGTGGTGCTGCTCAGGCTGTGGCGTGCTGGGTCCCAAGCCTCCCGCCGTGTGCTCCCATGAGGGCTGCAGCCAGCAGTGCTGAGGGGCCATGCAGCGCCAGGGATGGGAACGAGGCAGCAACGATGCCCGTGCAGCATGTTCCAGCCCTCTGAGCTGCCCATCTCCTTGGTGTGGCAATGTTAATGACACCTCTGGGTAAAGGGGGCCAGAGGGACAGGACAGTGGACAGCATGTCTGCCCTGCATGTGGCCAACCCAGGTTCACTCCCTGGTACCCTAGAAGGTCCCTGAGCCCTGCCAGTTGTCAGCACCGAGCACAGCCAGGTGTGGCCTAAAACACAAGACAAAAGAACTTCGGGTAGCGATACAAACCTGAAACATTACTACATTAATTAAAGGATGTATTTAGAAAACCATTAAACATCTTATGGCCACACTAGGGGGTGCAGGCCTGACAGTTTCGGTAGCTGGACCTGGTGATGCTAAGGGCCAACCAGAGACACACCTGGTGGTGCTCAGAGGGCCGAGAAGTGCCAGCGACCCTATGAAAGGCCTCGTGTAGGGTCTTCAGAGCTCTCTCCGTGGCTCTACACACTGACATGACAGTGACACTTCCCCCCTGGGCTGTGAACTGGTCACACCTCGCGCTGCCCAGAGACCCCCACTTCTCCCAGGCATTTAATGGACATTTGGTGATGGTCATGGGGGTGCTCCCAGATGACCCCATGCTGATCCCCGGATGCAAACCTACCTCCTTCCATCCCCACCGCCTGGATCGGCAAACAGGAGAGCATGTCCACTGTTCAGATTCATTTCCAACACACCACCTTGGGCTCCATCCACTGTCGCACGGCCCCCTGCCCCCCAACCCCAGCCCCCAAGAACAGCTGAGAGTGAGTAGCATCACACAGAGCTGAGAAAAGCCAGCATAAAGCACTTTTATTGCAATAATAAAACCGGAAACTCATACATAGTGCAGAGGGGAGGGGGGGAGGCAGCGATAGCCTCTCACCAAATCACTACACAGGACAGCAAAGGGGTGAGAGGGGCGGGGGCGGGGGCGCTGAGCATCAGGGACGGAGATGCCGACGCTGCGACAGCAGCCTGAATCCTAAGAGAACACCCAAGGCGGGGCTGAGGACGGGGCTTTCACTGGTGGTGAGTGTCTACAAACAGCACCTTCAACTTAAAACGTTCGGTTGAAGTTCTTAAAATTTAGGAAGTGAAGTTTGGATAGCTAGATTACAAAAGTCCTGAATATCCATTAGAAAAACCACAGGATTGGGGGGGGGAGGGGACAGGCCAGGCCACAGAAGGCTTCGGGGGTGCCGCCTGGCCCGGGACGGGTACCTGCAGTGTCCGTGGCGGTGAGAACAATCTGCTTTCGAAGGCAAAGGATTCAAGGGGAGGGCGGGGCGGGCGGGGAGGGCAGAGTCCCCCCTCCCGCTTCAGTTTTAGGTAGGGCTGTTCATTCAACCCAAGGACTCCTCTCGACGTGGAGAGTATTTGGGCCCTCAAGAGCGCCTCAAATCTGCTATGGCTTCACAGCGCAGCAGCAAGAATGTTTAATATATAATAAAAATTTCATCCAAGAAAAGAAGAAAATAAAATAACAATTCTTGCAACTCCCTCCCCCTCCCTCCACCAATTCCTATTCTAAAGTTAACCCATGACTTGTGCTGTTAATACTCGACAAATACTTAATTGGAAACCTATTCCAAACGTCTGAAACTGAATCATCACCCCAAAATGAAACAAAATAAACTGAGTAACTTGAGGTTTATGGCATAGAGTCGGTCAACACACACACACACACGAGGGGGGAGGGGGGGAGCAAAGCCAGGTGTCAGCACACATCCAGTCGGGAGAGGTTTGTACAGAGTGGAGTGGAACGTCGGGGAAGCTCCGTGTGGATCCGCCTGCTGGCGCCGGGGGTGCCAGGTCCCTCCATGGCACATCTGCTGGGGACAGAAAGCAGGTGAGTCTGAGTTCCAGCAACCTGGTTAAGTTTCCTGTCTAGGGCAGGCCAGACAAGGGGCCACCCCAAGCTCCTTCCCAGCCAGCACAGTCACCTCTGCTGCAGCCAGAGACCCAGTGGCTCAGCTGAATCTTCGCAGGGAGGGGAGGAGAGGGGAGGGCAGCAGAGGGCGTGCCACTGAGCGGCAGAGCACCTGCCTTGCACGAGTGAGGCCCCAGGTTCCTCAAGTAAGTACGTCTGGTCTTCCTTCATTTACCAGAACCTGCAACTTTCTGGGTTGGCCCTTGTGGTTCCTTCCAGACCCCTGCAGTAAGTGCCGACCTTTTTGGCAGTGGGCAGACAGGGTTGTGCTGAGGTGCTCGTCCTTTCAGTGCACACTGTCAGGCTCTCCGATAGGCCTTTGGTAGGTGATGCTGTTCTCAAAGCAGCATGGAGGGTTTGGACAGGGGCAGACAAAGGCTTGAGGAGCCTTGGGACTCTCCCCCTGGCAGGAAGAACAGGGCCTGGGAGATGCTTAAAGGAGACTTTGCACGTGGGATCCTGGGGGTTCAATCCCCGCCACCTCGCAACTCCCCAAGCACCGGTGGATATGGCCCCCAAAGAGGGAATCATAAAGATGCCCCTCCATGGGAAGAAGGCCACGACAGGCGCAAGCGACGCCACTGCAGCCCTCAACAAAGTCCCTGCTGGCTCCTCCCCTGCCCACTCAGCCCCCGAGGACCAACTAGCACTCAAGTACCCTGGAATTTGATTCTCATCTGTCAATGTTATGTGCCACGAGGATGCCACGCTCAGTGGCTAGAAATGAAGGGAGGGGAGCAGAAGCAGAAGGGGGTCCCAGTGTCCTGTGGCCTGCAGGGAAACCCTTCTCTCGGGGACCTCAGATGTTCCAGAGGAAGGGGGACCAGCGTCCCTCAAAGCCTTCACAGGACTAGGGGAGAAACCCTTTAGCTGCAGAGGCAAACTCTGACCCCGATTTCGCCCCACAGTAACAAGCTGGCCTGCTGTCTGAAGTGGCTGAGTCTGCCCCCGAGGCAGGTGGCTGGGGACCGCGGAAGCACGATCCGGACAGCAACAGTTTTCTTGAAACAAAAATGTTGGTCCCACAAACTTGGCACTATATGTTCAGTTCCCAACAACAAAACCCTACCAACAGCATGGAGGCTGGTGAGAGAGTACAGTGGGTAGGGCGCCTGCCTGGCACAGTTAACCTGGGTGTGATCTCTGGGCACAGAGGAAGGAGGGAATCTGAGCACTGCTGAGAGTGGCCCGACACACACACATTCGCATACCGGCCCAAGCACTGCATGCACGCGCACACACACACGCGCACACAACTCTCACATACTGGCCCAAGCACTGCATGCACGCGCGCACACACACACACGCACACACATACGCACATACTCGCCCAAGCACTGCATGTCCGCACACACACTCTCGCATTTGCCCAAGCACTGCACACACATTCACCCAACATCTTTCACACCCCCCCAAGATCTCTCTCTCTCTCTCCCAGTGGTGCCTCAGGGCTGGGCGTGCGGGAGGCGACAGTCACTCTGCAGCACACACAGTTACCAGACCACCCAATGCCAGCGCTGAGAGTCTGGCTCTTTCTGCCGCCCACTCGTCCATATCCTTACCAGGGGGAACGCAGGGGGGGGAGCCATTCCTGTCATTCCAGCTTTAGAAGTTCCACGTCAAAGACGAGAGTGGCGTTGGGTGGGATGATGCCTGGGTGTCCAGTGGCACCATAGGCGTAGTCTGGAGAGATGGTCAGTTTGGCTCTCTGGCCCACACTCATCTGAGAGAGGAACGAGAGACCGTTAGCTGCACAGTTCTGACAGCCTCCATGAGCTGCGTCTACCTGGGTGCCTTGGCCAGGGCCAGTGCCCAGAGTCTGCAGCTGGTGTGGTAGGACAGTCCCTGAATCCGGCCGCAGCCAGACCCTACCCTGGCTCCAGAAACAACCAAGGAGCTTAGCCTCTCTACTAAGGGCTGAAGAACCTGACTCCAGGCAGCCAACACCCGAGAAGTGTCCCCACTTGGTGGCCAGTGGCCTGTCACTGAAAGAACAAGAATCACCTAAGTGCTTGAAAAAATGTCATTTTTGCTCAAAGGACAATATCCAAAGAATGGTACTTTCGGGGGTGGGGGGCAGTCTACTACGTTGCATTTTCCACATTTTTTTTTTCTTTTTGGGTCACATCAAGCGATGCTCAGGGGTTATTCCTGGCTCTGTACTCAGGAATCACTCCTGGCGGTGCTCGCGGGACCATATAGAATGCCGGGGATCGAACCCAGGTTGGCCGCGTGCAAGGCAAACGCCCTACCCGCTGTGCTATCACTCCGGCCCCATCTGCATTCTTAAGAATACAGAAAAGACTCAAATTTTCAGGGACATAAAGCAGCATACATATGTACTACTATGTGCTTAACGGCAATATACAAGCATCTGTACCCTGTACCCTCCTGTGTAAAGTGAAAATACTGCCAAAGAACATAGTACCAATGGTTTTTCATGGGGAAAAAATACAATGGTCAGGGTCAAAATTCACTTTTTTTAAGGGGCCAAAGTGATAGTGTAGCGAGTAGGGCATTTGATTGGCATGTGAATCAGGTTTGGTTCCCTGGACGCCATATGGTACCCCAAGCACCAGCAGGAGTGATCCCTGAGCACTGAACTGGGAACAAGCCCTGAGCATCACCGAGTGTGGCCCCAAAACAAGACAAAAATCACTTTTAAGAATACATTTGTGGGGCTGGAGTAACAGCACAGTGGGGGGAGTGTTTGCCTTGGGTTTGATCCCTGGCATCCCATATGGTCCCCTGAGCCAGGAGTGACTCCTAAATTCAGAGCCAGGAGTAAACCCTGTACATCATCAGGTGTGATCCAAAAAGCAAAACAAATAAAGTTAAAAAAAAAAATTAAAAAAGAGCAGGACCACAAAGAGTTTAGAAGCTGCTCTAGGCGCCAGGAAGCTAGACACAGAGTAGCCCGAGACTGCTGGGTGCTGGGGAGGTGGGGGTGGCTGTGTGTAGGCCTCAGACTCCTCCCAGGTGACAAGGCTGTGGCTGGTGCCAAAGCACACTGGGTCAAGGGAGCCTGGGCAGCGCCCCAAGTGTCATACTTGGCCAGCCTGGGGCGTGGAGCTGGCTGATAACACTATCTCCGTAGCAGCTAGGGCTCTTGGAACACACAACACAGTTATTGTTCCAGCGCTGGAACATTCTCCGAAGAGCCATGGTGTGGACAATGGCTGGCACGAGAGACGGGGGATGGGCTGCAGACACAGAGCCAGCTAGACTCGAGGCAGGACGCAGCGGGCCAGAGGGCTGGCAGAGATTCCCGAGGGAAGCAGGCCCCAAAGCTCTCTCCTTGGACCGCCGAGCCTCTGCCCTGCAGGGACGGAAATCTAGACACCCGGCTTCAAGTTTCTGAAAGCAAAGCCACTCACCTGGAGATAAGGCAGTAATGTTTTATAGAAGTGATGCTGGGTGCAGTGTAGTCTGGGTGAAAGAATGAGTCTTTCTCTCCCTTTCATTTAAATCTCCAATTCTCTTTGGAGAGAAGGAAATAAACTCATGCCACCAGGCAGGGTCTGCCTAAGTGAAAGCCACCATGAGCATCTTGTTACCCTGGCCCCACTAAACACACTTTCTAAAACCTTCAACCAAGCAGTCAGACAGATTGGACAGCGAGTAAGGCACTTGCTTTTTTACATGTGCCCGACCCGGGCTTGATTCCTGGTATCCCATGTAGACCCCCAGCCTTGCCCAGTGTGGCCCCAAACCAAAACCAACAAAAATAAAATAAACAAAAATCAATAAAACCCTTGAAACACAGGAACCACACCACTTAGAGTAAGTGAATGGGTACATACCTGGGCGACCCCTTCTTCCCAGCCTCGAATCACTTCCTGCTTGCCTAGCATAAACTTAAAGGGCTTGTTTCTGTCCCGGGAGGAATCGAATTTCTTTCCATCTTCAAGCATCCCTGTGAGAAAGGGCAATTGTAACATGAGCAACACGGGGGAGGGCAGGAGGGAGCCAACAGGCAGCAGGGCCCATTCAGGGCTGGAGGATCCCCGGCCAAGGAGGGCTGCAGAGAAGCTGGGGTGGTCGTCCCGAGTTTGTGGGAGTTTCCCCCCAACGTCAGAGCACACACGGTCGGGTCTGCACTGTTCTCTCCTGGCAGAAGTCTCCAGCTTCTTCCACAAGCCTCCCCACCCCCATCTGAAAATGGGGCCCTTTTGGGTGCACGTGACAGCAAGATCCAGAGAATGCAAGTGACTGTGATCCCTCAACTCACGCACCATTATTTACAGAAATTAGGATCCTGTTAGAATACTGGAGAATCGAAGGCCAGTATGGGGCAGCAGGTGGTGGTAGGGAACCAGGTAACTGGGAAAGCAGCTTTGGCAAAGAGCTGAGCTGCGGGGCAACGCTTCCACTCCAGGCAGACAACCTCTGTTAACTCTAATGGCAGCACCCGTGTCAACGTGTTAACCCTCCCCACCCAGCTGTTCCCGTTTCACAGGCAAAACAAGTGAGCAGAGAGGAGCTGGCAGACGTTGAGGTCACAGAGCTTGACTACTGCTGCCTAAACCATCTTTATTCTGCCGTGCCAGGCAGCTTCGAGGGTCATTTGGAACGTAGTTATGCCTGGTCATGCAGCCTCCTGGCTCAGTTCTCCAGGTCCATCAGGGCTATCGCTGCAATGCTTGTGGGGATGAGGGGGTAAGGGATCCAAGGCAGTGCTAAGGCTCAAACTCAGGGCCTCACACAGGTCCCACCATCTAAAACATCTCCCCCGTAAACGGAAGGCCTCATCAGGCCAAATGTGCAGCGCTGAATCATGAGACACTAAACTTGAAACCATGTCACCCTGCCCCACACTCGTCGGACCTAGTGAAAACTCAGGAACTGCGAGCGCCCCAGCAGTCACATCACCAACCAGGAAGAGCCTGACAAAGGATCAAGGACAGCAAGGTGGTCCCTGGCCCCAGAGCCCTGTCTGCAAAGGCTCAATGGAGAAGACCCACAAGGCCGAGAGGGACGCCTGGAACCCAGCCCACAGGAACAATCCCAGCATGAAGACCAAGAAGCCTGGAGGAGAGCCCCACCTAACCTGAGCAGACACTTCAGAGAAAGTTCCCAGCCCCCCACTGGGAGACAGCCAAGGGACAGGCGCTGCTCACAAGCCCAGGACAACTGCCAAATATTCCAACCAGCCAACAGATGAGCGGAGAAGCACTGGATGACCGAGTCTTACCTGGGGCACCTCTGGGCCTAGTACACACATGAACATGTATACAGGAAACGAAACTCGCATGTAACAATAAATGCCAGGAAAGCATTATTAGTTTTGAAAGCTGATCATCATTGTGAGCCCCTAAATTTATTTCATGATAAACAAAGAGTTGTAACTCAAGAGTTTAAATAATATAGCATACTCTAAAAAGCATCACTGGACACCCCTCCAACCAGCACAGTATCTTATAAATGCACGGCAAATATTGAAAAACATTCTCTACGCTTTTGTTTTTGGCTTTTTGGGTCACACCTGGCGATGTTCAGGGGCTAATCCTGACTCTGCACTCAGGAATTACTCCTGGCTGTGCATGGAGGAACCATATGGGATGCCAGGGATTGAACCACATCCGGCAAATGCAAGGCAAACACACTCTCCCCACTGTACTATCACTCCGGGCCCCTATATGCTTTGTTTCTGAGCCTTAACAAAGCCGACGCAACTTCCAGATGTTACAGACATCAATCCAGAATTTTGTCTTATTCTAAGCTCCTCCCCAGGTGTGGGGTTTCTTTCGCTTCACTTTTCAGCTTAAGCACATCCCCCCACATCAATCTGGTCCTGCCGGAAGGAGCTGCTCTCCCGACTAGAGGCAGGCTGGGGGCCTCTCTCCTCCTGCCCCCCCCCCCCCCCCCCGCGTCTCTGATGCTGATTCACCCGGAGAGTGGGTGCTCCCTGGTACAATGATGGAAAGTTGTCTGTCCAACCCAGTGCTCTTAAGCTTTTCTGGGACGACGTGGGGCGAAGCTTCTCCCTGTTATTTTAAGAGCAGGAGCACAGGCCTTGCTCAGGGCAGACGCTGAGTTCAGACCTGGTGTCACAGAGAACCCACGCATGGGCGTTACCAGGGACTGTTATTGGCAGGAGAAACTCAGGGCTGATGAAAAACCCAGGAAGATTCACTTCAGCAGGGGGATGGAAAGAGGACCCCTCAACGGAGCACTGCTCCAGATCTACCTAATAAACACAGAAGACACAAAAGGACCAACTGATTCCAGATCACCCAAGTGTTTTAGAAAACAGCACAAAATTTTGTGCTCATACAAAGCTGAGTAAAATTTTGTTTTAAAGACTTTATTTTTGGATCACACCCAGTTGTGCTCAGGGCTGACGCTCGGTGCTTAGAGACCGTATGTGGTGGCAGCAATAGAACCTGGGTGAGCCGAATGCAAGGCAAGTGCCCTGCTTGCTGTGCGAGCGCTCCTCCCCCCTCAGGAAGATTTACTGGTGTAAAGCTCAGTAAGATTTGTTTGACTCACCTCCCGCAACGGAGTGTCTAGAATTAGAAGGGAAGGACAGGAGGAAGAGTTAAACTTCCACAGATGAAAACTACAATGCTGGTATGAAAGTACACTAAGGTGGAAAAACTGGAGATTCTACAAGCAAAAAGTAAAAACTGGGTCTGGAGCGGATAGCAAAGCAGGTAGGGTGTTTGCCTTGCACGCGGCCAACCTGGGTTCGGTTCCCAGCATCCCCTATGGTCCCCCAGCACCACCAGGAGTGATTCCTGAGTGCAGAGCCAGGAGTAACCTGAGCATCACCGGGTGTGAAGCCAGAAAAGTACAAACGTCGCTCTGTATTTCACATAATACCAATTTAAAATAGTGAACAAACCTAAATATAAATGCTAGACCTTCATTTTAGGAGCAAATATAAAGAAATAATCATTGTAACTGTGAGTCAGGCAAAGATTTCTTAGATATGATTCCAAAAAGCACAATCCATGAGAGAATAAAATACACCTAATTAAAAACCTCTTGCCCTTTAAAACTATCTGGAGGCTGGAGTCACAGTACAGTGGGCAGGGTGTTTGCCTTGCAAAAGCCCACCTGGGCTTGTTCCCTGGCAACCCATATGGTTTCTTGAGCCCCACCTGGAGAGCAGAGCCAGCTATAACCCCTGAGCATCTCTGGGAGTGGCCCCAAAACCAAAACAAGACAAGTTATTTATCAGATAAGGGGTTAATAGTCAAAACACATCAAGGAATTCATTCTACTTAATAACAAAAACAAGGCACACAATCCAACTAAAAGGTGGGCAGAGACTCTAAACAGTTTCCCAAAGAGGGCATACAGATGGCCAGCGGGCATGAGAAGGCGCTCATTTTCACCAGAAAACGCAAATGAAAATCCCACTGAAACATTGCCTTATTCCTGCTAGAATGTCTATTACCAAAAAGGTGATGGCAAGGACGCAGGAAAGGAAGTCCTTAGGCATTGTTGGTAGGAATGCAATGGTTCAGCCTCTGGGAAAGTGTGGAGATGCCTGTCCTGCTCCCGTTGTTCATCGATTTTCTCAAGCGGGCCCAGTAACGTCTCCATCATGAGACTTTGCTGTTACTGTGTTTGGCATATTGAATACGTCACGGGTAGCTTGCCAGGCTCTCCGAGAGGGGCAGAAGAATCGAACTCGGGTCGGCCATGTTGGCTGCGTGCAAGGCAAACGCCCTACTTGCTGTGCTAGTGGGCTGGAGCGATAGCACAGTGGGTAGGACGTTTGCCTTGCACGCGGCCAACCCGCATTTGATTCCCAGCATCCCATATGGTCTCCTGAGCATCGCCAGAAGTAACCCCTGTGCATTGCTCGTTGTGACCCAAAAAAGAAAAAAAAAATTAAAAATAGGACACAGCCCAGAATTCTACTGATGAGTAGGAGTATATTCACCCCCAAGTTCACTGTAACAGGCCTGAGGGTGAAGTAGGTAGTGTGTTTACCCTGCATGTGGCCGACCTGTGTTTGATCCCTGGCACCCCCGGGATCAGGGGTTTGCCAGAGCTTACCAGGAGGAACCCCTGAACAGAGTCAGCAGTAAGTCCTGAGTACCACTGGGTGTGGCTTACAAACAAACAAACAAACAAAACCCCCCAAGTTCACTGCAACATTATTTACAACAGCCAAGGTATTGAAACAATTTAAGGGTCTGACAACTGGAAGTGTAGTGCATAAAATCTGTGTATTATCTATGTGAAATATTATTCAGCTACAAAAATAAGAATGAAATATTGTCACAACAAGACAGACAAACCACTGGGAATTTGTACTAAGTGAAGTAATTAAGAAGAGAAAGACTTCACCACATTTACATGAGGAAAACTTTTTGAGGGGAGGGCAAGAAGAGTTTGGGGGTCACAACTAGAAGTGCTTATATGTAGAATCTTTAACAAAAAGTGGGCCAGAGAGGTAGAACATGAGAAAAGGCGCCTGGCAGGCAGTGGATTTTGGTCACACACATGGTCCCCCAGCATCTTCAGGGATCACTCCTAAGCAAAGAGCCAGGAACAGTCCCTTACACTGCCAGGTGTGAACAAATAGAACAAAATGGACAGATAAATGAAAACCAAACGAGACACAGAGAACAGAAATCGAGTGGGGGCTGCCAGAGACCAGAGGAGTGGAAAAGGAGCAGACCAAAAAAAAAGAGCGAGGAAGTTAAAGATTACGAATGACTAAGGAATAAAATAGCAAGACCTGAAGGTGTAACATACAGCTTGGTGACTACAGTTAATGCCCTATTAAAAATTTGTTGTTTTGGGGTCACACCTGGCAGTGTTCAAGGAATCTTCTGAGGTGTCGAAGATCAAGGAAAACCTTGTACTCGCTGTACAACCTCTCTGACCCCCATATTAAATATTTTAAAGTTAATACAAGAGTAGCTCTTTAAAAGAAGTCTCATCCTGTGGTGGGGTGGGGGGGGGTGGGAGGGATACTGGGATCCGTCGTGATGGGAAATGGGCAGTGGTGGAGGGATGAGTATTTGATCATTGTACAATTGAAACCCAAGCACAAAAATGTGTAAGTCAACTTTACCTCATGGTGTCTCACTAATAAAAAGAAAAAAATAAAAATTAAAAAAATAATTTAAATAAAAAAAAAATAATTTAAAAAAAGTCTCATCCTGGAGAGAGAGAGAGAAGTGTCGGCCATAGAGGTAGGAGGGGTTGGGTGGAGGAGGACGAGGACATTGGTGGGAGGCACTGGTGGTGGGAACTGTACACTGGTGAAGGGATGGGTGCTGGAACATTGACTGAAACCCAATCATAAACAACTTTGTATCTCATGGGGATTCAGTTAAAAATAAATCAACAACAACCACAGAAACAAAAACCCAAGTAACGTGCTCAGAAAGTCCGATGCTATCTCTATACTACCCAAAGAAAGTCAAGAATACTCTCCGGCAACCAACCCAAGGAACCAAAGAGGAACCCTGCAACAATCATCCTCCAGATGGCCTTGACTTAGAATCGGACAACTTCCCTGTTACTGTTTCGAACTAGTAAAGTCAATGCACACTCCAGACCAATGAAACAAATTAAAACCTAACCTCTATTAAAAAAAATTATAACCATATAATAATAGATGATGTCACTTATTGTGAATTCATTTGTCAATTATATCTAAAAAAAGGGCAGACATACGTGAAGAGGGACATAAATAGCATAGTGATAAATTTTAATGCTATCCTAAATAACAATATACTACTAAACACAAAATGTACATTCCTGGGGGACAAGTAGCTGAGGCAGGAGTAAGCCCTGGGCACTGCCAGGTATGTCCCCCCCTCCTCCCCAAAGAGAACAAATTCTCCCAGGAAAAAAAAAAGTTAAAATAAAGCGGGTGTGGCTCAGGTGGGGGCCCCGCGCTCAGGCCCCAGTGGCTGAGGGTCAGGTTGGTCCCACAACAGGAACCAAAAACCTGCATCGAAGGAACCTCCAGCCAGGTAACACCAGGGCTCCCCCAGCCTCCTTCGGGCACATCCTGGTGGTGCCCAGGCAGCCACGTCCGTTGTGACGTGGGGGCTGCAGGGCACGAATCAGGGCTCCTGCAGACAGGGCGTGTGCTCCAGGCCTTTGAGCCGTATCTCTAGCCCAACACCACTCGTCTTCAGGAAAATGCAAATCAAAACCACAAGCACCTTCCAACCATCAGGATACTATTATTCAAAAATAGAAAGATGCCTTTAAAAGAAGGAAAGAATGGAAGTACATGCCATAGATATGGAAAAGAATCTTTGCAAAATATCTATCTGATTAAGGCTTAGTCAACATATTTAAAGAGCTCTCAACTCTTCAACATGAAGGAAGTGACCGAGGGGGGGTGCTCAGTGAAGAACACTTACTGACATGAGGCCTTGGGTTCAATCCCCACGGAGGGAGGATCGTGGTAGTGAACAAGTGAGGAGGGTGGAGAAGGGGGGGAGGGAGAGGAAAGGGTAGGGAAAACACGATTTTAAAAGGATGTGGAATTTGAACAGGTACTTCACCAACAAGATATATATATATACATATATATATATGCGCTAGGCCGAAGAGATAGTACAGCGGGTAAGGCGGTAAGGCGTTTGCCTTGCATGGGGCGATGGGGATTTGATCCCCAGCATTCTGTTATGCCCTGAGTCCCGTCAGGAGTTAACTCCTGGATGCTGAGCCAGGAGTAACTCCTGAGCATCACTGGGTGTGGCCCCCAAACAAAACAAAAACACACGGTAAACAAACACAAAAATGAGTCATTATAAAAATTCAAATTAAAACTTGTAGGAGAGGGCTGGAGAGATAGCACAGCGGGTAGGACGTTTGCCTTGCACGCAGCCAACCCGGGTTCAATTCCCAGCATCCCATATGGTCCCCTGAGAACCGCCAGTAGTAACCCCTGTGCATCGCCAGGTGTGACCCAAAAAGAAAAAAAAAACTTGTAGGAGACACAATTAGTACCTATGAGAACATGTACAATTTAAAAGACGGATGGTCTGGTCCTGGATGAAGACATGAAAGGGAACCACCCCTCTGGAAAATAGCTTGGTAGTTTAGGTTAACATATATCTACTGCCTTATGATACAGTCACTCTACTCCTGGGCTTCCTTGTTTGGGGTGGGGGTGAAGGTAGTTTTTATTTAAGTTTATTTAGAAAGCTGTGAGGGAAGAAAAAAGAGAGCTGGTGCTTGCCTTGCATGCAGCCAACCCTGGTTAGATCCCCAGCAACCCAAATGGTCCCAAGCATCACCAGGAGTGATACCTGAGTGCTGAGCCAGGAGTAACCCCTAAGCATCACTGACTGTGGCCCAATCCCTCACCTCCCAAGACGAAAGATAAAAAAGAAAGGGAGGGAGAAGTTAAGTGTTCAAGAGAACATGGGCTTCCGCAAAGTGAAAAGCAAGTAGGTAAGCTAAGCTATGTGTTCATGGGAGAACGCGGGCCTATAGAGCAGCCTCAATTCGTGGACTTTCATCCAAAATCAATGACAGCCAACGGTCCGCACAAGGACCTGAATTCATAGCAGACGCTTGTATTCATCACAAACAGGAACCCGTTTGTCAGACAGAGTTATTAACCAGTAAAGGAACACAAAGGAAAACCACTAAGCAATAAAACATAATGATTACTAACATATGAAACTATAGCACAGCGGGTAGGGCGGTTGCCTTGCACGCGGCCTCGCCCGCACGGCAAAGCCTGGCAACCTACCCGTGATGTATTCAATATGCCAAACACAGTAACAAGTCTCACAATGGAGACGTTACTGGGTCCGCTTGAGCAAATCGATGAACAATGGGAGGACAATGACAATGACAGTGAAACCAAATAATTATGCCAAGTAAAAGACCAGGTAAGAGCAATATGAGAAAACTAAGAAGACCACTTCATTTGTACAAACATTAGAACATTAAAAAATAAAAATGAATGCAGTAAAGTATTACAGGTTTTGAGGATGAGAACAAAGGAGAGGTTCAAAGGTGGACAAATATGCATTAAAAAAAAACCCAACAAACCACCCACACCTTATTCTACTGGGCTAGAGGCTAATACAGTGGGTCAGGTGCTGGCCTTGCACACAGCAAAGGCTTGCCCTCTGGCTCCGCCTGGCCCCAGAGAACCACCAGGAGTCATCCCTGAGTGCAGAGCCAAGGAGGAGGCCCTGAGCACTGCCACGTTTGACCCTTCCCATTAAAAAAAAAAAAGAGAGATGAAAACTCATGATATTGTATACTTTACATATGTGTAGTTCACTGGAAATTGTAAAAAGTAATTAAACGGGGCTTGTGAAAATGAGCTTTACTGAACTCCCGCACATGGACACCTCCAATATCCACCCGGGGAAAGATTCCTCCGGAAGGATCAAGTGAGGCCGGCAGTGGCTCCGGGGACTCTGTGCCAGGACCCAGAGACCAGCAGCCGTCAACTGGCCGCCGAGCCAGTGTTCCCGAGAGAAGGCGGCTGAGGTCACGGTGGAGACACCTCGGCTCTGAAGGCCTGCAAGCGAGACCCACGCTGGTACGCCCCAGGGCAAAACTGACAATTCCAAATTCTGACCCAGAAACTGCAAGGGACAGCTCTGTATCCTCACTGTCAGAGACTGATCCTTGGCCAGGCAGAAGGCTCTGGATACGACTGCACAGCCCCCTGACCACCACTGCAAGAGCCCACTAACCCCCAACAACATTTTTCTTAAAATAAATAAAAATTCTTTTTTTAAAATTTTAGCGTTTCTGTTTGGGGGCCGCACCAAGCAGTGCTCAGGGGACCAGATGGGTTGCTGGGCGTCAGCCACGTACAAGGCAAGTGCCCTACCCCGCTGGACTATTCTCTGCAGCCCAACAAGAATTATTTCTTGTCTCTGTGTGTGACATTCAAGGTCACAAACCTGAACTGAGTTGTCTCCGTGCAACTCAGCTCAGCCCCTGGCACTTGCAACATTGGCACTCAGAAGTTCAGATTTGCTTCACTTGCACGATTTTTCAAAACCAGCAGGACAAGCATGAAGCTTCCACATTTAGAACTTCTCCCTATATGGTAGGAAGAGTCTGAGGGGTAATCAATCCCAGAAGGGGAGTTTTTGCTTCCAGCACCTTTAAGTTCCTAATCAGTGAGAAAAATGGGAACTGGGGGTGTCCAGTTAAAGGCACGAGGCCGAGAAAGGAGCGAGAGATAGAGGAGCATGAAGAGCATTAAGGGGCAGCTGATACTTCTCCCTGCAGATGCTCCCAAACTATTCAACTGTTTTGTTTCTAGGAACCAGACTTGAATCCTTGCAGAGGGAGGACAGGGCTGGGAGGGGTCGGAATAGAAAGGCCTAGAAGACCCAGGCCAGGAGGTTCAGGGGTACACCTGCTGAGCACTGTGCCAGCAATCACCAAGGGCAGGGAAAGAGTGGAGTTAAAAAAAAAAAAAGCCCCTGCAGAGTCCAAGGCTTCGGGCACTTGCGGTGTGGTTTTTAAGCACTGATCCATCTACACAGGAGGTTTTCACAAGCAGGTCCCTAAAAGTGTTGCCCGTGAGTAACTGCAGGCGAGGTTAACCTGAGTTTGGAGAAAGAAACCAATTATCTAGAAATGTGTGGTACTCAGCCTGTTTTACAACAGTCCCTGCTCTACTTTAGAACTCCACCAGGAGAGTCCTCTTTAAAGTCTGTTTGCAAGTAATTTTTATGTCTGGGTTTGAGATAAGATGTTTAGAGAAGCCACGTCGTTTTCATGACTCACACACCAACTCCCTCTGTCCCAATGGCGATGGGTGTAAAGAGGTTCCACACACGAACCGAGATAAAGGAAGTGAATTAAAGGTCCCATCTCCGTCCCACTTCCAGGCCTCTGGCTGCACCTTCCAGCACCCCACCTGTGAGGTCTGATGTGGGTGGCAGCTGCCCCCCCCCCCCCCAAGAAGGGAACCGACCTGTCTGTCTCACAAGACCTGAGTGCGAGTCACCGAGCTCCCAGCCCTAATGGAGAAGGCACCTTTGGCTAAACACCGTCAGTTCCCCAGCAGGGCCCATGGTGGGAGGCCACGGCCCACGGCTCCCGGCACAGAGCAAGGAAGCGGCTGCATTTCTACCTACCATTTCAGGGCTAGATCTCAGCTCCACATTACAGCAATTTCTTCCCTGGGTTCCTTGTTTTTGTGGAGGGGCCTCCCTAGCTGTGCTGAGTCAGAGGGCTACAACCAGCAGTGGGAAGGGACCACAGAGTGACCAGGACCTGGGCCTGGCGGCATGCACCCCAACCCGCTCCTGCCTGGGACCGCAGCTTCCCTGCAGTCTGACCTGGCAGCCCAAGGGACAGTCTTTGCTTGCTCGGGAGCCATACCTAGTGGTGCTGGGCCTACCAACCGCGCGTGGGGGACCCTGTGGGGTCCAGGACTGAACCTGGATCACGGCTGAAGAGGTTCCCATCAGGCGGTGCCGCACTGTACTCTCTCCCGCAAAGGACAGACACAATCCAAGGGAGACTGTCTCAGATGCTTAAAGACCCCTCCTCCAGCCCCCCCCCCCCCCACGGTTGCCCTCACACTCAGCGGTGGCGGGAAGTCCTTCCAGTGGCCATGAGGCCCACCGAGCACTGCTGTCTCCACTCATCTTCACTGGCTCACCCATACTTCTCTCCACCCACCGCTGGGTTCCTGGGCCTTGCAATGGCCCTACTCAGTCACACAAATTTTTGTCTCGCCCTCAGGTCTGATCTGAATGTCACTTTCCCATTGGAGACTTTATGGACCTGTCTAAAAATCTCTACTTTCTCCTGTCCCCTCTTTAGCACCTATTGACTAAAACAATTAATAGGCAAGAAATACATTATGTATTTGTTGTCTGTCTTTCCCACAACAGAGGAGGATCAATGAGGGCTGGGGGCTGTCTTCACGACATAACATGTGTAGTACCTGGAATAGTGCCTTGCACATAATCAATAATCAGTAAGTACCCAGAGAAAACTCAAAGGCCCTCCCCAGACTAGGAAAGTCCTTTTCTCTAGCTTGTCTGAGCCATACACAGCCCGTACTCTGCACAAGGCCAGCACCTCGAGGGCAAGGCCAGTCTGTTTCCCGGCTCCCAACACGTGTTCAAGTAATCCCTGTGGGAACAAGATCAGCTCAACAGGGTAACTTATGGGCACTGGGTGCACTGGAAGAAGTGGTGACAATTTTATTAGTCCATAGAAACAGGGTAATGTCCAGCATGCTGCAAATATGTTCTCTCATATTCTAAAAGGAGACAAATATCAAACCAGTCGCAGTAGGACACAGGTTTCACTGCTCTGAGGCTGGAGCATGCCTGCCTGGCCCTGCCTGACTGCCTGAGGCCCTCAGTGCAGGTGTCTGGTCTCCCGGGCTGCAGTGGCCGGGTCAGGAGAGAGAGGCAGCCTGCCTGCGATGGACGCTCGTGGGACCCACGCTCGTTAGAGGATGAAAGGCTGCACGGGTGCAGGTCACTGCATCTACCGAGCAGGTGCAGCGAGCAAGCGCCTGTCCTGTGCTGGGGCGTGAGCAGTCTGGTGGGATGGGAGTACCAGCAGAGACCTTCTGCGGGGGGGGGGGGGGGGGGGGGGGGAGCGTATGCAGGAAGGAGGAGGGGTGCGGGTCAGGCCAAGGGCCAGGTGCTCCCCTCCGCCAGCATCCTGGAGTTATCTTTCCCTCTACTTCCCATGACTCTTTCTCCTTTTTGTGTTGCTAGAATATATCTGGCAGAAGGACAGGGGGCTGAGGAAGGAAAAACAAAGACCCCTTAGTAGGATGGGGGGGGGAACCAACACCACAAAAACCCAGAAGAGGGGAAACAATAGAAATAAACAAGCTTTGCCATGGGTAGCAAAGGGAGAACTGGCCACTGTGTGTCTAAGTTACCTGGCCTACCCCTGGCATTTCCCAGGAGAAACAGCAACTGACAATATTTTTAGAGAAAATCTCAAGGCAGATAAATAACCCCCAGCTTACAAATAAAATGAATTCACTAATACGTCCTAAAAATTAATATTAAACTACCAAAACGCTCATAATACAGTGAGTATGGGAGGCCACAGAGATAGCTCGACGGGTTGACTTCCCACTTGCCCTGCATGCGGAGGCCCAGGTTCATTCAGTCCTTGGAACTGCACTCCCAGGAGTAGCCCCTGGCAATGCCCAACGTGGCCCAGTGAATAGTGAGCCTTCCTGCCCCAGACCCGGGTTCCATCTTGGCACTGGACCCTCCCCACAAAATACAGACAAATGGGCGAAGTTGATGGCAGGTAAGCTCTACACAATTAAGTTGGTAATGATCAATGAGGAGTTCGTAAGAGCCAGTGAAAGTGACCAGAGATCTCTAGAGAAATACACAGGGCCAAAGCAGGGCTGTCAGACCAAGGAAATCGTGATGGAATGAAGAGTGGGCAATGTCAAGAACATAGCAAGCCAGCCAGAAGCAGCTCCCCTAGAGAAGCGTGGGTCAGAGAAAATGTCAAAAATAACAAGGTGGAGCCGGAGAGCTAGTAAAGAAGGCAGGGTACTTGCCGTGCATGTGGCTAAACCAGGATCAATACCCAGAACCCCATGTGGTTCCATGAGCTCCACCGTGAGTGACCCCTAAAAACAGCCAGGAGCAGCCCCCAAACAAAGTAACAACAAAACCCCCACAAAAAATATGATGATACTGGGAATTGGCTCAGCATTCCATTCCTGGTATCAAAAACAACAACAACAAAAATCCATTAATTTTAAGGTCCTCAGTAAAATTTCAGTTCTAATACTTTGAGACCAAAAATAAAAAAGAGGAGGTAGGGAAGTCACTTGTTACCATGGGGAGGTCTTCAACACTAATCTATCGCTTTCAACACTGGGAATTAAAAGGAAATATTTAGGTCTTACCCTATTTTACAGAAGAATGCAAATTAACGAAAGTGGTAGGACTGGAAAGATTAAAAACCTACCGCTCTGACCCTCAAACAGACGAGTGGATAAAGAAATGATGGTACTTGGGGCATAAAGATAATACAGTGGGGAGGGAGCTTGCCTTGCATACAGTCAACCCAGGCTTGATTCCCGGCACCCCACCAGGAGTGGCCCCAGAGTGCACCCGCTGGGTGTGGTCCAAAAAGTCAACCACTGACAGTCCGTATACACCACAGAACACTACTGAGCTCTCAGTGTGCTGCAGCTTGGGTGGAACTGGAGAGCATCGTGCTGGGCAAAGTCAATCAAACAGAGAAGGACAGACACCGAATGATCTTTTTCGTATGTGGAATATGAAGGAACACCATAAGGGAATAAAAATGGTCAAAGATCACAGACCCGGAGAGTCTGCCTAGAGAACTGCTGGGAGGGGAAGAGGGGGCATGAGGAAATCTAGAGAGAGTGGTGGAGGGGTATGACACCGCGGTGGTGGGTGTGATACAGTGAACAACAGCATCCTCTAACAGGAAATTACCAGTGTCTATCTTGGCGCCCAAGATAGACATGCATGTACACATATACCCCAATCCTACACTTCATACATGTCAATGTCATCAATAACTGATGAGAATCACCCACTGACATGAAGGCTAGCAGGGAAAGACCAGCGGACAGCACAGTATCTGCAGTAGGTCCAATACTCCTCAGATCATCTACCAACCGCAAAGGGGGAAGATGGACCTTTACAAAAAGATCAGGTTGGCAAAACCTTCCCCACGGTAGAAGTACTGAGAATGTAGTACAGGGAGTCACGTATCAAGTCTCCAAACGAAAATGTTTACCAGAAACTATTCAGACATTTAAAACTCAACTGCCAGGTTACAGGAAATCAAGGCAGAGGAAGGGGTTGAACAACACTAGGAGAAAACAATGGGACAGAGGAAGGGTATTCTATAAGATAAGCCTGCTCTTTAAAAAACAAAACCAAAAAAAAAAAAAAACAAAAAAACCCAGATCATTAAGTTAAGAACAGTATGAGAGCACTCTTCCACACTGACAAAATGGGGAGAACTTCCAATAACAATGAGTAAATCTCAACTGAATTTTTTTAAAAATAAGGTTATTATACGGCCTCTGAGAGTACAACGGGTAAGGTGTCCTCCGTGTGTCAGACCTGGATTCAATCCCCAACACTTTGGTTGCCAGGGCCTGGCAGCAGTGATCCTTGAGCTTAGAGCCAGGAGTAAGCCCTGAGCATGGCAGGGCATGGCCCAAACACCACCCCCTATTCCTACCCACCACAAAAAAGCTATTAAGAACGCGGAAGGATAAGCAAAGGATCAGAGCGCTCAAAGGACCAGTGCAGATGCTTTGAATGTGGTAAGCCCAGTTCAATCCCCCACACCACCTGTGCAGCCAAATGGCATCTGAGTCTGTATGCTGGTAATCACAATGCAAAATAAAGCAACGTTTTTACGAATGTTCAATTCCCCACTGTTTACAGGAATATGGGAGGTGCGGAAGGACACCTTTTTGTCATCTGGCCACAACAGGTGCTGCTGGGCGCTACTCCTGGCTCAGTGTTAAGGGGGCCACTGTTGGCGGTGCTCAGGGGACCATGTGATGCAGGGAAATGAAAATGGGGCTCCAGCACATACTCGAGTCCTGGGACGTCTCTCAGCCTGGGACCTGCATTAATCCGCTCAGTCAGGCTGGAGTAGCCCGACACTACCCCTCTGCTACCCACCCAGAAACAATGAACACTACTGAAAACTGCCCTTACTCGCAAATGTAAGAGAATGGCTGCAGAGATAGTACAGTGGGGAGGGATCTGCCCACATGCAGCCGACTTGAGTGACCGGAGTTTGATCCCCATCCATCCCAAGCACTGCCAGGAGTGATTGCTGAATGCAGAGGCAGGAGTAACACTTGAGCACTGCTGGGTGTGACCAACCCCCGAAAGACCCCAAACAATTAGATGCAATGTGTGGCCTGACTGGTGGTGTTTTTGGGTTGTTGGCTTTTTTTTTTTCTCTTTTTGCTTTTTGGGTCATACTGGACTATGCTCAGGGATTACTGCTGGCTCTGCACTCAGGAATTACTCCTGGCCACGCTCAGGGGATTGTATCCGGGTCGCCACATGCAAGGCAAATGCCCTTCCTGCGGTGCTGTAGCTCTGGCCCTGTGTGGTCTTGCTTTAACATGAATTCTCAGGGCTAGGGCAGAGCACTTGCACGTGTGAAGCTAAAGGTTTGGGTTCAATATCCGCACCGCAAAACAAACAACCAAAACCCCCAAAAACCACTACTGCTACTACAATTACTAATAATAGAAACTCTTCATTCAGACCCATGTCTCCTGTGTAAGTGCTTATTTCCTCTACTTGTAAAATGGAAGAACTAGTCTCAGCTCTGTTCAACACTACTGGTCTCCAACTGCAGCAAAGCTTCAGCCACTCCGAGAGCTGAAGCCCTGAAATCCAGGCTCTGCGGGGTCCACTCTAGACAGACATGGCTGGCAGAAGGACCCAGAAAGAGGGAAGAACACGTCACTCAAGTGCCTGGGACAAGGAGCACGTGCAGTGATGGCATCACTGACCACTCGCCCCCCAGCAGGAGCTGTGCTCCCGCTCAGTGCAAAGCACAGGAAAGCAGAGCGAGGGGCACAAAAGAAGCTCTCGACACGCTGGTTACAAGCCAGAGGCGCGATCTGTACCTGCTCAAGGGCCACGTCGCCGGATTTTGGCTTTCTGCTGCTTCTGAACAAACACCTGAAGAAGGAACCAAATGGATCCTGCCCCTGGGCCTCACCAGTGACCACCCGTCTGCCCAAGGAAGAAGACAAATGGGGAGCACAGGTGGCATCCGGGAGTCCCTAGACATGGGACAGTTCCAGCGTGTTGGCCGAGACACATTCAGCAGGGGTGAAACAAAGTAGGAGGGGAGGTAGAGGCTGAAGAACAGCAGTGGGATGGAGCCGGGGTGGGACGGGCAGGTGCCCACGCCCTCCCAGCAGCCTCAGTGTTCTCCAAGTCAAACTCCTGAGGCAATGGGACCAAGGAATCTTTGGTTTTGCTTGGTTCAAAGCCAGAGGTCAGACAGACAAAAGGACCCTGTGGTGCTCGGGAGCACCTGCCACACGGGCAGTGCTGTGGTGGGCATGGTGGCATTCGGGGCTGCATTTGGCAGTGCTTCCGGATCAGGTGATACTGGAGATGAACCAAGGGTTGGACGCATGCAAGGTGCAGGCCCTAAGCCCTGACTATCTCCCCAGCCCACCCCTCAGTCCTTTTGAAGTGGATAATCAAAGTATTCCTCCACCCTCTTGATGCTGTGTGACAATGGCAAGCACGTGGCCTGCAGCTGTGAGAAGGGACAGAGCCAGGCTGTGTGTCAGGGCAGGGCCAACAGCACCACTGACGGAGTCAACAAGGGTCAGGAGTCATCCAGCACGATGAGGACTAGCTGCCCACAGCAGTGCCTGTTCCTACTGGGAGGTGTCTGACTAGTGAACGCTGAAGTTTTCATTTCCCCGCCCCCTGCACACACACCCCCAGGGGCCACTGCACAGGCCAGAGGGCATGGGAGGCACCCTAGGGAGTGGGCGAGAGGTTGACTTCCAGGCCACCACTGCAGCATTACAACACTCGCACGGGGACGGGGACTATGGCTCAAAGGGGCAGAATTGTGGGTGCCGGTCAAGTTCCATCCAGCACCGCAGAGCCCCCTGAACACGCAAGGGTCCCCAACACAGCCCAAGCACCAAGTGGAACCCCCAGTTTTCCGAACACTACCAGGGAGACGGCACTCCCACCCGCCTTCCGACAACCAGCATTCCACACGACCCCCTGAGCCCTACCAGGAGTGACTCTCGAGTGCAGAGCCAGGAATAACTCCGGAGCATCACCAGGTATGGCCCAGGAACAAAAAAAGGGCGATGTTCCTCACCCCCATACATAAAAATAACCAAAACCGAACCAAACCAAACCATAAAATAAAACATTCCCGTGGCTAGGATTGGCCCGTGCTGTGCATGCCCCTCACTGCTGCGAGATGCTGGCTTCCACAGCTGCTTCTCTGAACCTGCGGAACCAGGACAGGCTGCGTCAGAGGGTTGCCAGCCCTGCACCCCTGCCCACTATACTTCACCCTCCTGCGAACAGGAAGGCCCTAAATTACACACTGTCAAGCACCGGGAGCTTCCTGCCCTAGAGGAGACCCAGGGCGTGCACAGCATGGGGTGGGAGGGCCCCCCGCTGAACTTTCACCCCTTCCCAGTTGGATGAAAACAGAAGCCTGGAGCCGGAGAGATAGCACAGCGGGTAGGGCGTTTGCCTTACACGAGGCCAACCTGGGTTCGATCCCTGGCATCCCATCTGGTCCCTGAGCACTGCCAGGTTTGGCCAACAAAACTCCATAGAAACCTCTGGAACGGTACTGGGCGCCCGAAAAGAAAATTAAGAGGCCCCAGGAGAATCCCTTTTCCTTTCTTGAGGTCCAGGATGCTTCCCTGAAGCCCCTCAGATCTTTCTGATACTAACACACTCCCAACAATTAGCTCCCTCAGATGGAACCGCTTCCCAGAGCCTTAATTGCTACAGATGAAATCTCAAAGCGCCTCCCACACCCCCACAGGTCTGAAACAGGTTCTTCCTGGGAGGCTGGTGGCAGTTGGACAAAGTCATGCAGACAAAGCCACCGGGTGGGGGAGACTGAGGCAGAGCCCGCCCCACAAGAAAGCATCTTTGCGGCAAGGAGGCCTAGAGCAACAGGACAGAAGGTAGGATGTTTGCCTTGTACACGGCCGACCTGGGTTCCAACCCAGGCATCCCATATGGTCCCCCCAGCACTGCCAGGAGCAATTCCTGAGCTCAGAGCCAGGAGTAACAACCTCTGACCATCGCCAGGTGAGGCCAAACTGCCCCCCTCCAATTTTTAAAAAAATTAAAAACAAGATGAAATAAAAACCCCACAAGCCTGGATCCTATCACACTACCAGACTCCCGACGGTTCTGGGGACATGGGGGTGAGTGCCACCCTCAAGGAAAACACAGCAGCTGCAGGGAAGAGGCCCGGGGGCCCCTGCCGATGCTCTGGGGTCCTGTCACGAGGCTGGGAGTGTGGCCGCTGCTGACATCCTGGGGTCCTGGCCTGGCAGCAGAAGCTGTATGGGTGAGCCATGGAGGAGGAGCAGCCACGTGGACCTGGGGCACCAGGGATGATGATGTGCCTGGTGGTCCTCCCCATGGGCATGTGCAGTCCTAAAGGGGAAGGAGGGCCCGAGGGGACCCTGGGGAACTGGCTGCTCAGCCTCCAAACCCCAGCCCACAACAGTGGTCACTCTTCTCATCCACACCCAACTGAGCAGGACATGCAGAGAAGGTCAGTGGCCGGTTCCCTGCAGACACTGGCCGCTACACCAGCGCTTGTGGTGGCCCTTTTAAAAGGTCCCGGTCCTCCATCCACCCCCTACCCCAGGGAAAAGGGACCAGAAAAATCAGAGGGCAAAGCAGGGGGAGGGCATCGCCTCCCCACCCCCCTCCCCTTCCCAAGGAGAGTCTGTTTCCTCCCGGGGAGGCCAGGGGCTCTTCCCTCTGCAGCAGGGCCCACACTGCCTCCACCCCTCCTTACCAGCAGGAGAAGGAAGAAACAGAGGAAGGAGGGGGAGGACCGGGAGGAAAGGGTGGGAGAGGGGAGCGCGCAGGAGGAGGGGGAGGGCGGTTATTCCTACCGACTACTGAGGCCCCGCCAATCACCGCCCCCTCTGGCGGCCCACAGCCTCCCGGGGAGTCTCCGCCCGCTCCCCCTCCCCTCCCCTCCCACCCAGGAGGGCCTTGTAAGGGCATGAAGTCAGAGATGGTCCCAGGCACCGCGTGAACATTCCCTGGAGGGGTCTAGGTTAGAGATAGAGGTGCGGGTGGGAGGAGGGCGAGGGGGAAGGGGAGGGGGGCGGGTGAGGGCACTTGCCTGCCCGGATGCCGTCCCCGGGACCCCACAGGGCTCCCTGAGCACCGCCAGGCGTGATCCCTGAGCACCGAGCCAGGAGTCAGGCCCGAGCACTGCCAGGTGTTGCTTCCCCGCCCTCCCCCCCAATAAAACGAAGTAAAACGACGCTGGCCGAGGAACGTCTGCGCTCCTACCGGGATGCGGGGCGCAGGGCGGGCTGGGGGGCGCCTGAATCACAGGTCCTGGACCGTCACTATCGGGGAGGGGCAACGACCCAGCAGGTTCCCAGCTCCCCGCCGGGCTGGGCCAGCGCAGTGACTCCGGCGGGGTGCGGGGGACGCTCCCGCACGCCCGAGCCACCTCGCCCCTCTCTCCCCCGCACCAGCGCGCCGAGACACCCGGGGGCACGGACCCTCGCGCCGGGCTCGCCGGCCCCGTGTGGGCGCGCGGCGTGACCTTGCGTGGTTCCGCCGCTCCTCGGCGCCCTGCCGCGGGCCTCAACGTCCCCCCTCCGTGCAGCGGGCGCACGGGACAGCGGCGGCCCGGGCCTGCGGGGCTCGGCGGGCCCGTCGCGGTCCCACCCCCGACCCCCCGGGGGCTGCGGCCAGCGGCCGGGCCTCGGGGTCGGGCCACGCGGGCCTCGGCGTTGCCGCCACGCCCCGGGCCTGGCGGGCAGGGCTGGGGCAGGGGCTGGGGCAAGGGTTGGGGGACCCCGCACTCACCGGTGTAGTGCACCACGCAGGTCTGCCCGCGCTTCGGGAAGGTGCGCCCTGCGGAGACAGACAGACAGACAGACGGACAGTCGGGCCGGCACGCCGGTGAGCGGCTGCGCGCGCGGCGGGGCGGGAGGGTCCCCGGGCCCGAGGCCGGGGTGATGGGGGGGGCGCCCACTCACCGTCTCCGGGGGAGATGGTCTCCACCTGCACTCCCATGGCAGCGGCGGCGGCGGCGGCGGCGGTGGTGGCGGCGGCGGCGGGGCGGGCGGCGCGACAGGCGGCGTAGACCACGACGGGACCCGGCCGGGTTCCACTGCTCGGCCTCGACCCTCTCCGCGCGACGCCTGCGCACGCGCGCGCCTCCGCACGCCCCGCCCTGCGCGCGCGGCCCCGAGCCCGGCGTGCGCGCGGCCCGGCCCGGCGTGCGCGGCCTCGAGCCCGGCGTGCGCGGCCCCGCGGCCCCGGCAGAGGCGGGGAGTGGGGGGGAGGGAGAAGGGGGAGGGGCGGGCCGCGGGGCCGGAAGCCCGGAAGCCCCGAGGCGCCCGGATGCCGCCTTTGTGCGCGGCCGCGCGGCTCGCCCCCCCCCCCCCCCCCCCCCCCCCCCCCCCCCCCCCCCCCCCCCCCCCCCCCCCCCGGCTTCCTCGCTCTCGGCTCTGCTTCCAGCCGGGCTGGCGGGTCTTGAGCCGGGTTTCCGCAGTGGGGGAAGGGGGAGTAAGATCAGGGGCTCCGCTGGGGCCTTGGCGGGGTGACTTGGGGCAAGCTGGGCCTGTTATTTTTTTGTTTTTTCGATGTTTTGCTTTTTAACACCTGGCGATGCATAGGGGTTACACCTGGGTCTGCACTCAGGAATTACTTACTCCTGGCGGTGCTCAGGGGACCATATGGGATGCTGGGAATTGGGTGGGCCCGGGTGGGCCACGTGCAAAGCAAAAACGCCCTCCCCGCTGTGTTATCTCTCCAGCCCCTGGCCTGGTTTTTGTGTCGGGGCCACACCCGGCTGTGCTTAGGGTTCCCTCCCTCCTGAGCCCGCCGGGGCTCAGGGCAGCCTCTGTGGATCTGTGGATGGAACCTGTGCAAGGCTATTGCCTTTCCCCCACCCCCACCCCAGTGCTGTTTCTCTGGCCCCTGGCCCACTCTTACAAGTGTAGAGGTCAGCTCTCTCTTGTGTGCTCACTCACGTTAGCTCTCAGTTAAAGTGACTCATTTTGGGTCCCGCGTTTCTTCTTTGAACTAGTCGGCCCTGAAGCCAGTCAGCTCCTTAGGTGCATGCATCGTTCTTACTGAGCACCTACTGTATGCCATGCGCTGTGCCCAGGCACGCCAGCTGTGCACGAGGCGGATGTAGTCCCTGATCTCAGAGCCTAGGGTCGTGGTGAGAGGCGGTTGGACTCGCCCTGCACCGTATTCAGCCTGTAGCACTGCCATACTGGGTGTTCTGCTAACACGGACAGCCAACTTATAGATGCTGGATCCATGAGACGTGTCAGAACAAAAACAAGCAGGCAGAGCTATTTCTTTAGGATGGGGAGGCCTTAGTCCCCACCTGGTGGTGCTCAGGTGCTTAGTCCTGACTTGGTGCTCAAGGATAAGTCCTGGCCTGCACTGGTGATGAAAAAAATCACGGTTAGCCAGCAGCACTGACCCTGATTTATCTATCCCAGCTATTTCATTTTTTTCCCTTTGGTTTTTGGTCTTTGTGCCACGCCCCACTGTGTGTGGTGTTGCTGGGGCAGATAGCATGCGAAGCTGGCACTCAGCCCTCTAGGCAACCTGCCTGAGAACTTTCATTTCATGACCTTATCTTGGAAACCACATTACTTCATATTTAATACCTCCTCCCATTTTCAGATTAAAAGAAAGGAGATTTAGGGACCAGAGAGATAGTACAGGGTTGTTAAGGCACTTGCCTTGCATACAGCAAAACACATGTTAGACAACCCCCCACCCCTTCACATACACGCATACACACACACACACCTGTACCACATAATGGTCCCTGAGCATGCAGTGCCAGGGGTCACTCTGGAGCACCACTGGGTGTGGCCCACACCCCATTATCCTCCCAAAGGAAAGGAACTTTGAGAGGCCAGAATGATAAAACAGTGGCTAGGGCACTTGCCCTGCACCTGGCCCACCGCAGTGCAATTCCTGATGTCCCGTGTCGTCCCCAGAACTTGCCAGGGGTGATTCTTGAGCACAGAGCTAGGAGTAGGCCCTGAGCACTGCTGGGTGTGGCCCAAAAACTAAAAAAAAAAAAAAATCTTAGAGTCATCTTCTCAGAGAGGTGCCAGAGATTTGTTTTTTGTTTTTGTTCTTTTTTTTGTGTGCGCTTTTTGGCTCACACCTGGTGATGCACAGGGGTTACTCCTGGCTCTGCACTCAGGAAATACCCTGGCGGTGCTCAGGGGACCATATGGGATGCTGGGAATCGAACCTGGTCGGTCTCGTGCAAGGCAAACACCCTACCCACTCTGCTCTTGCTCCAGCCCCTTTTATTTGTTTTTTGTTGGAGCCACACCCATGAATCACTGCTGGCAGGGCTCAGGAGACCATGTGGGATGCTAGGGATCGAACCTGGGTTCGCCCCATATAGAACAAGCACCCTACCTACCGTGCTATCACCAGCCCAAGATTTTGTAAGGGTCATTTTTGAGTCAATTAACTACAAAGATGTCAATGATTAAGCACTGAAATCCCTCCCAAAGAGAAATCCATAGCAGTATCCCAGTCCCCTGTTGCCTCTCTCCCTTGGGAGATTCTCCCACCCCGAATAAAGAGAAAACATAGCACCACAAGGTCCTCTAGAATTTTCTATAACCCTGGGTAAGTCTGCTGCTTGTCATTGCTCTGCTGGTGTTCAATCTTTGGAAAGTCCCCTCTGGCTCTGAGATGGTCCTCTCTGGAAGATTCTCCTGAATGTTTGGTGGGGAACTTCAGACATCCTTGCAACCTTGCCCTCATCTTTGAGGTGGGGCTTTACCTCCTGCTGCGACCCTCCTCCAGAGCTTTGGACACTCCCTCTTTCCTAGCTAACACTATTGCATCCTCTCCCACGGTGTTTGCCTTGTGGCCCACACGGCCGACCGGAGTTCCATACCTCCGCCCCTCTTGGAGAGCCCGGCAAGCTACTGAGAGTATCTCACCCACACGGCAAAGCCTGGCAAGCTACCGGTGACGTATTCGATATGCCAGACACAGTAACAAGAAGTCTCACAATGGAGACGTTACTGGGCCCACTCGAGCAAGTCGATGAACAATGAGAGAACAGTGCTACAGTGTTCCTCCCCATACTCCTGTTAACTTCCTTTCACTGAAGGGAAAGCTGAGGTTTAGTGATAGTGGACAAGTTGCTTATGTCTGTAAATGACAGCCTGAAAACCAGTTTTCCCAAGAAATCCGGTGCCAATCCCCATAACCTATGAATGTCGCTTAATGTGCTTACAGGCCCTTTGAAATGAGATAAAGGAGTTTGAGATGGGGAGATGACACTAGATGATCAGGGTGGGCCCTAAATTGTTTGTATGTAAGACTGAAGCCCAGGGAGAATACACACACACACACACACACACACACACACACACACACACACACACGATGTGACTGTGGAACTGAAGGATTTGAAGCTGTTGGCCTTGAAAAATTGAAAAATGGAGTGATGTGAACACTGGCCAGAAATAATAGCCACTGGTGTCTGAGTCAGGGAGCAAGGGCAGCAGATATAGCTCAAGGTCTGGGATGTGACCAAGGCTCTGATTTTGGTTTCTAGCACTGCATGGTCCCCTGAGTACTGTCTGATGTACCTGGTATAGCCCTCACAGACCCTGAACTCCACTAGGCCTGAGCATGAATTTTCTTGTCTGGTTGAGAGTGGTTCCCAAAACTCCCCTGAGCACTGCTTGGGAGTCCTCATACACACACCATAAAGAAAATAAAATAAAAGATTCTCCCACAGAACTGCCAAAAGGAGACTTTCCTCGTTGTCACCCTGACTTCATCCCCTCCAACCACCAAGAATTGAGAGAATGAACTTCTGATGATTAAGCCAGCAAGTTTGGCAATTCATCATGACAGCTCAGGAAACTAACAGGGACATCAAGCCAGAAGTGTCCTGGAGTCTGTCTGGCCTCCGTGTTGATGATAAGATGCTTCTATGCCAGGAGCCTCGCTGGAGGAAACAAATGCACCTCCCCTGGGCTGCACAAGAGGAGAGGGTGGGCATGGAGGGTGCCCTTTGAATATTATCTCATGCAGGCTTACTTTCATACCCGTGGCAGTCTGGGGCTTCATTTCATTTTCATTTTGGGCCAAACCCGCTGGTGCTTGCTTTGGTGTGCTCAGGGATCACTTCTGGCCGTGCTTGGGGGCAGGGGATCCCATGGGACACTGGGGATTGAACCTGCTGTACTCTCTCTTCAGCCCATCATGTCTGAAGAATACTCCTTGGTTTAGGTTTCCGAGTTGACTGAGGATTCCGGTGTCTGGATTTGGGCAGGGGTGGTCTTGCAGGGGCAGCGACCCATAGGTGCTCCCAGAGGGGACTGTCAGGCAAACAGATCGTGAGTGTCAGAAGCCACCAGGTTGCCTTGGTAGAGAGTGGGCAGGTAGGAACAACGTCAAGTCCAAATGGATCCAGATCAACAGTGAAAGCAGGAAGTGCCACGTGTGCACAGGAGGACGCTGAATCCAAAGACCAGGTGACATGCAAGAGGCACTAAGGTTGCTCAGGATCCAACTCCAGGTGGTAGCCAAGCGCCAAGCAGCCTCACAGCCCTTGGGGAGCAGCCCCGCCTTATCAGGAGCAGAAGGCAGGTAAGGATGGGCCTGGGACCGACCCCCTGAAGACAGAGCTGCCTCTTCACAAGTCTGCCAGATTCCCGTTGCAGAGGGCCGTGGAGGGTCACACCAAAGCTGAGGTCAGCTGTCCGCCTTGCCTGGGGGCCATGTGATATGTGCCAGATGGTCAGGCACCAGCACAGGGCACTTCCCCTACGGGTATTAGCAATTCATAGAGAAGGAACACAGCGGATCCTAGGAAGGTTGCCAGGGGGTGGGGGGTGGCATAGCAGGAAGATCTGGGCTCTAGATCTAGCATTGCCAGTGATTTGCTCTGTGACTTGGTGTATCCTCCCTCAGGGCTTTTGTGAAAAATAAGGGTTTGTCTAATCAGCAAAGCATGTTTCACCTATGCTTAGCTCATTGAGCTAGATATCTCTCCAGTAACAAGGGCCTGGCTTCTGAAACTGTGCGTTCTACCCCATATAGAGCCTCATCTCTCATCGAAAGGGGGAGGGGAGGAGAGAGAGCGAGAGCGAGAGCGAGAGCGAGAGAGAGAGAGAGAGAGAGAGAGAGAGAAGGGCTGATGCAATGACCAAAAATTAACTTAAAATCAGATGCAAGAAAAATCGGAGTTATTTCTGGAGCATCAGGGCACACATGGAAAAAGTTTAAGAATCCCTGGCTAACCTCAAACTGTCAGTTATATCATTGGCAAAATGGGTTTACTTAGAAACAACAAAAAGCAGTTAGGATGAGAAGACTCCTGGTGAAACATACACACTTTCCCAACACCAAGGAAGAAACATTCATTCAGATTTTATTTATTTATTTATTTTCCTTTTTGAGTCACACCTGGTAAAGCACAGGGATTACTCCTGGCTCATGCACTCAGGAATTACTCCTGACGGTGCTTGGGGGACCATATGGGAATCAAATCTGAGTTGGCTGCATGCAAGACAAACGCCCTACCCACCTCATCATTTTTGATGGTAGGATGTGGGCTACAAAAGCAGAGGTCTGGAACTTCTGCTTAGCCCTCTAGAGAGCAAAATGATGCCCAAAAGACTCTTGTTAAGGGTTTGGAGATGTTCCTCAGCTGATCTGGGTCACGTTCAGTTATAGGTGGGCTGATTTTGTGGGTTTGTTTGTGTTTTTTTTTTGGTATTTTGGGTCACACCTGGCAATGCTCATGGGTTACTCCTAGCTCTGCACTCAGGAATTACTTTGCTAGGGGGACCTTACGTGATGCCGGGGATACATCCCGGATCTGTTGCATGAAAAGTAAGTGCCCTACCCTCTGTACTATTGCTCCGGCCCCAGGGGGCTAGTTTTTTATTCCAGGGGTTCATGACAAGTCCACACAGACATACTTGCCAGTTCCTCCGAAGGCACCACCTTGAAGCCCTCTGGCTTTCAGTGAGGCCAGTAGGTCCAGTTTGCCCTGTACTTGCCTTTTCCTTAGGTGAGTCAGTGCGCACGCACGAGACATGAGGCTGGTCACTCCAAGGACCTGGGACACTCTCCTCTGGGGGTCTGGATGGGTCCTGCAGGGAGCCAGTTTTCACCTCTCTCCTGGTGCATGTTGAGGGAACTGTCTGCTCTATGTGAATTCAGAGTCACGGCACTGCTTTTAAGTATGAAGGGTTTTACAAAAGGTGTATGACACTGTTCTAGCCAACGCTCTGAACAAGATGAAGAGTGTCACCTCAGAAAGTGCCCTTCTAGGGGCTGGAGAGATAGCACAGCGGGTAGGGCGTTTGCCTTGCACGCAGCCGATCCAAGTTCGATTCCCAGCATCCCATATGGTGCCCTGAGCACCGCCAGGAGTGATTTCTGAGTGCAGAGCCAGGAGTAACCCCTGTGCATCGCTGGGTGTGACCCAAAAAGAAAAAAAAAAGTGCCCTTCTAGCCTGCCACTCTCCAAAAGGCCAGTGCCAGGGCTGGAGTGATAGCATAGTGGGTAGGGCCTCTGCCTTGCACATGCTGACCAGAGTTCGATCCCCAGCATCCCATATGGTCCCCTAAGAATCAACAGAAGTAATTCCTGAATGCAGAGCCAGGAGTAACTCCTGAGCATCACCGGGCATGACCCCAAAAGCCAAAAAAAAAAGAAAAAAGAAAAAAACCTCCAAATCAAAATAAACAAACTGAAAGGCCAGTGCTGTCCTGATTCCTATCTCTGTAGATTAGTTCCAGAACAGAGCTGTGCAACTGAGCCTTCCATAACAACAGAATATTCTCCATCTGATCTGCGTGCACACATACTCCTGCACACACGTGGCTACCCAGCACGTGAAATGTGACCAGCACATTTTGTACGCTTGGCCTTTAGTTATTGTAAACTGGAATGGATAGTGCTGTCTTGTTTTTGTCTCAACAGAAAGTCTGAGATTTGTCCACGCTGTCGTCTATCTCAGTATACTTCATTTCTCGCTGCTAAGCAAATGTAAATTTGTTTTGGAGTTTGTGTTTGTGATGGTAAAGGTAAAGGTAAAGGTAAAGGCCCTCCCGTTGATCGTCGATTTGCTCGAGCGGGCCCAGTAACGTCTCCATTGGAGACTTTGTTGTTACTGTGTCTGGCATATCGAATACGTCACGGGGAGCTTGCCAGGCTCTGCCGTGCGGGCGAGATACTCTCGGTAGCTTGCCGCGCTCTCCGAGAGGGGCGGAGGAATCGAACTTGGGTCGGCCATGTTGGCCGCTTGTAAGGCGAACGCCCTACCCGCTGTGCTGTGAGACATACATATAGAGTTTTTCATCTTAACCTTTTTGGTTATGTTTTGCTTTATTTTTGGTTTGGGGGCTACATCAGGCAGTGCTCAGGACTACTCCTGGGGGAGGCTTTGGCATCACTCCTAGCAGTTCTTGGTGGACGGAACACTGGGGATTGAACTTGGGGCTCCCCCAATGCAAAACATTGTGTTATAGCCCATTGACCTGTCTTCCCTACTCTTTAACTATTTTTTTTTTTTTTGCTTTTTGGGTCACACCTGGCAATGCACAGGGGTTACTCCTGACTCATACACTCAGGAATTACTCCTGGCGGTGCTCAGGGGACCATATGGGATGCTGGGAATCAAACCCGGGTCAGGCCGTATGCAAGGTAAATGCCCTACCCACTGTGCTATCACTCCAGCCCCTACTCTTTAACTATTATTGTTTGTTTTTGTTTTGGGGCCACACTGTGCCCAGGACTTACTCCTGGCTCTGTGTTCAGGGAATCACTCTTGACAGACTCAGGGAAACATATGGGGTGCCAGGGATTGAACCTGGGTTTTCTGTATGCAAGGCAAGCACCCTTCCCACCGTAGTATTGCTCAGTCTCATCCTTTATCATAATTTTTTTTCTTTTTGGGTCACACCTGGCAATGCTCAGGGGTTACTCCTGGCTCTGCACTCAGGAGTTACTCCTGGCGGTGCTCAGGGGACCATATGGGATGCTGGGAATCGAACCCGGGTCGGCCGCGTGCAAGGCAAAATGCCCTACCCGCTGTGCTATCTCTCCAGCCCCATCCTTTACCATTTTTAAGTGTATAAACTGCAGTAACATTAAGTATTTCAGTAGCATTCACATTGTTGTACAATAATCCCCACAATCACGTACTTCTTTTATCAGTGACTCCTTTTCTTCACTACTCTCTGCTCTTCTAACTTTCTCTTTTTCTATCCTCACTACTCCGTGTTCTTCAGTCTCTCTCTTTGTTCTTCTCCCCTCTTCTCATGTTCTGTTTCCCTATTTGCCCACCAACTCACTTCTTTCTGACTTCTTCCCTCTCCCCTCTCTCCTTTGTGTATGAGTTGAGTCTTTTTTTTAAGGGGTGGGGAAGAGTTTGGGCCACACCTAGTGGTGCTCAGAGGCTGCTCCTGTCAATGTGCTCAGGGATCACTGCTGGTGGCTCCAAGGGGATGGTCTATGGTATCTGGGGTCAAACTGGGGTTGGTGCTTTTGGGAATATACCCTGGAGGCCCAAAAGCACACAGCAGAAACACCATCTGCACTCCTATGTTCACTGCAGCACTATTCACCATGGCCAGAATTGGGAAACAACCTGATTGCTCAAGAACAGATGAATGGATAAAGAAACGATGGCACATCTACACAATGGAATACTATGCAGCTATTAGGAAAAATGAAGTCGTGACATTTTCTTATAAAAGGGTGAACATGGAGAGTATCATGTTGAGTTAAATGAGTCAGAAGGAGACGGACAGATGTAGAATGATTGCATTCATTTGTGGCATATATAAAAAATATATATGTATATATAGTAGATAGATATAAGGCCTCTTCCCACACGCTCAGGCCGAGCCTCATGCATGAGTGAAGCCCCATGGAACTCAGGAAATGCGGAACTTTGTGACCTTGGACTCTGGGCTCAACGAGACCCGGGAGCAGAGATCCTCTGCCTGCTTGCCAGATAATCTCATTGGCCACCATCCAGAACTCATGGCTACTTTTCCCAGAAGGGAGCATAAAATGAGGCCCCCCAATAACCATGCCACTGGACTCCGTACCAAGCTGTTTTCACTTGGGGTGCCGCAGAGGGGGGCGGGTGAGAGCCCTCCCCACTCCAAGGGACCCAGCCTCAGCAGTCGACCTCCACTACCCAACTGCTGCCATTCTCCAGGCCGCTTTCCACATGCTTGGGCCGAGCTTCACATACAAGTGAACATATTCCTGGAAACATCATAAGACACTCCCTACTCATTTTCCATAATTACCACACTCCACTGCCGGACCGAGTCCTGGTGCCGTCAGACATGGAGCGGTGGCGGCAGTGCGCACAGTGGCTCATCCACTTTGGAGTGCTGTCCGCTGACCACCTGGTGACATGAGACTCGGCACAGGTGTTCAACCTGGCACAGACTCTCTGAGATAGGGTCCTGCTCTGCCAGCTGCTCAACAACCTCAGGGTGCACTCCATCAACCTCAAGATCAACCTGAGGCCACATACGTCCCAGAGACACAGGCAGGTGCGTGTCTATCAACGTACAGATTGTTACAACATACCAGTCGACCAAAAGCTCTCACTTGATAGACTGGGAACACCTGTAAAAGTGATTAGAGGCCACCCCAAAAGCCTCTGTCTCTCTCAGAGAGCCCGACAAGCTACCGAGAGTAACCCGCCCACACAGTAGAGCCTGGCAAGCTACCCATGATGTACTCGATATGTCAAAACAGTAACAATGATGTTCCCCGTTCCCCTGACCCTGAAGGAACCTCCAATACGCCTTTGGGCTACACTAGCAAGCGACAGGGATGAATGGAGATGTTACTGGTGCCTGCTTGAGCAAATCGATGAACAAGGGGATGACAGTGATACAGCGATACAGTGATATATAGTAGAAAACTAATATCCATGACCAGGGAAAACAGGGGTTAGGAGGACTGGTCAATGGTTGGAACTAACCTCATGTGTGTGGGGGGGCTGAGGGTAGGTAAGATAGAGAAGAGACCAGTATGACAATAATAGCTGGGAATGATCACGCTGGACAAGATCTGAGGGTTAAAAATAGGTAAAGGGATATTCTTGATAACCTTTCAGTATCAATATTGCAAACCTTGATGTCCAAAAGGAGAGAGAGAGAGTTAGGGAGGGCAGAAGGAGAGAGAAAGAGAAGAAAAGCACCTTGCATAGAGGATGGCAGGGGTTAGGGAGTGATGGAAGAGAATCTGGGGACACTGGTGCTGGGAAATGTACACTGGTGGAGGAATGGGTGTTGGAATACTGTATGACTAAAATCCAATCATGAACAGCTTTGTAAGGGTCTATCTCACAGTGATTCAATAAAAAAAGTTAAAAAAACAAACAAACTGGGTTGGTAGCACTGAAGGCAAGAGTGTTAATCCCTGTACTACCTCTCCAACTGGGAGCTGAACCCTTGAAGGTTAATGTACACACGTTACATTTCAGCTACAGCTCTTGACTTCTGCTTGTTCTCCTGGACTAGAGGAGGATTTCAGTGGCAGAATCATGTTTTCTCTGTCGGAACCCCGCTCTCTGGATACCCTCTATATATAGTCTGTTCAGGGGAGGTGTCTGTCCGTAAGTCTGTCATGGGGAATTTGGGTAGAGCACCAATATTTGTCCAATTCCCAGGTGGTATCTAACTTCCTAGCACTTTCTCTCCATTATGTCAAAGAATTCCTTAATGGGAGACTGGAGTGATAGCATTGAGGGTAGGGCGTTTGCCTTGCATGTGGCCAACCCGGATTGATTCCCAGCATCCCATATGGTCCCCCGAGCACTGCCAGGAGTGATTCCTGAATGCAGAACCAGGAGTAACCCCTGAACATCGCCAGATGTGACCCAAAAAAAGGGGGAAAAAATTCCCCAATGGTCTAAGGCCTTATTTATTTTTTTTAACATTTTAAAAAGCTACCGAGAGTATCTCGCCTGCACGGCAGAGCCTGGCAAGCTACCCGTGACGTATTTGATATGCCAAACACAGTAACAAGAAGTCTCACGATGGAGACGTTACTGGGCCCGCTTGAGCAAATCAATGAACAACGGGAAGACTGTGATCTCATGGTGAAAAACCTTTAAACAGGGCTGGAGCGATAGCACAGCGGGTAGGGCATTTGCCTTGCACGTGGCCGATGCGGGTTTAATTTCCAGCATCCCATACGGTCCTCCGAGCACTGACAGGAGTAATTCCTGAGTGCATGAGCCAAGAGTAACCCCTGTGCAAAGCCGGGTTTGACCCAAAATTTAAATAAAAATAAAATAATAAAAATAAAAACCTTTAAACATTTTTATGTTAGGCATGTGGTTTATAATAGTGTTAATGATATGATTTCATGCATAACACAATCCCTCACAATACCCTTCCCCGGAGTATCTATTTCCCTCTACCGTTGTCTCATCCTCCTCCCTCCCTGCCCCCCCACCGCCCCAATCCTCCTCCCTTTCCTCCTTTTCCCTTCCCTTTGAAAAGCTTCCTACCAAATTCTGTTTCTGTTGCCTTTGGGTATTTGTTATGACTGTTTCTTTTTATCTCTGCATATGAGAGAGATCACCCATCCCTATCACCTGTGTGGTCCCCTGAGCCCAGCAGGAGTGATGATCCCTGTGTGCAATGCCAGAAGTAAGCCCTGAGTATGGGCAGGTGTGGCCCAAAAAGAAAAAGCAACCAACCAACAGAAAAACTACAAAAAGAAACAAATGAAAAAAAAAAATCACTGGCCTAAAAAAAATGTGCTTGCCCAACTTCTGGTTGAAAAAGTTGGCAGAGATTCATGTCTGCCTGCTTCTCCCTGATGAGCTCAACTGGAGAGCAAGAGACGGACAGAGGAGCACACCGCCAGGCAGTGGAGGAGGGGGATGTAGCTTGGGACCCCAGGACTCAGGGAGTGACAGCGATGGAGTATCCTGTGTTTTTATCCTCGACTTCCCCTGGAGAAGGCTGTAATCCAGACCGAGAAGTTACCAAATTCCAGTAGAGTGGGGAAGGCAGGCCTGGCTTGCAAGGCCACTCTGTGCTGAGCGGGGCCTGCCAACAGTGAGCACACCGGGGGGCAATTCTTCTTCCCCACTGGGAGAGACTGGTAGCGCCAGCTGTGGATCAGGCAGAAAGGACCTGCCATCACAAGCAACCACAGTGGATCTGACTCTCGTCTTGCCACCAAAGTCGTGTGACCAGGTGGGGGAAACACCACGCACCCTTTGGGCATGGGCGAGGATAGCAGGAGACCCAGTTTGACCAGAGAAACCAAAGTGACCAAGAGAGTGACACAAAGGCTTTGAAAACTACACTGGGACCAGAGTGATAGCACAGTGCCGAGGGCTCTTGCCTTGCGCACGGTCCACCAGGGTTTGATCCCCAGCATCCCATATGGTCCCCTGAGTGCTGCTAGGAGTAATTCCTGAGTGCAGAGCTACGAGTAACCCTTAGGCATTGCCAGGTGTGGCCCAAAACAAAACAAACAAAAACTATACTGCCACAAAAGTTGTCAAGGATCTGCAAGCTAAGCCTCACTCTGGTCACTGACTACTAGAGTGAAAAACATAGTGGAAACCAGAACTCCCATGCATAATTGGCAAAAGGACCCAGAAACGATTGATGGTCACTGATAATAAAAAGAGCTAAGACAAATGAAATGTGAAAAAAAAAAACCCAAACCCATTGCAGAAATGAATCAGTTATTAGGGAGATCTAACATAGAATTGAAAGCAGTGTTCATAAAAAAAAAATTAGAGGGGGGCTGTTTGAGCCACATCTGGTGTTGTTCTGGTGCTAACTTGTGGCTCTGCACTCAGCAATTACTCCTGATGGTGGTCAGGAGACCATATGGGAGGCTAAGGATCAAATCTGGGTTGGTTGTGTGCAAGGCAAGAGCCCTACCCACTCTACTATCTCTTCAGTCCCCATAAAAAAGTTTTAACAGAGTCATAAAAATGGTACGGGGGTGGGGTGGGGTGCTGGAGTGATAGTACGGTGGGAGGGCCTTGCATGCGGCCGACCCGGCTTCTATCCCCAGCATCCCATATGGTCCCCTGAGCACTGTCAGGAGTAATTCCCGAGTGTAAAGCCAGGAGTAACCCTTGTGCATTGCCGGGTGTGACCCAAAAAGAAAAAAAAAAGGTACAGAGGATAAAGCATTTATCTGGCATGCAGCTGATCCTGGTTCTATCTTTGGCATCACATGGGGTCCCCTGAACCCTGCCAGGAGTAAGTCCTAAACACTGCCAGGTAGAACCCTCCTCATTTAATGATGGGTGATTGGATCTCTTTGCTGTTGAGCTTGTGAGCACTTTATGTGTCTCATATAGTAGCCACATGGTAACTTTATGCTTGATGTATTTTTTGGGGGGAGAGGAGTGATGATTCTGGAATTGAGCCTGGGACCTCACACAACAAGGCCAGTGCTCTACTGCTGAACCACATCCCCGAGCCTATTTTGACTTTCTGAGGAACTGCTGATCTGTTTTCCCAAAAAGGCTGAACCATTTTACATTCCCACCGGCAATGTCTATAGGGCTCAGATTTTCTTCATTTCACCACTTGTTACGGTCTGTCTTTTTGATTATAGTCAATATAGTGAATATAAAGTGGCATTTCACTGCCGTTTTCATTTGCATTTTTCTAATTCCTAATAATGCTGAGTCTCTTTTCATGCTAATTTTTAAAAAGGAAGTCAGAGATTCAGAGGGTTTGTGTATGAAATTTCCTAATTTTAAAACATTGCTAGGAATTTTTGTTCAACCTCTTGAGGATCAAACAAAACAAATGCTATTCAGAGACATGAGCATTCTAAAATTGGACTATGCTTGCTCATATGGGCTTACTTCCGGCAGGAACCGGGACTCTGACACATTGGAAAAATTCCAATTAAAAACAGTTCCAAAGTCCACAGAACAGCAGATTTTATGTGTATATAATGACTGCAAGTGGATTGGAACATGCCAGATAGATCCATCCATCCATTCCCGGTGGTATTCAAAACAAAAATTATGGCCTATAAAAACTGGAAGTACAGTGGGTAGGGTTCTTGCCTTGCATGCAGCTGACCCAGATTTGATCGCCAGGACCCCAAATGGTTCCCTGAGCACTGCCAATGATCCCTAAATGTAGAGCTAGGAGTAAATCCTAAGCACTGCTGAGTGCGGCCCGAAAACAAAACCAAACCAAAAGAAGTGAAAAGTGGCATGCTGGGCTGGAGAGACAGTACAAGGGTTAAGGTGCTTGCCTTGCCTGTGGCCGACCTGGCTTGGATCCCAAGCACCCAAAGGGTCCCCTGAGCCCTGCCAGGAGTGATTTCTCAGCACCACTGAGTATGGCCACAATAACAAAACAAAACAAAACAAAAAAACAGAAAAAGAAGAAGAAGAAGAAGAAGGAGAAGAATGTTTGAGTTCTGTAGTGGCACACCACTTTATTTTTTTTAATTCACAAAAAATATTTTATTGGCTTTCTGTTTAGTTTTTTTTTGTTTAACTGAATCACTGTGAGATGTAAAGTTACAGAATTGTTCATGATTGCTTTTCAGTCATACAATGTTCCAACACGAGTCCCTTCACCAGTGTACATTTCCCACCACCCAAGTCCCCAGTTTCCCTCCCACCACCCCTAGCCCCCACCCCTACAGCCACTTTATGGAAGGCACTTTCTCTCTCTCTCTCTCTCTCTCTCTCTTAGGCACTTGGTTTGCAATATGTTACTGAAAGGGCATCATGCATATCATTTTACCTCCTTTCAGCACTCAGTTTGTGTTCAGAATGATCATTTCCAACTGTCATTGTCACAGTGGTCCCTTCTCTGTCCTAACTGTCCTCTCCTCCTCCCCCACCTTTGTGGCAAGTTTCCTACTATGACCCAGTGCTCTGGCCCTTGTTTCTACCTTCTTTGGGTATTAGTCTCCTATTATGATTTTTTTTTTGGGTCACACCCGGCGATGTGCAGGGTTTACTCCTGGCTTTGCACTCAGGAATCACTCCTGGCAGTGCTCAGGGGACCATATGGGATGCTGGGAATCGAACCTGGGTCGGCCACATGCAAGGCAAACGCCCTACCTGCTGTGCTATTGCTCCAGCTCCTCCTATTATGATTTTTATAACTCACAAATGAGTGCGATCATTCTGTCCCTCTCCCTCTGACTCATTTCACTCAGCATGATACTCTCCATGTCCATCCATGTATAAGCCAGTTTCATGACTCAATTTTTTCTAACAGCGGCATAGTCTTCCACTGTTTAGATGTACCATCATTTCCTTACCCACTCACTCCTGTTTTTTGGGGGTCACACCCAGTGATGCACAGGGGTTACTCCTGGCTCATGCACTCAGAAATTACTCCTGGTGGCATTGGGGGTACCATATGGGATGCCAGAAATCGAACCCAGGTCTTCCATGTGCAAGGCAAATGCCCTACCTGTTATACTATCGCTCTAGCCCCGCACTCACTCCTCTGTTCTTGGGCACTTACAATGCTGTTTCTTTGCATGAAAATGGGTTTCCTGTGTCCATCGCCTTGACTGTGGCTCAGGGATGTTGGTGGATGAGAAAAGGTGGAAGAGATGTTCCCCAGGGCCTTTGCTGGAAGGAGTGAGGTGGGGAGGAGAGAGGAGAGGGCGTGGGAAAGGCGTCTGTCTCATCTCTCTAACCCGTGAGGAGGGAGGGGGGTGTGCCTGGGAAATCCAGGACTGATGAGTCTGCTCAGAGCAACTGCACGGTGCAGACCTCACGTCTCACTTGGACTCCAAGGCGTGGGCAATGATCCCCACCACCTGATTTCTTGGGGTGCTGCAGAACCCAGGCTGGAGTGAGCAACTGCTCATTGCAGAGAAAGAGAATCAGTCCTAATGTCTACCCAGATCTTCTAGGAATGTTGCCTTCCCTCACAGCAAAGAATTTCAGGAGGAGACAGGTAGTGAAGTTCGTTTTATTTAGAGATTGAGAAAGAGAACAGTGCAGAGTCTCCTGCCTCCGCGCCTGGCTGTCCTCGCTGGGGCCCCTTGGAGGGGAGTGGGTTGAGTTTCCCTCCCTGCCCCGACCAGGGCTCCGGCAGCCGAAGACCTCCAGAACCAGCCACAACCATGCTGAGACCACTCTCCACACGCATGAAGGTACCGGCAGAGGAACAAAGGCATGCGGGTCCTGGGGCTGAGATCTCCAAGCCTGCTTGGATCGGGGCTGAGCATCCTCCACCCAGATCCTTCATATTCCAGTAGGCAGGGGTCACACCCACCAACTGGCCCCCTGGCGCCGTGTAATCCCATCAACGGCCAAGACCCAGAGACTATAAAATCCAGCTCCTGGAAGCGCACGGCCACATTTGCGGCTGCCTGACATCTTATTATCTCATTCCTACTTTGGACAAACTGGCAGGCTACCGAATGTAAACTGCTCACACGGCAGAGTCTGGCAAACTCCCTGTGGCGTACCCAATATGCCAAATACCAGTAACAATGATGGGTCTCATTCTCCTAACCCTGAAAGAGCCTTGAATATGGCACTTTTTAAAAAATCTCAGGGCTAGGATGAAGGAGATGTTACTGGGGCCTGCTCAAGGCAATCGACGAACAACAGGATGGTCGTGATCGTGAGAAAGGGAAAGGGGGTGAGGAGGGAGAGAGAAACAGACAGAGACAGAGGGACAGAAAGACACGCGGAGAAAAATACATTCAAGAGAGATGTGGGGCCAGAGAGCATGTAAGGCGCTTGCCTTGCATGCAGCCAATCTGGGTTCAATCCCCAGCGCCCCCATATGGTTTCCTGAGCACTGCCAGGAATGATGCCTGAGCTCAGAGCCAGGATTGACCCCTGACCACTGCTGGGTGTGGTCCCCAAATAAACAAGCAAAAAAAAAAAAACCCAAACAAACAAAAACCAAAAACAACAAAACAAAACAAAAAAAACAATGAAGAGAGAATGTAGGTCTCTCCAGAAAGGAGAGCCATCATATGAGAGAACTCATCTCAGGAGGAGATTCGGGGTCAACCCCCCTCCACCTCCTAGAATGGGGAAGTGCCCACTTGCCTTTGCACAGCTGGTTGTAGAGGTTAACTCCCAAAACTCCTCCGTGCAGGGCCTCCTATGCACATAGGAGCCTACTGCCAGGGCGCTGTCGGGGAGAAGAGTCTGGAACTTTGCTGTTCACCTTCATACCCTCATCAGTCTTTTGTTCCAGGTGCTGCTTCTCTCTGGAGGGGGTCCAGCATTCTCTGAGCCTCTTAGAATCTTTTTTTTTTCCTTTTTGGATCACACCTGACGATGCGCAGGGGTTACTCCTGTCTCTGTACTCAGGAATTACTCTTGGAGATGCTCAGGGGACCACATGGGATGCTCTGGGAATCATACCCAGGTCAGCTGCATGCAAGGCAAACACCCTACTTGCTGTGCTATTGCTCCAGCCTGCTGGGCCTCTTAGAATCTTATCAGACCTCAATTCCTGTGTCCACAGACTGGGTTCAGCTTTCCTGCTTTTGGACTATGGCTGGTGACAGTAATGTCACTAAATCCCACCTAATTTCATTACTTTTCAAGAACTCATCACCAGCTGTCCTCCCCAGCCCCCATCTATCTGCCTCCATCAGGAGGAGTTAGGCCAAGGGTCATGTGATAGGAACCCGTAGAGCCTGAGGACCAAGAGGGGCAGGATCACCCCTGACCTGCAGGTTTCAAGTCCAAAGGCCCAGGGACAATGCTCAGAGAGACAGGCTGTGTTTTTCCTGACACAGTGGATTCCCAGTGAGTGGCCCAGAGCCACCTAATGATATCTCCATACAGTTCCCTCACGGCCCATAGCCACTGGCCTTTCAGGGTGCTCAGAGTCAAGCCCTTCTACTCCCACAGGCCCTGTGGCCTCAGCTTCTCCACCACGGGGAGCTGCAGACCAGAAGCTGGGTCTTCCCTGCACCCCATGCCCCCCAAATCTCAGCACCCCAAGCAACCCTGAAATCCCCCCCCCATTGCAGCCCACGGGCAACATCATAGGCCAAAGCCCATGGTTTGCTCATTGGTAACCCCAACAATGGCAAATACCATGCCTTCTCCCTTCTTTAGATTCTAGTCATGAAACAGTCACATGCAATAAGCTTAAATAACAGAAAAATCCAGCATGTAGCTCAGTGAATTTCCTTGAATAGAACAATTTGAGAAATCAGACTGAGAAATACCCTCTGGCCAGCCTCCCCCCTCCACCCTGCAAGGGGTCTTCTGAAATTCTTGTATTTTTTCCTCTTCCCTTTCCAGAGAGAACTCTCTCAATCCTGATTTTTGGATGTCACAGATGACTTTTTCTTTTTTTTTTTTTTATTTGTGTTTTGGGCCACACCTGGAGGTGCTCAGGGCTTACTCCTGGCTCTGTGCTCAGGGACCACTCATAGAGGGGCTCATGGAACCATATGTAGCATCAGGGATTGAACCCAGGTAAGCAACATGCAAGTATAGCTACCCACTATACTACTGCTTTGGCCCCAGATTGCTTTGGGGAGTGAGGCGGGAGGAATGGGCATAGGCTACACTCAGTGTTTAGAGGTTATTCCTGGTTTTCTGTTCGGGAGTAAGCCTGGCGGTGCCAAGAATTTGAACAGGTGTCTGTGGGATGCCAGGCAAGCGCCTAACCGTGTATTATCTTTCTGGCCCAACACAAATTACATTTATATACATGAAATGATGTGGAAGGTACTTTTTTGTGTCTGGACTATTTTGATCAATGTTTGTGAAATCATCAGTATGTTTGTATCGCTCATCTGCTCACTGGTACTCAGTAAGGTATTCATCCTACTGTATAAATACACATGTATTATATATTCAACTTTTTTTTTTTTTTTTTTTGCTTTTTGGGTCACACCCGGTGATGCACAGAGGTTACTCCTGGCTCATGCACTCAGGAATTACTCCTGGCGGTGCTTGGGGGACTATATGGGATGCTGGGAATTGAACCCGGGTTGGCTGCGTGCAAGGCAAACACCCTACCTGTTGTGCTATCGCTTCAGCCCCTGTATATTCAATTATTAAGGCACATTTAGGTTGTTTACTAAATTAAACAATTGAAAAAATTAAAATTGCCTTTTGGGATCTACTTCCTTTTTTCTCTTGTGTGCATATTTGGGAACATTCATTTTTCCAAGATGCTCCTAAAAATTTATACTCCTATTGATGGGAATGCATGCATTAGTATGCTGGGATCTATCCCCAGCCTTTGTGATCTTTAAAAGGCACTGAAAGTACAGGGTTCAAAATAATTTTCAGCGGTAGGGCATTTGCCTTGCACGCAGCCAACATGGCCGACCCGAGTTCGATTCCTCCGCCCCTCTCGGAGAGCCCGGCAAGCTACCGAGAGTATCTCGCCTGCACGGCAGAGCCTGGCAAGCTCCCCGTGACGTATTCGATATGCCAGACACAGTAACAACAAAGTCTCCAATGGAGACGTTACTGGGCCCGCTCGAGCAAATCGACGAACAACGGGAGGGCCTTTACCTTTACCTTTACCTTTTGTGTCACAGCAGTGGTGTACAGGGAACATATGGTAACAGGGATCAAACTCAGGCTTCTGCATGAAAAACATGTGCTCAGTCTAATGGGCTCTCCCTGCAGCCCCTGACTCCAAAACTCTAAAGCACACATACACATACAGTAGAACAGACGGTAGCATACAATGTCCCTCCCATTCTAGCACACAGCCAGTCCCTGCCCACAATCACAATTACCATCAGGCTGATGTTATTTATTTAATTCTGGTTTGGGGGGCCACACCTAGCAGTGCTCAGGGCTTACTACTGGCTCTGCGGTCAAAAATCACTCGTGGTGGTGCTCAGGGGACCATATGGGATGCCAGGAATAGAACCGGGGTCAGCTGTGTAGAACGCAAGCGCCTTACCTACTGTACTATCTCTCTGGCCCACCATCTGGCTGATCTTACAGAACGTGGGAGTGGGGTCTATGCAGACATCAGCATACACACATTTATCTCCCACATAAATATGGAAAAGAAGGAAATTAGAATATATTATCCCAAAATATGCCTCTCTGACATAAAAATTATTTTGAGCTGAAGGTAATTAAGCAGCAGCAAACCCAGAAAAAACTCCCTATTTTCTGCCTTAAGACAGGGCATTGATTCTCCTTTTACTGGAGCCAGACTTTTATCTTAGGGGTGCAGGGATGAGGCGGGGAAGGGATGAGGTGGGGACAAGCAGACAAGCTTCTCACTGCTCGGTTTCCGCCCATGGATCCACCTCCCGACAGTCCCAGCCCCTGGAAACCTCAGCGGCTCTCCTTTGTCCTATCATTTCTCTAGATTTATTGTTCCTTGCTGAAGACACATTCCAAGTGGGAGTTTTAAGCTGCCATTTGAGATACTTTTGTTGGGCTTCTTCCATGAGATGTGTGCTGCATGCATATTGAACCGTTTTGCTTTGATTTTTTTTTTTTGGTTTTTGTTTTGGGGCCCACACCCAGCAATGCTCAGGGGTTATTCTTGGATCTGCACTCAGGAATCACTCCTGCTGGGCTCTGGGGACCATATGGATGCCAGGGATCAAACCCGGGCCAGCTGCAAGCAAGTGCCTTACTCACTGTACTATTGCTCTGGCCCTGTTTTGCTCCTGTTAAGCTGCCTTTCATTTGAGTGCTGGCCAAAACACTAATATGGGAGCTGGGGACATAGTTCAAAGGGAGCACAGGATTTCCATGAGGAAGTTCCTAATTCCATCCTGGCAGTGTGATGGTCCCCAATCCACCACCACTGGGATCGACCTCCGAACACTGTGCTATGAGTAGCCCCTGAGCGTGGCCCAGAAATCAGGACCAACAATCCAAACTTAGATGGGCAGAATATTGCCTCGCCTCTAGAATCAAACTACTCACACTTCTCTGCTGTTTGTTTTCTTACACACACACACACACACACACACACACACACACACACACACACACACACACACACAATACTGGCCCTACAGATATTCAGGTTTAAATCTTCTCTGGTTCATCTACTGCTGGTGACCGTAGGGAAGTAACCACCTCCCCATCTGGGTTCTTTCTCTCCCTGATGGGGCTGGACGTGGATCAGGGATTGGGGAATACTTCAGGAACAGTGCCCAGCCCATGGTAAATCCTTTACTGGAACTGGCTTATCAGGTATCTTGGAGAATATCCATTTTCATGTGTCAGGCTCTCATTTTATAATCTATTATCTTGGCTGACTGGGTTGAAAAAAAAATTAAAATTCATCCAAAATCTTGGGCAGGGAGAAAGTATAAAGGGAAAGGTGTTTGCCCTGTATGTGGTCAACCTGGTTTTCTTTCTTTTTTGGGGGGGGGGGGAAGGGGATTGGTACAGATTTTTTTTGTCTTTTTGGGTCACACCCAGCGATGCCCAGGGGTTACTCCTGGCTCTGCACTCAGGAATTACTCCTGGTGGTGCTTGGAGAACCATATGGGATTGAACCTGGGTTGACCACGTGCAAGGCAAACACCTTCCCTGCTATACTATCACTCCGGTCCTTGGGTACAGATTTTTTTAAACTTTATAAAGCTTTTCACAATATTTGATTAATTTAATATCTGAACACCAATCCCACCACAATTAAACCTTCCCACGACCATATTTCCATCCTGAACCCCAAATCCTGTCCCCAAAGCAGAACCGAAATAATATATTTTTTATTGCTTATGAAAAATCCACTAAATACGAGACATAAAAGTTTTCTTAGAGGAAAGTGTGTGAAGATTGTTGTATTTCACTCAGGAGCCATTAAGCCCTTCAATAAGAGATTAATAACGTGCTGTGAAAGGTTGAGCCTGTGTCTTTATATCTGTATCTGTATATTTCCCCCTAAGCTTGGTTGCCTTCTACTTTAAACTCCATCACATGTGGTGCACTATACTTGCTATATTGGTGGTGTAAAGTATGAGATGCCCAGGAATAGGTTCACTCCAGGGTGAGGCTCAGCCTGAGCGTGTGAGCATAGCGTTGGTTCAGTTCTGGAGGTTTTCGGCTGTCCGGGCTAGCTCCGTTGGGGTGGGGAGGGGCCTCACCCACCCACCTCCAGTTTGCCCCAAATGAAACAGCTGGCGTGGGGTCTGGCGGCATGCCTGTGTCAACCTGGTTTCTATCCCAGCACTCCATATGGTGCCCTGAGCCACACTAGAAGTGACCCCTGAGTGCAGTGAGCCTTGAGCACCAATGGGTGTGACCCAAAACTAAAAGAGAGATAGTACGAGGGGAGGGGCTTTGATTGTGGCTGACCCAGGTTCAATCCCTGGCATTCCATATGGTACCTAAATTAAACCACCAGGTTTAATTCCTGCATGCAGAGCCCTGAGCATCACCAGGTATGACCCAAAACCTAAACCAAACCAAACCAAGCCAACAGACCAAAGCAATCCCTTCGGTCACGCGTGCAGGCCTCATTCTGTTCCTTAGAATGCACCATTTTGTCTCAGGTTTTCTGGCCTCTGCATGTTCTGGAACATTCTTCACCTGCTCTGACTACTTGGCTACTTCCCAGACAATGTCCAGTTCTGGGCTCCAAGATCCCCTTCTTGGGGATAGCTCCATGGACCCCAGACAGAGAAGATTCTTGACTCATCTTACCCTTCGCTTGCTTTTGTTCCCCTTTATCTACTCTCCCTCTCCCCTGTGGTGAGGCCCTGAAGTGCTGATGCTTCACCATGAACTCTTGGGCCTGGCACTGAGCATGTACTCACCCACCCTTATTGACTGCAAACTACCATGGGCTCTACTTCTCTTACTTGTTTTAAATCTAAATCTACTATGGATCTGTATTTGAAAAAAACAAAACAAAACCCTGCTTTACCTTGTGATCAGACTTCAGCTGTGACCCACAAACCTTGAGAACTGTCTGGGATCAGCCTCTCCACGTTTCACCCCAATGCAAGTAGCAATCGAGGATCACCGAACTTCTGAGCAGGTGCCCGTATACGCTCTTTGACTTAATTCTCTCGGTAACCCTCTGAGGAAGATATAATTAATACCCTCCTTAGAAATGAGGACACGGTGCTCAGAGAGGGGAGCAATGGGTCCAAGGACACTCGGCCAGAAACGAGGAGCAAGATTCAAATATAGACCCAAGGGGCTGGAGCGGGTAGGGTGTTTGCCTTGCATGTGGCTGACCCAGGTTCGATTCCCAGCATCCCATAGGGTCCCCTGATCACTGCCAGGAGTAATTCCTGAGTGCAGAGCCAGGAGTAACCCCTGTGTATCGCCGGGTGTGACCCAAAAAAGAAAAACAAATCAAAACAAAAAACAAACAAAAAAATCAAATACAGACCCAATCTGGGGCGCTGACACTTGTCTTGGTTCCTCCTCCTACTACAGGTGCTGTTTCAAGAACTTTAAACTCTGGTCAGGCCTTGGTGATTTCCCACCCCCAGGGACTTCCAGCCCGCTTCCTATTTCTATCAGTTCAGCTCAGAGTGTTCAGATGGCCAAAGTCTCTCCTGAATTCTGACTGCCCCTGACCAGGGGTCTAGGGACTGTATGGCCTCTCAGAGAGGAAGCCGTGCCAAGTCCCTGAGCTCTTGAAGTCACTGACCACCAATGCTGACAAGCCTCGCAAGTCTGGTGGACTGTCTTTGCCCGAGGGGTTCCGAGTTGGAAGTCCTCCAGAAGATGAGCCCCGGGGAAGGGGACAAGAGGATCATGGGATTTGCACTGCCCCCTTGCCAGGCTGACAAATTCAGATAAATCTCATCATCTGCGGGATATTCATGTGTCCCAGATTCACCCTGCAAGCAGGACAGGTTGTCAAAATCAATAGTGCTGATGTGGGACACGTGGATTCAGCAGGTGACCAGCAATACAGGCCATTAAAGAACATTTTGTGTGTTGATTCCTTTAATTCTGCTGAGCGCGCACTGTACAGATGGGAAAACTGCAGAGCAGAGGCGATTCTATTTTTTTTTTTTTTTTTGCTTTGGGGAATAGCAGGTGGTGCTCAGGGCTTATTCCTGGTGCTGTGCTCAAAGAACTTTAAACTCTGGTCAGGCCTTGGTGATCTCCCACCCCCAGGCACTTCCACCCCACTTCCTATTTCTATCAGGTCAGCTCAGAGTGTTCAGATGGCCAAAGTCTTTCCTGAATTCTGACTGCCATTCAGGGGACCATATGGGATGCTGGGAATCGAACCTGGGTCCTGGTGGAGCTGGGGTGGATCATATGTGATACTGGGAACTGAACCTGGGCTGGCTGTGTGCAAATGCTTTAATCCTTGTACTCTTTGGCCCTCTTTCGGGTCTGTTCTAAATTTCATCAGAAAGCAAGAGAGGGGCTAGAATGATAGTCCGGCTCCTTTTGGGAAACTGAGAGATAGTATAGCAGATAGGGTGTTTGCCTTGCATGCAGAGCTGGGTTTGATCCCCAAGCACCACCAGCAGTAATTTTTGAGTGCAAAGCCAGAGTAACCTCTGAGCATTGCTGGGTGAGCACCCCCCTCCCAAAAGAAGAAAGCAGGAGAAACTGTTTTTCTTCCCCCTGCCCTCCTCCTCATCCCTTCTGCCTGTCCTTAGGCCTTTTTCATAACACTTGAGTCTGGTGGTCAAGGGCGACGGCTCTGGAGCCAGACAGTCAGGAACTGAAATTCCGGTTCTGCCTTTCACTTGCTGTGTGATTTCAAGGAAATCTCTTCGCTGCCCTAAGAATCAGTGTCTTCCTCAAAAAAAAACCAAAAAAAACCCAGGTCAACCACAGTACTTCTGGATGGTGTCAGACTGCATGAGGCAAGATGCTTGTTGAACCTAATTAGTGCTCAAATCACGGCAGCCGCTGCACCTATCAGTAGTGAACTGTCCACAGGTCACCCTGCTGGTGGCAGTTAGGGCAAGGAACTAACCCTTTTTTTTTTCTTTTTGGGTCATACTCAGTGATGCTCAGGGGTTCAGGGGTTACTCCTGGCTTTGCACTCAGGAATTACTCCTGGTGGTGCTCGGGGACCATATGGGATGCTGGGAATCAAATCTGGGTTGGCCATGTGCAAGACAAATGCCCTACCCGCTGTGCTATTGCTCCAGCCCCATAATCCTCTTTTTGTTTTTGGGTCAACCTAGCTGTGCTCAGGGCTGACTCCCGGCAGGGCTCAGAGGACTATATGGGATGCCAGGGATAGAACCTGGCTCGGCTGAGTGCAAGGCAAGCACTCTGCCCACTCTATTCTCTCTCTCAGGCTTCCAAAAGGACTCCAGAAATTGATATATGCCTTTTAAAATTTATTTATTTGGGCCTCCACAGGCAAATGCTGCCCACTAACCCATTGAACTATCTCCCTGGCCCAAGTCATTGATCCTTAATAAACTGTCCCGTCTAGCCCGGGCAGGGGTAGGGGTCGGGGGAGGAGACACATGTCAGGGCACACGCATCCTGTTTCCCCTTAGCGCTAAAGAACCTGAAGTTCTCAGTGCCCTTTACAGTGATGCCACCTGGTGGTTGGCGGAGAAGCTGCTTTGGGAGGAAGAGCCTGCAGCCATTTCAGCTCGTACCACTCAGGTCTTCATTCTCTAGACAGATAGGGAGGGCAGGTCTCGATTCTGAAAGGTTCCTCCGACCAGTCAGCTGCTGAGGACCTTCTATATCCAGCATCTAGGAGTGCTCAGTGTTCAAGAAACAAGAGAACATAAAGGGTTTGCCCTTCTGGACATCCTTAGTGGAGGGGTAAGAAAACACACAGTTGACTAAGATGCATCAGGCCTGAAAAAAAAAAAAAGCCAGGGTTGGGGCTGGAGAAAGTACAGCAGGGAGGGTGCATCCTGTATGGTCCCCTGTGCACCGTCAGGAGTCATTCCTGAGTGGAGAGCCAGGAATATCCCCTGAGCGAAGCCGAAGTTTGGGCTTGTGATGGCACGGGCCCTCCCGGCCTTAGGAAGTTTCCAGGAGTCCTGGGCAACTCCTGGAGGTGTTAAGGGGAGTGGCAGATTCATTGTGTATAGGCTGGAGTAGCGGTGGAAGCAGGGGGACCAATTAGGTCACTGAGGTGCTGTGAGTAAAAGGTGGACACTGCCTGGGGGACTGTGAAGGGTGATGACAAATGGGTTTGGGATGCAATTGCAGCACACATCCCAAGAAAGGACTGGACATGAGAAGAGGGGCAAGGTCTGAGAGAGATGTACTCAGCACACAAACGCGCTTAGACATGGATGCCTTTGGACAGAAGAAATGAATGTTCTCTACTCTGCTTCCCTGTCTTGGTCTGAGAACAGACACAGACAGACTTTATCCCTTTCCAGCCAGATGATGGGGACTTGAGGGTTTTGTGCTATAGAACTACTGTGAGGCACCAGAAGCACTTATGATGACTTGCACTTACCCAACCTTCTTTAAAGCAACCCGTTACAAAGTACAAAACTCCATCGTCCTCATTCTGGTTTTTAATGGTCAAGGTGACAATAGTGTACAAAGTTTTTCCAGACCCACTTTTTAGTTTCCGTCAATACTTTCACCTGGAAGAAACGCTGTGGCAGATGCGGCAGGCTCCTGCCGGTTTGGGATCGGAAGCACCAAGCCACGTCCCTTTCGTGGGAGGGGTCTGGGGGAGACACCCCAGGCCCCGTCCCAGTTCTGGGTAGAAGTAGTGTTGGTTCTTGGCTCATCGCAGTGGGTGAAGCAGGAAAGAGAAAGTGACTGGTAATAACTGCTTGGAGAGAGGATTGAGGCACATTATGATTCAAGATCAGGAGATTCTGAGTCAGTGTTGGTTCTAAGTCTGTAGTTCACGTTAAACAGGGAGGTGGACAGGCTTCCTTCCATCCAAGACCCTAGCGATTCTCTTCTCCAAAACTTGCACAGAAAGCACACTTGAGAGTATGGTCTTTACCAGACTGGCATTACTTGCCTGAACTGTTCACAAATCAGAACTCAACTGGGCAGAAAACAACGGGGGCGGAATCTGCACACCAAAGCCATGCACTGATGCTATACTCACCCCTCCAAATGGACCCAGCAGACGCCTCTTACAGGTGCCACTGTGGTCGAAGGCATTTGTAACAAAGGGAACTCAGCCTTCAGTATCCGACTTTGCCATGCATTACTGGTGAATGGCTCAGTGACATTTGGACTCTGTCTATATTTCAGGCCAAGATATCCTGACTCTAACTCGTTTGGGTTGGTACAAGCTGCTTCCCAATGAAACTAATGCCCTATTAACTTCCTGGGAACACTCAGGTCTCTGGACATGGAGTAGAGGCGGAAGCAGCGGGCACTCACCAGGGCGAGCAGTATGGTTGTAAGGGGAGCTAGGGCTGGGAAAGGAAGGAGTTAAAATCCCAACTGGCCAGGGCCTTGGACACCTGAACGGCCCCGAGTCTGAGTACACGAATGAATCATTTTTTATGTGAAGGAGAGGTCTATTATCTTGGTCTGACCTCACACTTTCGGAGACTCCAGCAAGAGTCTTGCCCTGGCAATAGAACTGTTCTTTCAGGAGACAGCGGCTACAAAGCCTCTTTCTAGGAGCTTCCCTCTTCCCTTCTCTATGAAGGCAGAAGAGTCCTCCCCCAGGCATCGTGGCGGTGGTGGGTGGGCATACGAGTGGGCGATGTTGTGTGCCACAAGCAATTTTCTGCAGAGTATGGAAGGAAGGCCCCTTCCCACAGGTCTTGGAGATAAATGATTTTATAGCAAGAACCTACTTCAGTGGGAGAGGTTCCATACAACATGCTGGTGATATTCCTTCAATTTTTTTGGTTGTTTTTATTATTTTCTTTAAAGTTCATTGATCGTCACAAAAACCCAGGAAATGCAACTAAAAAGAAAACAAATGTCCAACTGAGATCTAAGAACCCAGAGCTACGGAGGAGACGTGGCACTGGACTGCTGGGTGTGTGGGAGGGGTGGGGTGTGGTCCCCAGGGGGCAGCAGGCCGTGGGAGACACAGGAAGGAGGCGAGGCTGCCCACGGGGCCAGGCGGTTATGTTAACCGCTGTACAATGACGGCGTTGAGCAGGTTGGCGTCCTTCAGGGTCTGGTTCTCATCAGCTAGCTCTTTGTTCGGGAAGGTAGTCATGAGGACAAAGCTGGTGGCAGCCATGGCTGGCCGGGCATCTACGATGAAGAGCCGGATGTCGCTGATCCTGGTGAAGTGGGGGTGAATGAGGTGGTGAGCAATGCCCTCTGCTGCCAACCTCAGCCAGCGGCGGCTGCATCAGGCCCACCCTCAGTCTCCTCCCTGGCCCCGTGCTACACACAGTAGCCAGAATTCGCGTTCAGAAGTAGACTGGGTCCTATTTCTTTCCTTGCAGAAAACCCTTCCCAGTTTGTTTCCATTTTTCTTGGGATAGACACCAATATCCTTCCTGTGATTGCAAAGCCAAATCTGATGCTACCTCTGACTCATCTCCCACTTGAGTTCTTCACCAGGCCTCACTCTGTCCAGATTTGGGTCCCTCTTCCCAGTGGCTTCTCTGCCTGATCCCTTGCCTATAACCCTTATTAAATCTCAAACCAAAAGCTCGAAAGCCACCTCCTCTGGGCAGCCTTCCCCAAACTCTTGGGATCTACTTTCTTTACTTCCATGATACTGAAAAAATTTGAGTAACACAATTCTAGATTAATGGAAAAGATCTTCCTGTAAACCATGAATAACAGATCACAGGAAGCACTCAGACATGAGAGTAGGATCTATGAATGAATGAAGGTCACTCGTTTGAGTACTGAGATTCCTGTTCTAGACACTGTGTCCCGAAACTGGCACTTACGGGTATGGATCACCTAAAAAAGAGTAGTCTTCTCCTCTAAGATGCTTAAGGACAAGTGTCTTCCCATCACCAATCCTTACAATCTATACTGTCTCTAATTTGAATGCCTACGATGCAGCCTCAGACTTTCAGCGCGCATATCCCTGTCACTCGTATTCCACCTTCACTTGAGATGGGCTGTCCATTCAGGAGAGAGCTGACAGACTGAGTGAACTCAAAAGGCAAAGAACTCAAACCCCTGTTACGGACTGAACCCCTTAAATTCTGAGCACCTGAAGTGAAACTAAGGAACAAGAAATGTTTGAACAAAGCCTCTCTGTCCTAAGGCTTGTTTCACAGGTTTCTCCTTTAAAAGGAATCCTGACAACACTCAAGCGTTGTCAAACCATTCAGTGCCCCATGCCTTGATGGACCTTGTCTATGGTTGGTGAAATTTAGGTATGACTATGCTAGAGAGAGGACATGCCAAATATCTTTACTGGTGACAAGCAGTCTTCCTTACTAAACTTAATTATTCCACACTTCAGTTTCCTCATCTTTAAAATGTGAAAATATGAAAGAGTTGTTTTCACATAGAAAAGGAAATCCAAACTTCTCAAAAGCCAGACCTAGAAAAGACCTTATTAAGCTGAGTGGGTTTCAAAAGCCCCACGGAGAGGGAAGCAGGCTAGATAGGTACTATATTTCTTTCCCCTCTGTCAACCAAAACAGTTCAAATTTTATCTGTTCTGCACTTGGGCTTTTGCATGAACCAAGGCTCTGGGGGCTATTAACACCCGAAAAACCCAATCCTCTAATTTTATGTAAGAGGAATGAGGCTCACAGGAGCCAGACTGGACGAAATGGTGACTGGTCATACTTTAGAGAGAGAGGTGGGATGAAAGCCAAGACCTTAGACCCTCCTTCCCACTGTTTCCCCGGGAAGGCAGGCCTGCCGGTGTTCAGAAGAAAGAATAGCTCCCTAGCTCCCACCTACTATGGGGGTTTCTGGGACACTCCTAGAGGAGGCAGGTGGAATGCGTGCACAGGTACCTGTGGCTGTGGTTGAATTTCTGCACCAGTCTCCCGCCATCAGCAAGCCGTATTTGGATGTTTGTGGTAGGCTGTGACTCATCGATTACAATGGAAGAGCTGGCTTTGGCTTCGTTCTCTGCCTGTTGGGCTGGAGAGCTGGTATTCAACACCTGGGGAGCAGTGCTGAGGAGAGAGAGTCAGATTAAGGCATGTAGAGAAACAAAATCCCTAGCAGGGTGGAATCCTGGTTTCGGATTTTTACTGAATGGCTTCATCTAACTCTGGATTTGGTAACTTTTGATACAGTAAATGACCAGAGAGAGCCCAGCAGAATTTACCTCTAGCCCTCACTCCTGAGTAATCCTGAGCCCTCAGTCCCTTCTTCCTCAAGACTTCTCAATTAATTAAAACAGTCTTTGAAAGGAGGAAGTAGTAAATACAACAATCTCAGGCAGGAAAGATGCAATCCCAGGCTGGAGGATCAGTTAGATAAGGATGAACTTCAGCCTCAGTCCGAGGGCTGAGGGTGTGCACGTCTGCAGCTACGGAGTACTGACACAACCTTAAAGTCACTGCCATGGTGTAAGAAGGGAGCTTCAGACACTCCGTGATGAAGTCTTCAGACATTCTCCAGTACAACCTCAATCACATGAATATTGCACACCCACATGCCAACTAACAGGAGGAGGCTGAGATTTTCTGAAGGCCGTAAATGCCCTGTATGGTTGGAACCGTACAATAAGAACAGGATGCTGTGTAGTCTGTGCTGTGTTTAAAGGTCATGCATGTCTTAGAATCAGAAAGAATCTGGGTTTGAATTCACCCTACCAGCTATGGTGGTGTTGGGCAATCTCTTCACTTCAACAAGGATAGAAAAGGGAGTTTTATTTTTGTTTTTGGGTCACCCCCCCCCCCCCCCCCCGGTATTGCATAGGGGTTACTCCTGGCTCATGCACTCAGGAATTACTCCCGGTGGTGCTTGGAGACCATATGGGATGCTGGGAATTGAACCCAGGTCGGCCGCTTGCAAGGCAAACGTCCTACCTGCTGTGCTAACGCTTCAGCCCAGACAAAGAATCTTTAATTAAAGTTACTACCCACTTGGCTTGGGTTCTGAGGATTAAATGGGAGAATTACATACAGCACTCAAGGTGGCTGACAAACAAGGAATGTACACAGGACTCCCAACCCGCCACCTCTTCCATTTGGAACCTTTACCTCACTCAGCCTTTCTCTTAACAGATACTGTGGTAGATCCCTGTACAGAGAAGTCTTTAGATGAGAGCTCATCACCTGCCCCTTTAGATGAGAGCATCTAATTAGATCAAGTTCCCATATCTATTCCTTCCCTCTGGTCTTTAACCTAAAATGGTATTGTTAGCAAATCCAACAGGAAGTGTGTTCCCTAGAACTTGAGTCCTTTGAGATGATCTCCAGGAAAGTTTCAGAGTGTCATAGATTACATTAGCATCATCACAGGTCACTAGCACATTAAAATTCCTGAAGGATAATGTAGTGAAACACATTTATTCATCCAATGCCCTTTCTTTGTTTACGGGCGATACCCTGAAGAGCGTGGGGGGACCAGTGGCACTGGGAACCAAACTTGGGTTTTCAGCATTCAAAGCATGTGCTTAGTCTACTGAGCTCTCTGCCAGTTCACAATGTGCTTTTTACTGTTACACTTGTCAATCTCCTGCAGATAAAGTACTTCACATAACCCAGAGCAAAGAAAAAACTGAAGAGTGATCGTATTTCTTTCTGAGAATGCAAAAAATATGGGCCTAGAGACTAGAGCTCAGAAGAGAATGTCGGCCACATTTATGTGCTATGAGAAACTTTAATACATCAGTCTGACTACAGCCTTGCTGCAGATGGGATTCAAATGTGGGCCAGATGTACAGATATATCCTATTATAGATCTGAAAAGATGTTGGAAATTAGTTTCATGGACTTTACAACTCTCCAGGCTATAGGCAGCCTGTCTCTCAACCATAAAAATTACAAGTATAGGACAGGTACTCACTGAAGCTCTTCCTTTTTTTGATATTTTTGTTTTTAGGCCACACCTGGTGGCACTCACGAGTTCTGTGTGGTTCTGTGCTCAGGGATCCTCCTGGCAGAGCTTGAGAGACCATATGGGTGTTGGGGATTGAACTCGGGTCTGACATGAGCAAGGCAAGCGTGCTATCTGCTGTACTAATTCTGACCCTGAAGCTATTTTTCCTACCAGAAAGGGAACTCATTTTTAATCGCGCCAAAAAGCAAGTCTGAATACGTTATTCCAATGTAGGTGACTTGTCAATTCAGGTAAGGGTGAGGGCAGGAAGGAGGGAAAAGTGGCTGAAGAATCACAACCTACTTTGTCTGGCAGGGAAAGGGTATGACATAATCTCAGTTAACTTACATAATTATCCTCTGAGATCTTAATCTTATAGATGTGAAGACAGGAAGCAAGCTCTGGAGAGCAGTTTTTAAAATTTTAAAACCTTAACCCAATGAACAAGTTTTCTCTATTTATATCCTATATGTTTCTAATAGCCATGATACATCAGGCTTTACTTTTGGAAAAGAATATTTATATCGAGTTTTTCTCACTGACTCCCAGAGAATCTGATTTGGTGATGGTGGGTGGGAGGGTATGGGTGTGTGCGTCCCAAGAAACGTTCAGGCGGTCAGCGCATTCCTGGATGGCCCATGAGGGCACAAGGCAGTGGTGCTGCTTGGGTCCTGAAGTGTAAGGAACCACTGGGGTCGTACCTAGTGACGCCCAGGAGGCCATGTAGTTATCAGGGTCAAACCGGGGCTGCAAGGCATGTACCATTTCTACAGCCACTCAATTTCCCTGTCTGTGAAAAAGGAATCCTATGCCTAGTTCCTCTTACTCATTTGAGGGTACATATAGTAGGCAATTCATTAAATGACAGCAATTATCAGGGAGATTCAGTGTGAAGGAACACCGTCTGGTGTCAGCTCTAATGGTTTCAAAATAAACAAGTGGTGCAACCTCCAGCAATTACTCAATTTTTGTGTTTCCATGCGTGACATAATGAACTATTATTACCAGAACTAGGTGAAATACTGTGCTGAAGGTCCAGCAAATGCCAGACTTTTCAGAAGTCCTCTATAGGAGGAGGTAACGAAATACTTTCTTCCCAGCATAGCCTTCTGCATTAAGTTGGCATAAAAGCCTGATGTATGGATTTGCTACGTGGTTTCTGATTGCTTTCCTTATATGCATTCTAGAAATAAGGTTGACTGGGGAGACCTGATAAATATGGTACACATTTACGAAGCTCCCATTATGGAGCTGGGTCGGATGTACGAGCATTTGATTTGGTGGTGGTACTTGGTTTATTCAGTCTTAAAGGTTGGGTAAAGAATTCTTCTCTTATATGTTACAGATGAGGAAACTGAGGCACAGTGGAATCAAGCATCTTGCCCCAAATCTCTATTTGGTTCAAGGTGGAACTGGAATATGATCCAAGCTGTTCTGGATCGTGCTATGTCCTAAGCTCTTAAATTACTACACTCCTGCCAGGCCTAGAAGTCAGACAGACCCAGATCTGGATTACCCAAGACTCAGTTTACTTATCACCAATACGGGAGGGAGTTGATGAAAACCTTTCATAGCTGAAACAACAGTACCCTGCATATACCAGAAGCAGAAACAAACGTCTGTATTGTTATGCAAGAACACCTGAGACTCAATGCAGCATGGTGGGTAAGAATGGAGACCAAACTACCTGAACTATACTGACCAGCAGTGTGGCTCAGGACAAGACCAGGACAGGGAATAAAACAGGATTAAAGGTGGCAACCTATGGAACGCTCAATGAAGTGCTTACTTAACAGAAAGACACTCCGCTCATTACTATCATTCTTCAAGGTTCTAGCCCACTTAATATTTCCCTAAACCCTGCCTCCAAGTCCCTTGGAGACGTGAATGTCTTTCATTAGGGTTGCAGGGAGCAGGTCGCTCTTATCTGAGAGCAACTAATCTCTGAAGCCCTCAAGAAACATGAGGCCTGGAGGGGAACCTCGATACAAGGTCTCATGATTGCTGTTTGGGGCAAGACTCTCAATGAGCATTAGTTCCAAATGCTCTAATAACCGTGGATTAGAGATGCAGCAAAATGCAACTGTTTAAAGGTACCCACCGATGTCTGGTGCTTCCCAAGAACTACTAACACTTGACCATTTGGACTCCCAGAGCAGCTGGGTCATACGTAGCAGTGAGAGCAGTTCATCAGTCTCACTCAGACCAAGTCTGAATAACCAGCTGCTCATTTTCTTCACTGTGGAAACAAACTGGGTACTAAGGTGTTTGTTTTCTCCCTCATAAAAAAATGATTGCAGCTTTGGTGAGCAGGCGGAGCTCACTCTGTCAAGTAGGAAACCCTCCCTCACGCGTACTTTTAACATTCACCACTCAAAATCGAGTAAATGTGGACTTGCCCAGATTTTCAGATTAGATCCCATCCAGATCAATGCATTGTAAGGACTGTACCTGTGGGGAGAGTCATTGTGTTCCGAGTGCCTCTCAATCCCCTTGGAAGCAAACTGACCAAAAGATTCTACAGCCTTAGTCAAAGCTGAGATCTGGGAAGCCTGTCTGTGTGTCAAGGGTGTAGTGGGAGAACCAATCAGATCCTATCAGCTGCTGGCAGTGGCAGAGGAATTAGGACAAAAAGATATAGGAAGTGACAGTGGAAGTGTCCAGGGAGGGGCCAAGAAATAGGGGTGAGAGCTGCCACAATGGTGGAGCAGTAGCCCATTTTTGCCAGCGACATCTAGTAGATTCCCTGGGCCTTGAGTAGCACTCCTGTGAAGCTGGCTGACGGGAGCCGGGTTCCGCATGCCTGTGAATCATCACTCAGGTAACATGAACACACATGTCTGCTTTAGCTGAGTCATCCAGGGCACCCCTGCTCTCAATACGCTTGACTGAAAGCGGGTTTGTTTTCCTGATGGCTTGCTCTGTCTGCTCACTAGAGGGCACTGATCTCCGTGCTCCTCACAACAATAAAAGAGTGGGAAAGGACTATTATTAGTTCCATCATAATCATCAAACAGTTCTAGAACAGACACTTTAAGGTAACAAAGCTAGGAAAGTGAAAAGATTTTAAATTAACCTTAGGTGGTTAGTTAACACCTAAGCCCATGTTCTTCATACTTTTCCTGGGGGGGGGGGGGGGGGGAGGGGGGGAGGGGAAGAGAAGGATCTGGTAAGCAAGTAAAGAGCTACATAAAGTGACCAGGTCAGGCCAGGCTGAATGACAGCAGCACTCCTGCCTGTCCTCCTTACCTGCCCAGTTTCTGACCCTCGCCAGTGAACGCTTTGAAGGCTCCCTTGGGCTTCACAAAATCCTCATCCCGATGGTCCTCCATGTCCAAGTTCACCTGGCCTCCATGTGCTAACCTCCGCAGCTCTGCCGGCACCTCCCTGTGGGAGAAGACATAAAGCTGGGAGATAGGGCAGGACGGGAATGACAGCGATGGGGTAGGCAGAAGAAACTTCCCAGTTCCAACTGCGAAATCATTAAAGACCTTCACAGAGGGGTGGAAAGTCCTGTCTACCACGCCTGCTCCAGGTGAGGCCGAGACCTCTAGCTTACCTGTTCACTAAGCTCTATTCCAGGTCAAAGGCAAAATGGACATACACGATTCTGGGAGCAGATCTGAAAATCTCAATCTATGCTTCTGCTACTTAAAATATTTTGCTTCTCAAATTATAAACATCTAGATCAGCTTCTTTCCCACCAGTCACCGTGTTCAACAGTATGAGGAAACCGGGAAGGCTTTGCTCACCCTCTGCGGATAGACTCCAGAAACTGGGCATTGGCCGGGTCTTGGTAGCTTCGGAGTTCGCCATTATCCAGGCTGAACCCGCTCTTCCAGAGTTTCAGCACAACATGAACCTGGGACAGGAGGCAAGCCATTCAAACATGGCCAGAAACGTGGCAAGCATGGCAATATAAAACTGGAAATGAACACTATGAACCTGCAAGTTAGCAGATTGTCCCTATTTGAGAGTCATTATTAAATACACACAGGAATCTGGTGCACAAGTACATCAAAAACCAATAAAATCAATATGAACCCGAAGTCGAGAAGGTGCTATGAAGCAGATTAAGAGCTTGGACTTTAAGCAGTCCTAGGGTTGTGTCTAGACTGCCATTCTCTAGCTAAGTAAGTGACCTGATCAAAGCTCTACAGGGCTGGCAGTGAGTTTGGCATGTAGGTCCTAGGCAACTCAACTGCCACAGTGAATTTACTCAAGACTATTTTGCACCCATTTAAAGTATTATCTTGGGGCTAGAGATAACAGCACTGCAGGGAGGGCACTTGTCTTCACATGCCCAACCTGGGTTCAATACCTGGCACCAGATATGGTCTCCATCACTGCCAAGAGAGATCCTTGAGCAGACTCAGGAAATACATCCTGAACATACTTGGGTGTGCCTCCTCTCCCCCTTTTCCTTTCTGGGTTACACCCAAATATGCTTAAGGCTCACCCCTACTTTGGTGCTTATGAATCACTACTGGTGTGTGCTTGGGGGACCACATGAGGGTGCTGGGGATTGAACCTTGGTCTGCTGTGTGCAAGCAAGCGCTTACCTGCTGTACTATCTCTATGGCTTCCCCCCAAATTACCTAAAATTTCTGCTCACGACTTTCTAAAAACACACTCACAGAAAAGGGTCCAGAAGAGTGTTTCTCAACACTTTTGTTTATTTCCTGTGCATCTTGCCCCCAGTTCCATCAGTTGGTCCCCGACTTTTGTACTGTGACCCCCCTCCCCCATTTATACGTATTTCTCCTGTGGCCCCTTGGAATCCTGGAGACCATAGGCGACCATAGGCCCCTGGTTGAGAAACACTGAACACGAAAACGGAAAAACAACCTAGCAATGCTGCTACCTCGGATGGATAGGATAGTACTTTTTTTTCTGCTTGACTTTATTTTGGAATTAAAAACTAAAATGATTAGGGATTTTGATCCCTGGCATCCCCGACACTCCCCGGAGTATCACCAGAAATAAGTCCAGCGTGCAGAGCCAGGAGTAACCCCTGAGCATTCCTGGGTGTGGCCCCAAACCAAAACTGATTAAAAACAAATACGTTATAGAAACTAAGTCTCTCTTTCTTTTTTTTTTTCTTCGTTTTGAGCCCAAACCCCTAGAGTGCTAGGGTTACTCCTGATTATGTGCTCAGGAATCATGCCGGGTGGTGGCTTAGGGGATCCTATGTGGTGCTGGGGGAACAAACCCAGGTCAGCTACATGTGGTGTACTTTTACTCCAGCCCAGACACTAAGTCTTAAGGATATATAAAAATATTTACTAAGGAACATATCCCGGAACACACAACGATCAATGTAGAATAGGATCACATTTCATGCATTTAATGGAGGGAGGACCCTTATGCACCTGGTGAGGTAGGGGGCGGGAGGACTAGACAATAGCAAGTTCGATTTTACTGAAGTTGTAGTTCAGGCCTTCTGGTGATCTGAATAAGTTCTTTAGTCATGCCCATACCTCCAGAGAACCCCAGACTCTAGGTCCCTCTGCCTGGGCTCCATAGACAACAACAAAAACGTCCCCTGGGCCCCTCCCTACCTGCTTCTGAGGTAAGCCTTTCTTCTGTCTGTGGACAGCGGCAAGGGCAGTACCTCTGCAGACTTCCCTCTCCGAGGCTGTCCGTTCATACCTAACACGTGACCAATCCCTCCCAACTGACAGCAGATGAGGACAGTAGCAGCACTAAGGGGAGGAGACGCTCACTCACATCCTGGCCAGAATGCCGCCTCCTCTCTCCAGCCACATAGGCAGACTCTTCCTCCGGTGCGGCCCCGAGGCGGTAGCCACCCCCTGCAAAAGGCTGGGAAAAAAGACAAGATCAAAAAACACTTGAGGGTGCGTGTGCAAGATCATCGACACAGATAATGATGCAGTTCAAATATGTTAACCAGCATATACATTCTCTGGGCACCAAATTCAGAGCTGTAAGGTATGGCAGGGCAAATGGCAGGTAATACAGGTAAATAAATTCAATAGCCAGAACTGAGATGAGAATGGGGCAGGGCTGGTTCCTGGTTAAAGGGAACAGTCACTATGGAGCTCTTACTGGCCATGCGGGAATCAGAGCCATGCAGGAATCTGAGTGCAGGGAACAGAAGACTTTTAATTTTTCCAAGACAAAAATCCAGATTTTCTGCAAAATAGGTGGCTGCTAATTAAACAAAATGAAGCAAAACATTGAGTAAGCCAAACTGGACAGACCAAACAGAACATGTGAGTAGGACACAATTTGAGACCACAGGCCATACGTTTAAAAACTTTGCCACAAATCTTGATTTTGTTAACCGTTAAGAGAAATTCACGGCTCTTCTACACAGGAGACCAAGCAAGTGCAGGAAAACAAAAACAAGGACCAATCCAGTCACGACAGAAACAAGGGCCTCTTCTCCCCCTCCGTGCTCACTCTTGGTTTACTGGTCTCTCCAGGGCTCTTGGTCACTCGCTCCACAGCCACTGCTCCATGTTCCTTGGCACCTTTAAAAAGATCATCCACCAGCTCGTTGGGACTTTTCTTCCTGGGAGGGCCAACAATCTGCTGTCCGCTTCTCTCTGAGCCCCCGGCATAAAACCTGCGCAGAAAACATACATCTAACACCGAAAGCACTTAGAAGACAAGACTAGAGCATGCTCCAGGCTCTGGGCGAGATGCTCGGCACACTGGGGTGAACGGAACAATGCCCATGTTGAAGGAACTTACTGTCGATGGGGACACATGTAAGGAGGCAGGCAGGCAATAAAGCAGTGTGAGCAGCAAGAGAAGTCAGTAAGTGGTGCTCTGGGAACATGAGCTGGGGAAGACAGTCAAGGCTTCCTAGAAGGGTGTCTTCCGGGCTGAGTCTTGAAGATGAGGATGAACTTATTAGGTGAAGAAATCAGGGGAGGGCATTCCGGGCATGCACGGTAGCATGTCAGCTCTGCAGAGTCCCGACTGAGTATGATTATCCGTTTGGTGGCCAGCACCTCTCCAGGAGCCGGCGCTACGGCCAGTCAGCAGGAGCTATCACTAGCAGCTCTGGGTTAATGGCAGCAGTGGGGCAATTAGTACAAGCAGCTAGGCTCCAGTGTTGGCGTAGCTGCCGAGTGACCCAGGGCAAGCAAGTACATTGCCCGGAACCTCACTTTTCCTGTCTTTGAAATGGAAGGGAAGGACCACATGCCCTACCTACCTGCTCCTTAAGTCAGGGCCGTGAGGTTCAAATCAGCAGATGTATGCAAAAGAACAAGCACAGAGTAATGCACACAGGTGAGGACGTGTGACACAACACAGAGAGCTCACCCAATCCTCACTGCATCTTGCCAGTCTCGTGACAAACACTGGGGAACTGAAAGGGCGGGGGAGGGGGGCGCTTTAGAGAAGATCAGAAGTACAAAAACTAGCCCCAGGCAAGCCACACCAGGGTTGCCATGGACCGAGCATGGCAGGAGATTAAGTTGGCACCTCTAAACCTGGGTCTGAAAACCTCCCAACAGTCATAGCCTGACCTGCTGCCTCCTTATCACTACTAGTTACACAAGTATCAGTGGCACCTTGTGAGTGGGGAGAACCGGGAACCTATAAAAATGAGTTTCAGCTTTTAATTTCCTAGGGAATGCAAGGCAAAGTTGTAGGTCTTGGTAAGGACAACAGCACCAATGTCGCATGTCAGATCTAAACTGCTGGGCCAAAAAAGGAAGGTTATTGCCTGGAGGATAAGACAGGAGAGGAGTGGAAAGAGGAACAAGTCTTTTAGGGGTTGCGCATTCACACTTGTGCATTTCACTAAGTATAAAATCCTGAAAATAACATTTAGTCTTGAACCCTGAGTGTACCTAACCAGAAGGTTCTGTGGCAGAATAAAGTTTACTACAAGATGAAAACTGATTAAAGTACAAGATGTCATTTCTCAGTCTTCTTCGCAGAGTGACCATGATGAGGTAACTGAATTTCCGTTATGGTTATTATACAAGATAACTTGGGGATGTCTGACAGACCGAAGCAGACCTTCTAGAGAACAAAACCCACTAAATGAGGCTATAGCAAATTCATCCTCCTTCACTCCAGGTAAATGAAGTTCTGTTCACAGACTGTAAAGTCTTTCTTTTAAAGAAATCTCAAAACCTAAGTAACAGCCTGTAATCAAGTACCTTAAAAACATGCCCTGGAGAGAGAGTACAGGGGTTAAGATGCATGCCTTGGATGCAGCCACGCACCATCAGAAGTGACCCTTGTGCACAGGTAGAGTACGTGGCCTAACCCACACATTCAAGCCCTTCAAAATTTCACACACTTCAAAAAGATATGCTCAGACCCTTGACCTGCATTTTAATTTCTAGAAACTGTACTTTGAAATGAAGTAGATAACTACAATAAAAATGATGCTCACAGCACTACGATTTCTAGTGGCAAAGCCCAGAAACAATCTTAATGTTGGACGTACGTATGGATCATAATTAGCCATTGAAAATGCTCATGAACAAATTCAATGACATGAGAAATGTTTAAGATGAAACATCAATGCAACAGAAGACACAAAAATGATCTGACTTCATATAAACAAAATACAATCTAGGCTTTTTTACCCTCTGGAGAAGCCCCCATGTTCCACTCTTAAATACCCCCCTCCACCCCCATGTTAAATGTCTTTCAATGAAACAATTTTACTTCATTAAAAAGGTAAAAACAAGCAAAAAATAAAAACAAACTAAAAATATGTTTTAGTTTGTTTTTGATACACAACATCAATACTAAATAAAAATGTCAAAACAGTATCTGTAGTTACCATTTATTACAACTATTTTTATTTACTATAGTGAAAACTAAAATTACCCGACATGGCAAAAGGTTAAAAATCAAACATACTTGGGGGAACATACATTTTATTGTTTGTACTTATTCTGCCTTTAAACATTTTATTATGGATATATCACTTTTCAATCAAAAAGCTCTTAAGAAATAGAGCCAGAGAGATAGTACAGACGGCAGGGCACTTGCCTTGCATTGGATGACTTGGGTTTAATCCCTGGCATGCCAAAAGGTTCCCTGAACTTGCCAGGGTGTGCCTCTCCAACCACAAAAAGAAATAATGATATTGGGTTACTTTTGAGTTGTGGAATTATGAATGACTTGTTCTTAGTTGTTTTTCCTTTCCCCAATAATGTCCAGTAAAGACAGATTTTTTTAAATAACTGAAAAATCAAAACAAACAAAAACCATAAAACAACCAAGAACAGTAACAAGGATCATTTAAAAGTGGGAGCGGGAAACTGCTCCTAGTATATGACAAGCGCAAAAACCCCCAGTGGTAATCGCTAATGATGACTGAGCTCATTTAAGCCCTATACAAGGTTTACATACTGTCCTACACTCTATGCCCACACCTGCCCCACCAAAGACTCACCTCTGGCCTTCTTCCTCTTCCTCATCCTCATCTTGGTCATGAATGAGGTCTCTGAAGGATGTCACCCTATTATCGCTGAAGATACAAAAAAAGCAAACCAACCTCAGGGCGAGTTACAAAGTTAAGTCTTATCATTAGCACCTAAGGTGTTGAGAACACTGGGGGTCAGAATTTTTTGGGTGGGGAAGGAAGAGGATTTCTAGGAAAAAGGTCAGGCAAAACAAAGTGGCATATTTTTAAGGTCACAGAGGAATAAGTTAGAAAGTACTGCAGTAAAGCTGGTGAAATTTCATTAATATTCTGCTGGAGAAGGAAGAAATGGTTACACTTGTTCTGCTTTAAAAACTTACTACTGAGATTACTTTCATCATAACATTTTTTCTGTAGGGCAGAGGTTTGGGCCACACCCAGTCAGGCTCAGGCTCAGGCTCAAGGGTTATTCTTGGCTCTGTGTTCAGGAGTGACGCCTGGTGGTGTTGGGGATTTGAACAAAACTGAGGTCAGTAGTATGCAAGCCAAGAGCCTCATTTCCTGTATCTCTCTAGCCCTTCACCATACAATTTCTTTGTTTTTAGGTGACCACCTGCAGCTATGTCCTGAACTTACTCCTGGCTCTGAGTTCACGGGTCACTTCTGGGGTTGCTCAGAGAACCATATGGGGTATGGGAGATCGAACACAGATCAGCTGCATGAAAGGCAAGCACCCTGCCCACTGCTTTATTTTTCCGGCCATACAATTATTAAGAGCTGAGATAAAATGCCGGCGTAGAATCCAGGTCTATGCAGATGGTAAGAGTTCTTAGCCGTGTAGCACCCTGGCCAGTAAGACAATTGTTCAGTACTGCAGGGGGCTGACACTCGAGCAAAGGGATGTATGGGAGCCAGAGCCTCCTGTTCTGTGTAGTGGGTGAACAACATGAAAGGTTTCCTAGAAAAAAATGTGGCCGGTCTGGACAGCCAAACAGAGGAAGGGCTGTGTGATCATAAGGAGTTCTATCTCCTTACAATTGTTAGAAGGGCATCACAGGAGCAGGTCATACAAATACACAGAGGGGAAGAAGTAAATACTAGAGCAGTGTTTCCCAAAGTGGGCCACACAGGGGTGCTGAAAGATTCAGTGGGTACTACAGTAGCACTGCAGCAACTGACTCATAATTTTTTTTCCCCCTGAAAAGGGCATAATAGGTCAAGGAAAACAGATTTGGGACTAGCATTAGTCAAAGGACAAGAAACCAAGAAGAAGAAATAAAATAAGGATGGCAGTGGAGGGCTTCTGTATGCTTCCGGTTGCAGTTCAAACAAGAAGAGGTTATCAGTGTTTAGGGTAAAAAAGCAGATCTGTTTGGGGATGGGGCACTAAAATTGGGTGTGAGAACAGTGAACTCTCTCCTCCAATATTGTCTTCCACTGCCACTTTTCCCTGTAGTTTAAATGTATTCTCAAGGTAAAATTTTATATTTGGCAGGGAGTGTGTTTTAGGTGGGGGCAGTCTCACAGGTGGTGCTCTGGGACCCTTGGTGCAATCCTAGAGATTCTTAGTTGGTTGTTCAATGCTACTGTCCAGGGATGCGGTGCTACCTGGGTCACTTGGTGCTGGGGACCCCAGGGTCATACCTGGTGGTGCTCAGGGCCCTACAGAACCAGACCCAGTGATGCCTGAGAGGCTCTGTGGTGTCAGGGATTGAAACTCAGCTGTAGTCTCCTGGTCCCAAGGACTAATATTAGCTTTTTTTTTTTTTGCTTCTTTTTTTTGGGGGGGGGGGGTCAAACCCGGCGATGCACAGGGGTTACTCTTGGCTCTGTACTCAGGAATTACCCCTGGCGGTGCTCAGGGGACCACATGGGATGCTGGGAATCAAACCCAGGTCGACCGCATGCAAGGCAAATGCCCTACCCGCTGTGCTACTGCTCCAGTCCCTAATCCTAGCTTTTTAAGGATCATGAGATCAACATTTTGACTTTTGTACCAAACCCAGGGACACAACAGGGTAGGTGCTCAGAGGCTACTTCTGGAAGCCTGAGGGGACAAGACTTGCAGGAAGAAGGCCAAACCTGGGCCTCCTGCATGCAAAGCATGCACTTCAGCCCAACAGGTTCTCTCTCTGAAATACATATTTTTATTTATATACTTCCCTGAAATACGTATTTTATAATCCCCTCCCACCCTCACCTCCCCCAGTATTTCTTAGGCGGGAAAAAGGAGCTTTGTAATACCGGGAGAAGAAGGTAACAAAGATTTAGAGAGGCCAGACAGAAAAAGAGTGGTCTGCAAGAAAGGAAGTCGCCCAGTTCAATTTTGAAGAAATATTTCAGGATGCCAATTGGTGTGCAAAGGAAACTCTGAAGTTCTATCTACTGGAAATAAGAGCAAAGACCAATCGATCCAACAAATCCATTCCTTGCTTGAGTTACCTAACAGGAACCTCTTGGGTATTCCATGATCTTTCTATGACATGGTTCAAAAGGACCCAAGTAATAAGATCTGTACCTATGCCTTGAAAGGTAATTTCCAGGGGCAGCTTTCCATGAATGATCAGTCTAAGATCTACAGAGAGAAAACACACACACTCTCTCTGTGATAAGCATCTATGAATATACACATGTACACTTTCTTGAGCCAACAGCCTAATCTGACTATGGTTTGATTCTTTCCCCTAAAGTTCCTAATCAGATTATGACTCTCAGCAGACTCCAATGCCCACCTCTTTGGTTCTGACCCCCAAACCTGCTCTTGGGCATGTTAATGACGTTCTGTAAGGCTGCACCAACCAAAAAGGCTATCTGTGGGGCTAGAGCAATAGTACAGCAGGTAGAGCATTTGCCTTGCATGCGGCTGACCCAGGTTCGATTCCCTGCATCCCATATGGTACCCAGAGCACCGCCAGGAGTGATTCCTGAGTGCATGTACCAGGAATAACTCCCCCCCCCCCCCACAAATAAAAAGGCTATCTGTGAAGAGTAAGAGTACCGAGGCATACAAAGTCCTTTAAATGATTTGGTTCATTTTCCACCATTAATTTTGAACAGTAACTCAAAGTGGCCTTTGAATCGGGAGCCCCACCTGTGAAAACTGTAGCTTCTCAATCAGAAACTCAAGTTCCACTGACCCTGTTCTATGGAGTCCTCCAAGTAATTATTTGGGTTGTTTCTGCGCCATACCCAGGTCTGCTTAGGGAACCAGGTGAGGGTTCCTGCATAAAAAAGCGCTAGCCCCCTGAGTATCTCCCTGGCCCCATTTTCAAATAATTCTTATATACGCTCAAGTTTCAACACTGCTGCTCCAAAGCACAACCTAGTCATGTTGGGGTCATTACCAATTCTGAACAATTCATTCTCTCATCTCCACAAATAAGCAAAGGCTCTCAGAAATGCCAATTTCTCAGTATTAAAACTCCATCTCCTAGGTTATCCTGGCACTCTGAAGTGGCACAAAAGTCTGATATCTTGCCAGATACTTTTCTGTGGGGACAGAAAAGTCGATTTGTACTGAGATCTGTGCAGTACAAACCTCTAGTCACATGTGGCGATGGATCATCTGAAACATGATTAATGAGAGATAGTACTGCTAGGAGAGAATTTGCCTTGCATGCGGCTGACCTGGGTTTGATCCCAGGCACCCCATATGGTTCCAAGCTCCAGTATCCCTGAGCACCACTGCGTGTGGCCCCAAAATAAAAGGGAAAAGTAACATTAGAGAAAAAGACCAAATTTTGTCTGAGTTTAAGCAAATGAAATTGCCATTGAAGCTAGTAATGATCATCTTGAGTTGTATCATTTTAAATAGTCAGAGAAAGCCCCTGAAATTTTAAGCACGCATGGTGTTAGAAGTGGTGGAAGCAGCTTTGGAACAGACCCAACTTGATGTTCAATCTGCCCTCCCAGCAGCTGCGAGTCACTCAATCCTTCTAAGACTCGCCTGAGAAATGACGAGTGTCCAATCTACCACTTTAGCTGGCCAGGCATAGATAACCTCAGGTGAAAACAACTGGCAGGGCTAGACAGATGGGAGGCAGTCCTTCTATGATCCCTCCCATTTTCAGGAATATAAAATTTACTTAGGAAAGGAAAATTAAGTTAAATATGGGAAGGGGAGTTCACAAAGAAGGCACATGGATATGGGTCAAAGTGAGAATTATAGCTGTGACTGGATTTGAGAAATAGACCATGGTTATGTGGCCTAGGTTGGGGTTCAGAATATGCTGAACAGAAAAGGTGTGGATAAAGTTAAACCAGAAGGACATACAAATTTTGTATAAGCACATAATTAGAACGGGCTTGTCTTGTAAAGTGAGAGGCCTGAGACAGCCCCCATCCGCCACCCCGACAATCAGTTTGATCGGAACAGATTTAAGATCAGGGCGACTTCTGAATCTTGTGGACCTTGAAAGATCAGGAGAGGTAGGTACTACATCATTCTGGTTGAGCTGGATGCTGGAAGCAGAAACAGAGCTGTGGCGAAAGCCTTGTTTCACTGGCTGCGTGATCCTGGGAATGTGCTCAGTTTGTGTCTTCACCTATGCCATGGAGACAATGACAGTACCAACTCGCCAGAGGTTTAGTGGGATTTTCCATGATGGCTTAACCCGTGCCTAGCACCTACTAGTGCCCAATAAAGGGCGGTTTGTTGAGTTTAGACTTGTTCTGATAGCAATGGCTAACCTTTTGTGGGCCAAAGCATTTTGAGCATCTGATAAAAACAAAACAAAACAAAACAAAACAAAACAAAAAAAAAACCACGATGCTGTTGTAGATTGCTGTGTCATTCCCATCCTCACTAGAAAACATACAGCATCCTCTCATATTTCTCCCTACACTATCAGGTAACTTTTAGACCTAATCACCATTCCATAGATTCTGCCTAAGGGCGCAGGATTTCTGTTTTAAGACACCCCCCACCCCCCATTCTACAGTTAGAGGAACTCACTAAGTGCTGTTCCCGGGAGGCTGTGATGACTTGAGGGTATTTGAAAAGAGGAACACGGGGAATGGAGGGAAGCCAGGAGCAGAATGCGTTTCTTGTAACAGGCCAAAGAGCGGGAAAGGCAGAAGATCTCACACAGAATTTCCCTTAAGTGCTAGGACAGGTTTGGCCTGAGAATGCAGCGTGTTGTGGACAAGCATGATGATGAAATAAACTGTGCTTTCCCTTTCCCTTTGTCTTCACGTAAGCCAGACCAAGTTCTGACTTAGCTTAAACACAGACGCAGAGCCAGGTCATTATGTGTGAATGTGTGCCTAGTCTTTTATTCTCAATATTAGTATTAAACTGTTTTCTTGTTTCTTTTACTTAGTCTATTTTTAAATATATGCACTTTTAGAATGAGACAGAAAATATTTAAAAAATGATAACAGGAGCTCGAGAGCTAGTACAGTGGGTAGGGTGCTTGCCTTGCCTGTGGTAACCCGGGTTTGATCCCCAGCACCTCTTATGGTGCCGCAAGTCCCTCCAGGAGTGATTCCTGAACGCAGAGCCAGGAGTAAGTCCTAGTACCACCAGGTCACTGTCACTGTCACTGTCCTCCCGTTGTTCATTGATTTGCTCGAGCGGGCCCAGTAACGTCTCCATTGGAGACTTTTGTTGTTACTGTGTTTGGCATATTGAATACATCACGGGTAGCTTGCCAGGCTCTGCCGTGCGGGTGAGATACTCTCGGTAGCTTGCCGGGCTCTCCAAGAAGGGCGGAGGAATCGAACTCGGGTTGGCCATGTTGGCTGCGTGCAAGACAAATGCCCTACAGCTGTGCTATCACTCCAGCAAGGTATGGTCCAAAAATGAAAATAATGACAAAGACAATAGCAGCTAACATGTACTATGTTCTATGTGCTTTGTAAGAATTAACTCACATAAACACCCACGTGGTAGACTGTATTATTTCTATTTGGCAGGAAGGGAAAACTGACAGGCTGAGATATTAAGATATTTAAGGCCACAAAATTCCAAAGTGGCAGAACTGGAATTTAAATCCAGGCCGTCAGGCTCTCAGGCCCATGCTCTTTATGTCATTAACAGGATTTTCAGACTACTAGAAAAAGAGAAGCACTGAATATGTGATTGACACCAGAAGCTAAGCTTCCGTTTCTCCTGTATTTCTGACAGGCCAACAACTCAACCTGGAGTGGCCGTGAGAGAGTCACATCTCAGGAAATCAGTGTCTCTACCAGCGGTTTCAAAGTCCTCTCCTTTAGGATCACATCCCAGGCCTTGATGTCCTGATGTGCTACCAGTGACATCTGACAGGCTTCTCAAAGGGAGGAAACATATTAACAGGGGCGAGGGTGGAAGACAGATGAGGGTTGGGGGACAGATGCCAAGCAGTAGAGGGCGATGTGGTGCCACGTATCAAACTCAGGGCCTTCTACCACGGAAGTCACCTTTTTGGCCCCAGGAAACTTAAAGATGCCCTCAGAGAAAGAGGATTTACCACTTCACCGACAAAGAAACATTCTCTATTATGAACTCCAACTCCAGCAAATTTTTCTCATGAAAATGTGGACAGGACAGGAGAACCTGCACGGAGGGGGGCTCTGGGGAAACCCACCTGCAGGAAGAGGCCTTGTCTGGGCCTGAAGGGCAGCACTGCCCCATCCTGCAGATCACTTTCCCACACTGTTGAGCCCACCACCCTCCTTTCAGGAAAAAGCAAAAGACCAGATAACCTACTCAGCACCTGCCTGGAAATCTACCTTTTGTGAGACACACCCAAGTCCCCCTCCTGTCCCCCGTCTTGTTCCAATGTCCCCCAAGGTACAGTATAGCTTCTGCTGGGAAACAATGGTCCATTCTGGGAACCCGGAAGCCAATTAAGAGGACAGAAGAGGAATGGATAAGGAGCCACAAAGGTTGACACCATTTTACCTAGCACGCTGTTCTTATCAATTTGGGAAAGGGTGAGTAACAGAGACTTCTTTTTAAAGTACTTGTTGTGGGTGCCACACCCAGCGGTGCTATGTAGAGCAGGGAAATGAGCCCAGGACCCTGCACCTCCACGGCATGTGCTCTAATTATGGGAGCCACAGTCTCTGCCCTTCAAAACTCTTTTTTTTTTTGATGGGCATCTCTGGCAACGCTCAGGGATCACTCCTGGTGGTATATGGGGGACCATATAAGATATCAAGGATTGAGCCTGGGTCAGCTGCATGCAAGGCAAGCACCCTGCCCGCTGTACTATATCTCCAGCCCCAATCCCCCCAAAGCTCTTAATAGTATAACGGGCATCATAAAATTAAAACAAACAAACAAACAAACAAAACAACCTCTGGATTAATTTTTAACATCTGCAGCGTTGCTGAAGTCCTTTGGCTTTTATTTTAAAAACTTCTAGAGGACTGGAGAGATAGTACAGTGGGCAGTGTGCTTGCCTTGCATTCCACATGGTCCCCAATGCACCACTGGAAATAATTCCTAAGTTTGGAGCCAGAAGTAAGCCCTGTGTATCACTAGGTGTGGCAAAAAAAAAAAAAAAAAAAAACCAAAAAAAACCCCCAAACACCCACAAACCCCCAAAACAAATCAACAAAAAACAACTTCTAGAGATAGAGGCATTTCCTCAAATTTGTTAAATAAAAGACACAAATACCTCCAAAGTATGCTGTGTGAATTGGATCACAAACCACCCTCAGAAACTGGTGTAATAAAGGAATGAACTGCAAAGGGCTGCTACCCACCAGCCGTCAAACTCACTCAAACCCACAAGTCAGCATCCCTAGACCCGAACCCTCAAGTCAGACAACGCTGCTCCTCACTGCTGGAAGCAATAATTCACACTGACCCTTACCTGGGGGCTGTGCCCCTGGACACGGAACTGGGGGCTGCCTGTGAAATGGTCACAATGTCTTCATCCCCTCCATCCTCATAAAAGCTTGCTAGGGCGATCTGAAACAGAAAGGCAGTGACTTGGGATCCTTAAACAGGCCTTTATCTCACACAACCCCTTGGAGCACAGAAGGAAAAAGACCCAAATATGTGTCCCACATTCACAAGGCAGTCTATATCCAGGACCCAAAGAAAAAGAGACCAGAAGGCCACAGTCTCAATTATTACATCTTCATAGCAGCTGAATTCTACCTAGTGAGAAAGGCCAAAAAGGCAGGAAGAACAGATCAGACGGACATATTCCTCACTCTCATTTATTGGGAAATGCATTCCAGTAAAAGCACACATTTACTGAGGTGCATGCTGTTCTGAGTGTAACTCTATGCGTTTTAACTCATTGCTCCCTTTAGAGAATGTTATCTCTTAAGTACTACATTTTCCTATTGACACAGAAGCACTGAGAAGTTAAGAAAATTGCTCAGAGGCACACAGTTCAGGAATGGGGTCAGGTTTGGAGTTTTTTGATTTTTGGGCCACACCCATGCAGTGCTCAAGATTTACTCCAGGTAGGCTGGGAGAACCCCCAGAGATGCTGGGGACTGAACCTGGGTCTGTCCTGTGCAAGGCAAGCACCCGACCCGCTGTACTATCGCTCCAGCCCCTGAGTGGAGTCAGATTTGATCCTATGCAGTCAGCTTGTCCCTTCCTCTTAGATCTGATGTGATGACAGCCAGGAGTCAGGGCTGTGAGTTCAGTCCAAGAGTTCTTATTTATTTATTTTTTTTGTTCCCGAGGCCTAGTTTCCAGTCTTGTTAAAGGGCACAAGAGTCCCATCAACGTCGTGCCATGGATAAGACCTTTTTTACATGCACGAACCGTCATGTCTGCATTCCAGAAATGAAGGTTTGTGTGTGTGTGTGGGGGGGGGGGGGGAGCGGTGGCTGGAGCGACAGTACAGCGGGTAGGGGGTTTGCCCTGCACAGCAGGTTTGCAGCAGACGTGGGTTCGATCCCCAGCATCCCATGATTCCCCCGAGCACCGCCAGGAGTAATTCCTGAGTGCAGCGGCAGGAGGAATCCCTGGGCATCGTCGGGTGTGACCCAAAAAGCCAAAAAAAAAAAAAATCCCCAAAAACCCACCAACCCAGAAATAAAGGTGGGGCTCCTCTAGCCACCCGTGGCCACGTGCTTCTCTCTCGCTCCACGGAGAGGTAGCTACTGGTCACTAACCCTGCACAAAGACCTAAGAAACCCCACTGTCGGGAGCGATGCAATGCAAAGGCCGGGGTTCCCGTCGGGAAGGCAGCACAGGGCAGGCGCCTCACTGAGCACCCAGGACCTGGCCTGGAGGGGCTGGGCCCCGCCTGAGGACAAACGATGCCACAGGCACGAGCCTCAGTTTCCCTTCCTGCTGAGGAGGGGAGCGGCTGGGGCTGCCGGGCGGCCTGAATGGCACCTGCGACCCCTGCCTGGTTTCCAGGTGGACACTGGGCTTCCCCCCGGGGGCGGGGGGGGGGTCGGTGCCCGGGGCCTCTTTCATCTCGGACTCTTGGGAAGGCGCCCCAAACGGCGCAAGTGGCACATCCAAGGTGTGTGTAGGTGTGTAGGTATGTAGGGGGGGACAACCCAGACCTGCCTGGGCACGGGTGGGGGAGGGGGTGCGGGGGTGCCACCGCCCAGCCCGCGACCCTGCTGGGCCTCATCCCCGCGGGGTGGGGCGGGGCGGGGGCGGGGCGCGCCGCAGCTCGGGCGGACCGGGGTGGGAGGGGGGTCCCCGGGCCAGGCCCCCGCCGGCTACCCGAGGCCCGGCTGCCTCGGCGGACGGCGGGGGGCGGGGGTTCCGGGCCGGTGCGGCCGGACCGGGGCGGGGTCCCGGGGGCCGGGCCGGCTCGGGCCTCGCCGGGCGGGATGACGCTGCGCTTCGGGCCCCCCGCGGCCCCGCGCCCCCCAGTCCCCGCCCGCCGCCGCCGCCGCCGCCGCCGCCGCCACCGCCCGCCACGCGGGGCTACCTGCAGGTCCCAGCCGGCCGACTCGAGGAAGAAGCGGGCCCGGTCCTCCTCGGTGCCCGTCACCGCCACGAACTCCCTCAGCGCGTCCTGCCGCTCGGCCGCCATCTTCGTCCCGTGCAGCGCCCAAACCGCTCCGGCCGCCGCCGCCGCCGTCGCCGCCGCGTTCCGCCCGCCGCCTCACCCCACCCCCCACCCACCCCCCCCTCCCCGGCGCGGTGCCGCCCCGAAAAACCTCCGTGCGGGAAACGCCGCCCGGAGCGCGCGCCCCCCGCCGGCTGCGCCCGGAACTGCAGCGCGGCGGCGGGACGCGCCCGGGAGGAAGGCGCGGGCGGCCACCGCGGGCGAGGCTCGGGGCTCCCAGCTCCCACTCGGACTGCGAGGCTGCACGAAGCTCGCGGAGCCGGGGAGCCTCCAACGGCGCTCCTGCCCGCCTGCAGGCGCCCCATGCAGCAACAGCCCTGCACGGCTTCTGGCTCTGCATCCACCGTGGGGTTGGGCTCGTTTGTTTGTGGAACAGCCCTGCACGGTGTCTGGCTCCCCATCTGCCGTGCAGTTTGGCTTGTTTGTGCACAGGGTTCACACCTAGCTCTGTGCTCAGGAATCCCCCTCCCGGGAGACTCAGGGGGCCTTCTGGGATGGAACCCGGGTCCGCCTCCTGCAAGGCAAGCGTCCTCCCCGCTGTCCCATCAGTCCGGCCTGAATGTCCAGTCTTGCTGACGGGCAAAGAGGCCTGGCCTGAGGCCGCAAGACTACCTACTGTGCCCAGAGTATACATCTTATCTCCTGGGCTTCTTCTGCTACAGGTACCACGTCGTCCATCTGGAGGATCCTAGAAGGCAACGAGCATCAGAGGCTTCTTCACCTTTGGATGTCATACTTCCCTTTCCCTCGCCGCTGGAGGGGCAAGGGGTCCTCTCCTCACTTTCTTTAGGTTCTCTGCCTGCTGGACAAGCCCATCTTTCAGGTCCACTGCTTCTCTCATCCCCTGCCTCCTGTCATCCTGCCTGGGATTTTTTTTTTCTCTCACTTGTATCCATGGTTAGCTCCTCCAACCCATCTCAATTCAGGCGACTCTTCTTGAGGAGGTCAACCTAGGTCTCTGCACTCCATCCGCTGGTCCCTGGGCATGGCCTGGCATCTCATGTGGTGTCCACTGGGCGCTGTGTCATTCCCCTGGGCACTAAGGATTCCCCCCCACCCCCAGATAGTCCTGCTTTCATGCTCTTGAGCTCTGTCTGAGCTTGCCTTAATGTGCATTGGAGCTCCTCAAGGTACCTAACTTGGAGCATGTGTGAGGATATGTTATGAAGTGCTGAGAACATGCTTGGCTTACTAGGCCCTCAGTGAATGTTACCTGCAATTTGTTTTGTTTTTTTTGGGAGGACTTGGGAGTCACAGCTGTTTATGCTCAGGGCTTAACTCTTGGCGCTACACTCAGGGATCATGCCTGACATAGTTCAGGGGAACCAGTGTGGTACAGCGGCTCGAATGGGTTTCCCACATATGAGGCAACATATGAGGCCAACACCTTAAACCCACTGTACAGTTAACTGTATTTTCATTAATAGAGTGAAATTGCTCCATTATGACTCTTTGCTGAATTAATGAGGGAACAAGGGAAGGAAACGTGGATTATCTATGCACCCAGGGAGAGATGCATGGGTCATGATCGGGACTAGGAGGCATGGCAGGGTTCAACCTCTGAGACTGGGTAAGCTAACAATGGGGTATGGCCTAATTTTAATAAATAAAATGCCTATTTCCCATAACACAGATGCCTGTATGGCAAAGATAAATGGCCTATACCACTTACCTCTGTCCCGAAGTGTGGTACCTGAAAAGTCACTGCCAGTGGGCATCCTGCCAGTCGCCACTTCCCGGACTAGATGGGGGGAATATTCAGGTCTCCTGTCTTCTCTGGGAATCAGCTCCTACTTTTGAAGAAGAAGGGGCGTGGGGTGGCCATCTTAGTCTTCAGAGCATCCTTAGACCCACACGCACTTTTTCATTGTCATAGTTTTGTACAACCCCTTTGACCACTTAGGTGGGACTCAACAGAGAGACAATAAAGCCTAAACAAGGCAGCATCTTCGTCTTTTTCCTTCGGTGGTTATTTCCCCTCTCCTTTTCCTTCCTCATCCCCTTATTTATGGAGAAAGGGGAAGTACATTAGGAAGAAAAGTAGCTGTATTTAAGCCCTCAGGTATAAGTATAGTGCAAGGCATAATGAAGCAGTGAGATGCCTAGAGGTACAGATTGTGCAGAGATGCTTGAAATAGTCTAAGTGTTATATAATTTTTGATATAATTTGGGTGATATAATTTTTCAGAATGGTGGAAAAAGAAACCCTAGACTTATTTTTAAATACTTAATGGATTACAAAGTTGTTCATAATATAGTTGTTACGGACTTTCGATGCTTCAAGACCAATCCCCCCAGACTTCTAAATTTTAAAGTCATGCGCAACACGAAGTTGAATTAAAATGCATTACGTGAGATGTCAAATGTGCTAGGCATGAGGTGCCTGTAATAAGGAAGTCTTTCAGCTGCACCAGGTCTTGGCTGTTTGATGTAGAAGAGGAACTGCTTTAGACCATGTTCATGAAACTGACCAAAAAGAAATTGAGGGCTGAATTTAAAATTAAGCCACCAACCTCTCCTGGACAGGGACACTTGTCATAACTTGTATTTTCCTCAAAGTTTAACCCTTACAAATATCTGTGTAGTTTTTCAAATCATAAAAAATGGATCTCAAGGGACCAGACCATGATGTAATTTATTTTATTACTTTAGTGTCCACCAGCCTGCAACCTACTCTTCCTAAAACATGTGTCTCCCTGTTTGCTTTTCCTATAAAGACGTTGCTTGTGTCTGTTCAGGCAAGACACCATCTTCCCACCTGCTGGCTAGCTGCCAATAAAGCTCTTTCTGGACCATCACCCCATTTCTCAATTGACCTTGAGCAGAAGTGGAACTAGACCTTCATGATTCTACTCATGTTTTGGTATCACGTGAAGCTTTCAGCAGTCTGTCACCTTGAATACTGATGACAACTTCCCCTCAAAGTTGAAGTAGCACACGACCTTTGTACCTGCCAGCTCTCCTTGTGGGCATGTACCCTAGGTGACCTGGCACGCCTGAGACACAATGCAATTGTCTTTGTGTAGGAGGGTGAGACAACTACAAATGAATGAATCAAGAAGCTATGGTATTGGAGACAATAGTGGAGGTATGGTGTAATGGAGGTGGGATTGGTGTTGGAATACTGAATGTCTGTAACAAATCATTGTGAACACATTTGTAAACCACAGTGTTTATATAAAGTATAAGGAGGAAAGTTGAAAAAAATAATTAAAGAAAAAGAAGTGATGGTGACTTAATATGGTGCTGGAGAGATAGTATAGCAAAGAGGGTGCTTGCCCTTGCATGCAGCTGAAATGGGTTCAATCTCTAGCATCCAATATAGGCCCCCAGAACCATCTAAGGTGATCCCTGGTTAGAAGTAAGTCCTAAACACTGCTGAGTAAGGAATAAGTGGTAGAATTCACAAATATGCTATTTGTAAATATTGTGATATTTATATACTAATAAAATAAAGTAGATACAGCTCTAAGGAGGAATGAATTAGAAATATAGGTAACTAGTCAACCTGGGTAGAGCTCAAAGTTAAGTAAAAAAAAAAATGAAGATTAGGAACATGGAGTTCTCTCACAAAAAGGTCAAAATAGAACTTCTTTGTCACCCAGCAATACCACTTATTGGCATCTACCCCTAAATACAAAAAAACCCATTAATTTGGAAGGACAAATACATATTTAAATTAATTGCAGTTCTGGCATAATAGCCAAAACATAAAACAACTCAAATGCCCAATGTATGAATGAATCAAAAACTATGGTGATTAAATATGGGGCCAGAGAGCTAGTACAGTGGGTAGGATGCTTACCTTGCACGTGGTTAACCTGGGTTTGATCTCCAGTACCCCCCATATGGTTTCCCAACATCACCAAAAGTGATTCATGAGTGCAAAGCCAGGAGTAAGCTCTGGGTACTTCTGGGTATGGCCCCAAAACAAGCAAATAAAAAACAAGAAGCTATGGTTACTTAAAAAAATAATAACAGAGAATCTATGGTATATACACATAATGGAATATTATATAGCTGTAAGAAAGGATAAAATCATGCAATTTGCTGCTATGTGGACGGAACTAAAGGGTATCATATTGAGTGACATCAGAAGGAAAGGATTAGATACAGAATGATATCTCTCATATGTTGGAATTAAAGACACACATTAAAGAGAAACAACAATGGTCGAAGAACTGGAGAGTTTGTTTATAGAACTGAGCTCACAGGGTGGGGGTGATGTAGAATGGAAGGCGTCTTTGGGATCTTGGTGTAAGCAAATGGGTGGTGGGTGTGGTGTTAAAATGATGTAAATATGAAATTATCATTAGGAGTACTGTAAATAACAATACCTCAATAAAAAGTTTTAAACACCAAGTCTAATAATCATGCATAGAATTGTCCTACATTATGATTAACCAGGTCTGGTACCTACTTGGACCCCCACTTCCAGGACATATTGCCATACTCCTAGAGATGCCTATGTGGGCCTTGTAGGTTGTGGGGGAGTATTCTGGACTAGACCAGAGGCTCTCTCTCCTCTGACCCTAACATGAAACTCCAGAGCTATCATCTCCTAAGGTAGATACAGGAAGCCCTTATTGATGGGGTGTTTGTCCCTCCTCTTCCTCCAGATCTAAGTCTTAGCACAGAGCTTGTGGGAGACCCTCAAACCCAAGGAAAACCATGTGGATAGACCCCTCTCTCCCAACAGGTGCTGTCAAGGAGGCCAGAGCCCAGGCAAACTTGATGAGTAGAGGAGGAGGAGGCGTGGCGCAGAAGGAGGAAAAAGATAATGAAGAGCAGAAGTAATGAAGCAGGGAAATAGAAGATGGAGAAAAATAGATGCTCTAGTTCATGGAGGCCAGGAGTGCAGCCACTGACCTTCATGGTTCAGATCCTGAGACCTAAGCAGGTACAGCCAAGAGCAGCCTATTAGGCACCTATAGCTGGCCCAAAGTCCACCCTTCCCTGTCTTTGGTCAATCTCCCCTCCCCTCCCTTCCCTCTCCTTCCCTCTCCTTACCACCTCTCCTCTGTTCTGGCTTCTTGGGCCACACCTGGCAGTGCCCAAGGCTTATTACTGACTCAGGGATCATTCCTGGTCAACTCTGGGGACTATATGGGGTATCCAGGATCAAACCTGGACTAGCCGTGTGCAAGGCATATGCTTTATCCACTGTACTATCTTTCTGATTCCTGAGCAGTGTATTCTTTAATGAACTTTTGCTTTGCCATTGTCTAAACATATCATTACTGGTAATTTTTTTTTCTTAAACTAACTTACCACTCCAGAGTCCCTTGTAGCCTGGGTCCAAGGAAGTCCCTTCAGAGACAGAGACATCATGGTGTATGTGGTCTGGGGAAGCCTCTTGAGAGAAGTAGTTAAGCAGTGACTTGACTGAATCAGGGAAATCGGTGTTGTCAAGATTCAGTGAATGCCAGTTTAAGAGGAGGTAGTGGAAGGGGTCTGAGAGATAGTACAAAGGTTAAGACAGTCTCTTTGTCTGCAGCTGGTGATGGGTAGGAATAGGCTAGTGCAGGGCCCTGGAAAGTGAGGAAGGAGCCAGAGCAAGAAGGAAACCATCTCCAATTATTTCAAGGCTCTGTTATTTCAGAGGCCCAGTTCCACACATTCCCCATCACCAGTTTTCTGTAACTGTGGTAACAAATGATTACAAACATGGTGGGTGGTAAAACAACAAAACTTTATTCTCACAGATTTAGAGGTCAGAAGCCTGAAATCAGTGTCACGAGGCTGAAATCAAGATGTCAGCGAGGCTCCTTGTCCTCTAGAGGCTCTGGTGTGTGTGTGTAGGGGTCGTCTGTTACTTGCTTCTTTCAGCTTCCTGTGGCAGCCAGTGTTCTCTGTGGCCACATCACTCCATACCTGCACTTGCAGTTACATCACTTTCTTCTCTTCTTCTGAGTCAAATTTCCCTCTCTCTTATGATCATTGTCCTCATATTTAGGATCCACATAGATAATACAGGATAACCTCCCTGTCTCAAGATTCCTACATCTGAACTCCTTTTTTCAGATGTATCAGGTAACATCCACAGATTCTAGTGATTAGGGATTACATACACATAGGTACACACATATACACAATATACTGGTATGGGAATTTGTTGGAAAACATCCAGTTGTCCTTGCTCCTCCTGCAGATTTAGGTTTAGGTTTAGTTTTATTGAGTTACTCCCACAAAAGAGCCCCTGAGGCACACCCAATTTCATCAGGCACCAACAATCCTATATTGCTTTTCTCTTTTCTTTATGCCACTTGCATGGTTTAGCAATGTCCTTTCTGTGTAGACACAGGAAGACAGTTCATGCTATGCCTTTGTAACATGGGAGTTAATTGACTCTAAATAATATTTTCTCCTAGGCATCCATCATATTTACTTGACTTAAGTCTCAGTTTTCCTTACTTCCTAACACTCACAAAAGGAGGATCCCAGCAAAGGACAAGGATGAACCCAGGGAACCTGAAGCTACCCTGGCATCGGAAAGGGACTAGCTAAGTGCCATATGAAGTATAATAAGTGAAGAGGATGGTCATGGACAAATTCTGTCATGAGCCAAAAAGAAGTAACTGAATAAGGACTCTGCTGGGGTTAGGAAAGACTAACCTGGCCTGAGGACTGTAGTCTGGATATATAGCAAGACGTCCCCAGGAAGAGCCAACCCTTAAGCTTAATGTATCTCTTAGTGTATTTATACAAAATGACTAGAAATATTAGTAAGAAGTAAATTTACTATGATTGTTTAAATGGATTACTAGCTGAGGAAAGGAGAAAACAATACACCCTGGATGGAGTCCCGCCCTTGAGCAGATCTCTTAGTAATCTAGCATGCTCAACCCTCAGATGAGATCTTGTCCTTCAGTTAATCTCCTAAAACTTCCCCTGAAAAAGTGGCTTTATATCTATTTGTTGTTATGACAAAGTTCAACCCCACCTCTGTGTATCCCCACCCTTCATGATTTCTGTATAAGTATGCTGTCAGGGGTCAGGGGAGGACTAGGATGATGGAACTATGATGACAACAATTATGATGATTACGACTATGACTATGATGACTATGATGAGACTAAAATGGGGAAAGCGAGAGAAATGATTATGATGCAAAGGAAGAGGTCACATTCTTGGGTGGGGCCTGCCTCTGTCCCATGCTAAGACACACTGGGTCTGGAGTCTTTATGTCTTCTTGTTGAAGACTCTGTTGGACAGCCAGGACCAGTGATACAACAGCAAAGGTCACTATCTTCAATGCCAGGATCACCAAGATAAGTGCAGACAGGTAGCCTAGGGCACAGAGGAAGAGCTCAGGACGGGCAACAGGTGAGGACCCCATGTCCCATACTTCAGAGGCGCTAGGGTGAGGTATAGCCAAGATACTGGATATCCTTTGGGGTTACATCCTTTCTACTGGATAAGAACGAAATAGACTTCCTCCCTCTCTTTCTTTCTGGCCCAGAGACTTTACCTGATACCTTTGGCCTACCTGCACCTTTGACCATCTTGACAGTGCCCTTGACCTATGATGGTTGCACAAATTGCTGTCATTAACTGATGGCTCAGCACCTTTGCCCAGACCCTGGGGGAAATACTCTCTGGTTGCCTAATAGCGGCCTCCTGCCAATTCGTCGAGATAGACTCCAAGTGGGATATGCTCAAGATCATAGGCGTCAGAGAAGTAAGTGGCAGGATGGGGGAGGATGGGGGACTGACTCCTCAGAACGGTTGGAGCAGAGCTGAGCAGCAGAAAGACTGAGCTGGCCACCTCCACCGGAAGGTCCTCTTCTAAGCCCTATTAGCAAGTGATCCTAAATGCTTGCTAATGGGTGATGTGATATGCAGTACTGGGAAACTGGCAAATACGATCTCCTTGGCTCTGCACACAATCTTTCTGGTCCTCTCTAGTTATTTTTATTTTTTTAATTTATCTTTTTTTGGGGGTGGGGGTGGGGGTTGTTACGGTGATGTTCAGGTGTTTCTCCTGGTTCTGCACTCAGGAATTCTTTCTGGTGGTGCTTGGGGAGACCTTATGGGATGCCGGGAATTGAACCTGGGTTGGCCGCTTGCAAGACAAATGCTCTACTCACTGTATTATCATGCAGGCACCTCTGATTTTTTTAAAACAAGGGCCACACCCAGGAGTACTCTGGGGGACCCAGGAGTCCCGCCTGGTGATGCTTGGCCTGGTGATGTGAGCCTAATGGTTCGGGTCTTAGGCCCAATGTGGAGCTGCGCCTGCTTGGGTGCATTACCAAGGGATGTGTTGCTGTTTGGGGGGTGGTTGGAGGCCACAGCCAGTTGTGCTCAGGACTAATTCCCATCTTCGCTCAAGAATCACTCTCGGTGGTGGAACTTCAGGGGATTTGAACTAAGTGCCAGGGATTTGAACTGGAGTCTCCTGTGTGCAAGAACCTTTCCCACTGCACTATTTCTCTGGCCCCAGAGCCAGAGACTAAGTTCAAGGCCTTGCCTGTGCAAGTCATGTGCTCTATTGCTTGAGTCACATCCCTGGTATTTTCTCTCATACTTATTTCCCCTCTCCCCTAGTTCACAGATCAGGATCATAGAGAGTTCCAGGATTAGCAACCACACCATTAGAATGGGAGTGAGTCCAGAAGGCCAGGTTATAAAACCACGCTTTTAAGCACTGCTATGCATCATAGCATCACAGTGAACCCTGACACCAAATCACCGGGAGCTCAAAGCTCTCAATTCAGACCCACAGAACAGTAAGCTTCGGCTGTTAGGAGGTATTTTCTTTTGCTTTTACATGATTCTCTGGGTTTTTGGTTCTCAGCTGAGATGGAACTCTGGGTGTTTTCTTAGTGGGAGAAGGAGTCTTCCATGGTCAAGCCACCTTTGGCTCACCTTGCTATGGGGGATTGACTAACTCCACTGCAAGCAGATATACTCACCCGATTCAGATATTGTTGCCACACATTGACTGATGCATCTTGTCTCAAGGGTTGATATGGAATTTGCTGCAAGGGAGAGAGGTCATTTCATATTTTTTTTGTCCTGCTACTTCCTGAGCCCTTCATGCGAGGGGTGAGGTCATTGAATTGAGTCTACCAGTTTTTATAGGGGGATAGGATAGAAGTCCAAGTCTGTAACTCGAAAGGACTGGGTAGACCTTCCTGAATAGTTCTGGGGTAGGGAGTGTGATTTATTAGAGTGTCTGAAGCACCAATGACAGCAAAGAATGGTCAATATGTGTGCAATCCATGCTTGTCAAACCAGTCATGAATACATCAGTGTTTCCCAATGGGGTTGTATGGCTCCATGTTGGCCACAGGATAACTCCAGGTGAAGATCATGTAAATGGGGAGGGGGCACAGCATGAGACTAGGGGCCAAGTGATAAAGAAAAATTAGAAGGGGTCTATGGTTGGAGAAAGGGTGAGAAGTGCTGATCTATCTCAAATTCTGTGGGAAAAAATGTGCTTCCTATTACTGATAGTTCTTGATGGATTCTAATTTCAAACCTTTGCCTTACTTAAAAAAGTTTTTTTGGGCTACACTCGGGGTGCTCATGGATTACTCAGAATGGAAGTTAAACAGAGTTATCACCAAAAATGGATGCAGGTGGAAACTATTCAATATTAAGGAAATGCAAATTAAAACTACAATGAGATATTAATATAAATCACACCTATTAGAAAACTAAAATGCAAAAACTGACTATCTAATAAGTGTTGGTGAGGCTGTGGAGGAAAAATCCCCAGACAATGTTAGTGAAAATATCAAATTAAGAAAATGGTTTGGGAAGTTTAACAGTGTCTTAAAAAGTTGCACATACTGAAGCCAGAGCCAGCCAGAGCCATAGTACAGTGGGTAGGGCAATTGCCTTCCACGCTGCCAACTCTGGTTCAATTCCTGGCACCACATATAGTCCCCATATAGCACAGCGGTAGGGCGTTTGCCTTGCATGCAGCCAACATGGCCGACCCGAGTTCGATTCCTCTGCCCCTCTTGGAGAGCCCGGCAAGCTACCGAGAGTATCTCGCCCGCACGGCAGAGCCTGGCAAGCTCCCCGTGACGTATTGGATATGCCAAACACAGTAACAACAAAATCTCCAATGGAGACGTTACTGGGCCCGCTCGAGCAAATCAATGAACAACAGGAGGGCCTTTACCTTTACCTTTACCTTACATATAGTCCCCCAAACACTTCCAGGAAGATTTTCTGAGTATAGAGCTAAAAGTAACCCCTGAGCGTAACCAGATGTGCCCCCCATGCCAAAACCAAAACCCAAAAATGTATATACGCCTATCACATGCTCTAGTCATTTTATTCTTTGGTTTTTCCCAAAAGAAACAAAGATCTATTTTTATGGAAACACTTATACTCATATTCATAGATACTTTGCTTGTAATACACCCAAGCTGCAGACAACCCAAATACCTGCCACCAGGTGAATGGGGGAAAATATATGATCTATCTACACAGTGTATAGGAAGGAGAAGAGAAGAGAGGAGAAGAGAAGAGAAGAGAAGAGAAGTGTTGATAAGTACAATATGAGTGGACCTCAAAACAATCAAGCTGAATAAAAGAAGCCAGAGAGGGTTGAAGAGATAGTCCAGCTGGTATTCTTGCTTGCACACAGTCAAGCGCTGTCCTATTCGTGCTACCAGGAATGATTCCTAAGCTCAGAGCCAAGAATAAGCCCTGAACACAACTGGCTGTAGTTCCTCCCAAGCCAAAACCAAAACCAAAATGAAAATGAAAAATAATTTATGGTGAGATCTGAGCCCAGCTATGTCTCAGGAGGAGCCAGTGCTGGCTCATGGGTGTGAGATTTGAAGAGTCACACAGGACCCTGAGCTTAGGAGGACCCCACTCTTGCACTCAGCCTGGCTGTGTCCATCTGATATTGCATTTGTACAGCCTTTTGAACAAAGAATCCAGTGTTTCCATGCTCTGTAGGCCCTGGAAACTACGTGTCTGATCCTGCTGAGCTTCATCATGTTTATAGTTAATACAAACTCCGAGAAAGCTCCCATCAGTGCCCTGTTATGTAGATGGGAGAAGGAAGAGTGTGGCATCTGACTTCACACCAGCCAGAACGCAGCTGCAGTGGTATCCGCCCAAAGATGGGTACCTCAATATTGCCCTGTGTCCACCTCTTGGAATACGGGTCTGCTCTCAGCTGGGATCCTAAAAGTTCATAGCTCCCCCCCCCCACATTCCATCTTGCTGGGGTGAAGCCCCTGTAGGGACCCTGGCACCCCTCTCTGAGATCAGCCGGGGTGGACCTCAGGTCACACTCACTTACCTGAGAGGACAACAAGCAGGGCTAGCAGCAGGGAGCAGTGGGGTGAATGGACCAGGTAGATGTGGGCAGGCATTGTAAGTAGCACCTCGTGGCCCCAAGAATGGCTGTCGCTCTGCTCTCCTGATGGGTGCTGGAGTCCACTGTGGAGTTAATGGAAAAGGCTGTTCCTACTTCTTGGGGCCAAGGCTACTTGGGACGATGTTTTCACTGCAGCAAGACAAGGCTTCTCGTACAAGAGGTAGGAGTGGGTGTGGGCGAATTTTCCGGATTTGGTGTCCATTCCGTGGTTCCTGTACTCACTCTTTCAAAACCACTGTGACCCTTTTCTGCCAGAGGTGAGTGCAGTGTATCCATTTTCAATGATCAGTAAGCAAGACAGGAGGTGTTTGTTGAAGAATGAGGATTTCCCAGGAAGCAAAATTCCCAGAGGGGTCCTTAAGCTGCTGCGCTCTTAATGGTATAGTCATGGGAAACTCTCCATGCCTACATTTTTGGGGGTCAAAAAAGAAGACAACTTGGGGCTGGAGTGGTAGTACAGCAGATAGGTTGCTTGCCAGGCTCATGGCTGACCCTGGTTCGATCCCCGGCACCCCATATGGTCCCCTGAGCACTGCCAGGATTGATCCCTGAGTGCAGAGCCAGGAGTAAGCCTTGAGCACTTCCAGGCGTGACCCCAAAACAAAACATATAAAGATTGTATAAATAACTTATGTTTCTAGTACTAGAATTTTCTGTTCCTGTTCTCAACTTCCCCAGCAACCACCATCATGTTGACCATGAGGAAGAAAAAATTTCAAGTTTTTCAGTTCCAACAATCAGATGCTTCCAGGTTGAGAGTCTCTCCAACTGCACTGTTCGTGGTCAAACCGGGCTTGACCTAGCTCTGGCTGTGTGGCTGACCTCGGCAGGAGCCTGGGAGCATGTTGTATCTTCGTTTTCTGATCTGTAAGCAGGAATGGGCATTTGGTTGCCTACATGAGGGTAGAGTAAACGCTGTAGATGCTGTCATTCTTTTCTTTCAGGTTAACTCATTCAATTTTAGAAAAAACAAAATAGGGGCCAGAGTGATAGTGTAGTGGATTGGGCGTTTGCCTTGCACACTACCAAGTGGAGTTTGAATCTCTGGCATCCCATAGGGTCCCTGAGTACTGCCAGAGTAATTCATGAGCACAGAGTCAGTAGTAACCCCTGAGCATTGCTAGGCATGCCTCCCCCTAACCCCCGCCAGAAAAATAAACAAAACTTGAGCTTCAGTGTGTCCCCCCACTTCTGCTCCAGATGTTCGGGGTACAGGTGAGGCTCAGGTTTCTTCTCTCAGAGATGACTGGTCTTGATTGTGAGTATGCCTTTGGCGCTGGTATGTACCAAGAGGATGTCTCTCTGGCCTGGCCCCTGAGCATGGTGCTCTGTGTCTGCTGAGAGGGATTGGGTCTGTAGCTCTTTAGGACTTTGCATTCGCAGTGCTCTAAATCCTATGGCTCTCTCTACTTGGTCTTTTATTGAGGACAACCATATGTTAAAGCTTCTTTAAGCTATCTATAGACCTAGAAAACTTTACCAGACCCTTAGTACCACCATGTAAGCCTTACGGTGGAACTTCTTTGTTTGTTTTGTTTTGTTTTGGGGTCACATCCGGTGATGCTCAGGGGTAACTCTTGGCTCTGCACCCAGGAATTTCTCCTGACAGTCACCCAAGAATTACTCCTGATGGTGGTTGGGGGTCCAAACAGGATGCTGCATATGGAACCTACTTGACCATGTGCAAGGCAAATGTTCTGCCCACTCTATTATCGGTCTGACTTTCTAACAGGGGAACTTCCAAATCTCTTGCTCACCCACATGAACTCGTTTCTCAACTATTTCTTTTGTTCTCAATGCACACTACCAAGTGGAGTTTGAATCTCTGGCATCCCATAGGGTCCCTGAGTACTTCCAGAGTAATTCATGAGCACAGAGTCAGTAGTAACCCCTGAGCATTTCTAGGTATGCCTCCCCCCACCCCCCGCCAGAGAAAAATAAACAAAACAAACTCGAGCTTCAGTGTGTCCCCCCACTTCTGCTCCAGATGTCTGGGGTACATCTAAGTTTTATTGACAAATAATTTTATTTATTAATTTTCTTGCAAGGCAAACTCCCTATCTGCTGTGCTATCACTCCAGCCCCAGGCAGGCACTTCTCTCTCTCTCTCTCTCTCTCTCTCTCTCTCTCTCTCTCTCTCTCTCTCTCTCTCAATTTTATTTATTCTAGTAGGTAATGTAGCATATTGGTTAAGCTATTGATGTATAACAAACTACCCCACAGGTAGTGACTTAAAACCAGAACCATTATTTAATTGGTGATTTTGTTTTGTTTTATTTTTTCTTTGCTTTTTGAGTCACATCCAGCGATGCTCAGGGGTTACTCCTGGCTCTGTGCTCAGGAATTACTCCCGGCAGTGCTTGGGGGACCATATGGGATGCTGGGGATTGAACCCAGGTCGGCTGCGTGCAAGGCAAACGCACTACCCACTGTACTATCGCTCCGGCCCCTAATTGGTGATTTTGTGGGTTGATCACTTATTATCTGGCTTTGACTCTGTGGTTCTTCTGAGCTGATTCTGACTGTGATTGTTTGAAAATTCTCAGTGGATGGGCTAGGAAGCTCTGACCTGTGGCTGATTCATGGTCTCCATTGACCGCCCCAGCTCTCTCTCATGTGGTCTATCAGTATCTAGAAGCCCAACAGAGAGATCCAGTTCTGAGAGAGAGGCAACAGTGGGACTCATTCCACAAGCTTGGTAACAGGCCCTGTGAAAGGAAGATGGTTTCTCCTAGCTACTGAGCTAACATTCTGATCTTTGCCTTCTCACCATCCTCACTGTGTCTCAGGAGAAGGGACTTTCCTTCTATAGGGACTTTCCTAACACACAATCGTCTTTGTTTTATCTGCAAGGCCTCCAGCCCCCTCCTGCCAGGCAACACATCCCAGGCTCCAGCTCTGACAAAGGAAAGACTACACAGGAAGGAAGCAGGTTGCTCTGAGGAGGAAGTGCGCAGGAAGTATGTAATCAATATTGGATGTCCCTTGTTTTCTCTAAATGGGTCATCAAACCATAGTATAGAGAGCACTGGCTCTCCGGGAAGAAGAGGCCCGATTGCTTGTCTCGGAATGGAGGAAGGCAGGTATGTGGGCATCTGCAGATGACAGCAGTGAGGTATTTTAGTGACCCCCATACTCTTGCCCCACCTCACCAGGTAACCACTACAGATTTTTTGTCAACTTTTTCCCAAAAGACGTGGGAGGTCTCCTGAGCACTTCCAAGTGTATAGAACCAGGAGTAAACTCTGAGTATCACCGGTGGCCCCCACAATATAATCAAAGCAAAAAAAAAGAAGTGGAGTGCAACCATATGTGAAACGTTAAAATATTGCACTAGTATTGCTTAAAAACAGGGTGCACCAGTTATATGGTAGTGATGATTATGCAGTGAAATATGGTAGGTAAGTTGCCTGCATCTTAGGCAGTTATGATTATTGATGGTGGATTCTTGTGAGTCTTAGAGATTCTAGATTCTCTAAGAGCTATCAGTGAGCTGGCTGCTAAAACAGTGATGCAGTTTCATGGTCAATAGCATCAAATCCCATTATTCCCCGAGCACTAAGAAGAGCACAGGTTTCTATGACTTAGCCTGGAAAGCCATCCAGTATCATTTCTTCCATTCTTTTCACTTAGGTGGAAGCAGTCAATGTTTCACTAATAGTGGTCTTGAAGTTCCCTCAACTTGACTTTGTGCTGTTTGCAACTTCTCCTGTTGTGTAGTTCTACTTGCTTCTCTCATTTTTTCTTTTGATATATATATTTTTTGCTTTTTTGGGTCACACCTGGCAATGCACAGGGGTTACTCCTGGCTCTGTACTCAGGAATTACTCCTAGTGGTGCTCAGGGGACCATATGTGATGCTGGGAATTGAACTCAGGTCGGCCGCGTGCAAGGCAAACACCCTACCCGCTGTGCTATTGCTCCAGCCCTTTTTTTTCCTTTTTGGCTCACACCCGGCGATGCACAGGGGTTATTCCTGGCTCTGCACTCAGGAATTACCCCTGGCAGTGTTCAGGGAACCATATGGGATGCTGAGAATCGAACTCAGGTCGGCCGTGTGCAAGGCAAACACCCTACCCGCTATGCTATTGCTCTAGCCCCTGCTCCAGCCCTTCTTTTGATATTTTATGTCAAATTCTATGATACATTTTTTGATGTTGTAAGAAACTTATTGAAGTTTTTGGTACATAAGAGCACAAATAATACAATAGTATTAATAAAGTCATTGATAGTTTGCTGAGTTTGTTAGTGCTATTTGAACCTTCTGTCTTATTGTTTTTGCTCATTGAGTTCGGTGTTCTTCTGTGCAACTGTCCCGTCAAATTTGCTATGCTCCCAAATAAAGGTGTTTGGAGGATCCTCCCAGGAGGGGAGATGCATATTGAAAGTAGACTATGGACCCAACATGATTGCCACTCAGTACCTCTTTTGCAGACCACAACACCCAAAAGGAGAGAGAACAAAAGGGAATGCCCTGCCATAGAGTCAGGGTGGGATTGGGGGGGATGGGTGTGGGAGGGATACTGGGATCCATGGTGGTGGAAAATGGGCACTGGTGGAGGGATGGGTATTTGATCATTGTGTAATCAAAACCCAAGCACAAAAATTTGTAAATCTACAACTGTACCTCATGGTGTTTCACTAATAAAAAAAAATCGCAAAAAAAAACCCACATTAATTTGAAGTTAATGATTTACTTGCAGACCAAGTATTTGTTTTTTTTTTCACTTTATTTTATTTTATTTTTTTTTACAGTTGTAAATTTACAATTTTTTGTGCTTTGGTTTCAATTATACAATGATCAGATACCCATTCCTCCACCAGTGCCCATTTTCCACTACCATGGATAATATCCCTCCCACCCCCATCCCCCCATCCCCCCTGTCTCTGTGGCAGGGCAATCCCCTGTGTTCTCTCTCTCCTTTTGGGTGTTGTGGGCAGACCAAGTATTTGTATGTGTCTGTATGTGTATGCCAAAATAAAGAGAAATTAAAAATAAAAAAAATTTGCTGTTCTCCTACTTGTCTGTGAGCACTACGAAATTTTTTTTTTATTTATTTTTTTACAGTTGTAGATTTACAATTTTTTTTGTGCTTAGGTTTCAATTATACAATGATCAGATACCCATCCCTCCACCAGTGCCCATTTTTCACCACCATGGATAATATCCCTCCCACCCCCATCCCCCCATCCCCCCCTGCCTCTGTGGCAGGACAATCCCCTGGAGCACTACGAAATTTTAAGGAGCTGAACTGGTTTGGTGGCTTGTAGAGCTGGGCCATTTCTATGCATGAGGGTGATGGGTATAGGTGGTAGCTGCTGGGCCTTTAGGCAGAAAGGGGATTCTGTCAACCCCCATTCCAAGAGGGCCCCAGAGTTCCCAGCCTACGGACCAGTCTATCTGGAATGATTCAGTGGCATCAGGTTCTTCTTGAGATGAGTTATAAAGTTGGACTGTCTCTAGCTGGAAGATATCTGGTGTGAGTGGGGTCTGCTGGGTCTTCCGGTGACTGGGGGTGGTGTTAGAGTTATTTCTTATTCACCATTATCCATTCACTTTCTTCAGTTCTTTATATACTACTATGAGTGAGATCATCCGGTCTCTGTTCTTATTTCATTTAACACATCTTCTGATTCTATCTCAGTTGTAGCAAAAGTTAGGATTTCATCTCTCTTGTGAAGAGAATCAGATTAGTATGCCATTGTGTGTCTATGCCATAGTTTCTTTATCTACTCTTCCGTCATTTGGGTTGTTTCCATATCTTGATGCTGTAAATAGCATCGCAAAGGACATATATAAGCATTACCTTTTCTAATTAACACTTTGTCATCCTGGGAAAGATGCTGAGGAAATAGAATTGTTGGGCAATATGGTAAATTTATTTTTAATTTTTTGAGAAGTCATCACAGTGTTTTCCATAGGGACTGAAAAGGGCAGCATTCCCACCAACAGTGAATGACTATTTTTTTGTTCAGTGGAACAAGTCCTAGTTGCTTCTGGGCTTTTTGATATAGGCTATCCTCACTGGTGTGAGATGACATCTCCTTGTCATTTTGTGTAATTCCTTGGTAATCAGTGATGACATACACTTTTCTATATGCCTGTTGACTATTTTTTAAATTACTTTTTATTAAAGCACTGTGATTTACAAAGTTATTTGTAGTTGATTTTTTTTTTCTTTTTGGGTCACATGTGGCGATGCACAGGGGTTACTTGTGGCTCATGCAACAGAAATTCCTCCTGGCGGTGCTCAGGGAACCGTATGGGATGCTGGGAATTGAACCCGGGTCGGCTGCGTGCAAGGCAAATGCCCTATCTGCTTTGCTATCTCTCCAGCCCTCGTAGTTGAGTTTTAAATATACAATTTTGAAGGACTGATCCCACCAGCAGCGTCAACTTCCCACTATGGGTGTTCCAAGGTTCCCCTTCCAAGTCCCTCTCTCCCCACTCCAGCCTGCCCTCTTGACAGGCACTTTCTAAGGTTGGTTGTTAAAGTTTGGGTCCCTTGATTTCGAGTTGGTTTGAATATTTGACTCTATCATGCTTTAACACCACTGTTGTACATGAATCCCCTGACCCGTCCCTGTTGCTTCTCATCTCTCTGTTCTCTCCCTCCCTTCCACTCTTTCTTTCCTTTTCCTCCTCATACTTTGGGGCTGTTGACTATTTGCGTATCTTCTTTAAGGAAGTTTTTCCTTTTCTTTTCTTTCTTTCAAATTAAAGACCATGATTTACAAAGTTGTTCATTATCCAGTTGTTTCAGGTAGCCAATATTCCAACACCGATCCCACCATCAGTGTGGCCTTCTTTTCACCCCGCCCCTTTAGCACTGTAGCACTGTCACCCCGTTGTTCATCAATTTGCTCGAGCAGGCACCAGTAACATCTCCGTTGTGAGACTTGTTGTTACTGTTTTTGGCATATCACATATGCCACGGGGAGCTTGCCAGGCTCTGCCGTGCGGGTGGAATACTCTCGATAGCTTGCCGGACTCTCTGAGAGGATGGAGGAATCGAACCCGGGTTGGCTGCATGCAAGGCAAATGCGCTACCTGCTGTGCTATATAACGTATAGAGCATAGAGAGAAAGAGGGTTCCAAAAAAAAAGTAGGTGCAAGGAAAAGAGGAAAGAGCAAAAGGTGAAGAAGGATGAGTTGCATTGGACCCGTCTCCAGGGGGAGAAATGGCTATGTATAGAAATGTCTCAATTGGGCAGCTGAGACTGGATGTTAATATTTTGAAGAGTGACAAGAGTAAGGAATGTGTTGTGAGGTGTCTCATTTATTCTTTACTCTGTTCATTGCCAAGTATCTATAGATGGGCCCTGTTGGGTAACATTGCTTTGTCCTTCAAGAAGCTTAGGTTTTATCTGGATACACCCATCAATCTGGTTACACCCATCACAGTGCTCCTGAAGCACTTCCACTTCCATTGTGTTTACATGTAAACATGTAAACAGTCTTCCCTATGCTCCTTCCCACCCAGTTAATCAGCTTTCCCCTTAATCAGACTTTGTTAGTTTGTAAGATCAGTTTCCCAGAAATCTATGATTTTATATGTATGAGTGAAATATTACCTTTTTCCTCTCCTTATGCCTTATGAACAATTTACTTTAAGGTAATATCCTTTTTGTATAGATACAGAAAGACCGTTAACATTATGCTTTGTAACTTAGGATTTGATTGGCCTTGAATATTATTCACTCCCGGGCATCTTTCTCGACTTAAGCCTCAGTTGCCCTTAGTTCCTAACACCCCAAAAGCAGGGTCCCGACGAGGGACTGAATGGACCCAGGGCAAGCGGTGAGCTACCCTGGCAGCGAAATGGGCCAGGCCAAAGTGCCACGATTCTTAACTATAAGTTAAGAGTTTGATCGTAGACAAATGCTGTCATGATCCAAGGTAACGACAAGACTAGGATCCTGCTAGGGGTGGGAAAGACTATCTGGCCTGAGCACCGTAGTCTGAGATCAAGATGGCCCTAGGAGAGCAATTCTATAAGTTTAAGATATTTCTTACTGTATCCATACAAAATGATTTATATTATATTTTATATGCTTGTCAGACAAGGAGAGGAGAGGCACGCCCATGGGATTATGCTCTAGGGTGGGTCCTTCTGCTGAGGAAGGATCTGTCCTAGGAGCGGTCTTCCCTGAGGCTAAGATTTCTACCCCTGTTGATCTCCACCCCTATTGATTGTGACCACACCTATGTGTAATTGTTTCCCCAATTCCTCATGGAGAGAGGATTTAACTGTACTGTAGGAGTGGGCTGGGGAGAAGGAAGAAGAGAGTTCAGAGAGGGGCAAAAGGAAGACTGTTTACATGTTTACATGTAAACACAATGGAAGTGGAAGTGCTTCAGGAGCACTGTGATGGGTGTAACCAGATTGATGGGTGTATCCAGATAAAACCTAAGCTTCTTGAAGGACAAAGCAATGTTACCCAACAGGGCCCAGAGGACCTGGAGATAAACAACATGCAGCCTTGTCGTTAAGGAGGTCCCAGGGTGGTCAGAAAGACAGACCAGGGAAGATAAAATGCCCGTAGTGAGATTAGAGGATTCCAATCTGCCAGTCTGGAGAGGTAGTTTTGAGACTAGTTCTGAGGACTAGTGAAGAGGTGAGTTAGAAGTCACTGTCACTGTCCTCCTGTTGTTCATCGATTTGCTCGAGTGGGCCCAGTAACGTCTCCATTGTGAGACTTGTTACTGTGTTTGGCATATCTAATACATCACGGGTAGCTTGCCAGGCTTTGGCCTGCTGGTGAGATACTCTTGGTAGCTTGCTGGGCTCTCCAAGAAGGGCGGAGGAATTGAACCCGGCTTGGCCGGACTGGCCACGTGCAAGGCAAATGCCCTACCCACTGTGCTCCAGCCATGAGTTAGAAGAAAGGAGTGAAAGGTTTTTGGGGCAGAGAGCAATGTGTGTTAAGGGTTAGAAGTAAGGGTGAATGTTTGGGAAAGTACAAGGAATTCAGTAGGAATGGAACTGACAATCTGAGGAAAGCTAGGAAAATGGAACTACAGGTGTCAGATCACAAAGAAACTCATAAAGCCTCATTGAAGTACAGGTTTTAGAGGCGAGGGAGAGAGGTCAAAGGGCTAGTACATAAGTTTTGAATGCAGGAGACTCAGGTTCAATCCCCAGCACCCCATGATCCCCTGAGCACCATGGAAAGGATCCCTGGGGCACCAGAAGTAGCTTCTGAGCACCAGTGGGTGTTGATTCAACAAAGTTTCTAACCCTGAAACAAAAAAAGTACAAATTTCACCCTGGAACAGAAAGACACTGAAGTATTCTGAGATGGGAATGGCATGGATGGATTTGCATGTCAGGGAGAGAGCCCTCTTGTTGCAGTGAAAAGAATGGAAGAGGGAAAAACAGAAGTCTAGCAAAGCCAGTTGGGAGGCTCCTGCAGTAATTTTTGTGAAAAAGATGGTATAAGGGCAATACTCTGCCCCCTTAGCGGGTACAAAATACTTTATATTGCTTGTTGTGACATATATTTCACCCGGATGTTACTAAAGTCATTGTGTGAGGATTTGCTGAGCTATTTGCTGCTAGTTCAGCCTCCTGTGTTGTTCTTTCGATCATTGAGCTTAGTGTGCTTCTATGCCGCTTTCCTATTTATCTAATCTGCTGTGCTCCTCCTGAACTGTGAAATTTGAAGGTGTCACATACGTCGTTGCGTATGTGGCCGTGTTCCAGGAACTGTGCAACTGGGATGATTTGACTCTTTGAGATCAGGAGTGGAGCTGGACCATTTATAGGCCAGAGGAAGTGAGTGTGGGTGATACGCTGGGCCTCTCAGAAGGGTGGGGACTCCACTCGCCCCCACCCGGAGAAGTTTCCAGAGATCTCAGGCAGGAGAGACTGGGTTTACCTGGGATGACTCAGCAGTATTGAGATTAGTCCAATGATAGAATTTCTATACAACCACCAGCAACATACCTTTTAAAGAAAAAATTTCAGAATCAGTCTGGAAAGTATTCGGATTTTCTGAAGCTGCTGAGGATAACTTCTATGACAAGTTTGGTGGGATGAAGTAGCCTGAAGGAGAGCTTGAGCTTGGCCCATCTGAAGGGAGCTCCAGGATTTTTTTTTTTTTTTGGTTTTTTGGGTCACACCTAGCGATATACAGGAGTTCCTCCTGGCTCTGCACGCAGGACTTAATTCCTGGTGGTACTCAGGGGACCATATGGGATGTTGGGAATCCAACCTTGGTTGGCCCCATGCAAGGCAAATGCTCTACCTGCTGTACTACTGCTCCAGGCCCTACTCCAGGATTTCTATGGGGAAACTGGAAGGTTTGGATTCCATCCTGACAGAGTATGATCTTGAAGCAGTCATTTCATCTTCCTCAGTCTGAATGAATTTGTTGGCCACTGCTACAAGGAATCTGGACAGGTTGAAGAATGGCATGGGGTGCCAGGAAGCCCGGGAAGAAGGGGTCTTACGTGCCTGCCCTCTCCTTTCCCATTTTTTGAGCTGTTGAATTCTGTGAATGTTTTATATATCTTGAGTATTGGCTCTGAGTCAGATGTATGATGTATGAATGTTTTCTCCTAATCAGTGGAGTATTTTTAGATTAAAGTCATGTTTCTTTTTTTTTTTCCCACAATGGAAAAACTTTTTAGTTAGATAAAGTCCTGTGTGTTTATTTTTGCTTCTTTTCTTTGCCAATAGAATTGAATCATTGATGATGTTGCTGAAGGTACTATCACTGGAAGTTCTGCCAACATTTTACTTGCTATATTTTGTGGCTCTGGACCCAATATAGAGACTAAATCCATTTTGAGTTAACTTTTGTGTATGACACAAGATAACAGATATATATATATATATATATATATATATATATTTTTTTTTTTTTGCATGCAGCTTTCCCGACACTATTTATTACAGACTTTCCTTCCTCTAATGGCAGCCTGTTGAGCAAGCTGTGGTCCCCAAACTAAGTTTGATCAGACCTGGAATCCAATACAGCAGACCAAACTAGGTCTTCCAGCTCTGTGCTCAAGGGCTACTTTACCTCAGTGCTCTTGGGACCTTATGATACTGGGGAACAGACTGAGGTCAGCTAGTTCAGCAAAGCAAGTGCCTTAACCTTTGTATTATCTGTAAGGTTTGCTCACGACCAAATGGCAACTGGCTGATGAGATAGTGACATTCCCGAAATCAAAGATCACCCTGCTCCCAGAGTGGAAGAAGGACTTATGTCCTGTCTGGTTGATGTTGGTGGGCCCCACGGGTGGCTCAAGTGAAGTGGGAAGGAGAAAGACGGTCACTTTCTCCCGATCCACCTCTCCCACCCAGGACCCAGGGTTACTGGGTTCTTGCCTTGAAGAAAGGAATTTCAGGAGTAGCCGAGCAGTGAAATTACACAGTTTTTATTTGGAGGTTATGAAGGGAAGGAGGAAGAGAAAGTGGGAGAGAATGGAGAGTAACATGCTCAAGAGCGAACACGGGTTTCTCCAAGGGTGGAGAGAGCCCCTACACACATTCCAGCATTAGACAGAAAAGCATGAAAGTACACATCTCAAGAGGGGAGATGGGGCGACACATGTGTTCAGGCACCACATGTGCTGGGCCACATGGGCACAGGCAGCACATGGGCTCAGGCAGCATATACACATGCTTCCTTTGTTCAAGGTGGCCTTTATAGGGTTTCTCCAACCTGCCCTCCCCCTCCCGTATGGGGCTTCTATCTAGGTAAAAAGTTTGTTGCTAGGGAGCTTACCAGGGGGGTTGGGAGTGGTGATGGTCTTCTTTGAAATTCCTTTCCTGGCCTTTTGTTTCTGCAATAAACTTCTCTTGTCTCTTCATTTGACTTGCTTCTGTTGGAGGGGGTTGGTCCAGCCTCCTCTGGGTCTGTTACGGACTGGCACCAGTTCTCCATGAGGTCAGGGCTATTACTTCCCAGGAGATTTACTGCCTTTGCCTTGGGAGGGGGTCTTCCCTATCTGCCTGCCTACATCATGGTGACAGGAAGTCACCAGGCTGCATTCCATGCTTCCTCACATCAACCTTCTACAGATAAACAGAAGGCCAGACCGAGCACACCGGTCCCACTGGTCTCTCTTCCCTTTTCCCACACAAGACAACTTAAAACACTGCTTAGCCCCTACCAGGGCAGGACTCTACCCCAGCCAGGGACCAGTAGGGTCTGCCCCGGGGCACACCCCAATAAACTTCTCTTGTCTCTTCCTTTTACTTGTCTCTGTGCCTCTGTCTCCGACCTATCTCACCATCTTTTCCATCTGGTTGTATTTCAGAAAGCGTTTTTTTTTCAGACAGTTGGGTTAGACAGTTGGGATCTTTTTCAAACTCTTCCTGGGTGTCTGTTCTCCGGGTTTGTGAGCTGTCTAGATAGCTCCAAAACAAAGACATTCGCTCATTTCTACTCAGGAGCTCTCTCTAGTGCTTGCTTTCAATACTACAGCAAAAATTGCTTTATTGTAGTAACTGGAGTTCCATCTAAGGTTTCTCTATAGTAATGCAGATTCTGGGGCTACACCCAGTCAAGCTGGTTGCTTTGTTTTTGGGTTTCAATGGTCCTATTTTCCTCCTCCTTTAGATTCATTTATATTTAAATTAGTCCCTCGGGCAGCTCCTGGAAGGTTTATTAGCACCACTCCTTTTCCTCCCAGTGAAGAATTTGAGAGCTGAGGATTTCCTTTCCATAATTGCTTCCTACCCGGGGAAGGTGAGTGAATAATGTGACTCTTCTTATCTGATTTCTATGTGGCTGGTGTCCTGTTCACCTGTAGTATAGGAATGTCTTCATTTATCCCAAAGGAGAAATGTAATCTTGGACTATCTCCCCACTTCTTAAAGCGATTCTTTTCCCCCTTTAGAATAAATATTTGTGTCTTTGACTCCTACCCCCAACTCGATTAAATTCAGTCCATGCACTCTCCTATACTAAGCTGGAGACAGTGCAAGTAGCTGTTTGCCATTTTATCAGACATAACTGCCCTCAACCTACATATGGGCTCTGGTTTATGGAAATCATTTTTCAGGACCCAGCACTTCCAACTTTCACAGCTCAGCAACAAAGGTCCAAGGCAACATACTGGGAGCACTGGTCCACACAATTGATTTGGGGAGGGAAAAGAAGGGGTAGAGTGAGGTGGTACTGGGTGTGGTGGATTATGTGCATGAGAAATCATTATTAACAGTGCTTTAAACCACAGAACCTCAGTCATTAAAAAAAAATTCCTGATTCAGTCTGTAGGTGTCACCCTTATTTCGAGTTTTTCACAGCCTCACCTCTCCTCTGCCCTGCCAAAAGAACTTCCTAATTCTGTAGAGCTGAGTTTCAGCAGAACCCACGCTGGGATACAGCCTCAGGAGATTAATCTTCACTGGCCCATCTCAGGGATGGTCGCTCTCATCCTTGATCAGTGATTGGTTGAAACTAATGGGTCGAGGCTGGGACATGTGTTGAGATTCTGTGCAATCAGGTGTGAAGGGAAATCATTTGAACAATCCTGGTGGGAACTTTTCCTGGATCTGAAAGGTGAATTTGAGAAACTGTCCAAGGGTGAGTCGATAATTACCATTTTTAGAGCGTCATAGAAACCACTGAGAGATTTTGAACCTAGGTTCTGAAAACCGATATGAATTGCTGACTAACCTTACCCAAAACATACCACTTTGATTTTTTGTCCTCCCCCTCATACCTGAGATCAGCTTCTTTAGACAGTCTGAGAAGGCTGGAACTAAGTTCTTTATTAAACCAAGGAAACTATACAACCCTCCCACGTTGTAACTCTTCGGCTATTGTCTGCTCCCCATCTCGTTTCTCTTAAAAATTTTATTTTTCATTATCTTACAATGTTGGAGAATTTCAGGGACAAAGGCTAACATGCACCTTTCAAGTTCAAGGTCATCCTGCCAGCAAAGAAACCCTTCTCACTATTTCTCCCACCGCCACTTCTTTTTTTCTGTTAGCCACCATGATTTCCTTGGAGTCTAGGACTTTTGTTTTTAATATTTAAAATCAGTTATTTGATGTTCAGTAACTGTTTTTCACTTCCTCACTTATTTCACTTAGGACAATCCTCTCAAGTTTGATTACTTTTGTCCCCAAAGAAGTGTTTGGTTAATTCTGTGTTTTGGCTCCTGTGAGTACTGTTCAGAACATTTACCATTCTTTTACATACACACACATATATATGTATATATATACACATATATGCATATAAAATTTACCTAGTATAAAATCACTCACACTGATTACAACAATCAAATGATTTTGAGTATGCTCATAGAGTTGGGATGTATTTACAGTTCACAGGCTCCTGACATGCAAGTGCAAATACACCTTGTTGGTGACTCTTCAGAGCTTTGCTGTCCAGTTTTTCTTTTAGCCTTCTGTTCTGTGTTGTGTGTTATGCTGTGACCATTTACATAGCCAATTAATGTAATAGTGTTACAAGGAAGATTGTCTCAAGGAAGATTGTCATGGAGGAAGTAGAAGCTAAACACATCTTCAAGTTTCCAAGGTTAGACATAGATAAATGAGGTAAGTTTGAAAAAAATGCCTATAGACGCTGCTCTTCTCCTATATTTCCTCCCCACTCTCCAGTTACCTGTGGAACCAAACTGGATTTGTGTGGCCAGTGAAGAGAACTACAGGGAAGCAGCATTGGAGGTGGGTGAGGGCACAAGTGGATGAATCAAGAATGGTCCTGTAACTTATTCCTAACCCTGCTATGTGTAATATGGAGGGATTCCAGAGCCAGGAGACTCACATTTTTCTTCCTGGCAGTGATGCAGCATATGGAGTTTCATCTCCCAGAGGCCTGAGGAACCAGAGAGCAGAACTGTGCGTGTACCTTATCTAGTGAAATGACATGCCATCACTCTGCAGAGCTTCCTAGGATTCCAGAGTCTCCAATGCTTTTTTTCCCTTTTTCCTGACCACACCTGGCAGTGCTTAGGACTTATTCCTGGCTCAGTGCTAAGGGATCACTTCTGGTCATTCTTGGGGGGAATGTGTGTTGCCAGGGATTGAAGCCAGATTGGCCCTGTGCAAGGAAGAGGCCCTACCCTCTGTACTATTATTCCAGTGCTCCAGTGAGTTTAAGGTGATTATGGCTAGAATTGATAGATTCACTGTATATGGAGAAGTCCTGACATTGGAAAGAACTGACGTTTAGAGTCGTCAATTTATATCTGTGTGGATCTGTAGTCAAGGGTAGCACTGGGTACCAGGTATTTTAGCAGATGCATTCCTGGACTAATTGCACACCAGGGTTGGTAACTTGACAGATGTGTCATTTTATCTTGATTATGTCACTTTATTTCCCTAAGATACAACTTCCCAGTGTAAACTGGGTTGAAGAATAGGGATTAAACAGGTGATATTAAGAATTTTCCAAGCTCAGACTGCCCATGATGTAAAGTCTCAGATTCTCTCATCAGTTACTCTGCCCACACGCAAAAGCTTTCCTTGTCTGTCACTCTCCTTAAAGTACTTCCCAGTCTCCAATGAGAATGCAGACAATCACAAGGATAATTCACTGTGACATGGTACATTCTCAATTCCTGCAGAAATCATATAAAATAAAATATATCTTTGTCTATATCTATGCATCTACTACCATGCCTTCACGACAAATGGAAATCTTTTGTCTTTTTGTTTTTCTTACATAAATCTTTCCCCTTTTCACATTCTAATGACAAACTAAAATGAGCAGTGAAACCAGTGAAAGTCACAAAGTCTTTAGATTGCCAAGATGTCCTGGTTCTGTTTCTCTACCAATTCAAATGACAATAAACAAATCTGGTTATTAAATAAACATCTTGAGTTCCAGTTACTGCATTAGGTTGAGAAGACATAATGTTAGCACAAAAGGCAAGGTGACTCAAACACAATATGAAGTTTTTATTTTTCTTTTAATAGTACTGATTTGTCTCAGGACTCTTACCTCTGCAGTTATGCAGGGAATCAGGCTTATCAAAATCATTAATATTTAACACATGGCCTCCAAAGTTGTCTTGGAATAATCTCCAAGAGATTAGGGAGGAGAAAAGAGTATGGAGTAGTGTGAATGGGGAGCTTTGGGGACTGGTCTGTAAATAATGTATGTAGATCAGAGCCTCTTCCAAGAAGCAGGGTCAAGACAAGATATACCAAGCAAAGTGTTTCGGGAGAAAGATTTAAAGAGACACTCTTTGAGGGTTGAGCAAGTATAACATTATTACTTACACAATGTTGGCACCTTATATATCGTGTCCTAGTGTCCCAAGTCTCCAAATCTCCATCGATTCTGCTCCCTGCTACTCATCTTCCTAGTTGCTCAAATCCTCATGGAATCTGAGATCCTCACATCCTCACTTCACTATCTTCCTCACAAGTCTTTCCCTGGATTTTCCAATACTTACACTATACAGACATCAGAATGGTATTTGGGAGGGAAAGCTGCACCCAGAATGCTCAGGGGTCACTTCTGGGTTTGCACTCAGAAATTATTCTGGTGGGCTCAGAGGACCATATGAGATTCTGGGGATTGAACCCAGGTCAGCCACATGCAAGGCAGGTGCCCTATCCACTGTACTATTTCTACAGCCCCCAGATGGTATCTTTAAAATGCTTACTCTAGAATGAGAAGAAAGGAAGAAACAAAAATAGAAACAGTGTACAAAAATAATGCAAACTACAATGATAGTTATCTCCACAGGGATCAGGAGGTAAGTGACTGATGTCTAGAAAGGATAATAAGCAGACAAAGACATTTTGGAAAGGGAACTTGAGCTGTTAGCGGAATCCTGCAAAAGTATACACAATCCTGGGTGTAGACTCCTGTTACAGGGAACTCACTGTGGCAAGGTCTAAGGTATAAAAGAAATGGATAATATTTGTGGAAGAGGAAGTAGACAGTAGGGCAGGAATTTGACCAAAATGAGACATGGGAGGAAGCTGAAGAGATGTGCAGGACCGTAATCAAACTATCATCAACATTGGTAGGAAATAAATGGGTGTTTTGCATCCACAAAGTAGAAATAAAACAATAATTAACTCTAAGAAAAACAAAATAGCCAGAGTGCTATCATAGAGGGCAGGAACACTTGCAATGCATGCTGCAGACACAGAGCCTTGCCAGGAGTTACCCATCCTAGTAGACAGAGCCAGACATAAACTGTGAGCATTGCTGGGTGTGACAATTTGCTCGAGCGGGCCCAGTAATGTCTCCATTGGAGACTTTGTTGTTACTGTGTTTGGCATATCGAGTACATCACGGGGAGCTTGCCAGGCCCTACCGTGCGGGCGAGATACCCTCGGTAGCTTGCCGGGCTATCCGAGAGGGGCGGAGGAACCAAACTCGGGTCGGCCATGTTGGCTGTGTGCAAGGCAAATGCCCTACCGCAGAAATCACAAAGGAAAGGGAACAAAAGAATCAACAGTGCACACTGCATAAGTATAGATAAGTACTATAGGAATTATCTATCAGTGATAGTTACATAGTTATGATACATACACAGGCAATATGGACTTTACCCGAACTGCAATGTTGCTGTGCAAAGAAGGAAAGATAAATTTGTGGGATCTTGTCTTATATACCTCTATGTGTGACTATGTCTGCGTAAGTATTTGTTGTAGCGAAAAAAAATTGTGTGAGAACAAATTATAAATTTTAGGCCCCAAACTATTCTGAAGTCTCTTCATAAGGCAGTGAGGAATACAGTGCCAACATGCTTTTCCCCAGAGTGCCCAATTCTTAGGGATTTCCATAATTGTGGAGGTTGTGATCTGAACTAGTATATCAACCTTGAGTCTATATATTGAGGACAACATAAGAGATTGAGGACATACAGAAACGCAACTATGACTTGTATCCTCAATCACTGTTGCTCTGCTCTCTGACAATTACCCATGGAAGGAGAGGAGATCTCACCTTACTCCTCTCTATAAGCTGGAGGATATACTGGGGGAAACTGAATATATACAGGCCTGTGGCAGTATTTTCTGCCCTTGAATCTCCATTCAGTATTCACTGTGCTGCCAGTACTGGAAAGCCTTGAGGTCCTTTGGACAGAGGGCTGACTATGCCTTTCTAGGACTGTGACTATCTTAGAGAATCAGAGCAACTGGTCATCATGACTGGACACAAGCAGCAAGAACAAAGATAGAAGCCTAGAGTCCTCATTTAAAGTCTAGACAGTGTTGATGCCCTAGACTTCCACATTGCACTAAAACAGACACAAAATAAGAATTTGAGACACCTTTCATGATTCCTCCACATTTCCTAATTTCCTCAGTCATTCTGGGTCCCTGGACACCAAACAATTTATTTCGCTTTCTTTTTTCTTTCTGGTCTCCCACTAGCAAAAACTGAGGGAATGCAAGCAGGAAAAAACACATCATGGAGAGAACAAAAGGGAATGCCCTGCCACAGAGGCAGGGTGCGGTGGGGGGGGGGGGGGGATGGAGGGCAGGAGGGATACTGGGATTAGTGGTGGTGTAGAATGGGCACTGGTGGAAAGATGGCTATTCGATCATTGTATAACTCAAACCCAAGCACAAAAATGTGTAAGTGTACGACTGTACCTCATGGTGTTTCACTAATAAAAATTTAAAATAAATAAATCTCTGTGACTGTCCTCCTGTTGTTCATCGATATGCTCAAGCGAGCCCAATAAATAAAAATATGAAACTAGCAAAAAAAAAACACATCATGGTCAGTCTAGATCCCCCCTCAATCCCACTCAAAATTGGTTATTTGTTGATTTTTCTGGACTTACTTAATGAATTGCTGATTGCAGAAGGAGATAGAGATTCTCTAATTATCCTCAGTTATTCTGTCCCAGCATGTTCCTTGAATGAGGATCCTATTCGGTCTGCCATCAGGATGGACTGATTGAAGAACCCATCTAAAATAAGACAGGAGAAGAGGAGGATGGTGTATCATCACTAGAAAGAGATAAAAGAGGAAAGAAGAATAGGTGTATATGACTTGCCCAAATAATTAACTGTGGGAGACACACAAGGATTAACTGAGAAGGGGACAGATAATACTCTTCAAAACCACACATATAGAAGGGCTTCTGCTTCAGGGCTTTTTGAGCACATTCATAATTTCATTTGTATGTAATTAAAAGAGCTAGGAACAGAGGCTGGAGTGGCACAATTATGTGAGAGATACGTGGTCTCTATGGGATCTCAGCAAAGGGACGAAGAGGGCCTAGATCAAATCCAGGTTTGTGTCCTCACGCCTGTGGCTCTGAATTCTCCCTGCTCTCCACAGGGTTGTAGGCTGGTTATGCAGTGTCTCTGTGTGTGACTAGGACTCAGAGGCAGAGGGTGAGCACTCCCAGCATGAAGGGGCCATGAAGAGGCCATTATGAGCAGGAAGTGCAGGTAGGAGCAGGAAGTGACATCGCTCCCATGAGCAAGCATAATAGAATTTGGAACCCTGGTCAAAAGGCACTCATGTTCTAGAAACGGCAGTTTGCTTGTTTCACGTGCTGGTGAAGGAGAGACACAGCGATGTTGTGCTGCTGGCGTGGATCCCCATGCTGTGGCCTAAAGAGCCAGAAGGGAAACATCATGAAGAGATTTAGAGAGTGGGTGAAGACCCACCGCAGACCTGTCCAACCTCTACCCCAGAGATCATCAAGGGTAAGGCAGCACAGGAAGGGCAGGACAGTCTGGGACACACCACGGATGCCCAAGAGGCACCCCCAAACCCCTCCCCACATGTGTGTGATTTTGTGTGTGTGTGTTCTTGAGTATGTATGTATGAGCGTGTGTCTGCATACATTTTTGTGGAAAGGGCCACCATGAGAGTAGTTTGGGACAGTGTCACACTCAGAGTCAGGCTTACTGCTGGGTTAGCGAGTATTGGATGGAGTCCTTTAGTCAAAATTGATCTTTACTTCAAAGTGTATTTGGTTTGTCCCCCTAAGGACCCATGTACTGGTCTGCAGGGGTCTGAGGGCCAGGAAAGAAGACTGAGCAGTGGTGGTAACAGTGTATAGTGCTCAGCTTACAGCCTAAAGAGCCCCCAGGGATACTCAGAGAAAAGATATAGGAAGTAGGTAGGATTCATTGGAAGGCCTAAACAATATCTGCCCCAGAGGCCATCCAGGGTAACTAACACAAGGCAGCACAGAGAGGACTGGCTAGTCCTGGAGAAAACACTGATGTGAGAGGGGCACTCTAAACCTCTTCCTAAGTTTGTGTGTGTGTGTGTGTGTGTGTGTGTGTGTGTGTGTGCGTGCGTGGAAGGTGTGTTTAGCTTGTATATGTGTGAGAGAGATCGAGGTATGGGGGGGGCAGATTAATGTTAAGGGGGCTACCCTGAGCAGTAGGGTGGGCCAAAATCACAAGCTAGAGACAGTTCTCTTATTGGTTTGGGGATTTTTTAGTGCTCCCCTTCAGACAAGACTAACCTTCACTTCGAAGTGTAACTCAAGATCATCTCTGATGGCCCCTTTTTATTAGTCACTAGGGGTTTTGGGGACAGTCGGGGGGACTGAGCAGTAATGATGACAGTGTACAAGGTGTGAACGCTCACGTTCTGCTGCTCTGTCTCATCAGCGATACAGAGAGACAGAAGACGAGCTGACCAATGAGGACACCCAGTACCTGTCCTTCGATGTTGGAGAGGTGTTGCCCTGCAACGAGGAGATCCGGCAGTGGTGCGGGGTGATTTGGGTTGAAGAGAGGTGCGCCAAACGTGGAGTCCAAGTTGGCGAGGGAGAGCCTTCTCATGAGATAAGAGTATACCCACTGTACAATGCATTGATGGTGCATCGGGCACGAGATTCAGAGGACCTCAAGGAGGACGGTGAGAGACCAGGATGGGTGTGTCTGGGCATATGCACATGAGGCTGGGGGGAGGTCACAACCAGAGGCATCCCAGAATGTTGTTCCAGTAATCAGTTCAGGCCGAGTGTGTGGGAGGAGACATCCTGTAGTGGACTGTAGTTTGCCGGATGGGATCTGACCTTGGGAAAGTGTTTGAAATAGGGCATACGGGTGATTTCTTTCTGCTCTCTCATATCCTGTTCCTTCTCTCCAAGTAGAACCAGCTCTTCCTCCTGCCCCTCTCCCACCAAAGGAACCGGGTGGAAATGTAGAAGCCAGAGGAGGTCCCGAGCCTGTCGCTGATGTGCCACCTGCAGAAATGGATCCGGTGTCCTACAGCATCATCAGGGAAGATGGATCTCAGGTCATGGCACTGCCGCATGTGCAGCCTCACTGGAACACAATTTAGGTCCTGGAAAGGTGGGCCCAGTGACACCTTAGAGTGAGTCAGCAGCTCTGATCCCCCAAGCAGAGCACCAGCTGGGCTGGGCACTCTCTGTAGACAGAGTATTCTGGCTTATCTATGTCCTCATTGTACTGTCAGATGTAGTCTATGAGTTTTATCATTTTATTTTTATATTTTAATAAAGTTTGTTTTTTTATTGTGAATGTCATGGTCCCTCTGTATGAGCAGAATACTAGCAATGCTTTGAAAACATCAGTCAATATGTTTGACGAACATTTCGGGGACCCTTAGAATCTTGTCGTTGAAGAACTCTTCCCCTCCTCTCTCTCCAGTCCCTAAAACCAGCAATCTGTTTTGATTCCCTTCTCCTTACCTATTCTTCATACCTCCCACCTTTGGTAACACAGAATGCATAACTGTCGTGTCTCACACAGCAATTAGGTTGAACTGAGAGATTTGGGGGTTGGCTGTTTTTTAAAATATACCTCAAATGTGAAGACCTAGAATGAGCAGATATATGTGGATGTGAATTTTTTTCTAATGAAACATATAATGTTAGCAGCACAATTCTATTCTAGCATGACACTAGAGCCAGAAGCATGAAGCTGGCTCATTAAGGTCCCACTCAAAGTCAAAAGAAAGTCAATTGAGAAGACAATGGGAAACCGGAGTTATCCTGACAACTCAAGGGTTGTATCCCACCTTCCTCACCTTATGCAAACTGACGATTGAGAAAGGGATCCATGGGCAGGATACTCAGCGTCCACTAAATCTAAATTCAAGGAGAGACAACAGCTTTCCTCTGCTCATGCCTCAACAAGGTGAGTGTAGCCATAAGACATCACTATGCTCCTTGGAACAACAGAAACGATGCCGTTCTAGGACAGTCTGACCTACTGTGTATGAGTCTGACAGCAGAGTTTGTGTGAATCACCCAGGAGCTTGGGAGACAATATAACTACAACCAAGGGAGGAAGGAATCTAAACACGTAAGTATCTGAAACAAAATTCCCAAATTTTGGAAGCTTAGCACTTCCAAATAGGCAAGACCAGGTTGAGACTCTTATCAGACATGATAATGGAAACACAATGTGAAGAGAGTGACTGTCTGACAAGCAGATGATGAAAATGTGGGAAAAACAAGTTAACAGGAGGGAAGCCTAAATGGTGAGAAGTGTTGAACATCAGCCCTGACGCTAGGACCCCAGGACATGTCCTCAGGCATACTCCTCTTCCTCATAGGCAGTGGTGAGATAGCTCCCTGACTCAAGCGTAGCAGAAGGTTTGAGAAGGAGGGCCAAGTCTCACCAAGACCCAAGAGTCACTGCCTTTCATCGAACAGCTTCCCTCTTGGGCAGGGTTTGTGCCAGCAATTTTCTGGTACTTTCTACAAGTTATCTAGAATTGCTGAAAGGCAGTCTCTTTGTCAAAGATTAGCATTTCTTAAGACTGAGATTCTTGGGACATTCATGTGATAGTGACAGAGGTGGGTGTCTCTCAGAGAAGGTTTGAACTCACAACATTGCTCTTTCCATGTAAGTAAGGTTTGAAGAACAGAGACACTGAGTGTTCACTGGCCAGAGACTCTCTCTGGTCAATCTTGTACTTAGTAGTCATGTCTGTGCACATATCCTTCACCTCTGCATGTAGCAGCCTCTCTCTCATTATCCCAAGAACTGCAGGGTGAAAGCACCTGGAATACCAGGATGCTCCCCTGAAGCTAGGCCCCCAGAGTTAGTCTACCTAGGATGGAGCCTGGTGCATCCTAAGAGCCTGCCTCCCTACAGCTAGGTACATCATCCTGGTTCCAGACAAAGAACTCTTCTGAAACTCTCTTTATAAGACCTTGTACTAAGACACACACACACACACACACACACACACACACACACACTCACACTCGCACACTCACAACACACTCACATGAAGTTCTCCTTGAAGAGCATTTCTTTTGTGTCGAAATCCACGTGAAAAGGCACAGAATGGCACAATATGCTCATGCTTGTAAGGAACAGTTTACAGATTCCAGCAGTGTTTTTACCCTTGTGATGGTCCACTGTCCTTGATGATCAGTCAGGATCTAATTGTAGATGAAAAGGACAGGACACAACTTTGCTACAGAGCAGCGCCTGGAGTCTAAATATCAACAGGCAAGCCTGGACTAAGGAACCTTAGCCTTAGGTCAATTTTGAACACTAAATTCCCCTGAGCATTCCTTCTCCCACACCTCGATCACTTGATACTGATCACATACACATGCACATGTGCATAGATAGTCACATGTACAAATTGTGATTCCTAAGCTAATTTGTTAGCATGAATGAACATAAAGTGTTTCCAAGCATGAGAAAATACTCTACATCATTAATCCTCAGGGAGATGTAGATCAAAACTAAAATGAGATATCATCACATCACGGAGACTGGCCCACATCTAAAGGAACAAAAGCAACCGGTGCTGGCGCTGATGTTGCGAGAATGGGACCATCTTTCACTGCTGGTGGGAATGCCTACTGGTCTAGACCTTTTGGAAAACAGTATGGACAATTCTCCAAAAATTAGAAATTGAGCTTCCATTTGATCCAACAATACCACTACTGGGAATATTTCCCAGAGATGCAAAAAAGTATAGTTGAAGTGTCATCTGCATTTGTTTGTTCATTGCAGCACTGTTTACAATAGCCAGAATATGGAAAAAACCTGAGTTCTCAAGAAGAGATGACTGGTTAAAGAAACTTTGGTACATCTACACAATGGAGTACTATGTAGCTGTTAGAAAAAATGAAGTCATGAAATTTACATACAAGTGGTACCACATGGAAAGTATCATGCTAAGCGAAATGAGTCAGAAAGAGGGGGATAGACATAGAAAGATTGCATTTATCTGGGGAACATCACTTGATCACTTGATCCCCCGTTATTCATCGATTTACTCGAGCGGATGACAGTAATGTCTCCATTCATCCCTGTTGCGTGCTAGCATAGCCCAATGGCATCTATTCGTTCTAGGAACATGCAGAGCCTCAAAGCGATCATTCAGGGTCTTGATGAAGAAGTCTGACCGTCTTGTAGGTGGGCGTCCACGCGATCTTTTGACGTCCCGTGGAATCCAGTCGGTAATGGCTCTAGTCCAGCAGTTGTCAGTAAACCTCATTACGTGTCTAGCCCATCTGATTTTTGATGCCTTGGCAAATGAGACAGCGTCCATGATTCTTGAGTGTTGATGGAGATCAGAACTCCGGATTCTATCTCTCATTTGAGTGAATTGTGATATTCCAAGCATGGCTCTTTCGATTCCTCTTTGAGAGACCCGAATAGCGTTCTCATCCTGTTTTCGTAGGGCCCAGGTCTCTGAGGCATATGTTAATGCAGGAAGAACAGTGGAATCGAAGCTATGGCTCATAGCTGGAGGTTCTTTGTCCTCTTAGTTATTTCTTCAACGCTCTTGAAGGCATTCCAAGCCGCTCTCTTCCTCCTGAGCAACTCAGGTGCCAGGTCATTCGTCACATGTTGATTTTTCGACCTAGGGTTATATAACTGTTGCATTCGGAGATGGTGGTTCTGTTGAGAGCGAATGGAGCATCAGGAACGAGGCTGTTTCTCAAAAACATTGTCTTCATAAGATTGAGCTGTAGTCCGACCTTTCCACACTCACGGTCGAAGTTGGTCAGCATTTGTGCCGCTTGGCTGATGTTTGGTGTTATTAGAACGATGTCATCAGCAAAGCGGAGGTGGTGTAGTTGCTGACCATCTATCTTCACTCCCATTCTTTCCCATTCCAGTTGTTGCATGATGTTCTTGAGGGTGGCACTGAAGAGTTTTGGTGAAATGGTATCACCCTGCCGAGCTCCTCTCTTGACATGGATGATTATTTCTTTGTAGAATGGTGAGATCCTGGTAGTGAATCCGTAATAGAGCTCATGAAGGATCCTGATGTATTGAGTTTGTATGCCCTGATTGGCTAGGGCTTCCATGACCGCTTCCGTCTCAACAGAATCAAAGGCCTTCTTTAAATCAATGAACGTTAGACAGAGCGGCATCTTGAACTCCCGAGATACCTCAATGAGCTTGGTTATTGTGTGGATATGGTCGATGGTACTGAATCCTTTTCGGAATCCAGCTTGTTCACATGGTTGTCCTTCATCTAGTGTTCTGCTAATCCTATTCAGGATGACTCGAGTGAATAGTTTGTAGATGACAGACAATAGGCAGATTGGGCGATAGTTGCCAATGTCGTGGATGTCTCCTTTCTTGTATAGTAGTACAGTCCTGCTGGTTTTCCATTGGGGTGGAACTTTGCATTCAGACAGGTAGTGTGTGAAGAGCCAAGCCAGTGTATTGATGAGTACTGATGGTAAGTTCTTCAGGTGTTCAGGTCTGATCTTGTCTGGGCCAGGTGCTCTTTGTTTCTTTACGGACAAGATGGCATGTTGGATTTCGGAAGGGAGAACATTGGGAACGACATATCCATCATGCAGAATGTGGTATGTGGGCAAGTGGACATGGCTATTAAAGAGATCTTAGTAGAAGTCATGAATAATCTTCTCCATTGCCCTTCTGGAAGATGTGATAGATCCATCAGGATGTCGGAGGGCAGTCATCTTGGTCTTGTAGTTGGTGAAGAACAGGCGGGCATTACGAATGCTTTTCCCAGCTTCTGCTGCATCTACCAGCACCGCTGCTCTCCTGTCTTTGAGGTCATCCTTGATGGCTGCTCTGCATTGTTTTGCCAACTCGGACGTTCGCTTGCGGTTGCCTGAGGCATGTGCCTAGTCACGTTGGCGAATAAGTTCAAGAGTGTTAGAAGAAAGGTGGTTTTCTGTGGTTATCTCTCTCTTGGCATTCTTCGCACAATCATGGAGGTGCTGAATCATTCGATTGTATTCCTCATCAATGTTGTCAATGATGGCATCTTCCCATGTTGCTGCAACAGAGCCAAAGAGCTCCCAGTTGGTGGTCGTTCTGGGAGCTTTCTTCTTAAACTTTGCATTCTTTTCTCCTCATTCTGTGAGGTAGAATTTTGCACGAAGGAGACGGTGGTCCGATCCTGTTTGGAATTTTGGGACAACAGCAACATCGGTTAGCCAAAACCGTCGGTTGAATATGATGTGGTCTATTTCATTGTGGAACCGTCCACCAGGAGACTCCCATGTCCAATGTTTAGATTCAGCCTTTTGTTACTGTGAGTTACCATGGAAGGTCTTGGTTGACATGATGAACTCAGACAGTCTGTCACCCTGTTCGTTCCATTCTAGGCCATGGGTCCCGATGTGGAGTTCATCGGTTGATCTTCTTGGTCCTATCTTGGCATTAAAATTACCGACAATGATCTTGTAGAAGTTCTTCTTTATAGAACTTCTCCAGCTCCATGTAGAAATTCTCAATTTCTCTTTCACCATAATTGGATGTTGGTGCATAGACAACAAAGATAGAAACTGCCAGCAGTGAGCCACATCTATGGAAGTGTAATCTTCCGATTCGGGTTGTTAGGCATTCGAATGAATCAATGCTCATGGCTAAGTTCGAGTTGACAAGGATACCAACACCATCGATGTCTTTTTTGTCACATGTTCCAAGGAACAGTTCTTCTCCAGTGTCGAAAACGGTGTGATGTGATTGATGTCTTCTCGTTTCGGTCAGACCAATGATGTCATACTTGATCTTTCACGCTTGTACCATCAAGTCCTCGATGGATGCATCAGATGCCAGCGTACATGCATTAAAAGTACAGACAATCATTTTTGTCTTTCTTCGTTTTGGCAGCCTATTTCTGCATTGGGATTTTATCAGCCTCTCCTTCCACATCCTTCTCGACTCTGCCTTATTCAGGGTCAGGGGAATGAGATCCATTTTTTTTTTTTTACTGGATTTGGCATATCCAATATCAAATAGACCACGGATAGCTTGCCAGGCTCTGCCATGTGGGTGGGATATTTAAGATACCCTGAAAAATTAAATGAATGCAAATAAAAAGTCGTGCAGCCATGCGGTCGTGTGCTCCCGGGAGCTTGGTGTGATAATCTCTGGATCCTGGCCATTGTTGGGGTTACACGGCAGTTGGTGGGTGTAACTGTCTAGCTACTGGCAGGTCCAGTCCCAAACCGTGCAGGCTTGGAGATCTCAGCCCCGGGTCCCACACACCTTGGTTCCTCTGCCAGTTCTGGCAGTTCTGGGGAACATAAAGTAACAAAATAGAAGATTAACATCTAAGAATAGCTGAGATTAAAACCAGGAGGCTTACTCCATGGCTTGGAGGCCAACCACACATGCTAGGGGAAAAGGCAGCTCAGATAGAGAAGGGAACACCAAATAAAGGGTGTTGAGAGGATTCTCTCAGGATGGGAGAAGCATGCTTATTAGTAGACCATAGACTGAACATGATTGCCACTCATTGCCTCTTTTGCAAACCACAACACCCCAAAGGAGAGAGAGAACAAAAGGGAATGCCCTGCCACAGAAGCAGGGTGGGACGGGGTATATGGGGGGTGGGAGGGATACTGGGACACATGATGGTGGAAAATGGGCACTGGTGGAGGGATGTGTATTTGATCATTGTAGAATTGAAATCCAAGCACACAAATTTGTAAATGAGGTGTTTCACTAATAAAAATTAAAAAAAAAACAGTGATGCATTATAAAACAATGTTTTTTGCCAGTGACACTGGACTCTAGTAGAGGGTGTGATGAAGAAAGTATTTTGTATGAAACTACAAAAATAATGGGTTTGTTAAACATGGTTCTTAAAATGTTTATAAAAAGAAGATGTTGGCAGGTCGGAGCAATATGACAGTTGGTAGGGTGTTTGCCTTGCATGCCAGCGACCCAGGTTCAGTCCCCAGCATCCCATATGGCATCCATATGGTCCCCCAAGAACTTCTAAGAGTAATTCCTGAGCACAGAGCCAGGAATAATCCCTGAGAATTGCTGGGTGTGACCCCCAAAAACAAAAATATATATATATGCAATAAATGGGTTATTTGCATCCACAAAGTATAAGTAACAAAATAATTAACTCTAAGAAAAAAAATAGCCAGAATGATAGCATAGAGGTTAGGAACACTTGCCATGCATGCTGTGACACAGAGCCCTGCCAGGAGTTACCCATCCCAGTAGACAGAGTCTGAAATAAACTGTGAGCATTGCTGGGTGTGAAAATACAAAAAAAAAAATCACACAGGGAAGGAACAAAAGAATCAACAGTGCACACTGCATAAGTGTAGATAAGTACTACAGAATTTATCTATTATTGAAAGTTACATAACCATGATACATACGCAGGCACTATGGACTTTACCAAAACTGCACTGTTGCTGTGCAAAGAAGGAAAGATAAAATTGTGGGGTGTTGTCTTATATACCTCTATGTGAGTATGTCTGCATAAGTAAAGGTAAAGGTAAAGGCCCTCCCGTTGATTGTCGATTTGCTCGAGCGGGCCCAGTAACGTCTCCATTGGAGACTTTGTTGTTACTGTGTCTGGCATATTGAATACTCTCGGTAGCTTGCCGGGCTCTCCGAGAGGGGCTGAGGAATCGAACTCGGGTCGGTCATGTTGGCCGCTTGTAAGGCGAACGCCCTACCCGCTGTGCTATCGCTCCAGCTCAAGTATTTGTTATAGCAAAAAAAAATTGTGTGAGAATATATCATTAATTTTAGGCCCCAAACTATTCTGAAGTCTTCCTTCAGAAGACAATGAGGAATACAGTGACAACTTGCTTTTCCTCAGAGTGTCCAGTTTTTAGGGATTTCCAGAATTGTGGAAGTTGTGATCTGAACTAGTACATCAGCCTTGGGTCTACATTTTGAGGACAATATACGAGATTGAGGAAATAGAGTAACCCAATTATTGCTTGTGTCCTCAATCACTACTGCTCTGCTCTGACAATTACCTATGACAATGGTGAGGTAACACACATGAAGATTCTGAGCATACTTCTTAGTGCCCCTGAATGCTGTGACAGGGTAATATGGGTGACAAAATTCATATTTGTTGTATCTGGTAAACTGAGAGCCAATTCAAACCTATAACCACTGCCATTCTCATTTGTAAGACAACATTGATCTGAATGGATCTGGAGTATTGATTTGTGAGACAACATTGATTTGATTTCTAAGTCTTTGATCTGAATGGAACAAACTAACTCTTCTGCCATTCTGATGCAGCACCAGAGGAATTAAACTTCCTTCATAAAGTCAGTCTGCAGGGTCTAAGTCTGAAAAATACAAGTAGTTGCATGACTACCATAGTTTATAAAAGGAAGAAAATATATACAGTCGATTTTAGTAGACGTGCAAGAAATGAGGCATGGGGATGGGTGTGTAACTCAGTGGTAGGGCGCATGGTCCACAAGTATCAGGCCCTGAATTCAATTGCCCAAGGAAAGATAGTAAGCCATGAACAGGTGGGCTAGCACTGATGATGCTGGGTGGGGAACCACAAGGGTCAGAAAGCACATCAATCAACGTGCCTCCACCCTGACGCAGCTCATCATAGCATGAGGAACTGAGAAACCCCAAGATCAGTAGCAGCACTGACTGAGATCAGAAAAGCATCAGGGAATGAGGAAGTCAGACAGGAAATTTAGAGGGAGGTGGTAGTGATGTGATCTGTAGCTAGTAGGGCGAATTCATGAGATGTGTCCGGTACATGGATATGAGCCACCAATCTATGCTAAAAATAATGCCCTGAAAATAGCCAAATCCTGAGGAAGCCAAGAACTGCCATCCCTAATGCCCTCCAGCAACTCTCAGAACCTTTCAGAGCAGCCACGCCTTCCCCCAGAGAGACAGTAATCTGTTTTTTTCTTTAATTTTTATTAGTGAAACATCATGAGGTACAGTTGTAGACTTACAAATTTTTGTGCTTGGGTTTCAGTTATACAATGATCGAGTCTCCATGCCTCCACCAGTGCCCATTCTCTACCACCACTGATCCCAGTATCACTCCCACCCCCCATCCCATTCCCGTCCCACCCTGCCACTTTGTTCTCTCTCTCTCTCTCTCTCTCTCTCTCTCTCTCTCTCCTTTTGGGTACTGTGGTTTGCAAAAGAGGCATTGAGTGGCAATCATGTTCGGTCTATAGTCTACTTTCAGCATGCATCTCCCACCCTGGGAGGATCCTCCCAACACCCTTTATTTGGTGCTCCCTTCTCTATTTGAGCTGCCTTTTCCCTGAGCACGTGTGACTGGCCTCCAAATCATGGAGTAAACCTCCTGGTACTTATATCGGCTATTCTTGGGTGTTAGTGAGAGACGGTAATCTGGAAAGTAAAGATATTATGCTAAGCAGAGAAGTGGAGATGAGGTGAGGAGGTAAGCTGTCAGCTTTGCTTGTGCTACTGCATCAACCCAGATAAAGGGGATAAGCCTTACTGCTTGCCCCTACTGCTCACCCACCTATCCTGGGAATCTCTAAAGTGGCAGAGAACCCCAGTGTCTCTATAGCAAAATCTGCTTGTGTGGTCTCCTGCCATGTCCCTTATGGAGTCTCTAATACCTGTACTAAACAGGAGCAGAAATAAACAGAGTTTACTGATCAGTTTGCTTCCAAATCTGTTCTCATATTTGGTATATAGAGAAACAAAGCAAGGGAATAGAAAAAAAATTCAAGATAACAGACCCTTTGGATACTTCAACTAAGTTTACCAAACAGTGGGGTGAGATGTGGAGAGAAGAGAAGGCTGACTTGAAGTGACAATATCACAATATGGAAAGTATCATGCTAAGCGAAATGAGTCAGAAAGAGAGGGATAGACATAGAAAAATTGCATTCATCTGGGGGATATAAAGCAACAAAATATGAGATCAATACCTAAGAATAGCTGAGATCAACACCAGGAGGATTACTCCATAGCTTAGAGGCCAGCCGGATATTCTAGGGGAAAGGGCAGTTCAGATAGAGAAGGGAACACCAAATGAAAGGTGTTTGGAGGATCCTCCCAGGAGGGGAAATGCATGTTGAAAGTAGACTATGGACTGAACATGATTGCCACTCAATGCCTCTTTTGCAGACCACAACACCCAAAAGGAGAGAGAGAACAAAGGGGAATGCCCTGCCACAGAGGCAGGGTGGGAGGGGGGGTGGGGGGAAATGGGCACAGGTGGAGGGATGGGTATTTGATCATTGTATGACCGAAACTCAGGCACAAAGATTTGTAAATCTACAACTGTACCTCATGGTGCTTCACTAATAAAAAAAAAAAGTAACATAATTAATCTGTGCAACATCCACTCTACTAATCCAATAACAAATGAGGCTTATAGCTATTGATAACCCAATTGGGATCTCATTAGACATTGTTCTTATATTAAATTCTTAATATCAGATTTATAAAAATTATCTATGTGACAGGACATTGAATATTTATGACGGTACTCTTGCTGCCTACTATAGAGGGAGATGGGCTATAGTTAGCCAGTGAGAAGCATGCAAGTCTCTCTTGTCATAGGCTTTATATATGGTCTACAGGCATAATATTTTCAAGTGGTATTCTAATACTATATGTCATTTGCTTTCTGATAACACTTTTATTGATTTGTACATAAAATACTATTTTTGAATCCCAGGAATATCACTAGATAATTTTATATGATAATTTTAATTAGTTATATATTGTTAAATTCAAATGTTAATAATTTTTGATATCAAGGAAATAATTCCTTTTAAAATGAGCTTGGAACCTCTCCTCTCTCTTCTATTATTTATAAGCTTTTAAGAAGAATAGGCAATAACTATTTTACTGATGGGTAGAACTTAGCATGGAAACCATTTGATCTTGGAGTTCTTTGTTGAGAGATATTGATTTTAGACTCAATTTCTTATAATTTACTTGTTAAATTTGTTTTTTAATTTAATTTAATTGTTTTTAATTTCATCACTATTTCATTTTGGTAGGTTGTATTGTTATGGTAGAAGTGGGGTGCCAGGCAATCTGGGAAAGAACCAGTGGGGAAAATGTGGGACAGTAGTAGCACAAAAAAAAGCTGAAGACCTGCATTTTCTACAAGAGTCATCATGAAACCAGTGACTGCAGAAGTGTATCTACTTAGGTTATAAGGTGAAGGAACTAAAATATCAAATCATCTGGGGGGTCGTGTCACACATGGTTTCAATAAGAAGCCACTCAGAAAACTAGTGAAAATTCACTATATCAGCATGGTCCTAGGAAGTTTTCCATTTTCGATTATCCAATTAATAGATACGTCATTGTTCACTGGAGTTTCTAATAGTTCTTTGTATTTTGGCATTATTCTTTTTACTTTGTATATTATTTAATTTAATATGATTTATTTAGGTGAAATTTATCTTCCCTTTTTTGTGTAAAATTATGTTGTAAAACACCCGTGAATGTGATATTTTGTGAAATATTGGTGATATTTTAACACCAATATTCATAGTTTGTCTAGTTTCAGATAAATAATTTTAACCATATGTACCTCCTTTGTGTTTATTATTATATGTCCTTATATAAACTTCATATCATATTTGTTAATATAAGCCAAATGTTTGTAATAGTTATTTCATTTCCAATGATCTCTTTATAAAATTATAGAAAACATTATGTTCTACTGTGAGAAATGAAGTGCAAAATGGAAGAATAACAAAAAGTTTTAGGCAGATACCAAGGTATTGTATTTGTACTTAATAATGTTAAACTGGGAAGCGTTCAGAATGAGAGAAGGAACACATGGAGGGTGCGGGATCCCGGAGGAAAAGAAAAAAGAAAAAACAGGTTCCAAAAAGAGCCGAGAGCACCGGCAAGTTCCAGATGGAGTAGGCGCCGCATCCCGCCTCCCCCAGATGGAACCCTGGTGACCAGAAGCCTCTACAAACACAGCTCGAGTACACACAGCTTACGCGGCCGCGCGGGCTGGAGCGATAGCACAGCGGGTAGGGCATTTGCCTTGCACGCAGCCAACATGGCCGACCCGAGATCGATTCCTCCGCCCCTCTCGGAGAGCCCGGTAAGCTACCGAGAGTATTCGATATGCCAGACACAGTAGCAACAAAGTCTCCAATGGAGACGTTACTGGGCCCGCTCGAGGAAATCGATGATCAACGGGAGGGCCTTTACCTTTACCTTTACCTTTACGCGGCCGCGCGACATCTCTCTATATACAAAGTGATCAATGAGAAGTAAACCACCCAATCTTTCTCCCTGAAAATCAGAGTTAAGTTTGGAGCATGGCCACAGCCCCAGAAACACAAGGACTTAATGCAGAAACCAGCAGCTTAGAGCAGAAAAGTGAACGGACGATGAGTTAACCCAGGCCATCATTTCTGCCCAGAGGGGAAAGGGTGTTGCCCCATTCGCCCTCTCTTCTCTGGAAAGAAGGATGGCGGCCGCATGGGAGCCTTGTGGACAGCAGGTATGAGCCGGGGGTGTGGGGGGCGACTAAAACTTCACGAGAAGGGGGGCATTCCGGTCCGTCCTTCACGCCCTACCAAGGTCACCAGTTGCCCCCCACGAGCGGCTCCCCAGCACGGCCACAGTCCCAGAAGCACAAGGACTTAATGCAGAACCCGGCAGCTTGGAGCAGAAAAGTGAAAGGACTATGCGTTAATCCAGGCCATCAAGTCTGCCGGAGGGGAAAGGGTGTTGCCCCATTCGCCCTCTCTTCTCTGGAAAGAAGGATGGCGGCCGCATGGGAGCCATGTGGACAGCAGGTATGAGCCGGGGGTGTGGGGGCGACTAAAACCTCATGGGAAGGGGGGCGTTCCGGTCCGCCCTTCACGCCCTACCGAGGTCACCAGTTGCCCCCCACGAGCGGCTCTCCAGCACGGCCACAGCCCCAGAAGCACAAGGGCTTAATGCAGAACCCAGCAGCTTGGAGCAGAAAAGTGAAAGGACTATGCGTTAATCCAGGCAATCATTTCTGCCCAGAGGGGAAAGGGTGTTGCTCCCTTCCGCCCTCCTCCCTCTGGAAAGAAAGATGGTGGCCACATGGGAGCCTTGTGGACAGCAGGTATGAGCCGGGGGTGTGGGGGCGACTAAAACCTCATGGGAAGAGGGGCGTTCTGGTCCGTCCTTCACGCCCTACCGAGGTCACCAGTTGCCCCCCACGAGCGGCTCCCCAGCACAGCCACAGTCCCAGAAGCACAAGGACTTAATGCAGAACCCGGCAGCTTGGAGCAGAAAAGTGAAAGGACTATGCGTTAATCCAGGCCATCAAGTCTGCCGGAGGGGAAAGGGTGTTGCCCCATTCGCCTTCTCTTCTCTGGAAAGAAGGATGGCGGCCGCATGGGAGCCTTGTGGACAGCAGGTATGAGCCGGGGGTGTGGGGGCGACTAAAACCTCATGGGAAGGGGGGCGTTCTGGTCCGTCCTTCACGCCCTACCGAGGTCACCAGTTGCCCCCCACGAGCGGCTCTCCAGCACGGCCACAGCCCCAGAAGCACAAGGGCTTAATGCAGAACCCAGCAGCTTGGAGCAGAAAAGTGAAAGGACTATGCGTTAATCCAGGCAATCATTTCTGCCCAGAGGGGAAAGGGTGTTGCTCCCTTCCGCCCTCCTCCCTCTGGAAAGAAAGATGGCGGCCACATGGGAGCCTTGTGGACAGCAGGTATGAGCCGGGGGTGTGGGGGCGACTAAAACCTCATGGGAAGGGGGGCGTTCCAGTCCGTCCTTCACGCCCTACCGAGGTCACCAGTCACCCCTCACGAGCGGCTCTCCAGCACGGCCACGGCCCCAGAAGCACAAGGACTTAATGCAGAACCCAGCAGCTTGGAGCAGAAAAGTGAAAGGACTATGCGTTGATCCAGGCCATCAAGTCTGCCGGAGGGGAAAGGGTGTTGCCCCATTCGCCCTCTCCTCTCTGGAAAGAAAGATGGTAGCCACATGGGAGCCTTGTGGACAGCAGGTATGAGCCGGGAGTGTGGGGGCGACTAAAACCTCATGGGAAGGGGGGCGTTCCGGTCCGTCCTTCACGCCCTACCGAGGTCACCAGTTGCCCCCCACGAGCGGCTCTCCAGCACGGCCACAGCCCCAGAAGCACAAGGACTTAATGCAGAACCCAGCAGCTTGGAGCAGAAAAGTGAAAGGACTATGCGTTAATCCAGGCCATCATGTCTGCCCGGAGGGGAAAGGGTGTTGGTCCCTTCCACCCTCCTCCCTCTGGAAAGAAAGATGGCGGCCACATGGGGGCCTTGTGGACAGCAGGTATGAGCCGGGGGTGTGGGGGTGACTAAAACCTCATGGGAAGGGGGGCGTTCTGGTCCGTCCTTCACGCCCTACCGAGGTCACCAGTTGCCCCCCACGAGCGGCTCTCCAGCACAGCCACGGCCCCAGAAGCACAAGGACTTAATGCAGAACCCAGCAGCTTGGAGCAGAAAAGTGAACGGACTATGCATTGATCCAGGCCATCAAGTCTGCCGGAGGGGAAAGGGTGTTGCCCCATTCGCCCTCTCCTCTCTGGAAAGAAAGATGGCGGCCACATGGGAGCCTTGTGGACAGCAGGTATGAGCCGGGAGTGTGGGGGCGACTAAAACCTCATGGGAAGGGGGGCGTTTCGGTCCGCCCTTCACGCCCTACCGAGGCCACCAGTTGCCCCCACGAGCGGCTCTCCAGCACGGCCACAGCCCCAGAAGCACAATGACCTAATGCAGAACCCAGCAGCTTGGAGCAGAAAAGTGAAAGGACTATGCGTTAATCCAGGCAATCATTTCTGCCCAGAGGGGAAAGGGTGTTGCTCCCTTCCGCCCTCCTCCCTCTGGAAAGAAAGATGGCGGCCACATGGGAGCCTTGTGGACAGCAGGTATGAGCCGGGGGTGTGGGGGCGACTAAAACCTCATGGGAAGGGGGGCGTTCTGGTCCGTCCTTCACGCCCTACCGAGGTCACCAGTCACCCCCCACGAGCGGCTCTCCAGCACAGCCACGGCCCCAGAAGCACAAGGACTTAATGCAGAACCCAGCAGCTTGGAGCAGAAAAGTGAACGGACTATGCATTGATCCAGGCCATCAAGTCTGCCTGAGGGGAAAGGGTGTTGCCCCATTCGCCCTCTCCTCTCTGGAAAGAAAGATGGCGGCCACATGGGAGCCTTGTGGACAGCAGGTATGAGCCGGGAGTGTGGGGGCGACTAAAACCTCATGGGAAGGGGGGCGTTTCGCTCTGCCCTTCACGCCCTACCGAGGCCACCGGTTGCCCCCCGCGAGCGGCTCTCCAGCACGGCCAGGACTCCAGAACACAGAAACCAATTTCTTAACTATCTGACTTTCAGTAGAAATACTTCCAGGGTCAATAGGTAAAAGAGCAGAAATCCAAAACCAACATTTAATTCTTGAACCCAGCCGTAGAAAGCAAATCACTTCACAATGCTTTTTCAGCATGTCTGATTGGGGGGGGGGGTAAACTCTAAATAATAGTGGTGAATCTTTTATTGAAACAATGAATCTAATCAAAGCAGATAGAGTGTTAACTAGAATTCATCTGCCTCACAGGGACGGGGAGGGGTGGGGGGTGGGGTTTTATTGGGGTTCTTCATGGTAAAAAATAAGTATTGGTAAAGGGAAATGTGTTTGATATTTGCATGACTGAGACATAAACCTGAAAGCTTTGTAACCTTTCCCACAGTGATTCAATAAATAAAGAAAAAAAAAATAATGTTAAACTGGGTAATGAGAAAATCACTGTATACCTGTTGATTATGATGTGAAAGTTTTAAAAAAAAATCTCACTTCAGCAAAATAAAAGCTTCGCAATAATGGTCACATCCTAATACATCAAATTTATAAATATGTTAAGTTTCCTTACAAAGATGAATGTAATTATTGGTAAAATTTTTAACACAAAAGAACCCTTATGCTTTTGTTATATTATGTGTACATTATAAAATAAAATTATGCTGAACTAAAAAAAAAAAAAAAGTATGACTTAGGCTACCTACAGGTGGCGCTGTTGAACAATTTGTTGTGACTTAACTACTAAATTAAACATGTATCCTCTCAACACATACATCTTCAATTTAAAAAAAAAAAAAGAAGTGACAATATCGGTGGCAGAGGATCTTCAGCATTTTGATGATGACTGAAGGCTTCATAGTACTCCAAAACTATAAATGTTCACACTCTTGGAACCAGGTTATCTAAACTAGGATCAGGATCACGATCACGATCATCCTGTTGTTCGTCAATTGCCTCGAGCAGGCGCCAGTAACATCTCCATCTGCTAGCCCTGAGACTTTAAAAAGTGCCATTTCAAGGCTCTTTCAGGGTTAGGAGAATGAGACCCATCATTGTTACTGGTATTTGGCATATTGGGTACTCCATGGGGAGTTTGCCAGACTCTGCGGTGTGGGCAGATTACATTCGGTAACCTGCGTGACATCTTATTATTATCTAAACTACAATAAAAATTTATTCCTTTTTAAAAGGAAAATATTTCCAAGAGAATGGAATAGATGCAATTAAAAAATATGCATTAAAGCAAATGTCAAGGAACCTGTTTCCTTTCCCAAGTAGGAAAACATTCATTAGGAAGGAGGATTCAGAGCTCAGGAAAACCCGAGTCCCTGGGCATCAGGAGCATATTGAGGGAATGGACCAGGAAACAGGAAAAAAAAAGTGACAAACAGGGACCAGAGCCATGCGTGGGCTTCAGTGCAAGGCCTCAGAAAGGAGTTGCTGCCTCTTGAGACCACTTACCTCTTGAGACCTTGAACAGGTGGTAATTTCATTCTTTCTGTCTGTTTTGGTTTCTTTTTTCTTCCTAAGTAGGATTGAGGAAACATGGGTTGTAGTGAGACTGAGAGTGGGTGGGCATGACAGGAAATGCCCTCCCCCCATGTCACTCCCAAAGTTCAGATCTAATTTATCAAACCAGGTGTGTGGTCATCTTACTCCCATCTCTCAGCCTGAAACCCGCCCCCCCCCCCCCCACACACACACAAAGGGAAGCCTAGGTCCCCTAGCATCACCCCAGGATCCACCCCACATGGCATGATTTTAAAATCCCTAAATCCCCAAACTTCATCTGTAACCTACTTTAGAGGTACTAGTCAACCCAGCCTCATATTTATTTACTTCTCCATAACTCACAGTAACAACACAAACACAAACACAGTATAACTGTAGAGGCCAAAACATTCAACAACACACAGGAAAAAACTACAAAACACAAAGCAGGGTGGGAGGGGGGATGAGGGTGGGAGGGATACTGGGATCAGTGGTGGTGGAAAATGGTAACTGGTGGAGGGATGGGTACTTGATCTTTGTATAATTGAAACCCAAGCCCCCAAATTTGTAAGTCTACAACTGTACCTCATGGTGTTTCACTAATAAAAATTTATAAAAAAATGTTGCCATGTTAAAGAAAAAACACACAAACATGACTTTGGAAATAATAATGTTTATATACTGAAAACCTTTTGAAAAAGAAAACAGAGTTTCGTTATTGAACAAGATTGTCTAGAAATCTAAACAGTTCTGCGAATATTGTTACCAACCAGTGTAGAGTTCTTTAAACTAGCTAAGAGGTGTGTGGGGAGGAAGTGACTTTTGTTACCACTGAACTATACCTGTGCGTGTGTGTGGTGGTGGTGGTGGGAGGTTGCTTTTTAACAAATAATCAACAGTGTCTATAATAAGAGGCTCACTGCAGTATCAATGTAAGGAATAAAATAAGAGTATGAATTCAGAAGAAAAAAAAAGAAACAATGAGCAGTATATGTACATATCACGCCAAAAAATGAGTCCATGATTCATCTGACAAGTTGTTAATATTCAAGATACGTAAAACACTGGCAGAATTTAACAAGAATAAAACAAACAACCTCATCAAAATTAATATATTGTGGGAAGAGATGAAGAAACGATTTTCAAAGAAGAAAAACAAAAGATAAACAAAAAAGGATATGAAGAATTGCCCTCCGTCACTTCTATCAGGAAAACGCAAATAAAAACAACGATGAGGCAAGAAAACAACGTTTTGTGCCAGTGACACTAGCACAATCACAAATAACAAAATCAACCAGTGTTCGTGAAGATATGGGGACAACAAGACCCTCATTGACTGTTGGGGGGAATGTCAACTGGCCTAGCCGTTTTGGAAAACTATACGGACACTTCTAAACAAAACAGAAACTGGGGCAATGGTTGCAGTCAATGGACTCTGGTGGAGGGTGTAGTGCAGAAAGTTTTATGTATGAAAGTGTTAAAATAATGGTTTTGTTAATCATGGTGCTTAAAACACTTATAAAAGAAGATATTGGTGGGCCAGAGCAATAGGACATGGGTACTGTGTTTGCCTTTCCTGCAGCTGACCCAAGTTCAATCCCTGGCATCCCATATGATGCCCCAAGATCTGCTAGGAGTAATTCCTGATCACAGAGCCATGAGTAAATCATGAACATCACTGGGGGTGACCCAAAAAGCAAATATCTATGTATATATATATATATATAAATGTATAAAATTTAAGCAATAAATGGGTGATTTGCATCTGCATAGTATAAGTAAAAAATAATTAACTCTAAGAAAAACAAAATAGCCAGAGTGGTATCATAGAGGTTAGGAAAACTTGCCATGCATGCTGCAGACACAGAGTCCTGCCAGGAGTTACGCATCCCAGTAAACAGAGCCAGACATAAGCTGTGAGCATTGCTGGGTGTGACAGTTCAAAAAAAATCACACAACGAAGGGAACAAAAGAATCAACAGTGCACACTGCATAAGCATAGATGAGTACTACAGGAGTTATCCATCAGTGGTAGTTACATAGCTATGATATATACGCAGGCAATATGGACTTTACCAAAACTGCACTGTTGCTGTGCAAAGAAGTAAAGATAAAATTGTGGGGTCTTGTCTTATATATGTGTGAGTATGCCTGCATAAGAATTAATGTAGCAAAACATTTTCTGTGAGAACAAATTATTAATTTACGGCCCAAACTATTCTGAAGTCTGCATTCATAAGGCAGTGAGCAATGCAGTATCAACATGCTGTTCCCCAGAGTGCCCAATTCTTAGGCATTTCCAGAATTGTGGAGGTTGTGATCTGAACAAGTATATCAACCTTGGGACTACATATTGAGGACAACATAAGAGATCGAGGAAATACAGAAACCCAACTATGGCTAACTCCTAACTCCTCTCTATAAGTTGGAGGATATACTGGGGGAAACTGAACATACATAGGCCTGTGGCAGTATTTTCTGCTCTTGAATCTCCATCCAGTATTCACTGTGCTGCCAGTCCTGGAATGCCTTGAGGTCCTGTGGACAGAGGGCCAACTATGCCTTTCTAGGACTCTGACTATCTTAGAGAATCAGAGCAACTGGTCATCATGACTGGACACAAGCAGCAAGAACAAAGATAGAAGCCCAGAGTCCTCATTTAAAGTCCAGACAGTGTTGATGCCCTAGACTTCCACATTGCACTAAAACAGACCCAAAATGAGAATCTGAGGCACCTTTCATGGTTCCTCCACACATCCTCATTTCCTCAGTCATTGTGGGCCCCAGGACACAAACAATTTATTTCCCTCCCTCTTTTTTTTTTCTTGCTGGTCTTCCACAAGCCATAATGGAGGCAACACAAGCAAGAAAAAACACATCATGGTCATTCTGGAACCCCTCTTAATCCCACTCAAAATGGTCTTTCTGTTGATTTTCCGGAGTTACTTAATGAATTGCTAGTGGCAGGAGGAGATGGAGATTCTCTAATTATCCTCAGTTATTGTGTCCCAGCATGTTCCTTGCATGAGGATCCTATTTGGCCTGCCATCAGGATGGACTGATTGAAGAACCCAACTAGAATAAGACAAGAGAAGAGGAGGATGGAGTATCATTACTATAAAGAGATAACAGAGGAAAGAAGAATAGGAGTATTATGACTTGCCCAAATAATTAACTGTAGGAGACACCCAAGGATTAACTTGGGGACTGATATAACGGGAGTGGGGGGAGGGGGTAAAGAGAGTGAACAACATAGAAACTCATATAAAATTGACAACCTTTGGGAAGGAACACTCATTTCTTTGGCTGTAGTTTGCAAGATATGGTCTTTTCAAAATATACTCACCCACTTAGAGAGCACTGTGTGTGTCTAGACTGTGTGAGCAGGAAGCAGGTGCTTGAACTGTAGCACGAATGACCCACAAAACAATGTAGCTTTTGCACCATATTCTAACATAACTTAGCCATCTAAAAAAGTTAAGGCCACGTGGAAACCACGTGGAATTCGACCCATGAATGGAGTGTCAAATGAACATTAAGAACATAGATTTCCCTGATCCAGGGTTGATATAGACAAGCCTGCATGGTGTTCTGGAGCATTAGTCTCTAGTGGAACTCTTCATCTGATTCTGTGCATTTGTTTCAGAGGAAACCTCCCGCTGAGCTACAGACACAAGATTATATGAAGGAACAACTATAATCGTCCAAATCCAGTTCTGCTGCCAATCAGGCCAGTCAAATGTTCCTCAGAGTGGTTGGATAGAGAAAGCACTTCTTTAGGGTTTTGGCTAAAATTTGGGAGTCGGTGGTCTCTAAACCTTGAGATTCAGAGTCTCTCAAGATTACAAAATAAGATCCTATTAGAATGATCCTGCAAGGCAAGCGTTGGAATATCCAGGAAACAATAATCAAAACCTGAGTGGGCAGTAATCGATTTTAGGTTGGTCTTCTAGGTATAATCTTTCACTTTTTAAAAATAAAAAGTTTTCTTGTATTTCTCAGAATGTACTCCGCGTTAACTTTGTTGAATAAATTTTGGAGGACAGATGAGGGAAATACTCTTTATCTTTTCAAAACAACACATACAGAAGTGTTTCCTCTTCAGGGCCTTTTGTGCACATTCATAATTTCATTTGTATGTAATTGAAAAAGCTATGGCATCTCAAGGAAGAGAGGCTAGAGTAGCACAATCAGGTGAGGGATACACGGCCACTATGGGATCTCAGCAAAGGCATGAAGAGGGCCTAGATTAAATCCAGGTTTGTGTCCTCATGCCCGTGGCCCTGAATTCTCCCTGCTCTCCACAGGGTTGTAGGTTGCCTATGCAGTGTATCCGTGTGTGACCAGGACTCAGAGGCAGAGGGTGAGCACTCCCAGCATGAGGGGCCATGAAGAGGCCATTATGAACAGGAAGTGCAGGTAGAAGGAGCAGGAAGTGACATCGCTGCCATGTGCAAGCAAAATAGAACTTGGAACCCTGGTCTAAAGGCACTCATGTTCTAGAAACGGCAGTTTGCTTGTTTCACGTGCTGGTGAAGGAGAGACACAGTGATGTTGTGCTGCTGGTGGCGATCCCCAGGCTGTGGCCTAAAAAGCCAGAAGTGGAACATTGTAAAGAGATTTAGAGAGTGGGTGAGGACCCACCGCAGACCTGTCCAACTTCTACCCCAGAGATCATCAAGGGTAAGGCAGCACAGGCAGGGCAGGATAGTCTGGGACACAGCACGGATGCCCAAGAGGCACTCCCAAACCCCTCCCCACATTTGTGTAAATGTGTGTGTGTGTGTGTGTGTGTGTTCTTGAGTATGTATGTATGAGCGTGTGTCTGCGTACATTTCTGTGGAAAGGGCCACCATGAGAGTAGATTGGGACAGTGTCACACTCAGAGTCAGTCTAAGTGCTGGGTTAGCGAGTATTGGATGGAGTCCTACAGTCAAAATTGATCTTTACTTCAAAGTGTATTTGGTTTGTCCCCTAAGGACCCATGTACTGGTCTGCAGGGGTCTGAGGGCCAGGCAAGAGGACTGAGCAGTCGTGATAACAGTGTATAGTGCTCAGCTTACAGCCTAAAGAGCCCTCAGGGATACACAGTGAACGATACGGCAAGTAGGTAGGACTAATTGCAAGGCCTGCCCAAAATTTGCCCCAGAGGTCATCCAGGGTAACTAATACTGGCCATTCCAGGAGAAAACACTGATGTGAAAGTGCATTCTAGACCCCTGCCCAAGTGTGTGTGTGTGAGAGGTGTGTTAATTTGTGTGTGGAGAGAGTTTGAGGTGTGTGTGGGGGGGACAGATTCATGGGAAGGGGGCTACCCTGAGCATTAGGGCGGGCCAAAGACTCAAGTCAGAGGAAATCCTATTAGTGGGTTGGGGATTATTTGATGGTGCCCTTCAGACAAGACTGATCTTCACTTCAAAGTGTAAATCATGGTCATCCCTGACGGCCCCTTTACAAGTCACTCGGGGTCTTGGGGATAGTCGGGGGGACTGAGCATCAATGATGATAGTTTTAGGGCGTGAATGCTCAAGTTCTGCTGCTCTGTCTCATCAGTGCTACAGAGAGTCAGAAGAAGAGGTGATCACTGAGGACACTCAGTACCTCTCCTTCGATGTTGGAGAGGTGTTGCCTGGCAACGAGGAGATCCGGCAGTGGTGTGGTGTGGTTTGGGTCAAAGAGAGGTGCCCCAAACATGGAGTCCCAGTTGGCGAGGGAGAGCCTTCTCATGAGATAAGAGTATACCCACTGTACAATGCATTGATGGTGCATCGGGCACAAGATTCAGAGGACCTCAAGGAGGACGGTGAGAGACCAGGATGGGTGTGTCTGGGCATATGCACATGAGGCTGAGGGGAGGTTACAACCGAAGGCATCCCTGGATCTGTGTTCCAGTGATCAGTCTCAGGCTTCTGAGCCTGAGTGGGTGGGATGAGACATCCTGTTGTGGACTGTGGGCTTGATGCCCTGCAGGTTTCAGGATGGGATCTGACCTTGGTAAAGCATTTGAAAGAGGGCATGGGGTGATTTACTTTTAGTTGCTCATATCCTGTTCCTTCTCTCCAAGTAGAACCGGCTCTTCTTCCTGCTCCTCTCCCACCAAAGGAATCGGGTGGAAATAGAGCAGCCAGCGGAGGTCCGGAGCCTGTCCCTGATGCGCCACCTGCAGAAATGGATCCAGAGTACTACAGCATCATCAGTGAAGACAGATCCCAGGTCATGGCTGTGCCGCATGTGCAGCCTCACTGGAACACAATTTAGGTCTTGGAAAGGTGGACCCAGTGACACCTTATAGTGAGCCAGCAGCTCTGATCCCCCACTCAGATGGGCTGGGCAGTCTCTGCAGACAAGCATTGTTCTGGCTTATCTATGATCTCATTTTACTGTTAGGTGTAGTTTATGAGTTTTATCATTTATTTTTATATTTCATTAAAGTTTGTTTTTTATTGTGAATGGTATGGTCCCTGGGTATGAGAAGAATACTAGCAATGCTTTGAAATCATCACTCAGTATGTTTGAGGAACATTTCGGGGCCTCTTAGAATCTTCTCTTTGAAGAATTCTTCTCCACCCTCTCTTTCCCAGTCCCTAAAAACAGTAATCTGTCCTGATTCCCTATCTCCTTACCTATTCTTCATACCTCCCACCTTTGGTAACACAGAATGGATAACTGTGGTGTCTCACACAGCTATTAGTTTGAACTGAGAGATTTGGGGGGTTTCCTTTTTTTAAATATACCTCAAAAAAGCCAAATATACCCAAAAATCTAAAAAAATATATCACTTAATCACTTAATCACTTAACTTCCCGTTAGTCGTCGATTTGCTCGAGCGGGCGCCAGTAACGTCTCCATTTGTCCCTGTCGCGTGCTAGTGTAGCCCAATGGCATCTCTTCGCTCCGGGAACATGGAGGGCCTCAAACCGATCGCTCATGATCTTGACAAAGAAGTCTGACCATCTGGTAGGTGGGCGGCCACGCGGTCTCTTGACATCCCGTGGAATCCAATCAGTAACAGCTCTAGTCCAACGGTCGTCTTTAAATCTCATTACGTGACCAGCCCATCTGATTTTCGACACCTTGGCATATGAGACAGCGTCCCTGATCCTTGATCGTCGACGGATGTCAGAACTACGGATTCGTTTTGGGTATATATGTATACCTAAAAAGCTATATATCTATATATCTATATATATATCTAATGGGTTATTTGCATCCACAAAGTATAAGTAACAAAATAATTAACTCTAAGAAAAACAAAATAGCCAGAGTGGTATCATAGAGGGCAGGAACACTTGCCATGCATGCTGCAGACACAGAGCCCTGCCAGGAGTTACCCATCCCAGTAGACAGAACCAGAAATAATCTGTGAGCATTTCTGGGTGTGACAATGCCAAAAAAAAATCACACATGGAAGGGAACAATAGAATCAACAGTGCACACTGCATAAGTGTAGATAAGTACTAGAGAACTTTTTTATTAGTGAAGATTATATAACCATGATATATACATAGGCAATATGGACTTTACCAAAAGTGCAAAACTGCACTATTGCTGTACAAAGAAGGAAAGATAAAATTGTGGGGTGTTGTCTTATATACCTCTATGTGAGTATGTCTGCATAAGTATTTGTCATACCAAAAAAATTGTGTGAGAATATATCATTATTTTTAGGCCCCAAACTATTCTGAAGTCTTCCTTCAGAAGACAATGAGGAATACAGTGACAACTTGCTTTTCCTCAGAGTGTCCAATTCTTAGGGATTTCCAGAATTGTGGGAGTTGTGATCTGAACTAGTACATCAGCCTTGGGTCTACATATTGAAGATATATGTGAGATTGAGGAAATAGAGAAACCCAACTATGGCTTGTGTCCTCAATCACTATTGCTCTGCTCTCTGACAATTACTTATGGCAATGGTGAGGTAACACACATGAAGATTCTGAGCATGCTTCTTAGTGCCCCTGCAGGCTGTGACAGTGTAATATGGTTGATGATCACAATCACGATCATGACCATCCTGTTGTTCGTCGATTGCCTTGAGCAGGCCCCAGTAATGTCTCCTTCGTCCTAGCCCTGAGATTTTTAAAAAAGTGCCAAATTAAAGGCTCTATCAGGGTTAGGAGAATGAGACCCATCATTGTTACTGGTATTTGGCATATTGGGTACACCACAGGGAGTTTGCCAGATTCTGCCGTTTGGGCAGGTTACATTGCCATTTTGTCCAAAGTCAGAATGAGATAATAAGATGTCGTGCGGCCGCATTGCGGGAGCAGGGTTTTATAGTCTCTGGGTCTTGGCCATTGATGGGGTTACACAGCGCCAGGGGGCCAGTTGGTGGGTGTGACCCCTGCCTACTGGAATATGGAGGATCTGGGTGGAGGATGCTCAGCCCCAATGGAGCAGGCTTGGAGATCTCAGCCCCAGGACCTGCATGCCTTTGTACCTCTGCCGGTACTTTCATGCGTGTGGAGAGTGGGCTCAGCATGGTGGTGGCTGGTTCTGGAGGTCTTCAGCTGCTGGAGCCCTGGTTGGGGAGGGGAGGGGAAATTCAACCTGCTCCTCTCCAAGGGGCCCTGGCGCGGACAGCCAGGCACTGGGGCAGGAGACTCTGCTGTTCTCTTTCGGGAGTTGGGTTTTATAGTCTCTGGGTCTTGGCCGTTGATGGGATTACACGGTGCCAGGGAGCCAGTTGGTGGGTGTGACCCCTGCTTACTGGACTATGGAGGATCTGGGTGGAGGATGCTCAGCCCCGATCGAGCAGGCTTGGACATCTCAGCCCCGGGACCCGCATGCCTTTGTTCCTCTGCTGGTACCTTCATGCTTGTGGAGAGTGGTCTCAGCATGGTGGTGGCTGGTTCTGGAGGTCTTCACCTGCCGGAGCCCTGGTTGGGGCGGGGAGGGAAACTCAACCCGCTCCCCTCCAAGTGGTCCCGGCGAGGACGGCCAGGCGCGGGGGCAGGAGACTCTGTGCTGTTCTCTTCTGGGAGCTGGGTTTTATAGTCTCTGGATCTTGGTCATTGATGGGATTACATGGCGCCAGGGGGTGACCATATGGGTGACAAAATTTGTATTTGTTTTATCTGGTAAACTGAGAGCCAATTAAAACCGATGATCACTGCCATTCTCATTTGTAAGACAACATTGATCTGAATGGATCTGGCACATTGATTTAGAAGACAGTGTTGATTTGATTTGTAAGTCTTTGATCTGAATGGAACAAACTAACTCTTCTGCCATTCTGATGCAGCACAAGAAGAATTAAACTTCCTTCATAAAGTCAGTCCGCAGGGTCTAAGTCTGAAAAATACAAGTAGTAGCATGACTACATAGTTTATAAAAGGAGGAAAATATATATAGTCTATTTTAGTAGATGTGCAACAAATGAGGCATGGGGATGGGTGTGTAACTCAGTGGTAGGGCGCATGCTCCACAACTATCAGGCCCTGAATTCAGTTGCCCAAGGAAAGATAGAAAGCCATGAACACGTGGGCTAGCACTGATGTGGCTGGGTGGGGAATCACAAGGGTCAGAATACACATCAATCAATGTGCCTCCACGCTGACGCAGCTTATCATAGCACGAGCAACGGAGAAACCCCATGGTCAGCAGCAGCACTGACCCTATGTTGAGCACTACCTTGGCACTGGCAAACTGCAGTAAAAAGACAATGTCCTGCCTCCGTGGACCTTAGATTCTTTTGGGGAAATATCATTCACAAGAATAGCCAGGTATACCAAGAGGCAAGAAAAGCATAAGGCAATGAGGAAATCAAACAGGAAATTTAGAGGAAGGTAGTATTGATGCGGTCTGTAGCTAGTAGGACGAATTCATGGGATGTGTCCTGTACATGGATATGTGCCACCAATCTATGCTAATAATATGCTCCCAAAATAGCCAAATCCTGAGGGACCTGAGAACTCCAATCCCTAAGGGCCTCCACCACCTCTCAGAACCTTTCAGAGCAGCCATGCCTTCCCCCAGGGAGACAGTAATCTTTTTTTTTTAATTTTTATTAGTGAAACACCATGAGGTACAGTTGTAGACTTACAAATTTTTGTGCTTGGTTTCAGTTGCACACTGATCGAGTACCCATCTCTACACCAGTGCCCATTCTCCACCACCACTGATCCCAGTATCACTCCCACCCCCCATCCCATCCTCATCCCACACTGCCTCTGTGGCAGGGCATTCCCTTTTGTTCTCTCTCTTTCTCCTTTTGGGTGCTGTGGTTTGCAAAAGAGGCATTGGGTGGCAATCATGTTCAATCTATAGTATACTTTCATCATGCATCTCCCATCCTAGGAAGATCCTCCCAACACCCTTTATTTGGTGCTCCCTTCTCTATTTGAGCTGCCTTTTCCCTGAGCACGTGTGACTGGCCTCCAAATAATGGAGTAAACCTCCTGGTACTTATCTCAGCTATTCTTAGGTGTTAGTGAGAGATGGTAATCTGGAAAATAAAGATGTTATGCTAAGCAGAGAAGTGGAGATGAGGTGAGGAGGTAAGCTGTCAGCTTTGCTTGTGCTACTGCATCAACCCAGATAAAGGGGATAAGCCTTACTGCTTGCTCCTACTCCTCACCCACCTATCCTGGGAATCTCTAAAGTAGCAGAGAACCTCAGCGTCTCTATAGCAAAATCTGCTCTTGTGGTCTCCTGCCATGTCCCTTATGGAGTCTCTAATACCTGTACTGCTGATACTAAACAGGAGCAGAAATAAGCAGAGTTTACTGATCAGTTTGCTTCCAAATCTGTTCTCATATTTGGTATATAGAGAAACAAAGCAAGGAAATAGACAAAATTCAAGATAACAAACCCTTTGGATACTTCAACTAAGGTTACCATACAGTGTGGTGAGATGTGGAGAGAAGAGGAGGCTGACTAGAAGTGACAATATCAGTGGCAGAGGATCTTCAGCATTTTGATGATGACTGAAGGCTTCATAGTACTCCCAAAATATAAATGTTCACACTCTTGGAACCAGGTTATCTAAACTACAATAAAAGTTTATTACTTTTTAAAAGGAAAATATTTCCAAGAAAATGGAATAGATGCAATTTGAAAAAAAATGTGCATTAAAGTAAATCTCAAGGAACCTGCTTCCTTTCCCAAGTAGGAAAACATTCATTAGGAAGGAGGATCCAGAGCTCAGGAAAACCCGAGTCCTTGGGCACCAGGAGCATATTGAGGGAATGGACCAGGAAACAGGAAAAAAAAGACAGCGACAAACAGGGAACATAGCCACATGTGGGCGGCAGTGCAAGGCCTCACACAGGAGTTGCTGCGTCTTGAGTCCACCTACCTCTTGAGGCCTTGAAGAGGTGGTAATTTCATTCTTTCTGTCTGTTCTGGTTTCTTTTTTCTTCCTAAGTAGAAGTGAGGAAACATGGGTTGTAGTGAGACTGAGAGTGGGTGGGCATGACAGGAAGTGCCCTCCCCCCATGCCACTCCCAAAGTTCAGATCTAATTTATCAAACCAGGTGTGTGGTCATCTTACTCCCATCCCCAGCCTGAAACCCGCCCCCCCCACACACAAAGGGAAGTGTAGACCCCCAGCATCACCCTAAGATCCACCCCACATGGCATGATTTTAAAATCCCTAAACCTCCAACCAAACTTCATCTGTAACCTACATTAGAGGTACTAGTCAATCCAGCCTCATATTTATTTACTTCTCCATAACCCATGGTAACACACAAACACAGCCCAACTGCAGGGTCCAAAACATACAACAACACACAGGAAACAACTGCAAATCACGAAGGTCCCAATGGCAAAACAAGGCAGAATCTCACCAGGCTTAGTGAGTGAATTCACTAGTCCTGTGAACCAAACAGTAATAATGAACTCTATTACCGCTCGGATAAGGAATTCAGAATGGAGCTGTTAAGGATGCAGAAGGAACAATGGAACACACTTTTAATAAACTACAAGAGGATATAAGAGCAGAAATGAGGAAAATGAAAATGAAAATACAAGCAGAAAGGAGAGTGGGTGGGCATTAGGGTTATGGTTTATGCTGCTCAACTCTGCACCATTTCCTTGCCTGAAATCCATTGCCAATAGAAGATTTAGAAAAGTCAAACGCCCCAACCTCAAAGCATTGACAAATACTTTGAATTCTGCAGCTCCAGAGATAGCTTTTGACCCTGTGGACCTTCTTCCTGGGAAGCCCATTTGTTTTCCCTTGATGTTTCCTAAGCAAGGAAATTCTTGCCCTTCGACAGATATTTGGAAAGGGACACCAAAATCTATGAGACTGCACCGGGGGCTCATTTGTAAGTTTGCTTTCAAGCATCGCATGTTTTTCTGATAACAGGACTTGAATGCCACCCATATCAGTAGCAAAACATTGGTGTGATACAACAGGGCTGAGTGACTTCATGTCTTCATTCCAGAGAACAGAGGTGATGTCCTGAGTCCCCACAGGATATCAGGGAAGGAATACAGATGGAAAATAGTCTCTCAGCCAAGAGAGAGAAAGAGAGAGAGAGAGAGAGAGAAGAGAGAGAGAGAAGAGGGGGAGAGAGAGAGGGAGAAAGAGGGAGAAAGAGAGAGAAGCACCTGCCATAGAAGCAGGCAGGGGGCAGGGGGTGGGAGGTGACGGGAGTGAAACTGGGGAGACTGGTGTGGGAAATGTACACTGGTGGATTGGTGGATGTTGGAACACTGTATGACTGCAATCCAATCATGAACAGCTTTTTACGGACCTGTCTCACAGTGATTCAATAAAAAAAAAGGAAAGGAAAGGAAAGGAAAGGAAAGGAAAGAAAGGCTCCACAAGAAGAAAACATCCAACCCCATTAAAAAATTTCATTTCATTTCATTTCATCATCCTGTTAATCGTCGATTGCCTCGAGCAGGCCCCAGTAACGTCTCTTTCATCCTAGCCCTGAGATTATATTCACGGCTCTTTAGGAGAATGAGACCCATCATTGTTACTGGTATTTGGCATATTTGGTACGCCACGGGGAGTTTGCCAGACTCTGCCCTGTGGGCAGGCTACATTCGATAGCCTGCAAGTTTGTCCAAAGTAGGAATGAGACAATAAGATGTCATAAAGAAAAGTTCTGATAAAAGTTCCGGGATCTGGATTTTATAGTCTCTGAGTCTTGGCCGCTGATGGGATTACACGGCGCCAGGGGGCCAGGTGGTGGGTGTGACCCCCGCCTACTGGAATTTGGAGGATCTGGGTGGAAGATGCTCGACTCCAATTCGAGTAGGCTTGGAGGTCTCGGCCCCGGAACCCGCGTGGCTTTGTCCCTCTGCCAGTACCTTCATGTGTGCGGAGAGTGGTCTCAGCATGGTGGTGGCTGGTCCTGGAGGTCTTCGGCTGCCGGAGCCCCGGTCGGGGCGGGGAGGAAAGCTCGACCCGCTCCCCTCCAAGGGGTCCCAGCGAGGGACACCCAGGCGCGGGGGCAAAGACTCATTAAAAAATGGGGCCATTAAATTAACAGAAACTTTCTCAAAGAAGAAATATGAAAGGCAAAAATACACATGAGAAAATGCTCTACATCACTAATCATCAGGGAGATGCAGATCAAAAAAACTATTAGATATCATGTCACACCATAGAGACTGTTCCACATCCAAAAGAAGAAAAGCAACCAGTGTTGGCATGGATGTGGCGAGAAAGGGACCCTCCTTCACTGCTGGTGGGAATGCCGACTGGTTCAGACCTTTTGGAAAACAGTATGAATGCTACTCAAAAAATTAGATATTGAGGGACTGGAGAGATAGCACAGCGGGTAGGGCGTTTGCCTTGTATGCGGCCTACATGAGTTCGATTGCCAATATCCCATATGGTCCCCTGAGCACCGCCAGGAGTGACTACTGAGTGCAGAGCCAGGAGTAACCCCTTTTCATCGCCAGGTGTGACCCCCAAAAAAGCAAAAAAAATTAGAAATTGAGCTCCCATTTGACCCAGCAATACCACTCCTAGGAATATATTCCAGAAAAGGCAAAAAACTATTGTCAAAGTGCCATCTGCACTTGATTGTTAATTGCAGCACTTTTTACAATAGGCAGAATCTGGAAAAAACCTGAGTGCCCGAGAACAGATGACTGGTTAAAGAAACTTTGGTACATCTACACAATGGTGTACTATGTATCTATTAGAAAAGATGAAGTCATGAAATTTATATACAAGTGGTACTACATGGAAAGTATTATGCTAAGCGAAATGAGTCAGAAAGAGAGGGACAGACATAGAAAGATTGCTCTCATCTGGGGAACGAAAAGTAACAAAATAGGAGATTAACATCCAAGAATAACCGAGGTAAGTACCAGGAGGTTCACTCCATGGCTTGGATGCCAACCGCACATGCTAGGGGAAAAGGCAGCTCAGATAGAGAAGGGAGCACCAAATAAATGGTGTTGGGAGGATCCTCCCAGGATGGGAGTTTCATGCTGAAAGTAGACTATAGACCAAACATGATTGCCACTCAATGCCTCTACTGCAAACCACAGCACCCAAAAGGTGAGAGAGAACAGAGGGGAATGCCCTGTCACAGAGGCAGGGTTGGATGTGGGGATAGGGGGTAGGTCGGATACTGAGATCAGTGGTGGTGGAAAATGGGTACTGGCGGAGGGATGGGTATTTGATCATTGTATAACTGAAACCCAAGCACAAAAATTTGTACGTCTACAACTGTACCTCATGGTGTTTCACTAATAAAAATTTATAAAAAAACTGTTACCATGTTAAAGAAAAAACACACAAACATGACTTTGGAAATAATAATGGTTATATACTGAAAACCTTTTGAAAAAGAAAACAGAGTTGTGTTATTGAACAAGATTTTCTAGAAATCTGAACAGTTCTGAGAATATTGTTACCAATCAGTGTAGAGTTCTTTAAACTAGCTAAGAGGTGTATGGGGAGGAAGTGGCTTTTGCTACCTTTGAAATGTACCTGGGTGTGCGTGTGGTGGTGGTAGAGGGTTGCTTTTATAACAAATAATCAACAGTGTCTGTAATATGAGGGGCACTGTAGTAGGAAAGCATGGAATAAAATAAGAATATGAACTCAGAAGAAAAAAAAAGGAACAATGAGCAGAATAAATACATAAAAACAACGATGAGGTAACAAAACAACATTTTGTGCCAGAGACATTAGCACAGATGACAAATAACAAAATCAACAAGTGTTGGTGAAGATATGGGGAAAACAAGACCCTCATTGACTCTTGGGGGGATGTCAATGGGTCTAGCTGTTTTGGAAAACTCTATCGACACTTCTCAATAAAACAAGAAACTGAGGCAATGGTTGCAGTTAATGGACGCTGGTATAGGGTGTGGTGCAGAAAGTTTTATGTATGAAAATATAAAAATAATGGTTTTGATAATCATGGTGCTTAAAACATTTATAAAAAGAAGATATTGGCAGGCTGGAGCAATAGCACAGTGGGCAGGGTGTTTGCCTTGCATGCGGCTGATCCAGGTTCAGTCCCTGGCATCCCATATGGTTTCCCAAGCACTGTTAAGAGTAATTCCTGATCACAGAGCCAGGAGTAACCCCTGAGCATTGCTGGATGTGACCCCAAAAGCAAATATCTATATCTATCTATCTATCTATCTATCTATCTATCTATCTATATATAGGCAATAAATGAGAGATTTTCATCCACAAAGGCTAAGTAAAAAAATTATTATTTTTTATGTAGGAGTACTGCTATTTATTCAGCCACTGATTAGCTGATTGAATTGTGCATGAACTCCACCTTACTTTTTTTCCCATTTTTTATAATTTTATTTATTGAATCACCATGAAAGCAGTTACAGAGCTTTTGGGTCTGTCTTGGTCATACAATGAAACACCCGTACCTTCACCAGTGCCCATTCTCCACCCCCAACAACCCCAGTATACCCCCATCCACCACCCTCCCCCTACCCGTGGGGCAGATGATTTCCACATTACTCTCTCTCTACTTTGATCACATTCAATATTTTGACATCAGACCCACCATTATTATTTGAGATTTTACCCCAACACTCAGATCTGCTGAAAAGGCAACAGTAGACAATTTGTTTTCTATTGCTGGTTATGAATAACATATGATGTCGCATGGCTGCAGTAGTGGCGGCATGATTTTGAAATTTCAAAATTTTAACACTAAAATCTGGAGGGATTTCTGCCAAAACCTGCTGGGTTCTGAGATTTGCTCCTGAGTCTCTGGGATCATGGCCGTTTAGCAGCTTGATCAGGAGCCAGAAAGGCCATTTGTGGGCGATGACTTGTGGTCTCGTTGGGGTGGGGAGGACAGAACCGGCTCCACCTCCATCCCGTGAGGCCCAACATGTCTTGTCACTGCGGGCCCAAACCTGACTGTCCAATGGCCTCTGGAGGATGACGGCCTCCGAGCCACCAAGGGGGAGCAGGCAGAAGGACAACACCCTTTCCCTCCTAGGGTGGCCCGGTGACAGTAACCTACTGTGTGGTCTGAACACATTTCTGCCAAAAGCCACTGGGTTTCAAGATTTGATAAAAAAATTGTTGAACCTAAGGAAAAAAAATTAGCCAGAGTGGTATCAGAGGGCAGGAACACATGCATGCTGCAGACACAGAGCGCTGCCAGGAGTTACCCATCCCAGTAGACAGACCCAGATATAAGCTGTGAGTATTGCTGGGTGTGAAAATACTAAAAAAAAAAATCGCACAGAAAAGGCAACAATACAATCAACAGTGCACACTGCATAAGTTAGATAAGTACTACAGGGCTTATCTAACAGTGATAGTTACATAGCTATGATGTAACATGTATTATGTATTACACAGGCAATATGGACTTTATCAAAACTGCACTGTTGCTGTGCAAAGAAGGAAAGATAAAATTGTGGAGTCTTGTTTTTTATACCTCTATGTGTGAGTATGTCTGCAGAAGTATTTGTTGTAAAGAAAAAAATTGTGTGAGAACAAATTATTAATTTTAGGCCCCAAACTATTCAGAAGTCTTCCTTTATAAGTCAGTGAGGAATACAGTGCCAAATGTTTTTCCCCAGAGTGCCCAATTCTTTTTTTAAACAAGAACAAATATATATATATACATACATATTTTTGCATTATTGTTTTTAAAATTTTTTCATGATGACATTGAGATTCCACAGTGACATTAGATTACTGGGTTGCCTCTCTATAGAGAAAGTGACAATTCATGAGGTCATGATTTCTTGTCTACAAAGAGAGCCCTGGGGCCAGAGTGGCAGTAGAGCGGGGGTATGGTGCTGGCTTTGCACATGGTTGACCAGGGTTCGATCCTCAACATCCCATACGGTAATTACTCTTGAAAACCGCCAAGTGTAATTCTTTTCTTTTTTTATCTTTATCAGTGAAACACCATGAGGTACAATTGTAGACTTACAAATTTTTGTGCTTGGGTTTCAGTTATACAATGATCGAGTACCCATTCCTACAGCAGTGCCATTCTCCACCATCACTGATCCCAGTATCCCTCCCACCCCCCTTCCCACCCATCTCACCCTGTCTCTGTGGCAGGGCATTCCTTTTTGTTCTCTCTCTCCTTTTGGGTGCTGTGGTTTGCAAAAGAGGCATTGAATTTGCAATCATGTTCAGTTTATAGACTACTTTCAGCATGCATCTTCCATCATGGGAGGATCCAGGTCTTGGCTTCCGACTATCTCAGAGAATCAGAGCAACAGGTCATCATGACTGGATACAAGTAGCAAGATCACAGATAGAAGTCAGGAGTCCTCATTTAAAGCCCAGATAGAGTTAGATGCCCCGGACCTCCACATTGCAGGAAAACAGACACAAAATGAGAATCTGAGGCACCTTTCATGATTCCTCCTTATGTCCTAATTTCCTCAGTCATTCTTGGCCCCAGGACACCAAAAATTTATCCCCCCCCCCTTTTTTTTTCTTTCCAGTCTTCCACTAGACATAACTGAGGCAATACAAGCAGGAAAAAATGCATCATGGAGAGCACAAAAGGGAATGCCCTGCCACAGAGCCAGAGTGGGATGGAGTGGGGGGGATGGAGGGTGGGAGTGATACTGGGATCAGTGGTGGTGGAGAATGGGCACTGGTGTAGTGATGGCTATTCGATCATTGTATAACTGAAACCCAAGCACAAAAATTTTTAAGTCTACAACTGTACCTCATGGTGTTTTACTAATAAAAATTTATAATAAATAAATAAAATATGAAACTTGCAAAAAAAAAAGCATCATGGTCATTCTAGAACCCCCCTCAATCCAACTCAAAATTGGTTTTTTGTTGATTCTTCCAGACTTACTTAATGAATTGCTGAGTGGCAGGAGGGGATGGAGATTCTCTAATTATCCTCATTTATTGTGTCCCAGCATGTTCCTCGAATGAGGATCCTATTTGGCCTGCCATCAGGATGGGCTACTTGAAGAACCCATCTAGAATAAGACTAGAGAAGAGGAGGATGGGGTATCATCACTAGAAAGAGATACAAGAGGAAAGAAGAATAGGAGTATATGACTTGCCCAAATAACTGTGGGAGACACACAAGGATTAACTGAGAAGGGGACGGTTGTTATTGGAGTGGGGGGGGGGGAGAGTGCAAAACATAGAAACTCATACAAAATGAACAACCCCTGGGAAGGAACACTCATTTTTTTGACTGTAATTTGCAAAAGATAGTCTTTTTGAAGTATATCCACCCACTGAGAGAGCACTGTGTGTGTGTCTAAACTGTTTTGAGCAGGTAGCAGGGGCTTAAAAATGATGTAAGAATGACCTACACAACAAGAATGCTTTTTCAATTGATTCTAACATAACTTAGCCATCAGAAAAACTTAAGACCACCTGGGAACCATAGTGGAATTCGACCCTCATAGGGAGTGTGAAAGGAACGTTAAGATCATAGATTTTCCTGTACCCAGGGTAGATACAGTCATGCCTGCATGGTGTAATGCACTGAAGCATTAGTTTCTAGTGGAAGCCTTCATCTGATTTTGTGCATTCGCTTGAGAGGAAATTTCCCGCTTGTCTACAGACACAAGGTTATATGAAGGAACAACTTTAATCGTCCAAATCCAGTTCTGCTGCCATTCAGGCCAGTCCAATGTTCCTCAGAGTGGATGGATAGAGAAAGCACTTCTTTAGGATTGTGGCCGAAACTTGGGAGATGGTGGTCTCAAAACCTTGAGAGCCAGAGTCTCTCACGATTACAAAGTAAGATCCCATCAGAATGATCCTGCAAGGCAAGTGTTGGAATATCCAGGAAACAATAATCAAAAGCTGAGTGGGCATTAATCTTTTGGGGGAAGGTCTTCTAGATATAATCTTGCACTTAAACATCTAAAGTTTTCTTGTATTTAACTGAACAAACCCCACGATAACTGTGTTCAATATGTTTTTGGGACAGATGAGGGAATTACTCTTTATCTTTTCAAAACCACACATGCAGAAAGGTTTTTGCTTCAGGACTTTTTTCATTTGTATGTAATTAAAAAAGCTATGGCAACTGAAGGAAGAGAGGCAGGATTGGCACAAGTAGATGAAAGATACATGGCCTCTGTGGGATCTTATAAAAAGGATGAAGAGGGCCTAGATTAAATCCACGTTTGTGTCCACATGCCTATGGCCCTGAATTCTCCCTGGTATCCACAGGGTTGTAGGTTGGCTATGCAGTGTCTCTGTGTGGGACTAGGACCCAGAGGCAGAACGTGAGCACTCCCAGCACGAAGGGGCCTTGAAGAGGCCATTATGTGCAGGAAGTCCAGGTTGAAGGAGCAGGAAGTGATATCGCTCCCATGAGCAAGCAAAATAGAATTTGGAACCCTGGTCTAAAGGCACTCACGTTCTAGAAACGGCAGTTTGCTTGTTTCACGTGCTGGTGAAGGAGAGACACAGCGATGTTGTGCTGCTGGCGTCGATCCCCAGGCTGTGGCCTAAAGAGCCAGAAGGGGAACATTGTGAAGAGATTTAGAGAGTGGGTGAGGACCCACCGCAGACCTGTCCAACCTCTGCCCCAGAGGTCATCAAGGGTAAGGAGCACAGGCAGGGTAGGACAATCTGGGACACACCATGGATGCCCAAGAGGCACTCCCAAACACCTCCCCACATGTGTGTGACTGTGTGTGTGTGTGTGTGTGTGTGTGTGTATTTTTGAGTATGTATGTATGTGCCTGTGTCTGAGTACATTTCTGTGGAAAGGTCTTGGGAAAGGAAAGAGCTGAGAGTAGGCATGGTCTAAGTCACATTCAGAGCCAGTCTTCCTGCTGTGTTAGCGACTACTGGATGGAACCCTTAAGTCAAAATTGATTTTCACTTCAAAGTCTATTTCGTTAGACCCTGAAGGACCCATGTGCTGGTCTGCAGGGGTCTGAGGGACAGTCAAGAGGACTGAGCAATGGTGATGACAGTGTATAGTGATCAGATTACAGCCTAAAGAGCCCTCAGGGGAACACAGAGAAAAGGTACAGGAATGGAGGTGGGTGAGAACTTATTGCAAGGCCTGTCTAATATTTGTCCTATAGGCAATCCGGGGTAACTAACACAAGGCTGCACAGAGAGAACTGGCCAGTCCTGGAGAAAAAACTGATGCTGAAGGGGAAATCTAGACCCCTCCCCAAGAGTTTGTACGTGGGAGGTGTGTTTAGCTTCTGTGTTAGAGAGAGATTGAGGTTGCATGGGGAGGGCAGGTTCACGAGAAAGGGGCTACCCTAAGTAGTAGGGTGGGCCAAAGTCACAAGCCAGAGATAGTCCTGTTAGTGCGTTGGGGTTTTTTGGATGGTGCCCTTCAGACAAGACTGTCCTTCACTTCAGTGTGTAAATGATGGTCATCCCTGACGGCCTCGTTACAAGTCACTTGGGTTCTTGGGGTCAGTAAGGGGGACTAAGCAGCAATGATGACAGTGTACAGGGTGTGAATGCTCAAGTTCTGCTGCTCTGTCTCAACAGCGATACAGAGAGACAGAAGACGAGCTGATCTCTGAGGACACCCAGTACCTCTCCTTCAATGTTGGAGAGGTGTTGCCTGGCAACGAGGAGATCCGGCAGTGGTGCGGGGTGGTTTGGGTCGAAGAGAGGTGTGCCAAACTTGGAGTCCAAATTGGCGAGGGAGAGCCTTCTCATGAAATAAGAGTATACCCACTGTACAATGCATTGATGGTGCATCGGGCACAAGATTCAGAGGACGTCAAAGAGGATGGTGAGAAACCAGGATGGGTGTGTCTGAGCATATCCACAGAAGGCTGGGGGGAGATCACAAACGGAGGCATCCGAGGATCTGTGTTCCAGTGATCAGTCTCAGGCCTCTGAGCCCGAGTGGGTGGGATGAGACATCCTGTAGTGGACTGTGGGCTTGACGCCCTGCAGGTTGCAGGATGGGATCTGACCTTGGGAAAGCATTTGAAAGAGGGCATATCGCTGATTTACTTTTGGTCTCTTATATCCTGTTTCTTCTCTTCAAGTAGAACCGGCTCTTCCTCCTGCCCCTCTCCCACCAAAGGAACCGGGTAGAAATGGAGAAGCCAGAGGAGGTCCCGAGCCTGTCACTGATGCGCCACCTGCAGAAACGGATCTGAAGTCCTACAGCATCATCAGTGAAGACGTTTCTCAGGTCATGGCGGTGCCACATCTGAAGGCTCACTGGAACACAATTTAGGTCCTGGAAAGGTGGGCCCAGTGACACCTTACAGTTAGCCAGCAGCTCTGATCCCTCAAGCAGAGTACCAGCTGGGCTGGGCACTCTCTGCAGACACAGTGTGTTCTGGCTTATCTATGACTTCATTGTACTTTAAAATGTAGTTTATGAGTTTTATCTTTTTATTTTATATTTAAATAAAGTTTGTTTTTTATTGTGAATGGCATGGTCCCTGGGTATGAGCAGAATAATGGCAATGCTTGAAAACATCTCTCAATATGTTTGACGAACATTTCGGGGCCCCTTAGTATCTTGTCATTGAAAAACTCTTCCCCACCCTGTCTCTCCTAGTCCCTAAAACCAGCAATCTTTTTTGATTCCATGTCTGCTTATCTATTCTTCATACCTCCTGCCTTTGGTAACACAAAATGGATAACTGTGGTGTCTCACACAACAATTAGGTTGAACTGAGAGATTTGGGGATCACCTTTTTTTAAAAAAAATATACCTCAAATTAAAAGACCTAGATGGAGCAGGCATATGTGAATGTAAAATATTTTCTAATGAAACATATAATGTTAGCAGCACACCTATATTCTAGCATGACACTAGAGCCAGAAGTATAAAGCTGACTCATTAAGGGCACATTCAAAATCAAAAGAAAGTCAATTGAGAAGGCAATGAGAAACCGGAGTTATCCTGACAACCCATGGGTTGTATCCCACCTTCTTCACCCTATGCAAATTGAAGATTGAGAACAGGGCTCATGGGCAGGATACTCAGCGTAGACTAAGTCTAACTTCAAGGAGAGACAACAGCTTTCCTCTGCTCATGACTCAGCAAGGTGAGTGTAGCCAAGTGACATCACTGTGCTTTTTGGAGTAACAGAAACGAAGCCATTCTAGGACATTCTGACCTCCTGCGTATGAGACTGACAGCAGAGTGTGTACGCATGACCCCAAAGCTTGCGAGAAACTATGACCATAACCAAGGGAGGAAAGAAACTAAACAAGTAAACATCTGAAACCAAATTTCCAAAGTTTGGAATTGGAGCCATTAGCACTGTCACTGTCACTGTCCTCCCGTCCTTCATCGATTTGCTCGAGCAGGCCCAGTAACGTCTCCATTAGAGACTTTGTTGTTACTGTGTTTGGCATATCGAATACATCACGGGTAGCTTGCCAGGCTCTCTGAGAGGGGCGGAGGAATCGAACTCGGGTCGGCCATGTTGGCTGCGTGCAAGGCAAACGCCCTATCACTGTGCTATCGCTCCAGCCCATGTAGGGCATTTGCCTTGCACGCAACCAACATGGAGCCATTAGCACAGCACTTCAAAATCGGCAAGACCAGGTTCAAACTCTTATCAGAAATGCCTCACTGCCCCAGGGGACAGACTGATGGAAACACGATTTGAAGAGAACAACCATCAGCCTACCAGATTTTGAATCTGTGGCAAAAATAAGTTCACAGGAGGGAAGACTAAGCTACAGAATGTGAAGGTGAGAAGTGTTGAGTATCAGCCCTGAAGCTAGGACCCCAGGACATGTCCTCAGGCATACTTCACTTCCTCATAAGCAGTGGTGAGAGAGCTCCCTGACTCAAGCGTAGCAGAAGGTTTGAGAAGGAAGGCCAAGTCTCACCAAGGCCCAGGAGTCACTGCCTTTCATAGAACAGCTTCCCTCTTGGGCAGGGTTTGAACCAGCAATTCCTCTGGTACTTTCTACAGGATCTCTAGAATTGCTGAAAGGCGGCCTCTTTCTCAAAGATTAGCATTTCCAAAGACCGAGATTCTTGGGAAATTGATGTGATACTGAAAGAGCGGGTGTCTCTCAGAGATGCTTTGAATTCACAACTTGGTTCTTTCCATGTAAGTAAGTTTTCTAGAACAGAGGCATCTGAGTGTTCACTGGCCAGTGACTCTCTCTGGTCAGCCTTGTGCTTCCAAGTCATGTCAGTTCACAGATACTTCACCTCTTCATGTAGGAGCCTCTCTCTCATTATCCTGAGAACTGCAGGTTGAAAGCACCTGGAATACCAGCATGCTCCCCTGACTCAGTCTACCTAGAACGGAGCCTCATGCAGCCTAATCGCCTGCTTCCCAACAGCTAGACCATCATCCTGGTTCCAGAGAAAAAACTCTTCTGAAACTCCTATTCTAAGACCTTATGCCAACACACACACACACACACACACACTCACACACACACACACTCTCACACACACTCACACACACACTCACGTGAAGTTCTCCTTGAAGAGCATTTCTTTTTTGTCAAAATCCATGTGAAAAGCCACAGAATGGTACAATATGCTCATGCTTGTCAGGAAGAGTTTACAGATTACAGCAGTCCTTTTATCCCTGTGATGGTCCACTGTCCTTTATGATCAGTCAGGGTCCAAGTGTAGATGAAAAGAACAGGACACAACTTTGCTAGAGTGCAGTGCATGGAGTCTAAATATCAACAGGCAACCCTGGACTAAGGGACCTTTGCCTTAGGTCAATTCTGAACATTAAATTCCCCTGAGCATTCTTTCTCCCACACCTGGAACACTTGATACCCAAATACTCCACACAATGCATGCTTTCCCATTGTTCTTTATGAACACGTCATCCTTTCTCAAAATGGAAACATGAAATACCCAAGTGACTTTCTGTTTCATATCAGCAGAAAGCTATGTAAACCAATTAACCTCAGGTAGGCAACACTGTCTAAAATAGGACTGTGTGGTTTCAGTTAAAAGTCTTCCATTATGATTTCGTTCTTTGACATATGTCATTACTGAATAGTCCAATAATATCTGGAGAGAGAATACAGGAGGTAAGGCTTGCTTTCTTATTATGGCTTCAAATCCTCTCTCCGTACCCCCCCCCCCCCCACACACACACACACATTCAAGCACATACTGCATATGGCACCTGAGCTCTGGTCGGTGCTCATCTATCAACATGAAAGAACCATTTTCAGAGTTTACTTATTTACAGTAACTCCCCAACACTCACCTATGTAGACCAGTGATGCAGTGCCTTCCACCATTGTTTCCTCCAGCTAAGACTGAGCAATAAAGGATACGTATTTTGACTTCTCAGATCATGTCTGTGAGTACTGGAATTTGTTTGACACACCATCCCAATGTAGAGTAATATTTATTAATCTGTGATCACATACACGTGCACATGTGCACTTATAGTCACATGCACACAGTGTGATTCCCTAGCTAAGTTTGTTACTGTGAATGAACACAAAGAGTTGCCAAGGGGAAAACTAAGGAGTTGAAGGTTATCCTCTCTCACAACCTCAAAATCTAAGGGTGTTGAGGATAGCAGAAAAAAAAACAGTGAACAGAGATTTACAAGGATTCAAGGCATCTCCCTGGATGTGCCCTTCCATTAGTGAACTCCAAAGGACAATCTTGGAGCCCACATATACCAATCTAGCAAGTCAACCAGTGATGAGTCTTCAGTATTAAGTCCACCATCCCGCAAAGGAGAGGAGGGCGTAGCTTACTCCTTTGTGAAATGATGGTATGTTTGTATACCTTTTCCTTATGTCTGTTTTCTGCTCTTTTGTTTTCACTCAAAGTCCCCCAGGTTGCCAGAGCGATGCCTGGAATCTTTTAAAGATAAAGGTCTGGATATTTATGAATTGATGTCCTATGTAGTGCAACATGTTAGAGTACTAGGGCACTCCCAATTATTAACGATATTAATTCTGTAAGGCCCTTGGGGTTGTCATGTTAAAGTGGAAGAGTCATTGTCCTCATTAGGGCAAGTAGACCATGTGTATGAAATTGATACTAGAACACTAAAGGCAAACAGGAGAACAGGGTGAACCTCTGACAACTCTCATGGTTGCTGGAGTTCACAGGCCCTGCTATTCAGTCCCCTGTGTACCTGTGGATCTCAGGACTCTAAACAAACTTTTGTGTTTTGTTATTGGCTGTTTGCACTGCTGGTGCTGACTGGTAGAGTATAGGTAACTTTCAAAAGAGTAAGAAGAACAGCAAAGGAACTCTTAGAGATCATTCTGGGTATTACTTGCCTCAAACCAAACCTGTGCCTTGAGTTTTCCATTGCGCAAACTCGAAGACACAGGAGGAGACTAGAGATCTCATTTTTCCCGGCTAGTGTGACCCTGAACTTTCAGTTGATCAAGGGTTTGACAAAGTCTGGCATGGATGGGGGGGCGGGTGTGTAAGTTGCTGAAATTACCCGCATGACTCCCTCTCGGAAGCTCACATCTACAGAGTCCCGGAGGAGAAATCATATCCAAGATGTCGGTCCCTTCACTCTGCCATCATGAATTATGTGAGTGGAGGGGAGAGGGATGACCACTTTCTCTCAGTCTACCTCTGTCAGCCTGGGATAGGATAGGAAGGCTACGACTGATAGAGTATGCAATGACCCCCTGCACAGCATGGGTCTTGAGTTCTGTCAGCCTTAATTAGTAGCCATCAATCTGGCAAGCTCCCCGTGACGAATTCGATATGCCAGACACAGTAACAACAAAGTCTCCAATGGAGACGTTACTGGGCCCGCTGGAGCAAATCGATGATCAACGGGAGGGCCTTTACTTTACTTTACCTTTACTTTACAATCTATAACCTAGTGAACTGATGTTTGCTTATTTTGGCCAGCATGGGAATGAATCTCCATCACTCTATTTTTCAGGGAATCATGGACTCAGGCTTTAGCAAGGAATTGCTTTTTGCAGGAAAAGAAAGCCAGTCTTGGGCCTTATGCAGGACTTTTGGGCCCTTTGTTTTTCTCACCGAAAAGAATTTCAGGAGGAGACAAGCAGTGAAGTAAACACAGATTTTATTTGGAGGTTTTTGAGGAAGGGGAAGGAGGGAGAGAAAGGGAGAAATAGCACACTCATAAGAGAACGCAGGCTCCTCCAAACGCTGAGAAAACCCCTACACGCAACCCAGAATTACATATGAAGGTACACATTACAAATGACACATGATCTCAGGAAGCATGCACACTTCTCCACGACATATACAAACATGGACACAAGCAATGTGTGGGTTCAAGCAGCATATACATAGCTCTTTCTTTCTTTCTTTCTTTCTTTCTTTCTTTCTTTCTTTCTTTCTTTCTTTCTTTCTTTCTCCTTCCTTCCTTCCTTCCTTCCTTCCTTCCTTCCTTCCTTCCTTCCTTCCTTCCTTCCTTCCTTCCTTCCTTCCTTCCTTCCTTTCTACTTTTTAAAAATTTCAATGAATCACCGTGAGATAGTTACAAGCTTTCATGTTTGGGTTACAATCACACAATGATCAAACACCCGTCCCTCCACCAGTGCACATTCCCCACCACCAATATCCCCGGTATACCCCCACTTTCCCAACCTCCCCCTGCCTCCATGGAAGACGTGATTCCCCCAAATCTCTCTCTACCTTTGGGCATTATGGTTTGCAATACAGACCCTGACAGGTTACCATGTTTGATCCTTTATCCACTTTCTGCACACATCTCTCTTCCCAACCGATTCCTCCAGTCATCTTTTTCTTAGCAATCCCTTCTCTTTTCCAGCTGCCTTCTCCTCTTTGCTCAAGAGCCAAGCTTCCAGCTATGGAGCAATCTTTCTGTCCCTTGTATCTACTATCCTTATTTGTCAGCCTCATGTTATGTTGTTTTATACTCCACAAATGAGTGCAGTTCTTCTATGTCTGTCCCTCTCTTTCTGACTCATTTCACTGAGCATGATACTCTCCATGTCTATCCATTTATAAGCAACGCTCATGATTTCATCTGTCCTGACAGCTGCATAGTATTCCATTGTGTAGATGTACCAAAGTTTCTTTAACCAGTCATATGTTGTAGGGTTCTTGGGTTGTTTTCGGATTTTGGCTATTGTGAACAGTGCTGCAATGAACATATAGGTATAGATGTCATTTATACTGTGCTTTTTTCATCCTTGGGATATATTCCCAGAAGTGGTATTGGGGGGTCATATGGAACTTCAATTTCTAGTTTTTGAAGAACTGTCCATATTGTTTTCCAGAAAGGCTGGACTAGTGGGCATTCCCACCAACAGTGATAGAGTGTCCCTTTTTCCAGACATCCATGTCAGTCCTTGTTGCTTTTGTTCTTTTGAATGTGTGCCAGTCTCTGTGGTGTGAGATGTTATCTCATTGTTGTTTTGGTTTGCATCTCATTGATGGCTAACGATGTGGAGCATTTTTTCATGTGCCTTTTGGCCATTTGTATTCTTTTTTGGAGGAATCTTCTGTTCATTTCCTCTCCCCATTTTTTGATGAATTTGGAGGTTTTTTTTCTTGTACAATTCTACTATTGTCTTGTATATCCTGGATATTAATCCCTTATCAGATGGGTATTGGGTAAATAATTTTTCCCATTCTGTGGGCTTTTTCTGTATTTTGTTCACTGTTTCTTTTGAAATGCAGAAGCTTCTTAGTTTGATGTAGTCCTATTTGTTTATGTTTTCTTCCATTTGCATGGTAAGTGCTGTTTCATCCTTAGATGTTTTTAGCTTGAATATCAAGGAGAGTTCTGCCTTCATTTTCCTCTATGTCTTATGTATTCATGTTTGATACTGAGGTCTTTAATCCACTTTGAGCTGACTTTTGTGCTTGGCATTAGACAGAGGTCAGAGTTCATTTTTTTTTTGGAAGTAGCTACCCAGTTTTCCCCGCACCATTGTTGAAGAGGCTTTCCTTGTTCCACTCCACATTTCTTGCTCCTCTGTCAAAGGTTATGTGGTCAAATATTTGGAGGTCTGTGACAGAATAATCTACTGTGTTCCATTGGTCTGCAGGTCTGTTTCTAGCTCAGTACCTTGCTGTCTTAATTACTACTGCTTTGTAGTACAGTTTAAAGTTGGGGAGGGTGATGCCACCCATCCTCTTTTCCCCCAAGTATTGTTGTAGGTATTCATGGTGGTTTACTCCATATAAATTTCAGGAGTGTTCTGTGTATTTCTTTGAAAAATGTCCTGGGTATCTTGATAGGGACTGCATTGGATTTGTATAGTGCTTTGGGCAGTATTGACATTTTGATATGTTAATCCTCCCAATGCATGAGCAGGGGATATGTCTCTATTTCCTAGTGTCCTCTTTTATTTTTTGAAGCGGTGTTTTGTAATTTTCTTTGTATAGGTCCTTCACCTCCTTGATTAAACTGAATCCGAGGTACTTGATTTTATGAGGTACTATTGTGAAGGGGTTTGTCTTTTTCAATGTCTATTTCTTTTCTTTTGTTATTTGTATATAAGAAAGCCATGGACTTTTGACACCATTTCTTTCTTCAAGTTGGTTTTTCTAGGGTTTCTCCCAAGCTGCCCACGTGGGGCTGTCTACCTAAGTAAGAGATCATTGGTAGGGTGGCTACTCAGAAGGTAGTATTGGCATTGGTAGATGGTGCTTTTTGAAATTGACGTCTGGGCCTTTATTCCTGGTGGAGCTGATGGGAGTCCATTCTTCCCTATTCTGCGCTGGTGTTAAGAAGTTTTTATCAGGCCTTAAAGAATATGCTCAAGGTGGGCTCTGATCACCTTAGAGCTAGTTTTTTTTATTACTTCCCAGAAGTTTATTGCCATAGGGGCCCGTCCCAATATACCTGCCTGCCTCAATGACACACTGTAAATTAGATTGGTCTAAAGGGCTTCCATAGTGACACTGATGAAAGCACAGACAAGAGGAGCCAAACTTGCACACTGCTGTCATGAGTGTACTGATGATGAAAGGTTTCAGACTTCAAGGTCCCAGGGGGATGGCAGGAGAGAAGGAGTCAAAGGATGTAGAGATACTAAAGGGAGGGGAGTGGCGGGCATGGTAAGACCCAAGCCCAAGGACCTCTATTGGTCTCTTTGACAGTGGGTTCTAAACTGGGGACTCAGAAGAGCAAAATGGACCATAGCACTCTCCGTGAGAGTTCAACTCAGTGAATTTCCTAATGAAACAAACTTCTGCGGGACCCTTGAGGGAGGCTGTGCCTTCATTCAAATTATTACGAGGCATTGCCAGAAATAATTGGGGACAGGAAGTCTCAGCTCTTCAATGAGTTGGGACATGGACTTCCTAGTGATTCTTGGTAGCTTTTTTCTCATAGATTAGCTGTTTGCATGTCAGCTTTATTCCTAGGAACAGAATAGTTAGAGAAAGAGAGGAATAGAGAGAGAATAAGAGTGTGGTGGGAGGAGGGGTTGAGAGATAAAAAGATGAAACTACTGAGATAGTTAGACATAGACACAGGAAGATATAGCAACAGATAGGAAGATTATGATATAAAAATAAAACAAAAAAACAACAAAAAATACGTTTAAAGAGTAGAGAGGGGCTAGAGCAATAGCACAGCAGGTAGGGTGTTTGCCTTTAACGCAGCCAATCCAGTTTCGATTCCCAGCATCCCACATGGTCCCCCAGTACCGCCAGGAGGAATTCCTGAGTGCAGAGCCAGGAGTAATCCCCGAGTATTGCTGGGTGTGACCCAAAGCAAACATAATAATAATGATAACAATAATAATAAAATGAATTTAAGAAAATGAGTAGAGACAGAGGGACAAACATACTATCGTAGGTAAGGTGCTTTCCTTGCACACACTTAACACCATTCACAAAAGTAAACTCAAAGTCGATTAATGATATATAGATTATACAAGAATCTACTCGGTAATATGAAGAAAACAGCCCAAGACAATGACTACCGATGTGTCCTCAATGAGAGGACCACAGTGTCATGCATACACAAAAAATGGGAAATAAACCAGTGGAACTACTTCAAATTAAAATGCCTTCTGCATTATAAAAGAAACTCAAACCATAATAAAAAAGACGTCCAACTGAGGAGGAGAAATCATTTTCACACAATTCATTAGACTAGGGCTTATAATCAAGATCTATAAAGCACTCACAAAATTCAAAGCAGAGAAAATTCAGTGACCCAATGAACAAGCAGGGTGAGGATGTGAACAGAGATTTTTCCAAAGAAGACATATGGATGGTTATCAGGAATATGAAAAAATGTTAATCATCACTTAGGATTAAGAAAATGCAAATTGAAAATTTTGAGATACCTGCCAGGAGTTACCCATCCCAGTAGAGTCAGACATAAGCAGTGAGCATTGCTGGGTGTTACAGTACAAAAAACAAAAATATCACACAGGAAAGGAAACAAAAGAATCAACAATGCACATTGCATATGTATAGATAAATACTACAGGATTTATCTATCAGTGATAGTTACATAGCTATAATATATACACAGGCAATATGGACTTCTCCAAAACTGCAGTATTGCTATGCAAATAAGGAAAGTTAAAATTGTGGGGTCTTGTCTTATATAACTCTATGTGTCACTATGTCTGCATAAGTATTTGCTGTAGTGAAAAAAAATTGTGTGAGAACAAATTATTAATTTTAGGCCCCAAACTATTCTGAAGTCTTCCTTCATAAGGCAGTGAGGAATACAGTGCCAACATCCTTTTCCCCAAAGTGCCCAATTCTTTGGGATTTCCAAAATTGTGGAGGTTGTGATCTGAACTAGTACATCAACCTTGGTATAAGAGATTGAGGAAATATAGAAACCCAACTCTGGCTTGTGTCCTCAATCACTGTTGCTCTGCTCTCTGACAATGACCTATGGAAGGAGAGGAGACCTCACCTAACTCCTCTCTATAAGTTGGAGGATATACTGGGGGGAACTGAATATGCACAGGCCTGTGGCAGTACATTCTGCCCTTGAATTTCCATCCAGTATTCACTGTGCTGCCCGTCCTGGAATGCCTTGAGGTCCTTTGGACAGAGGGCCGACTATGCCTTTCCAGGATTCGGCTTTTGACTGTCTCAGAGAATCAGAGCAACTGGTCATCATGACTGGATACAAGTAGCAAGAACAAAGATACAAGTCAGGAGTCCTCATTTAATGTCCAGACAGAATTAGAAGCCCTGGACCTCCACATTGCAGGAAAACAGACGAAAAATGAGAATCTGAGGCACCTTTCATGGTTCCTCCACATGTCCTAATTTCTTCGGTCTATCTGGGCCCCAGGACATAAACAATTTATTTAGCTTTCTTTTTTCTTTCTGATCTTCCACTAGTCATAACTGAGGCAATACAAGCAGGAAAAAACACATCATGGAGTGAACAAAAGGGAATGCCCTGCCTCAGAGACAGGGTGGGATGGGGGGATAGGGGGTGGGAGAGATACTGGGATGAGTGGTGGTGGAGAATGGGCACTGGCGGAGAGATGGCTATTCGATCATTGTATAACTGAAACCCAAGCACTAAAATTTGTAAGTCTACAACTGTACCTCATGGTGTTTCACTAATAAAAATTTATAATAAATAAATAAAATATAAAATTTGCCAAAAAAACCCCACATCATGGTCATTCTAGATTCCCACTCATTCCCATTCAAAATTGGGTTTTAGTTTATTTTTTTGGACTAAATTAATTGCTGAATGGCAGGAGGGGATGGAGTTTCTCTAATTATCCTCAGTTATTGTGTCCCAGCATGTTCCTTGAATGAGGATCCTATTCGGCCTGCCATTAGGATGGAGAGATTGAAGAACCCATTTATAATAAGACAGGAGAAGAGGAGGATGGAGTTTCATCACTAGAAAGAGATAAAAGAGGAAAGGAGAATAGGTGTATATGACTTGCCCAAATAATTAACTATGGAGATACACAAAGATTAACTGAGAAGGGGACAGATACTATTGAGGCGGGGAAGGGGGAAAGAGTGGAAAACATAGAAACTCATACAAAATGAACAACCTTTGGGAAGGAACACTCATTGCTTTGGCTGTAATTCGCAAAAGATATACTTTTCGAAGTATATCCACCCACTGAGAGAGCACTCTGTGTGTCTAAACTGTGTGAGCAGGTAGCAGGAGCCTGAAAACTGTGGCAAGAATGACCCACACAACAAGGCAACTTTTGCACTTTATTCTAACATAACTTAGACATATAAAAAAGTTAAGACCACGTGGAAACCATAGTGGAATTCAACCCTTGTATGGAGTGCCAAAGGAACGTTAAGATCATAGATTTCCCTGCATGCAGGGTAAATACCGACAAGTGTGCATAGTGCTCTGAAGCATTAGTCTCTACTGGAACCCTTCATCTGATTCTGTGCATTTGCTTGAGAGGAAACTTCCCGCTGGGCTACGGACACAAGATTATATGAAGGAGCAACTTTGATCGTCCAAGTCCAGTTCTGCTGCCATTTTGGGCAGTCCAACATTCCTCAGAGTGGATGGATAGAGAAGGCACTTCTTTGTGATTGTGGCTGAAACTGAGAGATGGTGTTCTCAAACCTTGAGATCCAGAGTCTCTCACGATTCCAAAATAAGATCCTATCAGATTGATCCTGTAAGGTAAGTGTTGGAATATCCAGGAAATAATAATCAAAACCCGAGTGGGCACTAATCTGTTGGAGGCAGCTCTTCTAGGCATAATCTTGCACTTAAAAATCTAAAGTTTTCTTGTATTTAAAAGAACAAACCCCATGTTAACTGTGTTTAATATGTTTTGGAGGACAGATGAGGGAACTATTCTTTACATTTTCAAAATCACACATACAAAAGGGTATCCGCTTTAGGGCTATTTTAGCACATTCATAATTTCATTTGTATATAATTAAAAGAGATAGAAGAGAGGCAGGATTGGCACAATTAGGTGAGGGATACATGGCCTCTATGGGATCTCAGAAAAAGGATGAGGAGAGCCTAGATTAAATCCACGTTTGTGTCCTCATGCCTGTGGCCCTGAATTCTTCCTGCTCTCCACAGGGTTGTAGGTTGGCTATGCAGTGTATCTGTGTGTGACCAGGACTCAGAGGCAAAGGGTGAGCACTCCCATCACGAAGGGGCCTTGAAGAGGTCATTATGAGCAGGAAGTGCAGGTAGGAGCAGGAAGTGACATCGCTGCCATGAGCAAGCATAATAGAATTTGGAACCCTGGTCAAAAGGCACTCACGTTCTAGAAATGGCAGTTTGCTTGTTTCACGGGCTGGTGAAGGAGTGACACAGCGATGTTGTGCTGCTGGCGCCGATCCCCATGCTGTGGCCTAAAAAGCCAGAAGTGGAACGTTGTGAAGAGATTTAGAGAGTGGGTGAGGACCCACCGCAGACCTGTCCAACCTCTGCCCCAGAGGTCATCAAGGGTAAGGCAGCACAGGCAGGGCAAGACAATCCGGGACACAGCATGGATGCCCAAAAGGCACTCCCATACCCCTCCCCACATTTGTGTTAATGTGTGTGTGTGTTCTTGAGTATATATGTATGCTCGTGTGTGTGGAAAGAGCTACCCTGAGAGTAGGCTGTGTCAAAGTAACACTCAGAGCCAGTCTTACGGCTGGGTTTGCGATTATTGTATGGATCCCTTTAGTCAAAATTGATCTTTACTTCAAAGTGTATTTGGTTTGTCCCCTAAGGACCCATGTACTGGTCTGCAGGGCTCTGAGGATCAGTTAAAAGACTGAGCAGTGGTGATAACAGTGTACAGTGCTCAGTTTACAGTCTAAAGAGCCCTCAGGATACACAGAGAAAGATAGGCAAGTAGGTAGGACTCATTGCAAGGCCTGCCCTACATTTGCCCCAGAGGTGATCCAGGCTAACTAACACAAGGCAACACAGAGAGGATGGGCCAATCCAGGACAAAACACTGATGTGACAGAGGCACTCTAGACCCCTGCCCAAGTGTGTGAGTGTGGGAGGTGTGTTTAGCCTGTGTGTGAGAGAGATTGAGGTGTGGGGAGGCAGATTCATGGGAAGGGGGTTACCCTGAACATTAGGGGCCCAAAAACACAAGTCAGAGGCAGTCCTATTAGTGGGTTGGGGATTATTCGGTGGTGTCCTTCAGACAAGATTGATCTTCACTTCAAAGTGTAAATCATGGTCATCCATCCCTGACAGCCCTTTACAAGTCACTCGGGTTCTTGGGGACAGTCAGGGGGACTAAGCAGCAATGATGACAGTGTACAGGGGGTGAATGCTCAAGTTCTGCTGCTCTGTCTCAACAGCGCTACAGAGAGACAGAAGATGAGCTGATCACTAAGGACACCCAGTTACCTCTCCTTCGATGTTGGAGAGTTGTTGCCCGACAAGGAGGAGATCCGGCAGTGGTGCGGGGTGGTTTGGGTCGAGGAGAGGTGTGCCAAACGTGGAGGCCAAGTTGGCGAGGGAGAACGTTCTCATGAGATGAGAGCATACCCACTGTACAATGCATTGATGATGCATCAGGCACAAGATTCAGAGGACCTCAAGTAGGACGGTGAGAGACCAGGATGGGTGTGTCTGAGCATATGCACATGAGGCTGCAGGGAGGTTACAACCAAAGGTATCCCTGGATCTGTGCTTCAGTGATCAGTCTCAGGCTTCTGATTCCGAGTGGGTGGGATGAGACATCCTGTTGTGGACTGTGGGCTTGACATGTAGGTTGCAGGATGAGATCTGATCTTGGTAAAGCATTTGAAAGAGGCATGGGGTGATTTACTTCTCTTCGCTCATATACTGTTCCTTCTCTCCAAGTAGAACTGGCTCTTTCTCCTGCCCCTCTCCCACCAAAGGAACCGGGTGGATATGGAGAAGCCAGAGGAGGTCCCGAGACTGGTGCTGATGCGCCACCTGCAGCAATGGATCCGGTGTACTACAGCATCATCAGTGAAGACAGATCCCAGATCATGGCGCTGCCCCATGTGCAGCCTCACTGGAACACAATTTAGGTCTTTGAAAGGTGGGCCCAGTGACACCTTATAGTGAACCAGCAGCTCTGATCTCCCACGCAGAGCACCAGCTGGGCTGGGCAGTCTCTGCAGACAAGGATTGTTCTCGCTTACCTATGACCTCATTGTACTGTCAGATGTAATTTATGAGTTTTATCATTTATTTTTATATTTCAATAAAGTTTGTTTTTTATTGTGGATGGTATGGTCCCTGGGTGTGAGCAGAATACTTGCAATGCTTTGAAATCATTACTTAGTATGTTTGAGGAACATTTTGGGGCCCCTTAGTATCTTCTCTTTGAAAAACTCTTCTCCACTCTCTCTCTCCCAGTCCTTAAAAACAGCAATCTGTCTTGATTCCCTATCTCCTTACCTATTCTTCATATCTCCAACCTTTGGTAACACAGAATGGATAACTGCGGTGTCTCACACAGCTATTAGTTTGAACTGAGAGATTTGGGGGTTGCCTTTTTTTAATATACCTCAAATGTAAAGACCTAGAATGAGCAGATATATGTGAATGTGAAATTTTTCCAATGAAACATATAATGTTAGTAGCGCACCTTTATTCTAGCATGACACTAGAGCCAGAAGCATAAAGCTGACTCATTAGGGCCTAGTCAAAATCAAAACAAAGTCAATGGAGAAGGCAGAGTGAAACTGGAGATATCCTGACAACCCATGGTTTGTAATCCACCATCCTCACCCTATGAAAATTGAAGATAGAGAAAGGGGTCAATGGGCAGGACTAAGTCTAACTTCAAGGAGAGACAACAGCTTTCCTCTACTCATGCCTTATCAAGGTGAGTGTAGCCATACTACATCACTGTGCTCCTTGGAACAACAGAAACGACACCATTCTAGGACAGTCTGACCTACTGTGTATGAGTCTGACAGCAGAGTGTGCGTGCATCACCACAGAGCTTGTGAGACATATAACCATAACCAAGGGAGATAAGAAACTAAACAAGTAAACATCTGAAACCAAATTTCCAAAGTTAGGAATTGGAGCCATTAGCATAGCACTTCAAAATCGGCAAGACCAGGTTCAGACATGCCTCACTGACCCAGAGGACAGACTGATGGAAACACAAGGTGAGCAGAGCGATCATCTGACCAGCAAATGTTGACAATGTGGCAAAAACATTCACAGGAGGGAACCTTATGCCACAGCATGTGGCGGTGAGAAGTGTTCAACATTAGCCCTGGCGCTAGGACCCCAGGACATGTCCTCAGACATACACCTCTTCCTCATAGGCAGTGGTGAGAGACCTCCCTGACTCAAGGGCTACAGAAGGTTTCAGAAGGACGGCCAAGTCTCACCATGACCATGGAGTCACTGCCTTTCATTGAAATGCTTGCTTCTTGGGCAGGGTTTGTGCCAGCAATTCCTCTGGTACTTTCTACAGGTTCTCTAGTATTGCCGAAAGGCAGCCTCTTTGTAGAAGGTCAACATTTCTTAAGACTGAGATTATTGGCACATTCATGTGATACTGATGGAGCTAGGTGTCTCTCAGAGAATGTTTGAACTCACAACATTGCTCTTTCCATGTAAGTAAGGTTTGTAGAACAGAGGCATCTTAGTGCTCACTGGCCAGAGACTCTCTTTGGTAAATCTTGTACTTAGAAGTCATATCTGTGCACATATCCTTCACCTCTGCATGTAGGAGCGTCTCTCTCATTATCCTGAGAACTGTAGGTTGAAAGTACCTGGAATACCAGGATGCTCCCCTGAAACTAAGCCCCCAGAGTTAGTCTACCTAGGACGGAGCCTCGTGTAGCCTTAGAGCCTGCCTCCCAACAGCTAGGCACATCTTCCTGGTTCCAGAGAAAGAACTCTTTTGAAACTCCCATTGTAAGACTTTGTGTTAAGCCACACACACACATGCTCACACACACACACACACACGCTCACACACACACACACACACGTACACACACTCACATGAAGTTCTCCTTGAAGAGCATTTCTTTTGTGTCAAAATCCACGCGAAAAGGCACAGAATGGCACAATATTCTCATGCTTGTAATGAAGAGTTTTCAGATTCCAGCCGTGTTTTTACTCCTGTGATAGTCCACTGCCCTTGATGATAGTCAGGGTCCACGTGTAGATGAAAAGAACAGGACACAACTTTGCTACAGAGGAACGCATGGAGTCTAAATATCAACAGGCAACCCTGGACTAAGGGACCTAGGCTTAGGTCAATTCTGAACACAAATTCCCCTGAGCATTCTTTCTCCCACACCTGGAACACTTGATACCCATATACTCCACACAATGCATGCTTTCCCATTGTTTTTTATGAACACGTCATTCTTTCTCAAAATGGAAACATGTAATACCCAAGTGACTTTCTGTTTCATTTCAGCAGAAAGCTATGTAAACCAATGAACCTCAGGTAGGCAACACTGTCTAACATAGGAACATGTGGTTTCATTGAAAAATCTTTCATTATGATTCCATTCTTTGAATATGTCATTACTCTATAGTCAAGTAATATCTGGAGAGAGTACACAAGGTAAGACTTTCTTTCTTATGATAGCTTCGAATTTTCTCTTCATGGTTTCCCTCCCCTCCCCACACACATCATATGTCACCTGAGCTATGGTCAGAGCTCATCTATCAACATGGAAGAACCATTTTCAGAGTTTACTTATTAATAATAACTCCCCCAACTCTCACTTGTATAGATCAGTGATGCAGTACCTTCCACTATTGTTTCCTCCAGCTAAAACTGTGCAATAAAAGATATGTAATTTTAGTTCTCAGATCATGTCTATGAATACTGGAATTCATTTGATACATCATCCCAATGTAGAGTAATATTTATTAATCTCTGATCACATACACATGCACATGTGCATAGATAGTCACATATACAAATTGTGATTCCTAAGCTAATTTTCCCTATGCAAAACCAGCAGGACTATACTACTGTTCAAGAAGGGAGACATCCATGACATTGGCAACTATTGCCCGATCTGCCTATTGTCTGTCATCTACAAGTTGTTCACTCGAGTCATCCTAAATAGGATTGACAGAACACTAGATGAAGGACAACTATGCGAACTAGCCAGGGTCCGCAAAGGATTCAGCACCATCGACCATATCCACATGATAACCAAGCTCATTGAGGTTTCTCGGGAGTTCAAGATGCCGCTCTGTCTAACGTTCATTGATTTAAAGAAGGCCTTTGATTCTGTTGAGACGGAAGCGGTCATTGAAGCCCTAGCCAATCAGAGCATTCAAGCTCAATACATCAAGATCCTCCTGAGCTGTATTGCGGATTCACTACCAGGATCTCACCATTCTACAAAGAAGTAATCATTGATGTCAAGAGCGGGTTCGGCAGGGTGATACCATTTCACCAAAACTCTTCAGTGCCACCCTCGAGAATATCATGGGACGACTGGAATGGGAAGGAACGGGAGTGAAAATAGATGGTCGGCAACTACACCACCTCCGCTTTGCTGATGACATTGTTTTAATAACACCAAACATCAGCCAAGCTGTACAAATGCTGGCCGACTTTGAACGTGAGTGTGGAAAGGTAGGACTACAGCTGAATCTTACGAAGACAATGTTTATGAGAAACAGCCTCGTTCCTGATGCCCCATTCGCTCTCAATGGAACGACCATCTCCGAATGCAACAGCTATGTGTACCTAGGTCGAGAAGTCAACATGACAAATGACCTGGCACCTGAGCTGCGAAGGAGGAAGAGAGCGGCTTGGAACGCCTTCAAGAGCGTCGAAGAAATAGCTAAGAGGATGAAGAACCTCCGGCTCCGGGCACATCTCTTTGATTCCACTGTTCTTCCTGCATTAACATATGCCTCAGAGACCTGGGCCCTACGCAAACAGGATGAGAACGCTATTCGGGTCTCCCTAAGAGGAATTGAAAGAGCTATGCTTGGAATATCATGTTTCACTCAAATGAGAGAAAGAATCCGGAGTTCCGACATCCTTCAACGATCAAGAATCAGGGACGCTGTCTCGTTTGCCAAGGTGTCAAAAATCAGATGGGCTGGTTACGTAATGAGATTTAAAGATGACCACTGGGCTAGAGCTGTTACCGACTGGATTCCTCGGGATGTCAAAAGACCCGTGGCCGCCCACCTACCAGATGGTCAGACTTCTTCATCAAGATCATGAACGATCGGTTTGAGGCTCTTCATGTTCCTAGAGCGAACAGACGCCATTGGGCTATACTAGCACGTGACAGGGACAAATGGAGACGTTACTGGCGCCCGCTTCAGCAAATCGACGATTAACGAGAAGTCAAGTGATCAAGTGATCAAGCTAATTTTGTTAGCGTGACTGAACATAAAGTGTTGCCAAGGATGAGAAAATGCACTGTATCATTAATGGTCAGGGAGATGTAGATCAAAACCACAATGAGGTATCATCTCACACCACAGAGACTGACCCATATCTAAAAGAACAAAAGCAACTGGTGCTGGCACGGATGTGGTGAGAGAGGGACCCTCCTTCACTGCTGGTGGGAATGCCGACTAGTTCAGCCCTTTCGGAAAACAGTATGGACGATTCTCCAAAAATTAGAAATTGAGCTCCCATTTGACCCAGCAATACCCCTCTGGGAAAATATCCCAGAGAGGCAAAAAATTATAGTTGAAGTGTCGTCGGAACTTGTTTGTTCATTGCAGCACTGTTTACAATAGGCAGAATCTGGAAAAAAACCTGAGTTCCTGAGAAGAGATGACTGGTTAAAGAAACTTTGGTACATCTACAAAATGGAGTACTATGTAGGTGTGAGAAAAGATGAAGTCATTAAATTTACTTACAAGTAGCACTACATGGAAAGTATCATGCTAAGTGAAATGAGTCAGAAAGAGAGGGATAGACATAGAAAGATTGCACTTATCTGGGGAACATAAAGTAACAAAATAGGAGACTAACATCCAAGAATAGCCGAGATTAGTACCAGGAGGCTTACTCCATGGCTTGGAGGCCAGCCACACATGCTAGGGGAAAAGGCAACTCAGATAGAGAAGGGAACACCAAATAAAGGGTGTTGGGAGGATGCTCCCAGCATGGGAGAAACATGCTATTAGTAGACCATAAACCGAATATGATTGCTATTCAATACCCCTTTTGCACACCACAACACCCAAAAGGAGAGAGAGAACAAAAGGAAATGCTCTGCCACAGAGGCAGGGTGGGATGGGGGGGCAATGGGAGTGGGAGGTATACTGGGACCCGTGGTGGTGGAAAATGGGCACTGGTGGAGCGATGGGTATTTGATCATTGTATAATTGAAATCGAAACACAAAAATTTGTAAGTCTACAACTGTAACTCATGGTGTTTCACTAAATAAAATTAAAAAAAACACACTGATGAGGTATAAAACATTTTGTGCCAGTGACTACTGGACTCTGGTAGAGGGTATTGTGAAGAAAGTATTTTGTATGAAACTACAAAAATAATGGGTTTTTAATCATGGTTCTTAAAATGTTTATAAAAAGAAGATATTGGCGGGTCAGAGCAATATCACAACGGGTAGGTGTATGCCTTGCATGCTGGTGACCCAGGTTCAGTCCCCAGCTTCCCATATGGCGTCCCATATGGTCTCCCCAAAACTTCTATGCATAATTCCTGAGCACAGAGCCAGGAGTAATCCCTGAGCATTGCTGGGTGTGACCAAAAAAGCCAAATATGTATATAAATATATGCAATAAATGGGTTATTTGCATCCAAAAAATATAAGTAACAAAATAATTAACTCTAATAAAAAATAGCCTGAGTGATACCATAGAGGTTAGGAACACTTGCCATGCATGCTGCAGACACAGAGCCCTGCCAGGAGTTACCCACCCCAGTAGACAGAGCCAGAAATAAACTGTGAGCATTTCTTGGTGTGACAATGCCAAAAAAAAAAATCACACATGGAAGGGAACAATAGAATCAACAGTGCACACTGCATAACGGTAGATAAGTACTATAGAACTTATTTATTAGTGAAAGTTATATAACCATGATATATACACAGGCAATATGGACTTTACCAAAAGGAAATAATCCACTGTTGCTGTGCAAAGAAGGAAAGATAAAATTGTGGGGTGTGAGTATTATATACCTCTATGTGTGAGTATATCTGCATAAGTATTTGTAATAGCAAAATAAATTTTGTGAGAATATGTCATTAATTTTAGGCCCCAAACTATTCTGAAGTCTTCCTTTATAAGACAGTGAGGAATACAGTGACAACCTGCTTTTCCTCAGAGTGTCCAATTCTTAGGGATTTCCAGAATTGTGGAGGTTGTGATCTGAACTGGTACATTAGCCTTGGGTCTACATATTGAGGACAACATAAGAGATTGAGGAAATACAGTAACCCAATTATGGCTTGTGTCCTCAATCACTATTGCTTTACTCTCTGAAAATTACCTATGACAGTGGTGAGGTAACACACATGAAGATTCTGAGCATGCTTCTTAGTGCCCTGCATGCTGTGACAGGGTAAGATGTGTGACCAAATTCATATTTGTCGTATCTGGGAAACTGAGAGCCAATTCAAACTGATGACCACTGCCATTCTCATTTGTAAGACATCATTGATCTGAATGGATCATGCGCATTGATCTGTAAGACAACATTGATTTGATTTGTAAGTCTTTGATCTAAATGGAACAAACTAACTCTTCTGCCATTCTGATGCAGCACCAGAGGAATTAAACTGCCTTCATAAAGTCAGTCTGCAGGGTCTAAGTCTGAAAAATACAAGTAGTAGCATGACTCCATAGTTTATAAAAGGAAGAAAATACAAACAATCGATTTTAGTAGACGTGCAAGAAATGAGGCAAGGGGATGGGTGTGTAACTCAGTGGTATGGTGCATGCTCCAAGTATCAGGCCCTGAATTCAATCACCCGAGGAAAGAAAGTAAGCCATGAACACGTGGGCTGGCATTTATGAGGCTGGGTGGGGAGATATCATCCACAAGACCTGCCAAATATACCAAGAGACCAGAAAAGCATCAGGGAATGAGGAAGTCAAACAGTAAATTTAGAGGAAGGTGGTAGTGATGTGGTCTGTATCTACTAGGGGGAATTCATGGGATGTGTCCTGTACATGGACATGTGCCACCAACCTATGGTAATAATAATGTCCTAAAAATAGTCAAATCATTTGGGAGCCAAGAACTGCCACCCCTAAGGCCCTCTACCGCTTCTCAGAACCTTTCTGAGCAACAGCAGCTTCTCCAAGAGAGACAGTAATCTGGGAAGTAAAGATGTTATGCTAAGCAGAGAAGTGGAGATGAGGTGAGGAGGTAAGCTGTCAGCTTTGCTTGTGCTACTGCATCAACCCAGATAAAGGGGATAAGCCTTACTGCTTGCCCCTACTGCTCACCCACCTATCCTGGGAATCTCTAAAGTGGCAGAGAACCCCAGCGTCTCTATAGCAAAATCTGCTCATGTGGTCTCCTGCCATGTCCCTTATGGAGTCTCTAATACCTGTACTACTGATACTAAACAGGAGCAGAAATAAGCAGAGTTTACTGATCAGTTTGCTTCCAAATCTGTTCTCAAATATGGTATATAGAGAAACAAAGCAAGGGAATAGACAAAATTCAAGGTAACAAATCCTTTGGGCAATTCAACTAAGGGTACCAAACAGTGGGGTGAGATGTGGAGAGAAGAGGAAGCTGACTAGAAGTGACAATAACAGTGGCAGAGGATCTTCAGCATTTTGATGATGATCCAGGGCTTCATAGTACTCCCAAACTATAAATGTTCATACTCTTGGAGCCAGGTTATCTAAACTAGAATCACGATCTTAATCATATTGTTGTTCGACCATTGCCTTTGGGTTCCAAGATTCATTTCTGAGACTCTGGGATCATGGACATTAAGCAGTTCAACCAGGAACCAGAGAGGCCATGCCTCCAATTGTATAGCTGAGCCGGAGGTGGTTTGTGGGTGTGTCTCCCACATACCTAAATTTTGGCCGTTTACTTTCTTGGTAAACTTTGTCCCAAGTTTTTGGGGTTTGGCCAAAGGCACAGCAGCAATTTTGGGGTATCTGAAAGTCTGATGTTGCCATCAGGCTGCTGATGCTCTCACCTCACACGTACAGATAGCATAAAATTTTTTTAGCCTACAACTGTACCTCATAGTGTTTCACTAATAAAAATTTATAATAAATAAAAAATAAAATATGAAACTTGCAAAAAAAACGCATATCATGGTCATTCTAGATTCCCCCTAAATCCCACTCAAAATTGATTTTTCCTTGATTTTTCAGAACTTAATGAATTGCTGAGTTGCAGGAGGGGATGGAGATTCTCTAATTATCCCCAGTTATTGTGTCCCAGCATGTTCCTTGAATGAGGATCCTATTAGGCATGCCATCAGGATGGGCTGATTGAAGAACCCATCTAGAATAAGATAAGAGAAGAGGAGAATGGGGTATCATCACTAGAAAGAGATAAAAGAGGAAAGAAGAATAGGAGTATATGACAATCCCAAATCATTAACTGTGGGAGACACACAAGGATTAACTGAGAAGGGGACCGATATTCTCGGAGAGGGTGGGGGGAGGGTGGGGAAGACAGTGCAAAACATAGAAACTCATACAAAATGAACAATCCCTGGGAAGGAACACTCATTTCTTTGACTTTAATTTGCAAAAGATAGTCTTTTTGAAGTATATCCACCCACTGAGAGAGCACTGTGTGTGTCTAAACTGTTTGAGCAGGTAGCAGGAGCTTGAAAAAGGTGGTAAGAATAACCAACACAACAAGGCAGCTTTTACACTTGACTCTAACATAAAACTTAGCCATCGGAAAAAGTTAAGACCATGTGGGAACCATAGTGGAATTCGCCCCTCATATGGAGTTTCAAAGGAACATTAAGATCATAGATTTCCCTGAATCCAGGGTAGATACAGTCATGCTTGCATGGTGCACTGAAGCATTAGTCTCTCGTGGAACCCGTCATCTGATTTTGTGCATTCGCTTGAGAGGAAACTTCCTGCTGGGCAACAGACATAAGATTATATGAAGGAGCAACTTTGATCGTCCAAGTCCAGTTCTGCTGCCATTCTGGCCAGTCCAACATTCCTCAGAGTGGATGGATAGCGAAAGCACTTCTTTAGGATTGTGGCTGAAACTTGGGAAATGGTGGTCTCAAAACCTTGAGATCCAGAGTCTTTCACGATTACAAAGTAAGATCCCATCAGAATGATCCTGCAAGGTAAGTGTTGGAATATTTAGGAAACAATAAGCAAAACCTGAGTGGGCATTAATCTGTTGGAGCCAGGTCTTCTAGCTATAATCTTGCAGTTAAAAATCTAAAGATTTCTTGTATTGGGGTATGATGCTGCCAGCAGGTCAATTTGTACCTGTGAGGTGAGTGCATCAGCAGCCTGATGGCACCATCAGGCTTTCAATACCCCATAATTACGGCCTATGGCCCTGAATTCTCCCTGCTCTCCACAGGGTTGTAGGTTACCTATGTAGTGTCTCTGTGTGTGACCAGGACTCAGAGGCAGAACGTGAGTACTCCCGGCATGAGGGGCCTTGAAGAGGCCATTATGAGCAGAAAGTGCAGGTAGAAGTAGCAGGAAGTGACATCGCTGCCATGAGCAAGCAAAATAGAATTTGGAACCCTGGTCAAAAGGCACTCACATTCTAGAAACGACAGTTTGCTTGTTTCACGTGCTGGTGAAGGAGAGACACAGCGATGTTGTGCTGCTGGGCGCGATCCCCAGGCTGTGGCCTAAAAAGCCAGAAGGGAAACATCGTGAAGAGATTTAGAGAGTGGGTGAGGACCCACCGTAGACCTGTCCAACCTCTACCCCAGAGGTCATCAAGAGTAAGGAGCACAGGCAGGGCAGGACAGTCCGGGACACACCACGGATGCCCAAGAGGCACCCCCAAACACCTCCCCAAGTGTGTGTGACTGTGTGTATGTGTGTGTATTCTTGAGTGTGTATGTATGTACCTGTGTCTGCGTACATTTGTGTGGAAAAGGCTGCCCTGAGAGTAGGATTGGTCAAGGTCACACTCAGAGCCAATCTTCCTGCTGGGTTAAAGATTATTAGATGGAGCCCTTTAGTCAAAATTGATCTTCACTTCAAAGTATATTTGGTTTGTCCTCTAAGGACCCATGCACTGGTCTTCAGGGGTCTGAGGACAGTCAAGAGGACTGAGCAGTGGTGATTACAGTGTATAGTGATCAGCTTACAGCTTAAAGATCCTTCAGGGGAACACAGAGAAAAGATATGGAAAGGGAAGTGGGTGAAGACTTACTGCAAGGCCTGCCCAATATCTGCCCCAGAGGCAATCCAGGGTAACTAACACAAGGAGCACAGAGAGGATGGGCCAGTCCTGGAGAAAACACTGATGCTGAAGGGGCACTCTAGACCCCTCCCCAAGTGTGTGTGCATGTGGGAGGTGTGTTTAGCTTCTGTGTTAGAGAGCGATTGAGGTTGCAGGGCAGGGGGTGGGGGTGGCAGGTACATGGGAATGGGGCTACCCTAAGTAGTAGGGTGGGCCAAAGTCACAAGCCAGCGACTGTCCTGTTAGTGGGTTGGGGTTTCTTGGATGGTGCCCTTCAGACAAGACTATTCTTCACTTTGATGTGTAAATCATGGTCATCCCTGACACCCTCTTTACTAGTCACTAGGGTCTTGGGTAGAGTCGGGGGGAATAAGCAACAATGATTACAATGTACAGGGCGTGAATGCTCAAATTCTGCTGCTCTGTCTCATCAGCGCTACAGAGAGACAGAAGATGAGGTGATCACTGAGGAAACCCAGTACCTCTCCTTCGATGTAGCCAAGGTGTTGCCCTGCAATGAGGAGATGTGGCAGTGGTGCGGGGTGGTTTGGGTCGAAGAGAGGTGTGCCAAACTTGGAGTCCAAGTTGGAGAGGGAGAGCCTTCTCATGAGATAAGAGTATACCCACTGTACAATGCATTGATGGTGCATCGGGCACAAGATTCAGAGGACCTCAAGGAGGACGGTGAGAGACCAGGATGGGTGTGTCTGAGCATGTGCATACGAGGCTGGGGGGAGGTCACAACCAGAGGCATCCCAGGATCTGTGTTCCAGTGTTTAGTCTCAGGCCTCTGAACCCTAGTGAGTGGGAAGAGACATCCTGTAGTGGACTGTGGGCTTGATGCCCTGCAGGTTTCAGGATGGGATCTGACCTTGGTAAAGCGTTTAAAAGATGGCAGAGGAGTGATTTACTTTTGGTCTTTCATATCCTGTTCCTTCTCTCCAAGTAGAACCGGCTCTTCCTCCTGCCCCTCTCCCACCAAAGGAACCAGGTAAACATGGAGAAGTCAGAGGAGGTCCTGAGTCTGTCTATGATTCTCCACCTGCAGAAATGGATCTGGTGTCCTACAGCCTCATCAGTGAAGGCAGATCTCAGGTCATGGTGGTACCGCATGTGCAGCATCACTACAACACAGTTTAGGTCCTGGAAAGGTGGGCCCAGTGACACCTTACAGTGAGCCGGCAGCTCTGATCCCCCAAGCAGGGCACCAGCTGGGCTGGGCACTCTCTGCAGACAGAGTGTTCAGACTTATCTATTGCCTCATTGTACTGTCAGAGGTGGTTTATGAGTTTTATCATTTAGTTTTATATTTTAATAAAATTTGTTTCTTATGTGAATGTAACGGTCCCTCTGTATGAGCCGAATACTAGCAATGCTTTGAAAACATCACTCAATATGTTTGATGAATGTTTCGGGCCCCCTTAGAATCTTGTTGTTGAAGAACTCTTCCCCTCCTTTCTTTCCCAGTCTCTAAAACCAGCAATCTGTTTTGATTCCCTGTCTCCTTACCTATTCTTCATACCTCCCACCTTTGGCAACACAGAATGGATAACTTTGGTGTCTCACACAGCTATTAAGGTGAACTGAGAGATTTGGGGGTTGCCTTTTTAAAAAATATACCTCAAATGAAAAGACCTAGATGGAGCAGGTATATTTGAATGTGAGATTTTTTTCTAATGAAACATGTAAGGTAAAGGTAAAAGGTAAAGGCCCTCCCGTTGATCGTCGATTTGCTCGAGCGGGCCCAGTAACGTCTCCATTGGAGACTTTGTTGTTACTGTGTCTGGCATATCGAATACTCTCGGTAGCTTGCCGGGCTCTCCGAGAGGGGCGGAGGAATCGAACTTGGGTCGGCCATGTTGGCCGCTTGTAAGGCGAACGCCCTACCCGCTGTGCTATCGCTCCAGCCCATGAAACATGTGTAAATTCAAAAAAGACACAGCATCAGCAGTGGTGTATCTGCCCTGCCACGAGCATTTGGTAGTTTCACACCGCTTTCCCCACCCCAGGGAGGTCGATGGCAATGGGCAGGCAAAGGAAGGAAACGAGGGTCAGGCTGGTTGGTCTTAGTTGCAGTTTATTCCATTCCCATCTCCAATCTCCTCTGATTCTGCTCCTACTTCTTCCTCCCCCATGCTACTTCATTCTCCTTCTCTATCCCCTTTCATCCTCCTTCTCTGGAGTCTCGATTTTGATTCTGGTCTCCCAGCCCACTCTTACAGTCTAGTTAAATTCCAAAGTATGAGGGGTTGGAGTAACAATTTTGCATAGGTGTGATCACAATCAATAGGGGTAGAATTCCTTCCCTGGGGATATCCGCTCCTAGGACAGATCCTCATTATCAGATCAATCCACCCTAGAGTGGATTCCTCTGGATGGGTGTGTTTCTCCTCTCCTTGTCTAACAAACATATAAGCATATATAATATAAATCATTTTGTATGGATACAGTAAGAAATAACTTAAACTTATAGAATTGCCCTACTAGGGCCATCTCGATCTCAGACTACAGTACTCAGGCCAGATAGTCTTTCCTACCCCTAGCAGGGTTCTAGTCTCGTCGTTACTTTTGGATCATGACAGCATTTGTGTATGATCAAACTCTTAACTTATAGTTAAGAACCGTGGCACTTTGGCCTGGCCCATTTAAATGCCAGGGTAGCTCATCGCTTGCCTGTGGTCCGTTCAGTCCCTCACCGAGACCCTACTTTTGGGGTGCTAGGAACCAAGGGCAACTGAGGCTTAAGTCGAGAAAGCAGATGCCTAGGAGTGAATAATATTCAAAGCCAATTAAATCCTAAGTTACAAAAGCATAATATTAACTGTCTTTCTGTATCTATACAAAAAGGATATTGCTTAAAGTAAACTATTCAAAAGACATAAGGAGAGGAGAAAGGCAATTTTTCACTCATACATATAAAATCATAGATTTCTGAAGAATCTAACCTTACAAGTTAACAGAGTCTGATTAGGGGAAAAGCTGATTAACTGGTTGGGGAGAAGAGCATAGGGAAGAATATACAGACAAATACAATGGAATGGAATTGCCTCAGGAGCACTGATGGGTGTAACCTGATAAACCTAAGCTCCTTGTGGAGAGAGGGAGAAAGGACAAAGCAATTTCATCCTACTCTTTCATCCTACAAAACATATAATGTTAGCAGCACACCTCTATTCTAGCATGACACTAGAGCCAGAAGCATAAAGCTGTATCATTAAGGGCCCAGTCAAAATCAAAGAAAGTCAATTGAGAAGGCAATGTGAAACTGGAGTTATCCTGACAACCCATGGGTTGTATCCCACCTTCCTCACCCTAGGCAAACTGAAGATTGGGAAAGGGGCCCCTGGGCAGGACACTCAGCGTAGACTAAGTCTAACTTCAAGGAGAGACAAAAGCTTTCCTCTGCTTATGACTCAACAAGGTGAGTATAGACAAAAGACATCACTATGCTTTTTGGAATAACAGAAACGATGCCATTCTAGGACATTCTGACCTCCTGTGTATGAGTCTGACAGCAGAGTGTGTGCTCATCATCCCAAAGGTTGTGAGACATTATAACCATAACCAAGGGAGGAAAGAAACTAAACAAGTAAACATCTGAAACCAAATTTCCAAAGTTTGGAATTGGACCCATTCCCACAGCACTTCCAAATAGGCAAGACCAGGTCCGACTCTTATCAGACATGCCTCACTACTGCAGAGGACAGACTGATGGAAACACGATGTGAAGAGAGCGACCATCAGCCCAGCAGATTTTGAATCTGTGGCAAAAACAAGTTCACAGGAGGGAAGCCTAAGCCACAGCATGTGGTGTTGAGCATCAGCCCTGAAGCTAGGATCCCAGGACATGTCCTCAGGCATACTCCTCTTCCTCATAGGCAGTGGTGAGAGACCTCCCTGACTCAAGCGCAGCAGAAGGTTTGAGAGGGAGGGCCAAGTCTCACCAAGGCCCAGAAGTCACTGCCTTTCATAGAACATCTTCCCACTTGGGCAGGGTTTGAACCAGCAATTCCTCTGGTACTTTCTACAGGATCTCTAGAATTGCTGAAAGGTGGCTTCTTTGTCAAAGATTAGCATTTCCTAACACTGAGATTCTTGGGAAATTCAGCGATACTGACGGAGCTGGGTGTTTCTCAGAGATGGTTTGAACTCACAACTTTGTTCTTTCCATGTAAGTAAGGTTTCTAGAACTGAGGCTCTGAGTGTTCACTGGCCAGCAACTCTGTCTGGTCAGTCTTGTACTTCCAAGTCATGTCAGTTCACAGATACTTCACCTCTGCATTAGGAGCCTCTCTCTCATTATCCTGAGAACTGCAGGTTGAAAGCACCTGGAATATCAGCATGCTCCCCTGACTCAGTCTACCTAGAATGGAGCCTCGTGCAGTCTAAGAGCCTGCTTCCCAATATCTAGGCACATCCTTCTGGTTCCAGAGAAAGTCTTCTGAAACTCCCATTCTAAGACCTTGAGCCAAGACACACGCACACACACACACACACTCACACACACACGCACACACACACACTCACCCACTGAAAGACACGCTCACATGAAGATCTTCAAGAGCATTTCTTTTGTGTCAAAATCAACGTGAAAAGGCACAGAATGGGATAATATACTCTTGCTTGTAAGGAAGAGTTTACAGATTCCAGCAGTGTTTTTACCCCTGTGATACTTTTTCCAGCAGTGTTTTATTGTCCTTGATGATCAGCCCGGGTCCAAGTGTAGATGAAAAAGACAGAGCACAACTTTGATAGAGAGCATCACATGGAGTCTAACTCTCAACAGGCAACCCTGGAGCAAGGGACCATGCCTAAGGTCAGTTCTGAACAGCAAATTCTCCTGAGCATTCTTTCTCCCAAACCTGAAACACTTGATACCAACATGCTCCACATAATGAATACTTTCCCATTGTTCTTTATGAGCATGTCATCCTTTCTCAAAATGAAACATGTACTACTCAAGTGAGCTTATGTCACATATGAGCAGAAAGATACATAAACCAATGAAACTCAGGGTAGGCAACACTGTCTAACACAGGACTATGTGGTTTCAATGAAAAGTCTTCTATTATGATTCCGCTCTTTGTCATATGTCACTACTCAATAGTCAAATAATATCTGGAGAGAGAGTACAGGAGGTAAGGATTTATTTCTTATGATAGCCTCAAATACTCTCCCCATACACACACACACACACAAGCACACACAGCAAATGGCAACAGAGCTATGGTCGGTGCTCATCTATCAACATGGAGGAAACATTTCCAGAGTTTACTTATTAACAGTAACTCCCAACACTCACCTATGTAGACCAGTGATGCAGTGGCTTCCACCACTTTTTCCCTCCTGCTAAGACTGAGCAATATAGGGTACCTGTTTTGACTTCTCAGATCATGTCTGTGAGTACTGGAATTCACTTGACACACCATCCCAATGTAGAGTAATATTTATTAATTTGTGATCACACACACATGAACATGTGCATACATAGTCACATGTACACACTGTGATTCCTAAGCTAATTTTGCTAGAGTGAATAAACATCAAGAATTGCCAAGGGGGAAAACTAAGGAGTTGAAGGTTATCCTCTCTCAGAACCTTAAATTCTAAGGGTGTTCAGGACAGAGAAGAAAAATGGTGAACAGAGATTTACAAGGATCCAAGGCATCTCCCTGGACATGCCCTTCCATTAGTGAATTCCAGAGGTCAACCTTGGAGCCCACATATACCACTCTAGCAAGTAGAACCAGTGACGATTCTTCAGTATTAAGTCCCCCATCCCCCAAAGGATAGGAGGGTATAGCTTTCTCCTTGTGAATTGAAGGTATCTTTGTATAACTTTTCCTTATGCTTGTTTTCTGCTCTTTTCTTTCCACCCAAGGTACCCCGGGTTGCCAAAGCGGTGCCTGGAATCATTCAAAGATGCAGGTCTGGATATTTATGAATTGATGTCCTATGTAGTACAACATGTTAGAGTACTAGGGCACTCCCAATTATTAATGATATGAATTCTGTAACGTCCTTGCGTCATCATCTGAAAGTGGACGAGTCGTTGTCCTCATCAGGGGAAGTAGACTTGTGTACGAAATGGACACAAGGGTACTGAACACAAACAGGAGAACAGGGTGAACCCATGACAACTCTCAGGTTGCTGGAGTTCACAGGACCTGCTACTTAGTCCCCTGTGTACCTGTGTATCTCAGGACATTGGCTGTCTGCACTGCTGGTGCTGACTGGTAGAGTATAGATAACTTCCATCCGAGTACTAAGAACAGCAAAGGAACTCCTAGAGATCATTCTGGGTATTTCTTGCCTCAAACCAAACATGTGCCTTGAGTTTTCCACCCTGTGAACTTGAAGACACGGGAGGAAACTAGAGATCCTATTGATCCTGACTACCGAGACCCTGAACTTCCATTTGATCTGTTTGATGAAGTCTGGCATGGATGGGGGTGGGGGGGGCTCATATCGAGAGTGCTGGAGGACAAATCAAATCCAAGATGTCGGTCCTCCCACTCTGTCCTCGTGACTTATATGAGTGGAAAGGAGAGGGATGACCACTATCTCTCAATCTACTTCTGCCACCCTGGGACAGGATAGGAAGGCTAGGACTGATAGAGTATGCAATGAGCCCCTGCAAGCACGGGCCTTGAGTCCTGTCAGCCTTACTCAGTAGCTATCAATCCACACCTGGTGAACTGATGTTCACTTGTTTTTGCCAGCATGGGAGTGAATCTCCACCACTCCATTTCTCAGGGTACTATGGACTCAGGCTCAAGCACGGAATAGCTCTTTGCCAGAAAGGAAAGCCAATTTTGGGCCCTATGCAGGCCTTTTGGGCCCTTTTTTCTGTAAAATGAAGAAAATAGCTAAGGAAGTTGACTACCGAGGTGTCCTCAAGGAGTGGACCACAGTGGTATGCCTACACAATTGTAAAATCCAGTTAGAGGTGTTATCTCACCCTTTCACTCTGACTTTTGAGAATGAGCAGTATCTTAAAAAAAACGACATTTCTTGTCTGGGCCTTGGACAGTGGCAGTGATGGAGCCTGCTAGTTGATGTGTCTGTTATGTTGGCAATAGGGTGGAGTGAGCGGGGCCAATACTGTCCTGGTCAGGCCCAGTGAAGAGAGAAAATGGAAGAAGATGAGAGAAGAAGTTTCATTGATTTTTTTTTCAAACAAAATAGATGAGTTTATTGCAGAGGTTTGGCTGACTTGCCAGGAAATGCAGGCTGTTGGAACAATAAGTTTCTGGTTATTTGAGTCAAAAATTCTAAGATCACTTGAAAATAAACTGTTGGTAGTAACTTTAGTTTTTGTGGTTTTCTTGTTTGTTTTGAGGCCACACCTGGCAGTGCTCAGGACTAACTCCTGGCGGGGCTTGGGAAACACATGAGGTGTCAGGGATCCAATCCGGTTGGCATTGTCCAAACACTGTCCACTGGGGACCTCCAGCCCCAGTATCTTCATGTTAATTGTGAATTTTGTTCCTGGGGCACAACTGGTAGGTTTATTCCTGGCTTTCTGCTCAGGGATCTTGATATGGTTCAAGGGATCATGTGATGCCCAGGATCAAACCTGGGTCAGCTGCATGCCAGGCAAGTGCCCTGCTCACTTGTACTCTTTCCAGTCCAGTAGCTCTGGTTCCTCCAAGGTCTGACTCCTGAGTGACGAGCACTGCATGTTTGTTTCCTTATGCTGAGATCAGTTCTACCTGTCAACTTGAGTCTGCAAAGTGGCCCTTTCCTCTGGACTTCCTCCCTTTCCTCTGAATGATGCCTTCTGCCCACACAGTATGAATAAAAAGATTAGATGTAGTCAGCTGTATAGCTTTATGATCATTTACAGTTTTCAGTTTTGTTGGCTTTAATTATAGTTATGGGGGAAGTAACATTAAGGACATCCAAAGGTAGTTACAAATGAAAGTTTGGGAGTTTCTCTTCAAGGCTGTGTAACCATGAAAACTTTGTTATTTTCCTTCAGTATCCTAGTGTGAATTTTTTTAAAACTTTTTTTCTAGGTTTAATGGGGCTATTTGAAAAACGTCAATTCAGAAAATTCCTAGTGTATGTTGCCAATTTTGATGAGAAAGATCCTCGGACCTTTGAGGGTATTGATCCTGTGAAGACAACGATGTGGGATGTGTACAAAAAGTTTGACATGGGCCAAGACATCATAAATTTTACTGGCCATGTCCTAGCACTTTATAGAACTGATGAGTAAGAGTTTTGGATTTTAGATTTATCGTTTCATTGCCAAACTTACTGAGTTTCCTTATATGTTATGAAATAAAGAGGCTCTAATTATAATTTTATATTAGGCCTTTTAAAAGTGAAAAATGACATTACTGATGTTACAGCTTCAGAGGATTGTAAATTGAACACGAGAATGAAATCTAAAGCCCTTTTCTGATATCCATTTCCTTTTCAGCTATTTAGATCAGCCATGTTGTGAAACCATTGTCACTGTCACTGTCCTCTCGTTGTTCATCGATTTTCTTGAGCGGACCCAGTAACATCTCCATCATGAGACTTCTTGTTACTGTGTTTGGCATATCGAATACATCATGGGTAGCTTGCCAGGCTCTGCCGTGCAGGCGAGATACTCTCGGTAGCTTGCCGGGCTCTCTGAGAGGGGCGGAGGAATCGAACTCGGGTTGGCCATGTTGGCTGCCTGCAAGGCAAACGCCCTACCCGCTGTGATATCGCATTAATCAGATTAAACTTTACAGTGAGTCCTTGGCAAGATATGGCAAAAGCCCATATCTTTATCTACCCTATGGCCTTGGAGTACTGGCGCAAGGATTTGCCAGGTGAGAACCCACGTTAAATGGATGTGCTAAATTTAAACCCTGTGGACCCTGTTCTGCTCTTCTGTGGAAGTAAATGAGATGCAGTTGTGAATGATATGCCTGTCAAAAATTTTCCTTTTTAAAAGTTTGAGTAAAATTTATGGTTAATGTAACCACAAACTATGTTGAATAATTTGTGTTTGATGACTATAGATCTGGATCACCAGAACGCCAGTCAGGATAAACCTTTCTAATCATCCAGAAAGTTTCCTTCTACCTCCTCGTGTAATCACTTAATAGCTACTATATCTGTGATTTCTATCACTGTAGATGATTTTGCCTGTTTTTGAAATTCAGATAAAGAAACTAATATAAGACACGGGCTGAAGTGAGAGCACAACGGGTAGCTTGTTTGCCTTGCACGCAGCCAACCCTGGTTTGATTCCTCTGTCCCTCTTGGAGAGCATGGCAAGCTACCGAGAGAATTCTGCCCACACGGCAGAGCTTGGCAAGCTCCCCCTGGTGTATTTGATATGCCAAAAACAGTAACAACAAGTCTCACAATGGAGACGTTACTGGTGCCTGCTCGAGCAAAGTGATGAACAAAGGGAGGACAGTGCTACAGTGCTAATATAAGACATTCATTTGTCTTAGTTTGGCGCTATAGCACAGCAGGTAGGGCATTTGCCTTGTACATGGCCAACCCGGGTTCGATTCCTCCATCCCTCTCGGAGATCCTGGCAAACTACCAAGTCTCTCTCTCTCTCTCTCTCTATATATATATATATATGTATATATATACAATAAATGAGTGATTTGCATCCGCAAAGTATAAGTAGAAAAAATAATTACTCTAAGAAAAACAAAATAGCCAGAGTGGTATTATAGAGGAAAGGAACACTTGCCATGCCTGCTGCAGACACCACACCCTGCCAGGAGTTACCCATTCCAGTAGACAGAGCCAGAAATAAGCTGTGAGCATTGCTGGGTGTGACAATACCAAAAAAAAAATCACATAGTGAAGGGAACAAAAGAATCAACAGTGCACACTGCATAAGTATAGATAAGTACTACAGGACTTATCTATCAGTGATAGTTACATAGCTAGGATATACACAGGCAATATGGACTTTACCAAAACTGCACTGTTGCTGTGCAAAGAAGAAAAGATAAAATTGTGGTGTCTTGTCTTATATACCTCTATGTGTTACTATGTCTGCATAAGTATTTGCTGTAGCGGAAAAAAAAATCATGTGAGAACAAATTATTAATTTTAGGCCCCAAACGATTCTGAAGTCTTCCTTCATAAGGCAGTGAGGAATAGAGTGCCAACGTGCTTTTCCCCAGAGTGCCCAATTCTAGCACAGCGGGTAGGTCGTTCTCCTTACAAGCGGCCAACATGGCCGACCTGAGTTCGATTCCTCTGCCCCTCTCGGAGAGCCCGGCAAGCTACCAAGAGTATTCTGTATGCCAGACACAGTAACAACAAAGTCTCCAATGGAGACGTTACTGGGCCCGCTCGAGCAAATCGACGATCAACGGGAGGGCCTTTACCTTTACCTTTTTTAAACAAATATATATATATATACATATATTTGCATTATTATTTTTAAATTTTTGCATGATGACATTGAGATTCCACAGTGACATTAGATTACTGGGCTGCCTCTCTCAGGAGAAGGTGACAATTCATGAGGTCATGTTTTCTTGCCAACAAAGAGAGCCCTGGGGCCAGAGTGACAGTACAGCTGGAGTAGGGCTCTGTCCTTGCACATAGCTGACCAGGGTTTGATCCTCGACATCCCATACGGTAATTACTCTTGAACACCGCCAAGAGTAATTCATTTTTCAAAAAAATTTTTATTAGTGAAACACCATGAGGTACAATTGAAGACTTACAAATCTTTGTGCTTGGATTTCAGTTATACAATGATCGAGTACACATCCTCCAGCAGTGCCCATTCTTCACCACCATGGTGCCAGAATAAATCCCACACCCCATACCCCCATCCCACCTTGACTCTGTGGCAGGGCATTGCCTTTTGTTCTCTCTCTCCTTTTGGGTAGTGTGGTTTGCAAAAGAGGCATTGAGTGGCAATCATGTTTGGTCTATAGTTCACTTTCAGCATGCATTTCCCATACTGGGAGGATCTTCCCTACACCCTTTATTTGGTGCTCCCTTCTCTATCTGAGCTGCCTTTTCCCCTAGCTTGTGCGGCTGGCCTCCAGCTATGGAGAAAACCTCCTGGTATTATCTCGGCTATTCTTGGGTATTAGTCTCCTATTTTGTTACTTTATGTTCCCCAGATAGAAGTCTGGAAATCTCATTTAAAGTCCAGACACGGTTAAATGCCCTGGTCCTCCACATTGCAGGAAAAAAGACGCAAAATGAGATTCTGATGCACCTTTCATGGTTCCTCTTCATGTCTTATTTTCCTCAGTCATTCTGGGCCCCAGGACACCAAACAATTAATTTACCTTGTTTTTTTTTTCTGGTCTTCCACTAGCCATAACAGAGGCAATATAAGCAGGAAAAAAACATATCATAGAGAGAACAAAAGGGAATGCCCTGCCGCAGAGCCAGGGTGGGAGGTGGGAGGCATATTGAAATCAGTGGTGGTGGAGAATCGGCACTGGTGGAGAGATAGTTATTTGATCATTGTATAACTGAAACCCAAGCACAAGAATTTGTAAATCTGGAACTGTACTTCATGGTGTTTCACAAATAAAAATTTAAAATAAATAAATAAATAAATAAAAAGATGAAACTTGCAAAAAAAAAAAAACCACACATCATAGTCATTCTAGAACCCCCATCAATCCTACTCAAAATTGGTTTTTAATTGATTTTTCTGAACTAACTTAATGAATTGCTGAGTGGCAGGAGGGGATGGCGATTCTCGAATTATCCTAAGTTATTGTGTCCCAGCATGTTCCCTGAATGAGGATCCTATTTGGCCTGCTATCAGGATGGGCTGATTGAAGAACCCATCTAAAATAAGACAAGTGAAGACGAGGATGGTGTATCATCACTAGATAGAGATAAAAGAGGAAAGAAGAATAGGTGTATATGACTTGCCCAGATAATTAACTGTGGGAGACACACAAGGATTAACTGAGAAGGGGATGGATATTATTGGAGCGGGGGGGGGGGCAAGAGAGTGGAAAACATAGAAAGTCATACAAAATGAACAACCTTTGGGAAGGAACACTCATTGCTTTGGCTGTAATTTGCAAAAGATATTCTTTTTGAAGTATATCCACCACTGAGAGAGCACTGTGTGTATCTAAACTGTGTGAGGAGATAGCAGGAGCTTGAAAACTGTGGCAAGAATGACCCGCTCAACAAGGCAGCTTTTGTACTTGATTCTAACATAACTTAGCCATCGGAAAAAGTTAAGACCACGTGGGAACCATAGTAGAATTTGCCCCTCATATGGAGTGTCAAAGGAACATTAATATCATAGATTTCCCTGCATCCAGGCTAGATACAGTCATGCCTGCATGGTTCACTGAAGCATTACTCTCTAGTGGAACCCTTCATCTGATTTTGTGCATTTGCTTGAGAGGAAAGTTCCCGCTGGACTACAGACACAAGATTATATGAAGGAAAAACTTTAATCATCCAAGTCCAGTTCTGCTGCCATTCAAGCCAGTCCAGCATTCCTCAGAGTGGATGGATAGAGAAAGTGCTTCTTTAGGATTGTGACTGAAATTTGGCAGACTGTGATCTTAAAACCTTGAGATCCAGAGTCTCTCACGATTAAAAAGTAAGATCCCATCAGAATGATCCTGCAAGGTAAGTTTGGAATATCCAGGAAACAATAATCAAAACCTGAGTGGGCACTGATCTGTTGGAGGCAGGTCTTCTAGGTATAATCTTGCACTTAAAAATCTAAAGTTTTCTTGTATTTAACAGAACAAACCCCACATTAACTGTGTTAAATATGTTTTGGTGGATGGATGAGGGAAATACTCTTTATATTTTCAAAACCACACATACAGAAGGGTTTTTGCTTCAGGGCCTTTTGAGCACATTCATAATTTCATTTGTATGTAATTAAAAGGGCTGGAGCAATAGCACCGTGGTAGGACATTTGCCTTGTGCACAGGCAGCCCGGCCAAGCATGGTTCGATTCCTTCACCTCTCTTGGAGAATCTGGAAAGCTACCGAGAGTATCTCACCCGTGAGGCAAAGCCTGGCAAGCTACCCGTGATGTATTCAATATGCCAAACACAGTAACAACAAGTCTCAAAATAGAGACGTTACTGCGCCCGCTCGAGCAAATCTATGATACATGTAGGGTTGTACTTTTGCACTTGAGTGATAGCACAGTGGGTAGGGCATTTGCCTTGCAAGCAGCCATAATGGCTGACCCGAGTTCGATTTCTTCGCCCCTCTCAGAGAGTCCAGCAAGCTACCGAGAGTATCTCGCCAGCACTGCAAAGCTTGGCAAGCTTCCCTTGACATAATTGATATGACAAACACAGTAACAATTGCCACAATGGAGACATTACTGGGCCTGCTCAAGCAAAATTGATGAGCAATGGGAGGACAGTGACAGATGTAATTAAAAAAGCTATGGCAGCTCAAGGAAGAGAGGCTGGAGTGGCACATTTAGGTGAGGGAAACATGGCCTCTATGGGATCTCAGAAAAGGGAGGAAGAAGGTTTAGATTAAATCCACGTTTTTGTCCACACGCCTGTGGCCCTGAATTCTCCCTGCTCTCCACAGGGTTGTAGGTTGCCTATGCAGTGTGTGACCAGGACTCAGAGGCAGAGGGTGAGCACTCCTGGCACGAGGGGCCATGAAGAGGCCATTATGAGCAGGAAGTGCAGGTAGAAGGAGCAGGAAGTGACATCTCTGCCATGAGCAAGCAAAATAGAATTTGGAACCCTGGTCAAAAGGCACTCATGTTCTAGAAACGGCAGTTTGCTTGGTTCACGTGCTGGTGAAGGAGAGACACAGCTATGTTGTGCTGCTGGCATCGATCCCCAGACTGTGGCCGAAAAAGCCATAAGGGGAACATCGTGAAGAGATTTAGAGAGTGGGTGAGGACCCACCGCAGACCTGTCCAACCTCTACCCCAGAGGTCATCAAGGGTAAGGAACACAGGCAGGGCAAGACAGTCCAGGACACAACACGGATGCCCAAGAGGCACTCCCAAATGCCTCCCCAATGTGTGTGACTGTGTGTTTGTGTTTGTATGTGTGTGTGTGTGTATTCTTGAGTATGTATGTATGTGTATGTCTCTGCATACATTTGTGTGGGAAGGGCTTCCCTGAGAGTGGCTTGGTCTAAGTCACACTCAGAGCCAGTCTTCCTGCTGGGTCAGCGAGTATTGGATGGAGCCCTTTAGCCAAAATTGATCTTCACCTCCAAATGTATTTGGTTTGTCCCCTAAGGATCCATGTACTGGTCTGCAGGGTTCTGAGGGCCAGTCAAGAGGACTGAGCAGTGATGATGACAGTGTATAGTGCTCAGATTATAGACGAAAGATTCCTCAGGGGAACACAGAGAAAAGACACGGGAATTGGGTGAGGATTCATTGCAAGTCCTGCCCAATATCTGCCCCAGAGGCCATCCAGGGTAACTAACACAAGGCAGCACAGAGAGGACTGGCCAGTCCCGGATAAAATTCTGATGCAGAATGGGCACACTAAACCCCTCACCAAGTCTTTGTGCATGGGAGGTGTGTTTAGCTTTGTGTGTGAGAGAGATTGAGGTTGTGTGTGTGTGGGGGAGATTCATGGAAGGGGGCTACCCTAAGTAGTAGGGTGGGTCAAATTCACAAGCCAGAGACAGTCCTGTTAGTGGGTTGGGGTTTCTTGGATGGTGCCCTTCAGACAAGACTGTTCTTCAATGTGTAAATCATGGTCATCCCTGACGGCCCCTTTACAAGTCACTAGGGGTCTTGGGGACATAGCAGCAATGATGACAGTGTACAGGGTGTGAATGCTCAAGTTCTGCTGCTCTGTCTTATCAGCGCTACAGACAGACAAAAGACGAGCTGGTCAGTGAGGACACCCAGTAGCTGTCCTTCGATGTCGGCGAGGTGTTGGCCAGCAATGAGGAGATCCGGCAGTGGTGCGGGGTGGTTTGGGTCGAAGAGAGGTGTGCCAAACGTGGAGTCCAAGTTGGCGAGGGAGAGCCTTCTCATGAGATAAGAGCATACCCACTGTACAGTGCATTGATGGTGCATCGGGCACAAGATTCAGAGGACATCATGGAGGACGGTCAGAGACAAGGATGGGTGTGTCTGGGCATATGCACACGAGGCTGGGGGGAGGTCACAACCAGAGGCATCCCAGGATCTATGTTCCAGTGATCAGTCTCAGGCCACTGAGCCCGAGTGGGCGGGAGGAGACATCCTGTAGTAGACTGTGGGCTTGACGCACTGTAGGTTGCAGGATGGGATTTGAACTTGAGAAAGCATTTGAAAGAGGGCATATGGGTAATTTCCTTCTGCTATCTCATATCCTGTTCCTTCTCTCCAATTAGAACCGGCTCTTCTTCCTGCATCTCTCCCACCAAAGGAACCGTGTGGAAATGGAGAAGCCAGAGGAAGTCACAACCCTGTCGCTGATGTGTCACCTGCAGCAATGGATCCAGTGTCCTACAGCATCATCAGTGAAGATGGATCCCAGGTCATGGCGTTGCTGTATGTGCAGCCTAACTTGAACACAGTTTAGGTCCTGGAGAGGTGGGCCCAATGACACCTTAGACTGAGCCAGCAGCACTGATCCCCCAAGCAGAGCACAAGCTGGGCTGGACACTCTCTGCAGACCCAGAGCGTACTGGCTTATCTATGACTTCATTGTATTGTCAGATGTAGTTTTTGAGTTTTATCATTTTATTTTATATTTAAATAAAATTTGTTTTTTTTATTGTGAATGGCATGGTCCCTGGATATGAGCAGAATTCTAGCAATGCTTTGAAATCATCATTCAATATGTTTGACGAACATTTCACAGCCCCTTAGAATCTTCTCGTTGAAGATCTCTTCCCCATCCTCTCTCTGCCAGTCCCTAAAACCAGCAATCTGTTTTGATTCCCTGTCTCCTTACCTATTCTTCATACCTCCCACCTTGATAATACAAAATGGATAACTGTGGTGTCTCAAACAGCAATTTGGTTGAACTGAGAGATTTGGGGGTTGCAATTTTTAAAAATATACCTCAAATTTAAAGACCTAGATGGAGCAGATATATGTGAATATGAAATTTTTCTAATGAAACATATAATGTCAGCAGTGCACCTTTATTATAGCATGACACTAGAGCCAGAAGCATAAGCTGGCTCATTAAGCGCCCAGTCAAAATCAAAAGAAAATCAATTGAGAAGACAATGGGAAACCAGAGTTATCCTGACAACCCATGGGTTGTATCCCACTTTCCTCACCCTATGCCAACTGAAGATTGAGGAAGGGGCCCATGGGCAGGATACTCAGCGTAGACTAAGTCTAACTTCAAGGAGAGACAACAGCTTTCCTCTGCTGATGACTCAACAAGGTGAGTGTAGCCAAACGACATCACTATGCTTTTTGGAATAACAGAAACAATGCCATTCTAGGACATTCTGACCTCCTATGTATGAGTTATGTACCAAAGCTTCTTTAACCAGTCATCTGTTCTAGGGCACTTGGGTTGTTTCCAGATTTTGGCTATTGTGAACAGTGCTGCCGTGAACATATAGGTACAGATGTCATTTCTACTGTGCTTTTTTGCATCCTTGGTATATATTCCCAGAAATGGTATTGGGGGGTCATATGGAAGTTCAATTTCTAGTTTTTGAAGAACTGTCCATATTGCTTTCCAGAAAGCTGGACTAGTGGGCATTCCCCCCACCAGTGATAGAGTGTCCCTTTCCCCCCACATCCATGTCAGTCCTGGTTGCTTTTTTTCTTTTGAATGTGTGCCAGTCTCTGTGGTGTGAGATGTTCTCTCATGTAGTTTTGGTTTGCATCTCCCTGATGGCTTGCGATGTGGAGCATTTTCTCATGTTCCTTTAGGCCAGTTGTATTTCTTTTTTGAGGGGGACTTCTGTTCATTTCTTCTCCCCATTTTTTGATGGAGTTGGAGGTTTTTTTTCTTGTACAATTCTACTTGTGTCTTGCATATTCTTGATATTAATCCTTTATCAGATGGGTATTGGGTAAATATTCTTTCCCATTCTGTCATTCTGTGGGCTCTTTCTGTATTTTGTTCACTGTTTCCTTTGAAATACAGAAGCCTCTTAGTTTGATGTAGTCCCATTTGTTTATATTTGCTTCCACTTGTATAGTCAGTGCTGTTTCATCCTTAAAGATGATGTTTTTAGCTCCAATGCTGTGGAGAGTTCTGCCTACATTTTCCTCTATGTACCTTATGGATTCATGTCTGATATTGAGAACATTAATCCACTTTGAGCTGACTCTTGCGTCTGGCATTAGACAGAGGTAGGAGTTCATTTTTTTGCAGGTAGCTATCCAGTTTTCCCAGCACCACTTGTTGAAGAGGCCTTCCTTGTTCCACTTCACATTTCTTGCTCCTTTGTCAAAGAATAAATTGTCAAGTATTTGGGGGTCTGTGACAGAATATTCTACTGTGTTCCCTTGGTCTGCCTGTCTGTTTCTAGCTCAGTACCTTGCTGTCTTAATTACTACTGCTTTCTAGTACAGTTTGAAGCAGAGGAGGTTGATGCCACCCATCTTCTTTTTTCCCAAGGAGTGTCTTAGCTATTCATGGGGGTCCATTGTTTCATATACATTTCAGGAGTGTTTTGTCTATTTCTTTGAAAAATGTCATGGGTATCCTGATAGGGACCGCATTGAATTTGTATAGTGATTTGGGCAGTATTGCCATTTTGATAATGTTAATCCTCCCAATCCATGAGGAGGGGATGTGTTTCCATTTCCTAGTGTCCTATTTTATTTCTTGAAGTAGTGTTTTGTAATTTTCCTTGTATAGGTCCTTCACCTCCTTGGTTAAGCTGATTACAAGGTACTTGATTTTTTGAGGTACTATTTCGAACGGGTTTTTTTTTAATGTCTATTTCTTCTCTTTTGTTATTTGTATATAAGAAAGCCATGGCCTTTTGACACCCGTTCTTTCTTCAAGTTGACTTTTCTAGGGTTTCTCCCATGCTGCCCACGTAGGGCTGTCTACCTAAGTAAGAGATCAATTTTAGGGTGGCTACTAAGGAGGTAGTATTGGGATTGATATATGGTGCTCTTTGAAATTGTTGTGTTGGGGCCTCTGTTCCTGGTGGAACTGATGGGAGTCCAGTCTTCCCTATTCTGCGCTGGTGCTAGGAAGGTCTTATCAGGCCTTAAAGAATGTGCTCACAAGGTGGGCCCTGATCACCTTAGAACTAGTTTGTTTTATTACTTCCCAGGAATTTATTGCCATAGGGGCCCTCCCCAATCTACTTGCCTGCCTCAATGACACAATGTAAATTTTATTGGTCTAAAGAACTTCCATAGTGACACTGATGACATCACAGACAAGAGGAGCCAAACTTACACAATGCTGTCATGAGTGTACTGATAATGCAAGGTTTCAGACTTCAAGGTCCCAGGGGGATAGCAGGAGAGAAGGAGTCAAAGGATGGAGAGATACTAAAGGGACTGGGGTGGCAGGACATGGTCAGACCCAAGCCCAAAGACCTCTATTGGTCTCTTTGGCAGTTAGTTCTAAACTCGGGACTCAGAAGAGCAAAAACTGGGGACCCTAGCACTCTCTGTGAGAGTTAAACTCAGAAAATTCCTTTTGGAAACAAACTTATTGCAGAACTCTTGAGGCAGGCTGTGACTTCATTCAAATTATCATGAGGCACTGCCATAAATAATTGGGGGAAGGAAGTCTCAGCTCTTCAATGACTTGGGACATGGACTTTCTAGTGACTCTTGGTAGCTTTTGTCTCATAGATGAGCTGATTGCATGTCAGTTTTATTCCTAGGAACAGAACAGTTAGAGAAAGAGAGAAATAGAGAATTAAGAGTGTGGTGGGGGAGGGGTTGAGAGATAAAAAGATGAACTACTGAGATAGTTAGACATAGACACAGGAAGATATAGCAACATATAGGAATATAATGATATACAAATAAAACAAAAATCAATAAAAAATACATTTAAAGAGTTGAGTGGAGCTGGAGCAATATCACCGTGGGTAGGGCATTTGCCTTGCACGTGGCCAAGCCAGGTTCGACTCCCAGCATCCCATATGGTCCCCCCGCACCGCCAGGAGGAATTTCTGAGAGCAGAGCCATGAGGAACCCCTGAGCATTGCTGGGTGTGTCCCAAAGCAGTAATAATACTACTACTAATAATAATATAATAATAATAATAATATAAATTTAAGTAGAGACAGAGGGACAAAGACATCTATCATAGGTTAGGTGCTTTCCTTGCACATACTTAACAGCACTCACCAAAGTAAACTCAAAGTGGATTAACAATATATAGATTATAAAAGAATCTACTTGGTAATATGAAGAAAACAGCCCAGAACATTGACTACTGAGGTGTCCTCAATAAGAAGACCACAGTGGCATACATACACAACAAAATGAGAAACAAACCAGTGGAACTACTTCAAATTAAAATGTCTTCTGCATTGCAAAAGAAACTCCAACCATAATAAAAAAAAAAAGACATCCAGTTAAGGAGGAGAAAACATTTGAACACAATTCATCAGATTAGGGCTTATAATCAAGATCTATAAAGCACTCACAAAATTCAAAGCAGAGAAAATTCAGTTACCCCATGCACCAGCAGGGTGAGGATGTGAACAGAGATGTTTCCAAAGAATACATATGGATGGTCATCAGGCATATGAAAAAATGTAATCATCACTTAGGATTAAGGAAATGCAAATTGAAAATATTGAGATACCATCTCACAATAGTGAAATAGCACGTATCAAAAAGTCTGGAACCACCGTTTTCGGTGGGGCTGTGGTTCAAAAGAAACCTTCTTCCGCTTTTGGTAGGATTGATTGAGCCTCTTCTGGAAAGATACAGAGATCTCAACGAAAAAAATGAAAACAAAAGAAAAACATAAAAAAGGAAGAAAGAATAAAGATAATAAAATGTATATGAAGAAATGCCCTGTGTCGCTTCTAACAGAAAAATGCAAATAAAAACAACAATAAGGTAACTAAACAATGTTTCATTCCAGGGACACGTGCACAGATCACAAATAACAAAATCAACCAGTGTTGGTGAAGATATGGAAAAAACAAGACCCTCATTGACTGTTGGGGGGAATGTCAACTGGTCTAGCTATTTTTGAAAACTATATGAACGCTTCTCAAAAAAACAAGAAACTGGGGAAATGATTGCAGTCAATGGAGTCTGGTGGAGGGTGTGGTGCAGAAACTTTTATGTATGTAAGTATAAAACGAATGGTTTTGTTAATTATGGTGCTTAAAACGTTTATAAAAAGAAGATATTGGTGGGCCGGAGCAATAGAACAATGGGTAGGGTGTTTGCCTTGCGTGCTGCTGACCCAGGTTCAGTCCCTGGAATCCCATATGGTCCCTCAAGCACTGCTAGGAGTAATTCCTGATCACAGAGCCAGTAGTAACCCCTGAGCATCACTGGGTGTGACCCAAAAAACAAGTATATATATATATATATATATGAATATATAGGAAATAAATGGCTGTTTTGCACCCACAAACTAGAAATAAAACAATAATTAACTCTAAGAAAAAGAAAATAGCCAGAGTGGTATTATAGAGGGCAGGAACAGTTGCCAGGCATGCTGCAGACACAGAGCCCTGCCAGGAGTTACCCATCCCAGTAGACAGAGCCAGACATAAGCTGTGAGCATTTCTGGGTGTGACAATACCAAAAACAAAAAATCACACAGGGAAGGGAACAAAAGAATCAACAATGCACACTGCATATGTATAGATAAGTACTACAGGACTTATCTATCAGTGATAGTTACATAGCTAGGATATATACACAGGCAGTATGGACTTTACCAAAACTGCACTGTTGCTGTGCAAAGAAGAAAAGATAAAATTGTGGTGTCTTGTCTTATATACCTCTATGTGTCACTATGTCTGCATAAGTATTTGCTGTAGCGGAAAAAATTGTGTGAGAACAAATTATTAATTTTAGGCCCCAAACGATTCTGAAGTCTTCCTTCATAAGGCAGTGAGGAATAGAGTGCCAACATGCTTTTCCCCAGAGTGCCCAGTTCTTGGGGATTTCCAAAATTGTGGAGGTTGTGATCTGAACTAGTACATGAACCTGGGTCTACATATTGAGGACAACATAAGAGACTGAGGAAATACAGAAACCCAACTATGGTTTGTGTCCTCAATCTCTGTTGCTCTGCCCTCTGAGAATTACCTATGGAAGGAGAGGAGACCTCACCTAACTCCTCTCTATAAGTTGGAGGATATACTGGGGGAAACTGAATATACATAGGCCACTGGCAATATTTTCTTCCCTTGAACCTTCATCCAGTATTCACTGTGCTGCCCGTCCTGGAATGCCTTGAGGTTCTCTGGACAGAGGGCAGACTATGCCTTTCCAGGACTCGGCTTCTACCTGTCTCGGAGAATCAGAGCAACTGGTCATCATGACTGGATACAAGTTAGCAAGAACAAAGATACAAGTCAGGAGTCCTCATTTAAAGTCCAGACAGAGACAAATGCCCTGGACCTCACATTGCAGGAAAACAGACGCAAAATGAGAATCTGAGACACCTTTTATGGTTCCTCCACATGTCCTAATTTCCTCAGTCATTCTGGGCCCCAGGACTCCAAACAATTTATTTTGCTTTCTTTTTTTTTTTTTCTGGTCCTCCACTAGCCAAAATTGGGGCAATACAAGCAGAAAAAAACACATCATGGAGAGAACAAAAGGGAATGCCCTGCCATAGAGGCGGTAGGATGCGGGGGGGGGGGGGGGGGGGAGGGACACTAGGATCAGTGGTGGTGATCAGAATGGGCACTGGTGGAGTGATGGCTATTCGATCATTGTATAACTGAAACCCAAGCACAAAACTTTGTAAGCCTACAACTGTAACTCATGGTGTTTCACTAAAAAAAATTTATAATATATAAATAAATAAAATTTGAAACTTGCAAAAAAACTCAAAAAACCACATCATGGTCATTCTAGATTCTCCCTCAATCCCACTCAAAATTGGTTTTTCATTGGTTTTTCCTGACTTACTTAATGAATTGCTGACTGGCAGGAGGGGTTGGAGATTCTCTATCCCCAGTTATTGTGTCCCAGCATGTTCCTTGAATGAGGATCCTTTTGGCCTGCCATCAAGATGTACATATTGAAGAACCTATCTGGAATAAGACAAGAGAAGAGAAGGATGGAGAGTACATCACTAGAATTAATTAAAAGAGGAAAGAAGAATAAGAGTATATGACTTGCCCAAATAATTAACTGTGGGAGACACACACGGATTAACTGAGAAGGGGTCGGATATTATTGGAGCAGGGGAATGGGGCTGAAGAGAGTGGAAAACATAGAAACTCATGCAAAATCTTCCAACCCCTGGGAATGAACACTTATTTCTTTGGCTGTAATTTGCAAAAGATATTCTTTTCGAAGTATATCCACCCACTGAGAGAGCACTGTGTGTGTCTAAACTGTGTGAGGAGGTAGCAGGAGCTTGAAAATTGTGGCAAGAATGACCTACACAACAAGGCAGCTTTTGCACTTGATTCTAACATTAACTTTGCATTATGAAAAGGTAAGGACCACATGGGAACCATAGTCGAATTCGCCCCTCATATGGAGTGTCAAAGGAACATTAAGATCATAGATTTCCCTGCATCCAGGGTAGATACAGTCATGCCTGCATGGTGCACTGAGGCATTAGTCTCATCAGATTCTGTGTATTCGCTGAGAGGAAAATTCCCGCTGGGCTACAGACAACAAGATTATTTGAAGGAACAACTTCAATTGCCCTAGTCCAGTTCTGCTGCCAATCATGCCAGTCAAACGTTTCTCAGAGTGGATGGATAGAGAAAACACTTCTTTAGGATTGTGGCTGAAACTTAGGAGATGGTGATCTCAAAACCTTGAGATACAGAGTCTCTCAGGATTCCAAAATATGATCCTATCCGAATGATCCTGCAAGTCAGTGTTGGAATATCTAGGAAACAATAATCAAAACTTGAGTGGGCATGAATCGCAGGTCTTCTAGGTATAATCTTGCACTTAAAAATCTGAAGTTTTCTTGTATTTAACAGAACAAAACCCACGTTAACTGTGTTAAATATGGTTTGGAGGAGAGATGAGGAAATACTCGGTATGATTTCAAAACCACACATACAGAAGTGTTATGCTTCAGGACTTTTTGAGCACATTCATAATTTTATTTGTATGTAATGAAAAAAGCTATGGCATTGCGAGGAAGAGGGGCTTGAGTGGCACAATTAGGTCGGGGATACATGGCTTCTATGGGATCTCAGGAAAGGGATGAAGAGGGACTAGATTAAATCCAGGTTTGTGTCCTCATGCCTGTGACCCTGAATTCTCCCTGCTCTCCACAGGGTTGTAGGCTGGCTATGCAGTGTGTCTGTGTGTGGCCAGGACTCAGAGACAGAGGGTGAGCACTCCCGGCACGAGGGGCCATGAAGAGGCCATTATGTACAGGAAGTGCAGGTAGAAGGAGCAGGAAGTGACATCGCTGCCATGAGCTAGCAAATAGAATTTGGAACCCTGGTCAAAAGGCACTCACGTTCTAGAAACGGCAGTTTGCTTGTTTCATGTGCTGGTGAAGGAGAGATACAGCAATGTTGTGCTGCTGGCGTCGATCCCCAGGCTGTGGCCCGAAGATCCAGAAGGGGAACATTGTGAAGAGATTTAGAGAGTGGGTGAAGACCCACCGCAGACCTGTCCAACCTCTGCCTCAGAGGTCATCAAGGGTAAGGAGCACAGGCAGGGCAGGACAGTCCAGGACACACCACGGATGCCCAAGAGGCACTCCCAAATCCCTCCCACATGTGTGTAACTGTGTGTGTGTGTGTGTGGTTCTTGTTGTGCATGTGTGTGTGTCTGCGTACATTTATGGGGAATGGGCTACCCAGAGAGTAGGCTGAGTCAAAGTCACAATCAGAGCTAATCTTACTGCTGGGTTAGTGAGTATTGGATGGAGCCCTTTAGTCGAAATTGATCTTCACTTCAAAGTGTATTTGGTTTGTCCCTGAAGGACCCATGTACTGGTCTGCAGGGGTCTGAGGACCAGTCAACTGGACTGAGCAGTGGTGATGACAGTGTATAGTGCTCAGCTTACAGCCTAAAGAGCCCTCAGGGGAACACAGAGAAAAGACACAGGAAGGGAAGTGGGAGAGGACTCATTGCAAGGCCTGACCAACATCTGCCCCGGAGGCTATCCAGGGTACCGAACACAAGGTAGCACAGAGAGGGCTGGCTAGTCCAGGAGAAAACATTGATGCCGAAGGGGAACTCTAGACCGCTTCACAAGTGTGTGTGCGTGGGAGGTGTGTTTAGCTTGTGTGTGAGAGAGAGATTGAAGTTTGGGGAGGACAGGTTTATGTAACGGGGGCTAACCTGAGCAATAGTGTGGGCCAAAATCACAAGCCAAAAACAGCCCTGTTATTGGATTGGGGATTATTGGATGGTGACCTACAGACAAGACTGATCTTCACTTCAAAGTGTAAATCATGGTCATCCCTGACGACCCCTTTACAAGTCACTAGGGGTCTTAGGGACAGTCTGGGGGACTGAGCAGCAATGATGACAGTGTACAAGGTGTGACTGCTCAAGTTTTGCTGCTCTGTCTCATCAGCGCTACAGAGAGACAGAAGACGAGCTGATCACAGAGGACACCCAGCACCTGTCCTTCGATGTTGGAGAGGTGTTGCCTGGCAACGAGGAGATCCGGCAGTGGTGCGGGGTGGTTTGGGTCGGAGAGAGGTGTGCCAAACGTGGAGTCCAAGTTGGCGATGGAGAGCCTTCTCATGAGATAAGAGTATACCCACTGTACAATGCATTGATGGTGCATCGGGCACAAGATTCAGAGGACCTCAGGGAGGACGGTGAGAGACCAGGATGGATGTGTCTGAGCGTATCCACACAAGTCTGGGGCGAGGTCACAAACGGAGGCATCCGAGGATCTGTGTTCCAGTCATCAGCCTCAGGCCTCCGAGCCCAAGTGGGTGGGATGAGACATCCTGTAGTAGACTGTGGGCTTGATGCCCTGCAGGTTGCAGGATGGGATCTGACCTCCGGAAAGTGTTTGAAAGAGGACATAGGGGTGATTTATTTTTGGTCTCTCATATCCTCTTCCTTCTCTCCAAGTAGAACCGGCTCTTCCTCATGCCCCTCTCCCACCAAAGGAACTGGGTGGAAATGGAGAAGCCAGAGGAGGTCCCCAGCATGTCACTGATGCACCACCTGCAGAAACGGATTAAAGTCCTACAGCATCATCAGTGAAGATGTTTCTCATGTCATGGTGGTGCCGCATGCGAAGCCTCACTGGAACACAATTTAGTTCCTGGAAAGGTGGGCCCAGTGACACCTTACAGTTAGCCAGGAGCTCTGATTCCCCCAAGCCGAGCACCAGCTGGGCTGGGAACTTTGCAGACAAAGCGTATTTTGCTTATGTACGGCCTCATTGTACTGTTAAATGTAGTTTATAAGTTTTATCATTTTATTTTTATATTTAAATAAAGTTTGTTTTTTATTGTGAATAGCATGTTCCCTGGGTATGAGCACAATACTGGCAATACTTTGAAATCATCACTTAAAATGTTTGACGAACATTTGGGGCCCCTTAGAATCTTCTCGTTGAAGAACTCTTCCCCACCCTCTCTCTACCAGACCCTAAAACCTGGAATCTGAATTTATTCTCTGTCTCCTTACCTATTCTTCATACCTCCCACCTTTGGTAATACAGAATTGATAACTGTGGTGTCTCACACAGTAATTAGGTTGAACTAAGAGATTTGTGGGTTGCCCTTTTGTTTTTTAAATATACCTCAAATGAAAAAAAACTAGATGGAGTAGGTATATGTGAATGTGAAATTTTTTCTAATAAAACATATAATGTTAGCAGCACACCTGTATTCTAGCATGACACTAGAGCCAGAAGCATAAAGCTGGCTCATTCAGGACCCAGTCAAAATCAAAAGAGAGTCAATTGAGAAGTCAATGTGAAACAGGAGTTATCCAGACAACCCATGGGTTGTACCACACCTTCCTCACCGTATGCAAGCTCAGGATTGAGAAAGGGACCAGTGCGCAGGATATTCAGCGTAGACTAAGTCTAACTTCAAGGCGAGACAACAACTTTCCTCTGCTCATGCCTCAAGAAGGTGAGTGTAGCCAAACAACATCACTGTGCTCCTTGGAACAACAGAAACGACACCATTCTAGGACAGTCTGACCTACTCTGTATGAGTCTGACAGTAGAGTGTGCGTGCATCATACCAAAACTTGCGAGACACTATAACCATAACCAAGGGAGGAAGGAAAGTAAGCACATAAACATCTAAAACACAATTCCTAAATTTGAATTGGAGTCATTCCCACCGCACTTCCAAATAGGCAAGACCTGGTTCAGACTCTTATCAGACATGCCTCCCTGCCCCATAGGACAGACTGATGGGAACACAATGTGAAGTGAGTGACCATCTGACTAGCAGATGCTGAATCTGTGGCAAAGATAAGTTCACTGGAGGGAAGTCTAAGCCACAGCATGTGGTGGTGAGAAGTATTGAGCATCAGCCCTGACAGTAGGGCTCAGGACATGTCCTCAGGCATACTCCTGTTCCTCAGAGGAAGTGGTGAGAGAGCTCCCTTACTCAAGGGCAGCAGAAGGTTTGAGAAGACGGCCAAGTCTCACCAAAGCCCAGGAGTTTCATAGAACAGCTTCCCTCTTGGGCGGGGTTTGTACCAGCAATTTCTCTGGTATTTTCTACAGGTCCTCTAGAATTTTCTAGAATTCTGAAAGGCAGCCTCTTTGTCAAAGATTAGCATTTCCTAAGACTGAGATTCTTGAGTAATTTATGCGACACTGGTAGAGCTGGGTGTCTCTCAGAGAAGGTTTGAACTCAAAACTTAGTTCTTTCCATGTAAGTAGGGTTTGTAGAACAGAGGCATCTGAGTGTTCACTGGCCAAAGACTCTCTGGTCAATCTTGTACTTCCAAGTCATGTCAGTTCACAGTACTTCACCTCTGCATGTAGGGGCCTCTCTCTCATTATCCCGAGAATTGCAGGTTGAAAGCACCTGGAATACCAGGATGCTATCCTGAAGTCAGTTCACGCAGAGCCCCCAGAGTCAGTTCACGCAGGATGGAGCCTCGTGCAGCCTAAGAGCCCGCTTCCCCACAGCTAAGCACATCATCCTGGTTCCAGACAAAGAACTCTTCTTAAACTCCCATTCTCAGACCTTCAGCCAAGACACACACACAAACACACGCACATACACACACACACACTCACACACTTCCACACAAACTCACGTGAAGTTCTCCTTGAAGAGCATTTATTATGTGTCAAAATCCACACGAAAAGGCACAGAATAGTACAATGTGCTTATGCTTGTAAGAAAGAGTTTACATATTCCAGCAGTGTTTTTACCCCTGTGATATTCCACTGTCCTTGATGATCAGTCAGGGTCCAGTGTAGATGAAAAGGACAGGGCACGACTTTGCTAGAGAGCAGCACCTGGACTCTAAATATCAACAGACAACCCTGGACTAAGCGAACCTTTGCCTTAGGTCAATTCTGAACACCAAATTCCCCTGAGCATTCTTTCTCCCACACCTGAACACTTGATACCCATATGCTCCACACAATGCATACTCTCCCATTGTTCTTTATAAACACGTCATCCTTTCTCAAAATGGAAGCATGTACTACCGAAGTGAGTTTGTCACATATCAGAAGAAAGATATGTAAACAAATTAAACTCAGGTAGGCAACATTGTCTAACATAGGACTATGTGGTTTCAATTAAAAATCTTCCGTTATGATTCCATTCCTTGACATATGTTAGTACTCAATAGTCAAATAATATCTGGAGAGAGAGTACAGGAGGCAAGGCTTTCTTACTTATGATAGCTCCAAATCCTCTGCCCCTGCCACACACACAAACACACAGAGCACATGGCACCTAGGCTAAGGTCAGTGCTCATCTATCAACATGGAGGAACCATTTCCAGAGTTTACTTACTAACAGTAATTCCCCCAACACTCACCTATGTAGACCCGTGATATAGTGCCTTCCACCATTGTTCCTCCAGCCAAGACTGAGCAATAAAAAATATGTATTTTGACTTCTCAGATCATGTCTATGAGTACTGGAATTTATTTGACACTCCATCCCAATGTAGAGAAATATTTCTAACTCCATGATCACATACACATACACATGTGCATACATAGTCACGAGTACACACTGTGTTTCCTAAGCTAATTTTGTTAGAGTGAATGAACATCAAGAGTTGCCAAGGGGGAAAACTAAAGAGTTGAAGGTTATCCTCTCTCAGAACCTTAAATACTAAGGGTGTTCAGGACAGAGAAGAAAAATGGTGAACGGAGATTTACAATGATCTAAGGCATCTCCCTGGATGTGCCCTTCTATTAGTGAACTCCAGAGGACAATCTCGAAGCCCACATATACCACTCTAGCAAGTAAAACCAGTGATGAGTCTTCAGTATTAAGTCCCCTATCCACCAAAGGAGAGGAGGGCATAGCTTACTCCTTTGTGAATTAAGGGTATGTTTGTACACCTTTTCTTTATGCTTGTTTTCTGCTTTTTTCTTTCCACCCAAGGTCCCCTGGATTGCCAAAGCGGTGCCTGGAATCCTTCACAGATGCAGGTCTGGACATTTATGAATTGATGTCCTATGTAGTGCAACATGTTAGAGTACTAGGGCACTCCCAATTATTAATGATATGAATTCTGTAAGACCCTTGGGGTCGTCATGTGAAAGTTGAAGAGTGTAATTGGAATGCCTTCAAGAGCGTCGAATAAGTAGCTAAGTGGCCCTTCCTGCTCTTCCCAAATGCTTCTGGGAGTGTATAAGGTGTAAGGAATTTACCACCTGCACGGCAAGGTCTTTATAGCTTTTCCTGTAGCATTCTTCCTGGGAAGAAGTACTCTGTCCGCTATCCTATTACTCTGGCCCCAAACTGTATTGATTGTTGTTGTTAACCTACAAAATTTCTTGAAGTTTCAAATGAGAAAATGAAGGGGTTCCAAGTATATAAACCCAAACATGCCACAAGTATATAATCCCAAACATGCCACAGAGGCATGACTACTTTCATCTCAACAGGCGTGAAAAGAAGACTTGTTGTTACTGTTTTTGGCATATCAAATACGCAGCGAGGAACTTGCCAGGCTCTGCCTTATGGCGGGATACTCTCAGTAGCTTGCTGGGCTCCCCGAGAGGGACAAAGGAATTGAACCGGGTCGGTCGTGTGCAAGGCAAACGCCCTACCCGCTGTGTTATTGCACCAACCCCTTCAAAGAGCACTGATACTTAAAAAAATAGTGGTATTTTTGATATGTATTATTCTCACTGATCATGGTCACGGTCCTCCCGTTGTTCATCGACTTGCTCGAGTGAGCCCAGTAACATTGTGAGACTTGTTACTGTGTTTGGCATATAGAATACCTCACGGATAGCTTGCTAGGCTTTTGCCATGCGGGCAAGATACTCTCAGTAGCTTGCCGGGATCTCCGAGAGGGGCGGAGGAATTGAACTCGGGTCAGCCATGTTGGCTGCGTGTAAAGCAAACGCCCTACCCGCTGTGCTATCGCTCCAGCCCATTCTCACTGATATAAGATGATATATCACTATTATCTTGATTTGTATTTGGCAAGTAATAAGTGATTATGAGTATTTTTCATGTTCTTGTTTGCCAGTCATTGATGTTCCTCAGAGATATGTCTTACTTTTCTCTCCCGATTTTTGGATGGGGATTTTACATTTTTATTGTTTTCTTTCTTCATGAATACTTTATAATCCTCTATATGAAACCTTTATCTGATGTGTTGAGTGCAAATATTTTCTCCCATTCAGTCAGCTCTCATTTAGTTTCAGCTGGTGTTTCTTTTGCCATACAGAGACTTTTAGTTTGATGCAATCCCATTTGTTTAGTTTTGATTCTGTAACATTTGCCAATGACACCATATTGTTGCTGACTTCTTTGAGGGGTAGCTGTTGGAGCACTCTTCCTATATTTTTCTCAATGTGATTTATTGATTCAGGTCTGACCTTAAGGTTGTTGATCTGCTTTGAGTTCATCTTTGTGTAAGCTATAAGATATGGATCCAGCTTTAACTTGTTGCATGTGGTTATCTGATCTCAATACCATTTGTTTAAAAAAGGCTGTCTTTATTCCTTTTCATGCTCCTAGCTCCTTTATCAAAATTTAGATGAACATATATATGATGGTTTAACCTTGGGTGGGCTGGAGCAATAGCACAGCGGGTAGGACGTTTGCCTTGCATGCGGCCGACCTGGGTTTGATTTTCTGCCCCTTTCGGAGAGCCCAGCAAGCTACTGAGAATATCCCACTTGCAAGGCAGAGTCTGGCAAGCTCCCCATGGAGTGTTTGATATGCCCCCAAACAGTAACAACCAAGTCTCACAATAGGGACGTTACTGGTGCTCGCTTGAGGAAATTGATGAACAACAAGAGGACAGTGCTATCCTTGGGTATTCCATCCTGACCCACTGAACAGAGAGAACAATCTCTGTTATTAGGGATATGGTGAAAAAGAAACATCATATACTGCTTGTAGGAATGCTGTCTGGTCAAACATCTTATGGAGGGCATTCAGTAAACTCATAATTGAGCTCCCATATCACTCCACTTTGGGGATCTAACCCCAAGACAGAAAAACTTTCATTTAAAAGAACATATCCACACAATTATTCACTGCAGCATCAGCACAATAGCTAAGATTTAGAATCAACCAAGATATCCAGTTGACAGATAAGTGGATCATGAAGATATACATATATATATGTATATATATATATATCACCTGATCATTTGTCGTCCCAATGTTCATCGATTTGCTCGAGCAGGTGCCAGTAATGTCTCCATTTGTTCCCGTTGCTTGATCGTGTAGCCCAATCACGTATTGGGGTGTCTTTCAGGGTCAGGGGAATGAGACCCATTATTGTTAGTTTTTGGCATATTGAAAACTTCACAAGTAGCTTGCTTGTTTCTGCTGTATGGGCAGGATACTCTCGGTAGCTTGCCGGGCCCTCCGAGAGGGACAAAGGTTTTTGGGGTGGCCTCTAATAGTTTTTTGCAGGTGTTCCCAGTCTACCATATGCAAGGTTTTGGTCGACTGGCCTGTTGTAACGATCTGCCCGCTGACAAACATGCACCTGCCTGCGTCTCTGGGCAGCACCTGGGGCATCTGTGGCCTCAAATTGGTCTCCTTGAGGTTGATGGAGTGCGCGCAGAGGTTGTTGAGCAGCTGGCAGAGCAGGACCCCATCGCGGAGGGTCTGTGCCAGGTCGAACACCTGTGCCGAGTCCCAAGTCACCCGGTGGTTGGTGGACAGCACCTTGCAGTGGATGAGCCACTGTGTGCACTGCAGCCACATTGGTGGAGGGAAGTTGACACAGGTGATGAGATCAATGCTGCAATATTGTATCTCTAGAACTCAACTATGCATAACTTCGTAAATCATAATGCTTAAATGAAATTTTTAAGAGGAAACCAGAAAAAATTCAACAAAAAAACATTAAATATATATAACAATGGATTTCATTTCTGATCTGGAAAATGGGATTTACTGTAGAATGATACAATGTGAAATAAAAATCTGAAATATTTTATACTAAAAAATCCATAATGAAAGAGATAGCGGATCAGTGGGTTTTTAAAAATTAAAATAACATGTTTATAGCAATATAAAGGTCTTGTATGTACACATACCTTTTAAAAAGATATGTATATGTACTATATTGTCTTCATCTCCAGAAGTAATAACTATGTATTGGTACTATATTATGTTCACCTTCAGAATTTTGTTTTCTATTTATCCCAAATAGCTGATTCCTTTACCACATTTACCCACCCTATCACCACATTCCTTCTAGTAACCTCTCTTCTTTTCTCACAGGAAAAAAATTTGTTTTGTTTAGTTTATTCACGCGATAGCACAGCGGGTAGGGCGTTCGCCTTACAAGCGGCCAACATGGCCGACCCGAGTTCGATTCCTCCTCCCCTCTCGGAGAGCCCGGCAAGCTACCGAGAGTATTCAATATGCCAGACACAGTAACAACAAAGTCTCCAATGGAGACGTTACTGGGCCCACTCGAGCAAATCGACGATCAACGGGAGGGCCTTTACCTTTACCTTTACCTAGTTTATTCACTTGTTTATTCTTTGGAGCGATAGCACAGCAGTAGGGCGTTTGCCTTGCTCGCAGCCAACATGGCCGACCCGAGTTCGATTCCTCCGCCCCTCTCGGAGAGCCCGGCAAGCTACCGAAAGTATCTCACCCGCACGGCAGGGCCTGGCAAGCTCCCCGTGACATATTCGATATGCCAGACACAGTAACAACAAAGTCTCCAATGGAGATGTTACTGGGCCAACTCGAGCAAATCGATGATCAACGGGAGGGCCTTTACCTTTACCTTTATATGAGCAAAATCAGACACTGTTTGTCTTTCTCTAACATATTTCTTTTAAAGTTATATTCTTTAGATCCCTTCTTGTTGTTACAAATGGCATAATTTCATTTTTTTAAACAGGTGAGTAACATGATGAGGTAGTTTTGAGGATAAGAAGACATCTAGAAACAGGCAGAAAGAAAGGTCTGAAGTGTTAAAATGTTTCAAGGAGGGAAGTCTGTGGACATAAAAGAATTTGGTCCTATAGAGCTCAGGTGAGATTCAGGGAGGAACCACTCACCAGGAAAGCTTTGCTGATGTTCTTATTTCCCTTGTTCTCAGTGTTCTCATCAGAATTATTTTCTAATTAATTAAGAACTTATAATCATGATCCAAGATTAGCGTAAAGCAGTATTTAGTTATGTTTTGAGTCTATTCATTAACTCAGAAATCAGGTAATGAAAGTTCACAAAAATAAGATAATTAAAAAAATTAATTGAACAACTAAGATAAACTAAACGATATAAATTAGATTTAAGCTGTGGAAATTCAAATGTAGTTTTGCTAATACCTCTCACCTAGATTTTATTAGGATTTACATTAATCAGATGCTGAACTAAAGAGGAATCTTTTGGATATTTTTTTTATTTTTTAAAATACCCTCACCATTTGCCATAGTGTGAAATTAAATCTAACTCTTAGGTAATCACCAAATTGTAGTTTATCTAAGGAATATTCAATAAGTCTGTGCTTAAAATGGAAATAAAACGTCATTTCCCAAGTTATAAACTTCAGTTTTTCTAGTAAAGCATTATTTCCCGTCTTTATTTGAACTAGATCTGGGAAGTTAGGCTTAGTCGGAAAGTGAGGGTAGCACTGAATCACTGTCTTCAGCAGTCCCCAGGGACACCACGCTCTTGCCAGCTGGAATCTCTCTTTTCCCAAAGGTTTCGAATCAATAATGAGTCTCTTATATTCAGGACCTAATGCCTTGAATATCTCTTCTGATCCCAGGCAGATACAGGTGTGTTTCCATGAGTTCTGGACTGAAATGCATCCAAATAAAACACATTCTGCATAACTGGAATGTGTTAAAGAGGAGCTGCAAAGATAGGACAGCAGATAAGGCCGTTGCCTTGCATGCAGTCCACCCGGGGTTCGATCCCCAGCATTCCATATAGGTCCTCTGAGCCCTTCCAGGAGTAACTGCTGAGTGCAAAGCCGGGAGTAACCCCTGAGCATTGCTGGGTGTGGCCCCAAAACAAGAAAACCAGAAAGTGATAAAGACAAAAGGAAAGATAAAAGGGGAAATTGGGAAAAGGAGAGAACAAAAGAGATGGGGAAGCAGGAAAAGAGAGCTGGGAGGGGAGAAGAAAGGATGAAGGCAGGAAGAGAGGACAGGTGGGGGCTTGTAAAGAGAAAGGAAGAGAAAGACCTTTCTTGTTTATTTTTATGTCTGATGATTATATTTCAAAAATTAAAGAAAATTCAGTGGAGTCTACATTAGACTTAGTCTAATTATTCAGATGTTTTGTCATCCAGAGAACTATATCAATATTATCTTTACTAATGGAGGTAATAGTGACTAGGTAAAAAACACCTATGCTGGAGCGATAGCACAGCGGGTAGGGCGTTCGCCTTACAAGCGGCCAACATGGCCGACCCGAGTTCGATTCCTCCGCCCCTTTCGGAGAGCCCGGCAAGCTACCGAGAGTATTCGATATGCCAGACACAGTAACAACAAAGTCTCCAATGGAGACGTTATGGGCCCGCTCGAGCAAATCGACGATCAACGGAGGGCCTTTACCTTTTACCACAAAGGAAACACATTTCAGTCTGGGTACTTTAAGAATAGAATTTTAGAGTGAAGAATCGGGGCAGACTATTTGGGAGACATCTGAAGAAGAAGGAAGGTGAGGGTGAGCCAGGTCAGGGAGGAAGACCAAAACCGGGTGCTGCAGAGTTGGCCACTTCTGAGCCTGCACACCTCTATTCCTCCCATCAATTGGGAAGTAAAGGGGTATCTATTCCACATTTCCCCCTTCCTGATGCCTGTCTGGGGAGGGAGCACACTTTCCCTGCTCTTATGTTGGAGCCATAGGAAGCGATCAGCAAGTAAGAAACTGTGGGTTCGTGACTTCCAGGGTGGACCAAGAGAGCATAAGATAGCATTGCCAGAATCTACTCTGAAAAACAATCTGATATTGCTTATGAATCTGAAGTTCTCCAGCCTCAGCCCTATTTACCCTAGATTCTCTGTTTTCAGCACATGTCTTTGGAACCACAGAGTTGTAAGAAAAGTTGATCACACAACCCAGTTGGACAGGCAGGCATCCTGATCAGAAATTATAAGCAGAGTGAGGGATGGAGAAAATGCATAAACTTTTCTCAGTGTTGTGTTTATAGACCACATCGAGCCCTTTCGATGCTAAGGGAAATAATGGTCGCACTGTGTGGAGCTAGTAACTCAGTAGTCAACAAGAAGCTCTGCTATTCCTGATATCTGGACACATCTCTCACAGGCAGCTCTCTAGTGGTTGGCACCTGGAGTGGTTACCACGGAGACAGTTGTGAAACATCAGTCCTCAGTACTATAAGGTCCCAGTTGTGTCCTTAGAAAACCTGTTGCTTCCTGTGTGGACCCAAAATCTTGTGCAAGAGCTGAGTTCTATTTCCTTCCCCACTAGATCAACCTGTATAGCTTCTACTGTTGATTTTGTTTTGCTTTGGAGTCACACCCAGTGATGCTCAGGGGTTACTCATGGCTCTGAACTCAAGAATCACTTCTGGAACTGCTTGGGGGACCATATGGGATGCCAACACTTTCAGCATCAGAGACAGCAGATAAGGAAGTTGAGCAAAGCTGTTCAAGAAAGTAGAAACAAGCAGAACATAAATGGAAGAGATTTGTGTTTGAGGGCTATGAAAAATTTGGCTCAGCCCTTCCATCTTTGTGACTACAGAGATTCAAGGCCATAAGGAGCATAAAAACGAGGATGCTGTTTCCCCTGGGCATTTATTCTTTCAGAAAGAGCTTGTCTCTAGAACATTTGGCTTCAGGAACAGCCCTATATCTATTTCCTTTTTTTTTTTTTGCTTTTTGGATCACACCCGGCGATGCACAGGGGTTCCTCCTGGCTCTTCACTCAGGAATTCCTCCTGGCGGTGCTTGGGGGACCCTATGGGATGCTGGGAATTGAACCCGAGTCGGCCATGTGCAAGGCAAATGTCCTACCCGCTGTGCTATCGCTCCAGCTCCTAGCCCTATATCTATTTTAAGAGCACTTTCAAACCTGGAAAAGTACATGTGTTTTTCCTTTCTCTCCTCTCAGAGAGGTTGAGTGGGTGTTAATGCAGGACATCAAGCCTGAAAGGTCAGGAAGCAGCACAGTGAGAAGTGGGGTCAAGGTCTTCCCAGCTGATCAGAGTGATAGTACAGAGGGTAGGGCATTTGCCTTTGCAGGCATCAACCCAAGTTTGACCCCCAGCATCCCATATGGTTGGTTCCCTGGTCCTGTAAGGAGTAATTCCTGAGTGCTGTCAAGGAGTAACCCTGGAGCACTGTTGGTCTGGCCCCAAAACAAAGCAAACAAAAAGGATCTCTCCTCTGTCATAGGCTTTCTGGAGATCACTGAATAGAGTTGGATTTGAATCTGGATTTCTTGGTCCCACCACTTGTTGTCTGAGTGACACAGAGGAATCCTTCTGGACTCCCTGCCTGCAGGTTGGGGAATGGGGCTCACCTTGCGGCATTGGGATGAGGCTGAAATAAGAGACAGTAAGTGCCATCCATCATGGCACCCACTAAAAATGTCTTTCCCTTCATGAAATCAGAATGTCATGATAGGAAGGACACTTGGGGCTCTTTGTTAATAGTTTACCAATTATCATTTATTTTGGTTTTTCGACCACAACTGGCAGTGATCGCGGCTTACTCCCGGCTTTTCATTCAGAGATCTCTCCCGGTAATGCTCAGGGGACCATATGGGGTGCTGGTGATTGAACTCAGATTGGACGCTTGCAAGATAAATGCTCTATTATCATTCTGGCCCTATTTTCAATTTTTATGTTAACTTTATAGAATTATATATATATCATAATTCCTGATCCACGATTCTCCTCATAGGTCATTGTGTGATTCTACTCATTTACTCATTAATCCTTCCAGTCATCAATATCCATTCACCTTCCCTCCCCAATCAGCTATCTACCTACCTATCCACTTGTGTGGTTACTCATCAAAACTATAGTGTTATTCTATTTATTTTTAAAATAAGTGTTGAATGTGGTTTTATTATAGTTATATGTACTACAACAATCTATTTGTTAGCTGTGTTTTGCTTTTAAAAATCATGTTCTATGAAATATTGGGATCATATCTGATTTACGTATTATATGCTGATTTATTTATTTTATTGCATGTAGGTATAGTTTATTCCTTCTATTTCTGTATCATTCAGTTCTGTGATTGTCCATCTTCCTGAAGATACACATTTAGGTTAAACTTAGGTCTTTCTAATTTAAATAGTGTGTGTATTTGTTTTTGGCTTTTGTTTACTGGTTATGCCCAGAAATTGGGGGGAATATATGGAGTGCTTGGTGCATTTATCATATATGATCAGAGGAAAGTCACTCCACCTTTTTCAAACTCAGGGATTGAACCCGGGTTGGCTGCATGAGAGGCTGCCTGCTTGCTATTCTATCTCTATGGTCCCAACCATGCATATATCTGTACATATATTTTAGTGCACAGGTTTGAGTTTCTTTTGTATATAACCCAAGAGTGACTAAGTCAGCCTGTTTGGTATGTGAATGTTTAACCCTCAAATTTTCAGACTGTAGCTGGAAATTTTATTATGTATTTATAAATTTAGCTCTTACATTTATAAATGTAGCACTGTCCTCCCGTTGTTCATCAATTTGCTCGAGTGGGCACCAGTAATGTCTCACAACCAATTGTGAGACTTGTTGTTACTGTTTTTGGCATATCGAATACATTACAGGTAGCTTGCCAAACTTTGCCATGTGGGTGACATACTCTCTGCAGCTTGCCGGGTTCTCTGAGAGGGGCGGAGGAACCCGGGTCAGCCACGTGCAAGGCAAATGCCTTACTCGCTCATTGTATAAATTTTATTATAGTATATAATTATAAATAATATATTATTATTAAACATCTGTCAGCAATGTAAAAATCGACCAGTTGCTACTTTATTTTTGCCACTTGAATAGGGACAAATGATATCTCAGTTTTTTCTTCCCAGATTAGTAATAAAATTGACCATCGTTTCATATGCTTACTGGCCACAAATGTTTCCTAATCCCATTATCATGATGGGGCTGTAAAGGTTTTGTGTCAGGGCTTAGTGATTACCATGGAGTTTCCTTGAAGGGCCAGAAACGGAGTCTTCAGAATGGTAGGCATTAACTTCTGGGTGGGAGCCAACCCTGCCGCTCCAGTCCTCTCCAGGGCCAGCATGGATATAGATGCTTCACTCCTGAGTAAGGCATGAAAGACCGCCTCTCACCTCTGACCTTCCTGGTCCAGGCGCTCACCTCCTCTGGGGACTGCAAAAGAGAGGGAGAGACAGACAGGAGGAGGGAGAAGCTGGAGTGCCAGCCTTGGTGGCAGTCCCCTCTTCAGAGACTGCAGCACTCTCTTCACTCTGCGTCTCATCTTTCCCTCTGTACTCTGCCTGTGCACCCCAGGGGACCCAGCCCCTTGGTGAATTCTCAGACTGAAGCTGTGAGATACAGAGAGGAAGATGAAAGAGTATCAAAACCCTTAGGGACCCCCTGGATTTCAATTGTCTTATAGAGGTGAGACGGCAAGGCCACACTCCAATTTTTTTACAGAGACTTTTGTCAAACTGGAGTCCTGTTACTGGGAGGGAGTCTTGATCTGGGTTCCCTATTACCTGAAAGGGAGGTTCCTCCTGAGAACATAAAGCACAAACACCGCACTTAGGGGAATCAGCTTCCAACTAAGCAGGAGAAGGGTTCCAAAGAGGGAGCTGAATTCTCTGCTACCTGGTGAGAGACAGATATCAGGATGCTTTCTGCCCCCATCACTCAGCCCTCTATCCTTCCCCACTCCCAACTTGCTCTGCCCTCCCCCAGACTCGGGTACTACGACTCCTCTTTGATGTTCGAGGGAATTATTTTACCTTCTGCATTATAGTTTCCAAATCTTTAGAATAAAACTGATGATGTATATATTTAAAAAATTAACTATTTTTCAAAAATGTGTAAGTAACCTTTTATTTATTTATTTATTTATTTGCTTTTTGGGTCACATATGGCGATGCACAGTGATTGCTTCTGGCTCATGCAGTCAGGAATTACTCCTAGCTGTGCTCAGGGAACCTTATGGGATGCTGGGAATTGTACCCAAGTTGGCCGCATGCAAGGAAAACACCCTACCCACTGTGCTATCTCTCCAGCCCCAAATTAACTATTTTTAAATATTAAATAAAAGCACCTAAGCACGGCACCTAATGGATGCTCAGTAATGTTAAATCGAAATGGCTTTTGAGGAGATGGGTAGGCATTGGGGTAAGAAATTTCTATCAACTGAATATTTGCAGGAATATCTGGCAAATCAGCTCATTATCTGGATGCTGTTGTGTGAGAAATATTTGTATTCTAAATCACCACTCTCAGATGTTACTGCTCTAATTGTCTCCTTTTGTAGTTGAAAACACTGAGTTTGAAAAAGATAGAGTGACTTTCCTCCCGTCCCATGATCCACACATGTGAACCTTTTCGTCTCCAGACTGCCAGCCTCACCTGCTTGGTTACTCCGTCCCTACTCACCCAAACTCATTTGCTCTTCTTTGAACTCACTCAGTCGAATGCTGCTCTGGGTCAGGGCAGGGAAATCATGCTGCACTTGGCAGATGAACAAGCTTCTGTCCTCACACTCGGAGAATTTGACCAGGATTTGACTGTCTTGGCTGAACGTTCCATCAGGGTTCTGGGTCGGTTTGGAGGCCTCACAGATCTTGAAACATTTTTTCTCCCCGAACCAGGTGATGTTGGTGGCTTCAGGGTAAAACCTTTGCACATGACAGATGAGGATGGCCGCTTGGAGGCTTGGTACCTGGTGTGCTGTCATAGTCACTGTGGGTGCAACTGAAACAATATCTTTCCTTCATTATTTTCTTCTTACATGAAAAGACACTCAAGGAACATCTGCACTTTGCACTCATTCCTCAGGATTCAACAAAAAGGAAGACTTGAACCCTGACTCTCAAAAACCTCCCTCTATGGACAGATAAGGAGGAACAAAGCAGCCACATGATCCACACATGAGTTCTGATTGCTTACACAGGCCACCCGACCTTGTCTGAGGTGGGGCAGGTAGAGGAAGAGTTTCCTGAAGCACTGACCTCTGAGCAGAAGTTTGGAAGATGGATAGGATTGAACTTCCTGAGTAAGAGTAGATTTACAAAAATAGCTGCAGCCCAGAATGTCTTCTAGAACCTAACATTGCTGTTCCCTATCAGAGGAAGAGTCGACTACTTCTCCACTGGAACCTAGAGTGAATCTTCTTGAGTGTAGCAGAGATGATGTAGTGTGACCTTTGAGGCTGGGTCTTAGAAGCTGACTTGGCTTCCACCCGGTGCTATTTCTTTTGGGGGACTCACCTTGGAATAAACCCACAAGCAGGCCAAAGCTAGGTCATGTAGAAAGATAAGGAGAAGCTAAATGAACTGTGCCCCCAAGCTTACAGTCAGCACCGATGGACAGACGTGTTAATTAAGCAACCTTCAGGTGATGGGTGTGCTGTTGGAATTATGAGCACGAGAAACCATTTTTTAGCATTGTAAACTACAGAATCTCAATACAAATACAAAAATTTAAAAAATTCTTAAGTAATACTGATAGTTGAATAAAACGCTTAATGCAATTGATTTGTAGATCCTGAGTCTTCATATGAGCTTCCGGAAATTGATCTGCCTAAGACTGCTCTGCGCCCCACTGTCTCTGTTGTCATTTATTATTCCTTAGTTCCTTTCCCTGCAAAAAAAAAGAAGGTCCTTTTCCACAAATCCTGAATCCAGCCATGATGTATTGTCCTGGATCATAATACTTTGGGATACAAAATAAAATTAAAATGCTTCTGGCTGGCATACCTGCTTTAATGAAAGCAACATTAATCTACCTCTGTAAACAGAATTTCCATTAACTTAATGGTCATTTTACTATTTACCTTTTTTTAGATATCACTCAAGAACCTACAAAAGTTTGTTTCCAGAAGCTTGTTCCTACTAGGGAAAATAAATTATAAAAATTAATATGATTTTTGGGCTGGAGCGATAGCACAGCGGGTAGGGCGTTCGCCTTACAAGCGACCAACATGGCCGACCCGAGTTCGATTCCTCCGCCCTTCTCGGAGAGCCCGGCAAGCTACCGAGAGTATTCGACATGCCAGACACAGTAACAACAAAGTCTCCAATGGAGACGTTACTGGGCCCGCTCGAGCAAATCGACGATCAACGGGAGGGCCTTTACCTTTACCTTTACCTTTACCTTTACTATTTACCAAATTTTATCATCTATTCAGATTGTATAAATCAATGGTATAATTCAGTATAAAATGATTTATAAAGTTAAAGTCTTATGGTCATTAGAAAAGCATTTTTTTTCTGGAAGTTTTCTACATTCTTGCTAGAAATGATTTTTTCTGATATACTATAGAGACTTTCAAGGACAAAATATGCTACATTGGAATAAAATAGTGCCAGGAATTAGAGTGGAAATACAAACTTAGGAAGAAAAAGAAATGATATAAAAATTTTAACTATTAAAGAAGAATCTGTTTGTGTACTTTGAAATAGATGGTAACAGAAATCAAATCAGTATGATGTTATTTTTCTATCAAACATTTTCAGAGTGACATAATGTGCAATAATTCATGAGCTATGTACTGTGAAATGTTAAGTTAGACAATGAACAATTTTAGTTGTTTACAGTAAAATACATGATGAATTCCATAGCTCCTCACAGTTATTTCAGGGGTATAGGAACGAAACTACTTGAAGATCACTGTAAACCTCCCTGTAAGGGTTGTCTGTCTGTCTTTCTTTCTTTCTTTCTTTCTTTCTTTCTTTCTTTCTTTCTTTCTTTCTTTCTTTCTTTCTTTCTCTCTCTCTCTCTCCCTCCCTCCCTCCCTCCCTCCCTCCCTCCCACCCTTCCTTCCTTCCTTCCTTCCTTCCTTCCTTCCTTCCTTCCTTCCTTCCTTTCTTCTTCCTCAGAAAAGTGATGGTACACTGAAACATTTTAAGCAAAAGAGGGCCTTGACTGACTTTATAAAATTATTCTGTATTGTGGGATCTTGGGAACAGGCTGTGACGGGTAATGGAGCTAATTTTGGTTTTATCTTGAGTGGTAGTGGTAATCAAGTGCAGTTCAGGAGAGAATTGGGAAGGACATTTGGTACAAATAACTCACAGAGTAGATGAGAATAGGTCTCTGGCTTAGCCAAGTGACGTGATGGTGAGTCTTACCATTGGTCTGGCAAAGGAGGAGGAGCCAAGAGTTTGGAGAAAATAGGGTAGAGTAGTATATTGTTTGTCTGTAGTCTGACCATGACTAGTTACAATTTTTGAGGAAGTGGGGGAGTCGTATCTTTCTTTGTTATCTAGGTCCGGGGTAATTGTTAAGCAAGGAAGATCAGAAATATCATCTGAAGGTGTATTACTAGATTCAAAGGACAGTTCACTGATTTATGCACCACATTATTTTGGGCAAGTCCTTACTTCTCTGAGACTCAATTTGTTTAGTGCATGAACCCAGGATACCCAGTTTCTTTAGGATGCTTGAAGCGGAAGCTAGAATTTTGTTGCCTGGTTAGAGTGCTCTTTAGGTATCATTGGTTAAGCCACAACAGACCCCTCTTTGTGTTGGAGGCACTTGAGTTTCAGGAGCTCAGCTCTTCTTTTGGAGGAAAAAGAACTCTTTTTTTTTTCATCTCCCACATCAGACAACCACAAATTGTCTCCTTTGGGGAGGGGCATTGCTGTGGAAATCAGGATGCTAGTTAAGAGGTGCTTTTTGGTTTTCCCTGGATTGAGCTGAGAGGATAGCTGAAAACTTTAAAGGTGTTTACTCATTTTCAGGGGGTGAATTTGAGTCTATCAGGCTAAACCTGTGGAAGTAGAGAGGTGCTCAGAAGAGTGCAGACCCTTCTCAAAGCCCTCCTGAGGCCACAAGATGGAATTATGGAGCAGTGAGGATGAATTTCTTTGCTTCTTCTACCATATTTCTGCAAACTCTGACTCAACAAGGATAGCAGTAGCTCTGTCATTGAGAAGCCAGAGCATGAAAAGTTTATTTTGCATTTTTAAAAAAAATTGATTGAGATACAGTGACTTATAATATTGTAAATGATGGTTTTCCATGCACATAATTCTATCCTCACACCCATCACCAGTGTGCCCACCTCCCTCCCCCAAGGATCCCAATGCCCGTCCTTCTTACCCTGCCCTACTTGCAACTCAGTTTTGTGGATCAGTGCTTTTGCTTCCCTGTTTTGTTCTCTTGATGTGTATCTTTAACTCTCACAGATGAGAGGGATTATTGTTTCTGTCTCTTTCCTTCCAAATAACTATATTCAGCATGCCATTCTCTAGTTCTATCCATGTTGAGAAAATTGCATGATTTTTTTTTAGCTTTTCACTTCTCCTTTATTCACAGCTGCAAACAACTTTCAAACTATTACATTTAAGAATTTTTTTAAATAATGTAGGAGTACTGCTATTTATTCAGCCATTGATTAAGCTGATTGTATTGGGCATGAACACCACTAAATTTAAAATTTTTAACTGAATCACAATGAGATACACAGTTACAATGTTGTTCATGATTGGGTTTCAGTCATACAGTGTTCCAACACCCATCCCTTTAGCAGTGTACATTTCCCACCACCAATGTCCCTAGTTACCAACAACTATATTTTTTAATATCATAAGTCAATTTTTAAACTTACAGAAAGGAGTGAAAGGAACATTACATAAGGGAATTACCCTAAGTGCAAGTATTGTTTGTTCTGTTTTGGGACCACACCTCGCACCTAACAGTGTTTAGGGACTGCTCCTGCCTTGGTGTTTAGGAGTCACTTATGGTGCAGCTCTGGTTGACCGTATATGATGTCCAGGATCAAATCCTGGCTTCCTGCATGCAAAACACGTACCCAGCCCATTGAGCTATTTCTTTGGCCCAAGAACACGCTTTGTAACAGATGTAAAAGCTATTAAGTATCTCATGGTGACTCAATTAAAAAATTAAAAAAGCTATTTTCAGTCCTTAAATAATTGTCACACATTTAAGCATTCAATGAACGGTACACTATTATTGCCATTATTATCAGTATAAAATGTTCATGTATATGTCAATCCTTATTTCTATGCTTTTAGGACATTTGGGACATTTGGTCTTTAGAGCTTGCATGATTGTTTTCTTGCAAGAAAGGTTTCTTGCTGCATTGTACGCTGCTCCCATCCCAGGATGGATATATAGGAAGCCTGTTTCAAAGGTGGTGTCTGGCACAAAGCAGTGGTGGCACAGTGGTATGGACAATGATTATGAGCCCATGCTCTGAATAAGTGGGAGAAACTTCCACCCTGTGTCCTGGAGGCCCTGCGTGACCAGGTTCCTGTCCTCTATCTCAGCCCCTCCCCATTCAGAACACCTTTGTTGCTAAGCCCAGTCACACACCTCCTCTGTCCTTGAACATTTACCCTCAACTAGATCACAGGGCCTTTGTATACCCACATTAGAAACTCTCTTGTTCTCTCTGCTTGGACCAGTCTAATCTCTGATAATTCACTCCGTCACACCTTTCATGCCTTTACTCAAGTATCACTTCTTCAATGAGGCATTTTTCTGAGTAAGCTCAATTTCCCCTGTTTTCCATCTAGTTAGCCTTATTGATAGCAAATATCATAGGTTATAACCTCATAGTTGCTGAGTCTTGCTTGATAGGGTTCACCTGATTAATGGAGCCAGAACCAGACCTGTTGTATTTTCCATGGTATATGCAGAATAATGCCACGACCTAGTAGATGTGCAGGAAACACTAGTAAAATTAATGAATGGAAAAAAATAAAATAAAAAAATGAATGAATGAACTTTTCATCTCCCAAGGACACCATTGTGAAGAGAACTCTAGAAAAGAAGGAACTGATCACAGCATTCTGTAACCAATGTCACAAGTTGGGAGCCTCAGACCCACCTACATGAAGTTTGATGAAGAAGGAATAGGAGAGGGACTGGAGTGATAGTACAGTGGGTAGAGTGTTTGCCTCACCCGCAGCCAACCCAGGTTTGATTCCCAGCATCCCATATGATCCCCAGAGCACCACCAGGACTAATTCCTGAGTGCAGAGCCAGGAGTAACCCCTGTGCATTGCCCGGTGTGACCCAACAAGCTAAAAAAAAAAGAAGGAATTTCAGGAGGACACAGAGGAAATCTCCAAACAGGCCTTCTCCTGTGGCCAGCAAAGCTTGATCATGTGGGTTGGTGGGGGGACCCTTACCTTGAAAAAATTTAGAGATGTTCACACGTGTACTGAGGGGCCTCTGCAATTCACTGTGAGCCACGTGGCAGGTGATATGGGAGTGGAGTGAGGAGATGTCAAGGGTCACCTGAATTGTGCTGCTGATGCTGTAGGAGGAAGCATTTCCAGATGGGCCAACAAGAGGTTGAATGCTCTGAATGTCCTCTTGAATGTCCCCTTTCGTTCCAGACCACTTCAAGGAAATGTTTCTAGGAAAGAAGCCACTTGATCTGCAGGTGAGGTTCACTACTTGTCCTGGGCTAGCCTTGTAGGAGGGGCCAGACACTTCTGGAAGAGAAGGCTTGGCTATGATCAGTGAGCGATAAAGAGAAAGGAGAGAAAAAAAGAGAAAAGGTCAAATTACTCTCTGCCCTTCGGGTCTACCCAGCTGTAATTTTCATCCAATGCTCTCCTCTCACTTTCTTGACTCATAATGAAGACTCAGCACAACTTCTCTTCATTACAACCTTTTAACTGGTCTTCCTGCTTTTCCTTCTCAAAATTCCAGCTCCCTGGGACTCTCATTCACTCATGTTGGAAATGTTGATCAGTCCAGTCATTTTGGAAAACAATATGGACAATCCTCAAAAAATTATAAATTAAACTTCCATATAACCCAGAAATTTCACTCATTGGAATATAGCCTAAGGGTCCAAAAACAATCCAGAATATACATCTGCACTTGTATGTTCATTGAAGCACTATTCACTATAGCCAAAAATCTGGAAACAACCCAAGGGTCCAAGAATAGGTGACTGGATAGAGACACTATGTTATGTATACACAATGGAATACTACTCAGCCTTGTAAAAGATAAAGTCATGCAGTTTGCTGTTACATGTTGAGTATCATGCTTAGTGAAGTTAGTGGGAGAGGGATGACTAAGCAAGATTTCTCTCATATGTGGGATACAGAGGGAATGGAAAATTCTCAAGGCAATAGAAACAACAACAAGAAAACTGGTCTTCAGTAGGAAACTGTCCAATAGTTGCGCTGGGAGTATAGGACAGGGAAGGCAACACTAAAGTGAAGTGCATGATTCCTTATCAGTAACAATATTGTAAATATCAGAGCCTGAAAGAAAATTTAAAAAGATGCCTGCCACAGAGGCATGCAGTGGTGTTGGCGGAAAAATGTGGGAACATTAGTTGGTAGAGGGTAGTAGGCACTAGTGAAGGGGTTGGTGTTGGAACATTGTATGCTTGAAACTCAATCAAGAATAACTTAGTGAATCATGACAACTCAAAGAAAACCCAGCTGCCACTAGAAACTAGACTGGTGATCATACCAAAATGCAGATCTCACCATGACCTCTTTCTTTCCCTTCTCCAGCTATTCCTCCTTCCTTTCTTTCTTTCTTTCTTTCTTTCTTTCTTTCTTTCTTTCTTTCTTTCTGCCTTCTTTTGAGGGTCTTTATTTTTTTTAAATTTATTTATTTATTTATTATTTTTGGATCACACCCGGCGATGCACAGGGGTTACTCCTGGCTCTGCACTCAGGAATTACTCCTAGCAGTGCTCGGGGGACCATGTGGGATGCTGGGAATCGAACTCGGGTTGGTTGCATGCAAGGCAAACACCCTAGCCACTGTACTATCTCTCCAGCAGCTCCTCCCTTCATTCTTGATTCATAAAATACACTGTTAAAAATGTCAGATAGCATATATAATGAAAAACTCATAACCCTTAAATTCTCTCCTTAGAAAACAACAAACCAACCTCTTTTTTTTTCTTTTTAGGTCATACCCTGAAATGCACAGGTGTTACTCTTGGTTCTGCACTCAGGAATTACTCCTGACGGTGATTGGAGGACCATATGGGATGCTGGGAATTGAACCTGGGTCAGCCTCCTGCAAGGCAAATACCCTACCCGCTATGCTATCATTCCAGTACTCAGCCTAACCTCTTTAAATTACTCTTTATGTGTTTATATAACATGCTTGTGGTATTATTTCTCTATTTGAAGGTTTATATATTCTGGGTAGACTTACTACTCTGGAGCATGATAATTTATCTTTTTTCCATTTTTCTCCACCTGCCAGCCATACTTTTCTTCACATCAAAATACTTGATCAATGTTCAGCATTTATATATAAATAAAGGAGTTTTGTTCGCAAATGGTGTAAAATAGCATGCTTCTATTTCTCTTATTTTATAGCTCTTTTTTTCTTTTTGGGTCACAACCGACGATGCACAGGGGTTACTCCTGGCTCATGCACTTAGGAATTATTTCTGGCGATGTTCAGGGGATTGCATGGGATTCTGGGAATTGAACCTGGGTCTGCCTCATGCAAGGCAAACGCCCTACCCACTGTGCTATCACTTCAGTCCATAGCTTCTTATTTTCTCAGGAGTTTTTATATTTTTTGTGGTTTTCTATGAACTCATGATAAATTTATCCCCAAACTTCCTGCCAGGGTGGATATAATGCCTCCTTGTATATTTGAGTTTCCTGATTATTTTTGTAGACTTTAAAGTATATGGATACCTGAGTATTTTGCAGGGTCTATAGATGTAACCTAAGTGCCCAAGACCTCCCTCTAATATCCTAATGTGACTTCCAGTTCACCTCATCATTTTTATTTATTTTATTATTTGGCTTTTAGTGTTACACCCGGTGATGTTACTCCTGGCTCTACACTCAGGAATTGCTCTTGGCAGTGCTCGAATAAACCCGAGTTTCTTAAACTGTGGCTTGAGACGATGCCACAGAGGGCCATTATTAACTGAAGGTGGGGTCAGGAAAAATTTGGCAACAAAAGAAGGTTTCTGGAGAGATAGTATTGTGGGTAAGGCTTTTGCCTTGCACATGGTTGACCTGGGTTTGATCCTGGAATTGCAGATGATCCAACAAGTCCCCGCAGGAGTGATCCCTGAGCAAAACTGAATGTGGCAAACCCCTTTCCCCAGTCCCCTCCCCCAGAACACACAACAGAAAAGCTGCAAGAAGCCTTGGTTTAAATCATATCAGCATGTTACCAGAATTTAAACCCTATCCCACCACGCAATTTAGAAAATTCATTTAATGGCAATATTGTTTTTAATTATTCTAAAGATGTCCTTAATATTTTTCATAGAGGTTAAACTAGTTTACATTCCTATCAGAAACGAATAGAGGGTCACAAAATAGAAGGGTCCAGAAGCTTGCCTAGCACAAGGTGGCAGAGCTCCTATAGTTTCAATCTCTGCCTGGCATATGGTCCTTCAGCACAGCCAGGAGTGGCTTCTGAGTGGCTACTGCATGTGTGACATTCCCAATTGCCCCCATTCAAAAAAAAACCAAACAGATAAATAAACAAAGCAAGGGAATAGAATGTAATGAAAACCAAACAAATGCTTAGGTCTGACAGCAGGACTGAGGCGCCCAAGGGTTGAGGGAGTGAGCTCCACGTGTCTAATGGGCTCAGATGGAGGGTTGTTAGCTCTAAAGGGGACATGATGTGCTAACATGTTTTTGTTTGTTTGGGGGGTCACAGCTAGTAGTGCTCAGGACCACACAGCCTGCTCTGTGCTCAGGAGTGACCCTTGGAGGTGTTTGGGGAACCGTAAGCAGTGCTGGGGGTTGGAACCTGGGCCTGCAGCATGCAAGACAAGAACCTTCCTCCTGTACTCTCTCTCTGACTCCTAACACTGACACACTTTTTTTTTTGCTTTTTGGGTCACACCTGGTGATGCACAGAGCTTATTCCTGGGTCTGCACTCAGGAATTACTCCTGACGGTGCTCAGGCTACTTTATGGGATGCTGGGAATCGAACCTGGGTCGGCCACGTGCAAGGCAAATGCCCTACCCTCTGTGCTATTGCTCCAGTCCCAACATGGACACTCTTATGCATAAAAATAATTTAAAAAGTGTTTCCTTTAAGCATAATAAAATCCTGCCATCACACTTAAAATTTTAACAATTCCTCAATGCCACCCATGGTTTGTCAGGACTCAAATTTTGCTGTTTGTCTCACAAATGCTACATTACAATTGGTTTGTTTGATTCAGGATGTAGACAAAATTTTGGGGTATTCAGTTGCTATTTCAGTGAAACCTGAAACTGTTTGGCTTCAGTGACACCAGAGTTCCAGTGTCATTCCACTCATCCCTCCTACCTCCCCTCCCACCTCTGGTAACTATAATTCTTCAATCTCCCTTAACCGAAAGGAGTTCCCCTTCCTTCTTCTTTTGTGCGATTTGTTTTTTAAAGTGAGGTCATTCATTTATAAAATTCCCCACATCCCTGGCTTCTCTCCCTCTGATTTTGTTGAAGATGATTCTCTTTCCTTGAACCCCCTGCAGGTGGGTCTTGAAGTTCTAGTTATGAGGACCAGGATCATATGGCAGGAATATTTTATCTATGATGCTGAGAACTTCCGACTGCATTATGTTAGGAAGCATTTCTATCTGGCTGCCATTGTTTTGTTTTCTTTTTCAGATTTTGAAAATTATTCCTCTACATTGTTTCCCCCTTCCCTTCCCTGTGTCTTGATGACCAGAGGTCCTCCAAGCTCTGTATTCTTTGCATCTTTTAGCTGTGTTGTTGCGGGCTTGCATGTTTGGCCCAGTTATCTTTCTTTAATTACAGTGTTTGCTATGGGCCATGTTCTTTAGTTGTGTGGCTCATGTGCCTTCTAGTTATAAGACACCCGGGGTTGCTGGAGTGCTCTCTTAGATACTCTCTCTCATCAGGGGGCTCTGTCTCACTTCCTGACTGTGGGCTAGTGTCCCTTTAGTTATATTGCTTGCTTGTGTACGGGTGGTGTGCCTGAAATTCACTTGTGGCACTGAGAATCACAAATGGCAGAGTCATGAGGCACCAACAGCAAAGTTGCCAAGATCACCCTCAGCATATGGGGTGACACTGGGGATAGAACTCTGAGTCTTGCAAGGCAACTGTCATAGGTCCCTGAGCTGTCATTGTTTTTTTGTCGTTCAGATTGATTAGTGGCTTTGGGTGATGTCTGCTTTGGCCATAAGATTCCTTGTCAACTTTTAGCCCAATTTCTTTAGCAAGTATGATAATTATTGTAATATGTTTATATGTTTTATGTGTAGATAATTTTTGATGTAGATATGCAATTTTGCTAGCTAACATGACATTTGCATCCTTATGAGTTATAAAATTTTGCCTTTCAACGGCAAAAATATGGGTGTATCAGTTTCCCTGTAATTTCTCCAATACTGTAAGGTGTTCAACTTTTGAAGTTTGGACCAAGTAGAAAGATGAGAAATTATGTCCCAATGTAGCTTTAATTTGTATTTATTTCTATGTGAGGGCAGTTTATATTTTTGTGACATTTTTACTTTATTTTCTATGATAACGCTTTCTTATATATTGCCTAAAATTATTAAGATGCTTGTTTTCTTCTGAAGTTTTGGAAGTTCTATGTACATTATGGGATGGTTCTTTGTGTTATAAAATGAAAAATACTATCACACACAAATTAACTTTTGTTTAAGGTGATCAACTTATGCTTTTCCCTTTTTGGGGTTTCCCAAGAAGTGCTCAGGCAATGTGGGGGCTCCTCCTGGTGTTTCTTGAACATCTAGGTTCATGGTTTAGTGTCAAGAACTGAGAATGAGATGCTGCTCAGGTCCTGAAGTGCCAGAGGTTACCTGGGCCACCCTGGCCTTCCTTAGGGCACCCCAGGGCTGTACCCAGTATACTCAGGGGACCATGGAGTGCTGGGATGGTACTGGGGTCTGATGCCTTAACCCCCATACTATCTAGCCCCAGTCTTTTTCTTTCTGTTTCTGCATTTTAAATTAATTTAAATTATAACTGGATTTTCACTTCCATATTATGAAAGAATTCACTTGTTTTCTTTGAAGGCTTTTACAGTTTTTTTTTTTTTAACATTCAAGTTTCTGTTTTACGTGGAATTAGTTTTCTTGTATGGAGAGAAGAATTGTAACATGTTTGGATTTTTTTTTTCTTTTTGAGTCACACCCGGCGATGCTCAGGGGTTACTCTTGGGTCTACACTCAGGAATCTCTCCTGGCAGCTGGCACAGGGGACCATATGGGATGCTGGGAATTGAACCTGGTTTGGATGCAAGGCAAATGCCCTACCCGCTGCACTGTCACTCTAGCCCGACATGTTTGGATTTTTATTCTGTTCCATTAGTCAGCCTGCCAATTCTCCATCTGATACAGAGCCATCGTCAAACAAACTCTCTTTTGCCGACCAGATTGCTATTTCATTAAAAAATGAATCAGTTGATCAATCAATCACATATATCATTTTATTTCGGGAATTGTTATTTGGCTCCATTGATCTATTTATCTCTCTTGCTGCCACTTCTACAGTGCATGATTATTATAACTCTGCAGTAATAATTCTGTCATCAGAAGGAATCATATTCCATAGTTTTGATGATCTGGTTTTTCTGTCAAAGTGATATTTAAGGGAATACTTAAGTATTGCCTAGCGTTGTGGAAGAATTGTGTGGACTCTGTATTTGTTCCTAAAATGTTTCATAGAACTCCTCAGTGAAATTATCTAGGTCTGTACAATTTTTTACTGGGAGGATATCTAAATAATCATTGATTTTTAAATAGTTATAGAGATAATTGGGCTATTAACTTCTCCCTTTTCTTTCTTTCTTTTTTTCTTCTTCATTTTTGAACCACTCCCAATCATGCTCAGGAGTTATTCCTGGCTCTACATTCAGGAATTGTTCCTGGCAGTGCTCATGGGACCATATGGGATGCTGGAGATTGAACCTGGGTCAACAGTGTGAAAGGCAAATGCCCTACCTGCTGTACTATCTCTCTGGTCCCATTAATTTCTCCTTGAGTGACTTTGATAGTCTGTGTTTCACAGAGAATATGTCTGTTTTCCTGAGTTTTCAAGTATAAAGGTTTTTTTTTTTATAAATTTTCCTAATTATCATGAAAAACCTAGACTTGTAGTAGTGTCATCTTTCTCGTTCTTAATATTGGTAATCTGTTTTCTCAGTTTTTTTTCCCTCTAACTGTCGAGGAAGGAAGAACCAGCTTTAATTTAATTGATTTTCTCTGTTTCTTTAAAAATTTTTTTCTATTGCTGATTTCTCTTCTTTGTTATCTGATGCCAGTGTTTTGTCCACCATTGTTTCATATAATTTTCCATATGTTTATTGGCTGGAGCGATAGCACAGCGGGTAGGGTGTTTGCCTTGCAGCTAATCCGGGTTCGATTCCACTGCTCCTCTTGGAGAGCCCGGCAAGCTACTGAGAGTATCTCGCCTGCAGTGCAAAGTCTGGCAAGCTCCTTGTGACATATTTGATATGCCAAAAACAGTAACAACAAGTCTCACAATTTGTTGAGACGTTACTGGTGCCGGCTAAGCAAATTGATGACAACGCGAAGACAGTGCTACAGTATGTTTATTGGGAGAATAAATCTAGTTCCCATTTGGTAGAAGTTGCCTAAGTATTTAGTATTATTTAAACTTGCTAATATATATATATATATATATATATATATATATATATATATATACCCTCCCGTTGATCATCGATTTGCTCAAGCGGGCCCAGTAACGTCTCCATTGGAGACTTTGTTGTTACTGTGTTTGGCATATCGAATACGTCACGAGGAGCTTGCCAGGCTCTGCCGTGCGGGCGAGATACTCTCGGTAGCTTGCCAGGCTCTCCGAGAGGGGCGGAGGAATCGAACCCGGCTTGGCTGTGCTGGCTGCATGCAAGGCAAACGCCCTACCACTGTGCTATCGCTCCAGCCCTTTTATATGTACATAGAAGAGTACATATATACATATATATGTACTCTTCTATGTACATATATATATACATATATATGTACTCTATATGCTTTTATATATAGGGCTTTTTATTCTCAGTGCTGAGGAGCAAATGCAAGGTCAACTTTCTACTAGTGAGCTACATCCCTCATTGTATATGTTGGCTTGTACATTTGCTAATTTCTGTTGTTGATTTGATAACATGTCACACTACTAAATCTGTAACAGTTTATTGATTCTTTATGTTTTTAAGATGATCTATCACTTATAAAGAGAAATAGTTCCCCAACTTCACATATTTTTTTAATATAATATAATAAATGTAGCCTGCCCACATGGCAGAGTCTGGCAAACTCCCCGTGGCGTACCCAATATGCCAAATACCAGTAACAATGATGGGTCTCATTCTCCTAAAGAGCCTTGAATATAATCTCAGGGCTAGGATGAAGGAGACGTTACTGGGGCCTGCTCGAGGCAATCGATGAATAACAGGATGGTTGTGATTCATGATAATAATTCAATATTCCTGCAATTTTGTCTTTTTAGAACATGCTATGGACTTCAGCTCTCCTGTTTGGAACAGTTGTGTCCATTTCTTTGCACTCCTACAAGCTGTTTTCTTGGTTTCCCTAACTTTCTATTTCTGGTTCCTATTTTTTCTTCTTCTTCATTTAACCTATTTTGGTAATGCATAAAGATGCATAAAAGCTGATTCTTGGAAATATTGAAAAACATGACAGATGGACTAGGTACAGAATTTAGGTTAGAAGTCATTTTCCTTAAAAATTGAAAAATGTCCTTGTAGTCAGTTTACCTCTAGATATTTTATGCTGATCTTCTATAATACTTCACAGGCAATTTGTTTTTATTTTTAATTTGTTTTATTTTTTTAATTTTTGAAAGATGATTTTACTTTCTTTATCCTTTATTTTTATTTTTTAAATTTTTGCTTTTTGGGTCACACCTGGTGATGCACAGGGGTTACTTCTGGCTCTGTACTCAGGAATTACTCCTGATGATGCTCAGGGGACCATATGGGATGCTGGGAATCGAACCCAGGTCGGCCGCATGCAAGGCAAACACCCCAGCCCCTCTTGTCCTTTAAAGACTACCATTTTCTTTGTTTCTCGATTATCCTAAGGTGCTCAAATTTTATTTTATTTTATTCTTTAAATTTTATTTTAGGCACCTTGACTTAGAGGAGGGTTTCATGCTCAAAACATTCCAGGTGCTAAAATTTTAAAGATTAAAATCTTCTGTTGACATATGACATATCAGAGTTCCTGTTGAGTAAATTAGCATGTTCATTTTTGTTTTTGTGTTGGTGTTTTTGTGTTGTTCTTGTAGGGTTTACTCCTGGTTCTGTACTCAGGGATATCCTGGCAGGCCTTGGGGGACCCTATGCTAGGGATGGGACCCCCTGTAAGGCAAGCATCCTCCCTGCTTTACTATCTTTCCAACTATCTTTCCACTCTTGTTAATTATTTCACAGAAAAAAAACTATATAACCATGAATTCACCAATATAAACAAGTCTCTACTCTGCTTCCCAACTTCTCCTACTGGTCACTAATTAGAGTCTTGCAGCTTTTCTTTCTGCATTAATTCTATTAGTAAATATGTATATTTGTATATATTTATATATATTTAACATTATATTTATATAATATAAAGTTTATATTATTTATATAAATAATTTATAAAATTTATATATTATATATTCATATTATATTATATTTATATTTAATATTATATTTTAATAAGATATATTTATATAATATATAATGTATTATATATAATATAATATATAATATAATATATAATATATTATATATGGGCTGGAGCGATAGCACAGCGGGTAGGGCGTTTGCCTTGCACGCAGCCAACATGGCCGACCCGAGTTCGATTCCTCCGCCCCTCTCGGAGAGCCCGGCAAGCTACCGAGAGTATTCGATATGCCAGACACAGTAGCAACAAAGTCTCCAATGGAGACGTTACTGGGCCCGCTCGAGCATATTATATATAATATTATATATATATAACTAAGGCCTTAGCCTTAGTTAAGTTCAGACTTAAATATAAGGATTACACATACACACACAAAAAAGTTAATTTACATATTTTCTACTATCCCAATAAGTCTACCATTCTCCACCTTTCCCCACTTTTTCCCCCACAACTATGGTTCTATGCTTTTAAGACTTTTCCAAAAATTCTAATTGGAAAAAAACAGTCTGATCAGTTTTATACATCCTGCATAGGGATATCTAGTCATTGATATAATTTTTGTGTTATGGACATCTACAAATATTTTGTTTTTATAAATTTATTTATATTTTAGTCTTTTCAACAACTTTTAGGGTGAACACTATTACCCTACCTTACAGATGATAAATTGAGGCACAGAGAATTTAAGAAATTCATCAAGAGAATGCTTCTTCCAAATGATGGCAGAGTTGGAAGCAGAACCCAAGTCACTTGACCCTGGAGTCTGTTCTTTTTTAATAAGGAGCTACACCAATCCTTCTAAAGGGGCTACCCTTTTTAAAAAGCCAGGGTCTCCAGGTGTTCAAAGTGTCCAGCAGCAATGCCTGGTGATATTTGTTATTCAGCCCAGTGGTGCAGAGCTGATGACTCAGTGGTTGGCCTGGCACTGTGGTACTTGGGGACCACATTGCTATATATGGCAGTGCTGGGATGATGCTTTGCAGTGCTAAGGATTGGACTTGGCATGCTGAAAGTAGACTATAGACCGAACATGATTGCCACTCAATGCCTCCTTTGCAAATCACAACACCCAAAAGGAGAGAGAGAACAAAAGGGAAAGCCCTGCCACAGAGGCAGGGTGGGATGGGGGGGATAGGGGGTGGGAGGGATACTAAGATTGTTGGGGGTGGAGAATGGGCACTGGTTGTGGGATGGGTACTCAATCATTGTATAATTGAAACCCAAGCACAAAAAATTGTAAGTCTACAACTGTACCTCATGGTATTTCACTAATAAAAATTTAAAAAAAAAAAAGGATTGAACTTGGGTCCTTGCGCATGTCAGAAATAATCCTTACCTCATTGAGCCTATCCTTTTTTTATGTAGGAGTACTGCTATTTATTCAGCCACTGATTGAATTGGGCATGAACTCCACCTTACTTTTTTTCATAATTTTATTTATTTATTTTTCTTCTTATATTTATTTATTGAATCACTGTGGGAAAAGCTACAAAGCTTTCAGGTTTAAGTCTATACTTTTACTCACTCTGTTTTCCAGCCTCTGTTGTTGGCATTTGGAAACTTGTAAAAGATTTCAATATTTCTCCTCCAACATGGCTTGCACTGTCCCCAGCTCCTATTCTCATTTTTTTATATTTATTTATTTTATTTTGGGCACCCACCTTCCACTAGCTAGACAGTTACACCCACCAACTGCCGTGTAACTCCATCAACGGCCAGGATCCAGAGACGCTAAAACCAAGCTCCTGGAAGAGATCAAGGCAGTGTCTCCTGTCCCTGTGCCTGGCTGTACTCACCTGGGCCCCTTGGAGGAGGGCGGATTGAGTTTCCCTCTCCGCCCTCAGCAGAGCCCTGACAGTTGAAGACCACCAGGACCCAGCCAAAGCCATGCTAAGACCAGTCTCCACATGCTTGGACGAGGAACCGGCAGAGGAACCCAGGTGTGCGAGACCCTGGGCTGAGATCTCCAAGCCTGCTCGGTTTGGGACTGGGCCTCCTCTACCAAGCCCCCCCCACACCTTCCAGTAGCTAGACAGTTACACCCACCAACTGCTGTGTAACCCCATCAACGGCCAGGATCCAGAGACTCTAAAACCAAGCTCCTGGAAGAGATCAAGGCAGAGTCTCCTGTCCCCACGCCTGGCTGTACTCACAGGGCCCCTTGGAGGAGGGCGGATTGAGTTTCCCTCTCTGCCCTCAGGAGAGCCCTGACAGTTGAAGACCTCCGGGACCCAGCCAAAGCCATGCTAAGACCACTCTCCACATGCTTGGATGAGGAACCGGCAGAGGAACCCAGGTGTGCGAGACCCTGGGCTGAGATCTCCAATAAGACCTCTTATTCTCTAGTTCTCACTCAGAGAACCTGGCAGGCTAGTAAGAGTATCATACCCGCCTATATGCCTGACTAGGAACACCTGTAAAGGTGATTAGAGACTGCCCCCAAATCTTCCATCCCTCTCAGTGAGCCCGGCAAGCTACCGAGAGCATCCTGCCTGCACAGCAGAGCTGACAAGCTAACCGTGGCGTACTTGATATGTCAAAAACAGTAACAATAAATGGTCCTCATTCCCTGAGCATGAAGGAGCCCCCAATATGTCATCGGGCTACACTAGCACGTGACAGGGATGAATGGAGACGTTACTGGGCCTGCTCGAGCGAATCGATGGACAATGGGGTGATAGTGATAGTGATTTTGGGCATTGGGCCAACTCTCCCCTCTCCTTTCCCCATGGTGTTTAAGGCTTACTTCTGTCTCTGTCCTCAGGGATCACCCCTGGAAGGGCTTGGGGGACTATATGGAGTGCCAGGGATCTAATCCAGGTTTGTCATGTACAATGCAAGCACACTACCTGCTGTACTATCATCTAGCTCAAACTATTTTCGTTCTTGACGTAAGTCATAACAATGAGGGAGCCTGAGGACCTGGGGTAGTGGTTATCTTAGGAGAGTGGACAGGATATTCAGGGATCCTGACTTACCACGCACAAACACCTGCGTGCCTGGTCCAGACTTATACTTCATATCATCAGGGTTCCCTTTCTTGAACTTCACACAGTAGTAGGTACCTGTGTCTTGGGAAGTGACATTACTGATGTGGATGGAAAAGTTCATGTTGCATCTCCTTGTGGCATCTGAAGCATTTGTTGCTCTAGAGATATGGCTTCCTCCGAAACTGTAGATTAACTCTGAGCCCTTCACTGTCTCCCGGAACCACTTGACAGTCCCCACAGGGAGATGGGAAGTCAGGGCGCAGTGCAGAGTGACTGTCTCTCCAGTTGCAACTGACAGTGACTTCTCAGGCTGGATCACCTGCAGCTCTTCCTCACCTGCTGTTCCTGAGGGAAACTCAAGTCAAATTCAAGGCCCCATGCTAGCCCAGACTAGCATCCAATAGCCTATAGTCAAATTAAAGTTGAAGATCTATGAACTGATTATTTTATGCTTCAAGTATTAGCTAATAGATGGGCACATCACTGGTCAGGGTGCTAACAGTGGCACAGCAATAAGACAGACAGCCCTAGCAAAAATCATGGGGAAGTCACCGAAGAAGAAAAAAGATTATGAAAAGGTGTCTACTTAGGGGTTGGAGAAATAGTACAGCAGGTAGGGCACTTGCCTTATGATTGATCCATTCCTGGCATTACATACGGTCTCCCAAGCACACCAGGAGTGATTCCCGAGTGCAGAGCCAGAAATAACCAACCCCTGAGCACCACTGGATGTAACACCCAAACAAAACAAAACAAAACAAAACAAAACAAAACAAAACAATTTGTTCAGCCACACTAGAAAATGTAGAAATGCACAGTTAAACCAGATGTCTAATGTTAAATTCCATGGTAGAGTATTAACACAGAAGGTTTAACTAAGCCAATCAGTCTAGTAAGTCCTCAGACAATGGCTTTGGTAACTATTGTGAGAAGTGCAATGATCACAAATTGACTTATTGATCTAATTTTTGATAGTTCCATTTGGCTTTGAATTGTAACAAGCAATATGAAGTAACTTTGTGCCTGCTAATGGGGCAGGTTTGGGGGCTGGGTGGGAAACTGAGGACATTGGTGGAGGCAAGGGCACCACTAGTGGCTGAATTGGTATTAGAACACTGAAAGCCTGAAACAGTTGTTTTATGAAAAACTTGGTAAATCACCATTATAATATAAAATTAAAAAATTCAAAAATAAAAATTAAGCCCATGGCTGAGTAGTTAAATGAAAGAAAAAAAACTCACAAAAAACTAAAACCAAAACCCCAGAACAGATAAAAACACAACCAACAAACCCCAACTCATCTTCATCATATTCAGTGTTAAAGTGAGACAACATTATCATCAAAGATAATGAATGATACTGGGATAGACAAGGAAGTCCACAAAGCAGAAGAGAAAACTTAGAAATATGTGGATATACTGTATGATCAAAATGATGTTTTTTATTATCATTTAAACTCTGATGTTTCAAGGAAAAATAATTTTGATAAAAGGTGATTTAAAAAATTTGTGGTGGAACATTACTATGAGAAAACTTTAAAACTAAACCTTTAAAAAATTGTGGGGGTCAGAGAGAGCAAAGTGGGTAAGGCATTTGTCCTCTTGTCTTGCTTTCAGTCAATCCAGATAAATCCCTGGTACCTTATACAGCCCCCAAGCACTGTCAGGAGTGACCCCTGAGCACAGAGCCAGGAGTAAGCCCTTGCACTCCCAGGTCTGACCCAAATCACCATCCCCCTCCCAAGTGTTTGCTTGAAGCAATTGGTATGGGAGTCTTGTTTTGTTATATTTGTTCCTGAGAGAATTTTTAAATAACAAACCTATAATATAACAAAATTTTAATAAGGGAAATATTTCTTCCTCCCCTAACAAGAACAGACATAATTTTTAAGAATACTCATTTTGCAAAATATCACAATGAGGGCCAATTTGCTGAATGTTGCTAAGCAGGTTCTCCACTGCTGGCAGGCCTGTGAATTGCTGTAACCTTTCCAGATGGATATTTGCCATCATAGCCTTGTGGCATGTGAAAATTTGATAAATCTGTGGTTTTACAAGCAGAGGAGAAAGATATTAACCAAACTTGTTGGGCCACAAATATTAATGACATTATGTGTTTCTGTTCCTGGGTGGTATGTTGGCAATGCATTAGTAACATTAAAACACCCGTATTTTACTGGGAAGTTCCGTATTTCAAAAGTCTACAAAATATACTAATATTTTTGCTACTGATTCAAAAGAAATCATATACGGGTGAATACATTTTGTAAAAGAATGACAATTACATTTTCTTTCTTTTAATTCTTGGTTTTTAGGCCACACCTGGCCAGGCTCAGGGCTTACTCCTGGCTCTGCACGGAGTTCAGACCTGGTGGAGCTTAGGGGACCACATGGGGTGCTAGATTGAACATGTGCAAGGCAAACACCCAACACGCTGTACTATTGCTCAGACCCTGTATTTCTAATATAGACTATTTTGATGTACAAGAATAGGACCTGACTACTAGCAAGAATCAGGAGATCCTTGTTGAAAAAGAAGACACTAAGAGAAATATCTTCAAGAAGAAGAAGAAGAAGTAAAGGAAAATTTTCTTGAACTGAGCCCATCCACCCTATCTGGTGTCCTAAGTCAGGCAAGCATTTCTGGAAGACACACCTGAAGGCCTGGCACTCACCTGCGAGTCCCAGAAGCAGAAGTGGCAGCCAGGAAGGCAGAAGCAGGTGACCTAGGGAGGCAGGGATAGGCATTGCTGTGGCCTCGGGAATCTTATGTGTGTGCATGTTGTCCTGGAGAGGCCCTGCACGCTGTGATCTGCTGTGAGAGGGAAATCCTTGTCTCGGGAGATAAGAGGAAGTGTCCGTGTTGGGAGCAAAGGGCAGCGGGATTCTTACAGTTCCTGCATCTAGATTGTGAAATTAGAATCAGAGGCTAAGATGTTTCTGATGTAGGGGCTCCCTTTTCACCACATCACCATGTCAACACTGGTTGTTTGCAGTCTTTTTGATACATGCCATCCTCGTAGAAACAGTATGGAGATGCACTGCTATTCACTTGATCACTTGACATCCCGTTACTCATCTATTTGCTCAAGCGGGCGCCAGTAATGTCTCCATCCGTCCCTGTCGCATGTTAGTGTAGCCCAATGGCGTCTGCTCATTCTAGAAACAGGAAGAGCCTCCAACTGATCGTTCAGGGTCTTGATCAAGAAGTCTGACCATTTCATAGGTGGGCGGCCACGTGATCTTTTGGCGTCCCATGGAATCCAGTCAGTAATGGCTCTAGTTCAGTGGTCATCTCCAAATCTCATTACGAGTCCAGCCCAACTGATTTCCCATGCCTTGGCCTGCTCCCAGCACTGCTATTATTAGTCTTAAAAATATTAATAACGGAGGGGTTGAAGTGATAGCACAGCGGGTAGGGTGTTTGCCTTGCAGGTGGCTGACCCGGATTTGAATGCCAGCATCCCATATAGTCTGCTGAGCACTGCAAGGAGTAATTCCTAAGTGCAGAGCCAGGAGCATCACTGGGTGTGACTCCAAAAGAAAAAATATACTAATAATGGAGCTTCTTTATGAGGTGCTGCTGTTGCACCTTCTGGAAACCTGTCCCTAGAATGCAAAAACTGTAACCTGAAACATGGGTGTATGCATACCTATGTTCATTGCAGCACTAAGTATACTAGCCAGGATGAAGAAACAATCCAAATAACCAAAAACCAGATGATTGGATAAGGAACAAAAGTATATACAGTAAATATACATGGATGAACAGTAAAATACTATGATGCTGTAAGAAAGGATGACATTTTGCAGCTTGCTGCCACTTAGATGCTACTGGAGGACACTGTGTGAAGTGAAGAGAGTCAGAGGGAGAAAGACAAGTACTGGAGGTTCCCACCCATCTGTGGCATAGAGAGAAATTAAATAAGGGAAGGAAAAATATCTAATGAGGAAAAACTCAAGGGCCTTTGAATGCATAACCGAGATTAATAAGCAGCAGGGAGTGGGAGGGGGAGAAAGAGACAGATGTGGGGTGACTCAAAGACAGTTGGTGGAGGGTCTTAGTCATTTTAGTGGCAGTGACGGTGCAGTAACAAGGTTCATGAAAGTTAACATGATTGGAACCATGTTACTTAAACTACAAAACTAATTGCTGATATAAGGGTCCCAAGAGGTTCAGAGAGTCTCTAGCAGACTCCCTTAGTGTCTAGACTCTGTCCCCTGCCCACTGCCACTGCTTTGATCTCAGTGTCACTGGTGACCTTTATCATCCAGGAGCCCCAGGGACATAGTGTGTCACAGTGGAGGGTCCTCTGTGACAGGACAGCTGGGCACAGCTCAGGAGGAGAGCTTGGGAAATGTGACCTTCGAGCTTGGGGCCTGTTCTCCCCATTCCGGATGCATCTGTGGCACATCGGAGTGTTTCATTAGTGACTGTGGGTTTGAGACAGCTTCTGTTTCAGGGAACGCTGACCTTCACAGCGTGGAGGGCCCATAGCATGTTCATTCTGCAGACAGGGCAACATCCTTAGTCACAGCCAGAAATAGGAGGGGTTCTGTTCTCTCTGTTCTGTTTTCTTTACCTTTCTTTCTTTCTTTCTTTCTTTCTTTCTTTCTTTCTTTCTTTCTTTCTTTCTTCTTTCTTTCTTCTTTCTTTCTTTCTTTCTTTCTTTCTTTCTTTCTTTCTTTCTTTCTTTCTTTCTGTCTTTTTTTAAGGACTGGAGTGATAGCACAGCGGTAGGGTGTTTGCCTTGCATGCAGCCAAGATGGCCAACCCGAGTTCAATTCCTCCGCCCCTCTCGGAGAGCCCCGCAAGCTACCGAGAGTATCTCGCCCGCACGCCAGAGCCTGGCAAGCTACCCATGATGTATTTGATATGCCAAACACAGTAACAACAAAGTCTCCAATGGAGACGTTACTGGGCCCGCTCTAGCAAATCAATGAACAACGGGAGGACAGTGACAGTTTAGTCACATCCTGTGATTCCCAGAGGTTACTCCCAAGTCAGCACTCAGGGATTACTCCTGGTGTTGCTCAGAGAACCATGTGGGATGTTGGGGATTGAACCTGGGCAGGCCATGTGCACACAGGATGACACCCAGAGAGTCCTGTTCATGGGCTCTTCTCATTTATGGACTCCATGTCAAATCTTGCCTTTTGTGACTTAGTTTCTCTGCTGCTGCTTTTCTTTGCCTCCTCCTGATCTCTGACTATATCTCAGTGAAGAGAAGGGGAAGAACCCAAGAAGTCGGTTAGGACAAGATTGTTTTGTCACAAGGCAAGTTCTCCCCTTGAGGTGCTCTCTCTCTCTCTTTCTTTCTCTCTCTGTCTCTGTCTCTCTGTCTCTGTCTCTTTCTCTCCTTTAATTACTTAAAAGGAACTGACTTGAGTATGCTCTTTAGGATCCATCACTCAATCTCCTGCCTTTTCAAAGTGGACCAATGTATTTTCCAAAGATAACAACACATGCTCTTTAGTACTCCTTCACGGGAAAGTGCTCCATCCTTCCATGGATATGGGAAATCTTGGGTCACCCACACAGATTGTATGATGTGACCTCTGAGGCTAGATCATACAACATTGCTGCATGTTTGTTATTGTTTTGGGGCCATATGTGGTTGTACTCAGGGGCTATCCTGGCTCTGTGTTCAAGAGTGACCCCTGTTGGTGCTTGGGGACCATATGTGGTCCCAGGGATTCAAAAAGGAGTTGGTTACATGCAAGAAAAGTGCCTTACCTTCTGTGCTATCTATGTGTCCCTTTGCTGCAACTTTGTCTTCTTCTCTTGGGATGCCCATTTGTAACCTTGTCTCTGTGCTATGAGGAATTGCACACACACCCCATATCTGAGACCACATGACAGGGGCATATGTAGGAGTTTCTAACTGAAAGTATGATTAACAATTGAATGACAGTACCCGTTGTTAAATGAAGAAGCTTTCAAATGATAACAAACTCCTGAAGTTGTCACCCCCTAGCTGAATCTTCCAAGTTGAGATATCAGAAACATAGAACAGAGATGGTCTTTCTTGAGTTTTGTTTGAAATAATGACCCACAGTATCACTGACTTAAGTGAAATGGTTACTTATTTACCCCAAGTTTTGGGGTCTTTTTAAAAATGTAGCAATAGCACCTACAGCTCTACCTTTGGCAAACTTGTTCTATTTCATGTTTTAGATTCACCCTTCTTCACTGGTTTTGGTGATCCATATTGGCAGGGACAATTGAGCAAGGGCTTTGGGGCCAGACAGATACTTGTTTGGAATTTGGAATTCACCTGGTTCCTGCATTACAGTGGCAATAAATCTACTTATCTATATATTACTCTGTGCTTGGAACCTATACTTTATTTGTCCTTATCATTTTTCTCTTATATAATTTACTTCTATATTTCCATCTCAGTGTCTGATCTCCCTATCTACCCAGTTAGACAAACTTTGAAATCTTGCTGTCACTTTCTATCATTCTGCTACATTATTTAAAAAAATTTTTTAAATCCATCTGTGTTTCTCTTTCTTCATTATCATCTCTGATAATGGACAGTCTCTACTTTAGCCTCAATCACTCTTCCTACTTTATTTATTTATGAATTTATTTAGCTTTTTTGGGGGGGTCACACCCAGCGATGCTTGGCTCTGTAATCAGGACTCAATTTGGGAGGTCATCAGGGGACCATGTGAGATGCCAGGGATATAATCTGAGTTGGTTGTGTGCAAGTCAAACACCCTAACAGCTGTACTGTTGCTCTGGTTCCTCTTTCTCTTATTTTATTCTTTTCCTTACCCTATAGACAAAGGGATATTAAAAAAAAGCAATCTGGTTGTGTTTCTCTAAGTGGCTTCTTACCGGTTTTAAGGTTAAATAAGAGATCCTTTTTGTGTGTCCAATTGAGATTACCCAAATGTCATGTGAGTCCAGCTGAGGGTTATCCAAATATTGATAGACTACAACTCTCAACTAGGCAGCTCTATATTTCAGATTTGGTCAACTACACTAGATTCTTGCAATGACTTAGACAGCAGAATTAGCACTAAACTATTTGAATCAGGTTCCAGAAGAATTATTTTCTGAAACATTGTGATGTCCTGAACCTCTTACCATGAAACAAGCAGGTAGAGATGTCAGAACCAGAGTTTTATCCATAACTGTAGGTCTGGGACTTCTCAATTATTTACTTCCCTCTACCTCCTGCCCTCAATTTTTCCTTCTCTTCATTTCTTCTCTCACATCAGCAATCGTAATTCTATTTTGTGGGTCATTTATTCAACAGATATTGAGCACCTACACACACCAGGCATTGTTCTTGGTGGTTAAGATAGATCAGGGAACAACATTTGCTGCCTTTATAGAATTTACATTCTAGGAAGAGGGAAGAAGAAAGACAGGCAATAGACAATACACAATTAGTCACATGATTACTTGATCACTTGATATCCCATTACTCATCGATTTGCTTGAGCGGGTGCCAGTAACATCTCCATTTGTCCCTGTTGCATGCTAGTGTAGCCCAATGGCATCTACTCTCTCCAGGAACACAAAGACCCTCCAACTGATCATTCAGGGTCTTGACGAAGAAGTATGACCATCACATAGGTGGACGGCAATGCGATCTTTTGACATCCTGTGGAATCCAGTCAATAATGGCTCTAGTCCAGCAGTCGTCTCCAAATCACATTACTTATCCAGCCTATCTGATTTTCGATGCCTTGACAAACAAGACAGTGTCCCTGATTCTTGATCATTGATGGAGGTCGGAACTCTGGATTCTTTCTCTCACTTGAGTGAAGCGTGGTACTCTAAGCATAGCTCTTTTGATTCTTCTTTAGGAGACCTGAATAGTGTTCTCATCTTGTTTTCATAGGGCCCAGGTCTCTGAGACATATGTTAATGCAGGAAGAACAGTGGAATTGAAGAGATGTGCCTGAACCTGGTGGTTCTTCTTCCTCTTAGCTATTTCTTTGACACTCTTGAAGGCCTTCCAAGCTGCTCTCTTCCTCCTGTGCAACTCAGGGGCCAGGTCGTTTGTCATGTTGACTTCTTGACCTAGGTACACATAACTGTTGCATTCAGAGTTATTCGTTCCGTTAAGAGTGAATGGAACATCAGGAATGAGACCGTTTCTCATAAACATTGTCTTTGTGAGATTCAGCTGTAATCTGACCTTTCCACACTCACAATCGAAGTCGGCCAGTATTTGTGTCACTTGGCTAATGTTTGATGTTATTAGAACAATGTCATCAGCGAAGTGGAGGTAGTGTAGTTGCTGACCGTCTATCTTCACTCCCATTCCTTCCCATTCCAGTCGTCGCATGACATTCTCTAGGTTGGCACTGAAGAGTTTTGGTGAAATGGTATCGCCCTGCTGAACCCCTCTCTTGACATGGATGATCACTTGCTTGTAGAATGGTGAGATCCTGGTAGTGAATCCTTAATACAGCTCATAGAGAATATTGATGTATTGAGTTTGAATGCCCTGTTTGGCTAGGGCTTCTATGACTGCTTCAGTCTCAAAAGAATCAAAGGCCTTCTTTAAATCAATGAACGTTAGACAAAGCAGCATCTTGAACTTCCAAGAAACCTCAATGAGCTTAGTTATCGTGTGGATATGGTCGATGGTGCTGAATCTTTTTCGGAACCCGGCTTGTTTGCATGGTTGTCCTTCATCTAGTGTTCTGCCAATCTATTTAGGATGACTCGAGCAAACAGCTTATAGACAACAAACAGGCAGATCGGGCGATAGTTGCCAATGTCGTGGAGGTCCCCCTTCTTGTAAATTAGTACAGTCCTGCTGGTTTTCCACTGAACCTTGCATTCAGATAGGTAGCGTGTGAAGAGCTGAGCCAGTATATTGATGAGTACTGATAGCAGACTCTTCAGGTCTTTGGGTCTGACCTTGTCTGGGCCGGGTGCTGTTGCTGTTCTCTTCCTTACCGACGAAATGGCATGTCGGATTTTGGAAGGGAAAACGTTGGGAATGACATATCCATCCTGTGGAATTTGGTATGTGGGAAGGTAGACGTGGCTATTGAAGACATCCAAGTAGAAGTCATGGACAATCTTCTCCATTGCCCTTCTGGAAGATGTGATAAGGGCAGTCATCTTGGTCTTGTAGTTGGCGAAGGACAGGTGGGCATTGCAAATGCTTTTCCCGGCTTCTGCCACATCTGCCAGCACTGCTGCTCTTCTCTCTTTGAAGTCTTCCTTTATCGCTTCTCTATGCTACTTTGTGAGCTCTGACATTCACTCGAGGTTGAGGCTTGCGCCAAGCCACATTGGCGAATGAGCTAAGAGTTTTCGAAGACAGGCATCTTTTTGTGGCTATCTCTCACTCAGCTTTTCTCGCATAATCATGGAGGTGCTGCACTAGTCGATTGTATCAATCAACGTATCATTCATTGTATCATATCAACCAATATATCAAACATATCAACCAATGTATCAATCAATGTATCATATCAACCAATTAGTCATATCAATGTTGTCAAGGACAGCATCTTCCCATGGTGCTACAATAGTGCCAAAGAGCTCCCAGTTGGTGGTCATTCGGGGAGTTCTCTTCTTAAACTTTGCAACTCTTTCTCCCAACTCTGTGAAGTAGAAGTTCTCACGAAGGAGACGGTCATCTGATCCCATTTGGAATTTTGGGACAACAGTGACATAATTACATAATTAGTAGATCAAATAAATGGTGTGTTATATCGGAAAGTAGTAAGTCCTGTAGAAGAAGCACAGAGAGAGGAAAGGGAGATGAAGTGAGTGTGGATGAGGGATGAGTGTGGATGAGGTGTGATGCAGTGTGGGGTGGGGCAGTACCAGATTTTGGTTTTCATTCTCATGACATGAACAACTGTCACAAAGTGGTTTTTTGCTTTTGGGTTACCCTTCTGGTGCTCAGGGATTATTTCTTGCTCTGCATACAGGGATCACTTCTGGTGGTGCTCAGGGAACCACGTGGGATTGAACCCAGGTCAGCTGTGTTCAAGGCAAGTACCCTAACCACTGTACTATCTTTCTGGCCCTCATCACAAACAAAGTTTTGAGAAGAGGAGAGACAAGTCTATGTTTTTCTTTTTCTTTTCTTTTCTTTTTTTTCTTTTGGTTTGGAGCCTCATCCAGTGGTGCTCAGGGCTCCTGACTCTGCACTCAGGGATCATTCTTGGTGATCTCAGGGTAGGATATGTGGTTACTGGGGATCAGATCCAGGCCAGTCATGTGCAACATAAGCACCCTACCCACTATATTATCTCTCCAGCTTGAGTCTGAGTAGTGTTTCATTTTAATTTTTTTAGTGAAGCAAGGTTATTTTCTTTTTTTTTTTGGAGACTGAAATTTATTTATTTATTGGAGGGTTACAGTGGGGATGTTGGGCCCCATCCAGCTGTGCTCAGGGATCACTCTTGGTAATGCTCAGGGGACCACATGTGGTGCTAGATATCATATCAGGGCAGGCTGTTTGTAGGGAAAGATCTTTCTCTGCTGTACTATTTCTCCAGCCTTATGAGGAATGGAATTTAATGAGAATACAAAACACCAACCATTGAACTAAGAGCAAAGCAAATGGAAAATATAGCACAGTGGGTAGGGTGTCTTCTTTGCATGCGGCCTACTGGGGTTCGATTCCTCCGTCCCTCCTGGAGAACCTGGAATGCTACCAAGAGTATCCGGTCCACAGGCAGAGCCTGGCAAGCTCCCTGTGGTGCATTCGATATGCCAAAAACAGTAACAACAAGTCTCACAATGGAGACATTACTGGTGCAGGCTGGAGCAAATCTATGAACAAAGGGAGGACAGTTGTTACAGTGTTCCTAAAAGCAGTGAGGGAAGAGTCAGTGAAATGCCTTTGGAAACTCTATCTTGGTTGTTGTCAGATTAACCTTACAAAAGCGTTGCTCCAAAACCCTCTGCTGGAGAATAAATCTGTTTTTCAAATGAGTATGAGTTAGAACTGCAAAGACTATTTTGGGTATATGCTAGGAGTGAAAAACGTAAGTAAATATGATGTGGCTCATTAGAGCCAAGGTTTCTTAGGTTTCTCAGAAAAAGAGCACAAATAAGTAAAGTGAGAAGGCTAGAATGAGCCTGGATATTGAACTGCAATCTGAAATGTCAGCATGGAAACCAGTGTGATTTTCAGTTCAATACAGATAGAAAAATCCATATACCTCTCATACCTTAAATCCTGAAGCAAGGTTATTTTCATTGAAGGAAACTTTCTTAGAAAGATGTGAGAGGAGAGACAGAGAGAAGCACATGTCCAAGAGAGAACATGGGCCTCTCCAGAGTGGAAAAGCAAGCAAATAAAGATACACAGAGATACACAAGCAACAAGCAAGATACATGTTCAAGGGAGAACATGATCTTGAGAGCAAGCCGTGAGTACTGTTTTAAAAGGACTGAGGCTGGCTATATTGAGACTGGATCGGAGAGGCAAAGGCAAAAAAACAGGGAACCAGTGGGAAACTAATTGTGGGATATGTGGGAAACATAATCTGGGAAGGAGGCTGGGAGCAGAGGAGATAGAGAAGAGTCATCAAATTATGGATATCTTCTAAGGTACAATTATGACTTCCGGATATAAAGAATGTGACACCAAGAGATATTTCGTAGATTTTTGGCTCAAACACATGGAGGAATAGTTTCCCATCTCAACTGGAATGAATAAGTCTATGGAGAGAATCCATTTAAGGAGCCTGAGAGGAAGGGCTATCCTTGAAATGTTAACTTTGAAACATTATTGGGCATTCAAATTGTCTGCTGGATAAGCAGTTAGATGCAGTATTTAAGGGAGAGGTGACATTGGGCTTTCAATGATGCTTGAAGTCATCAGACTGACTGAAACTGGATCATCAAACTTCATCCTACTAGAGGTTAACTTGGAATGAAACCCAGTCAGTTTGGTTATTGAATCTTCTGTTCAGTTACTGAGCCTTTCTGTGCCTCAGTTTCCGTACCTGTTTATTGTATTTAATACAAGTAAAGTAGCTGCAATAGAGTTAGGCACACAGTAATTATCAGTACACTTTAGGTGATAATTTTTTTGCAACAGATATGAATATCTCCATTAGAATGTCACTAATTTTTAGTCACCTTAATTTACAATATTGATAGTGATATTGGGTTTTATGCATAATACATTCCAGCACCACCCTTCTCCAGAATATCAGATATCCTCCACTAGTGTCCAGTGTCCCCCTGCCCTTTAAAAATTTGATTTTTTCCAACATTAAAAAAAATCACAAGTGTAGGACAAAAATATTTTCAGGGTCTGATTGAGTGGTAGAGCACATGCCTTGCATGTGAGGTCTTGTGCTTAATAGGAGAACACTATAAAAATTATTTTCCAGCAGCACATGTGAATACATTTTGGATATGTGCCTTTATCATTCACAGATATTTGTATGAACTTTCTACAAATAAGAACATTTTCCTATAAAGCTCTGACATTCGTCAAATCTGGAAAACAATATTGACACATTCCTAACATCTTCTCTTCAGATGCTTCTACAAGTTTTAATTGCCACTCCCCCAACATGCCCTTTACAGAGAAATGATCATTTCATATATTTTCATATCTGTAACGCAGAATAATTCTTTCTTTTAATTATGAGACTGTTTTGAAAAATAAGTCAATTATTTTGAAAAATATCTCATTTGGGATTTCTCTGGCACTTCCTTATGGCTGGAGTCAAATTTTGCATTTTGGCAGAGATATCCAGAATTGATGCTGTGTTCCTAATTACACTTAATTGGGAAGCATCTGATGATAAATTGTCTTCCTGTTGGTAATGTTCGCTTTGATTATTTGGGTAAGGGTGTGTGTGTTAAGCATTAACAATATAGAGCTATTCTTTTCCCACCCTACTTTGGTAATACATACACATGCCATTTCATATTTTTCTAATAATTAAATTCAGTCACAGCACTGTCCACAGCAAGTTGGAGATATCTAACCATAGCCGTTTTCCAAGTCTCTACCCTATCCTTGAACTGTAGGAGATCTCTGGTTCTTGGAGAGAAACTTCATTGGCATGTGCACTGAACCCTTGCATCCGGGTCCCGACTTCTCCAGTGCAATTTTCCACGGCTCACATTTTTCGACACCTTTCTGTTGAAGTTACCTCTGTTGAGGTTGCCTCTACCTCTCTGGCGTCCAAACTCTCCTTTGCCTTGCTAGCAGAAATCACCATTTCTGTTCAACAGTGGGTTTCAGCCAACTGAAGAGTGCGCCTCTGCCCTAGGGATGGATTGCTATTGGTTCTCTCTAGGTATTGTAGCCCGCCCTCTGATGAGTGATGGGTTGGGGTTTTTTGGTTGAAATCCTAATGAATCAGATGCCAAGAAGTCGGCAAGACTCAGGGGACCATGTAGACTGCTGGGGATCAAACCCAACTTGGCTGCATGTGAGGCAAGAGCCCTACAACTGTACAATTGCTCTGGCCCCAATAATTACCTCTCTTTGGGGCTAATATCTAGAATCAAACTCAAGGCTTAAATATGCAATTCATATGCTCTCTTACTGAACATTATTCCCAGGTCCTTCACCCACAATTACCACTTTTAGAACATCATAGACATTGAACATAGGAGATTTGGTACTTTAGTTTCTGAGCACCAGGTAAAGGCGAAAGAAGATTGTTCATACGGAATCTTGCAGAAGCTGAAATGGCAAACAACCAAGAAGCAGTTACCTTTAGTTTATATGAAAATGTCTTTGAGTATTTCCAGATTCTAAATAACCTACCAGGTCATTCCTTAGCGCACAAAACCTCAAATAACCTCAGCATATGTAAAAGCAGGAGTGATGTGAATCACAGTCTGTATAAAGCAGCTCCTCAAGAAGTGTGGCTGTACTTTCTTACTGCTCCAGGAATGTACTGCCTTCAGATGGACTCCCTGCAACCCCAACACTGTCTTCTGTCTTTTTTCAAAAAAAAAAAAGAGAGAAAGAGAAATCCTGTCAGATTTCTTTTTGTCCATGAAAACAGGATTTAATGTACAAGCTTCTGGTAAAGCTGAAGTGTTACCACTTGAACTTTTGAAAATTAACCTCTTGTCTGAACTTGCCCCTTACTAGACTTTTTCCTTCTTTTTCCCCTGCCAACCTATGAACAGTTCCATCCAGAATTTGGAGGAGAAAGTAAAAGAAGTTTCCAACTGGTTTTCATAAAATTCACTATTTTCTATTTTTCCTACCTTTTAATCAGGGAGGCATGATGGGAATTTTGTGGTACTCTGGCAAATAGGGGATTGGTGTTTTTTATGGGTGGCGAAATCAGCTGTTTTCCTTCAGACTCAAATTGGCTGTAAGTTACCCATCATAACATCACCAATTTAGTGGTTTTGAGTATGTTTCACAGAGCTGGACTACACCTTATTTTGCACTTCACAGGCTTCTGACATGCAAGTATAAAATGTGTCTGTTGGTGTTTCTGCAGGCCAGAGTGATAGCACAGCGGGTAGGGCATTTGCCTTGCATGCGGCCAACTGGGGTTGGATTCCTCCACCCCTCTCGGAGAGTCCAGCAAGCTACCGAGAGTATCCCACCCACATGGCAGAGCCTGGCAAGCTCCCTGTGGCGTATTAGATATGCCCAAAACAATAACAACAAGTCTCACAATGGAGACATTACTGGTGCCCGTTCAAGCAAATTGATGACCAATGGGAGGACAGTGCTACAGTGCTACAGGTGTCCCTGTTTTGCTGCTCTCTAACCCTGATTGTCTGTTTTATGAAGACTGTTGGGGCAATAGAAAAATATCACCATTTCTCTCAACGGAGTTTGCCAGCGCAGAAATAAGACAATGCATTTACCTTTTAGATGACTGAATCTGAGAGCTGGGCCACAGAACTGAGCTTACCAAAGGAAAAAAAATTAAGGTGGAGTTCATGACCAATTCAATCAGCCTAATCAATGGCTGAATAAATAGCAATACTCTTACATTAAAAAAAAAAGAACTGAGCTTACTAAAGGGAGCTGAGGGTGAGTGAGAGGACGGGGCGGGGGGAGGATGCCCAGCCAGTGTCCTCAGGACATTGTTCTGAGACGGGAAAACTGACGCCGTGGGTGGAGGGTGTCGTGCTGGAACGTTGTGTGCATGAAACCCTACCATTGACAAGCATGTTTGGAGAGATGCATGCTCTGTACCGGGGACTCCTCTTCTGCCCCTCTTCTTTACACTTCAGCTACCTACTGAGACATGGTTTTCTGAGATCTGGGAAATAGAAGAGGAACTGGAGGAAACCAATCACAAAGCGGGAGAAACTGAAAGGAGACTTGCAACCAGCTCCTTGCACCGCAGGTACAGTTTGGAGGGATGGACTAGGCAGGGAAATTGATATGACTTAGGGAACTCCTGCCTCTAGTCTGGCCTGGAAGCCAAATAGCAGAGATGATATTGAGAAATGAAAACAGATGAGAACATTCGGCAGAGTTTCCTGGGCTCACAGAATAGCCAGATTTTTCAACCACCTTAAGATGGGTGTGGGCAGAGAAGAAATAGAGTGGTCAATATGGCACCGGGGAAATCCTGAGAACGGGAAGAAGTTAATAGGATTTAAGAGGCATGACTTGATAGTTAATAGGATTTAAGAGGCATGACTTGCACAGGGTCGGTCTGAGTTCAAACCCTGGCACCGCATATGGTGCACCCCACTCCCAGTTCTACCAGGAGTGATTCCTGAGCACAGAGCCAGGAGTAGCTCTGAACACAACCAGATGTGCTTCCTATGGCACCTCTTCTTCCCCTCAAAATGTGTTTAAGAAGGCGAGCCAGTGGAGGGAAGGGGAACTTGGTGACATTGATGGAAGGATGCTGACACTGGTGGTGGGATTGGAATTGGAACATTGTATGCTTGAAACTTCAGAGTTAACGACCTTGTAAATCATAGTTCCTAAAAAAAAAAGATCATTATGATGTCTGTGTAGCATATGGATTGAAGCTCCAGAAAGAGATTTGCGAGGAGGCTGTTGGAATACAGAAGTACAGAAGTGCTGGGAGTCTGCACATCATGAAGATGAATAATAAATAGGGAATAGAACTGGAGGTGTAGGTCATCGAGACACAGTATTTAAACTGGCAAGTCTGTACAAGTGCAGATGCTCTACTGTCTTGTTGCCCAAAGGGTTTTTCTTTACATATTTATCCCTACACATATTGCTTCCTTCATTCTAGCTTTTTTGGGGGAGTGGTGGGGTGGAGCAGGGTGGTGCTCAGGGAGCACTCCTGGCTCTGACTCAGCGATCATTCCTGGTGGATCTTTGGGGACATTAAGGGATGCCAGGGATCAAACCCATATCAGCTGTGTGCAAGGCAAGTACCTACTGTACTATTTCTACAGCTCCTTATTCAAGTTTTGTACTGGCTTCCAGGAGGAGGTGATGGGAGGAAGATCAAGATGTCCCCAGATCTGTAAAGCTGGGTATGGGGATCCTCAGTGAAATTGCACCATTGCAGATATAAAAGGATAAAGAAGGCTGGGGGCAGAGCTACCCAAAAAATCTCATGTGCAAGTCCCTAGGTTCAGTCTGCATACTGCGTGCCTTATCTTCCGATGCTGCTGTCACCAAGTACTACCTCATCACTATGCTGAGTGCTTAAAGGTCAGGCCTGCCCCAATCAATCTATTGCAGACAGAGTGTTCTGGGTCTCCTGAGTATTGTGTGTGTATGTGGGGGAACTCCACCTCTAAATGTAAAGGTTAAAAAGAGATTTGTGTCTGGGAATTTTGTACTCTCTCCACGTCTTTGACTTTTTTTTTTTGGGGGGGGGGTCACACCTGGCGATTCACAGGGTGGGAAACACTAGGAACATTGGTGGTGGAAGATGTGCACTGGTGGAGGGTTGGGTGTCCGATCATTGTATGTCTGAAACTCAAGCAGGGAAGCTTTGTAAATGTATCTCATGGTAATTCAATTAAAAAATTTTAAAAAAATTAACATTCTGTATAAAAATAAAAGTAATGTGGAGTTCATGTCAAATTCAATCAGCTTAATCAATGACTGAATAACTAGCAATACTCCTACATTTAAAAAAAATAACCCAGATTTGGTTCCAAGATGCTCTTCTGAATTGCTGTGCCAGTGAAATGAAGTACTGTGTGGAAACGACATGTGCTGGATGAGATTCACACAGTGAGTTGCTTAACAACATATTTCTAAGAACATATCCCTTTCATTAAGCAATGCGTTACTGTACTTCCCGAATATTTTCTCCATGCAACTTTCGTTGATACTGGTAGCTTCCTTTCTCATTTAATAAAACATTCTGAACTCATTTTGTGTATTTTCTACCCAAGATCTGTTATCAGTCATTTCCCTAAGGAACCCTGGTGTTTTTTTGGTGAAAAAGTCACTTAGATATCGTAATCTCTGTAATAATAGTGCTCATTACTATTGAGTTGTTATTGCTCTAAGAGCAGTACAAGTGTTGGTAATTAGTGCTGTGAAGTAAATATTTTTTAAGGAGAAAAAACTAAGTGGATTAATACTGCTATTTCTAATTCATATGTAAAAATGCAGTTTTTAACTTAGTGTCTTCTATTTTCTGTTTCTTTCATGGAAAATTGTAGTTCCTACAGACATCAGCATAATTTATTTTGCTATAATCTTTAAGAATTATGTAATTCTAATACATGGTATAATGAAATAAGATATGCCAAAAGTATAAATGTTGATTTAGATTATTTTTATTTTTGCAATTCTTTTTGTCGATTTAGAGTATTCTTATTTTTGCAACTCTTTTTGTCCTTAGGATGTCTTTCATTGAGGTTACCCTTTATTTTATGAAGCATAAATACAATTTTGTTTTTAAACTTTAAAACAAAATTTTGTGGCTCACATGTTGGTACTTAGGACTTACTCCTTCCTGGCATTCGGCCACATGCAAGGTTAGCACCCTACCCGCTATGCTATCACTTTGCATATATATATATATATATTGCTTTTGGGGTCACACCCTGCGATGCCCAGGGGTTATTCTTAGCTCATGCACTCAGGAATTGCTCCTGGTGGTGTTCGGGGGACCATTTGCGATGCTCCGAATTGAACCCAGGTTGGCCTCGTGCAAGACAAATGACCTACCTGCTGTGCTATCACTCCAGCCCCTATAAATACAATTTTTAAGACCCACCCATACTCCTTAAGCTTGACACTGTTGCACTAAGGATTACTTCCAAGTGCCATTGTATATGTGTTCTCACCTGTAAGCTTTTTATGAAGATTGCCTTTATGGAAGATTGCTTATGTGCACTGAACAATGGCAGTACTGGGCACCTACAATTCTGACTTGGGCACCTCTCAGTCAATGAGTGAGGGTGTTGGCACATAATTATTACAGAGAGGGACAAATCTGAGACTTATGTTCTGATCATTGCCCTTAGTTGTCAACTTGGGTTAGGCTTCAATTATGCGTATTGGTGGTGGGCTTGGGGACACACCCTTTTGGCTTATCTGATTTTTCTAGTTTTCTCTTGGGTTCCTTCATTCAGATCCTTATCTCATGCCCCCTGTTTGATGAGTCCAGTCTAGAGCTTTGAAATAATTTGTCTTGCTTGAATAAACAATCAAGATAGAGTTAGCTTAATTAGTTTTATTTTAGATCTAGCAATTTTTATTATTATTTTACATTACATTTGTTTATAAAATTAAAATCTCCATCAAATTAGAGTCAAAGTAGAGTTTCTTTTGCTCAGTTCTTCTACCTGTTCCCCTTCTTCCCATCTAGGTACACTTTTAACCTTTTAATTTTTAAAAGAATATTTTAAAAGTACATTTTGTTTATAAAATTTAAGTAAATTGTATGTATTTGCACATTCTACTCTTTGTAACATAAGATGTATGTTAAACAATAAACAATAGTGTTTTATTGTTTAGTGAGACTGTGGGTAACCAAGGGAGTGTTACATTCTACACCTTTTAAAAGTTGTATAGTTTTCCATCTTGTGATTATCGCATATTTTATTCAGAGATCATTTACTTACTTGGTTCTTACAAAAATGCCATTGTATATGATATGAGTCTGAGCATAAATTAACTTGTACTTATTTAATACATCTTTGGAATCAATTTCTAGAAATGAAACTGTTGGGCACAAGTTAAGTGTAATTGTGCAATATGCAATATGTAACTTATAAAGCTGTTACCAAATGTATCTCCTTATGAGGGACATGATTCTGCATTTCTATACACAAAATATGGAAGTGTCTACTTCCCCCTGGCACCCCACGCAGAGTGCTTAGCAGATAAAGGTTAGAAGTTGTGTCCTTGTGTGTGTGTGTGCTTTTTAAATTTGGATTTATTTTTTCTTAAATTATAACATTTAGGGGTGTTGGGGAGCAACTCCAGGGTTTAATACATGCAACGCGTGCATTCTATCACCACGTTAAATCTCTGGCTCTTTGTATCTCCTTTTATGTGCAAGAGTTGAACATATATATGTTCAGGAGCCATTTATATAATTCTATAAATTACTTTTTTCCTATTTGTTCTTTATAATTCTATAAGGTTGCATGTCTTCTAAATTTTAGAAGATCTATACATTTAAGGGGTGAGTTGCAAAACACTACACACACACACACACACACACACAGACATATATAGGCAAGTTTCTTTTTGTTCAGGATGGTCAAACTGTAATTTTATTTTTCTCTTTTTGTTGCTGAAGTTTGAATTATGGTTGGGATGATTTCTCCACTTCTGTATTCTAAAATAACTCATGCATGTTTTCTTCTGTTCCTAGTATAGTTTTTTTTAAACATTTAAATTTGTTCTGTTCCATTTGGAATTAATTTTGGTATATGACAAGAGGAACTATTTCTGGATTTTTATTCTGTTCCATTGTCTCCCCACTAAAAAGAATGATCAGGATGGCTTTATGACGAGTCTATGTTCATGAGGGAAGTTAGTATTGGGTTTTCTTTACCTGGCTTTTGTATCAAAGTGATACTAGTTGAAAAAACAGGTTGTGATGCACAGCGCCTTCTTCAATTTTCTGGTAATAATAAGGAATAGAGCAGAAATCAGAAAGAGAAAATAGAAAACCATAGAAAAATCAATGAAAGTCTCATTCTCTGAGAAAATCAATACAATCTATCAACTGTGCCACACAAGTCACAAAAGCACAAGTTCTCAGTATCAATAAGGAGTGGAGTGACTGACATCATTACAGACTCCAGATTATAAGGAACTTTTTCCCACCAAAACCCATCAACCTGGATGAAGTGGACTCATTTATTTTGAAAGACAGACAACTCACTTAAGAATTTCAGTCTTGGTGGCTTCAATGAGGAATTTCACCATTTAAGAAGGAAATGTCAATGATTCTACACAAATTTTTCCAGAAAAATTCAAGAGTAGTTTATTGGACTGAGGAAAAGAGAAAAACACCTTAAGAGGTATCTTGCCCTTGAGCAGTCAGGAAGGGCTTTCTTATGTTGATTTGGCTACCTGACTGGGTGGAGTGTCAGCCCAGACTAGAAGGGAGCTGGAGAAGGAGAGAGCAGGGCTGAAAGATGGACTACAGAGAGACTAGCAAGGGGAACATGTGCTTGAGAGAACCTAGGCCCTCCACAACATAAGTTCTTCTATGGGATAAACTTCCTTGTAATAAACTGCCACTAAGATCAACCGGCCTAGTCCTCGTCTCTTCCTTCATCTGCCCTTGGCCAACAGCCGTCCCAATGCAGGCCACACACAGCGGCTCTAGGGCACCGAACTCGGGAGGTGAGATAGAGCCGTCCAGAGAGCCCGCGAACACACAACCTTCTGCGTGCATAGTTTTTTTACAAGTAGATAGTATATATATAATTAACTTGTTATTGGCTGCCATCAAATGATAAGGCAGAACTTTACCATAGGATATTTCTATTTCTATTCCCTATCAGTGCTCTTGTTGTTGTACATTTAATGTGCTTTGTTTTTTTAGACTTCTGGGCCACACCCAGAACTGCTCAGGACTTACTTCTTGTTTTGTGCTCAGAGATCACTTCTGTTGGAGCTGGGGGATCATATGTGGTGGTGGAGATTGAAACCAGGGTCTTTTGCATGCGAAGCATGCAAAAGCATATAGTACCTTCTGTACTATATCTCTGGCCCACATTTTACATTTATATATGCTGTAACCCCCAAATATATTGGGACTGTTTGCTTTGAGTATTAGATGGTCTTATATATAGTTATGCAGTAAATGTAATCATTGCCACTTCTGCTAATCAAAATCTTGTATATACATCCGGCTTTCATTTGATGTGCCTATTCCCCTGTTTCATTTTTTTTATACCACTCAGGAAGGCAATTTTCTAGCCTTTTTTTTGGAAAAAAGATTAAATTTACAGTCACACTTCTAAGTTTTATGTGCTATCTACAAAATGTGTGGAATATGATTGCAAATAAATACAGATTAGTCCAGGCCCCCAAACACTCGCTAGTGCAGAGAGATAATACAGTTGGCAGGGCACTTGCTTTGTATGCAGCCCTATCTGGGTTCGATCCTTGGCACCGCATATGGTCCCCTGAATCCCACCAGGGTTGATTCCTGAGTGCAAAGTCAGAAGTAAGCCCTGAGCACTTAAGAGTGGTCCCCCCTGGGGCTGGAGTGATAGCACAGCAGGTAGGGCATTTGCCTTGCAAATGACAGACCCAGGTTCGATTCCCAGCATCCCATATGGTCACCTGAGCACCACCAGGAGTAATTCCTGAGTGCAGAACCAGGAGTAACCCCTGTGCAATGCCAGGTGTGACCCAAAAAGCAAAAAAAAAAGAGTGGTCCCCAAACTAAACCAAATCAACAAGAAAAAAGACTTGTCAGAGTTCACAATCACCTTCATGAGTAGACATAGAATTCTTGTAATAGAAGGGGGTTGTGTAAGGTTTTTGAGACACTTTTTAAAGTGGTTCAAATGCTGTGAGTATATAAATATTCCAGACTTTGTGCCTAGAAAAAGTCCATTAAAATATTTTCATTAATGACTCAATGACTCACGAAACTAAATGCACCGAGATGTGATTCTGCTGCTTACTTGAAAAAAGGACTTCTCAACATTATGTAGATCATTACTCCAAAATATGGAGATATAATTACAAATACTTTATATGAAAAAGGAAACACAAAAGATTGGTGTGTTTAAATGTTTTCCTTTTTTTAGATATCACTCAAGAACCTACAAAAGTTTGTTTCCAGAAGCTTGTTCCTACTAGGGAAAATAAATTATAAAAATTAATATGATTTTTGGGCTGGAGCGATAGCACAGTGGTAGGGCGTTTGCCTTACAAGCGGCCAACATGGCCAACCCGAGTTCGATTCCTCCGCCCCTCTTGGAGAGCCCGGCAAGCTACCAAGAGTCTCTCGCCCGCATGGCAGAGCCTGGCAAGCTATTCGTGTCGTATTCGATATGCCAAACACAGTAACAACAAGTCTCATGATGGAGACGTTACTGGGCCCGCTCAAGCAAATCGATGAACAATGGGAGGACAGTGACAGTAACAGAAAATGATTTTTAGTAATTGAAATATTGCTATTTATATAAAACCCCAGAGAAACTAATAGCTTCACAGATAAACTAAATAATCCGATGTAATCAACTTTACTGATGTTTGTTCCGGTCTGCTAAATATATACACGAAGAAAATATACTCACTCTATAATTTCTTATAAAATAAGATATATACTCACTCTAAGAAATTATATATAAGAGATATATAAAATATATACTCACTCTATTAATAAATGATAATTTCTTATGAAATAAGAAATCCACGTAGGAGATCTATATTCCCTTCTATAAGGGGGACAAGCATTTAAAAATTCTTCTCCAGTAATTTTCACTTCAAAATCACCAAAAAATCCTCATACTTCCCATTCTCCTTATACTCCTTTAAACTCTGCATTGCATATAAAATTTTCCCTCAATTCTACTAGTGCCCATTTAAACATTGATTCCTTGTTTCTATCAAATTAATGGTCCTGTTAGTACTGCTAATCTGGAAATGTTTTATTTTGTTTTGTTTTAGAGTCACACCCAGCAGTTTTCAGGGCTTACACCTGGCTCTGTGCTCAGGGATCACTCCTGGTGAGGCTCAGGGGACCATATGTGGTGCTGAGGATTAAACCTGTTGGTTGCATGCAAAGCCAGTCCCTTACCTGCTGGCATTCCAGAATTTCTCTTTTCATCAAATGCTGAAATGGAAAATTTATCATTAGGTACTATGAAATTGTTCAGACTGTACCTTAAGCAGATTTAATCTGTCCTCTAAGAAGTTCAAGGACTTTTACTTTTTTTGTTGTTAATTGAAAATTTCCTTTACTGTGTATTTTCACTCTGATCAGAACTTCATCATTTTATTTTCTATCGGAGTCCTTACTTCCTCCTCATTTAATGCTTCAGGCTTATCTATTTCACACATTTGGTTCACCACAAAATTTCCCTTATCTTGTAAAACTGTTCAGGTCAGTGACTGAAAGAGTGTAATCCCCACTACTAATTGTAATGTCTCTGTGCATCACAACTGCAAGTAATCCATAGCTATTGTTAGTTGGCGTTATACTTTATTCTTTAAGGACAATTTAAGACAGGTCAGTAAAGGAGTAAGAATCTTGGAGAGATCACCAATGTAACAACAATCAAACTCCAAGTCAGTTGCTTACAGCACTTCAAATGAATAGTTATACTTTTAGGCTCTTAACAAACCAAAAAATTTATTTTGCTGCAGTATTATGACTACAGTTTTCACAAAATATTGCCCCTCTTGGGGTCTACATTTATGTTTTAGACTAAGAAACTTCAGAACTACTAGAAAGCTCATCTTAAACTAGTAGACTGGGAGTCTTGGAAATATTTTTTTCTGTTAATATTTCACATTCTTTTTTTGTAGTTGTTTTTGATTTTTTCTTCAGCTGTACCCTACTGTTCTCAAGGCTTACACCTGGTTCTGTGCTCAGGGATCACTAAGGGTTTGGAGGATTATAGTCAGTGCTAAGGATAGATCCCCGGTTGACTGTGTGCAAGGCAAGTGTTCTCTCTGCTGTATTATTTCTCCAGCCCTAAATCTTCACATTCTAAGAACTAATCCAAATTGTCCTGCACATCTTTTTCCAGTTGCAAACATATAACTCAGGGTCTCATTCTGTGCCTTTGCTTATTGGCTTAATGACTTTATACTAATGGTTATTATTCTCTGGACTATAAAATCCAGATCCCGGACGAGAGCAGTGCAGTCTCTGCCCCCGCGCCTCGGTGTTCCTTCCCGGAGTCCCTTGGAGGGGAGCGGGTTGAGCTTTCCTCCCCGCCCCGGCCAGGGCTACGGCAGCCGGAGACCTCCAGGACCAGCCACCACCATGCTGAGACCACTCTCCGCACACCTGAAGGTACTGGCAGAGGGACAAAGCCACGCGGGTTCCGGGGCCGAGACCTCCAAGCCTACTCGAATTGGAGTCGAGCATCTTCCACCCAGATCCTCCAAATTCCAGTAGGCGGGGGTCACACCCACCACCTGGCCCCCTGGCGCCGTGTAATCCCATCAGCGGCCAAGACTCAGAGACTATAAAATCCAGATCCCGGAACTTTTATCAGAACTTTTCTTTATGACATCTTATTGTCTCATTCCTACTTTGGACAAACTTGCAGGCTGTCGAATGTAGCCTGCCCACAGGGCAGAGTCTGGCAAACTCCCCGTGGCCTACCAAATATGCCAAATACCAGTAACAATGATGGGTCTCATTCTCCTAAAGAGCCGTGAATATAATCTCAGGGCTAGGATGAAAGAGACGTTACTGGGGCCTGCTCGAGGCAATCGACGATTAACAGGATGATGAAATGAAATGAAAAAAATTATTCTCTGGACATTAAAGTCTTCAGCCATTAGTTATGTTATCTTTTGCACATTTCCTAAGTCCTCTTCATCAAAGTCAGATTAATTTTCTTTGGATTATCCTTAAAAGCCTTGTTATTATAATTTTCCCCAGACCTCAGAATTTAGAAAGAATACTAGCTTGGCTAAGTTGCAGAATTTTACCAATTTAACTTTTTTTTTCTTTTGAGAAGGTCTTGCAAGCTCATTTTTGATCTGAGTTGATTCTGGGTCTCTTCCAATGACTGGTATTACTGAGATTCTTAAACTTTTTTCTTCGTATTGCCAAATTGGGTGTCATTTTTTCTTTTTCTGGTTGCTGTTGAGAGTTCTTCTTTATAGTTATCAGAATGCCTTACACTGTCCATTTCTATTCTGTTTGTATTACTTCCTTTTTCAGATGAGAGTTTTTTTTCTCCCTTAGTAGTTAATTCTACCACATTTTCTACTTCTCCTTTCAAGAGATGGTACATTTCTTGAATGTTTCCCAAAAAGACTGTAATACGTCCTGTGCACCGTAGTTTAGAAATCCTCCCCTTAGTGTGTTGAGCAGTCACTTTGACTGAAGCGCAAGTTCACTGGTATATTGTTCTGAGTTTAAAGTAAAACAGCGGAGCTAGAGAGATGGTACAGTGGGTAGGGAACTTGCCTTGGAATAATTCCTGAGCATCACTGAGCATGCCTCACTCCCCCCCGCAAAAAACCCCCACAAAATTGAAAGAAAAATAGCTTGAGGCTGTTGATGAAAATAATCAAGGCGTGTAAAGTGAAAGTAAATTCTTAACTTGCCAAAGAATCTTCTCTGCAACTTTAATCTTTCTTCTATTTTTAAAAATTACCTTTATCTTTTAGGGTTTCTTCCTTCTTTCTTGCAATAGCATTTTAAATGTGCTTCATTCCAGATTTAAAACCAGGACAAATAGTAATACCGGAAGCATATTATTAAGAAAACAAATATTGATTAGCTTATTTAGTTTCACAAATTATAAAAAATTTTCTCTCTTTTCCACAGCTTATAGATGAGGACTGTGATGTAGAAACGACTTGATAAATTTCAGATCATCTTTATTTAGAAGCTTTTTTTTCATTTTCTTGAGTCTGTGAAATCCAAGACTCTCTTTGTTTTATTTTTCTGAAAGAATCCTCAAGGAAAGTGTCTTTTTCATAGATAGAGTATCTCCTGAAAACCCACTACTTTTGTTATTTTTGACACCATATATTTTCACTTCAAATCCTAAGGAGTTCATCAGAATTTATTCCAACGTCCTCATGCTATTTCCAGTCCACCTTTTCATCCCCACCTCTTCCCATCACCAGTAACCCCTTTGCTTGGTCACCTGTCTTGTAAGAAGGGGCAAGGGTTTGTCATCATTTGATACTGTGTATTTCCTTGCTTTGTTTCTCTATATACCAAAGATGAGTGACATGGTATTTGTCCTCCCTCTGACTTATTTTAAAAAAGACTGGTAATGACTAATAATGGTGGGGGATATGGTAAGAAAGGAACCCTCATTCACTGCTGATGAAAATGTCTGGTTAAGCCTTTGTGGAATATAGTATGGAGATTTCTCAAACGTCAGAATAGAGCTTCTGGTGAAACAGCAATTCCACTTCTTGGCATCTACTTCCAAACCATAAAGACATTCAAAAAGATATATACAAATCTATGTTCATTGAAGCTTTTAGTACAATATCAAGAACATGAAAATAATCCAAATATCCATTGCTGGATGAATGGATAAAGAAGCTATGGCATATAGATACCATGAAATACTCTGCAGCTGTAAGAAACAATGAAATCTTGGAGTTTGTTGTCTCTTGAATGGAACTTGAGGGTATCATGTTAAGTGAAATAAGTCAGAGGACTTAGGGCAAATGCTGAATGATCTCACTCATCTTTGGTGTATAGAGAAACAAAGCAAAGAAAGAGACAGTTTCAAATGACAATAAACCCTAGATCCTGGGGTTTCTTGGGTGTTTTCATGGCACAAAGGGGTAATAACTGGGTAAATCATAGATATTAACACTGTTACAAACAGTGTATGGGTCAGTTCTCCCATTGTGTTGCCTCTGGCTTTTGTTGCTACCTTGCTGTAAATATATATATATGTGTGTGTGTGTGTGTGTGTGTGTGTGTATATATATATACATATATATGTATATATATATTTAATGTAGGAGTGCTGCTATTTATTCAGCCATTGATTAACCTTGATGTAAATCTTAAAGGTTCACATATGAGAGAGATTATTACGTGTCCTTCCCTTTCTGACTGACTTCATTCACCCTAAAATCTTCTAGTTCCATTCATGTTGCAGCAAATTACATCTTTTTTTTTTTGTTTTGCTTTTTGGACCATACCTGGTGATGCTCAGGGGTTACTCCTGGCTCTGCACTCAGGAATTATTCCTGGGGGTGTTGGGGGCCATATTGGATGCTGGTAATTGAACCTGGGTGGGCCTTATGCAAGACAAACACCCTACCCATTATACGATTGCTCTGGCCCCACAAATTACATGATCCTTGTCCTTTCTTAGAGCTGCATAGTTTTCCATTTTTTCATAGTTGGGCATTTGGGCTGTTTTCATATCTTGTCTAACTTAAGTACTTATCTCCCCTTTCATCAAAATAGGTGTGCATATATATCCTTTCAAATTCATGTTTGTGTGTTTTAGGGGGTAGATGCCAAGAAGTGGTAACACTAGGTCATATGGGAGCTCTATTCTTATTTTTTTTTGACAGCTCCCCATATTGCTTCCCATAGAGACTGATCCAGATGACATTCCTGCCAACAGTAATCTGTCCAGTATTTTGATATAAGCATTCTTATGAATGTGAGGTGATATTATGGTTTTGATTTGTATTTTGGCCTATGTGCATGTTTTTGTTTCAATTATCACCCTATTTTAATTATTATTGTTTATAATGTAATGAGAGAAAGGCCCCAGGTTTTCTTCTTTCAGAATTTGTTTTTCTCTTTGGGGTTTTTTGTTATTACAAACAAATTTTATAAGAATTTACTCCACTTTTTAAAAAAAGAATAGCATTAATATTTTGATAGAGATTGTGTTGAATCTGTAGATTGCTTTAGTTGAGGGTCATTTTAAGAATGTATTTTCTTTCACTCCATGAGTACAGAATGTTTTTCTATTTCTTAATGTCATTTATCTTAGTCATATTTTATGGTTTCTTGTGTATAGTTCTTTCTATTCTTCTTATTACATTTGCTCCCAGGTATTTTATATCTCCCTCTTTTTTTTGGTGCAATTGCAAATAGTATTGTTTTCTTAATTTCGTTTTCCTCTAACTTGTGTATAGAATTACAACAGATTTATGTGTGTTGACTTTGTATCCTACCACTTTACTGAACTCATTAATCATAGCAGTGTTTAAAGGGGGTCCTTAGGTCTTGTTTGTGTATATTGTTATGTTTTTTATAAGTGAGCAATAATTTTATTTCTTTCTTTCCAATTTGCCTTCTGTTTATATCCTTTTGTTGCCAAATATTTTACATCTTTGCCCTCATCTAAAGCACATTTTTCAACTCCTTCATTTCATGATGATAGGAACTTTCTAGAGAAATGTGTAATGTAATTGCTTGTTTACATTTAATAAAAAAGGGAATTCATCAGTTTTATAGATTTCTCTGCAAGGCTGGTCTTCCTTTCTTTTTGCCACACATTAGATTAGGACAAATTTTTTGAATAACCTTAATTGGTTCAGTTCGGCAGGTGGAACTAAACAGGTGGATTTAGTGCTAGAAAGTCAACCAAACTTTTTCCTCATCACTCCATTAATACAAGTATCAGTTTCCTATGAAGATTTAATAATAGGAGGTGAAAAATAAATAAGATCCTATGTTTATGGTACTTTCAAGAATATTTGTCACAGCAGTTGTGAAACAAAGGGAAGATACTATAATAGAGAAGATGTCACATACTAGGAAGTAGAGTAGACACTCACAATAGTCACATGTGTGCTGTGACCTGGGATTCCACTGGTGGGGATAGAAAAAAATCTGTGTTGCCTTCCTTGGTGTTGTTTCCAATTTTTTTTTTAATTTATTGAATCACAGTGAGAATAGTTACAAAGCTTTTGGGTTTAAGTCTCAGTCGTACTATGATCAAACACCCATCATCTCAGCAGTTCACATTTTCCACCACCAAGAACCCTAGTATACCCCCCATCCCACCCTTCCCGGTGCCTGTATGACAGATGATTTCCACTTTACTCTCTCTCTACTTTAGTTACATTCAATATTTTGCCAAAAGACCCACCCAAATTATTATTAAAATTTGGAATTTCCCCCCAACACTCAGACCTATTAAAAAGGCATCATTAGATAATTTTTTTCTATTGATGATTATAAAGAGCATATGATGTTACACAACTGCTATTGTGGCCTTGCAATTTTGAAATTCTGATATTTTAGTAATTAAGTCTGGAGGGATTTCTGCCAAAAGTCGCTGGGTTCTGAGATTGGTTTGTGTGCTTCTGGGATCATGGCCACTAAGGAGCTTGATAAGTAGCCGGAGGAACAGTTCATGAGCAGCAACTCGGGTCTCTCGTTGGGGTGGGGGGGTGGGGTGGGGGGAGAAGGTCCGGTTCCACCCCACCTTCCAAATTTTTTTTTAACTTTTTCTTGAAATTGTAGACTAAGTTTTGGTATGGTACTGTTCCTTTGTTATTTTTTTCAAATTTTTTACTTTATTTTTATAAAATAGCTCACAATATTTTATTACATTTAATATTCAAACACCAATTCCACTATCATTATACCTTCCCACCACCATATTTTGGATGTTTCCATCCCAAACCCCAACCCCTGCCTCAAAGCAGAACCAAAATAATTTATTTTATATTGTTTGTTATGAATAAACCGCTGAAAATGCTCCTAAAAGCTTTCCTTAGACGTCAGTGTGTGAAGATTATTGTATTTCATCCAGGAGCCATTAAACCCTTCTATAAGAGATCATATAAGAGATTATAATATGTTATTAAGGGTTGAGCCTTGTGTGCTTATATAAATATAAATATATATGTATATTACATGTATCTCTAAAAATATATTTCCCTCTAAAATTGGTTTCTTCTACTTTAAACTCATGAAATGTGGTGAGCTACTCTTGGAGATTGAGTGGTAGGAGGCATGAGATGTCCAAGAATAGGTTCACTCATTGGTGAGGCTTGGCCCGAGCATGTGGAGAGCAGTGGTGAGCATGGTGGCAGTTGAGTTCTGGAGATTGTTGGCTGCTGGGACTGAGTCTCTTGGGGTGGGGAGGGACCTCACCTGTCCCCCTCCGGGTTGCCCTGAATGAAACAGCCTGGCACGAGGGCTGGCAGCATGGCTATGGCAGTGTCATGTTATGCTGTCTTCTGAGAGAGAAGGACAATGAGTCTCTGGATCATGGCCGTCGATGAGATTATCTGGTGCCTGGTACTGTCCCTTTGAACTGCAAGACAGGTCCTTTTGGGAGGGAACTTTGGGAAGGAGCCATAAGACAACAGGTCCTTTGTGAAGGGAATCTTGTTCATTGCAACTTAAAGTAAGAGACTCCCCAGTTGATAGAATATGTGATATCTCATCTTGTGTTGCCTGGAGCATCTCATTCATGTTTCCTGGGAAGAAAGTTAAAGTCATACTTTATTTCTCCTGCTCTGGTATAGTCAGGACTGAAGACCTGGGACCACATCATGGTTGGGCCTTTGTTTACTAATTCTTTCACTGACAGGTATGAACATATACACAGAGTTTCATGAGGATTGCAAGTACTCTCATTACTGCCCTTGAATGCCTATGGAAAGAAGTCCGTTCAGAGAGCCAATGCGTTAGCCTTTTCATTTTATTTCTCTGCAATAATTCATTACTCTCATTCCAGGGTTTCCCTAAAATCTTAGAAAAACCAAGTTAAATGAGGTTATTAGGGTTGGCCCTAATCTGCTGGATGTTCTTATAAAAAGGTGAAATTGAAAAGAAAGGCATACACAGAAGCAAGATGATGTGAAGGTACAGAGAAAATACTAGCTGTAAATCTCACAGCAGCTAGAAGAGAGGCCTGGAAGGGACTTTCACAACCCTCAGAATGAAAGAAATCCGGCTGGACTCTGAATGTCTGGTCTCTGTAATTGTGAGACAACATTTCTGTTGTTTAAAACACCCAGTTTGTAGTGTTTCATTTATTTATTTAGTTTGCTTTGAGGTCACACCGGTGATGCTCAGGGGTTACTCCTGGCTCTGCACTCAGGAATTACTCCTGGTGGTGCTAGCAGGGCTGTCGTATGGGCTGTTGGGGATAGAATCTGATTCGGTCTTGTGCAAGGCAAATGTGCTCCTTGCTATACGATTGCTCCGGCTCCCCAGTTTGTAGTATTTCAATTTGCTAAAATAATTAACACAGGAAAATAAAGGAAAAATAACATTTATTTTCATATGTTGAAACATCTTTGCATTCTGAGAATTACTCCCAGTAGATAATGGTATTCAATTCTTTTAATTTGGTTTTCTAATATTTTATTGAAGATTTTTAAAAAAAATTCAGTATTCATCTGGGATATGGTCTGTAGTTTTCTACTTTATAATCTTTCTCTGGTGTTGGTAATTCTGAATTCAGAGTGAATTTGGAAGTATTTTCTTCTTTCCAACTACTTGAGGAGTTTGGCAGGTTGTGTGTGTGAGGGTGGGGAGGTGCTTGCTTTGCATGAAGTCGACCTGGGTTCAATTCCTGGCATTACATGTGATCCCTCAAGCACTACTAGGAGTAATCTCTGAGCACAGAGCCAGGAGTAAGCTATGAGCACAACTGGTATGATCCCAAACAAAAGAAAACAAAAAAAGAGTTTGAGAGGATTGCTGTTAACTTTAAAAACAAAATGTGGTCTCCATAACACCTAGTTAGTCTGGGCTTTGCTTTTTGGGTTGATTACTGATTCAGTCTTACTATAGATTTGTCCAGGTTTTCTATCTTATAATTTAGTTGTATAGGTTTTATTTGTTTAATAAATTATCCATTTATCCTAGGTTAGTCATTTTATTGATACGTTGTTTCTAGCCTTCTCTTTAATCTATGGCATTAGTTGTTATGTCCCCTATTTTGTGCTTTTAGTTGACCTTTGTCTTTTTAAAAATTAGTCTAGCTGAATGTTTGGCAATTTGGGGTACTAAAAGTAGTTAATCATTATTGATCTTTTTTTCTATTTTGTTTATTACTACTCCAATATTTTGTTTTTCTTCTGCTAGTTTTATGTTGGTTTGCTTTTTCTTCTAATTTTTTGAGTTCAAAGTTAGGTAATTGAGTTGAGATTTAAAAAAAAATGTATATGTTTCTACCATAAACATCCCTTGTATCACTGTTTTCACTGTTTTTCATAGCTTTGGTATATTGCAAGTTTGCTTACATATGTTTCAAGGTAAGTTTTAATTCTACTTTTGAGATTTTTTTTTGCCCCACTGGTTTTTAGTTTGTTATATTCAATTTACATATTTTATTTATTTTATTGTGTTTTTGCTATTAATTTCTAATTTTATTTTATTGGAATTATAAAAAATACTTTATATAATTTTAGTCTCAAAATTAATTAGATTTTATTTTCTCTAGCATACAATATATCCTGGAGAGTGCTACATATACACTTGAAAAGAAAACATATTTTTGCTGTTGCTGGGTGGAATATTCTGTATATATCCTTTAGGTCTGTTTGCTCTTATTGATATTTTTCAAGTCCTCTATTTTCTTACTAATCTTCTTTTAAGTTTTTTGTTCTTTATTGAAAGTGGGATGTTGAAATCTCTGATTACTGAGTTTTTTGTCTACTACTTCACTTTTTTTTTTCCTTTTTGGGTTCACCCCCAGCAATGCTCAGGGGTTACTCCTGGCTTTGCACTCAGGAATTACTCCTGGCTATGCTCAGGGAACCATATGAGATGCCGGGTGCAAGGCAAACGCCCTACCTGCTGTGCTATCGCTCCGGCCCCACTTCACTTCGTTTGTGTGTGTGTGTGTTTGTGTGTGTGTGTTTAATATTTTTAGAGTTCCGATGAGTGATGAATAAAGATTATAATATTTTTATCACTGTATAATGTCCTCTTTGCCTATTGCGTTTTTGAAAACTCAAACCAAATAAAACTCAATTATTTGGTGTCAGTATAGCCTCTCCTTTCCTCTCTTTTGTGTTCTTTTAACACTGAATAACTTTTCTCATTTTATTTTCAGCTACGTGTGTTCTAAGACCTAAAGTAGTTCTTCAGATTTTTTTGTTTTAGTCCACATGACTTACAATACTGCCAGTGACACGGTTTCATGCTTTCAACTTTCCCAACACCATTCACAACCTCCACCAGAGTGTCCTCTTCCCTCCATCATTGTCTCAGGGTCCCTCCCCCAGCTCTAGTCTCACCCAGTTTACTTTAAATTTACTGGTAGTGATGTGAAGTTAGTCATTCTTAGCTGAGTCCACCAGAGGGCAGTAGCAGGCAGAATTTGCTTCTGCTGAAGTCTGCTTCTGATTCTTTCCTGGGCTCCGTCCTCCTTCTCATCCTCCTTCTCATCCTCCTCCTCGTTCTCCTCCTCGTCCTCCTCCTCCTCGTCCTCCTTTTCCTCGTCCTTCGCCTCCTCCTTTTCCTCCCCCTGTTCGTCCTCCCCCTCCTCCTCTCCTCTTTGTCCTTCTCACTGTGATTTACAGTACTGTTAATTTTACTGTTTAATTCATAGTGTTCCAATCCCACGCTCCCCACCAAAATATCCACTTCCACCATTGTTAAACCAGTTCTCATGTTCTGTAACCCCTTTGTTATTCCCTTACTATGATTCTTTATACTCCACATCTGAGAGAGATCATTCTGCATGGGGCCCTCTTCTTTATGCTAACTTCATTCAGCATGCTACTCTCTAGAACCATTCACATAGCAGCAGATGGCACGATTCTATCTTATTAGTTGAGTAGTATTCCACTGTCTGTGCTGTTTCCACTCGAGCTTATTTTTATATGCTCAGTTTATATTCCAATATAATGCTGAAATTCTGTAAGACCTGTGTGTTCAACCCCGTCCACGTCAGCTTAGCTTTTTGCATCTCGTACCAGTTTACTGCTACCATTTCTTTTTCAGTCTCTGCATATGCCCTCCCTCCTCCTGAGGGAAGCACTCCTTAGCTTTGATATTGTCCACAATTCTGTTTTCAAATTAATGAATCTTCCTGAGACAATGGCTGTGATCTCCAGTGATTTTTCTCAGCGAGTCCCCATGCAAGATGCTGTGTTCAGTTTTGTTTTTATGCTTTCTTTCTGTTTGTTCTGGAGCACTCTTAGTCTGTCCTGTTTTAGTCATCGTGGCCCTGACCTTTTCTTATTTCTACCATTTTAAACCTTAAGTTTTTTTGGCAATTATTTAGCAGCCAAAGTAAATTTATAAATTAAAATTTTAAAAATGTATGTATTCATGCTTTTTATTTATTATGTAGATATGGTTTAAATTTCTGACTATTTGGATTTGGATTCCTAGGACAAGAAAACCATATCTAGATTCCTTGAATATAGGACTTCATGTGGAAGGTATTCACATGTTAATCCTCAGAAATACCATACTGGTCGCTCTGAGAACTGTTCATAGCTGATGTAGTGTGACACTTCATACCACACACCTTGCCCGTACTCCAAGAGTACCGCATCACATTTGATGGGTTTCAAAGTACGAGGCAACCAATCTTAGAAGGCATTTTTTAAACATATATACATATACATGTATATAAGCATGTTAAGTCTCAATCTTTAACAACATTTTAGCATGTTAGTGAACTCTTTTAGAAGGGTTTAATGGCCCCTGGGTGAGATACAACAAGCTTCACACTCTTTCCTCTAAGAATACTTTTTTGTAGCATTTTCAGAAGTTTTTCATAACAAGCAATACAAAATATATTTCGGTTCTGCTTTGAGAAGAGGATTGGGGTTCAGGATGGAAACATCTGAAATATGGTGGTGGGAAGGTGTAATGGTGGTGGGATTGGTGTTTGAATAATAAATGTAGTCAAATACTGTGAACGGCTTTACAAAATTAAAAATTAAAAAAGGAAAAAAATTAAAACCATACCTCTATTCACTAAAGTAAAATCAAAGTGAATTAGAGATCTTGAGATTAGACCAGAATACATAAAATACTTGGCAGAACTCTCCAGGAAATTTACCACGGAGGAGTTTTCAACAGACAACTACTGTGACAAAGATAATAAAAACAAAAATAAACAATGGGACTGCATCAAATGAAAAAGCTCTACACAGCAAAAGAAGCTTAAGCTATAATAAAAGAATGCTGTACTGAAAGGGAGAAAATATTTGCACACATCAGATAAAAGGCTTCTCTAAGATCTACAAAGCTCTCACAAAACTCAACAACAAAAATGTCCAATGACCTTAGCCACAAATGGGATATAGAGATGAACAGACACTTTTTCAATGAAGACACACACGTGGCCAACAGGTGCATGAGAAAGTGCTCACTGCCACTCATGACTAAGGGAAGTGTAAATCTAAACAGCAATGAGATTTTATCTCATGATATATTATCTGGTACTTCTGGCATGTAAGAGAAGTCTGGACACAGCCAGTGTGGGTGAGGTTGTGGGGAAAAAAGGATCATTCATCCGAGTTGGTGAGAATGTTGTCTGGTCCAGCCTCTATGGGAAGCAAAATGAAGATCTTCAAAAAAAAATTAAGGCTAGAACTCTTATATGACCTAGTAATACCACTTATTGACTTTTATCCACAAAACACACGGACATTAATTCAAAAGAACATATGCACACCTGTGTTCATCTTCACACAATAGTCAAAATCTGGAAACACCCCAAATGCCAGATATAGATGAGTGGATTAGGAAGTTTTGGCAAAGATACACAATGGAATACTATGCACCTCTATGAAAGAACAAAATCATATAATTTTCAGCAACAGGAATGGAACTAGGGGATATAGTGCCCTGTGAAGTCAGTCAGAAGGAAAGGGATAGATACAAAGTGATCACACTCATATTTGGGACATAGCAACAGAAGTAACAGAGGGCCAAAGGCAACATAATGGGAGAATTGATTCACACAATTGGGTTGGTGGAGAGGAGTGGATAGGGGGGTAGTTGGGGTCCTTTGGGGAGGGGTTAGGTATATTGATGATGAATGTGGTGCTGAAATTGTGTACACAGGAAATCATAATAACAGTTTTGTAAATCATAGAACCTCAATCAATAAATTTAATACTCAACTCACCCTGTCCCCAGTGCCAATGTCAGATAACATCTCTCTGTTGGCCACAGAAAGGTGGACCAGAGGAAACAACTTTTTATATTCTCTTCATTTTTTATTAATCATTCTTTTCTTTCAAAATGAAAATAGTGAGACTGGAGTGATAGTGCAGTAGGTAGAGTGTTTTGACTTGCACGTGGCTGACCTGGGTTCAATCTCCAGCATCCTATATGGTCTTCTGAGCACCGCCATGAGTAATTGTTGAGTGCAGAGCTAGGAGTAACCCCCGTGCATAGCCGGGTGTGGCCCCCAAACCCAAACCAAACTAAAGCAAGAAAAACAGCTCCCCCCACCAAAAAAAAATTTAAAGAAGCAGAGATTTTAAAATATTCTTATTACATGTCATGACTCTTAAGGGTAATAAATAAATATTAGTCTGTTGGTGCTCCACGGATCCTGGAGGATGGGGTTCCACCTGAGTAGCTCAGGGACTCATTCTCAGTTGATGAGAGCTGCATTGTCCAAGTTTGCTGCTCCTGGAGATAGCCCTTCTCAAAGGTCTTACAACACTGGAACAATAAAGGCTCAGCACTCCATCTAAAGCATCCCTGAAGGGGGCTGAAGTGATAACACAGTGGATATGATGTTTGCTTTGCACGCGGCCAATCTGGGTTCGATTCCCAGCATCCCATATGGTCCCCCAAACACCGTCAGAAGTAATTACTAAGTGCAGAGCCAGGAGTAACTGCTGTGCATCGCCGGGTGTGACCCAAAAGCAAAAATAAATAAATAAATAAATAAATAAATAAAGCATCCCTGAAGACACCCTGGATTCCAGCTCTCCACAGGTTGAGGGTGTATTGTTCCTGTACACACTTTAGCAACTCTCTAGGTCATCCTGCCTCCTTAGTGCCTCAGATATGCTCATCGGACAGTGCCCCTTTCACATCTTCCACCTACTTAGATATTTTTTCCCAGAGTCCTTCCCCAGGAGAAAGACACACGGAACTTTCACTGGAGTGATTTGCATGGCAATCTAAATGCATATTTGAAGCCAATCCCTCATGAGATGGTGGCCTATGACATACTCATAAGGAGTAAATAGATGGAATCAATGTCCAAAAATACCAATGTAGAGACTACAGAACCAGATGTTGTCTCTGAAAAAAAAATCTACCAAAGAGTAATGAGCACAAATACTCCACAAAATCTTTTGGAACATAAAGAACGAAGAGTGAAGAATTACTCCCAGGGGGGTATGGTGCCACCAGCTGCTCAACCTGTACCTGTGGGACAAGTGCATCAGTGGCCTGATGGTGCATTCAGGCTTCCTGATATACCAGAATTGCCACTGTGACTTTGGCTGGACCCCAACAACTTGGGACCAAGTTTCCCAAGAAATAAAATGGTCAAAAGGTGTATGGGAGCCATGCCCACTAGCTACTTGTGGCTTAGCTATACAAGCTTATTTATAGGCCTTATTGTTCAGAGACCCATTAAATAAACTTCCAGCTGAGCATGCAAGTTCTACCACCAGCCTTGCTTCAGAGACCCATAAATAAATCTCAAAAGAAAACATAAGCTCTAGTGAATCTCAGACCCATGCATGGCTGGACAGACCAGGGTAAATTGGAGGGGAGCAGGTCATCCTGGTGCCCACCCAAACACAGCCCCCAGAAGCCACTTGCTTCCACAATCCAAAATCACCACTATAACCCTGACTTGCCTCCACCATCTCAGAATGGACCTCACTAAGACATAATCTGCTGAAAAATTTGGGTATATGGGTTTTGTTACTTAAATCTCCAGGCTTCTTCAGGGATCAGGATGGACTACCTTCCCCTACCTCTCTATAATTCCGGAAGCCTCAGAAGTCACATCCATTTCCCAAAGATGCCACCTAGTTAAAAAGCTACTCCAGCCTACCACACCAATAAAAATACCGATTTCCCTGAGAAAATACGATGACCTCTTAGTACCTGCATTGAAAACCATAATGCACAAAAGGAAAAGGAGAGAGAGAGAGAGTAAAAAGGAAAGTTTCTTCCATAGAGGAAGACTGGGGTGGGATGTTGGGGGATGGTGGGAGGAAAACAGGGGACATTGGTAGTGGGAAATGTACACTGCTGGAGGGATGGTTGCTGAATCATTGCATGACCGGGACCCAATTATGAACAGCTTTGTAATGGTCTACCTTACAGATACTCAATTTAAAAATTTTAAAAAAAGATTTACTCCTAAATTCATTTACAGGACCAACATTGTTTGATAGAAAAGCTAGATAAGAAGAGCTCCCATCTAAGAAAACTTTAGACTATAATCCCTGATGTGGTACTAGAAATGATAGTACAGTGGTTAGGGCATTTGTCTTATATGCAACAGACCAATATTTGATCCCTGGCACCCCATAGGGTCCCTAAGGCCCACCAGGAGTGATCCCTAAGCACAAAAACAGGAGTAATCTCTAAGCATTATAGGTTATGGCCCCCCAAACAAACTAAACCTCTCAAAACCTAAAATCCCTGATGAATATAGGTGTGAAATCATTGGCAGAATGTTAGAAAAATGAATGCAAGAACACATTAAAAGGATAACCATGACCAAATGGGACATCTCTGGGATACAAGCTTAGTTCCACATGCACAAATAGTATGCAGTCCAGTATGAAATATCCGTCAGTAAAATAAAAGAAATACATACAGTCATCTCAATAAATGCAGAAAACATTTGACAATATGCAACATTTGTAACTTACAAGATTTCTCATATTGTGTATAGAAGAAAAATGTATCCATGTAATAAAAAATATATCCACATAGTAATTTGTTATATTTAACAAATCCACAGGTAACATTACACCCAGTGGAGAGAAATGGAAACTTTCTTCAGGTGAAGGAATAAGAGAAGGATACCTACTCTCGCTACTCATGTTGAAAGCCCTAGCTGTAGCAATCAGGCAAAGGAGAGAAATAAAAGGCATCAAAATAAAAAAACTAATTTAAAAAAAGAAACTAATTTAAATGATTATTATTCATTGATAATACAATCTTACATACAAAAAATCCTAATTAAAGTCATCAAAATTATGAGATAAATGATGACCATTCATTGATGATATGATCTTATATGTGGAAAATCTTAAATAGTGAAAATGTGTAATTAGTAAGTGGGCAGATACTAAATCAACATACAGAAATCATTCACACTACTTTAAAGAAAAAGCACTTGCGAAAGAAATTTAAAAATCATTTTATGTATATAGCATCAAAATCAAGAAGATACTAAGAAATAAGTTTAACAGCCTGGTACAACCTGCTATGCCACCAAGATTTGTTTCTCTTATTCTCCAATCCAAGTTGCTGGAAGCTTCGTCCTGCTCATACCCCTTCCTTAGGAATCACCCTGGGCACAATGGGCACTAACTGGCCTTGATCTCACTGGAGTAGAGCTTCAGATCTAGCTCTGCCCCATTGGTACTGCTGAAAAATCCTCAAAAAGCTGTTGTGATGGAGAGAAATCAGTAGAGTTATAAGCACTAGCATGATATTGTGAAAGGGCACACCAGACCACCTGGAACTGGGCTTCATCCAGTTGATTCAAGGAAAGACCATACAGTCTCTGAAAGCTGTGAGCGGAGCAAATGCATCTAGAATGTTCTCATCCAGGAATGATAGCACCTGCAGATTAATGAAAACATGATGGAATTCAGCCACATCAATGGGAAGTCCATGCATTGGACTAAGGGTTCTAGGGGTCATGAGATCTTACTATGCTGCCTGAGGATCAGTTCAGAGTAAGAATTCTCTAATATTCACTGAAGTGGGGAAATCACAGGATAAGAGTTTCTGTAAACTCAAAGAAAGACTGATGGAAGAAAATAATTCATTCAAACAGAAATGAAGGAGCTAAAGAACATAGTAATAGGAATCAAGGGGAGGTGCACATCAAAAGGACAGTGAAGTATCATCTCATGTGAGTGAGAATAGTGTATATAAAAATACTGGAAACAACCAGAGTTGGCATAGATATGGCTAAAAAGTAACTCTCTTTCACTACTGATGGGAGTGTTTTCTGGTTCAATTTCTATGGAAGGAAGTATGGAGATTTCTCAAAGAGTAATGCATTCCCATGTGACACAGTGATTCAACCTGTTTTCATCTATCTGCCAAACACAAAATCATTACTTTGAAAAGATATCTGCATACCTATGTTCATATAACCTACAGTACTTTAACAATAGCCAGGATATGGAAACCACACAAATATCCTAAGGCAGATGAATGGATAAAGAAGTTGTAGTGTATATATACACATTAGAGTACTACACAACTTTAAGAAAATGAAATTCTGGGTGAAATTGCAGGGTATCTGTTAAATGAAATTGATAGAGGGATAAGAATAAACACCAGGTTATCTCACTCATCTTTGATATATAGGAAGCAAAACAATGGAACAGAGAGTATTGGATGATGAAGAACAATTGGTTTTGTATTACAAAGTTGAGATTACCAAGTGAAGAAAGAGGAGTAAAGAGAAGGCATTGTAGAAACATAAGGACATGCGTGGAGTGTATTGGGCACTTTGGTGGTGGTAAGTTGTACAACAAAACTGTAAATGTTACCGCTATTGTAAACATGTTACCTTAACTACAATAAAAATAATTAGGGGCTGGAGAGATAGCACAGCGGGTAGGGCTTTTGCCTTGCACGCAGCCAACCCGGGTTCAGTTCCCAGCATCCCATATGGTCCCCTGAGCACCGCCAGGAGTAACTACTGAGTGCAGAGCCAGGAGTAACCCCTGTGTATCGCCGGTGTGACCCAAAAAGCAAAAAAGAAACCTCCCAAAAACCTCCCCCCAAAAATACAATAAAAATAATTAGCCTTTACTGAGAGCTGGAGACAGGTTCAAAGGAGACAGAAGACAGAAAGCACGTGATAGTGACTTTCATAGTTGAGGAAGGAAAGGCTTGGGTTAAAGTGAGTATTATAGGATCCCAACTCTGTATGTGACACACACCTGTGTAAGGATGAGAAGGTTTCTCCAGTCAGGAAGGTTAAATCTGAACACAGTTCTGGGCTGCCTGTTGCCAAGGCAAAAGTCCTCTCTCACACATGGACATGCTCCCTGTGGGGGAATGTGGTCATAGAATGAGGCTTAACAGTTTGGTACCCAGATGAGAAGTCAAGGGTATGTGATGTTCTCAGATAAACAAAAAATGCATCTACTTTCAGCTCCAGAAACACAAGGATTCATTACTGTTAGAGGAAAAACAACTTCTTTCTCTGAGATCTCAGAAAACATCAATCTCAGGGACTCCGGTTTTACTATGATTAACATATTCTGGAAGAGATTAAACATTCAGCTTTCAGGTTCCATCTGACCAATTCAGTCTGAATGTCTAAGCTGAGCATGAGTTGGGGGTCTTGTCAGTGTTTCCCAGGTGTTTTTTAAAAATTTATTTTCATAAAATTGTTCACAATAATGGATTACATTCAATATTTAAACACCAGTCCCACGAATATTACACTTTCCCATCACCACTATTTTGAATTTTCCTGCCACCACTCAAACCTGCCAAACAGGCAGAAGCTAGATAATTTATTCTGTATTGCTTGTCATTAGCAATACAAAATAAATTATCTAGCATCACACAGTGGGAAGGGCATTTGCCTTGCAGGCAGCCGACCCAGGTTCAATTCCTCCGTCCCTCTCGGAGAGCCCCGCAAGCTACCGAGAGTATCCCACCTGTATGGCAGAGCCTGGCAAGCTTCCCGTGGTGTATTCGATATGCCAAAAACAGTAACAATAAGTATCACAATGGAGACATTACTGGTGCAAGCTCAAGCAAATCAATGAACACTAGGAGGACAGTGCTACAGTGCTACAGTGCTTATTATGAATAGCATAAAATGTTGCTCGGCCACAAGAAAGACTGCAAGCTCCTGGAATTCTAAAATTTTAGATAATTAGGGTCTGGAGAAATCTTTGCAGCATGCTGCTCAGTTCTGAGAATTTTTTTTGTGTCTCTGAATCATGGCCATTAAGGAGCTTAAATAGCAGCTGGAGGCAGTTCCTAAGCATGACCTCTGGGGTGCCATAGGGATGGTTTTAATGATCCATAGTTGAAAGTCACCCCTTCACCCAATTTCACTTACACCTGAAGTCTAGAGAAGAGAGTGACTGGCTGAGGCTTCAGCACATCCTGGCTGACATGGAGGAACATCCTTGCACCCATACTGCTCACCCTCTCCTCAGTGTTTATTCACTAGTCCCTGCAGCTGCTGTGTGAAAGAGAGCATGACTGACAGAGGTGGAATCCCAAGCCTAGTGACTGACCAGAGTCCACCAACACAGGACATGACAGAGCAGGTGGGTGAGCCCACGCAGGTAGCTCAGATGTGCAGTGATGCCTCCACAGCATAGTGAGGGCCTTCGAGGTTACTATGCACCTCACAGACCTGAATTAAAGCCATTATTGTTACCACTTCTCTGACGAGGAAACTGAAGACCTGAGGACTCAGGGAAACTTGTCCAGAACAGCTTTGGGATCGCAATCCCACCACTTAAGAGCTGTTCTCACCAGTTTCGTTTACTCTCATTAATTTTGCAAAATGACAGCCAACAAAGGAAATTTGGTCATATAACCTTGATATAACCCGTTCAGTTTGAGGTTGTTCAACTTTATGCTTGTAATTTATAGCATCTCCTAAAAGTAGTCAATGATTATTACAATACTTTTTTTTGGGCTGGAGCGATAGCACAGCGGGTAGGGTGTTCGCCTTACACGCGGCCAACATGGCCGACCCGAGTTCGATTTCTCCGCCCCTCTCGGAGAGCCCGGCAAGCTACCGAGAGTATTCGATATGCCAGACACAGTAACAACAAAGTCTCCAATGGAGACGTTACTGGGCCCGCTCGAGCAAATCCACGATCAACGGGAGGGCCTTTACCTTTACCTTTACCTTTTTTAGTGGGGGAGGGCACACTGGGCAATGTTCAGTAATTACTCCAGGCTGTGCACTAAAAAATCACTCCTGGTGATGTTCAGTGTAGCATATGGGATGCCAGGGATTGAATCTGGATCAGCCACATGCAAATCAAGTGCCCTACATGCTGTACCCTGCCCCCTGCTTATTATGGTTTTTGAGATGAGAAAACTTAGTCTTAGAAAAGATGGATTGTCTCAGTACTTTCTATTGCCTCTTCTGGCAGCCCTCAGTCATCTATATGCAGAATATTCCCTGGATGAGAACATTCTACATGCATCTGCTCTGCTCACAACTTCGAGGGACTGTGAGGGTCTTTCCTTGAATCAAAGGAAGGTTTCCTCTCAAGCTACAGTAAACTCCCAGCCTCAATGCATCTCTCCACCAGAGCTGTCAGATGGAACAGCAGTTCTGTGTCTCTTAGATCTGCCTTCTCAGTGATATTTATGATAAAAATATAAAACACAACACTCTCAGCTTATCTGTCTCCTCACTAGAGGGGAAGAGAATTTGTAGAGAATCCCATTTTCCTGTTTTGCTTGCTGCCTCTTAGCAGAGGGGGCACATACTAGATGCTCAGGAGGTACTGAAGAAAGAGAAGGTGCCCCAAACTGAGGAAGACCCTCCTAGGATGCAGGAATGAGGTCTTGTGGATAATTGGGCAAGTCACTAACCTTTGCTCTCTCATTCATGCAACATAGGACTGACTGGATGGGGATCAGGGTGCCATGTCCCATAATTTCCACCATGTACCCATCATAGGACCTTGAATAAATACAATGATCTCTGCAGCCTCACTTTTCTGATCTGTAGTAGGGGGTGAATCAAATTATGAACCATACCATGGAGATAAGTACCAGTGTCACACCTGGCCCTTAGTTGTTGCTCTCAGAAAGGAGACCATTCTGACTGGCTGCTGTCCCCAGGACAAAGGGCTCCTCTACCCCTACAGTGCTCACCATTCACGATGAGCCTGGTGCCTTGTCCAGACTTGAACTCCACGTCATCAGAATTTCCTTTCAGGTATTTAATACAGTAGAACATTCCAGCATCTTCTGGGGGCAATCAATACTAATGTGCATGGAAAAATCAGCATTGTCTTTCCTTGTGACATCCAAAGCATTTGTCACTTGGGAAAGTGGAAAATTGTAGACTAACTCTTTGCCCGTCTCAGCCTCTCTGATCCATTTGACAGGCTCCACTTTGATCAAAGAGGTCACTGGGCAGTGCAGAGTGACTGTCTCTCTAGCTTTGATTGACACAAAATTCTGAGGTTGAATCACTTGCAGCTCCTTCTGACCATTCCTGAGGGAAACACAAACAGTTCTTCATTTGTCATTGCCAGCATGTAGCTTTTCCCAAGTGTCTGTCTACACTCAGCATCAGTACTGAGCATTCAACATAACACGTCTTGAGCTAACTACACTGTATGAGTCATCATATGTTATTTCCACCATGAAATTATAGTGTGATTGTGGTACACATGAAGAAACCTTCACAAAGCAGTTAAGGACTGGTGTCTGCCCCTCATCTTGATTACTGAGTGAGAGTGGGGTGCAAATCCCAACACACATACACACACACATACACACACACATACACACACGGAGCTTTGTAGAAAGTAAAATAAAGTCTCAAGTCCCTGAGTTTTACTTTTACCATTTCCTGATCATGATTTATTGGCGCCTTAATGCTGTTGTGACAATTACCAAACATTTATGGCAGAGAGAGAGAGTAGTTTCTCTAAAATATCTGGCTTTAGTCAATGCTTCTGTTTCTTTGATGTCTGGCCTCAGGGAGTGCTGTAATTTCTCTCCTTTACATCGTGAGGAACCATGAGATTATTCTGACTATTGAGTATGAGCTGAAGGGATAGAGGTGCTAAATGGAATATCGTTGAACTGTGAGACCCTGAATAAATCTACTCTCCACTTCACCAGATGATGCTTATGGTGGTGTCTGCCCCTCAACCTGATTACTGAGTGAGAGTTGGGTATAAATCACAACACACACACACAGAGCTTTATAGGAAGTAAAATATAGTCTCAAGTCCCTGAGTGTTACTTTTTCCACTTCCTGGTCATAATTTATTGGTGCCTTAATGCTGTTGTGACAACTACCAAATACTTACTGAATTAAGACAATGTGAGATGCCAGTGATTCAATAAAAAGTCAAAAAAAAAAAAAGAGAAGTCCCAAACTGAACACTCCAAGACATAGTATAATTACAATGTGAACAAACAAAGATTGGGAAGGAGATCCACCCGCTCCCCCTAGAAAGATAAAGTGAGATGCTCAAGATTAGTAGAATAAAAACTAAAGACTTTAGCATACAGAAGAAAAGGGAAGTAGGAGATCCAGGAAACATCAGATGTCAATCTTATGTTTTGATAATAACCAAATGGCTAGCCTTTCTTGGACAGTGAGTTATGAGTTGAGAGGAACTTCCATCACATGTGATCTTTCAAAGCTGGTGAAAGACTTTCTAAGTTAGATTTCCTTCCCCAGACTAGCCAGGCTCTGGAAATTCTGAGAAATACAATGAACCTCCATTTGATTTTAAGTGTCTCAGTGATTGTTAAAGGTTTTGGTGGCAAAGATATGATTCAATGAATCAGCAATGCATTAAATACTTATTAAATTTTATTACCCATTAAAATTCCAATTACTTTTTTCATGGACATGTAATTATACAACTCCCTAAATAGCCAAAACAATCCTAAAAAGGAAAAAGAAGATAGGAGCTATTGTATTTCCCAAATTCTATACTAAGAAACTATAATAATCAAAACTACATAGTACTGGAATGAAGATAGACCTGCAGACCAATGGAATAGAACTGAGAGTTTAATCAATAATAAAGTAACAAAAAATATTAAATGGAGCATAGAGAGTTTCTTCAACAAATACTGGGTGGCCACATGTAAAATAATAGAATTAGAACCACACCTCCAACCATTCGGAAACATAGTCTACTGGATTAAAAGCTTCAAGATTAAATCAGAATCCAAGATTTCTTTCATATCATGATGGAAGGATACACAGCAGGGACCAGAGACTTAGGAGAGTGGGTAAGGTGTTTGCCTTGCACATGACAAACCAGGTTAGATCCCCAGCACCCCATATGTTCCCCTGAGCCTACCAGGAAAGATCCCTGAGCACAGAGCCAGGATTAAGTCCTGAGCTCCAAAGCATGGAGTAAGCCACACCAACTGATGTGGTCCAAAAATAATAAAGAAAAAAGACACACAGCTTGGTAACAACAAAAGTCCGAAGGCAACACAAGGAGAACTAATACATACAACTGAGTTGATGCGTGTGTGTGTGTTTGTGTGTGTGTATGTATGTACGTATGAGGGGTGAGGGTAGGGTGGGGTGAGGTGGTATGTGAGTTGAAAGAAACGGGCACTGGAGTCCTTGGGGGAGGAAGATGGGTACAGTGGAGATAGGGTGGTGTAGGAGTTCTGTACATGAGAAAATCATTTATTAAAAGCATTATAAGCCACGGAATCTCAATCAATTAAAAATTAAAAACTGGAAGCAAAAAGCCGAGTAACCAAAACTTTGGGGTTGAACACATCCATGCATTCTGGGAGTGTGGTGTGCTCTAAACTGTATGAGGACAGAAATTCCTGTGTTCAGAACCCTTTGGGATTTTCTCCTATGCATCCCTTCATCTAACTGTTAATTTGGCTCTTTTACAGCATTCTCCATAATATATCTGTAGCACTGTCCTCCCGTTGTCCATTGATTTGTTCAAGTGGGCCCAGTAACATTGTGAGACTTGTTGTTACTCTGTTTGGCATATCGAACACATCACAAGGAGCTTGCCAAGCTTTGCTGTGAGGGTGGAGTACTCTCGGTAGCTTGCCCGGCTCTCCGGGAGGGGGGAGGAATTAAACTCGGGTCAGCCAGGTCGGCCGTGTGCAAGGCAAACGCCCTACCTGCTGTGCTATCGCTTCAGCCCCACTATATCAGTAATAATAAAAAAATTTAGAAATGATAATACTACTTTGATACTTGCCTGAAAAATAAAGACATTGCCGGGTGGGGGGGGGGGGCGGAGAAAAAGAACCCAGTGAATCAGACTGTTTCTGGACCATAAATAAAGCCTGTGTTCTTTTTCTATATATTAGATACTCATTTGGAGAGAATTTAGGATTCATCTTTGCATATGTGACTTAGTAAACTGCATCCATTCAGCATGTTTTTGTAAGCAATATGGCTCCTAAGGAGACTCTGTGCTTACATGACAGTCCTTTGCTGTCATCAGGGCTTCGGATTTTGGTCTTAATCTGGTGAAGACAGATTAAATTGGGTGAATCTAAACTGCTCTGGGAAAAGGGAGAATAATTCTGACAATCTTGGGGAGAGGGAAGAAATGGAGTAAATAGTGGGAGGAGTACAGAAGAAGTAACAGATGGTCTTCATAAGCCAGAAAATGGGAAAACTCTGCCTTCTGTGTGTCTTAGTTCTCACATTTACATTCCTAGCCCAGACATTCCCTCCAAAACACTGAACTTGCATGTCTACCTCTCACAGGACATGCTCCTTAAATGGATGTAAACATCTTGCAGTTAAGAATTAACATTCCAAAACTGAGAGCCTTCCCTCTAAGATCAGGGACGAGACAAGGATGCCCACTCTCTCCACTGCTGTTCAATATAGTACTGGAAGTACTTGCAATAGCAATTAGGCAAGAAAAAGATATTAAGGGCATTCAGGTAGGAAAGGAAGAAATCAAGCTCTCACTATTCACAGATGATATGATAGTATACTTAGAGAACCCAATAACCTCCACCAAAAAACTCCTAGAAACAATAGACTTGTATAGTAAAGTTGCAGGCTATAAAATCAATACCCAAAAGTCCATGGCTTTCCTATACGCAAACAGTGAGAGAGAAGAAAGCTATATGAAAAAATCAATCCCGTTCACAATTGTGCCCCAGAAAATCAAGTACCTAGGAATCAGCTTAACTAAGGAAGTAAAGGACCTGTACAAAGAAAACTACAAAACACTACTTCAGGAAATAAAAGAGGACATGAGGAAATGGAAAGACATCCCCTGCTCATGGGTCGGGAGACTTAACATTGTCAAAATGGCAATACTACTGAAAGCACTGTATAAATTCAATGCAATTCCTATAAGGATACCCATGACATTCTTCAAAGAAATGGAGCAAACACTCCTGAAATTTATATGGAACAATAAGCCCCCACGAATAGCTAAAGCAATTCTTGGGAAAAAGAAAATGGGAGGAATCAACCTCCCTAACTTCAAACTCTACTACAAAGCAGTAATAATCAAAACAGCATGGTACTGGAACAAAGGCAGAACTGCAGACCAATGGAACAGAGTTGAATACACTGACATCTCCCCTCAATCATATGATCATCTAATCTTTGATAAAGGTGCAAGAAATGTGAAGTGGAGTAAGGAAAGCCTCTTTAACAAATTGTGCTGGCATCACTGGACGGCTACATGCAAAAAAATGGGCTCAGAACTCTGCCTAACACCATGTACAAAGGTAAGATCAAAATGGATTAAAGACCTCAACATCAGACCAGAAACCATAAGATACATTGAAGACAAAGTTGGCAAAACCCTCCATGACATTGAGGCTAATGGTATTTTCAAAGATGACACGCCACTGGCTGAGCAAGTGAAAACAGAGATAGATAAATGGGACTATCTTAAACGAAGAAGCTTCTGTACCTCCAAAGAAACAGTGACCAAAATACAAAGACAGTCTACAGAATGGGAAAGAATATTCGCCAAATACACATCTGACAAGGGGTTGATATCAAGGATATACAAAATACTGGTTGAACTCCACAAGAAGAAAACATCCAACCCCATCCAAAAATGGGGCAATGAAATGAACAGAAACTTTCTCAAAGAAGAAATCCGAATGGCAAAAAAAGCACATGAGAAAATGTTCTACATCATTAATCATCAGGGAGATGCAGATCAAAACCACAATGAGATACCATCTCACACCTCAGAGACTGGCCCACATTCAAAAGAACAAAAGCAACCGATGCTGGCACGGATGTGGCGAGAAAGGGACACTCCTTCACTGTTGGTGGGAATGCCAACTGGTTCAGCCCTTTTGGAAAACAGTATGGACGTTCCTCAAAAAATTAGAAATTGAGCTCCCATTTGACCCAGCAATACCACTCCTGGGAATATATCCCAGAGAGGCAAAAATGTGTAGCCGAAGTGACATCTGCACTTGTTTGTTCATTGCAGCACTCTTTACAGTAGCCAGAAACTGGAAGAGACCTGAGTGCCCAAGAACAGATGACTGGTTAAAGAAACTTTGGTACATCTACACAATGGAGTACTATGTAGCTGTTAGAAAAGATGAAGTCATGAACTTTACATACAAGTGGTACAATATGGAAAGTATCATGCTAAGCGAAATGAGTCAGAAAGAGAGGGATAGACATAGAAAGATTGCATTCATCTGGGGGATATAAAATAACAAAATATGAGATTAATACCCAAGAATAGCTGAGATCAACACCAGGAGGATTACTCCATAGCTTAGAGGCCAGCCGGGTATTCTAGGGGAAAGGACAGTTCAGATAGAAAAGGGAACACCAAATGGAGGGTGTTTGGAGGATCCTCCCAGGAGGGGAGATGCAGGTTGAAAGTAGACTGGACTGAACATATTCGCCACTCAATGCCTCTTTTGCTGATCACAATACCCAAAAGGAGAGAGAGAACAAAAGGGAATGCCCTGCCACAGTGGCAGGGGGGGATGGGGGGATGGGGGGGTGGGGAGGGAGGGATATTATCCTGGTGGTGGAAAATGGGCACTGGTGGAGGGATGGGTATTTGATCGTGGTATGACCGAGATCCAAGCACAAAAATTTGTAAATCTACAACTGTACCTCATGGTGTTTCACTAATAATAAAAAAATAAAAATAATTAAAAAAAATAATTAACATTCCAGAACTGAAATCCTGAATTCCTCCTATGCCCTCTTTATCTAGCTGATGCAAATTTATGCTCCCAGATTTTTTAAAAAAATTATTAATTTTTAAAAATTTTATTGATTCGCCATGAGATATAGTTACAAGCTTTCATGTTTGAGTTACAATCACACAATGATCAAACACCCATCCCTCCACCAGTGCACATTCCCCACCAACATTCCCAGTTATTATTAATTTTTTAAATCACCATGAGATAGTTACAAAGCTTTCCTGTTTGAGTTTCAGTCATACAATGACTGATCACCCAGCACTCCACCAGTGCACATCTTCCACAACCAAGATCCCCAGTACCTTCCCACCATCCCACTCCTCCCACTGCCTCTATGGCAGGCAATATTCCCCATACTATCTTTTGTATTACTTGTCATGAATAGCATAAGATGTTGCACAGCAGCAAGAGCGGCCACGTTTCTGTAATTCTAAAATTTTAGATAATTAGAGTCTGGAGAAATCTCTGCAGCGAGCTGCTCGGTTCAGAGATTCTTTTGTATGTCTCTGGATCATGGCCATTAAGGAGCTTACATGGCAGTTGGAGGCAGTTTGTGGGTGTGACCTCTAGGATCCAATGGGGATGGGGGAATGAGAGGGACCAGCCCATCTCCTATCCCTTGAGGCCTGGAGTTTGTTGTCTCTGAACCCATGTACCTACACTTCTCATAGGGTTCTGGAAGTTGTTGGCCGCTGGGGTTTCTTTAGGAGGCAGGTGGAGGGATGACATCTGCCCTAATCTGAGGCACCCCAGTGAAGTCAGCTTGGCTTCAAGTCCAGAGGCATCTCTGCAGGGAGCTGCTCGGTTTGGAGATTCTTTTGTGTGTCTCTGAATCATGACCGTTAAGGATGCTCCCAGATCCTGAGTCACAAATCTTTGGATGTTTCTCCCCCATTCCAATACTGCACATCAGGAAATCCTTTTTGTCAGCATGTTCCCCAAATTCAAGCTTTTTCATTCATCTCGACTAACTACTGGCCTGGTGCAGCTACTTTTTTTGTTTGTATGAATAGAATTATTGTGTTTGTTTTCTGGACCAAACTCAGCCATGTTCAGGACTTACACCTGGTTCTGTTCTCAGGGATCATTCTTGGTAGTGCTCAGGGGATATATAGGGTATCAGGGATTGAACCCTAGTTGACTATATGCAAGGTCTACTGTACTCTCTCCAGGCCTCAGAATAATTTTTTAAAAGCTCTAGTTGTCTCTACTTCTATTCATCTAATCTCAACCAAGTGTAGAATAATGTGAACCATGTCAGATCATGATGCTTCTTTCTTTAGTCCTGTAATGGCAAATTATTTCATGCAAAGCAAATTATTTCATGCAAAGCAAATAAACAAATCCTTGAGCAATGTAGGAACAACTTCTTGGGTCCTTGGTACACATTTTTCCCTGCCATGAAGGCTCTTCCTTCATCCAGAAATCCTCATATAGTTTATTCTGTACCTTTTTTTTTCAAAATTTTATTTTTTAAATGAATCACCATTAGATACAGTTACAAAGCTGTATTTCAGTCATACAATGTTCCAACTGTATGACTGAAAGCCTACCAAGATCAGCTTTGTAACTGGGTATCTCAGTGACCCAAAAAAGAAAAAAAAGGAGGTATCATATTCTTCATGCACTGGCAATGTTTTGTCCAGCAGTACTTTATATATGTCTATGACAAATCACTTTCTATTATATGTATTCCCTTCCTTATGAGTTATGTACTTTTACATTCATTTCTCCCAAGCAGTACACTTTATGAGGGTCACTATCTTGTCCCCATGAATAACAGTACACCCCAATTTCTTTATAATTATTTTTGACACATTGTGTGCAATCAATTACTATTTGTTTCTTGGGTAAAGTACCTGGTGTGATACCTCTTTGAGATCTTGAGCTCTGGTTTTGTTGCAATCATAGTGGACATTACTTCAGAAACAGTTTCTTAAGTAGATGGTTTTGGTGGGGATAAAAAGCAGTTTGCATCAAGTAAAGAAGCAGAAGTTCCCATGGAACTACTACTCCCCACCCTTTCTCACACTCATTATCAGAAGTTGTCAAAATCACCTGAAATGGAAACATTTGAGAAAAGTGATGGGCAATTGACAATAAGCAAACTGTAAGCTCTAGGACTGGAATGCCTGAGTTCAAATCACAGATCTGCCTTTGACCTCGAGTGACCGTGAATCTTTCTGTGCCTTTCTTTTCTCATCTATGAATTAGGGGTGATAAGAGATATTATACCTATATAATAAGATAGACTATATATAATTTCCAAGGTTATACCTTGGAGATAATGGCCACCGGGGATGTTGGCCAGGGACCTTTCTAATAGTGTCTGGAACATGATGGCAGAAATAGAAAATCTATTAACACTTTTTCTCTTGTGTTGAGGCTTCAACTAATGTTAGATGGTGTCAGTATGGATCCAATATAGATATATGAGTTTTTTTGACAGGAATCTTTAATCTCCTTCTTTGCTCATTATCTGAAATAAGCACAGGAGAGGGACTCCAATATGGTCATCTAAAGCATGCCAGGTTAGAAGTTTGATTATCTTAAGGACTGCAGGAGCTAGGGGAAAATAGAAAAATTGCAAGTGTGGGAGTGGAACTTAGAGATAGGAGAAAGTCAACCTCTCTTCGATAAGAATTTCATGTAGAAAAATAATTTAAAAAAGATTCAAGGCTGTAACTCAGTGCTAGAAAACTTGCCTTGCTTCTGTGAAACCATGAATCCAATCCCAGCACATAAAAAATTAAAAAAATGAATTTAATAGAAAACCAAGAAAAGTCTTTCAAAAATCTAACTTGTGTGGGTCTATTTCTCCACAACCATTCAGACATATAAATTCAGTTGATCACTTGATATCCCGTTACTCATCTATCGGCTCGAGCGGGCACCAGTAACGTCTCCATTCATCCCTGTCGTGTGCTAGTGTAGCCCAATGGCTCATTCTAGGAACACGAAGAGCCTCAAGCCTATCGTTCAGGGTCTTGACGAAGAAGTCTGACCATCTCATAGGTGGGTGGCCACACGATCTTTTGATGTCCCGTGGAATCCAGTCGGTAATGGCTCTAGTCCAGCGGTCATCAGCAAATCTCATAATGTGTCTAGCCCATCTGATTTTTGACGCCTTGGCAAATGAGAGAGTGTCCCTGATTCTTGAGCGCTGACGGGGGTCAGAACTCCAGATTCTTTCTCTCATTTGAGTGAAGTGTGATACTCAAAGCATAGTTCTTTCAATTCCTCTTTGAGAGATGCGAATAGCGTTCTCATTCTTTTTTCGTAGGGCCCAGGTCTCTGAGGCATATGTTAATGCAGGAGGAACAGTGGAATCGAAGAGATGTGTCCAGATCTGGAGGTTCTTTGTCCTCTTAGCTATTTCTTCGACGCTCTTGAAGGCGTTCCAAGCCGCTCTCTTCCTCCTGCGCAAATCAGGTGCCAGGTCATTTGTCGTATAAATTCACACACACACTTAAATCCATACATTTATAAAGTTAAATGTAGTTATAGTTTCATTATAATTGTACAATTGCATGCTAGGACACAAGGAAGATGTGATATATATTTTAAATGTAGTAAGTAAGGTCAGAGAAATGGTCCAAGAGGTAAGGCAAGACTTACTTGTATTGCACAAGTCAATCCCAGTTTGTCTTGCTGGCATCACACAGGGTGCCCTGAGCAATGCCAGGGGTTACTCCTGAGAACATACCCAGGAATATCCCCCTGAATACCACTGTGAGTGGCCCCCAAACAAACAAAAATCTCACTAACTAATCAGACACATAGGAACAAAAATATGTGAGTATACAGAACCAACTTTGAGCTCTGGAGATCTCTGAATGATGGTGGCAAGTATCTTTTCTCTGTATTTTATAGTTCTTCAGTTCCCCACTGAGGAGCATAAGAAGGTTCAAGGCATGAGCTAGATCTGCACTGCCTAGTCTTGTATCCTGGCTGATCTATTGAGTTAAGCTGACATTATTGGCAACCTACTCCCTTTCCCACCTGCAAATTGGGAGCAGTAGTCAAAACTTTCACACAGGATGCCATGAAGATTACAGAAGTTAATGCACACAGAGTTGTCATGGTTGCTTTTGGAATGATCTGCTTCATTACCACCACACCTCTAGGTGATAAATTCACAGAGAACCAGCTCAGATCCAGCCTTTCTGCTCATAAAATGCCTAGTTATTGTCTTTGTCATAACTCCTGTGTTTACTAGAGACCTTAAATATCTGCAGGCAGGAGAAGATCTGTCGACAAGTGAAGGGGATTCTACCCAAGGTGGTACTCACCTGTGAGTCCTATCAGTAAAGTCAGCATTGGATAGAGAGAAAGAGGAAGGAGCCAGAAGGTGAGGTGTAGCATCCTGGAGGTGTGAGATGCCTGCAGTGTTGAACATATGTGCTGGGAGGACTTTACTCTCTGCTTTATACAAGGAAGCGCCTCCTCCCATTGGTATCAGAGGAAGTGCCTCTGTTGGGCTGAAATGAGTGCAAAACAGTAACATGATAGACTTTCCAAGCAGATTCTGCTTTCATCTTATAAAATAAGAGTCAGGCAGAGAAGGGAGTTAAAGGTGAGAAGTTGAATTTTCTTTGAGATATTTGCACAGGTTTATCAGAAATCATGCTTCTTCCTCTCAAGGACCCTCTGCTCTCTCCACTCAGAAGATTCTCATCTCAAAGTCACTATTCAGGATGAAGAGATTTCCCATTCTGGAGTATCAGACCAAAATGATTCTGGTTATGAGTTGTGTTCCAGATCCCCAAATTCAGGAACTTGTATATCCAATTACAGATAAATGGAAATGTAAGTAGTGGTATATATACATAATTAAATACTATGTCGCCACAAGAAAAAATAAAATCATGTAGTGCACAGCAATTTGGGTGGAACTGGAAGGTGTCATATTGATTGAAATAAGCCAGAGGAAAAGGACAAGTACTGTATATGTGGTGTGTCTCATTGGTTTGGATAGCTTGTGCCTTCTTTTCACTCATTTTGAGGAATCTTTTACTTTTTTTGACATCCTCTTTGATTCAAGAATTATTCAACAATATGTTTGCTTTCCAAACACTTGCATTTTTTTGTGATCTATCTTTGTGATTAACTTCTACCTTTATAGCATTGTGATCTGAAAAGAGACTGGAGAGCATTTCCATTTTTGTGCCTTTATGTGCCTTGTCTTCTGTCCAGTATGTGATCTATCCTGGGAAAGATACCTGTGCACTGGATAATAAAATGTAGTTACATTTTGGATACTTAGATTAGGTGTGGAGAACCCTCATATCTATTCATAATCACTCTTCCAATTTCTTATTGAGTGCTTGTATGTTCTTTTTGATTTTCTATCTGATTTTTGACCACTGATGAGAATGAGGTATTGCAGTTTCTTACTTGCTGCGTTGCCATCAATTGTCTATTCAGCTCTATTCTAGTTGCTGTAAGTTGCTGTAAATACTTGTTACTACTTCATTCAGTGCTGCATGTCAGTAAGTTATGTCCTCTTGATCCTTTTGTCGGTATATAATGTCTACCCCTAGCTTGAATGATATTTGGTCTTATACAAGTGTGACTGTCCCTGCTCTTCATGATTTGCCATTTTCCTGGATGACTGTTTTCCAATGTTTTAGTCTGAGGTTGTGTTTATAGTGAAATTTTAAGCCTGTCTGTCCTAAGTGGCAGACATTTTGGCTTCCTGATCCACTCATTCTGTTCCTTTTGGTTTGTGAATTTAGCCTGCTGAGATTTGGCGAAAAATATTGACAAAGGAACAGTGACATTTTTCTATGAAGATCCTGGATGTTTTTGCAATTGGACTTCAATTCTCTGACACCCTTTCCCCCCACATGAAATTTGAGGTTGGCTTTTATGTGGCAATCTGCATCCACTGCTTCTTCTTATCTTTGCCTAAGGATTTTTGCCTTGAAGTTACCATGAAGTTTACATTTGAAATACTAAGTAAATTTATCATGTTGGATTTAAAACAAGCTTTGAATTCAGTCTGGGAGTACCCATTATTAATCTCCATCTTTCCATCATTTTAATGGATACTTTTGTGTATCTTTCTACTTCCAAATGGAGTTTCCTTGTCTTTTATAATTCAGTTAGTATTTCTTGTAGAGTTCCTTTTAAAAAATTTTTTTGGACCACACCCAGCGATGCTTAGAAGTTACCATGGCAATACATCGGGGCCCATGTGGGATACTGTGAATTGAACAGGCCAACTGCATGTGAGGCTAGTGCCCTACTCACAGGACCATCTCTCCAGCCCCTGCAGAGTTGATTAAAAGGCAGTGAATGAATTTAGTTAGTTGCTTTTCTGAAAAAAAATTTAATCACTCTTTCCAATCCTTGTTAACCGAATTGGAGGGGGGCCATACAGAGTCTTGTTACGGTATCATGTTATCCTTGTTACCCGAATTGGGGGGGCACATTCAAAGATGCTCCCAGAAGAAACAAACTAACATTAGGTATTTCAAATAAAATTTTTTAGGCCAGAAGAGAAAGAAATGAGATGATCCGATGTATGCAAAGTCTTGAATGTAAAGACCCTCTAGCTAAGAAGCATTTGTCATACAAGGTTATTACTCAGATTGGAAAGAGTGATTAAAATATTTTAGTTTTCAACTCATGTGTCTATAAATAGGCAGGAAAGTATTGTTAAAATAAACTAATTGGTTCAAAGAGATTAGAGGCAACAGAAAAGATGAATATATGTATAGGATAGAGTTGAGAAATCAAAATAGTGTTGGAGTATAGTGATTCAATTTACTGAAGGAAGGAAGGAAGAAAGGAAGGAAGGAAGCAAGGAAGGAAGGAAGGAAGGAAGGAAGGAAGGAAGGAAGGAATTTTTTCTTGAACTGGAAGGGAGATGGGAAAAAAAGGGTATAAATGCCAAACCATTAATTTGAGAGGACATATGCACACTTATGTTTTTTTTTATTTTTTAAATTTTTTTTAAAAAAATTTTTTTATTAGTGAAACACCATGAGGTACAGTTGTAGATTTACAATTTTTTGTGCTTGGGTTTCGATTATACAATAATCAGATACCCATCCCTCCACCAGTGCCCATTTTCCACCTCCATGGATAATATCCCCCCCATCCCCCCATCCCCCCCCCCCCCCCCCCCCCCCCGCCTCTGTGGCAGGGCAATCCCCTGTGTTCTCTCTCTCCTTTTGGGTGTTGTGGTCTGCAAAAGAGGCATTGAGTGGCAAACATGTTCAGTCCATAGTCTACTTTCGACATGTATCTCCCCTCCTGGGAGGATCCTCCAAACACCCTTTATTTGGCATATGCACACTTATGTTTTATCCATCATAGTCCACAGCTTTATCCATAATAGTCAAGATCTGGGAACAATCCAAGTGACAAATACAGGTGAGTGAATAATGAAATTGTAGCAAATGCACAGTGGAATACTGCTTGGCTGTGAGAAAAGATGAAATCATGTAGTTTGTTGCAGGATGGATGGGACTGAAGGATATCACACTACGTGAAGTGAAACATAAGAAAAAAATAATCAAATACTTGATGATAGAACTTATATAAAGAATAAAGCAAAGGATTAGACAGTCCAAGAAACCCTGAGGAATGGTCAACAAAATGAACAGTGAACTGAGGCTGCAACAGAGCAGGGCAGGGGGAGAGATGGTAGTAACTGGCAGCTATGGTGCACTACAGTGCTCAGTGTGAAGACGGGAAAGGACCATTGTTGGTGGGAAACAGTAAATTAGAAACGATTGCAATCCACATTGCCTGGATTTAAAAAATGTGTTCATTTCTAATTTATTCATCTATTTGAGAATTGATATTTCCTAACAAATATTTTAAGAGGCTGTCCTTTCCCCATTATGTATTTTTCATTCATGTTGTAAATATTTTTATCAGTAATATAAGGTTTTTTCTGGGCCATTAGTTCTATTCCACTGAGTTTTGTGTGTTTTATAAAATGAAACCTTTATTACAGCTCTGTAATAGAATTTTATTTATTTATTTTTTAATTTTTAAATTTTATTTTCATCACACTGTTCACATTAATTGATTACATGCAGTATTTCAACACCAATTCCACCACCATTACACCTTTCCACCACCATTATTTTGAATTTTCCCACCACTGTTAAAGCCTGCCTGCCACAGGCAGATCCTAGACAATTTATTTTTTATTGCTTATTATGAGTATTATGAGAGTTCACATGGCCGCTTTTGTGGCTATGCATTCCTAGAATTCTAAATATGTAAATGATTGGGGTCCATCTCTGTAGGGAGCTAATCCATTTTGAGATTCATTTGTGAGTCTCTGGATCAAGGCCAGTGACACACTTAAACGTGACCAGGACACCGAAGGGGCGGGTGGGGAGACAAAAAAGGATGAATGGTCCCTGCCACCATGTGGCCTGGTGTCTTCAGAGGCTGTTCCCACATACCTGTGTTTTTCAACTGAAAGCTTGTGGCCACTGGGGGTTCATCAGGAGTGGGCAGAGCTTGGACACAAATTCCATCAGAGGTGCCCCGGTGAAATAGTCTCTGCACAGGGTCTGGAGAGATCTCTGGCAAACAGTTGTCTCCCGAGATTCACTGCTGAGTCTCTGTAATATAATTTTGAATCAGAAAGCATGGTGCCTCTTCCTAATTTCTCAAGATTGATTAGGTTGTTTGTTTGTTTTTTTTTGTGACTCCATAGGTATTTTAGGATTGAATATTCTGCTCCTACAAAAACTGCTATTGTTTTGTAAAAATTTGTTAAAGCATTGTGATTAACAAAAGTTATTTGTAGTTGAGATAAGTACCAGGAGGTCTGCTCCATGGCTGGAAGCCGGAAGCACATGCTGGGGGAAAAGGCAGCTCAGATAAGAGAAGAGAACACCAAGGAAAAGGTGTTTGGAGGTCAAGGGTCTCAATGTACCTGAGACCCTTGACCTCATCTCGCTCAGGATGCAGGATGCGAGATGCGAGATGCGTGCTGAAAGTAGACTATAGACTGAACACAATGGCCACTTAATACCTCTATTGCAAACCACAATACCCTAAAGGAAAGAGAGAGCAAAAGGGAATGCCCTTCCACAGAGGTGGGGCGGGGTGGGAGTGGGGGGAGAGCTACTGGGTTCATTGGTGGTGGAGAATGGGCACTGGTGGAGGATGGGGACTTGATCATTGTATAACTGAAACCCAAACATGAAAGTTTGTAAGTCTACAACTGTACCTCATGGTGTTTCACTAATAAAAAAAAATAGAAAAAAAGTTATTTGTAGTTGAGTTTTAGGCAGACATATATCAACATTGTCTGAGATATGTTATAGCCCCAGTCTCACCACCAGCATCAACTTCCCCCCACCCCCAGTGTCTCCAGGTTTCCTCTTACCTCCAGTCTGCCATCTTAACAGGCACAGTGTGAAGATTGGTTGTAGTAGTTTGGATCTCATGTTTCTAGTGTGACTTTGTGGTTTGGATATAGCTATACCACTCCCCTAGACCACCAATGTACCTGAGACCCTTGACCTCTTCTCTCCATTGCTTCCCTTCTGCCTCTTCTTCCTTGCCCCTCAGTGTCCTTCCTTCTCTGTCCTTCTCCCTGTACTCTGAGATCAAGTGTTATCTACACATCTCTCATTCAATACATTGCATTCCATTTTCCAGTTACAGCACAGCACTACTGTTTTTTGATAATTTTTTTTGATTCATGAAAATCGCATTGAGAATAGGAACATTTTAATATTAGTTTTCATAGCCCATTAGTAAAGAATATCTTCATATTTTTTGTGTTTCCTTAAATTTTTTCTTTATTTTCTTTATTTTTATTTTATAGAGTAATTCACAATATTTGATTACATTTAATATCTAAACACCAATCCCACCACCATATTTCAGATGTTTCCATCTTGAACCATAACCCCTGCCCCAAAGTAGAACTGAACTAATATATTCTGTATTGTTTGTTATAAAAAACCACTGAAAATGCTACAAAATAGTTTCCTTAGAGGAAAGAGTGTGAAGATTGTTGTGTTTCACTCAGGGGCCATAAAGCCCTTCTATAAGAGATCACTAGCATGTTATTAAAGGTTGAACCTTGTGTGCTTCTATATATATATACATATATATGTAAAAAAATTCCCTCTAAGATTGGTTGCCTCCTATTTTGAACCATATCAAATGTGGTACAGTACTCTTGGAGTATGGGTGGCATGAGGTATGAGTTGTCCAGGAATAGGTTCACTCATGGGTAAGGCTTGGCCAAAGCATGTGGAGAGCAGCTGTGAGCATGGCTATGGTTGAGTTCTGGATGTTTTCAGTTGCCTGGGCTGAGTGACTGAGTCCCTTGGGGCGGGGGAAGTCTCACTCGCCACCCTCCAGGATATCTCGAATGAAACAGTCTGGGGTCTGTCGGCATGGTTATGGCGTGTGTGGTGTTATGCTTCCTTCTGGGAGAGAAGGACATGCGACTCTGCTTTGTGGCTGATGATGAGATTATCTGGCTCCAGCTAGAGGTGGCTTATGGGCGTGACTGTTGAGTTGCCAGAAACAGGTGGATATGGGCCTAGGATCCCTGTTTCTGCTTTCGTTGAACCTAGAGATTTCAGTCACAAAGTCCCGCATACTTCTTAAACTTTTTTCTTTTTTTAAAGGTACAAGTACTACTAATTATTCAGCCATTGATTAAGCTGATTGAATTGGGAATAAATTCCATATTACTTTTTATTATTTTAATTGAATCACTGTGAGATACAGTTACAAAGCTTTCATGTTTGAGATTCAGCCGTACAATGATTGAACACCCATCCTTCCACCATTGCACACTTTCCCCCACCAGTGTCTCCAGATTATCCATTCTCCACCCCCCACCCCAGTCCTCACCCTACCTCCATGGCAGGCAATTTCCCCAATACTCTCTCTCTACTTTTGGACATTATCACTGTCCTCCCGTTGTTCACTGATTTTGCTCGAGTGGGCCCAGTAACGTCTCCATTGGAGACTTTGTTGTTACTGTGATTGGCATATCGAGTACATCATGGGTAGCTTGCCAGGCTCTGCCGTGCGGGCGAGATACTCTTGGTAGCTTGCTGGGCTCTCCGAGAGAGGCGGAGGAATTGAACTCAGGTTGGTCATGTTGGTTGCGTGCAAGGCAAACGCCCTACCGCTGTGCTATCACTCCAGCCCTTGGACATTATATTTTGCTTAAATTTTTCCACCACCATTCAAGCTTGCATGGGGATTGAATAGGGATCTCAGATTCCCTTCTCTGAGATCCACATAAAAGATAAATTTCTTCTCCATTTAAAAATTAATTAAATTTAAGTTGATTAATTTAATTCTATAAATATATAATATGTTTATTTTTTCATTGATGTCCTTGCACATGGTGCTTTGGGACCTTGCCATTCCTGATCTTGCATGGTCCAGCAGAATGGGCCTGATGATTTGGTGTTTGGGCCCAAGGTGCAGTGCTACTTGGCCTGACAGAGCTTGGAAATACCAGGTCCACCCTAGTGGTGCTGGACAGACCCTGTAGGGCTTGGGATCAAACTCATAACCTATTATAAGCCAGGAATGTAATATCCCACTTACACTGGTTCTCCAGCCTCTCAGAGACATTGATCTTATATTTTAAGTGATAACCTATTTTAGCTCACTTGAGCAGAGAGGAGTTGGTTTATGAAAGACAGAATTATTTTGTTCATAGTCTGCAGGCTAGAAGTTGAAAAACATTATGCCAACATGATGGATGCAAGGCCTCTTCTGGATCTCATATTTCTCATTATGCCTTCAATGTAAGGAGGGTTTGGGGAGCTCTATAAGCATCTTTTAATAATCATATGAATTCCTTTCATGAGGATCCCACTGTCATGACCTACTCACCTTCTAAAGGCCTCCTCTTCTAATACCATCATTAGATGGCATTAGATTTCTAACATGTGTATATCAAGGGGGACACAAACATTCAGACCCTACCAAATCCCAAAACTATGTTATTTAAATGATTCTATCTTTGGCTAATGGGAGCTCTTCTAGTTGTTTGTCAAAACTAAACGTCATGACATTTATAATTTTATTTTTTATTTCCTTTCTAAAATATGTTGAATTTCTCCTGGGATGTTTTTAACAAAAGAGACAATACTCTTTACTAAGGACTTTAGAGGGCTGGAGGCATAGTACAGCAGGTAAGGTGCTTGCCTTGAACATAACCAACCTGGATTCTATCCATGCAATCCCATATGGTCCTGCAAGTGCCACCAGGAGTAATTCCTGAGCACAGAGCCAGGAATAACCCCTAAGCATCACTGGTATGACCCCAAAATAGACAAACAATAAGAGGATTTTAGACTCTAAGAGCCAGATGATTGAATGAAGTTAACTTAATGTTGATATACATAATTTAGAAGAATCTAATGTCCTCAGTGAAGTATCAATTCATTTATATAAAACAATGGTGGCCTACTCTATTGCAATCACTTTTCTGTTTCTGAGGATTCAGGGAATCACTTCTCTGTCAGAATTGACTTCTGCTTGAGAAAGAGACAAATACATGGGGCAGTTTTAACATTGCAGAGTCTTATATGTGTGCATTTCAGTTACCAGAGTATAGTTTAGTGATATCAGTTGCTCTCAGCATGGTTCAAAATTCAATCATGGTCAGTTTTCCACAAGCAATTCTGTAAAGTAAACATATTTGCTTCCAGTTCACAAATCACTGTGAAGATAATTGATCTTCATCAGGATCAGTAATCAATCACTCATTTCATCAGTCTGTAGTGATTGGCCACTGTGACTCTTGACCCACTTTATACTCCAACATTCCCTCCACACACTCACAGCCAGATCCTCTACTTATTGCAGTTGTAATTGGCAGAGACACCAAGCACCAACAGCACTTTGGTTTCAAGAAAGAAGCCCAGAAGGAAATGTATGTGGGATGGAGTGCACAGGTCTGTCTCTGGGTCTGGAAATCAAGAAACAAGAGTTTCCTTAAAGGAGCTATACGGAAGTCAATTCTCAGGAAACTCTGCTACCTCTATCTGCGATGCCAGGGCCCATAAACATTTTGAAGCTTTTGAACTTGACTGCTGCTCTAGTTTAGGAGGAATTCAGAAATCAAGGTAAAGAGGTTCCTCATCTTTAATCACTGTTAGGTTCTTGCCAGACTTTCCGGTTGACCTCCCTGAAAGAGGGGAGGAGAGATAGCATAGTCAGTGAGGAGAATTTGGCGTTTGATCTACTGACTTGATCCTCAGACTCGAGGGAGTGAGTCTTCTCAATAGGTTCCCTTACATGGGACTCCTCTATTGTGTATGGGACTGAAACTGCACAGGGCAGAAGCTCTGATCTGTGAGCAGACAGATCATATGGGATGAGCGCCATCACTTAACCAAACCCACAGCAAAGAACATATCTAGGACAGAAATTGTTAGACAGAGTGAGTTCACACTGAGGGAATTTGCTTATCGAGAGTCATTCGTGCAGAGCTCAGGTCTTAGAATGGTGATTAAGGAATGTTAGAATATATCAGGAAAAAACAGTGAAGTTCAGAATGACAGCCACTCAAGTATAATAAGAAAATGGCAACTGTACTAAAGTTGTACTAAGTGTGCACAGGAGATTAATTAGAATTGATTTCATTGAATTGTGATTTTATTTAGTTGCGTGTAAGTACTTGAAACCACCCAGAACAGTGCTTGACTCTTGGTTATGTCTACCTGGAAACCCAGGGAAAACAGTTGGGTGTAGCCAACTTCCTGAGTTGGGAATAACTGTTGGAAACTTTCCCAAGGTCAGAGGTGGCATTTCTAGAGGGATTATTAGGGAAGCAGTGCCACAGTGGGATCCAGGGAGCTAATCCAATGGCCTCAGAGGGCTGTACTGGTACCCCTAGTTTCTACCTGAGAATTGGGACAGCGGGCATTTCTCCTGTTCAGGCCTGTGGGGGAGTAATGAATCAAGCAGTAGAAATATTTTGCTTTGAAATAAACAGAAAATGTTTCACAAGATGAACTAATCAAACTGTGGAATTATGGCACTCAAATATATTTCCTCCAAGCACTTTTCCCACAGTCACTTATAAATTCACTCTTGTCTTCCAAATGCCAAGCTCAGGTGTGAAATTGGTTCCTCATTTGGTCCCCTGAGCTTCACCTGCAGTGATTCTTGACCTCAAGCCAGGAGTAATCCTGAACATAATCAGATGTGGCCCCAAACAAAAACAACAAATTAATTGGTGTGTCACTGTTTTACATTGCTTAAAACTTTTAAATGGGGAAATTAAATTTTAATATTATAAATGCTCTATAAAACAAATTTAATAGAGTAAGGAGTTGTTCTATAGAACTGGCTTATGCAGGGGAAAAGGAAGTGGACTGAAAAGGTCCTTGGGATAATGGTGGAAAAGTTACTTTTGTGGTGGGTGTTGGAACTAACTGTATCACTAACTGTAAATCATGGTACTACAGTGAAAAAGAAAAAAATAATAATAGGACAATATAATTATGTGCTCCAATTTTAACTGGATGTACAAACAGAACTGTGCTCCTATTCATTCATTCATTCATTCATCATCCTGTTATTCGTCGATTGCCTCGAGCAGGTCCCAGTAACGTCTCTTTCATCCTAGCCCTGAGATTATATTCAAGGCTCTTTAGGAGAATGAGACCCATCATTGTTACTGGTATTTGGCATATTTGGTACGCCACCGGGAGTTTGCCAGACTCTGCCCTGTGGGCAGGCTACATTCGATAGCCTGCAAGTTTGTCCAAAGTAGGAATGACATAATAAGATGTCATAAAAAGATGTCCTGATAAGATGTCATAAATAGATGTCCTGATAAGATGTGCTCCTATGGACACAACCAAATAATTTTTGTGAGCATATTCTTTAAGGAAATTTGCTCATTACCTTGACCAGAGGATGAAGACAACACTATAGGGCATGTTGGAATGATGCTGGGTCTTTGAAAGTGTGTGTGTGTTTGTGTGTGTGTGTGTGTGTGTGTGTGTGTGTGTGTTGTGGAGAGTTTTCCCAGTAACCTGAGTTGATTGGTCTCATGTTACATGAGGGAGACATAAGATGTGTTTGTTCATATAAACAGATAGTGCAAGTCCTTTAATAATGCTGCAATAGGAATGAACCTCTGTAAATATCACATGTTCACACTAATAGTCTCTGCCTCAGGAACTAGATTACCTTTGCTCAATCACGTGGTCTATAGCAAGAAGTCTTAAAACATTTGTCCCTTATTGTTCCCCAAGATTCTTCTCTAAAAATCTAGACTCGGGAGAGGGTTGAAGCAGAAAGGAGATTGTAGATGGAAAATAATTTCCAATGTAAATGTGTAGAATGATGGTGATGAATGCAGGTCCATTGTTACAAACTAAGGATACAGGAAATCCTTGATTACAATCGCCACACACAGGTGACCAGTGGAACTCAAGTAGGCAGGGTTTTCTCTGTGCTTGCACAGACAGAAGGTCAAAGTGTCATTGGGTGATCTTACAAAACAGATAAAACAGATGAAAAATCTGGGATGGAATCAAGTCTCAGCAGTGTTAGAGAACAATAGGGAAGTAAGCTGATTTGAATGGTGAAGGGAATCACTCTGAAGAGAAGCAAGTTGGAGGCAGGACCCCATGAAGGATGGGAACCTCAGTGGGAGAACCACTTCTGAGAGGGCAGTGACAGGACTCGCTTTTGAACTCTGACCTGACTGTGATGAGCAGCCTCTAAAGATCAGATACTCAGGGCACATTTGACCAGTTCATTCAGAATGTTTAGGTGGAGTGAACCTGGGGAAGCTAATCAATGTCCCCCACAATATTCTAATGTGTGATCAGGACTGAGGGTACCTCCTGTCCTCATCTCACAACTGCCTGAGGCCTGAGGAGGAGCGTGATTGCCTGAGTTCCTCTGGCTTCAGAACATCCTGGTTGACAAGCAGGAAGCTCCCTGAACTCACACATCTTATGTGCTTCGCATCGCTCATTCCCCAGTGCATGTAGCTATGGAGTGAGGAGGGAGCATTGCTGAAAGAGAACGACCCTGGCTCCGTGTGGAGTGGCAGGTGAGAGGTCGCAGAGATAAGGAGGCAGAGCAGGGACATGAGCCCATGCTTTCCCCTCGGACTCAGTGATGCTATTGATGCTTCCACAGGACATTCTACCTGTCCCTGCACCTTACGGACCTGAACTAAAGCTACCACTTCACTGTTGAGGAAATGAAGGGTTCCAGACATTGAGATGCCCACAGCTTTGGGATGACAGCACCACTGCTCATCTGCCGAGGACCAGCCCCATGTAGAGGGTGTTGCCAAGGATTAAGTAACAAGTCAGAAATGAGAGTCGATTGGGGTCACGTGGCCAAACCTCTTCAGACTGTGAGCCCCATTGGTTCCCTGCGGATCACATTTATTGCCTTACACCAAGAAACCAGAACTGGGGGGACAACGACTTACATGGGGACAGGATATTTTGATTACAGGCACAACTGCTCTCAGAAGAGCTGCTCTAAACCAAGCTAGTTCTAAGCTAAACTTCATGCCTTATGCAGTTCAGGGCGAATACCTTTATTGCGGGTTATCTCTATGGGACTGTTTTCTCATACCAAGGCAGTCAGGTCAAGATGGAGCACATACAGGACCATGCCTCAGTGCTGTTCCACGTAAGTTGGTACCAGTTTCTCACCACAAGGTCCAGGTTTTCTGCCACCTAAGGCTCCTTCCTCATCCTGTCTAATTTAACCCTTAGTTCCCAACACTAACCTGTTTTCTCACCAGGCTCATTGCATCTCACACCTTCCCACAAAGATTGGTGGATTATTTACCCTCTATGTGTAAGGAAACTGATGAGCAGGAGGAAGCTGGTTCACAGAACCTTGATCTAGTCCCTGTCTTAGGGTCTTCTCGGTACTTCTGGGCAACGGCATCTCAGATCCTTTCAACTCCCCTAGAAGGAGTCAGTTATTATTGCCATTTTGGAGGTGAAAAGACTGAATCCTATTTAGTTTGTCTCATGACTTCCCATCATCTCATCAGGAAGCTCTTGTCAACTGACTGAGGAAATTTCCCTGGCTGAGACTTTTCAAGGTTACCTGCTCTGCTTGGAGCTTTCAGTGACTGTGTGTGTGTTTCCCTGAATCATAGGAGGGTTTCCTGACAACCCTCCTGAAAGTGGGCAGTCATGGTGACTGTCAGCCTGAGCGCAGTCTCTGCCTCTTAGAGCTGTGTTCTCAGTGATGTTTCTCGAACAAATCAAAGTGCAGTCCTGTCATCTTGCCTGGCTCCTCAGGGAGAAAAGAGGATATAATCTTTCTGGAAAAGAAACTTTGGTCATTGTGATAACTCTTGTTTCCACTGTATCCAGGGCAGAGCTGGACCCATCGTGGTGCTGATAAAAGAGAAGATGCTCCACCTTGAGAGGAGCCTTCAGAGAGTTCCCCTCAGGTCCAAACTGCAGGACCACTGACACCTCAGAGTTCTCAATCTGCAAAGGCAGGTGAAGTAAACTCTGTAGCACAACCAATAATGAATACCAAAGACTCACCTGCCCTTAATTGTTTTCATGTGGGCTGGCCTTCCTGACTGTTGTCACACAAGAGGACGAAGGACCCCCAAGAGGACTTACCACTCACTGTGACCCAGGTGCCTGGCCCAGATATGTTTGTCTCTTTGTCAACATTGTATATATAGACCCTCACACAGTACTAGGTTCCCATATCTCCTGGACCCATGTCACGAATGTGGATGGAAAAGTACTCGTTGTCACTCTTGGTGGCATCTGAAGTATTGGTCACTTGTGGGTGTTGGCTACCTCCTCTGAAGTTGTAGATCTCTTCCTAACCCCTGGATGTCTCCCGGAACCACTTGGTAGTGTCCTCAGGATTCACGGAGTTCATGGAGCAGTGCAGAGTGGCAGTCTCTCCTGTGGCCACTGACACAGACTCAGGTTGGGTCACCTGCAAACACTTATCCTGACTCACCACTCCTGAGGGAAACACAAGCAGCTCTTTACACAACCTTGTCAGCTTAGAGGTTTTTTTCAAGAGTATGCCAGCAAACAACATGAGTGACCGAGTGTTCAGCATGATGGACCTTGAATTCAGCACATTGTGTGAATCATCACATATTTTTCCCACCATGATTCTCCACAGCTTGCGTGTGATGCAAATGAGAAAACTGAGGAACAAGAAGGTTAAGGACATGGCAGAGGGAGAAGTTTAGAAGCCTTCTCTGGGATGTCTGGCCTCAGCCAACACTCCTGTTCCTCTACTGTCTATCTTCAGGGAATGTTGAACTTTCTCTTCCTTGCACTGTGAGGAACCATGAGACTATTCTGATCAATGAATATGAGCAGAGGGATGGAGGTGAAGATGCCAATTGGATACCAGTAATCTGCCAGGACCTCAGCAAATCCACCCTCATCATCCCCAGATGACCCTCCTCATGGTGCCTGACCCTCATCCATAGTTCTGAGTGAGAGGAAGGCATAAATCCTAAAATAAATATGGAGATTTATAGGAAGCTGAACATGGTTTCAAGTCCCTGAGCTTTTCTACTTTTTAAATTGCCTGATCAGTACATATTGGTGCCATAATTCTGCTGTCAATTATCAAAAGCTTATTGCCTTAAATATTACAATATTTCTTCAACAGATGAATGAATGAATGAATGAATGAAATGTAGTATGTATACAAAATAGAATATTTTTATCCTTACTCATTAATGGGCTGGAGCGATAGCACAGTGGGTAAGGCCTTGCACGTGGCCCACTTGGGTTTGATTCCTCCACCCCTCTCGGAGAGCCCAGCAAGCTACTGAGAGTATCTCGCCCACATGGCAAAGCCAGGTAAGCTACCCGTGATGTATTCAATATGCCAAAAACAGTAACAATAAGTCTCACAATGAAGATGTTACTGGTGCCTGCTCTAGCAAATTGATGAACAATGGGAGGACAGTGCTACAGTGCTACTCATTAATAGAACTCTGATCCAGCCTATAATACAAATGAACCATAAAATAATCACACTGTCACTGTCCTCCCATTGCTCATCAATTTGCTTGAGTGGGCCCAGTAACGTCTCCATTGTGAGACTTGTTGTTACTGTGTTTGGCATATTGAATATGTCACGGGTAGCTTGCCAGGCTTTTCTGTGCAGTCAAGATACTCTCAGTAGCTTGCCAGGCTCTTCGAGCGGGGTGGAGGAATCAAACCTGGACCAACCAGGTCAGCTGCATGCAAGGCAAATGCCCTACTCGCTGTGCTATCGCTTCAGCCCAAAATAATATGTTAATTGAAATAAATAAATGTCAAAGGACAAATATTTTCCCACACATATAAAGTACCTAAAATGGGCGAATTAGTAGATGAAAAAACCTCTTAGAGCTGGGGAGCGGTAAGATAAGGGGGTGGGTTATTTGGTTGTTTAGGTTGTCTAGGTTATTGGAAAGTTCTAGAATGGTGTGGTACTGATGATTTCACCATTGCGAATATGCTGGGTTGCCACTAACTTTTATACCTTTAATAGGCTGGTTCATGTTATGTATAATTAATACAATAATGAGTGTGTCCTAGAAAAGGTCATTAGTCTTCTATTTGGACTAAATAATTTAAGGGAAAAAATATACCATGTGTGATACCTGAGGAAAGTAGACTTCTCATAAATGGGTATTTTAATATGGAGATAGAACAGGCAGTCAAGAGAGCAAGAAACAGCAAGCTTCAAATTTGTGTTCTGAAAAGAACGGAGCTGTTAGCTTTGCTTTGACAAAATAAGTTATGAGTTGAGGGACTGTGAGTCATCCATGATTTTTCATATCAAGGGAAGGACTTTCCAGCTGGATTGCCTCCACAAAGACTAGGCATGTACTGGAATCATACAGAAACAAAAAGATTCCTTCTGATTTGAAGTATCTCATGATTCTGCATTAGAGGATCAGATTGTTGTTGGGCCACAAGTAAATCCCATGTTCTTTTTCTGTTTCTTAGATGCTCAGTAAGAGAGATTTATGGTTCTCCGTTGTATGTGTGAGCTGGTAGAGCGCACCCACTCAACATCTGGGTGACCAGCCTGGCTTCTAAGGAGGCGCTGCTCTCACAGGGCACACCAGGCTTGTGACTGTGGTCAGGGCCTCAGTTGGCTTGGGTTTTAAGTCAGGAGAAGAATATTTGGGGCTGTAAAGATAGTACAGGGTGCTAGGCCCTCTGCTGACTATGGTTCAATGCCCTGGCACTTCATATGGTGCCCTGAGTACCCCCAGGAGTGAACCCTGAGCACAGAGCCTGGACATCATAAGATGTGGCCCCAAACCCAAAACTTTAAAAATAAAAATAAAAATACGTGAAGATGGCTGGACAATGGGAAGCTGTCTGACAAAAGTGATTGTTTATGTGACAAAGTGGGAATAATTATGACTGAATCTTGAAGAGTCGAGTGAACTGAATAGTGGAGAGAGGGAAGAAGAAAAACCAGGTTGACAGACACCAGGCAATGGAGAAACTCTGCCCTCTGTGGATCCATAATTCTCAGATTCACACTCTAGGCCAGACCTTTTCCCCAGACTCTGGACTTTTTGTACAATGCTCCTGGGCTGTGATCCATAGGTGGAAGTAAACATCATACAGTTAGTTAATCGGTGTGTCTGGTTATTCCTGGACCTGAAATCCTCATTTCCTTCCATGTTCTCGCTATCAGCTTGATTCTCCCAGATCTCATATCCCAAACCCAAGTTTTTCTCTCCCACTCCAGCACTGTGCACCAGGAAATCCTGTTTACTCCTCATCAGCATGCGTCCCAGAGCTGAGAACTGACTTTGTCTCTACTAACTACTGGCTTGTTTTGTGCACATGAACTCAATGACTTTCGACATTCTCAAGTTGTTTCTCTCTCTGTCGTGTCTTTTGTCTTCTAAGCTAAATGTAGAATAATTTCATCCTCCTCATGGAGCAAGTGCTTCCATCTTCAAAACCTTGCAATGTCAAACACATTTTTATTTATCACTGCAAAAACCAAATGAGCATGATCAGAGCAAAATCAAATCCTTGAGCATAACAGGAAGAATTTCTTCTCATGGTCCTTGCAGATCTTGTTCCCTCACACTTTCCCCCCAGAAGTCCACATGGTTCATCCTGTATAGTCTTCTAAGCTTTGCTCAAATCTGCCTTTTCCGTCATATCTATCAACTGTTGTTTAAAATACATTTCATCTTCCTTACTCTCTACTCCTAAGTATTTTGTCTGTAGCACTTTGTACATTTTACATCACAAATTAAGTTTTAAATATTTATTTATTGGGTATGTCTCACAGTGGTTCAATAAAAAAGTTAAAAATTATTTAATTTTTAATTGAATCACCATAAGATACACAGTTATAAAGCTGTTCATGGTCACAGTTCAGTCATACAATATTACAACACCCATCCCTTCACCAGTGCATATTTCCCACCACCAATGTCCTTCCCCAATTTTCCACTTGTCCCTGTGCCCCGCTTCTTAGCCTGTTTCTATGGCAGCCACTTTCCTTCTCCCATCTCTCTCTCTCTGATTCTGTCTTTCCCTCTTTCTTTCTCTCATTTTATGTTTTGCAAAGCAGAGAGAATGAGAAGTTATTATGTTTGTTCCTTTACCTATTTTCAGCACACAGTTCTCGTCCGGAACAAATCACTTTCTTATATATCAGTTTAGTTATCTCTAATGTCTCTTTTGCACTTATTTCTGCCCAATATATAACTTTATAAGAGCAACTATTTTGTCTCTATTATTCACCAGTACACCCAAGTTATTTAACAGTTCCTGACACATAGTGTGTGATGAATAAATAACTGCATGTTTACAAATGGGAACAATATGTTACTTCCTTAATCCTTGGCATTTGATTTTAGTGGTAATTTCAGTGGTCATTGCACAAGAAACTATTTCCCAAGTAGATGACTTGGTAAAACACAAATACTGCTTGCATATGTGCAGGAAACAGAAGGCTCCAAGGACAGAGACCCGTGAGCTCTCTTCCCGACTCTTCACACCCATTGGCAGCCCCTGTAGAGTTTCAACCCATAGGCTGAAAGTATTTGTGTAGGTTGATGAGTATTGACAAGGGTTAGAGTTAAACTGTGAACCCTAGGGTCAGACTGCCTGAGTTCAAGTCACAGGTCTCCTTTTACCTTTCACCTTGAACCCCTATGTTCCTCCTCCCTTTTTCATCTGTGGGTTTAGGAGGGAGAAGGATGGTCTACGTCAGAGATCATCCTAGGATATAATGGCTGGGGCATTTTCAATCTGGCAGTTAGTGAACAATCAAGAATATGATCATGTATCAACATTGTATTTCCTGTTGTGTTGAAGCTTCGAGTGACATGAGAGGATGCCAATATAGATAAAAATTGATTTTGATAATAATTATGAAAAATGGCCCAACATGGAAATGTAAAAACTTTCTGGTAGATATATCTATCTATATAAGAGATGAGGAGAAGGATGAATAAATTTAGAAAAGCAGAAAATGAGGTAGGGAAACAGAGACAGGAACAAGTGAACCTCTGTTCAGTGAGAGCTTCATGGAAACTGAGAACTACTTTAGCAGTGGATCAGACAGAGCTCAGGGCAGAGTCTTGGCCTGTTTGGTGTATGAGACTCTGTCGTCAGTCCTTAGTGTTGAAGAGGATGGAAAGGTCAGGTAAAGGGGAGGGGAAGAGGGATGGGAAAAGGGGAAAAGGATGAGGAAGAGGTAAGTGAAGAGGAAGCAAGGAAAGGGAAAGGTGAAGGAAGGGATGGAAAGGAAACATTAAGTTAGGAAATAAGGTTTTAATTAGTATATAAAGAAAGTAGCCACTGAAATTCAGAGCTCAGTCAGAAACTTTCTGTTTTCTACAGCAATATTTACTCCTGTATCTTTTGAACAACTGTATTGGTTGTTACAGTTGTATTTGTTATGTCTTACCATTTTTTTAAAAAATAAGAAATGTCAAATAAATATTCTTTTCTTTGAAGAAAATATTCCTATATTTTATGCTGGAGATATAGTACAGGAATTAAGGCACTTGCCTTGCACAAAGCCAACCCTGATTTGATCTCTTTTGCTACATAGGGCCCCAAAAGTACAGCCAGTAATGATTCATGAACTCAGAGCCTAGAATAAGCCCTGAGCACTACCAGCACTACTAGACCAAATACATCCCCAACAAAAATGAAGAAATTAATATATATTAAAATCGATAAATAATTAAGTAATAAAGGAACAAAAGTATATAAATATATACAGAGTCGACTCTAATCTCTGAGGATATCAGTGATTGGTGGTATCTATTGCTCTCCTTGTCTTCCTGTATTTTCTAATTTTTCTGCTTTCTTCTGAAAGGTAAGGAGCATAAAAAAGTTTAAACATGATCTGATTCTGCACTACCTGGACTTGATTCCTGGCTGATCTACTTACCGACTTAGGTGGGTGACAATTTAACTTCTCTCCCCATCTCCAAATCAGAGTCAGTGATCACAACATTCACAGGAGATGCTGTGAAAATTACAGGAGTTAACATACACAAAGCTGTCAGATTCTTTTAGTTGTGTTATCTGTTTCATCACTAGTGCTAACAACTTCAGGAAATGGTTCACAGAGAAGCAGTTCAGACTCTTCCTTCCTACTCCAAAATAATGCCCAGTAATTGAACTTCCTGTGAGATTGTTAGAGACTTAAATGTGCCCAGGTAGGTTTGATAAAGGGGACCACCCAAGGTGCTGCTTACCTGTGAATCCCAGCAGCAGTCTCAGCTGTAGGTGGAGAGGAAAACAGTACATCCAGAAGACCAGGACTGGCATCCCAGAGACCCAAGGAGCCTGCAGTGTTGAGTGTGTGTGATGGCTGGACCAACTAAGTCCTGTGGAGAGAAGTCCTTCCTTCCCTGACATGAGAGGAAGTGATTCTCACCAGTAAAATGACAGCAAGAGAGTAACCTGCTCTACATTCTAGGAATTTCCTGCTTCTTCATTGTGAAAGAGGAGCCAGGCAGAGAAATGGGTTAATGCTGAGAAGTTACACAGAGGTATTCTCAGTTAGAGTAGCTCAAGCCTATTAGCAATAATGCTTTCTCCTCACCTTGGGTCCCCTGTTGTCTCCACTTGGACTTCCATCCATCTTGGAGTCTTCATGGAGATTTTCACTCAGGAGCTCCCAGGTCTAGAGTGATGTCTGGCCGTCAGTTGTGTCCCAGACTCCCAAGCTTAGGGATCCTGACTGTGATGAGCTTAAGGTTACATTCTGTACCAGCAGGCATGGTTCAGATTTGAAGAGGATTTAGGGGACCCTGACAACTTTGGATAAAATCATCTGATATCTGAAAAGCCTCCCTATTCCAACCATTTATTAATGTCACTGGCAACATTTACTGTTGATGTAACAGAGCAACCTGACTCTAACATTCCAGTGTTCCACACAGATGTCACAGGACGAACCATGAGAATTTCTGGTGTGGGGGGGAGTTTTCCCAATAGGGTACAGCATGTGCTGCATTTTATCCAAGGTCAGAGACACCAGGTTGCAGAGGGACCGGACAGATATTGGAATGTCTGTGTGTGCTCTCTGTGCTCCCTGTGTGTGAATCTTCCTTAACTGAGCTATCACTTCTTTCTGTTCTTTTTTTTTTTGTTTGTTTTTTATAAATTTATTTATTGAATCACCGTGAGAGCAGTTACAAAGCTTTCGGGTTTAAGTCTTGGTCATACAAAATGAAACACTTGTACCTTCACTAGCGCCCATTTTCCACCACCAAAAACCCTAGAATATCCCTCATCCCACACCCTTCCCCTACCTGTGGGGCATATGATTTCCACATTACTCTCTCTCTACTTTGATTGCATTCAATATTTTGACACCAGACCCACCACTATTATTTGGGATTTTACCCCAACACTCATATCCGCCAAAAAGGCAACAGTAGAAAATTTTTCTATTGCTGGTTATGAATAATATATGATGTTACGTGACCACTACTGCAGCCATGCGATTTTGGGATTCCGAAATTTTAACAATTAAATGTGGAGGGATTTCTGCCAAAACCTGCTGGGTTCTGAGATTTGTTCCTGAGTCTCTGGGATCATGGCCGTTAAGCAGCTTGATCAGGAGCCAGGGAGGCCGTTAGTGGGTGGCGACCTGCAGTCTTGTTGGGGCAAGAAGGAAAGGGCCAGCTCCAACCCATCCCGTGAGGCCCCACGTGTCTCATCACTGCGGGCCCAAACTTGACTGTCCAATGATCTCTGGAGGATGGTGGCCACTGAGCCACCAGGGGAAACAGGCCAAGGCATGAAACCTATTCCCACCTGGGGTGGCCCAGTGCTAGTAACCTACTATGGGTACTGGACACATTTCTTCCAAAAGCTGCTGGATTCTGAGATTTGTTTCTGAGTCTCTTGGATCATGGCCATTAAGCAGCTTGATCAGGAGCCAGAGAGGCCATTCGTGGGCAGGATTCGGGGTCTTGTTGGGGCAGGGAGGAAAGGGCCAGCTCCACCCCCATCCTGTGAAGCCTCGCATGTCTCATCACTGTGGGCCAAACCTGACTGTCCAATGATCTCTGGATGATGATGGTCACCGAGCTGCCAAGGGGGAGCAAGCAGAGAGACAGAACCCTATCCCTCTGGGATAGCCCAGCACCAGTAACATACTGTGGGGACCAGACACATTTCTGCCAAAAGCCTCTGTGTTCTGAGATTTGTTTCTGAGTCTCTGGGATCATGGCCATTAAGCAGTTTGATCAGGAACCAGAGAGACCTTGCCTCCAATTATATAACTGAGTCACAGGTGGTTTGTGGGTGTGTCTCCCACATACCTAACTTTTGGCCATTTACTCTCTTGGTAAACTTGGCCCCAAGTTGTTGGGGTCTGGCCAAAGGCACAGCAGCAATTTTGGGGTATTTAGACATCTGAAGGTACCATCAGGTTGCTGATGCACTCGCCTTACAGGTACAGATTGACCTGCTGGCGGGATCATACCCCCTTATTTCTGTTCTTTTAACTCTACTCTTTCCCATTGGGTAGCCAGTATCAATGTGGGTGAAGAGCCTGGAAGAACTATGGAAAGTTCTTCTCTTTTCCTTCTCACTGGAGGTCGCAGTAATGCCCTGAGTTGTTGAATATGCCCCTCATGCTGGGAAGTACTTGCCCCAGTGTTATCCTGATTAACAAATCCCCAGACTCATGCTCATCAGCAATTTCTCTTTTAAGTAGGAATTTTCTCCTTCAATTCTGGGCTCTCTGGTGTAGTTTGTTTTTCCCTTTGCTTAGAGTCTTCTTGTTCCCATCAACCAGTCTCCTTGATCCCATCAGTAGGATTCTTAGGGGGCCTGGGACCAGTTCACGTGAACATCGCTGAAGAATGAGTGCCACCAGGTATTAAGACGCAAAGCAGAAATGAGAGTAAAAGGTGTGATGCCAGGGAACAAAGAGCCTCAAGGACTGAGAGCCCATCTGTTTACACAGAAAGTTGTTTGTTGCCTTCCATCAGAAAACTAGAATGAAGAACAACAGTCATCATGTGGGGGGGCATAATACTTTGACTATACGTATAATTGTTCTTTCTTTTTAAGTGAATCACTGTGAGATCAGTTACAAAGCTTTCATGTTTGAGTTTCAGTCATACAATGATCAAACACCCATCCCTACCAGTGCACATTTTCCACTATCAATGTACCAAGTATCTACCCCTATTCCAGTCCTCCCCCTGCCTCTATGGCAGACAGTTTAACCCATACTGTCTCTCTACCTTTGGGTATTATGGTTTGCGATATAGATACTGAGAGGCTACCACTTTTGGTCCTTTATTTTCTTTCAGCACACATTTCCAATCCTAAATGATATGTCCAACCAATGATCCCTTCCCTATTCCAGTTTCCTTCTCCCCCAGCTCATGAAGCAGGCTTCCTTTTCCCCCAGCAAGTGAGGCCAGCTTCCAAGCCATGGAGCGATCCTCCGGGCCCTTTAAACACCTGGAAATTTAATAGCTCAATGTTGAACAACAGGTGGGCCAGAGAGGAAATCAAAGAGGAAATTGAAAGAGTCCTGGAAAAAATGAGAATGAGGACACTAGCTACTAGAACCTCTAAGATACAGCAGAAGCAGTATCAAGAGGAAAAGTTATAGCTCTGCAAACGTTCAGCAAACAGGGGAGGGCCCACATCAATAACTTAATCTCAAAGCTTAAGATCTTGGAAAATGACCACCAAAAGTAGCCCAAACAAAGATGGAGGAAGAAAATAATAAAACTTAAAGCAGAAATCAATGAGCTGGAATCACAGAAAAGAATCCAAAAGGTCAAAGAAAACAAGAGCTAGTTCTTTGAGAAAATAAACAAGATGGATAAACCACTAGTGAGACTAGTGAGACTCACAAAGAAACACACAAAAAGAGGAATCTAATAAGCTATACCAGAAATGCAAAGAGGGACATAACAATAACATAACAGCTGAGAGCCCCTGGGACTCAGCTTTCCGGGCTGTTAGGGTTTCCACCCAGTGCTCTGGTTACAAAGTTTTCTCTTTTAATTTCTTTCTTGGGGGTGGTGGTGGGGCTTCAAGCGGTACTCAGGAGTGGGTGTGTGTGTGGAGGGGGTTTGGGGGGTCCAGGAAGTTCTTGACCAATTGGGCTGGTGGTTCCATGCAAGGGCCTGAGGGTACCTGCTGCTGGGGTACCAGCAGGGTTTCTGAGGGGCTCCGGTGTCTGCCCCTGGCAATGCTTGGGGACCATGAATTGAACCTGGGTTGGCTGGTCCTAACTACTGCACCACCTCCTGCCATGTGCATGTGTGCAATCATACATTTGTGTGTGCATGCATGCATGTCATGAATCTAATAAGCTATGCCAGAAATGCAAAGGGGGACATTACAATAGAATTTGCAGAAATCCACAGGATCACCAGAGATTACTTGAAAATCTTTACAGCATTAAACAAGATTTTAAACAAGAATACTTTGAAGAAATGGGCAAATTCCTGGATTCTTATACCCTCCCAAGCTGGAACAAGAAGATTTTAAATACCTGAACTGACCTATCACTATCGAGGAAATTGAAATGGTAATCAAAATTCTTCCCCACCCCCCACCCCCTGCTCCCGCCTAAAAGCCCAGGCCCAGATGGATTCACTGATGAATTCTTTCAAACCTTTAAAGAGGACCCATTGCTAATCCTTCTCAAGCTATTCCAGGAAATTGAAGAAACAGAAACACTCAAACAGTTTTTATTAGGCAAATGTCACCCTGACCCAAAGCAGATAGAGACTTCACAATAAAAGAACATTTCAAACTGGTAGCCTTGATAAACACAGATGCGAAAATCCTCAAAAATACTAGCAAATAGAATCCTATGACTCATCAAAAAGAAAATTTACCATGACCAAGTAGGATTCATCCCGGGGATGCAAGGATGTTTTAACATTCACATATCAATCAACATAATACACCATCTCAATAAAAGAAAAGAGAAAACCCCATATGACCATATAAATTGATGCAGAAAAAGCTTTTGACAATATCCAGCACCCATTCATGTTAAAAACTCTCAACAAAATAGATTTGAAGGAACTTTCTTCAATACAGTAAAACCCATTTACCACAAATCCAAAGCAAACACTATTCTCAATGGGGAAAAACTTAAAGTCTTTCCTCTAAGATCACGGACAAGACAAGGTTGCGCACTATCACCACTTCTATTCAATATAATACTGGAAGTCTTTCTCATAGCTGTTAGAGAAGAAAAGAATATTAAAGGCATCCAGATAGGAAAGAAAGAGGTCAAACTCTCATTGTATGCAGATGACATGATACTATACATAGAGAACCTGAACGTCTCTACCAAAAAGTTCCTAGAAACAATAGACTTGTATAGTAAATTGGAAGGTTACAAAATTTGTATGTGACTTTCCTATATGCAAATAATGAATGAGAAGAAACTGATGTTAAAGAAACAATCCCGTTCACAATTGTGCCACAGAAAGTCAAGTACCTTGGAATCACCTTAACTAAAGATAAAGGGCCTGCCTTGCATGAAGCCAACCCTGATTTGATCTCTGACATCACATAATGTCTTCAAAAGGACCGACGGGAATGATTCATGAACTCAGAGCCTATAATTAGCCCTGAGCACTGCCAGGTGTAGACCAAATACATCCCCACCCAAATAAGGAAATTAATATATATTAAAAATCAATAAATAATAAATTACAGGAACAAAAGTATGTGAATATACAGAGCCAACTCTGATCTTCTGGGATATCAGTCATCGTGGTATCTTTTGTTCTTCTGTCTTCATGTATTTTCTAATTCTTCTGCTTTCCTCTGAAACTAAGAAGCATAATAAGGTTCAAACATGATCTGAATCTGCAGTCTTTGGACTTGATTTTTGGCTGATCTACATACTGACTTGTGTGTGTGTGTCATTGGACAACTTAGTTCCTTTCCCCATCTGCAAACCTGACACAGTAATTATAGGACTTATAGGAGATGCTTTGAAGATTACAGAAGTTAACACACACAAAGATTCTTGGGCTAGAGCGATAGCACAGCAGGTAGGGCATTTGCCTTGCATGCGGCCTACACGGCCGACCCGAGTTTGATTCCTCCGCCCCTCTTGGAGAGCCCGGCAAGCTACCAAGAGTATCTCGCCCGCACAGCAAAGCCTGGCAAGCTACCTGTGATGTACTCGATATGCCGAACACAGTAACAAGTCTCACAATGTTACTGGGCCCGCTTGAGCAAATCGATGAACAACAGGAGGACAGTGACAGTGATAGTGATCTGTTTCATCAGCAGTGCTAATGACTTCAGGCAATGGGTCCACAGAGAAACAGTTCAGACCATTCCTTCCTACTCTGAAATAATGCCCTGTAAGCGACTTTCCTGTGAGTTCACTAGATACTTAACAATACACAGGCAGTTTTGATACAGGGGACCACTGAAGATGCTGCTTACCTATGAGTCCCAGCAGTAGAGTGAGCTGCAGGTGGAAAGAAAGAAAGAAGGTACAGCCAGAAGACCAGTACTGGCATCCCAGAGACCCAAGGAGCCTACAATGTTGAGTGTGTGGGTTGGTGTAACCAACTCCATCCTGTGTAGAGAAGTCCCTTCATCCATGAGAGGAAGTGACATGAGAGGAAGTGACTCTCATCAGTAAAATGACAGCAAGAGAGTAACATGCTCTATATCTAGGCATTTCCTCCTTCTTCATTGTGAAAGAGGAATCAGGCAGAGAAGGGAATGTGTTATAGCTGAGAAGTTACACATCATGTGTTCTCAGTGAGACTTTCTCAAGCCTATTAGAGATGCTTCCTCCTCACCTTGGGTCCTCTGTTGTCTCCATTTGGACTTTCATACATTTTGGAATCTTCATGGTGATTTCACACTCAGAAGCTCCCAGTTCTAGAGTATTGTCTGGCTTTGACTTGTGTCCCAGACTCCCAAGCTTAAGGCTCCTGATTGTGATGACTTTATGGTTGCATTCTGCATCAGCAGGCATGGTTCAACAGAATTGAAGAGGATTTAGAGGACCTGCACAACTTTGGGATAGAGTCATATGGTTTCTGAAAAGCCTCCTTATTCCAACCATTTATTAATGTCACTGGCGAGTTTTAGTATTGATGCAAGAGTGCAATATGGGTGTTTCTCTAAATGATATGAGTCTGAGAGTCTGAACCCAGGCTAGTAATGTAGTGATCCAGGCCAAAGAACATGTGTTCTGTGTCTCAGCAATTAGAGTCACAGGCTTTTATCTCCGAGAATTAAAACCTTATGTCCATTGAGGAAATGGAAAGATATCCCCTGCTCATGGGTTGGGAGACTTAACATTGTCAAAATGGCAATACTACCAAAAGCATTGTATAAATTCAATGCAATTCCTATAAGGATACCCATGACATTCTTCAAAGAAATGGAGCAAACACTCCTGAAATTTATATGGAGCAATAAGCCCCCACGAATAGCTAAAGCAATTCTTGGGAAAAAGAAAATGGGAGGAATCAACCTCCCTAACTTCAAACTCTACTACAAAGCAGTAATAATCAAAACAGCATGGTACTGGAACAAAGACAGAAATGCAGACCAGTGGAATAGGGTTGAATACACTGACATCTCCCCTCAATCACATGCTCATCTAATCTTTGATAAAGGTGCAAGTAATGTGAAGTGGAGTAAGGAAAGCCTCTTTAATAAATTGTGTTGGCATCACTGGATGGCTACATGCAAAAAAGTGGGCTCAGAACTCTGCTTAACACCATGTACAAAAGTAAGATCAAAATGGATTAAAGACCTCAACATCAGACCAGAAACCATAAGGTACATTGAAGACAAAGTTGGCAAAACCCTCCATGACATTGAAGCTAATGGTATCTTCAAAGATGCCACGCCAGTGGCCGAGCAAGTGAAAACAGAGATAGATAAATGGGACTATCTTAAATTAAGAAGTTTCTGCACCTCAAAAGAAACAGTGACCAAAATACAAAGAAAGTCTACAGAATGGGAAAGGATATTTGCCGAATACACATCTGACAAGGGGTTGATATCAAGGATATACAAAATACTGGTTGTACTCCACAAGAAGAAAACATCCAACCCCATCAAAAAATGGGCAATGAAATGAACAGAAACTTTCTCAAAGAAGAAACCCAAATGGCAAAAAAGCACATGAGAAAATGCTCTACATCATTAATCATCAGGGAGATGCAGATCAAAACCACAATGAGATACCATCTCACACCTCAGAGACTGGCCCACATCCAAAAGAACAAAAGCAACCGATGCTGGTGTGGATGCGGTGAGAAAGGGACACTCCTTCACTGTTGGTGGGAATGTCGACTGGTTCAACCATTCTGGAAAACAGTATGGATGAAGCTCAAAAAATTAGAAATTGAGTTCCCATTTGACCCAGCAATACCACTCCTGGGAATATATCCCAGAGAGGCAAAAATGTATAGTCGAAGTGACATCTGCACTTGTTTGTTCATTGCAACACTCTTTACAATAGCCAGAAACTGGAAGAAACCTGAATGCCCAAGAACAGATGACTGGTTAAAGAAACTTTGGTACATCTACACAATGGAGTACTATGTAGCTGTTAGAAAAGATGAAGTCATGAAATTTATGTACAAGTGGTACAACATGGAAAGTATCATGCTAAGAGAAATGAGTCAGAAAGAGAGGGATAGACATAGAAAGATTGCATTCATCTGGGGAATATAAAGTAACAAAATATGAGATTAATACCCAAGAATAGCTGAGATCAGCACCAGGAGGATTACTCCATAGCTTAGAGGCCAGCCGGGCATTCTAGGGGAAAGGGCAGCTCAGATAGATAAGGGAGCACCAAATAAAGATGTTTGGAGGATCCTCCCAGGAGGGAAGATGCATGTTGAAAGTAGACTATGGACTGAACATGTTTGCCACTCAAAGCCTCTTTTGCAGACCACAACACCCAAAAGGAGAGAGAGAGAACACAAGGGATCGCCCTGCCACAGAGGCAGGGTGAGATGGGAGGGCTGGGGGTGGGAGGGATATTATCCATGGTGGTGGAAAATGGGCACTGGTGGAGGGATGGGTATTTGATCATTGTATAATCTAAACCCAAGCACAAAAAGTTGTAAATCTACAACTGTACCTCATGGTGTTTAAAAAAAAATTTCGGAATTTCAAATTCACGTGGCCCTACTGCAGCCACGCGACATCATGTTATTCATAACCAGAAATAGAACACAAATTGTCTATTGTTGCCTTTTCCGCAGATCTGAGTGTTGGGGTAAAATCTCAAATAATAATAGTGGGTTTGGTGTCAAAATATTGAATGTGATAAAAGTAGAGAGAGAGTAATGTGGAAATCATCTGCCCCACAGGTAGGGGGAGGGTGTAGGATGGGGGTATAGTGGGGTTTTTGGTATTGGAGAATGGGCACTGGTGAAGGTATGGGTGTTTCATTGTATGACCGAGACTTAGACCCGAAAGCTTTGTAACTGCTCTCACGGTGATTCAATAAATAAAATTATAAAAAAAAAACAAAACAAAAAAAACAAAACCTTATGTCCATACAAAGGGCTGGAGCAATATCATAGCAGTAGGGCGTTTGCCTTGTGCGCGGCCGGCCTAGCAGAGCTGGGTTCGATTCCTCCACCCCTCTCGGAGAGCCTGGCAAGCTACCGAGAGTATCTCACCCACACGGCAAAAACCTGGCAAGCTACCTGTGATGTATTCAATATGCCAAACACAGCAAAACAAGTCTCACAATGGAGACATTTCTGGGCCCACTCGAGCAAATTGATGAGCAACGGAGGACAGTTACAGTGACAATGACAGTCCATACAAAAACTGATGAATTAGCATCTGTAGCAGTTGTTTTTGGGTAATAACCCAAGTAGAAAAATTAGAATGTCCACCAAGTGTGTGGTTGTGTCTGGGACACAACTCACAGCCAGTGTGCTAGGGATGAGTGCTGGTGAACAGGATCGAAGCAGATGGGCCATGAGGATTAAGAAACAAGATAGAAGTGAGATTATAGAGGGTGGGATCAGGGGGTGAACTTCAATTTCTTTGTAGACTCAGCAATCAGTTTCTTTATAGGCTCAGCCTATAGAACAGCAAGTAGGGCATTTCCCTTTCATAAGATAGATTCAATCTCTGCCACCAAAGAGTAAGCCCTGACTAGTGCAAAGGATGGCCCCAAACAAGAAACAATACAAACAAAAAACCTTTCAGTTGACTTATGACCCAACAAAGTTCCAGTAAACATACAAAATCACCCAGGTTTTTAAAATTTCTGGGTTCATATCACTGTGGTCTGATGGTGAAGAAATGATCACGCTTGTCCAGTTTGTTGACTGGCCAGCACAGGTCTCTACCTGAGGACTCCTGTTTCTGACATTCCAGTGTTCCACACAGATGGCACAGAAAGAACCATAAGGACTTCTGGGGGGATGTTTTTCTGATCAAGAACAGCAAGTGTTGAATTTTCTCCAGAGCAGTGGATGAGCAATATTCTGGATTGCACAGATTTGCCTAGTTTCTCATATTCTAGAATGATTGCTTCTCATATTCTAGGGGTGATGTCAAGAGTCGATCTCTGAGATTGCTCTCATGAATCTTGCTCTAGACTGTGGATAAAGTCCAAGAACTGGGTGTATCAGGGTGGAAGAAAGGTATCAGGGAGGGTGTCAGCCTGTAGAGGTCTCAGGAGAGGGGAGTCATCTGGAGTACATTCTGGAAGCTTCTGTTCTTTCCAGTTTCTTTATTTTCTTTTATTTTTTCCTTTTAATTGTCATGTTCATTTTATTTTTTATTTTTTCCTTTTTTAGAATTTTATTTATTGAATCACTATGAGAGTAGTTACAAAGCTTTCAGGTTTAAGTCTTGGTAATACAATGAAATACATACCCCTTCACCAGTGCCCATTTTCCACCACCAAAAAGCCCAGTATACCCCCCATCCCACATCCTCACACTACCTGTGGGGTAGATGATTTCTACATTACTCTTTCTCTACTTTGACTATATTCAATATTTCAACACCAGACCCACCATTATTATTTGGGCTTTTACCCCAACACTCAGATCTGCCAAAAAGGCAATAGTAGACAATTTGTTTTATATTGCTGGTTATGAATAACATATGATGTCACGTGGCCAAGGGGAATAGGCCAAGGCACGAAATCTATTCCCACCTGGGGTGGCCCATCACCTGTAACATACTGCAGGGACTGAACGCATTTCAGCCAAAAGCCATTGGGTTTCGAGATTTGTTTCTAAGTCTCCGGGATCATGGCCATTAAGCAGTTCAATCAGGAACCAGAGAGGCCTTGTTTCTAATTATATAGCTGAGCCAGAGGTGGTTTGTGGGTGTGTCTCCCACATACCTCATTTTTGGCTGTTTACTTTCTTGGTAAACTTTGCCCCCAAGTTTTTGGGGTCTGGCTAAAGGCACAGCAGCAATTTTGGTATATCTGGAAGTCTGAAGGCGCCATCAGGTTGCTGATGCACTCACCTTGCAGGTACAGATTGACCTGCTGGCAGCACCATACTCCCTTCCATATTCTTTAGATTGCAAAACCCAGTAAGGAAAGAAAGACATTGAGGTGGTAACAGCAGGATTTGAAAAAATAGCTGTGGAAAACAGTTCACTTTTCAATATTTGTTTATTCAAGAAAAGGTCCCCGTGTGTGTCCTGGTGTTGGTCTCCTTCTGAAGTACCTTTCCTGGGAATAAGGGCATCTATTGAGAGAGGGTTCTGCACATCAACAGTTTCCTAGGTCTTGACTCCCATTCTTCATCACAGTACCCTGAAACAAATGGTTCAGAGAGAACAAAGATTACTCAGAGCAGCTGCTACTGGATTTCTCAATATTACTCCCAGATGAGATTTGCTTCTGTCACATGTCTCCATGATCAAATATTCTAAAGAAGGTCTCCAAAGAGCCTCCATGCACTTTCATCTTATTTATCCCCCTTCTCCCTGCGCCTACAACTCTGTGACTATCTCTGAACACCATTAGCCAAGCTTATTTCCCAGGACTCATATACTTCTTACATTTTGGGAATCTATTAGAAAAATTCACCACCTCCTAAGGATTTTGAGAGGAGTGTATTAATGTTTCTTATTGTCACGAGGGTCCTGGCCATGTGTGATGTGCAGGTGGCCCCGTCTGTTGACTTTGCCTTTCATGCAGAGCTCTTGGTTGTCTACCATCCCTACATCACCCCCACACACTTACAGTCAGATCCTTGACTTCTTGTAGATGTAAATAGCAGAAACACCAAGAACCAGCAGCACTTTGGTTCCAATGACGCAGCCCAGGAAGTAATATATGTGTGATGAAGTGGGCAGGTCTGTCTCTGGGCCTGGAAATCAAGAAACAAGAGATTTCTTAAAGGAACCATCAGAAGTCAATTCTGAGGCAACCTGCTTTCTCCATCTGTAATGCCAGGACCCTTAAACATTCTGAAGCTTTTGAACTTGACTGCTGCTCTAGTTTAGGATAAATTGAGAAATCAAGGTAAGGAGGTTCCTAATCTTTAATCACTCTTCGGCTCTTTCCAGACTTCTTGGTTGTCCTCACTGAAAGAGGGGAGGAGAGATAGCATAGTCAGTGAGGAGAATTTGGTGTTTGATCTACTGACTTTATTCTCAGACTCGAGGGAGTGAGTCTTCTCAATGGGTTCCCTTACATGGGTGGTATGGCACGTGGAGGGCACTGGAAAGGCACAGGGAAGAAGCTCCATTCTTTAGCTAAACCCACAGCAAAGAACTTACCAAAGACAGAAATTGTTAAACAGGTGGCCGGAGCAATAGTACAGCGTGTTTGCCTTGTAAGCAGCCGACCAGAGTTCAATGCCCAGCATCCCATATGGTCCCCCAAGCACCACCCAGAGTAATTCCTGAGTGCAGAGTCAGGAATAACACCTGAGCATCACTGGGTGCTATCCAAAAAGAAAAAAAAGAAGAAGAAATTGTTAAACAGAATGAGCTCACACTGAGGGAATCTACTTATTGAGAGTCATTAGTGCAGTACTCAGGCCTCAGAATGGTGATTAAGGAATGTTAAAATCTATCAGAAAAAAAAGCAAGTGAAGTTCAGCATAACAGCCCCTCAAAGATGTAATAAGAAAATAGTAACTGTACTAAAGTTGTAATATAGTGTGTTAAGTAAAGTAAAGTAAAGGCCCTCCCATTGATCATCGATTTGCTCGAGCGGGCCCAGTAACGTCTCCATTGGAGACTTTGTTGTTACTGTGTCTGGCATATCGAATACGTCACGGGGAGCTTGCCAGGCTCTGTCGTGCGGGCGAGATACTCTCCGTAGCTTGCCGGGCTCCCCGAGAGGGGCAGAGGAATCGAACTCGGGTCGGCCATGTTGGCTGCGTGCAAGGCAAACGCCCTACCGCTGTGCTATCGTTCCAGCCCTAATTAGAGTTTATTTTATTGAGTTGTGATTTATAAAGTACTTGAAAGTATCTAGCAGAGTGCTTGATTCCTGGTTTATGTGTACAATGAAAAGTTTGGGTGTAGCCAACATCCTGAGTTGGTAATGACTGTTGGAAACTTTCCCAAGGTCAGAGGAGGCGTTTCTAGAGGAATTGCAAGGGAAGCAGTGCCACAGTGGGCTACAGGGAGCTAATCCAGTAGTCTATCCAGAGGGCTTGTACTGGTACCCCTAGTTTCTACCTGAGAAATGGGACAGCAGGCATTTCTCCTTTCCAGGTCTGTAAGGGAGCAATGAATCAAGCAGTAGAAATATTTTGCTTTGAAATAAACAGAAAATGCTTCAGAAAATGAATGAATTAAGCCCCTCAGCTACTCAAACGCATTTCTGTCCAGCACTTTTCTCTTAGTCACTTATGAATTCACTCTTGCCTTTCACATGGCCAGCTCAGGTTTGAAACTGGCCCCACATTTGGTCCCCTGAGCCCTACCTGCAGTGATTCCTGAGCTCAGGCCAGGAGTAAGTCTGAGCATAGTCAGATGTGGCCCAAAACAAAAACAAACAAATTGATCAGTGTGCCACTGTTTTACATTGCTTAAAATTTTAAAATGAGGAAATTAAATTTTAATCTTATAAATGTTCTATAAAACAAAGTTAATAGAGTAAGGAGTTTGTCTATAGATCTGGCTTATGTAGGGGAAAAGGAAGTAGATGAAAGGGATCCTTGGGACATTGGTGGAAAAAAATAGCTACTTCTGTGGTGGGTGTTGGGAAAGGTAAAGGTAAAGGTAAAGGTCCTCCCGTTGATCGTTGATTTGCTCGAGCGGGCCCAGTAACGTCTCCATTGGAGACTTTGTTGTTACTGTGTTTGGCATACCGTTTGGCATATCGGTAGCTTGCCGGGCTCTCCGAGAGGGGCGGAGGAATCGAACTCGGATCGGCCATGTTGGCCGCTTGTAAGGCGAACGCCCGGAAAAATATATCACTAATTGCATTTTAGCTCATGGTACTGCACTGAAAAGAAAAAAAATAATAGGACAATTTAATTATGGGCTCCAATTTTAGCTGGATATACAAACAGAACTGTGCTCCTGTGGACACAACCAAATAACTTCCATGAGCATATTTTTAAAGGAAATTTGCTCATTTCCCTGACCAGAGGAAGAAGACAACACTAGAGGAGATGCTGGATTGATGCTGGGTTTTTGAAAGTTTGTGTGTGTGTGTGTGTGTGTGTGTGTGTGTGTGTGTGTTTATGTGCTTTGAGCAGAGTTCTCCCAATAATCTGAGTTGATTTGCCTCATGTTGCATGAAGAAAATATAAGATGTATTTGCTCACATAAACGGATAGTGCAAGTCCTTTAATAATGCCACCATAGGGAAGCTCTTCTCTAATTATCCTAAGGGTAATAATCCCTGCCTCAGGAACTCAGGTGACCTGGATTACCTTGGCCCAATCACCTGGTCTAAAGCAGGAAGTCTTAAAACACTCCTCCCTTATTGTTCTTCAAGTATCTTCTGTAAAAGTCTAAACTCAGGGAATGATTGAAGCAGAAAGGAGATTGTAGATGGGAAATAATTTCCAATGGTAAATGTGTGGTACGGTGGCGATAAATGCAGTTACATTGTCACAAACTAAGGACACAGGAAATTCTTGATTCCAATCACCACACACAGGTGACCAGTGAAACTCAACTAGGCAGGGTTTCCTCTGTCTGCACAGACAGAAGGTTCAAGTGTCATCAGGTGATCTTACAAAACAGATAAAATAGTTGAAAAGTTTGGGATGGAATCACGACTAAGTAGGGTTAGAGAACAGGTGGAGGTGAGTTGACTTTATGGTGAAGGGAAACACTCTAAGGAGAAGCAAGTGGGAGGCAGGACTCCATGAAGGATGGGAACCTCAGTGGTTGAACCTTTTCTGAGACTGCAGTGACAGGACTTGCTCTTGAACTCTGCCCTGACTGTGATGAGCGGCCTCTGGACGTCAGATTTCAGGGTACACTTGACCAGTAAAGTCAGAATCCAGGTGGAACTGAACGTGGGGAAGCTACTCAATGTTTTCCACATTGTTGTAAAGAGACGCCAGGGCTGGGGGCGGGAGGTACCTCCTACCCTCACCTCACATCTATCTGAGATCCGAAGAGGAGAGTGATTGCCTGAAGTCCTTTGTCTTCAGCTCATCCTCGCTGACAGGCAGGAAGCTCCCTGAACTAACACAGCTCATGTGCTCCACGTCACTCATACCCCAGTGCATGTAGCTATGCAGTGAGGAGGGACCATCGCTGACAGGAGGACCCTGACCCCGTATGGAGTAACAGGTGGGAGGTCACAGACACAACCAGGCAGAGCAGGGATGTAGCCCAGGCGAGCGGCTCACCCAGGCTCTCCTCCAGGGCTCAGTGATGCTAGTGATGCTTCCATAGGACTTTCTATGAACTAAAGCCACCACTTCACTGATGAGGAAACTGAGGATTCCAGACACTGAGACATTCACAGCTTTGGGATGACAGGACAACTGCTTATCTGCTGAGGACCAACCCCATGAAGAGAGTGCCGCTGAGGATAAAGAAACAAGACAGAAACGAGAGTAGAGCGGGGTCACAGGGCTTAGCACCCTTTGGACTGTGAGCTGCATCCATTCCCTGTGGATCACACTTATTGCCTTACACCAGGATCCAGAACTGGGGAACAACATTCTTAGCATGGGAACAGATTCTGAGCCTTGGAGGGGAGCTTGGGTGAGCCGCCTGCCTGGGCTACATCCCTGCTCTGCCTGATTGTGTCTGTGACCTCCCACCTGTCACTCCACACGGGGTCAGGGTCCTCCTGTCAGCGATGGTCCCTCCTCACTGCATAGCTACATTCACTGGGGCATGAGTGAAGCGGAGCACATTACAAGCACAGTTGCTCTCATAAGAGCTACTGTGGGTCTGTTTTCTCATACCAAGGCAGTTTGGTCAAGATGGAGCACATACAGGACCATGCCTCAGTGCTTTTCCACATAAGGTCGCACCAGCATTCTGACACAAGGTCCCATTTTTCTGCCCCGCAAAGATCCTTCCTCATCCTGTCTAACTTAACCCTTAGTTCCCAACACCCATCTGTTCTCACTAGGCTCATTGCATCTCGGACCTTCCCAGAAAGATTGGTGGGTTTTAGTCACCTTCTATGTGTAAGGAGACTGATGCACAGGAGGAAGCTGGTTCACAGAACCTTCATCTAGCCCCTGGTTTGGGTCTACTCTGTGATTCTGGGCAACGACATCTCAGATCCTTTCAACTCTCCTAAATGGAGTCAGTTATTATTGCCATTTTGGAGATGAGAAGACTGAGACCTCTGAAGATTGTCTCATGACTTCCCATCATCTCATCAGGCAGCCCTGACTGAGGAATTTTCCCTGGCTGAGACTTTCCAAGGTCTCCTGCTCTTCTCAGAGCTTACAGTGACTATGTGAGTTTCCCTGAATCATAGGAGGGTTTCCTGACAACCCTCCTGAAAGTGGGCAGCCATGGTGACTGTCAGCCTGAGCCGACAATCTCTGCCTTTTAGGGATGCGTTCTCAGTGATGTTTCTCAAACAAAACGAAGTGCAGTCCTGTTCTCTTGCCTGGCTCCTCATAGGAGAGAAGAGGATTTAATCATTTTGGAAAAGAATCTTTCGTCACTGTGATAACCCTTGTTTCCACTGTACTCAGAGCAGAGCTGGGCACATAGTGGGTGCTGAGGAAAGAGAAGATGCTCCACATTGAGGGGATACTTCAGAGAGCTCCCCCCAGGTGCAAACTGCAGGACTGCTGAGACCTCGGTGTTCTCAATCTGCAAAGGCAGGTGAAGTAAACTGTCGCACATCCAATAATGAATACCAAAGCCTCACCTGCCCTTAATTGTTCTCATGAGGGCTGGTCTTTCTGACTGTTGTCACATAAGAGGACAAAGGGCCCCCAAGAGCACTCATCACTTACTGTGACACGGGTGCCTGACCCAGATGTGTTCACCTCTTTGTCAACATTATATTTCCAAAACCTCACACAGTAGTATGTTCCTGCATCCACTGGGCTTATGTTAGAGATTGGATGGAAAAGTCCTTCTTGTCACTCCCAGTGGCATCTGAAGCATTGGGCACTCGTGGGTGTTGGCTGCCTCCTCTGAAGTTATAGATCTCTTCCCAGCTCTTGGGAACCACTTGGTAGTGCCCTCAGCACGCACGGAGTTCATGGAGCAGTGCAGAGTGGCGGTCTCTCCCAGGGCCACCCACACTGACTCAGGCTGGTTCACCTGCAGCTACTGACCACTCCTGAGGGAAACACAAGCAGCTCTTCACACATCCTTGTCAGCCTAGCGTTTTTTCCAAGAGTCTGTAGCAACCAACACCAGTGACTGAGTGTTCAACTTGATGGGCCTTGGGTTCAGCACATTGTTTGAATCTTCACATATTTTTCCCACCATGATCAGCTTGCATCACAGCTTGAGTGTGATGCAAATAAGGAAACTAAGGAACAAGAAGGTTAAGGACATGGCAGAGGGAGAAGTTTAGAAGCCTTCTCTGGGTTGTCTGGCCTCAGCCAACACTCCTGTTTCTCCACTGTCTATCTTCAGGGAGTGTTAGATTTTCTCTTCCTTGTATTGTGAGGAACTATGAGACTATTTTGATCAAAGAGTGTGCTCAAAGGGATGGAGGTGCCCCTGGGATATCACTAGTCGGGCAGGGCCTCAGTAAATGCACCCTCGTCTTCCCCAGATGATGCTCCTGGTGGTGTCTGCCCCTTAGCCAGAGTACTGAATGAGAGGAAGGTATAAATTCTAAAATACATCAGGAGATTTGGTTGAATATGGTTTCAAGTCCCTGAGCTTTTCTGCTTTTGTAATTGCCTGATCAGTATATATTGGTATCAGAATTCTGCTGTGACAATTATCCAAAGCTTATTGCCTTAAATAATAGAATATTTTATCAACAGATAAATGAACATAATGTGGTATGTATACAAAATGGAATATTTTCATCCCTACTCATTAATGAAATTCTGATCCAGTCTATAATACTATAATACAATACAAATGAACCTTAAAATTCTATGTTAATTGAAATAAATCAAATGTCAAAAGAGAAATATTTTTCTACACATATGAAGTACCTAAAATGGGCAAAATGTAATAGACGATAAAGCCCCTTGAAGGTTGGGAGTGGTAAGATAAGGGTAGTTATTTGGGATACACAATTTCGTTTAGGTTGTTGGAAAGTTCTAGAATGGTGTGGTACTGATGATTTCACCATTTGAATGTACTGGATTACCACTAACTTTTATACCTTTAACAGGCTAGTTCTTGTTATGTATAATTAACACAATAGCAAGTGTGTCCTAGAAGAAGGCTATTAGTCTTCTGTTTGGGCTAAATGACTTAAGGAAAAAATATATCATGTGTGATACCTGAGAAAGGTAGACTTCTCATAAATGGGTATTTGAATGTGGAGATAGAACAGGCAGGCAAGAGAGCAAGAAAGAGCAAGCTTCAAATTTGTGTTTTGAAAAGAACAGAGTTCTTAGCTTTGCTTGGACAAAATAGCTTAAGAGTTGAGGGACCGTGAGTCATCCAAGATTTTTCATACCAAGCGAAGGACTTCCCAGTTGGATTGCCTTCCCAAGGACTAGGCATGAACTGGAATCATACAGAAACACAAAAATGTTCCTTCTGATATGAAGTATCTCATGATTCGGGTAGCAGATCTGCAACAGAGGATCAGACTGTTGTTGGACCACGAGTAAATTCCGTGTTCTTTTTCTGTTTCTTAGATGCTGAAGAGGAGAGATTTGTGGTTCCCCTCTGTATGTGTGAGCTGGTCAAGTGCACCCACCTAGCACACGTGTGACTGGCCTGGCTCCTAAATGGGTGCTGCTCTCACAGGGCACACCAGGCTTGTTACTGTGGTCAGGACCTCTGTCAGTTTGGATTTGAGTTAGGAGAAGATTAGGGACTGCAGAAATAGTACTGGGTTCTAGGCCCTCTGCTGACTATGGTTCAATACCCAGGTACTGCATATTGTGCCCTGAGCATTCCCAGAAGTGATCCCTGAGCACAGAGCCTGGACATCACCAGATGTGGCCCCAAACCCAAAACTTTAAACATAAAAATAAGAGAAGATGATTGGACAATGGGAAGCTGTGTGACAAAAGTGACTGTTTATGTGACAAAGTGGGAATAATTATGACTGAACCTTGGAGAGATCAGTAAATTGAATAGTGGAGAGAGGGAAGAAGAGAAACCAGAAGGTTGACAGAAACCAGGCAATGGAGAAACTCTGCCCTCTGCGTATTCATAATTCTCACATTCACACTCTAGGCCAGAGCTTTCCCCCCAAATCGGGACTTTGGGTACGAATCTCCTGGGCCTTGATTCTTAGTTGGAAGTAAACATCACACAGTTAACATCTCCAACCTGAATTTCTCATTTCCTCTCATGTTCTCACTATCAGCTTGATTCTCCCAGATCTCAGATAGCAAGCCCTTGGGTTTTTCTCTCCCACTCCAGCACTGTGCACCAGGAAATCCTGTTGACTCCTCATCAGCACGCGTGCCAGAGCCGAGCTCTTCACTTTGTCTTTACCAACTACTGACTTGTCGCCGTCAACTTGTTCTGTGTGCATAAACTCATTGACTTCTGAAATTCTCTAGTTGTTTCTATGTCTTGTCTAGTCCATTCTCAGTTAAATGCAGAATAATTTCATACTCATCTTGGAACAAGTGTCTTCTCTCTGCAAAACCTTGCATTGTCAACCTCATTTTTTTTAACACTGCAAAAACAAATGAGCAATATCAAAGCAAAATCAAATTCTTGAGCATAACAGGAAAAATTTCTTCTTAGGGTCCTTGCAGATGTTATTCCCTCTCTCTCTCTCTCTTTGTTTTTAAAAATTTTTATTAGTGAGACATCATGGTGTACAGTTGCAGACTTACACATTTTTGTGCTTGGGTTTCAATTATACAATGATCAAACACCCATCCCTCCACCAGTGCCCATTTCCCACCACCATGGATCCCAGTATCCCTCCCACCCACCATTCCCCCCATCCCACCCTGCCTCTGTGGCAGGGCATTCCCTTTTTTTCTCTCTCTCTTATTGGGTGTTGTGGTTTGCAAAAGAGGCAATGGGTGACCATCATGTTTGGTCTATAGTCTACTTTCAGCATGCTTCTCCCATCCATCCTGGGAGGATCCTCCCAACACCCTTAACTTTGCGCTCCCTTTTTTGTCTGAGCTGTCTTTTCCCCTAGCATATGCGACTGGCCTCCAAGTCATAGAGTGAACCTCCTGGTACCAATTTCGGCCACTCTTGGGTGTTAGTCTCCTATTTTGTTACTTTATGTTCCCCAGATGAATGCAATATTTCTATGTCTATCCCTCTCTTTCTGAGTCATTTCATTTAACATGATACTTTCCATGTAGTAGAACTTGTATGTAAATTTCATGACTTTGTCTTTTCTAACAGCTGCATAGTACTCCATTGTGTAAATGTACCAAAGTCTCTTTCTTTCTTTCTTTCTTGCTTGCTTGCTTGCTTGCTTGCTTGCTTGCTTTTTGGGTCACACCCAACAATGCACAGGGGTTATTCCTAGCTCTGCACTCAGGAATTACCCCTGGCTATGCTCAGGGGACCATATGGGATTCTGGAAATCAAAACCAGGTTGGCCACATGTAAGGCAAACGCCCTACCCGCTGTGCTATCGCTCCAGCCCCTATTGCCTCTCACTTTCCCACCCCAGAAATCCTCATGGTCCATTCTGTACAGACTTCTGAGCTTTGCTCAAATCTGCCTTTTCCATCATAACTATCAACTGTTGTTTGAAACACATCTCATCCTTCTTAGTCTTTTACCCCCAAGTATTTTGTCTGAAGTACATTTATATAAATAAGTATGTTTCTATATATAAATAAATATTTACATTTGTATGTTTTGTATAACAAATTATTTTTAAAAATTTATTTACTGGGTCTATGTCACAGTGATTCAATAAAAAAGTTTAGTAAGTAAAGTAAAGGCCCTCCCGTTGATCGTCGATTTGCTCGAGCGGGCCCAGTAACGTCTCCATTGGAGATTTTGTTGTTACTGTGTCTGGCATATCGAATACTCTCGGTAGCTTGCCGGGCTCTCCGAGAGGGGCGGAGGAATCGAACTCGGGTCGGCCATGTTGGCCGCTTGTAAGGCGAACGCCCTACCGCTGTGCTATCGCTCATAAAAAAGTTTAAAAATTATTTATTCTATTTTTAATTGAATCACCATGAGATACAATTACAAAGCTGTTCATGGTCATGGTTCCGTCATAAAACATTCCAACACCCATCCCTCCACCAGTCCACATTTCCCACCACAAATGTCCTTCCCTAATTTCCCACCTGCCCCTCTGCCCCTGCTTCCCAGCCTCTCTCTATGATAGACACATTCCTTCTCTCTTCTCTCTCTCTGGCTCTCGGTCTCTGTCTCTCTCTGTCTGCCTCTCTATCTGTCTGTCTGTCTGTCTGTCTCTCTCTCTCTATCCTTTTATGGTTTACATTACAGACAATGAGAGGTATTATGTTTGTTCCTTGTTTTCAGCACACAGTTCATGTCCAGAACAATCACTTTCTTATATATCAGTTTAGTTATCTATTATGACTCTTTTACTCTTTTTTTTTATTGAATCAAAATTGATTCATTGAGACAGCCTGCAGAGTGTTCTCCTCAGGTAAAAATGCAGGACTCAGTAACTTCAATATCTTTGATCTCTAAAGGCAGGCAAAATGGACTGTGAAGCCAATCCAAGGACAAGCACCAGCTCCTCACCTGGCCTAAGTTCTTGCTCTCAGAAGCAAGGTTGGCCTGACTGACCGTGGTCACAAGCAGGACAACTGACCCCTAGAGCACTCACCTTTTACGGTGACCCGGGTGCCTGAACCAGACTTGAACTCCACATCTTCCACATTCCCCTTCTGGAACTTCACGCAATAGTAGATGCCCATGTCAGCCGGGCTGATGTCACGGATGCGAATGGAATAGTCTAAGTTGTCTCTCTTGGTGGTATCCAAAGTACTGGTCACTCGGGGGTCGTGGCCTTTGCCACCGAAGTTGTAGATCTCCCGCCGGCCACCCACTTTCTCCAGGAACCATACCACTTGGCCCACTGGAAGCAGGGAGGTCACAGAGCAACGCAGAGTGGCCGTCTCTCCCTCAGCTACTGACACGAACTTGTCAGGCTGGATCACCTGCAGCTCCACATCCTGCCCAGTCACTCCTGAGAGAAACATAAGCAGCTCTTCCCTCATCCTTGTTAGTCTGTAGGTTTTCCTAACTCTCTGTTAGCAACCTACACCAGTGACTGAGTGTTCAGCATGATGAGTTCAGCACATGGTGTAAATCTTATATTGCCTCACCATGAACCTCCGAGTGTGAGTGTGCTGCAAAGGAGGAATGTAGGAACCAGGAGCTTAAGGACATGGCATAGAGGGTAGTTTAGGAGCTTTCCCTGGATTGTCTGGAATTAGCAACTCTCCTGTTCCTCCACTGTCTGGCCTCGGGGAATGTTGGACTTTTTCTTTGCATTCTTAGGAACCATGAGACTAATGAGTGTGAGCAGAGGAATGGTGGTGCCAATGAGATATCCCTGAAATATCAGGGCCTCAGTAAATCAATACTTCTCTTCTTCTCTGGTGTCTGCCCTCAGCCAGAGTACTTGGAGGAAGGTGTAAATTCTAAAATACATATAGATATTTATAGGAAGCTGAACATGGTTCCAAGTCCCTGAGATTTATACCTTTTAAATTGCATGATCAGTATATGTTGGTGTCATAAAACTGTTGTGACAATTATCAAAAGCTAATTGTCTTAAAGTAATAGACTATTTTCTCAAATCTCCATGGTCCATCCTATACAATCTTCTAAGCTTTTCTCAAATCTGCCTTTTCCATAATATATCTCAAACTGTTGTTTAAAACACATCTCATCCTTCTTACTCTTCTACTCCTAAGTACTTTGTCCATAGTAATTTGCATTTTTAATTCACAAATTACTTTTTTTAATTTAATTTTTATTAGTGAAACACCATGAAGTACAGTTGTAGACTTACAAATTTTTGTGGTTGGGTTTCAATTATACAATGATCAAATACCCATCCCTCCACCAGTGCCCATTTTCCACCACAAATTACATTTTAAATATTAATTTATTGAGTCTATCTCACAGTATTTCAATAAAAAGTTTAAAAATTATTTACTTTTTAATTAAATCACCATGAGATGGACAATTACAAAGCATTCATGGTCACGTTTCAGTCATCAATATTCCAAACCCATCCCTCCACCAGTGCACAGTTCCCACTACCAATGTCCTTCCCCAGTTTCCTTCCTGCCCCTGCGCTCCCGTTACCAGCCTGTCTCTATGGCAGGCACTTTCCTTATCTCATGTTTCTTTCTCTCTCTGTTTCTCTCTTTGTCTCTCTCTCTCTTTGTCTCTCCCTCTCCTTCTCCCCTTTTCTCTCCTTTACAATACAGGTAATGAGAAGTTATTATGTTTGTTCCTTTACCTGTTTACAGCACACAGTTCTTATACAGAACAAACAAATTTCTTATACATAAGTTTAGTTATCTATTGTATCTCTTTATTCTTATTTCCCACCAATAGATAACTCTATAAAAGCAACTATTTTCTCTCTATTATTCACCTGTACACCCCAATTTATTTAACAATTCCTGATACATTGTGTTCGATGAATAAATAACTGCATGTTTACAAATGTGAACAATATGACACTTCCTTGATCCTTGGGGTTTTATTTTAATGATAATTTTAGTGGTGATTGCATAAGAAACTGTTTCCCAAGTAGATAATTTGGTACCAAACAAATGCTGCTTGCATGTGGGCAGGAAATAGAGGGCCACAGGGAGAGAGACCTAGGAGCTTTCTTCTCTACTCTTCACCCCCATTTGGGCAGCAGCTGTAGAGATAACAGGGGCTGAAAGTATCTGTGTAGACTGATGAGTATTGACAAGGGTTAGAGTTAAACTGTGAACTCTAGAATCAGACTGCCTGAGTTCAAGTCACAGGTCTCCTTTTACCTTAAGTGACCTTGAACCCCTATGTTCCTCTTCCCTTTTTTCATCTGTGGGTTAGGGGGGATAATGTTGCTTACTTCAGAGATCATCATTCTAGGAGAGAATACTGTGGCATTTCCAATCGGCAATTCGTGAATGTTCAAGAATGTGAACATGTATCAACATTGTATTTCCTGTGGTGGTGAAGCTTCAAGTGACATAAGAGGATGTCACTATAGATACAAAATTGTTTTTAATAATAATTATGGAAATGAACTGCAAATGGAAATGTAAAAAAATTTTGCACATATTAAATTGTGGAAAGGGATGAGTAAATTTAGAAAAGCAGAATATGAGGTAAGGAAACAGAGACAGGAGCAAGTAAACCTCTTTTCATGTAAACTGAGAACTACTTTAGTAGAGGCTCAGGGACAGAGTTCTAGTAGAGCGTTGGCCTGTGGTGTGTGAGACTCTGTTTTCAGTCCTTAGTTTTGTAGAGGATGGAGAGGTCAGGGAAAGGGGAGGGGAAGTGGGAAGGAAGAAGGGGAAAGGGATGGGGAAGAGGAAGTGAAGGAGAAGCAAAGGGAAGGGGAAGGGGAAGGAGGGAAGGAAAGGGAACGTCAAGTTAGGAAACAAAGTTTTTTGGGGGATATAAAGAAAGTAGCCACTGAAATTCAGAGCTCAGTAAGAAACTTTCTGTTCTCTACAGCAATATAGACTCCTGTGTCTTTTGAACAATTGTATGAGTTATTTCAGTTAAAATGTGAAACTAATGTTCTTTTTTTTTTTGCTTTTTGGGTCACACCCGGCGATGCTCAGGGGTTATTCCTGGCTCATGCACTCAGGAAGTGCTCGGGGGACCATATGGGATGCTGGGAATCGAACCTGGGTCGGCCATGTTGGCTGTTTGCAAGGCAAACGCCCTTCCCACTGTGCTATCGCTCCAGCCCCCCAAATTAATGTTCTTTACTTTGAAAAAATCCCTATATATTAAAGTGGAATTATAGTACCAGGACTAAGTCACTGGTCTTGCATGAAACCAACCCTGATTTGATCTCTGACACTACAAAGGGTCCCAAAATACAGCCAGAAATGATTTGTGAACTTAGAGCCTAAAATAAGCTCTGAGCACTGCCAGGTGTGGACAAAGTACATCCCCACAAAAGTGAAGAAGTTAGTATATATAAATAAGTAAACAATAAAATGTAGGAAAAAAAGTATGTGAATATTCAGAGCTAACTGTGATCTTTGGGGATCTCAGTTATGGTGGTATCTATTGTTCTTCTTTTCTTCCTGTATTTTCTAATTCTTCTGCTTTCCTCTGAAAGCTAAAGAGAATAAAAAGATGATCTAAATTCAAACAAGATCTGAATCTTCACTACCTGGACTTGATTCTTGACTGATCTACTTACTGACTTAAGTGTGTGTCAGTGCAAAACTTACTTCCACTCACCATCTGCAAATCATAGTCAGTGGTCATAGCATTTGAAAGAAATGGTGTAGGATTACAGAAGGTAACACACACAAAACTGTCATGTTATTTTAGTTGCATTATCTTTTTCACCATCAGTGTTAACAACTGCAGGCAATGGGTTCACAGAGAAACAATTCTGACCCTTCCTTTCTATCTGAGATAACAACCAGTTCATGACCTTCCTGTGAGTTTAATAAAGACTTAAACATCCACAGAGAACTTTGATAATGGGGACTACATTAGAAGTTGCTTACCTGAGAGTCCCAGCAGTAGAGTCAGCTGCAGGTGGGCAGGATAAAAGTAGAACCAGAAGTCCAGGACTGGCATTCCAACGACCCAAGAAGTCTGCAGTGTTGAGTGTTTTTTTTTCTGGCTTGACCAAATCTGCCTGGTGCAGAAAAGTCCCTCCTTCCCTGACATGAGAGGAAGTGACTCTCACCAGTAAAATGACTTCAAGACAGTAATTGCTCTACATCTAAGCATTTCCTGCTTTGTCATTGTGAAAGAGGAGTCAGGCAGAGAAAAGGGTTGATCCTGAGAAGTTTCAACCAAGTGTTCTCAGTGAGATTTGCTCAAGCCTATTACAGATAATGCTTCCTCCTCACCTTTGGTCCCCTGCTGTCTCCACTTGAACTTTTATCCATCTTGGAGTCTTCATGGAGATTTTCACAATCAGGAGCTCCCAGGTCAAGATTGATGTCTGGCTGTGAGTTTTGTCCCAGACCCTCAAGCTTCGGGATCCTGACTGTGATGTGCTTAAGGTTACATTCTGCACCAGCAGGCATAGTTCAGATTTGAAGAGGATTTAGAGGACCCCCAACAACTTTGGGATAGACTCATACAGCTTCTGAAAAGCCTCCCTATTCCAACCATTTATTAATGTCACCGGCAACATTTAGTGTTGATGTAACAGTGCAACCTGACTCTAATATTCCAGTGTTCCAAACCGGTGGTACAGGAAGAACCATGAGAATTTCTGGGGGGAAAGTTTTTCTGATCAAAAACAGCAAGTGCTTCATTTTCTCCAAGGTCAGAGGCAGCAGGTTGCAGACGGACCAGACATTGGGATGGCAGCTCCCTGTGTGTGTCTTCCTCTACTGAGCTATCACTTGTCTGTTGTTCTCACTCTACTCTTTCCAAAGGGTTTAGCACTCACTTCTGTTGTTCATCGATTTGCTTGAGGGGGCACCAGTAACATCTCCATTGTGAGACTTGTTGTTATTGTTTTTGGCATATTGAATACGTCTTGGGGAGCTTGCCAGGATCTGCCATGTGGGCGGAATACTCTCGGTAGCCAGTATCAATATAGGTGAAGAGCTTGGAACAATTGTGAAAAGTTCTTCTCTTTGCCTTCTCCCTGGAGGTTCAGTAGCTCCCTTAGGTGTTGAATATGCTCCTTCTGCTGGGAAGTACTTGCCCAGTGCAACCCTGATTAACAAATCCCCAGTTTCATGATCATCAGCAATTTCTCTTCAAGTGGGAGAAATTCAATGGGTCTGCTTTCTCATATAAGGAAGTTGTATGTAAATTCTTCAATTCTGGGCCCTCTGGTGTAGTTTCAGTTTCTCCCTTTGGTTAGAGTCTTCTTGTTCCCATCAGTAGGATCCTCAGGGGGCCTGGGACCAGCTCAGGTGAACAAGGTTGAAGAATGAGTGCCACCATGGATTAATAAGCAAAACAGAAATGAGAGTAAAAGGTGTGGTGCTGGGGGCTAAAAGTTTCCCGGACTGAGAACCCATCTGTCCTTGTAGAAAGTTGTTTGTTGCTTTCCATCAGGAAACCAGAATGAGGAACAACAGTCATTGTTGGTTGGTTAAGGGGACATAAAACTTTGACTCTAAGCATAATTATTCTTTCTTATAAGGACTATTCTGAGCCTTGCTCCTCCATTACTTCATGCCTTGGCAGTTCAGGACAAACATTTTCCTATGGGTCTGCTTTCTCATACAAGGAAGTTGGGCCACAATGGAGCACATACAGGACCTTTTCCTCAGTGATGAACCAAGTCCACCAGCGACAGTTCTAATCACTAAGTCCCTGTTGTTCTGTCCACTCAATCTGCTTCTTTGACTTATCTAAGATAAGCCTTACATTGCAGCACAGACCAGCCATGTATGAACAATAAAAAAAAAGATTTTGAACACTTTTCAATTCTTAAATGTTTTTCAATTTCATGGCAGAAAGTTGGTTATGTTTTCACAGATCAGCCATGTATGAACAATAAAAAAATAAGATTTTGAACACTTTTCAATTCTTAAATGTTTTCCAATTTTATGGCAGAAAATTTCTTGTGAAATCACGTTTCTATGATATCAATTTTTCTTAAGAAATTTTTTCATTTCTGAACTGAATAATGGGAGTGACTTGTTTTTGTCTAGGAAAAATTTTTATGCCCAGTTTTATTTTATTTCAATAAAGTAGCACTGTAGCACTGTCCTGTAGCACTGTCCTCCCGTTGTTCATCAATCTGCTTGAGCTGGCACCAGTAACGTCTCCATTGTGAGACTTGTGATTACTGTTTTTTGCATATCGAATACGTCATGGGTAGCTTGCCAGGCTTTGCCGTGCGGGTGGGATACTCTTGGTAGCTTGCCAGGCTCTCTGAGAGAGATGGAGAAATCGAACCTGGGTCAGCCGTGTGCAAGGCAAACGCCCTACCTGCTGTGCTATCGCTCCAGTCCTTCAATAAAGTAGTTCACAATGATTTACCAATTCAGTATTCCAACACCAATCCCGCCAATTACTACCTTCCCACTGCCTTAATTATCCACCACCACTCAAGCCTGTCATGTGGAGTAATGTATAAAAACTCCAGGAATCTGAGATTTTAGATAGGGTGATACAACTTGTCACTCTCTTGAGAGATTTATTTATGAGTCTCTGGATCATGGCCATTAATGAGTTTAAATGGCACTGTAGGTGGTTTGTGGGCTCTGGGAAAACAGGAATATGGGTTGAGGTTGCCCATTCACAATTCCACAAGAGTCTGTAGGTCACATAAGCTGCACACCTGAGGTTTTCAGCAGATTCATTGTTATGTGTGAGGGTCTCAAATGAAGCCTGTGGAGATTGGCCTTAAGTATGGTGGCGATTGGGTTCTGGAGGTTTTCAGCTGCCGGGTTTCTGTTTAGGATGGTGGAAGGTACTCTCCCACCCCATCCAATTGTCCCAAATGAAGTTCAGCCTGGCATGGTATCTGGGGTCATCTCTGCAGCTGTGGGTCTCTTGTGAGATTGTTTGTTTAGTCAGAAAACAAATTTCTTTTTTTTTTTTTGACAGATTGGATCCTGGTTGGATTAGCCTTTTGTATTAGTTCTTTATCTTTTACATAATTAATTTCTAGTCAAGGTTTTTCTTATTTATTCTTGTGCTTAAGTTGGATTTTATATATTGTTATTTTTCTAGTTTATTGGAGTGTGAGGTTAGATTGTTTCTCGTTAGCTTCTTTTCCCTGATAAACAAAAGTATTGATAAGAACTTTCCTCTACTAGAAGAGTAGTGTGTTCATTAGGTTAGGCTAGCTTGTGCTGTTATTGTCACTCATTTTGAGGAATTTTTAATTGTCTTTGAAATCCTCTTTGATCTGGGAATTATTCGATAATGCTATTTTCCAAACATTTAAATTTCTTCTTGCTCTCTTTTTGTGGTTAATTTGTCCCTTTATAACACTATGATCTGAAAAGAGATTGAAGAGCATTTCTGTTTCTGTGACTTGTCTATTTGTCCTCATATACGATCCATTCCAGAGAGATCCCTCTGTGATGAATAATAATGTGTAGTTACATTTTGGGGTACTTGGATTAGATGTGAAGAACCCTGATATCTATTCACAATAAATATTCCAATTCTTCATTGAGGGCTTGTGTAGTTATTTCATCCCTCAGAAGCTTAAGACACATTATTTTCCATTGTACATAGGACATTCTCCAAGAAAGACCATGTGATGGGCCACAAAACATACCTCCATAAATTAAGATGATAGAAATTATATCAGCCATCTTTTCAGATCATATGCACTGAAAATAGAAGTGAATCACACACAGAAATAGAGAATCTAATTAAAGATCTGGAAATTAGACAGCTTAATGTTGAATAACAAATGGGTCAGAGGAAATCAAAGAGGAAACTGAAAGATTTCTGTTGACAAATGAGAATGAAGACACAAGCTACTAGAACTTGGGAAATACAGTAAAAGCAGTATCAAGAGGAAAATTGATAGATCTGCAAGTGTTCATCAGGAAAGAAGAAAGGACCCACATCAATAACTTTACCTCACAGCTTAAAATATTCAAAAATAACCAACAAAAGGAGCCCATACCAAGCAGAAGGAAGGAAATAATAAAATATAAAGCCGAAATCAATGAGCTGGAAACCTAGAAAACAATCCAAAAGATCAACGAAACCAAGAGCTTTCTCTTTGAGAAAATAAACAAGATGGATAAACCACTAGTTAGACTCACAAAGAAACACACAGAGAGGAATCTAATAAACCATACCAGAATTGCAAAGGGGAACATAACAACATACACTGAAGAAATTCACAGGATTATCAGAGATTACTTTGAAAGTCTTTCCAGCATTAAACAAGAGTACCTTGAAGAAAAGGACAAATTCCTGGATTCTTATACCCTCCCAAGCTGGACCGCGATGATTTGGAATACCTGAACAACATTGAGGAAATTGAAATGGTAATCAAAAGTCTTCCTCCCAAAAAAGTTCAGACCCAGATGGATTCACTGGTGAATTCTTTCAAACCTTTAAAGAGAGCCCATTGTTAATCCTTTTCAAGCTTTTCCAGGAAATTGAAGAAACAGAAACACTCCACACAGTTTTTATTAGGCAAAAATCATCCTGATACCCAAAGCTGACAGAGACCCCACAATAAAAGAAAATTTCAAACCAATATCCATGATGAACACAGATACAAAGATCACCAACAAAATACTAGCAAATAGAGTCCAGTGATTCATCAAAAAGAAAATACACCATGACCAAGTAGGATTTATCCCAAGGATGTAAGGATGGTTTAACATTCGCAAGTCAATCAATATAATATGCCATATCAAGGGGAAAAAAAGAGAGAAATGATCATATCATATGATGCAGAAAAAGTTTTTGACAATATCCAGCACCCATTCAAGTTAAAAACTCTCAACAAAATGGATTTGGAGGAACTACTTCAATACACTCAAAGTCATTTACTGCAAACCCTCAGCAAGCTTTATTGTCACTGTCCTCCTGTTGTTCATTGATTTCCTCGCGCGGGCCCAGTAATGTCTCCATTTGTTTTGAGACTTGTTGTTACTGTGTTTGGCATATTGAATAGGCCACGGGTGGCTTGCCAGGCTCTCCGAGCTTTATTGTCTGTGGGGAAAAACTAAAAGCCTTCCCTCTAAGATTGGGGACAAGACAAGGTTGCCTGCTATCACCACTTCTATTCAATATAGTACTGTGTAGGATAACATTGCCACAGGGATCTTATTGGTTACACCCATCACAGTGCTCCCTAGTCACTCCCATTCCTCTGTTTATCTGTAAACTCTTCTCTGTGCTCTCCTCCCCAGCCAGTTAATCACCTTTTCTCCCTAATCAGATTCTGTTAGCTTGTAAGATCAGATCCTTCTTAGGACACTGAACTTGTATTGTAAGTTATGTCCTTTGCATAGTTTACCTTAAAACAATGTCCTTTCTGTATGAACACAGAAAGACAGTTAATATTATGCTTTGTAAGTTGGGAGTTGATTGACTCCGAATAATACTTACTCCTGGGCATCTGCTTTATTGACTCAGTTGCCCTTAGTTCCTAGTACCCCCAAAACAGGATCCCAACGAGGGACTGAATGGACCCAGGGAAAGCTGTGAGCTACCCTGGCATCGAAATGGGCCAGGCCAAAGCGCCACGATACTCAACTACAAGTTGTGGGCATGATCATGGACAAATGCTGTCATGATCCAAAAGTAAGTAACAAGACTAGGACCCTGCTGGGGCTAGGAAGACTAACCTGGCCTGAGGACTGTATATATATAATATATATATGTATATATTTATATATATTGAGATGTCCTCAGGAAGAACCAAACTGTAAGTTTATCTCTTACTGTGCTCATACAGAATGACATTGCTAGAAATATTGGAAGTAGACTTACTACAACTATTTAAGTAGATTACTATCTGAGGAAAGAACACACCCTTGTTGGCATCCCACCTTTGAGCAGATATCCTAGTAATCTGGAATAATCTCTTTAGATGAGATTTTATCCTTGAGTTAATCTCCTCGAGGAGTGATCTTACCTCTCTTTGCTGATTTGTTAATGCAACCCACTTTTTTGCCACCACCCTACGTGATTGCTATATAAACTAAGACTGTAAGATCTAAGGGGGCTTGGGGCTCAAGAGAGCAGAGACTGAGGCTCAGGCTGAGGCTCGGGCTCGGGAGCTCGGGCTCCAGAGGGCAGAGTCAGAGGTGAGAGTGAAGATTGGAATAAACTACAATTGATATCGGCCAGCCTGGCCCTCGCTCGTTCCTTCGCCTGCCCATTGCCATCGACCTCGCTGAGGTGGGGGGAAATGACTCGAGACTACCGAACATGGGTGGCAGGAGAGATAGAGTACCGCCAGACCTTTTGAAAACACACAGTACCGGAAGTACTTGACATAGCAGTTATGGAAGAAAAGGATATAAAGGATATCATATAAGAAAGGAAGAGGTCAAACTCTCCCTATTTGAAGATGACAGAATACTATACTTAGAGAACCCTAAAATCTCTACCAAAATGTTCCTAGAAACAATAGACTTGTATAGTAGAGTGGCAGGTTACAAAATCAATACCCAAAAGTCTATGGCTTTCCTATATGCAAACAGTGAATGAGAAGAAAGTGATATTAAAGAAACAATCCCGTTCACAAAGTGGCACAGGAACTCAAGTACCTCAGAGACATCTTAATTAAGGAGTTAAAGAGACTGTACAAAGAAAACTAAGAAACATTACTTCAAGAAATTAAAAAGACACAGAAAATGGAAACACATCCTCTGCTCATGAATTGGGAGAATTAACATCGTCAAAATGGCAATACACCACAAAGCACTATACAGGTTCAATGTTGTCCTTCTAAGGATACCCATGACATTTTTGTAAGAAATTTATCAAACACTCCTGAAATTCATATGGAAAAATAAACACCCACGAACAGGTAAAGCAATCCTTGGGGGAAAAAAGATGGTGGCATGACTATTCCCCACTTCAAACTCTACTACAAAGTGATAGTGATTAAAACAGAATGGTAATGGAATAAAGAAAGAACTGTAGACCAATGGAACAGAGTTGAACTCCTGGCACAGACCTTAAAATATACAATCACCTCATCTTTGACAAGGAAGCAAGAAATATGAAGTGGAGCAAGGAAAACCTCTTTCACAAGTGATGCTGGGAAAACTGAACAGCTACATGTATAAAAATGAAGTCTGACCTCTACTAATGCCATACACAAAAGTATGATCAAAATGGATTAAAGATCTCAGTGAAAGTCATATTATGCAAAATAAAGCATATTTATTGTCACTTAAAAATTAAAATAAAAATCATTGGTATAAAATAATGATAAATATAAAAATTAATCCTTAATTGTCAATAGGGAACCCCAATAAGTTTGAGGATGAGGGAAGCCAGATCAGATAACTCTTGACTATAGATAAGGGCCACCCCAGTGCAGTGAATAGGCAATATTTGGAGATGAAAAGATTTGTCTTGTTTTTCACATTCTAATGATTCTTGCTCATGTTCTAGAGAGAGGTCAGGAGTCAATTCTCTGAGTTTGCTCCCATGAACATTGTTCTAAAGTGTGGATGAAATAAAAAAAAATTGGGTCATCAGGATGGAAGGAGGGTATCAGGGTCTTGTGGATGTCTCAGGAGAGGGAAGGCATTTAAAATGGATTCTGAAGCTTCTTTTCATCCCAACTTCTTTTGGTCACACCACTCAGAAAGTGAAGGTGGTTGCAGAGACTAAGGTGGTAACAACAGGATTTCTAGGAAATAGCTGTGTAAAACAGTTCATACTTCAGTATCTGTTAATTCAAGGAATGCTCCTCTGGTGCTGGTGTCCTGGTGTGGCTCTCCTTCTGAAGTACCTTTCCTGGATATTTGGGCATTTCTTGAGAGAGGGCTCTGCACATCAATGGTTTCCTAGGTTTTGCCCCCATTCTTCATCACTCCCACCCTGTCAGAAAAGGTTTCAAGAGGATCAAGATTCAACACAGCATCTGAAATTGGATTTTCCATAATTGTTCTCTGTGAGAATTTCTTGTCTCAAAATATTCTAGAAAAAGTCTCTGATACCCTTCATGCACTGCTCCTTATTTTTATCCCTTTCTTCCTTTGACTAGAACTCTGTGTCTATCTCTGAACACACTTAACCCACTCTTATTCCAAGGACTCATCGTTTTCTTGGATGTTGAGAATCTATTAGAGAACTTCACCATCACCCGAGAAATTTGAGGGCAGTGTGTTGATGTTTCTTAACTTCACATGGGACCTGGCAATGTGTGACTAGCAAGATGGCCCCTTCTTTTGACTTTTCCCTTGATGGAGATATCTCTACTCTAACATTCCCTCCACGACTTACAATCAGATGCTTAACTTCTTGTAGAGGTAAATGGCAGACACACCAACCACCAACAGCACCTTGAGACCAAAGAGGAAGCCCAGGAGGAAGTGTATGTGGGAGCGATTGTACACGTCTGTCTGTGGCCCTGGAAATCAAGCAACAAGACTTTCTTTAAAGGAACTATACAGAAGTGAATTCTCAGGAAACTCTAATTACATTTGTGATGGCAAAACCCAACAAATTCTGAAACTTTTGAACTTGACTGCTCTTCTGGTTCAGGATCAATTAAAAATCAAGGTAAAGAGTTCCCTTATATTGGGGCCAGAGCCATAGTCCAGGGGGAATGATGCTTGCCTTGCATATAGCCAACCTGGGTTTTATTCCTGGAATTCCATATGATCATCCAAGTACCCCTAGGAGTAATCCCTGAGTACAGAGGAAGAAGTAACCACTTCTGAGAATTTGTGGTTGTTATCCAAAAGCCAGAAAAAAAGAGGTTCCTTTATTTCATCACTCACAGGCTAAATTTCCAAGGTTATCTTCATTGAAGGAGGGTGGAGAGAGAGAAAGCATAGTCAGATATCAAAATTCATTATTTAATCTACTGATCTTATCCTCAGACTAGAATGTGAATCTTCTCAATGAGTTCCCTAACATGGGGGATTGAAAAGTCTCCATAGTGGGTGGGTCTGAAACTGCACAGGGTTCAAGATCTGACCTGTGAGCAGACAGATCCTAGGGAAGAGCTCCATCATTTAGGCAATCCCACGGCAAAGGACGGACCAAGGAAACAGAAATTGTTAGACAAAGTGAGCTCACACTGAGGGAATCTGCTTATTGAAAGAGTCACTAGCACAGTGCTCAGGCCTTAGCAAGGTGATTAAGGAACTTTATCGCCTATCAGGATAAAAATGTGAAGTCCACAATAACAGTCCCTGAAATGTAACAAGAAAATAGTAACTGTACTAAAGTATAGGATTCTCTGTGTACACAGAGGAGCTTAACTCTAGCTGGTTTTCTTGAGTTATGAATTATAACGTACTTGAAACTACCCAGCACAGTGCTTGACACCTGGTTTATGTCTACTTGTCAACCCAATGGAAACAGTTGGGTGTAGCCAACCTCTGGAGTTGGGAATGACTGTTGGAAACTTTCCCAAGGTCTGTGGAGGCATTTCTAGAGGGATTACAAGGGAAGCAGTGCAACAGTGGGATCCAGGGAGCTGATCCAATGGCCTATACAGAGGGCTGGTACTGGTACCCCTAGTTTCTACCTAGAAATGTGACAGAAGGCCTTTCTCCTTTCCAATCCTGCGAAGGAGAAATGAACCAAGTAGTAGAAACATTTAGTTTTGAGGTAAATAGAAGATGCTCCTCAAAGTAAACCAGATCTAATTGGCTCCCTAAATCTATTTCTATTCAGCATCTTTCCTCATACACTTATGAATCTACTCGTGTCTTTTACACAGCCACCCAGGTTTGATCCTGGCACCACCTATGGTCTCCTGAGCTTCTTCAGGGTATGTTAGGAGCATTGTTGGATGTGGCCCCAAACCAAAACAAATTAATGATTGATGGGTCACTATTTTACATTGTTTAAAATTTTTAAAAGAGGAGATTAATTTTTATTACTATGCATGTTCTATAAAAAAAGTTAATAAAGCCTTGGTCCATAGAACTGTCCTTATGTAAGGGAAAGAGTAGGTGGATGGAAGGGTTTCTTGGCCAGTTGTTGGGAAAAAGTTTCTACCGTGGTATTGAGTGATGGAACAATATATCATTACCTTTATTGTGAATTATGGTACTGCAATGAAAACGGAAAACAATATAGGATAACATAGCTATGGGTTCCATTTCTAGCTCGGTGTACAAATAGGACTGTGTGTTTGTATTTCTGTGTGTGTGTGTGTGTGTGTGTGTGTGTGTGTATTTCAGACAGTTCTCCCAAAAACCTTACTGAATTGGCCTCAGGTTACATGAGGGAGAAACAAAATATATTTATTCACATGACCAGACATTGCAAACCCTTGAATAATGCCATCACAGGGAATCACATATCCAAAAATCACACATTAGATTTCAAGGCTACAGTACAGTCCCTGCCTCAGGAACTCTTGTGACTTGGATTACTTTAGCCCGATCACCTGGTCTAAAGCAGGAAGTCTTAAAATGTCCTTCCCTCATTCCTCCCCAAATCTCTTCTGTAAAAATTTAAACTCAGGGAATGGTTGAAGCAGAAAGTAGATTGTAGGTGGAAAATAATTTCTAATGGTAACTGTGCAGAATGGCGGTGATGAATGCAGGTCCATTGTTACAAACTAAGGACACAGAAAATCCTTGATTCCAATCACCACACACAGGTGCCCAGTGGAACTCAACTAGGCAGGGTTTCCTCTGTGTCTGCACAGACAGAAGATCCAAGTGTCATCGGGTCATCTTACAAAACAGATGAAACAGATGTAATTCTGGGATGGAATAAAGTCTCAGCTGGGTTAGAGAACAGGAGGGAGGTGAGCTGAGTTGGATGGTGAAGGGAACTGCTGTGAAGAGAAGCAAGTGGGAGTCTGGACCCATGAATTATGACTGTCCTGCTTCCCCACTTTATTTCTTTTTTTTTTAATTGTTGTTTGTATGTTTGGAGCCACACCTGGCTGTGCTCACACCGTACACCTGACTCTCCAGTTAAGGAGATATCTAGATATCTTGGGGGTACCATTTGGATTTTATCAGATCAAACATGAATCAGTTGAATGTAAGTCAAAGAGCTACTCATTGAAGTATAACTCAGCCCCTCCCCACTTTATTTTTTAATTTAATTTAATTTTAATTTTTGCTTTTTGAGTCCATCTGGTGATGCTCAGGGGTTGCTCCTGGCTCATGCACTGAGGAGATACTCCTGGAGGTGCTCGAGGGACCATATGGGATGCTGGGGATCGAACCTGGGTTGGCCACGTGCAAGGCAAATACCCTACCCATTGTGCTATTGCTCCAGTGCCCCCCCCCCTTTATTTCTTAAGGTTTACTTATGCCAAAAAGCTGACACCAACCTCATCCTAGTGGTTCTTCTTGAAATGCATGATGGAGGCAGAGATTTGTATAGGTCTGTATAGTCAGTCACTGTCACTGTCCTCCCGTTGTTCATCGATTTGCTCAAGCAGGGCCAGTAACGTCTCCATTGGAGACTTTTGTTCTTTACACAAGAATGAAACCAATAGCACAGTATCTCACACAGAGTAGGTGTCAGGCAAAGCTTCTATTAGGGGATAAAAAGTTAATGAGCAAAGCCCCTACTCTGCAGTGTGAACATAATAACTACCACCAAAAAGTGAAATAAAGAATGCACATGAGGGAGGTTGATATTAGGTAATTAGGAATTTGAGTTGTTTAAAGCCCTCTAGTATTCCTTGACTTCCAGTGTTAGGTCTCACCCTGTGCTCTCCAAATTGACATATAATCTGGTTATACAAAGCCTCTGGCTGTTTTCTTCTGTTGTTTAATAGATTAGAATATCTACAGCATCTCGAGCAAGGTTTCTACAGCTTTAAACTTTTTTATTTGTTACAGAAAAATAACATTTTATATTCTTTGTTATGTGGGATACTAATGGTGTTTAACCTGCATTCTCAGTCTGTCCAAATGATATGAATCAATTCTCATGGCTTTACCACAAATACAGCATGCTGTAAGCTTGGAAACCCAGAAATGGTGCGGGGAGGGAAGGACTTTCTTCATTATATGTCTCAGATAATGAGTTATGAGTACAATTTGACATCAGGAGGAAAATCACACTCAAGGTTGACATTTTTATACCATTAATTTACAGAAAGATGATGCATTTAGTTTAGTGTGTCATATATTTCATATAGTATTTCAAGAGTCATAGACAGTATTGTCATAATTAAACTATTACTACAAGATAACTCATCATGACTATTTTTCTGTTGAATGCACATTGAACTCAATAAAAAACTCATGATATTATGAAAGTTCTAAAAAATTTAGAAAATATCTGAAAACTATTTTTATTAGAAATGGTATGCTTTTAATTTCAATCCGTCCTCCCAGCTTCCGGTGTTCTGTCAGTTCTCAGCAGTGTTCATCGCGCCCTTCATCTCTGCGGGACCCTGAGCACAATGCTGCGAGGGCTACAAAACGGTTCCCGTTATAGACTGCAGAGTTGCACAGCCACAGTCGAGGGTCTCCGCCTTTACACAAGGTCCTGCAGCTGCATCTCAGGCTGCCCCAGGTTTCTGACCGGCCTCCTCCACTTCTCCACATCTCCAGCTCCAGCAATCCCAGCAGTCCATCGGCTCCCCGGGTAGGGAGCTGGCACTGTGTGGACTACACTTCTCACTGAGCCTTCTGGAGTTCTGCCACCCTCTGGCCTTCCTCCCTCTTCTTATTCCCAGTCTCAACACTGCAGCCACTTCTGCCCTCTCTGACCTCTCTTCACAGACACCAGATCCCTATATCTTGCCCCAGTTGTGAACCTCAACAGACACCTTCCCTCCCTCCCTCCCTCCACCCTTCCTCCCTACTTCTTTTTCTCCTGCCCTCTAAAAAGAAAAAAATATAGAGAACCCTGACCCCATGTGGAGTGATAGGCCAGAGGTCACAGAGAAAAGGAGGCAGAGCAGGGACATGAACCCAGGCAGGCAGTTCACCAGGCTCTCCCCTGGGGCTCAGTGATGTTAGTGATGCTTCCACAGGACTTTGTAGCCATCTCTATACCTCACAGACCTGAACTAAAACCACCACTTCACTGAGGGGGAAACTGAGGATTCCAGACACTGAGATGTCCACAGCTTTGGGATGACAGCACCACTGCTCATCTGCTGAGGACCAGTCCCATGAAGAGGGTGTTGCCAAGGATTAAGTAACAAGACAGAAATGAGAGTTGATTGGGGTCAGGTGGCTAAGCTCCGTCAGACTGTTAACCCCATTTTTTTCCCCTGTGGATCACATTTATTGCCTTACACCAAGAAACCAGAACTGGAGGACAACATTCTTAGCATGGGGACAGGATGCTTTGATTATGAGCACAACTGCTCTCAGAAGAGCTGCTCTAAACCAAGCTATTTCTAAGCTAAACATCATGCTTTGGGCAGTTCAAGGTGAATACCTTTCTTGTGGGCTCTCTCTATGGGTCTGTTTTCTCATACCAAGGCAGGCAGGCCAAGATGGTGCACATACAGGTCCATGCCTCAGCGCTGTTCCACATAAGTTGGCACTGGCGTTCTTACTACAAGGTACCATTTTTCTGCCCCCTAAGGCTACTTTCTCATCCTGTCTAACTTAACCCTTATTTCCCAACATTCATCTGTTTTCTCACCAGACTCATTGCATCTCACATCTTCCCACAAAGATTGGTGGATTAGTTAACTTCTCTGTGTAAGGAGACTGATGAGTGGGAGGAAGCTGGTTCACAGACCTTTGGTCTAGTCCCTGGTTTGTGGTCTACTCTGTGCTTATGAGCAATGGCATCTCAAATCCTTTCAACTCTCCTAAATGGAGTTGGTCACTATTGCCATTTTGGAGATGAAAAGACTGATCCTCTAAAGATTGTCTCATGACTTCCCATCATCTCATCAAGCAGTCCTTTGTCACCTAAGAAATTTTCCCCGGCTTTTACTTTTCAAGGTCACTTGCTCTGCTCAGAGCTTTCAGTGACTGGTGAGTCTCCGAACCACTGTAAAGTGGGCAGTCCTGGTGATTGTTAGACTGTCAGACTGAACAGAATGTGTGCTGCTTATCACCTTTTGTCAGTGATGTTTCTAAAACAAAACCAAATGCAGCCCTATTGCTGGCACCTTGTTAGAGAGAATAGGATTCAGAGATTTTGGAATCTGGTCATTGTGATGACCCCCTTTTCCAATGTGCCCAGAAAAGGACTGGGAACACAGTGGGTACTGAGGAAAGAGAAGATGCTCCACATTGAGAACAGCCCTCAGAGTGTTCTCCTTAGGGGCAAACTGCAGGACTCTGTGACTCCAACATCTTTGATCTCCAAAGGCAGGTGAAATGGACTGTGAAGCCGATCCAAGGACAAACACCAGCTCCTCACCTGGCCTTAGTTCTTGCTCTCAGGAGCAAGGCCAACCTGACTGACTGTGGTCACACAACAGGACGAAGGACACGCCCCCTCCCCCCACCAGAGCACTCACCACTCACAGTGACCTGGGTGCCTGGTCCAGACTTGAACATCACATCTTCCACATTCCCCTTCCGGAACTTCCCACAGTAAAAGGTGCCCGTGTCAGCCGGGCTGATGTCACGGATGCGGATGGAAAAGTCCATGTTGTCTCTCTTGGTGTAATCCGAAACATTGGTCACTCGGGGGTTGTGGCCTTTGCTTCCAAAGTTGTAGATCTCATCCCGGACACCCAGTTTCTCCCGGAACCACTTGACAGGGCCCACAGGAAGCAGGGAGGTCACAGAGCAGCGCAGAGTGGCCGTCTCTCCTGCGGCCACTGACACTAACCTGTCAGGCTGGATCACCTGTAGCTCCGCATTCCGCCCGACCACTCCTGAGGGAAACACAAGCAGCTCTTCACTCATCCTTGTTAGTCAGTAGGTTTTCCCAACTCTCTGTCAGCAACCTACACCAGTGAATGAGTGTTCAGCGTGGTGAGTTCAGCACATCGTGTGAATCTTATGTAGCCCCACCATGAAGCTCCGAGTGTGAGTGTGATGCAAAGGAGCAATCTAGGATCCAGGAGCTTAAGGGCCTGCCACAGAGGGTAGTTTAGGAGCTTTCCTTGTAATGTCTGGAATTAACTCCTTCCCTGTTCCTCCACTGTCTGCCCCAGGGAGTGTTGGACTTTTTCTTCTTTGCATTTTGAGGAACCATCAGACTTTTCTGACCAATGAGTGTGAGCAGAGGGACGGTGGTGCTAATGGGATATCCCTGACCTGCCAGGGCCTCAGTAAATCCATCCTTCTCTTACCCAGATGATGCTCCTAGTGGTGTCTGCCCTCAGCCAGAGTACTGTGAGGAAGGTGGAAATCCTAAAATACATGTGGAGATTTATTGGAAACTGAACATTGTTTCAATTCCCCAAGATTTAAAATTTTTAATTTCTGATCAGAATATATTGGTGTCATAATTCTGCTGTGACAATTATCAAAAGATTATTGTCTTAAAGTAATAAACTATTTCCTCAAAAGATGAATGAATTGGGGCTGGAGAGATAGCACAGCCGGTAGGGCGTTTGCCTTGCATGCAGCCGACCCAGGTTTGATTACCAGCATCCCATATGGTCCCCGAGCACCGCCAGGAGTAATTCCTGAGTGCAGAGCCAGGAGGAATCCCTGTGCATCGCCAGGTATGACCCAAAAGGCCCCCCCCAAAAAGATGCATGAATGAACATAATCTTGTATGTGTAGAAAATGGAATATTTGCATCCCTGATCATTAATGAAATTCTAATCCAGACTGTAACACAAATGAGCCTTAAAATAAATACTATGTTAATTGAAAGAAATCAAATGTAAGTGGGAAATAGTTCCCCACATGTATAATGTACCCAAAATAGGCCAATTCATACAGGAAAAACACCTTGGAACTCAGGGAGCAGAAAGTTATGCGGAGTTATTTGGGGTACACAACTTCTGTTTAGCTTATTGGAAAGTCCTGGAAATGTGTGTTGCTGATGATTTCACCATTGTGAATGTGCTCTATTGCCACCAACTTTTATACTTTTAACAGGCTGGTTCATCTTATGTATAATTAACATAATAACAAGTGCATACTAGAACAAGATCATTAATCTTTGATTTGAACTAATGATTTTAGGAAAAATACAATATATGTGATACTGCGGCAGGTAAATTACTTATAAATAGATATTTGAATGTGAAGAGAAACCAGAATTCAAGTAAGCAAGAAAGAGCAAGCTTAAAATTTATTTTATGAAAAGAATGAAACTGTTGACTTTGCTTTGAGAAAATAAGTTATAACTTGAGGGTCCGTCAGTCATACATGATTTTTCATACCAAGTGAAGGACTTTCCAGTTGGATTGCTTCCCCAAAGACTAGTCATATTCTGGAATAATATAGAAATGCTAAAAGTTTCCTCTGATTTGAAATGTCTCCTGGTTCTGATAGAAGATCTGCATCAGAGGATCAACCTGTTGTTGGACCATGAGTAAATCCCATTTTGTGAAGGCCTACTCCCCTCCTATAATATTTATCCTTACTTAGCATACTCAAAGCCATTTTGGGAAAGCACAGCTTTTCCCAGTAACTATCAGTTGAGCCAGATAACACCCATTTATGGGGATCAGCTGAAAAAGAAGAATTTTTTCTGTATGAAGTCAGTGGAGATAACCAATAAACCAATCAAGGGAAGGGTCACCAGGGAGTGGCAAAAGATAGTCAGGGAAGCCCCTTAATTCTTAAAGTATAAATAGACTCTGGAAGCAAGGGAAGGTGGTGCTCTCATTCTAGAGGGTTCGACCCTGACTGGTCAGCTCTCTAAACTCCATACTTGTTTGACTTGTGCCAAATAAAATATTACACTGCAAAGCTCATTGCTTTGTGTGGAACAGACCCTAACTATGTTCTTTTTCTGTTTCTATGGCTGGAGCGATAGCACAGCGGGTAGGGTGTTCGCCTTACAAGCGGCCAACTATGGCCGACCCGGGTTCGATTCCTCCGCCCCTCTCGGAGAGCCCGGCAAGCTACCGAGAGTATTCAATATGCCAGACACAGTAACAACAAAGTCTCCAATGGAGACGTTACTGGGCCCGCTAGAGCAAATCGACGATCAACGGGAGGGCCTTTACCTTTTTACCTTTATGTGCTCAACACCATGTAGAGTTGTGGTTCCTCTTTTCATGTGTGAGTGGGTAGAGTGTACACACTCAGCACCTGTGAGACTGGCATGGCTTCTAAGGAGGCATTGCTTTCAGGGCACACCAGGCTTGTTACTGTGGTCTAGGCCTCAGTTGGTTTGGGTTTAAGTCAGGAGAAGAAGATTGGGGGTTTCAGAGAGAGCACAGGGTTCTAGGCCCTCTGCTGACTATGGTTCAATGCCCAGGTACTACATATCGTGCCCTGAGCACTCCTAGGAGTGATCCGTGAGCACAGAGCCTGGACATCACCAGATGTGCCTCCAAACCCAAAACTTTAAACATAAAAATAGGGGCTGGAGCAATAGCACAGCAGGTAGGGCGTTTACCTTGCATGCGGCCGACTCAGGTTCGATTCCCACCATCCCATAGGGTCCCCTGAGCACTTCCAGGAGAAATTCCTGAGTGCAGAGCCAGGAGTAACCCCTAAGCATCGCCAGGTGTGACCCAAAAAGCAAAAAAATAATAAAATAAAATAAAAATAAGAGAAGATGACTAGACAATGAGAGGATTTGTGAAAAATGTGTCTGTTTATGTGACAAAGTGGGAATAATTACAACTGAATCTTGAAGAGATTAGTGACCTGAATAGTGGAGAGAGGGAAGAAGTGAAATAAGAAGGTTAATTGGAACCAGCGAATGGAGAAACTCTGCCCTCTGTGTATCCAAAATTCACACATTCACACTCTAGTCCAGAACTTTACTCCAGACACTGGACTTTTTGTACGATTCTTCCAGGCTGTGATCCTTAGATGGACGTAAACATCACACAGTTAACATCTCAGACCTGAATTCCTCATTTCTTCCCATGCCCTTACTATCAGCTTGGTTCTCCCAGATTTCAGATCCTAAGTTCTTGTGTTTTTCTCTCACTCCAGCACTGTGCACCAGGAAATCCTGTTGACTGCTCATCAGCACACGTCCCAGAGCTGAGCTCTTGACTCTGCCTCTATGAACTACTGGCTTGTTGCTGTCAATGTGTTTAGTGTGCATGAACTCAGTGACTTCTGAAATTATCTAGTTTTTTCTATCTCTGTTGCCTCGTCCATTCTCAGTTACATGTAGAATAATTTCATACTCATCTTGGAGCAAGTGGCTTCCCTCAGCAAAACCATGCAATGTCTAACACATTGTTTTTTTAGCACTGCAAAAATAAAATAAGCAAGATCAGAGCAAAATCAAATCCTTGAGCAAATCAGGAAGAATTTTTTCTCAGGGTCCTTGCACACTGCTCCTTGTCACTTTCTACCAGAAATCCCCATAGTCCATTTTGTACAGTCTTCTAAGCTTTGTTCAAATCTGCCTTTTCCATAATATCTATCAAACTTTTTAAAAATACATATCATTCTTCTTACTCTTGTACTTCCAAGTATTTAGTCCATAGTAATTTGCATATTTTGAATCACAACTTACTTTTTAAATATTTGTTTATTGGGTCTATCTCAGTGATTCAATAAAAATGTTTTAAAAATACTTCACTGTCATTCTCCTCCTGTTGTTCACCGATTTTGCTCAAGCGGGCCCAGTAACATTGTGAGACTTGTTACTGTGTTTGACATATTGAATATGTCATGGGTAGCTTGAAAGGCTTTGCCGTGCAGGCGAGATACTCTCAGTAGCTCTCCAGGCTCTCTGAGAGTGGCAGAGGAATTGAACTCGGGTCGGCCATCTTGGCTACATGCAAGGCAAACGCTCTACCCGCTGCACTATTGCTCCAGTCCGAGATAAATGGTTGCAAAGCTCTTCATGGTCATGTTTCAGTCAATATTCCAATGCCCATCCCTCCAGCAGAGTGCATTTCCCACTACCAACGTCCTTCCCTAGTTTCCTCTGCCCCTGTGCACGACCTCCTTACAAGCCTGTCTCTGTGGCAGCACTTTTCTTCTCTCACCTCTCTCTCACTCTCTCTTTCTCTCTCTCACTGACTCTCTCTCCTTTAATGGTTTACAATACAGATGAGAGGTTATTATGTTTATTCCTTTACCTTTATCAGCAAGCACATAGTTCTTGTCAAGAACAAACCACTCTCTTATATATCAGTATAGTTATGTTATGTCTCTTTTAACTCTTATTTCCCCCTAATAACCAAGTTTATAAGAGCAACTCTTTTCTCTTTGTTTTTCACCAGTAAATCCCTATTTCTTTAACAATTCCTGACACACAGTGTGTGGTGAATTACAAACGTGAACAATATGTCACTTCCTTAATCCTTGGGGTTTGATTTAGTAATAATTTCAGTGGTGATTGCACACGAAACTGTTTCCCAAGTAGATGACTTGGTACAAAACAAATGATGCTTGCATGTGTGCAGGAAACACAGTGTCCCAGAAAGAGAGACCCAGGAGCTCTCTTTCCTACTCTTCACACCCATTGGCAAAGACATAAAGAAAATAGGGGCTGACAAAAGGAGAGAGAGAACAAAAGGGAATGCCATGCCACAGAGGCAGGGTGAGATTGGGGGGGATGGGAGGTGGGGGGGAGGGATACTGGGATCCATGGTAGTAGAAAATGGGCACTGGTGGAGGGATGGGTATTTGTTCATTGTATAATTGAAGCCCAAGCACAAAAATTTGTAAGTCTACAACTGTACCTCATGGTGTTTCACTAATAAAAATTAAAAAAAAAAAAGAAAATAGGGGCTGAAACTATTTGTGTAGATTGATGAGTATTGACAAGGGTTAGAGTTAAACTCTGAACTCGAGGATCAGATCGCCTGAGTTCAAGTCACAGATCTCCTTTTATCTTAAGTGACCTTGAACCCTTAAGTTCCTCTTCCCTTTTCTCATCTTGAAGATCAGATCACCTGAGTTCAAGTCACAGGTCTCCTTTTATCTTAAGTGACCTTTAACCCTTAAGTTCCTCTTCCCTTTTCTCATCTGTGGATTAGGGGGGATAAAGATGTCTACTTCAGAGATCATCACCCTAGGAGAGAATAGCTGGGGCATTTCCAATCTGGCAGTTAGTGAATGTTCAAGAATATGAACATGTGTCAACATTGTATTTCCTGTTGTGTTGAAGCGTCAGATGATGTGAGAGGATGCCACTATAGATACAAAATTGATTTTGATAATAATTATGGAAATGCATCCGTATGGAAATGTAAACATTTTCTTGCACCTCTTAAGAGATTGAGGAAAGGAATGAGTAACTTTAGAAAAGCAGGAAATGAGGTAGGGAAACAGAGACAGGAGCAAGTAAATTTCTTTTAATGCAAACTGAGAACTATTTTAGCAGAGGCTCAGGAACAGAGCTCTAGCAGAGTGTTGGCCTGTGGTGTGTGAGACTCTATCTTCAGGTCTTAGTGCTGTAGAGGATGGAAAGGTAAGGGGAAGGGGAGGGGAAGTGGGAAGGAAGAAGAGGAAAGGGATGTGGAAGAGGAAGGAAAGAGGAAACAAAGGGAAGGAGAAAGAAGGGAAGGAGAGGGAAGAAGTTAGGAAACAAGGTTGTTTTGAGGACGTAAAGAAAGCAGCCACTGAAATTCAGAACTCAGTGTCTTTCTGTTCTCTACAGCATACTGACTCCTGTATCCTCTGAACAATTGTATGAGTTGTTAGAGTTGTACTTGTTATGTCTTATCATGGTTGTTTAAAAGTAGAAAATGCAATAAATATTCTTTCCTATGAAAAAATCCATATATATAAGTATATATATATATATATATATATATAGAGAGAGAGAGAGAGAGAGAGAGAGAGAGAGAGAGAATAGAAGAATGAAGGCACTTGCCTTGCATGAAGCCAGCCCTGATTTGATCTCTTCACCACATAGGGTTCCAAAAGCACAGATTTCTGAATTCTGAGCCTAGAATAAGCGCCGAGCACTGCCAGGTGTAGACTAAATGCATCCCCAACAAAAATAAATTAATGTATATATTTAAAATCAGTAAATAATAAAGTATAAGAACAAAAGTATATGAATATTCAGAGCCAACTCTGATTTAGGGTATATCAGTGATGTGTATCTATTGTTCTCCTTGTCTTCCTGTATTTTCTGATTCTTCTGCTTTCCTGTGAAAACTAAGGAGCATCAGAAGGTTCCAACATGATCTGAATCTGCACTCCGTGGACTTGATTTCTGACTAATCTAGTTACTGACTTAGGTGTGTTTCATTGGACAATTTACTTCCTCTCCCCATCTGCAAACCAGAGACGTGGGTATAGCAATGACATATGATACTGTGAGGATTACAGAAGTTAATACACACAAAGCTGCCAGATTCTATTACTTGCGTTGTCTGTTTCACCAAAAGTGCTAACAACTGCAGGCAATGGGTCCACAGAGAAACAGTTCAGCCCCTTTTTTCCTACTCCAAGATAATGCCCAGTAGAGGACCTTTCTGTGAGATTATAAGAGACTTAAATATCCACAGGCAAGTTTGATAAAGGGGACCACCAAAGGTGGTGCTTACTTGTGAGTCCCAGCAGTGGAGTCAGCTGCAGGTGGAGAAGAAGACGGTACAGCCAGAAGACAAGGATTGCCATCCCAGAGTTTCCAGGAGCCTGCAATGTTGAGTGTGTGGGCCTGCGGAACTCTGCCCTATGCAGAGAAGTCCCGCCTTCCCTGACATGAGAGGAAGTGACTCTCACCAGTAAAGTGTTTGCAAGACAGTAAAATACTCTACATTCAAGGCATTTCCTGTTTTTTCATTGTGAAAGAGGAGTCAGAGAAGCAGTTAAAGCTGAGAAGTTTACATATCAATTTTGTTTGTTTGTTTGTTTGTTTTTTAGTGAAACACCATTAGGTACAATTGTAGGCTTACAAACTTTTGTGTTTGGGTTTCAATTATATAATGATTGAGTACCCATCCCTCCACCAGTGCCCATTCACCACCACCAATGATCCCAGTAGCCCTCCCACTCCCCCCCCTCCCCGTACCTCACCCTGCATCTGTGGCAGGGCATTCCCTTTTGCTCACTCCTTTCTTTAGGGTATTGTAGTTTGCAGTAGAGGTATTGAGTAGCCATCATGTTTGGTCTATAGTCTACTTCTAGCATGCATCTCGCATCCCAAGAGAGTTCTCCAAACTTCCTTTAGTTGGTGTTCCCTTCTCTTTCTGAGCAGCCTTTTCCCATAGCATGTGCTTCTGGCTTCCAAGCCATGAAGCAGAACTCCTGGTACTTATCTCAACTATTTTTGGGTGTTTGACTCCAATTCTGTTACTTTATATTCCCCAGATGAGTGCAGTCTTTCTATGTTTGTTCCTCTCTTTCTGGCTCATTTCACTTAGCATGATGCTTTCCATGTAGAACCACCTGTTACATATCAATGTTCTCAGTGAGATTTGCTCAAACCTATTAGAGATAATGCTTCCTCCTCACTTTGGGTTCTCTGCTATCTCCACTTGGACTTCCATACATCTTGGAGTCTTCATGGTGATTTCACCACCTCTGGCTCAGCTATTCAAGCTCATTTATTTGCCTAATTTCAGAGAACCATAGATAAAACTCAAAAGAGGTCAAAGGCCACAATTAATCCAAACCTGTGCATTGCTGAACACGCTGGATAAATCAGAGGGTGGCAGGTTGGCCTCGTGACCCACACAAGCAGAGCCCCCACCAACCACTTGCTTCCACAATTCAAAATTCCTACCATACCTCTGGCCTGAATCCACCATCTCAGGAGGGATCTCACCAAGGTATAATCTGTTGGAAATCCTGGTATATGGGTTTTGTGACTGAAAGCTCCAGGTTTTCTCAGAGTTTGGGTGGGCTTCCTATCCCCACTTCCCAATACACATGGAAGCACTGGCAGCTAGCCCCAAAAACCAACTCCAGCGCCACCATGTAAGCTCTACTACTAGCCTTGCTTCAGAGACCCATAAATAAATCTTGAAAGAGATCAAAAGGCACAGTTAAGCTCAGACCCGTGCATGGCTGAACAGACTGGGATAAATTGAAGCAGGGTGGGATGAGCTACCTCTCCCCACCTCCCTGTATTTCTGGAATCCTCGGCAGTCATATCCACACCTCAGACCTTCCACCCAATTGAAAAGATACTCCAGTCTTACCATCCCAATACAAATAACGAATGCCTTGAACAAACACCATGACCTCTTGGCACCTGTATTGCAAATCATAATGTATAAAAGGAAAAGGAGAAAGAGAGCAAGAAGGAAAGTGCCTCCCATATAGGGAGGCTGGGAATAGGGGGTGGGGAGACTTTGGAATGGTGTTGGAAAAATGGGGAATATTGGTGGTGGGAAATATGCACTGGTGGAGGGATGGATGCTGGATCATTGTATGACTGAAACCCAACTATGAACAGCTTTGTAATGTTCTGTCTCACTGATATCCAATTGAAAAAAATTTTTAAAAAAAAGTAATGTGGACTTCATGCCCAATTCAATCAGCTTAATCAATAGAAGAATAAATAGCAAGTACTCCTACATTTTTTAAAAAAGTAAACAAATAGAAACGAGATTATAGAGAGTGGTATCAGGAGGCGAACTCCAATTTCTTTATAGGATCAACAGTCAGTTTCTTTATTGACTCAGCTTATAGTACAGCAAGTAGGGTATTTTCCTTTCACACAATAGATTCAATCCCTAACACCAAAGAGTAAGCCCTGACTACCACAGGGAATGGCCCCAAACAGGAAAGAATACCCAAAAAAAAAACCTTTCAGCTGACTTATGGTCCAACAAGGTCTGAGAAAACACAGAAAAATCACCCAGATTTTTAAAATTGCTGGGTTCACATTGATGTCGGTGGGCCCCACAGGTGACTTATGTGAAGCGGGAGGAGAAAGAGGGGTCACTTTCTCCCCAACCACCTCTGCCACCCAGGACCCAGGGTTACTGGGTTCTTGTCTCGCCTCGCAGAAAGGAATTTCAGGAGTAGACAAGCAGTGAAATAAATAGATTTTATTTGGAGAATTTTTAAGGTGTGTATGTGTGTGTGTCTGGGAGAGAGAGAAAGAGAGAGAGAGAAAAATGTACTCGAGAGAACACAGGCTTGTCCAAGGACTGAGAGAGAGCCCCTACATACATCCTAGCATTAGACATGAAAGCATGAAAGTACACATTTCAAGAGGGGAGATGCGGGCAACACATGTGCTCAGCCCTCATGTGCTTGGCCACGTGGGCGCAAGCAGCACATGGGCTCAGGCAGCATATGTGCCCCCTTCCTTTGTTCAAGGTGGTTTATAGGGTTTCTCCAGCCTGCCCCCACATGAAGCTTCTTCCCAGGTAAAAGTCCGTTGCTAAGGTTACCTTGGGGGTTGGGAGTAGTGATGGTCTTTGGGCTGAATCACTAAAGTTAACTGGATTAAAAGGGAGGTCCAAAAAGAGGAACTTCATGGGGAGGAGGCCTATATCCTCAGGGTCTGTAGATGGTCTTATCAGGTCTTTGTTTTCTGTATCCACAAGGTGGGTCAGTCCTAGAATTCTTCTTCCAGGAAACTTTGTTAATGGAGTTTCATTCCCAAGGGCCTTTCCCTATCTACCTGCCTACATCATCACTGTAATCTGATGGTGAAGTGAGAGTCAAGCTGGTCCTGTTTGTTGACTGCCCAGCCCAGGTCTGTACCTGAGGAATCCAACTTCTAATTTCAACAGGTTCTCACATTCCAGTGTTCCACACAGGTGGCACAGGAAGAACCATGAAAATTTCCGGGGTAAAGTTTCTGATCAAGAAGAGCAAGTGCTGCATTTTCTCCAATGTTAGAGAGAGCAGGTTGCTGAGGGATCAGACAGATATGGGGATGGCTGCTCCCTGTGTGTGTCTTCCTTAACTGAGCTATCACTTCTTTCTCTTGTCTTTACCCTTTCCAAAGTGGTAGCCAGTATCAATGTGGGTGAAGAGGCTGTAACAACTCTGAAAAGTTCTTCTTTTTCCCTTTACCCTGGAAGTCACAGTAGCGCCCTTAGCTGTTGAATATGCCCCTCATGCTGGGAACTACTTGCCCCAGTGCTACCCTGATTAACAAATCCCCAGTTTCATGCTCATCAGCAATTTCTCTTCAAGTGGGAATTTCCTTCCTCAGTCTGGGTCCTTTGGTGTAGTTTCAGTTTCTCCCTTTGGTTAGGGTCTTCTTGTTCCATCAGTCAGTCTTCTTGCTCCCATCAGTGGGATTCTTAGGGGCCTGGGACCAGCTCAGGTGAACAGGGTTGAAGAATGAGTGCCACTAAGGATTAAGAAACAAGACAGGAATGAGAGTAAAAGATGTGGCGCGGGGGGAGGGGGTTGGGGATGGGGGACGGCTAAGACTGAGAGCCCATCTGTTCCCACAGAAAGTTGTTGGTTGCTTCCATCAGGAAACCAAATTGAGGAACAGTCATCAAGGGGGTTGGTGGGAAGACATAATATGTTGATTGTAAGCATAATTACTCTTACAAGGACTGTTCTGAGCTAAACTACTCCATTACTTCATGTCTCGACAGGGGGACAAAACCTTCCCATGGATCTGCTTTCTCATATAAGGAAGTTGGGCCACAGTGAAGCACATTCTACACCACTGCCTCAGGTCAGTGTTCCAGGTCAGTCAGTGCCAGTGTCCTTGTTGTTCTGTCCACTCAACCTGCTTCTTTGTCCTATCAAAGATAAGCCTTACTTTGAAGCACAGTGCAGCCATGTATGAGTAATAAAAAAGTAACATTTTGAACATTTTTCCATTTCTTATAGATCTCCAGTCATGACAGATAGTAGTTCATAATTTCTTGCCAAGTTAAATTTCTGTGCTGTGAATTTTAACTTATGCCCTTTCATTACTGTCAGATTAATTGATGTATCATTTCTTTTGTTTGTCTGTTTGTTTTTGGCGTATGAACAAAGTGTTTACTTTTTTGTATTTTTTGACAGATTGGGTCCTGGTTTCATTAACCATTTGTATTATTTCTTAATTTTTATATCATTGATTTCTACTCAAGTTTTCATCATTTATTTCCTTGTGCTTAAGTTGAATTTTACACATTGTTCTTTTTCTGGTGTATTGCAATGTGCAGTTAGATTGCTTCATTTTAGTTTTTTTCCCTGATAAACGAAAATATTGCTAGGAACTTTTCTCTTATGTAGCTTTTGGTGTGTCCCCTACATTTGGATAGCTTGTGCCTTCATTATTACACATTTTAAGGATCTTTTAAATGTTTTGACATCCTCTTCGATCTGAGAATTATTTAATAATGTTTATTTTTCAAACATTTGAATTTTTCTGGCTCCCTTTTTATAGTTACTTTCTACCTGTATATCATTTTGATCTGAGAAGAGACTGCAGAGCATTTCTATTTTTGTGGCTTTAAGTATCCTTGTCTTTTGTCCCAGCATGTGTTCTATCTTGAAGATACCTGTGCACTGGATAATAATGTGTAGTTATATATTTGGTACTTTGATAATAATGCGTAGTTACATTTGAGGCACTTGGATTAGATATGGATGACTGTAATATACATTCACTATCTTCTTCCAATTCCTCATTGAGGGCTTGTATATATATATATATATATATATATATATATATATAATTTCTATCTGATTTTTTTCCACTGATGAGAGTGAGGTAGTGCAGTTTCTCACTTATTGTATTGACATAAATTGTCTCCTCAATCTAGTCGAGTTTCTGTAGTTACTGTTCCTTCATTGGGTCCTGCATGTTGGTAAGAGTTAAGTCCTCCACAAGGACCAGGAATATTGCACCATAGTTGGAAGCCTGTCTCGTGATCTGGGGGAGAAGGCAGCTGGAATAGAGAAGGGATCACTGAAACAATGAAGGTTGGAGGAATTGTTGGGGGTGGGAAATGGGTGCTGAAAGTAGATAAAGGACCAAACATGACCGGCCTCTCAGTATCTGTATTGCAAACCATAATGCTCAAAAGTTCAGAGGCAATATGGGGCAAATTGTCTGCCATGGAGGCGGGAGGGGATGGAAAGTGGGGGTATACTGGGGACATTGGTGGTGGAGAATGTGCACTGGTGGAGGGATGGGTGTTTGATCATTGTATAATTGGAACTCAAATATTAAAGCTTGTAACTGTATCTCACAGCAATTCAATAATAATAATAAAAAAAACAGTTAAGTTTTCAATATACTGATCCTTTAGTCAGGATATACTATCTACCCCTAGTTTGAATTAACTTTGGTCTGGCACAAGTATGACCTTTCCTGCTCTTTATGAGTTGTCATTTTCACGTATAGATGTTTTCCAACCTTTTACTTTGAGATTGTGTTTTTAGTGAATTTTTAAGTATGTTTATTCTAAGTGGCAGACATTTTTGCTTCCTGATCTATTCATTCTGTTCCTTTTGAAGAAGAATCATGCCTTATATTCTCAAACTGACTGATTGGATTCCACAGGGTGTCAAAAGACCGCGTGGCCGCCCACCTACCAGATGGTCAGACTTCTTCGTCAAGATCATGAACGATCGGTTTGAGGCCCTTCATGTTCCCGGAGCGAACAGATGCCATTGGGCTACACTAGCACGCGACAGGGACAAATGGAGACGTTAATGGCGCCCGCTCGAGCAAATCGACGACTAACGGGAAGTTAAGTGATTAAGTGATTCTCAAACAGCCACTGTGACCATTGCAGTGGCTTCAGAAGAGAAAATTATATGTGACCATAAAGGAGTAGTGAGTTGGGTTAAGAAATGGGTGGATTTTAAAAAAAGAAAGAAAGAGAGAAAGAAAGAAAGAGGAAGATTATATGCAGATTGTGTGGACATGACCACAGACAGAGATGCACACATATACATATATGTGTTTATATATTTAGCTATCTAGCTCTCTCTCTCTCTCTCTCTCTCTCTCAACATATATATATGGAGAAAGAGAGAGAGAGAGAGAGACAGAGAGAGAGAGAGACAGAGAGAGAGAGACAGATATACAGGAAGGCATGCAGACAGACACAGACAGGAAATATCTTTCTGAGTTTGAAGAGCAGAATGCATAAGCATATATGAAGGAGGAAAATATTTCTTTAAAAATAATGATAAAAATAAAGATTAATAAAAATGTATACTTAAGAGTCTTGAGGATGAAGGAATCCAGTTCAGGTGACTCTTGACTGTAGATCAAGGCCAACCCAGAACAGAAGATAAACAATATTCTGAGATGCACAGATTTGTCAAGTTTCTCATATTCTAGAGTGATTGTTTCTCATATTCTAGGGTGATGTCAAGAGTCGATCTGAGTTTGCTCCCATGAACCTTGCTTTAGACTGTGGATAAAGTCCCAGAACTGGGCACATCAGGGTGGGAGAAGGGTATCAGGGGTTTTTGGAGGTCTCAGGAGAGGGAAGTCATCTGGAGAACATTCTGGAAGCTTCTTTTATCTCCATTTTCTTTTGATCACAAATCTCAGAAAGGAAAGGAGGCAGCAGAGACTGAGGTGGTAACAGTCGGATTTGAGGAAATAGCTGTAGGAAACAGTTCACACTTCAGTATCTGTTTATTCAAGGAATACTCCCCTGTGTGTGTCCTGGTGCTGCTCTCCTTCTGAAGTACCTTTCCTGGGAATACAGGCATCTCCTGGGAGAGGGTTTTACACATCAACAGTTTCCTGGCTTTGACCCCCATTCTTCATCACTCCTACCCTGTCACAAGTGGTTCAGGGAGGACAAACATTCCTCAGAGCAGCTGCTACTGAATTTCTCAAAAATTACTCCCAGATGAGATTTGCTTCTGTCACATGTCTCCATGATCGAATATTCTAGAGAAGGTCTCCAAAGAACCTCCTTGCTGTTGCCTCTTATTTATCTTCCTTCTCCCTATGCCTACAACTCTGTGGCCATCTCTGAACCCAGATTATTCTACAGGACTCATCTACTTCTTGAATCTGGAGGATCTATTAGAAAAATTCACCATATCCTAAGGATTTTGAGGGACATGTATTTACTTTTCTTAATTTCACATGGGTCCTGGTCATGTGTGACCTGCAGGCTGATCCCTTTTGTTGACTTTTCCTTCATTGGAGAGAACTTGGCCTGTCTACTACTGCAACATTCCCCCCACAACTTACAGTCAGACCCTCAACTTCTTGTAGACATAAATGGCAGGGACACCAAGCACCAACAGCACTTTGGATCCAAAGAAGAAGCCCAGGAGGACATGTATGTACGATGCAGTGCACAGGTCTGTCTCTGGACCTGGAAATCAAGAAACAAGAATTTCCTTTAAGGAACTGTATGAAGTCAATTCTCAGGTAACTCTACTTCTCCCATCTGTGATGTCAGGGCCCATAAACATTCTGAAACTTTTGAATTTGACTGCTGCTATAGTTTAGGATGAATTCAGAAATCAAGGTAAAGAGGTTCCTTATCTTTAATCATTCTTAGGCACACAGAGCTACTTAGAAGCTTAAACACTGAGAGTGCTCTTGACACAAGAATAAAATCAATAGCAAAGTATCTAGCACAGAGTAGGTGCTTAGGCACAGTTTTAATTAGGGGGAGAACAAGTTAAATAAGCAAAGGTCTAGCAAGCAGTGTGAACAATATAACTGTAATCCAAAAATGAAATAAATAAACCCTTGTGTGGCAGCTGGAACCCAGATACATGGCAGGGTAGCTTTGACAGTCACGCATGTTAACTGAAGCAGGGAGGGCCTCGGGTTACCTTGTTGTGTATATGGGTCCCAGTTGCTGTTGCAACACACACACTTTTCTAAGAAGGGTTTCCTAGCAGGGAAAGTTGGATTTGATCAGGGTCTCCGTCTGTTCTTTTCTAGTCCAAACCTTTGGTTGGTAGTGTGCTGGTTGTTGTAATGACGAAAATAACTTGGGACTCCAGTGAGCAGTCACTTCCATATGCACTTCCAAAGTGCCCAAAGTCCCAAAGAGGTGTCTCTGGTGCAGCAGCGCAAGGTAGCACAATTTTCAGTAGAGGGCATCTCTATGATGCTGCAGTGACATTCCTCTTGACTGTGATGAGCAGCCTTTGGAGATCAGATATTCAGCTGCCCTGGCCACACTGCCCAGTTCAGTCAGAATGTGCAGGTGGAGCTGAACCTGGGGAGGTTAGTCAGTGTTTTGCACAATGTTGTACAGAGAAACCAGGGCTGATAGGCACCTCCTGCCCTCACCTCACATCTACCTGAGACCTTTAAGGAGGAGAGTGACTGTTTGATGTCTTCTGGCTTCAGAACATCCTGGCTGACAGGCAGGAAGCTCCCGGCACCCACACAGCTCATGAACACCCCAGTGGTCAGTCCACAAATGTGAAACTGTGGAGTAAGAAGGGAACATCACTGACAGAGGAGGACCCTGACCCCATGTGGAGTGACAGGTCAGAGGTCATAGAGACAAGGAGGTAGATCAGGGATGTATCCCAGGCAGACGGCTCACCAGGCTTTCCCCTGGAGCTCAGTGACACTTGTGATGCTTCCACAGGACTTTCTACCCATCTCTGCACTTCACAGACCTGAACTAAAGCCACCACTTCACTGATGTGGAAACTAAGAATTCTGGACACAGCTTTGGGATGACAGCACCACTGCTCATCTGCTGAGGACCAGCCACGTGAAGAAGGTGCTGCTGAGGATTAAGAAACAAGATATAAATGAGAGTAGAGTGGGGTCAGGAGGCTAATGCTCTGCTATTTGGTCTCATGTTTTCCCATCATCTCATCAGGCAGCCTTTTGTAACCTGACTGTGGAATTTTCCCTGGCTGAGAACTTTCCAAGGTCATCTGGTCTGCTCAGAGCTTTCAATGGTTGTGTGAGTCTTTCTCTGAACCCTTGGAGAGTTTCCTGACAGCCCTCCTATAAATGGGTAGCCCTGGTGACTGTCAGCTTGTCAGACTGAAGAATGTGTGCCTCTTAGAATTGTCTTGTCTTGCTCCATAGTTGGAAGCCTGCCTCATGTGCAGGGTTAGAAGGCAGCTGGAATAGAGAAGGGATCACTAAGAAAATGATAGTTGGAGGGATCGGTTGGGATGGGAGATGTGTTGTGAAAGTAGATAAGGGACCAAATATGATAACCTCTCTGTATCTGTATTGCAAACCATAATGCCCCAAACTACAGAGAGAGTATGGGGGAAATTGCCTGCCATGTAGGCAGGGGGAGGGTGGGAAACGGGGTTATACTAGGGAGATTGGTGGTGCGGAATGGGATTGTAGGGATGGGATGGGAGGAATGGGTACTTTATCATTGTTTGATTGTAACTCAAACATGAAAGCTTGTAACTGTATCTCACAGTAATTCAGTAAAAGAAAAAAGAAAGAAAGAATAAAAGAAAGAAAGAAAGAAAGAAAGAACTGTCTTGTCAGGCTGTTTCTCAAAAAACAAAACAAAACAAAACAAAAAAACAAAAACCAAAAGCAGCCCTATTGCTGGGTCCTTGTTGGAGGAAAGAGGATTTAATCATTTTGGAGAAAAACCTCCAGTTATTGAGCTGACCCCTGTTTCCGTGAGCCTAAAGCAGAGCTGGGAACATAATGAGTGCTGAGGAAAGAGAAGAAGCTCCACTTTGAGAGGAGCCCTCAGAGTGCAAAGTGCAGGACTTGGTGACTTCAACATCATTTGATCTCCAAAGGCAGGTGAAGTAGACTGTGAAACAGATTCAAGGTTAAGCATGAACTCTTCACCTGCTGTTAGTTCTTGTTCTCAGAAGCAAGGCTGGCCTGACTGACTGTGGTCACACAAAAGGACAATAAATACCCCGCACCGCCCCCCCCCCCCCCCCCCCCCCCCCCCCGCTGCCAGAGTACTCACCACTTACAATGACCCATGTGCCTAGCCCAGACTTGAACTCCCTATCTTCCATGCTTCCCTTCTGGAACTTCACACAGTAGTAGAGGCCCGTGTCGGCCTTGTTCATGTCACGGATGCGGATGGAAAAGTCCAAGTTGTCTCTCTTGGTTGCATTTGAAGCACTGGTCACTCGAGGGTAGTGGCCTTTGCCTCCAAAGTTGTAGATCTCTCCCCGGTCACCCATTCTCTCCCTGAACCACTTGACAGGGCCCACGGGAATCAGAGAAGTCAGGGAGCAGTTCAGAGTGGCCGTCTCTCCTGTGGCCACTGACATGAACTTGTCATGCTGGATCACCTGCAGCTCCACATCCTGCCCGGCCACTCCTGAGGAAAACACAAGCAGCTCTTCACTCATCCTTGTCAGTCTGTAGGTTTCCACAACTCTCTGTCAGAAACCTACACCAATGAGCATGGTGAGTTCAGCACATTGTGTGAATCTTATGTTGCCCCACCATGAACCTCCACAGCATGAGTGTGATGCAAAGGAGGAAACTGCAACAAGGAGGTTAAGGACATGGCAGAGAGGGTAGTTTAGGAGCTTTTTCTGGAATATATGGCTTCAGCCAACACTCCTTTCCCTCCACTATCTGGCTTGAGTGACTGTTGGATTTTTGCTCCATGGCATTGTGGAAAACCATGTGATTATTCTGACCAGTGAGTATGAGCAAAAGGATGGGGGTTCCAATTGGATATAACTGATCTGCCAGAACTTCAGTAAATCCACCCTCCTCTTCCCCAGATAATGGTCCTGATGGTATCTGCCACTTAGTCTGAGTACCAGTGAGAGGAAGGTGCAAATCCTAACATATATATCAATATTTATAAGTAATGAACATGATTTTATTTTTTATTGCCTGATCAGTACATATTGGTGTCATAATTCTGCTATGACAATTATCAAAAGTTTATTGCCCTAAAGTGAAAGAATATTTCATCAACAGATGAATGACTGAACATAATGTGATATGTGTACAAAATAGAATAGTTTCATTTCTATTCACTAATAAAATTCTATAACTCAAATAAACTTGACATACATATTAATTGAAATAATTCAAATGTAAAAGGAGAAATATTTCCCCACATTGGCAAGCTACCGAGAGTATCTCGTCCGCACGGCAGCGCCTGGCAAGCTACCCGTGATGTATTCGATATGCCAAACACAGTAACAAACAAAGTCTCCAATGGAGACATTACTGGGCCTGCTTGAACAAATCGATGAACAACGGGAAGACAGTGACAGTGACAGTGACATATAAAGTGTAAAATCTTATCACGCCGAAGGTTGTGTGTTCACGGATTCACTGTCTCACCGCCTGCGTTCGGTGCTCTTGAGCCGCTGTGTGTGGCCTGGATCGGAACGGCTGTTGGCCAAGGGCAGACGGAAGAAGAAACGAGGGCCAGGCCGGTCTATATCAATAGTAGTTTATTCCAATCCTCTTCATGCCTGTCTTTCTCTGCCTCCTTCTCTCCTGGGCCCCAATCTTGGAACCTCTCTCCTTCTGACTCTGACTCTGGATCTCTGGAGCCCGAGTTTTCTTGCTTCTGACTCTCCTCTCTCCAAGCTTACTGTCTTAGTTTATATAGCAGTCACATAAGATGGTGACATAAAGGTGGGTTGAATATTGACGAATCAACAAAGAGAGGTAAGACCACTCCTCCAAGGAGATTAACTCAAGGATGAAATCTCATCTACAGAGATTACTCCAGGTTACTAGAAGATCCGCCCAAGGGTGGGATCCCAACAAGGGTGTGTTCTTCCCTCAGTTAGTAATCTACTTAAATAGTTGTAATAAATCTACTTCTAATACTTCTAGCAATGTCATTCTGTATGAGCACAGTAAGAGATATAAACTTAGTTTGGTTCTTCCTGAGAACATCTCACTATACATTTCGCAGTCCTCAGGCCAGGTTAATCTTCCTAGCTCCAGCAGGGTCCTAGTCTCGTTGTTACTTACGTTTGGATCATGACAGCATTTGTCCATGATCATGCCCTCAACTTATAGTTGAGTATTGTGGCTCTTTGGCCTAGCCCATTTCGATGCAAGGGTAGCTCACAGCTTTCCCTGGGTCCATTCAGTCCCTCGTTGGGACCCTGCTTTTGGGGTGCTAGGAACTAAGGGCAACTGAGTCAAGAAATCAGATGCTCAGGAGTAAATATTATTCAGAGTCAATCAACTCCCAAGTTACAAAGCATAATATTAACTGTCTTCCTGTGTCCACACAGAAAGGACATTGCTTACAATACAAGTTCAGTATCCTTAGATGGATGTGACCTGACAAACCTAAGCTACCTGAGAAAGGACAAAAGAGTGTTATCCTACAATAAAGTACCTACAAAGAACAAATTTATAGAGGGAAAGGCAACTTGGAGCTAGGGAGTGGTAAGATAAGGGCAGTTCTTTGGGATACACAATTTTTATTTAGGATGTTAGAAAGTTCTGAAATATGTGGTGCTTATGAACTCACCACCTGTGAATGTGCTGGATTGCCACTAACTCTTAACAGGCAGGTTCATGTATAATTAACACAATAACAAGTCTGACCTTGAACAAGGTCATTACTCTTTGATTTTCATTAAATATTTCAAGGGGGAAAAAGAACATGTGTGTGTGGTACGGAAGGCAAGTAGATATTTTAAAAATGAATGTTTTAGTGTGGAGAGAGACTAGGGAGGCAAGAGATCAAGAAATAGCAGGCTTCAAATTTGTGTCTTGAAAAGACAGAGCTATTAGCTTTGCTTGGACAAAATAAGTTATAAATTGATGGACCATGAGTCATCCATGATTTTTCACACCAAGTAAAGACTTCCCTGTTGAATTACCTCCCCAAGGACTAGGCATGTTCTAGAATCATATAAAAACACACGCACAAAAAATGCTCCTACTGATTTGAAGTATCTTATGTATATCTCTGATAGCAGAGACCTGTTGCTGAACCACGAATAAATCCTGTGCTCTTTTACTGTTTCTTTGATGCTCAGTGGGAGAGTTGTAGTTCCACTTTGCATGTGTGAGCTGGTCAAGTGCACCCACTCAGCATCTGTATCACTGGGCTGACTCCTAAGGAGGCGCTGCTCTCAAGGTACACACCAGGCTTGTTACTGCTCTCACAGTACACACCAGGCTTGTTACTGTGGTCAAGGCCTCAGGTGGGTTGGGTCTTAAGTCAGGAGAAAAAGATTGGGGGCTGGAGAGACTGTTCAGGGTTCAATGCCCTGGCACTGCATAGAGTCTTGAGCACTGCCAGGAGTGATCCCTGAGCACAGAGCTTAAACATCACTAGACGTGGCCCCAAGTCCAAAACTTTATATATAAAAATAAGAGAAGATGTTTGACAATGGGAAGCTGTGTGAAAAATGACTGTTTATGTGACAAAGTGGGAATCATTATAACTGAATCTTGAAGAGACGAGTGAACTGAATAATGGAGAGAGGAAAGAACTGAAATAGAGGGCGAATGAAGAAACTCTGCCCTCGTATCCAAAATTCACACATTCACACTCTAGTCCAAACCTTTCCTACAGATTATGGACTTTTCAATTCTTCTAGGCTGGATCCTTATTTGGAAGGAAACATCACACACTTAGTACCTGAATTCCTAATTTCTTCCCATACCCTTGCTATCAGCTTGATTCTCCCAGATGTCAGATACCAAGCCCTTGGGTTTCTCTTTCTCACTCCAGCACTGTGCACCAGGAAATCCTGTTGACTCCTCATCAGCATTCGTCCCAAAGGTGAGCTCTCAACTTTGTCTCTACTAACTACTGACTTGTCACAGTCCACTTGGTTTCATGGTCATGAACACAGTGACTTCTGGAATTCTCTAGTTGTTTCTATCTCTGTTGTTTTGTTTATTCTGAACTAAATGCAGAATCATTTCATACTCATCATGGAGCAAGTGGCTTCCTTCCTTAAAACCTTGCAATATGAAACCTATTTTTTTCAACCACTGCAAAAAAAATATGTGCAAGATATGTGCAAGATCAGAGCAAAATTAAATCTTTGTGCACAACCGGAAGAATTTTTTTTCTCAAAGTCCTTGCAGATGTTGTTCCCTGTCACTTTTCCCCCAGAAATTTTCACGGTCCATCCTGCACTGTATTCTAAGCTTTGCTCAAATCTCCCTTTTTTGTCAAGTCCATCAAACTGCTGTTTAACACACATGTCATCCTTCATTCTTCATCTACTCCCAAATATTTTGTCTGGAGTACTTTCTAATTTTTAATTCATAAGACACTTTCTTATATACAAGATTAATTATCTTTTATGTCTATTTTACTGACATTTTCCATTACCCCCAAATACTAAGCATTATAATAGCAACTATTTTGTCTCTATATTAGTCAGCACACTCCAATTTCTTTAACAATCTGACACACAGTGTGAGGTCAGTAAATAACTGTATGTCTACAAATGTAAGCGATGTGGCACTCCCTTGATCTTTGAGTTTTATTTTTAGTGATAATTTCAGTAAACATTGTGCAAGAAACTGCTTCCTAAGTAGATGAGTTCATATAAAACAAAAGCTGCTTTCCAGATTCTGGCTATTGTAAAGAGTGCTGCAATGAACAAACAATTGCAGATGTCACTTCGACTATACTTTTTTGCCTCTCTGGGATATATTCCCAGGAGTGGTATTGCTGGATCAAATGGGAGCTCAGTTTCTAATTTTTTGAGAATCGTCCATACTGTTTTCCAAAAGGGCCAAACCAGTCGGCATTCCCACCAACAGTGAAGCAGTGTCCCTTTCTCAGCACATCAGCGCCAGCACTGGTTGCTTTTGTTCTTGTGGATAAGGGCCAGTCTCTGTGGTGTGAAGTGATATCTCATTTTGGTTTTGATCTGCATCTCCCTGATGATTAATGATGTGGAGCATTTTCTCATGTGCCTTTTAGCCATTCGGATTTCTTCTTTGTGAAAGTTTCTATCCATTTCATCTCCCCATTTTTTAATGGGGTTGAATGTTTTCTTCTTGTAGAGTTCAACCAGTACTTTGTATATCCTTGTATTAACCCCTTATCGGATGTGTATTTGGCGAATATCCTTTCCCATTCTGTAGACTGTCTTTGCATTTTGGTCACTGTTTCTTTTGAGGTGCAGAAGCTTCTTAGTTTAAGATAGTTCCATTTGTCTATCTCTGTTTTCAACTTGCTTGGCCAGCATTGTGACATCTTTGAAGACACCATTAGCTTCTATGTCATGGAGGGTATTGCCAACTTTTACCTCAATGAACCTTATGGATTCCGGTCTGATGTTGAGGTCTTTTATCCACAGATGACTGGTTAAAGAAACTTTGGTACATTTACACAATGGAGTACTATGTAGCTGTTAGAAAAGACGAAGTCATAAAATTTACATACAAGTGGTACTACATGGAAAGTATCATGTTAAGCGAAATGACTCAGAAAGAAAGGAATAGACATAGAAAGATTGCATTCATCTGGGGAACATTAAGTAACAAAATAGGAGACTAACACCCAAGAATGGCCAAGATTAGTACCAGGAATTTTACTCTATGGCTTGGAGGCCAACCACACATGCTAGGGGAAAAGGGAGCTCAGATAGAGAAGGGAACACCAAATAAAGGTGTTGGGAGGATCCTCCCAGAATGGGAGAAGCATGCGGAAAGTAGACCACATACCAAACATGATTGTCACCCATTGCCTCTTTTGCAAACCAAAACACCCAATAAGAGAGAGAGAACAAAAGGGAATGCCCTGACACGGAGGCAGGGTGAGATGGGGGGACGGGGGGTGGGAGGGATACTGGGATCCGTGGTGGTGGGAAATGGGTACTGGTGGAGGGATGGGTATTTGATCATTGTATAATTGAAACCCAAGCACAAAAATGTGTAAGTCTGTAACTGTACCTCATGATGTCTCACTATTAAAAAAAAACCACATGGGCATTCCATCTAATTTCCAAAAAATAAAACCTGCTTGCATACATACAGAACAAAGAGGCCCCAAGGGACAAACACACACGAGCTCTCTTCTGTACTCTTCACACCCACTGACAGCAGCTATAGAGATAATATTGGCTGAAAGTATTTGTGTAGATTGATTAGTGTTTAACAAGAGTTAGAGTTAAACTGTGAGCTCTAGTATCAGACTCCCTGAATTCAAGTCACAGGTTTTCTTTTACCTTAAATGACCTTGAGTCCCTTTTCTCATCTGTGGGTTAGGAGAAATAAGAGTATTTACTTCAGAGGGCTGGAGCGATAGCACAGCGGGTAGGGCATTCGCCTTACAAGCGGCCAACATGGCCTACCCGAGTTCGATTCCTCCGCCCTTATCGGAGAGCCCAGCAAGCTACCGAGAGTATTCGATATGCCAGACACAGTAACAACAAAGTCTCCAATGGAGACGTTACTGGGCCTGCTCGAGCAAATCGACGATCAACGGGAGGGCCTTTACCTTTACCTTTACTTCAGAGTTCATGATCCCAGGAGAGAATACTGGGGCATTTCCAATATGGCAGTTAGTAAATGTTCATGAACATGAACATGTATCAACATTGTATTTCCTGTTGTGTTGAAGCTTCAAGTGGCACAGTAGGATGCCAATATGGGTTAAAAACAGATATTGATAATAATTATCCCAAAGGTACTCCAATATGGCAATGTAAAAATTTCTACTCATGTCAAGAGAGAAGTTTGTATGTCTTAAGATATTGGAGAAAGGGAGAAGTAAATTTAGAAAAGCAGGAAAGGAGGTAGTGAAACTGGAACAGGAGCATGTAAACCTCTGTTCAATGAACACTTCATGTAAACTGAGAACTACTTTAATAGACACTTTACAGACACATAGCTCAGTGGTAGAGTGTTTGCCTGTGTGTATCTGTGAGGTCTTTTCAGTCCATAATGCTGTGGAAGAGAAAAGGAGGGAAAGGGAAGGGTAAGTGGAAGGAATGAGGGGAAGGAATGAAGAAGGGTAAGCGAAGAGGAAGCAAGGGGAAGGGGGACAGAGAAGTAAGTGAAAGGAAGGGAAGGGAGCCCCAAGTTAGAAAACAAGGTTGTTTTGAGGATGTAAAGAAATTAGCCACTAAAATTAAGAACTCGAGACTCACAAAAGAATCACAGAAAATGAGAGCTCACCACAGAGATGTCCCAGGACCCTGTGCTGAGCTGATTTCACTGGGGTGCCTCAGATGTTCTCTCTCTCTGCCTACTCCAGATGAACCCCAGTGGCCTTAACCCTCCAGAAGAAAAGCCCCGGTACACGGAATCAGTAACTGAAAGCTCCAGGTCACATGGAGGTGAATATGTGCCGTCCCTCCCCCTCCCACTGCCCATTCGGGCCTTGGCTGTCACAGCCATGAACTGCCTCCTGATACCATTTAAGCACAATAATGGCCAAGAACCAGAGACTCACAAATGAATCTCGGAAGAGAACGCTGCAGAGATGTCTTCGCACCCCAGTTATTTAAAGTTTTAGATCTCCAGGAGCATGTGGCCTCTTTTCTTGACCACACAACATCCTATACTATTCATAACAAGCAATACAAAATAAATTGTTTAGCATCTACCTGTGGGACAGGCATTAGTGTTGGTGAAAAAATGGTGGAGGGAAGGAGTAATGGTGGTGGGATCGGTGTTTAAATATTGAATGTAATCAGCTACGGTGAACAATTTTATAAAAATAAAATTTAAAAAATGAAAATAATAACTCATAAATGGGAGCAATTAGTCTTCTCATCTGTACAGAAATATTTATATATGTGTCTTTTCAATAATTGTATGAGTGTTAACATTATATTTGTTATATTTTAAAATGGCTTTCTTTAAACAATAAATGTCCAATAAATGTTCTTTACTTTTAAAAAGAGAAATTCCAATGAATAAAGGTGGTGATACAGTACAGGAGTTAAGGCACTTTCCTTGCACATAGGCAACCCTGATTTGATCCCTGCCACCAAATATGGTCCCATGAGCACAGCCAGGAATGATTTGTGAACACAGAGCTAAGAATAAGCCCTGAGCACTGCCTAGTGTTGCCCAAATATATCCCCCACAAGATGAAAGAAATTGCAATACATATTAAAAACTCTGTTGGTGCTAAGCCAGGACATTAGGACGAGCCTCTGGACACTGCCCTGAAAGCAGAAAGTAGAAAGTAGAGGCCCCCTTTTGAGTATAGTGGGCGAGCTAAGCTTGTGAGTCTGGATGATCTAGAAAAGTACAGCATGCTCTCATATGCCCGCTCTCATAGGCTCTCTTACACATACTTAATCTGGTTTTACCTTGAAGTATCAGTATGAGTCTTCTCTTTTGTGTGTGTGTGTATAACATACCACAAGAATGTGGGGAATGTAATCTGTAGAACCTACGTGTCCAGCTCCATATCTTCCTCTGACATTTTAATCATGACCACATAGCTTTGATAAGACAACGTATACCCTGATGTTCTTTTGATGGATGCTTACCCTATAACTGTTAGTACTCTCGTTAGTGAGTCTTTCTCTGTGATGAGGCCCTTAGGATGCAACTAATAAAAAATAGACTAAAAAGAGGCCTCTAGCAGTCTCTCTTCTCCTGGAGCCAGATCGACGCCTTGGCCCTCCATGCTCTCTACATTCCTCTTATGTGTCTTGTCTCTGGGTCTCCAACTGAAAGAATATTCACGCAACACTCAGTACATAATAAAGTAGATAGGAACAAAAGTATGGGAATATATAGAGCCAACTCTGAACTCTGGAGATCTCAGTGATGCTGATATCTATTGGTCTTGTTTTCTCTCTGTCCTCCTGTTGTTCATCAATTTGCTCGAGCAGGCCCAGTAGCATCTCCATTTTTTGAGACTGGTTGTTACTGTGTTTGGCATATTGAATACGTCACGGGTATGCCAGGCTTTGCTGATTTTCTTTCTATATTTTCTTCTTCTGCTTTCCTCAGGGAGCTAAGGGGCATAACAAGATTCAAACATGATCTGAATCTGCACTACCTGGACTTGATTCCTGGATGATCTACTTGCTGACTTAGATGGACAGCTTATTTCCTCTCCCCATCTTCAAATCAGATAAGGTGGTTATAGCATTTACACAAGATGATGTGAGAGTTACACAAGTTAAACACACAAAGCTTACTTCTCAGGTTGCTTTTAGTTGCATTATCTGTTTCACCACCATTCTTAACAACTGCAGGCAATGGGTTCACAGAGAATCAATTTGTTTCTTTGTTTGTTTAATAAGTTATTTTATTTGATCACAGTGAGACACACAGTTACAAAGCTGTCCATGATAGGATTTTAGTCATAAAATGTTCCAACACCCATGCCTCTACCAGTGTACATTTCCTACCACTAATGTCTCTAGTTTCCCTCCTGCCACATCACCTCTTCGGCCTGTCTCTATGGCTGGCATTTTCCTTTTTACTCTCTCACACTTAGTCTCCTTTTGGGCATTACGGTTTGCAATACAAATACTGAGAGGCTATAATATTTGTTCCTATATCTACTTTCAGCACCCTATTCTTATCCAGAGTGATCATCTACACAGTGGAATACTACGCAGCTGGAAATTCACATATAATGAAATTCACATATAATGGAAAAACACAGAGAGTATCATGCTGAGTGAAGGAAGCAGAAGGAGAAGGACAGGCGCAGAATGATTATTCTCATTTGTGGATATAAAATAAATGTAATATAATACTAATGCCCAAGAACAGTAGAGAAAGGACAGCTATGACAAAGATAGTTGAAAAGGATCAGAGAAAGAGTTCAAACCTTGCCTTCCTGCTCTGAGAAAATGCCCAGACCCTGGCCTTACTCCAAGTTTACTAGAAACTTAAATATCCACAGGGAAGTTAGAAAAAAGGGAATTCTACCCAACATGCTTCTCACCTGTGAGTCCTAGCAGTTGAGTCAGCTGTAGGTGGAGAGGAAGAAGGTAGAGCCAGAGGAGCAAGACTGACATCCTGGACTCCCAAGGAGCCTGAAGTGTTGAGTGTGTGTGCTGGTGGAACCAACTCTGCTCTGTGCAGATAAGGTTGCCCTGGGCAACCTTTCCTGACATGAGAGGAAGTGACTCTCACCAGTGAAAGAAGTGCAAAACAATAACCTGCTCTACATCTAGGCATTTCTTGATTCTTTGTTGTGAAGAAGTCGGGCAGGGGAGGGGTTAAAGCTGAAAAGTTATACACCAAGTGTTATCAATGAGACTTGCTTAGCCTATTAGAAAAAATACTTCCTCCTCACCTTGGTTCCTATGATGTCTCCACTTGAACTTTCATACATCTTGCAGCCTTCATGGTGATTTTACACTCAGGAGCTCCCAGGTTCAAGAGTGATGTCTGGCTGTGAGTTATGTCCCAGACTCCCAAGTTAGGGATCCTGACCATGATGAGCTTAAGGTTACATTCTGCTGGCGTGGTTCAGAAGATTTGAAGAGGATTTAAGGGAACTGGACAATTTGGGATAGAGTCATATGGTTTCTGAAAAGCCTCTTTATTCCAACCATTTATTAATGTCACTGGCAACATTTAGTGTTGTTGTAAGAGTGCAATGTGGATGTTCCCCTAAACGATAAAAGAAGCCAGTTTCTGCTTTGTTCCTGAAGATGACATGCTTAGGACAGTATATGAGAGTCAGAATCTGGATGTGGCAATGTAGTGCCAGGCACAGAGAACATAAATTTTGTGTCTCAGTGAATCAACTGTCAGGCATTATCTTAGAAATGAAAACATTGTCCATAAAACAACCTATGAATTGGCATATGTGACAGTTGTCTGGGGATAATAACCCAACTAGAAATAATTGCAATGTCCACTAAATGTGTGGTTAGACTGGTGTTCTGGAGACCAGTGTGGATGATCAGGATCAAAGCAGGTGAGCCACAGGATTTAGAAAGAAGATAGAAGTGATAGTATAAAGAGTGGGGTCAGGGAGGATGAAGTTCAGTTTTTTTATAGGCTCAACAGTCAGTTTTTTATAGGTTCAGCCTATAGTATAGCTAGTAGGTCCTTCCCTTTCCACACAGTAGACCAGGTTCAATTCTTGTCTTCAAGAGTAAGCCCTGAGCAGCACAGGGTATAACCCCCATATGAAAAACAATACATGCAAAAAGATATTTCAGCTTAGTTATGGTTCTACAGGGTCACAGTTAACAAATAAAAGCACCAATTTTAAAAACTGTTGGATACATACTATTATGATCTCGAGTGATGGTGAAGCTTGTTCTGTTTGTTGACTGGTCACCCCAGGTTCATACATGATGATTCCCATTTCTGATTTCTTCTTTTAAAAAAAATTTATTTCATTTTTATAAAGTTTTTTATGATGATTTATTGCACTCAAAAGCACTGTCTGTAGCACTGTCCTCCCGTTGTTCATCAATTTGCTTGAGCGGGCCCAGTAACGTCTCCTTTGTGAGACTTGTTGTTACTGTGTTTGGCATATTGAATTCATCACGGGTAGCTTGCCAAGCTTTGCTGTGTGGGCAAGATACTCTTGGTAGCTTGCCGGGGTCTCCAAGAGGGGCGAAGAAATAGAGCCTGGGCCGACCAGGTCAACCGCGTGCAAGGTAAACTCCCTACTCGCTGTGCTATTGCTCCAGTCCATTGCATTCAATATTCCAACACTAATCCCACCATCATTACATCTTCCTGTGCCTACTTCTGATTTCAACAGACTCTAACATTCCAGCGTTTCACACAGATGGCACAGGCAAACTATGAGGATTTCCGGGGGGAAAGTTCTCCTGATCAAGAACAGCAGGTGCTGCATTTTCTCCAAGTTCAGAGATACCAGGTTTCTGACGGACCTATGGATATTGGGATGGCTGCTCCCCATGTGTGAGTCTTTTTCAACCGAGCTATCACATCTTTTTGTTGTTTCAACTCTAATCTTTCTAAGAAGGCAGCCAATTGCAATGTGGGTGAAGAGCCTAGAACAACTGTGAAAAGTTCTCTTTGCCTTCACCATGGATGTTGCAGATACTCCCTTATGTGTTGAATATGCTCCTCATGTACAAAAGTACTTACACCAGTGCTACTCTGAGTAACAAGTCCTCAGAATCCTGCTTAGCAGCAATTTCCCTTCTAGCAGGAATTTCCTTCTTTAATTCCAGGTCCCCTGGTATAGTCTCGAGCTCGAGCGGGCCCAGTAACGTCTCCATTGGAGACTTTGTTGTTACTGTGTTTGGCATATCGAATACTCTCGGTAGCTTGCCGGGCTCTCTGAGAGGGGCGGAGGAATCGAACTTGGGTCGGCCATGTTGGCCGCTTGTAACGCGAATGCCCGGCAAGCTACCGAGAGTATTCGATATGCCAGACACAGTAACAACAAAGTCTCCAATGGAGATGTTACTGGGCCTGCTCGAGCAAATCGATGATCAACAGGAGGGACTTTTTACTTTACTGGTATAGTCTCAAATTCTCCCATCAGTCAGAGTCCCCTTGCTCTCATCAGTCAGACTCTTAGAGGGCTACTGAACTGGGACCAGCTCAGGTTAACATGGTTGAAGATGGGGAGCCTCCAACGATTAAGAAGCAAGACAGAATGAGAGGAAAAGGTGTGAGACCAGGGTGCTAAAAGTCTCCCAGCTTAAGAGAGTATCTGTTCCTGTAGAATGTTGTTTGTTGTCTTCCATCAGGAAACCAGAATAATGTTGTTATTGGGAATTGGGTAGTGGAGGAACACACATAATGCTTTGACTATAAGCATAATTATTTTTGTAATAACTATTCTAAAAGCTAAGCCAGTCCATGACTTCATGACTTGACAGTTTGGGACAAACTCCTTCCTGTGGGTCTGCTTTCTCATACAAGAAATTCAGGTCACAGTGGAGCACATTCAGGACCATTGCCAGTGTGTTCCAGGTCAGCCAGCACCAGTGTTCTGACCACCAGGTCCCTGTTGTTCTGTCCACTCAACCTGCTTCTTTGTGTTATCTATCATAAGCCTTATCTTCCAGCACAGGACAGCCATGTATGAACATCTGAAAAAAATACCATTTTGAACACTTTTCATTTCTTACAAGTTCTCCAGCTTCATCGCAGAAAGTTCTTTATAGTTTCTTGTGAAATCATATTTCTTTGATATCAATTTTTCTTATGCCATTTCATTTCTGATATGATTAATATAATTGCCATTTCTTTTGTTTTTCATCCAGTTAAAATTTTTCTCTCTGGTTTTATTTTATTTCAATAAAGCAGTTCACAATAATTGTCCAATTCATTATTCTAAGACCAATCCCACTACCTAACACCTTCCCAACGCCTTTCATTACCTCTCAGCATCCAAGCCTGTCATGTGGAGTGAAGCATAAGAACTCCAGGAATCTGATATTTTAGATAGGGTGATACAACCTGTCGGTTTCTTAAGGATTCATTTTGAATCTCTAGATCATAGCCATTAATGAGTTTAAATGGCAGTGGAGGTCATCGTGGGCATGGCCACTAGGCTCCTGGAAAACAGGGATATAGGTGAAGGTCACCCAGTCCCAACTCCACAAGATTCTGTAGGTCACAAAACCTGCATACCTGAGGTTTTCAGCGGATTCATTCTCATGCATGAGGGTCTCAACTCCAGCCAGTGGAGAATCACAATGAGCGTGAGGGCGATTGGGTTTTGGATGGTTTTGACTGCTGGGGTTCTGTTGAGGGAGGGGGAAAGAGAGTCTTCTGCCCTGCTCCCCCTCCCCCACCCCCCATTTTCCTGAATGAAGTTCAGCCTGGCACGGCATCGGCATCTGGGGTCATCTCTGAAACTTGTGGCTCTCTTGTGAGATTTATTTGTTGAGTCAGAAAGAAAGATTTATTTTTGTTTTGTTTGTTTGTTTCTTTTTTTTTAATTGATTTTTGACAGATTGGATCCTGGTTTCATTAGCCTTCTGTACTAAGGTAAAGGTAAAGGCCCTCCTGTTGTTCATCGATTTGCTCGAGCGGGACCAGTAACGTCTCCATTGGAGACTTTGTTGTTACTGTGTCTGGCATATCGAATACGTCATGGGGAGCTTGCCAGGCTCTGTCATGCGGGCGAGATACTCTCGGTAGCTTGCCGGGCTCTCTGTAGCCTTCTGTATTATTACTTATTTTTTTTGTCTTCAATTTCTAGTCAAGTCTAATCTAGTTCTAGTCATCAATTATTCCTGTGCATAAATTGGATTTTTTTTTTTTTTGTAAGGTAAAGGTAAGGTAAAGGCCCTCCCGTTGATCATCGATTTTCTCGAGCGGGCCTAGTAACGTCTCCATTGGAGACTTTTGTTGTTACTATTCCTGTGCATAAATTGGATTTTTTTTTTGTTAGAGTTGGTCAAATCAAACCCTAAAACCAGGTCACTAGAATTTAGTAGATTCCCAAATGAGTGTGACAAAAATATTGTTTATCTGTATCCATCTCTGAAGTTTTTTGTACCCAGACTTCCCCAAGGGCATGCCTTTTTTTTTTTAACTAGTGAAACACCATGAGCTACAGTTACAAATTTTTGTTCTTGGGTTTCAGTTATACAATGATCGAGTACCCATCCCTTCACCAGTGCCCATTCTCCACCACCACTGATCCCAGTATCCCTCCCATCCCCCATCCACCCATCCCACCCTGCCTCTGTGGCAGGGCATTCCCTTTTGTTCTCTCTCTCTCCTTTTGGGTTCTGTGGTTTGCAAAAGAGGCATTGAGTGGCAATCAGGTTCGGTCTATAGTCTACTTTCAGCATGCATCTCCCATCCTGGGAGGATCCTCCCAGCACCCTTCACTTTGCACTCCCTTTTTTGTCTGAGCTGTCTTTTCCCCTAGCATGTGCAACTGGCCTCCAAGCCATAGAGTGAACCTCCTGGTACTAATCTCGGCCATTCTTGGGTGTTAGTCTCCTATTTTGTTACTTTATGTTCCCCAGATGAATGCAATCTTTCTATGTCTGTCCCTCTCTTTCTGACTCATTTTGCTTAACATGATACTTTCCCTGTAGTGCCATTTATATGTAAATTTCATGACTTCATCTTTTCTAACAGCTACATAGTACTCCATTGTGTAGATGTTATCAAAATTTCTTTAGCCAGTCATCTCTTCTTGGGCACTCGGGTTTTTTCCAGATTCTGGCTATTGTGAAGAGTACTCCAATGAACAATTGCAGATGTCACTTCGACTATAATTTTTTGCCTCTCTGGGATATATTCCCAGGAGTGGTATTGCTGGATCAAATGGGAGCTCACTTTCTAATTTTTTGAGAATTGTCCATACTGATTTCCAAAAGGGCTGAACCAGTCGGCATTCCCACCTACAGTGAAGGAGTGTCCCTTTCTCACAACATCTGCGCCAGCACCAGTTGCTTTTGTTCTTCTGGATATTGGCCAGTCTCTGTGGTGTGAAATGATATCTCATTGTGATTTTGATCTGCATCTCCCTGATGATTAATGATGTGGAACATTTTCTCATGTGCCTTTTATCCATTCGGATTTCTTCTTTGTGAAAGTTTCTATTCATTTCATCTCCCCATTTATTGATGGGGTTGAATGTTTTCTTTTAGAAGAGTTCAACCAGTACTTTGTATATCCTTGAAATTAACCCCTTATCAGGTGTGTAGTTGGTGAATATCCTTTCCCATTCTGTAGACTGTCTTTGTATTTTGGTCACTGTTTCTTTTGAGGTGCAGAACCTTCTTAGTTTAAGATAGTCCCATTTGTCTATCTCTGTTTTCACTTGCTTGGTCAGCATTGTGACATCATTGAAGACACCATTAGCTTCTATGTCATGGAGGGTTTTGCCAACTTCTTCCTCAATGTACCTTATGGATTCCGGTGTGATGTTGAGGTCTTTAATCCACTTAGATCTTACTTTTGTACATGGAGTTAGGCAGAGATCTGAGCCCATTTTTTTGCATGTAGCAGTCCAGTTTTGCCAGAATAATTTGTTAAAGGGGCTTTCCCTGCTCAACTTCACTTTTCTTGCCCCCTTGTCGAAGATTAGATACTTGTATGCTTGGGGGAGATGTCAGTATATTCAACCCTGTTCCATTGGTCTACAGCTCTGCCTTTGTTCCAGTACCATGCTGTTTTAATTATTACTGCCTTGTAGTAGAGTTTGAAGTTTGGGAGGTCGATTCCTCCCATTTTCTTTTTCCCAAGTATTGCTTTAGCTATTCGTGGGGGCTTATTGTTCCATATAAATTTCAGGAGTGTTTGCTCCACTTCTTTGAAGAATGTCATGGGTATCCTAATAGGGATTGCGTTGAATTTATACAGTGCTTTGGGAAGTATTGCCATTTTGACAATCTTAATTCTCCCGATCCATGGACAGGGGATATTTTTCCATTTCCTCGTATCCTCTTTTATTTCCTGAAGTAGCGTTTTATAGTTTTCTTTGTACAGGTCCTTTACTTCCTTAGTTAAGCTGATTCATAGGTATTTGATTTTCTGGGGCACTATTGTGAATGGGATTGTTTTCTTCATGTCACTTTCTTCTCTTTCACTATTTGCATATAGGAAAGCCATGGACTTTTGGGTATTGATTTTATAGCCTGCCACTTTACTATACAAGCCTATTGTTTCTAGAAGTTTCTTGGTAGAGGTTTTAGGTTTCTCTAAGTATAGTATCATATCATCTGCGAATAGTGAGAGCTTGATTTCTTCCTTTCCTACCTGGATGCCCCTAATATCTTGTTCTTGCCTAATCGCTATTGCAAGTACTTCCAGTACTATATTGAACAGCAGTGGAGAGAGTGGACATCCTTGTCTCGTCCCTGATCTTAGAGGGAAGGCTCTCAGTTTTTTGCCATTGAGGACGATGCTTGCTGTAGGCTTGTGGTAGATGGCTTTAACTGTATTGAGGAAAGTCCCCTCTATCCCCATTTTGGCTAGGGTTTTCATCATAAATGGGTGCTGGATCTTGTCAAATGCTTTCTCTGCATCTATTGATATGATTATATGATTTTATCTTTTCTTTTTTTGATATGGTGGATTATGTTGATTGATTTCAGGGTGTTAAACCAGCCTTTCATCCCTGGGATGAATCCTACTTGGTCATGGTGTATGATCTTTTTGATGAGTAGTTGAATTCTATTTGCTAGTATTTTGTTGAGAATCTTCGCATCCGTGTTCATCAGGGATATTGGCCTGTAGTTTTCTTTTCTCGTGGTGTCTTTGTTTCCTTTTGGTATTAGAGAGATATGGGCTTCATACTGTTTGGGAGAGTTTCCGTTTTTTCAATTTTCTGGAAAAGCTTGAGAAGGACTGCCAGCAGGTCCTCTTTATTTGTTTGGAAAACTTCTCTAGTGAATCCATCTGGGCCTGGGCTTTTGTTTTCGGGAAGACTTTTGATTGCAGTTTCGATTTCCTTGATGTTAATAGGTCTTTTCAGATACTCCAGATCTTCTTGATTCAGCTTTGGGAGATTATAGGAGTCCAGGAATTTGTCCATGTCTTCTAGGTTCTCTTGTTTCGTGGCATACACTCTTTCAAAGTAGTCTCTGATGATCTTTTGGATTTCTTTGGTTTCTGTTGTGATATCCCCCTTCTCATTTCTGATTCGGTTTATTAGGGTTCTCTCTCTCTGTTTCTTTGTAAGTGTTGCTAGTGGTTTATCTATCTTGTTTATTTTCTTGAAGAACCAGCTCTTGGTTTCATTGATCTTTCGGATTGTTTCTTTGGTTTCCATGTCATTGATTTCTGCTCTAAGTTTTATGATCTCTTTCCTTCTGCCTGATTTAGGCTCTTTCTGTTGATCCTTTTCTAAGGTCTTGAGCTGTGAGGTCAAGTTGTTTATGTGCATTGTTTCTACAGAAGTAAGATATGCTTGCAGAGCTATAAAAATTTCCCCTTAATACGGCTTTCGCTGCATCCCATAGGTTCTGGTAGCTCGTGTCTTCATTCTCATTTGTTTCCAAGCTATCTTTTGATTTCGTCCTTAACTTCATTCCTGACCCACTCATTGTTCAGCATCAAGTTGTTTAATTTCCAGGTGTTTGATTTCGTTCTCTGTGTCTGTGTGTGATTCACTTCTATCCTCAGTGCATCATGGTCTGAAAAGATGGCTGATAGTATTTCTATCTTCCTGATTCTGTTGAGGTATGTTTTGTGTCCTAGAACTTTGTCTATTTTGGAAAATGTTCCATGTGCACTGGAGAAGAATGTGTATTCTTTCTTTTGGGGTGTAAAGCCCTGTATAGGTCTATAAGCCCTCTGTCTTCTATTTCTTCTTTCAAAGCCAATGATTCATTGCTGGGTTTTGTTCTTGTTGATCTGTCCAGAGGTGATAGGGCAATGTTGAAGTCTCCAAGTACTATTGTGTTGCTTGCAATGTACTCCTTAAAATTTGTTAGCAGTTGTTTTAAATATTTAGCTGTTCCCTCATTAGGTGAGTATATATTTAAGAGTGTGATTTCTTGTACGTATCCCTTGATGAAGAGAAAATGGCCTTCACTGTCCCTTCTAGTCTTTTTCAAGGTGAAATTAATGTTGTCAGATACTAGTATGGCCACCCCAGGTTTTTTGCTGGAGCTGTTTGCTTGCAGGATTGTTTTCCATCCTTTGACTTTGAGTCTTTGTTTGCTCTGAGTGTTGAGAGGAGTTTTTTGTAGGCAGCAGAATGTTGGGTTCTGTCTCTGTATCCAGTTTGCCACTCTGTGTCTCTTAAATGGTGGATTTAGACCATTGACATTGAGAGAGAGTATGGTTATGGTGTTTTGTGTCATGTTTCTGTGCGGGTGTGTTGTGGTTGTAGGGTTTGTCTTGTCTTATAGTAGCCCCTTTAGCCCTTGTTTTAGGTTTTGTTTTGAGTCTGTGAAGTTCCTGAGCTGCTATTTATCTAGAAAATGGTGTAGCGTTCCGTCCATTTTGAGTGAGAGTTTAGCTGGATAGAGTGTTCTTGGTGAAGCATTCATTTCAGTGAGTTTTTTCACTATATCTCACCAGTGCCTTCGGGCTTGTAGGGTTTCCTCTGATAGGTCTGCTGTGAATCTCAGGGGTGCTCCTTTGTATGCGATTTCCTTTTTTGCCCTTGCTGCTTGCAGTATTGTGTCTCTATCGGCAGCACCGATCATTCTAACTATAATATTTCTTGGAGTGTTTCTGTTCGGGTCTCTTTTAGCTGGCACCCTTCAGGCTTCTTGAATCTGAATGACTGTATTGTGGAGCTCTGGGAATTTTTCAGCAATGATTTGTTTAAGCATGGTTTTTTTCATAGGGATTGTTTCCCTGAGCTTCTGGTAGTCCAATGATTCTAATGTTGTTTCTTTTGGAATCGTCTCGTAGGACTCTGATTCTCCGTAGGGCTATTTTGAGGTCCTTTGCCACTGTTTGTTGTTGCGTGTTGGCTTGGTGCAGCTGTTCTTCCAGCTGTGGTCTTTCCTCAGCTGTGGTCATTCTATTTTTGAGGGCACAGAGTGAGTTTTTGACTTCATCTATGGAATCTGTGATCTGTGCCATTTCTGTGTGAAGCTTTCCAATTTCGGCTCTCATTTCTTGCTGTATTTTGTCGATTGTGCGATCCATTTTTTTTCATGTCCTCTTTCAAATTAGCGGATATCTGTCTAACTGTTTTATCAAGTGGATTGAAAATCTTAATGACTTCATATCTGAATTCCTTGTCAGAGAGGTTCCTAAGGTGGCTAGCACCTACTGAGGCTTCTGGACTTGTTTCCTCGTCATCTCCCTGTGGCGGGGATTTGCGTTGCTTCTTCATGTTGTTGTGTAGGTGTAGGGGTCAGATTTCTTGATTGAGTAAACTACCTGAGGCCTCGTGAGTGTTGTCCCGCCGAAAATTAGGCCATGCCCACTTTTAAAAAGCCACGCCCACTTCTAAAGTGGCCACACCACCACGGATACCTGGTGTGTGTCTGGGGAGTAAAGACTGGGTGGGGAGAAGAGACCAGCTCGGCTTGGGCAGCGGAAAGGGAGAGGCAGAGAGGCTCAGATCAGCTTTGTCTCCCGGTACAGGGGACGCCTCAGAGCTTGCACGGTGGAATCCAAGTCCTGGGTCTGAGAAATGGTACGAAAACTGACCTGGGGATTGGGGAAGAGAGACCAGCTCGGGTTGGGCACCGGAAAAGGAGAGGCAGAGAGGCGCAGATCAGCTTTGTCTCCCGGTACAGGGGACGCCTCGGGGCTTGCCCGGTGGAATCCAAGTAGAAAGTTTTTTTTTGCAGTCTTTTGCCTGACTTGAATCACAGCCTTCCAAGACTCCTTAGCTTCTACTCTATGGGAATCTCCACACATCTGTGGTTAAACAACGTAATCCACCACAAAATCTTGATGCAGGATAGCACCATTCATCACCTCTTTCTGAATAGTCAGTTTAACTATAAGTCTCTTGGAATGGTTTCAGTCCAAACAAAGCCTGCATCTACAAATTGGACCTTACTCAGAGGGGCTTTGATTTTTTTTTTCAAGCACAAAGCAAGAAGTTCCCTGGATTCTAATGCACACTGTATCCAAGTTCCTGGTGGCTGAAAACATCTTTGGCATTTTTGCAGAAAGAAATAGTGACTAGTTTTGGAATGCCTTGGTCAATGTCTACTTCGCAAACAGGCGACACAAATATTGGCAGGATTTGGACTAAGAGGGATGCTGCACTAACAGCACATGATGTGTGCAGGGGTGTGGACGGTTGATTGGGTTATGTACTCCATCGCCCTGGATATGCTGGTTTTCAAAGAGAAGAACCATGGGGTTTAACTTAGCTTTCTAGAGTGATAGCACAGCGGTAGGGCGTTTGCCTTTCACGCAGCCAACATGGTCAACCCAAGTTTGATTCCTCCGCCCCTCTCGGAGAGCCCTGCAAACTACCGAGAGTATCGCGCCAGCATGGCAGAGCCTGGCAAGCTCCCTGTGATGTATTCGATATGCCAAACACAGTAACAACAAAGTCTCCAATGGAGATGTTACTGGGCCCGCTCGAGCAAATCGACGATCAACGGGAGTGCCTTTACCTTTACCTTTACCTTCTGCCTCCTCCTACAAATCTCTCCGGCTGGAGCCTCTGTGCTGTACCCGGATGCAAATACAAACTGCAGAGATTCACACGATGCCTAGTCTAACAGGTCGCTGCCATGAAAGTACAGGTCTCGCCTCTGAGGAAAGTTTTAATTGTTTTTGACACCCTCTTTGATCCGGGAATTATTTAATAGTGTTTATTTTCCAACCATTTGAGTTTTTTCTTGCTCTGTTTTTTGTGGCTAATTTGTACCTTTAGAGCACTGGGATCTGAGAAGAGAATGGAGAGCATTTCTAGTTTTGTGACTTTATGTACACTTGTCTTTTTGTCCTCATATGTGTTCTATCCCAGAGAATATTCCCTCTGTATTAGATAATAATATGTAGTTACATTTTGGGGTACTTGGATTAGGTGTGGAAAACTCTGGTATCTATTCATAATCACATTTCCAATTCCTCATTGAGGGCTTTTGGAATTTTATTATCCCCCAAAAGCTTAATACACATTCTTTTTCAGTGCACATGAGACATTCTCCAAGATAAAACACATTCTGGGCTCCAAAACATACCTCCATAAATTAAGATGATAGAAATTATATCAACCATCTTTTCAGACAGTATGCACTGAAAATAGAAGTGAATCACACACAGAAATGGAGAATAAAATTAAAGACCTGGAAATTAAACAGCTCAATGTTGTACAACGAGTGGGTCAGAGAGGAAATCAAAGAGGAAATTGAAAGATTCCTGAAAACAAATGAGAATCAGGTCACAAGATTCTAAAACTTGTGATATACACCAAAAGCACTATCATGAGTAAAATTGATAGCTCTGAAAGGGTTTTTTAGGAAGGAAGAAAGGGCCCATATCAATGACTTAAATTCACAGCTTAAGATCTTGGAAAATAACCCACAAAAGGAGCTCAAACCAAGCAGGAAGAAAGAAATAATAAAAGTTAAAGCAAAAATCAGTGAGCTAGAACCCCAGAAAACAGTGGAAAAGAACAATGAAAGTGAGATCTGCTTCTTAAAGAAAATAAACAAGATTGAAAAACCACTATCAAGACCAACGAAGAAACACAGAGAGAGAGAGAGAGAGAGGAATCTAATAAACTGTACCAGAAATGCGAAGGTGGACATAACAACAGAAAATGCAGAAATCCGTAGGATCATCAGAGGTTACTTTGAAAATCTTTATGGGACAAAACAAGAGAACCTTGAAGAAATAAACAAATTTCTGGATTCTTATATCCTCCCTAGCAGAACCAAGAAGATTTGGAAAAACTGAACAGACCATCTTATCACCATGGAGGAAGTTGAAATGTTAATCAAAATTCTTCCTGAAACAAAAGTGCATGCCCAGATGGTTTCACGGGTAAATTCTTTCAAACTTTTAAAGAGGACCCATTGCTAATCCTTTTTGAGCTTTTCCAGGAAATCAAAGAAACAGAAACATCCTAAAACAGTTTTTATGAGGCAAATATCATCCTGGTGCCCTAAGCAGAGACAACAATCAAATAAAATTTCAAGCCGATAACCCTGATGGACATAGATGCGAAGATCCTCAACAAAACCCTAGCAAATAGAATTTAATGACTCATGAAAAAGATCACGCATCATGACCAAGTAGAATTAATCCTGGGGATGCAAGGATAGTTTTACATTTGCAAGCCAATCAACATAATGCACCTTATCAACAATAGAAAAGAGAAAGCCCCCTATGATCATATCAATTGGTGCAGATAAAGCTTTTGACAATATCCAGCACCCATTCACGTTAAAAATCTCAATAAAATGGATTCCAAGGATCTCTCTCCAATACAGTCAAAGTCATTTACCACAAACTCACAGCAAGCATATCTCTCAATGGGGTAAACCTAAAAGCCTTCACTCTATGATTGGGGAAAAAACAAGGTTTCTCCCTTTATTATATTCAATATTATATTCAATATAATACAATATTATATTCAATATAATACTGGAAGCACCATCATAGCAATTAGGGAAGGAAAGGATACTAAAAGGGCATCCAGGGAGGAAAGGATGAGGTCAAGCTCTCACTATCTGAAGATGACATCATGCTATATTTAGAGAATGCTAAAGTCTCTACCAAAAAGTTCCTAGAAATAATAGACTTGTATAGCAGAGGGGCAGGTTACAAAATCAATACCAAAAGCCCATGGCTTTCCTATATGCATATAATGAACAAGAAGAATGTGATATTAAAGAAACAATCCAATTCACAATTGTGCCACAAAAATACAAGCAAATCTCAGGGACCACCTTAACTAAGGAGGTGAAGGACCTTTACAAAGAAAACTACAAAACATTACTTCAAGAAATAAAAGAAGACTCCCATTTGACCCAGCAATACCACTCCTGGGAATATATCCCAGAGAGGCAAAAATGTATAGTCGAAGTGACATCTGCACTTGTTTGTTCATTGCAGCAGTCTTTACAATAGCTAGAATCTGGAAAAAAACCGAGTGCCTGAGAATAGATGACTGGTTAAAGAAACTTTGGTACATTTATACAATGGAGTTCTATGTAGCTGTTAGAAAAGATAAAGTCATGAAATTTATATACAAGTGGTACTACATGGAAAGTATCATATTAAGCGAAATGAGTCAGAAAGAGAGGGATAGACATAGAAAGATTGCACTCATCTGGGGGAACGTAAGGTAACAAAATAGGAGACTAACACACAAGAATGGCTGAGATTAGTACCAGAAGGTTCACTCTATGGCTTGGAGGCCAGCCACACATGCTAGGGGAAAAGGAGCTCAGATAGAAAAGGGAGCACCAAATAAAGGGTGTTGGGAGGATCCTCCCAGGATGGGAGAAGCATGCTGAAAGTAGACTATAGACCAAACATGATTGGTCCACTCAGTGCCTCTTTTGCAAATCACAACACCCAAAAGGAAAGAGAGAACGGAGGGGAATGCCCTACCACAGAGGCAGGGTGGGATGGCAGGGATAGGGGGTGGGAGGGATACTGGGATCCGTGGTGGTGGAAAATGGGCACTGGTGGAGGGATGAGTATTTGATCATTGTATAATTGAAACACAAGCACAGAATTTGTAAGTCTACAACTGTACCTCATGGTGTCTCACTAATTAAAAATTTAAAATAAAGAAAGAAATAAAAGAAGACACGAGGAAATGAAAATACATTCCCTGGCCATAGATTGGGAGAATTTACATGGCAAAATGGAAATAGTCCTAAAAGGACTATACATGTTCAATGCTGTTCCTCTAATGATATCCATGATATTTCTCAAAAAAATTGATCAAACGCTCCTGAAATTCATATGGAACAATAACCCCCCAAAAATAACTAAAGCCATTCTTGAGAAAAAGAAGATGGGTGACATCATCTTTTCAACTTCAGACTACCAAAAAGCCATAATAATTAAAATAGGATGGTATTAGAATAAAGACAGACCCTCAGACCAATGGAATAGAGCTGAGTATGCTGGCTCTGCACTCAGAAATTGCTCCTGGTGGTGCTCGGGGGACCATATGGCATGCTGGGAATTGAACCTGGGTTGGCCGCATGCAAGGCATATGCCCTACCCGCTCTGCTATTTCTCCAGCCCCTCTTCCAAACATTTAAAGGGGACCTATTGCCAGTTCTTCTCAAGCTTTTCCAAGAAATTAAAGAAACTCTCCCACGCAGTTTCTATGAGGCACATACTTCCCTAATACCAAAAAAAAAAAAAAAGACACCACAAAAAAGAAAACTACAGGTCGATATTCCTGATGAACATGGATGCAAAGATCCTCAAAAATAAATATTAGCAAATAGAATGCAACAACTCATCAAAAAAATATCATACACCACGACCAAGTGGGATTCATCCCAGGGATATAAAGATAACTTAACATTCAGAAATCAATCAACATAATCCATATCAACAACAAAAAAGATAAAACCATATAATCATATCAATAGATGCAGAGAAAGCATTTGACAAGATCCAGCATCCGTTTATGATGAAAACTCTCACCAAAATGGGTTTTGAAGGAACTTTCCTCAATATAGTCAAAGCCATCTACCACCACCCTATGGAAAACATTATCCTCAATGGGGAAAAACTAAGAACCTTTCCTCTAATATCAGGGACAAGACAAGGATGCCCACTCTCACCACTTCTGTTCAATATAGTACTGGAAGTACTTGCAATAGAACTTAGGCAAGAAGAAAAGGTATTAAGGGCATCCAGATAGTAATGGAAGAAATCAAATTCTCACTATTTTCAGATGATATGATACTATACTTAGAGAACCCTAATGACTCCAACAAGAAACACCTAGAAACAATAGACTTGTATTGTAAAGTCACAGGCTATAAAATCAATACCCAAAAGTCCATGGATTTCCTATACACAAATAATGAGAGAGAAGAAAGTGACATGAAAAAAGCAATCCCGTTCACAATCATGCCTCAGAAAATTAAGTACCACAGAATCAGCTTAACTAAGGAGGTAAAGGACCTGTACAAAGAAAACTACAAAATGCTACTTCAGGAAATAAAAGAGGACATGAGGAAATGGAAACAGATCCCCTGCTCATGGACTGGGAGAATTAACATTGCCAAAATGGCAATACTCCCCAAAGCATTATACAGATTCAATGTGATCCCTAAAAGAACAAAAGCAACCAGTGTTTGTGTGCATGTAGGAAGAAAGGGACTCTCCTTCACTGCTGGTGGAAATGCTAACTGGTTCAGCCCTTTAGGTAAACAGTATGGACGTTTATTTCTCAAAAAATTAGAAATTGAACTCCCATTTGACCCAGCAATACTTCAGGGAATATATCTCAGAGATGCAAAAATATATAGTAGAAATGACATCTGCACTCGTATGTTCATTGCAGCACAGTTTACAATAGCCAGAATCTGGAAAAAAACTTGAGTGTCCGAGAACAGATGACTGGCTAAAGAAACTTTGGCACACCTACACAATGGAACACTATGTAGCTGTTAGAAAAGATGAAGTCATGAAATTTGCATATAAGTGGATCAACATGGAGAGTATCATGCTAAGTGAATTGAATCAGAAAGAGAGGGACAGACATAGAACGACTGCACTCATTTGTGGAACATAAAGTAACAGAATGGAAAACTAACACCCAAGGATAGTAGAGGTAAGAACCTGGAGGATTTCTCCATGGCTTGGAAGCCAGCCTCAGAGCTGGGGGAAAAGGCAGCTCAGATAGAGAAGGGACCAACAAGTAAATGATGGTTGGAGGGTTCAGTCAGGATAGGAGATGCATGCTGAAAGTAGATTATAGACCAAACATGATGGCCACTTAATACCTGCACTGCAAAGAACAACACCCTAAAGGAGAGAGTTAAAGGAAATGTGCCTGCCACAGAGGCAGGGGTACGGGGTTGTAGGGGTGATGGGAGGGATACTGGGAACATTGGTGGTGGAGAATGGGCACTGGTGAAAGGATGGGTACTCAAACATTTTATGACTGAAATGTAAGAACGGAAGTTTTTAACTCTATAACTGTAACTCACTGTGATTAAAAAAAGAAGAAGAAAGTCAAATAGTGCAAAATGAAGCATATTTATTGTCATTTAAAAATTCAAATTAAAAATAGTTAGCATAAAAATAATAATAAATATAAAAATTAATGCTTCATTGTCAGTAGGGAACCTTAATAAGTTTGAGGATGAAGGAAGCCAGGTCAGATAACTCTTGTCTGTAGATCAGGGCCACCCCAGTGCAGTGAATGAGCAATATTCTGAAATGAAAAGATTTGTCTTGTTTTACACATTTTAATGACTAGTTCTCATATTCTAAGTGATGTCTTGAGTATGCTAAATGAACATTGCTTCAAAGTGTGGTTGAAATCCCAAAACTGGGGCATTGGATGGAAGAAGGATATCAGTGTCTTGTGGATGTCTCAGGAGAGGGAAAGCATTTAAAGTAGATTCTGAAGCTTCGTTTCATCCCAATTTCTTTTGGTCACACCACTCAGAAAGGGAAAGTGGCAGCAGAGAATACTCCCTGTGTGTGTTCTGGTGCTGCTCTCCTTCTGAAGTTCCTTTCCTGGAAATATGGGCATCTCCTGAGAGAGGGCTCTGCACATCAACAGTTTCCTAAATTTTGACCTCTATTATTCATCACTCCCACCCTGTCAGAAAAGGTTTCGAGAAGATAAAGATTCCTCAGAGCAGCTGATACTAGATATCTCAAAATTACTCTCCATGAGAATTCCTTGTCTCACTTCTCCATGATGAAATATTCTAGAAAAAGTCTCTGATAACCTCCATGTAGTTACTCTATTTTTTTTATTCCCCTTCTTCCTGTGCCTAGAACTCTGTGGCTATCTCTGAACACTCTTAACCCAGTCTTCTTCCAGGGACTCATCTATTTCTTGGATGTTGAGAATCTATTAAAAAATCCACCTTTGTCCAAAATTTTGACTGCAGTGTGTTAATGTCTCTTAACTTGGCCTGGGTCCTAACCATGTGTGACTTGCAGGGTGGCCCCTTATTTTGCCCTTGAAGGAGAGATCTCCACCCCAATATTCTCCCCACAACTTACCGTCATATTGAACTTCTTGCAGAGGTAAATGGCAGACACACAAAGCACCAACAGCACCTTGAGACCGAAGAGGAAGCCCAGGAGGAAATGTATGTGGGATGGCTCTGGAAATCAAGGCACAAGAGTTTCCTTAATGGAGCTATACAGAAGTGAATTCTCAGGAAACTCTACTTCTTCCATTTGTGATTATAGGAGCCAAAATATACTGAAACTTTTGAACATGACTGCTGTCCTAGTTCAGGATCAATTAAGAAATCAAGGTAAAGACTTCCCTTATATTGGGGCCAGTGCCATGTCCAAGGTGGTGTTTGACTTGCATGCAGCCAACACGGATTTGATTCCTGGTATTCCAGATGGTCATCCAAGTACCACTAGGAATAATTCCTGAGTTCTGAGAACAAAGTAACTACTGAGAATCTCCTCTGTGATCCAAAAACCAAAAAAAAAAAAAAAAAAAAAAAGAGGTTTCTTTATTTCATCACTCACAGGCTAAACTTCCAAGGTTGTCCTCATTGAAGGAGAGTGAAGAGAAAGCATAGTCAGATATCAAAATTCATTATTTAATCTACAGAATTGATCCTCAGACTAGAATGTGAATCTTCTCAATGGGGTCCCAGGCATGGGGGATTGAAACGTCTCCATAGTGGGTGGGTCTGAAACTGCACAGGGTTCAAGCTCTGACCTGTGAGCAGACAGATCCTAGGGAAGAGCTCCATCATTTAGGCAATCCCACGGCAAAGGACGGAACAAGGAAACAGAAATTGTTAAACAAAGTGAGCTCACACTGAGGGAATCTGCTTATTGAAAGAGTCACTAGCACAGTGCTCAGGTCTTAGCAAGGTGATTAAGGAATGTTATCGCCTATCAGGATAAAAATGTGAAGTCCACAATAACAGTTCCTGAAATGTAACAAGAAAATAGTAACTGTTCTAAAGTATAGGAATCTCTGTGTACACAGAAGAGCTTAACTATAGTTGGTTTTCTTGAGATATGAATTACAACATACTTGAAACTACCCAGCACAGTGCTTGATACCTGGTTTATGTCTACTTGGCAATCTGCTTGGAAACAGTTGGGTGTATCCAACGTTCTAAGTTGGGAATGACTTGGAAACTTTCCCAAGGTCAGAGGAGGTGTTTCTAGAGGGATTACAAGGAAAGCAGTGCCGCAGTGGAATTCAGGCAGCTGATCCAACGGCCTATCCAGAGAGCTGGTACTGGAACCCCTAGTTTTTACCTGAGAAATAAGACAGCAGGAATTCTCCTTTCCAGTCCTGTGTTGGAAGAATGAATCAAGCAGTAGAAATATTTAGCTTTGAGGTAAACAGAAGATACTTCACAAAGTAAACAAAATTTATTTGGCACTCCCATTCCTTTATTTATCTGTAACCTCTTCTCTTTGCTCTCCTCCGCAACCAGTTAATCCAGTTAATCAGCTTTTCCCCTAATCAGACTCTGTTATCTTGTAAAGTCAGATTCCTCAGAAATCTATGATTTTATATGTATTATATTTATATAGAAATATTGCCTTTCTCCTCTCCTTATATCTTTTGAATAGTTTACTTTAAAGTAATATCGTTTTTGTATGGATGAAGGAAGACAGTTAATATTATGCTTTTGTAACTTGGGAGTAAATTGTCTCCAAACAATCGGCACTCTGGGGCATCTGCTATCTCGACTTAGGCCTCAGTTGCCCTTAGTTCGTAGCACCCCAATAGCAGGGTCCCGACGAGGGACTGAATGGACCCAGGGCAAGCTGTGAGCTACCCTGGCATCAAGATGGGCCAGGCCAAAGTGCCACAATATTCAACTATTAGTTGAGAGCATGGTCATGGACAAATGCTGTCATGATCCAAAAGTAACGATGAGATTAGGACCCTGCTAGGGATAGGAAAGACAAATCTGGCCTGAGCACTGTAGTCTGAGATCGAGATGGCCCCAGGAGAGCAATTCTATAAGCTTAATGTATCTCTTACTGTGTCCATACAAAAATGATTAATACTATGAATGTTTATATGTTTGTTGGACAAGGACAGGAGAAACACACCCATGGGATTCAGCTTTTGGGTGGATTGTCCTCCTGGATGAGAATCTGTCCTAGAAGAAGCTTCCCCTAGAGAAAGACTTTATTTCTGTATGACCACACCTATGTGTAATTATTAACCCAAGCCCTCATGCTTTGGAATTTAACTAAGGCTGTAAGAAGGGGCTGGGAATTCTGGAGCCAGAAGGAGATTGAAGTGGGATCCAGAGGAGAATGAAGTAGTATGGGGGAAGAAGAAGCAGGAGGAAAATCAGAGGAGAATGGATATGGGAATGGAATAAACTGCAACTGAGACCAACCAGCCTGGCCCTCATTCCTTCCTTCACCTGCCCATCTCCATCAGCCTCACCAGGGTGGGGGAAGCGGCATGAGATTACCAAAGGAAAGTGACAGGAGAGAGAGAAAGCTGATGCACGAGGCCCCTTCATAATTTATTTTTAGTGAATATACAGTAAAAATGGAAAACAATAATAGGACAATATAGTTATGGGCTCCAATACTAATTGGACATACAAAAAGCACTCTGATCCTACAGGCACAATCAAGTAACTTTTGTGTGCATATTCTTTAAGGAAATTTGCTCATTCCCCTGACCAGATGAAGACAACACTAGAGGGCATGCTGGAATGATGCTGGGTCTTTGAAAGTGTGTGTGTGTGTGTGTGTGTGTGTGTGTGTGTGTGTGTGTGTGTTTCAGAAAGTGCTCCAAAATACCTTACTGGATTAGCCTTATGTTACGTGAGGGAGAAATAAGATGTATTTCTTTACATAAAGAGACACTGAAAGCCCTTGAATAAGGTACTATAGTGAAGCACATCTCCAACAATCATGGGAGGTGTCCAGGGTAGTGGTCTCTGCCTCATGAACTCAGGGACCTGGATTACTTTAGACCAATCACTTGGTCTAAGCAGGAAGTCTTAAAATATTCTTCCCTCACTCCTCCCCAAATCTCTACTGTAAAAATCTAAAATCATGAGATGCTTGGAGCAGAAAGGAGATTGTAGATGGAAAATAATTTCCAATGGTAAATGTGCAGCTGGTGATGAATTCAGGTCCTTAGCCAAAAACTAAGGACACAGGAAATCCTTGATTCCAATCACCACACACAGGTGACCAGTATATCTCAACAGGCAGGGTTTCTTCTGTGCATGCACAGACAGAAGGTCCAAGTGTCATTGGGTGATCTTGCAAAATATATGAAACAGATGTAATTCTGAGATGGAATCAAGTCTCAGTTGGGTTAGAGAACAGGAGGGAGGTGAGATGAGTTGGGTGGTGAAGAAAATCGCTGTAAAACAAGTGGGAGGTAGGACCCATGAATTATGACCTTCCTTCTTCCTCACTTTATTTCTCTGTTTGCTTGTTTTTATTGTTGTTTGTTTGTTTGTTTGGGCCCACACCTGTCTCTGATCACAGCTTACTCCTGACTCTGCTGTTAAGGGTAACTCCTAGATAGCTTGGGGTATCAAACACCAATTTGGTTTTTAGGGTATCAAACACGAATCAGTTGAATGTAAGTCAAATAGCTACTCACTGTAGTATATCTCAGTCCCTCCCCACTTTATTTCTTAAGATTTATTTATGTCCAAAACCTGTACCAACCTTATCCTAGCGGTTCTTCTTGGAAGGCATGATGGAGGCAGAATTTTCTAAAGGTCTGTACAATCAATATAATTACAATATTTAACATTCAAAGGAAGCAAATCTTATGGTCTAGATCAGTAGTTTTGTATTCTTACCAGTTTGTTTGATTGAGACCAGGGTGTGTGATTTGGTGAGCACCGGCTGCCCATCGTGCTCCACCTGGCAGGTGAAGGCTACATTCTCCTGCTTGGCAGAGGAGTTCACCAGGAGCCAGCTGGTTCGGTTAAAGGTCCCATCCTTGTTCTCTAGGAGGAGTGAGGCCGTTTCTGCCCGGGGCACAATTCCGTTCTCCAGCCAGGTCAGTTGAAGTTTCCGGGGATAGAACTTCTTCAACTGGCAGGTGAGGTTCACCTGGTTGCCCACTGCAGGAAACTGGGAGACCTCCAGCATGGGTGGAACTGAAAAAGCCCAGGACAGAAGCTCTGATCTTGGGGGACAGAGAGGTCACAGGACCTGAGATTTAGCACGTAGACCCCAACCCACAGAAGGGATTCACCCCAATAGCCCCAGACACACAGAGCTAGGTAGGCAATCCACACTAAGAGAGCTCTTGGCACAAAAATGAAACCAACAGCACAGTATCTGACACACTGTGTCAGGCACAGCTTTTACTAGGGGAGAAACAAGTGGAATAAACAAAGTGTGAACATAATAATGTCACCAAAAACTGAAATAAAGAATGCACATGAAGGTGGTTGATATTAGGTAATTAGGAATTTCAGTTGCTTTCTCTAAAATAAATGAGATATTCTTTACAGTGTTAGAATACAGGTAGGTTTGCCATGGAAAGAGGCATGTGTGACGAGCACATCTAGGATGCTGGCAATCAGGAAGCATGGATGGGAATTAGATTCCAGAACAGTAGAACAAAACTCAGGAGGCAGAAGAGGCAAGAAGACACAGAGTCTGGGATGAGGGTGTCTACCTCGGATGGTCTCAGCCAAGCTGGCTGTCCCATGGAGAGGTGGGCCCCCACGCAGGGTGATGTGGTTGATCTCACAAATGACCTGGGGGCGCACGTCTGCCTAAGTCAGCTGAACCCTGGCTGTGCTGGAGACACTCTAGGAGGTGCTCTCCCCCGGGGGGTCCACACTGGTCCGGGAGGCTGAGAGTGCGTTCCCGTTTTTGAACCACCTCAGGCTGACATTTCTGGGGAAGAAGCCGTGGGACCTGCAGGTGAAGCTCACGGTGTGCCGGGACGGGGCCCTCTTAGTGGGGCCGGAGATCTCTGGACGAGAAGGTTTGGCTACACAAGGAGCGTTTGGACACAGTGAGCACAGGGCAAGTGTGGCACCAAAGACAAACACCTGTGTTCAGCACATCCTGACCTACAAGGCAGTAACCTTCCTCAATTCACAGAACTCGAGCACTTCCCAGTGGTCACTCCCCCATGCATGCTTTTGTGTGTTGAGGAGGGAGCACGGCTGACAAAGGGTGGCCCTGGAACTGTTCCTGCCGCTCGCTCACTGACAGAACATCAGTCCGTTCTCCCAGCCTCATGTGTTCTGTCCCATCTCAGCAGTGTTCATCGTGCCTTCATCTCTGCGGGACTCTGAGCCCAATGCTGCAAGGGCTACAAAATGGTTCCCATTATAGACAGCACAGTTGCACAGCCACAGTCTAGGGTCTCTACCTTTACCCATGGTCTGAATCCAGGTATTGGGAGTCCCAGGTTTTCGACTGTTCCACATGACCTGACATGTCTCCAGCTCCCTCGAATTCCACACTCCCTAGACTCCACTTCACAGAGCCAGCACGGTGCAGACTACACTTCTCAGCGAGCCTTCTGGGGTCCTTCCACCCCTCTCCCCTGGCTTTCCTCCCTCTCCTTGTCCCCAGTCTCAACACTGCAGCCATTTCTGCCTTCTTGACCTCCCTGCACAGATACCAGACCCACATGTCTTGCCTCAACTCTCCCTCACTACCTCCCTTTCTCCTTCCTTCCAAAAATAAAAAAAAAAGAGGACCCTGGCCCCACATGGAGTCATAGATCAGAGGTCACAGAGATGAGGAAGCAGAGCAGAGACATGAGCACAGGCAGGATGCTCACCAGTCTCTCCCCTGGGGCTTAGTGATGATAATGATACTTCCACAGGACTTTGTACCAGTCCCTACAACTCACAGACCTGAACAAAGCCACCACTTCACTGATGGGGAAATGGAGGATTCCAGACACTGAGATGTCCACAGCCTTGGGATCAGAGCACCACTGCTCATCTGCCAAGGACCAGCCCCGTATAGAGGGTGTTGCCGAGGATTAAGAAATAAGACAGAAATGAGAGACAAGTGGGGTCATGTGGCTAGTACCCTTCAGACACTGAGCCCCATTTGTCCCCTGTGGATCATTTTACTGCCTTACACTAAGAAACCAGAACTGGAGGACAACATTCTTAGCATGGGGACAGGAGACTCTGATTACGAGCACAACTCCTCTTAGTGGAGCTACTCTAAACAAAGCTAGTTCTAATCTAAACTTCATGTCTTAAGCAGCTCAGGGTGAATAGCTTTCTTGTGGTCTCTTTCTATGGGTCTGTTTTCTCATACCAAGGCAATCAGGCCAGGATGGAGCACATACAGGACCATGCCTAGTGCTGTTCCACATAAGTTGGCACCAGCATTCTCAACATAAGGCCCCTGTATTCTGCCCCCTAAGGCTCTTTTCTCATCTATATAACTTAATCCTTTGTTTCCAGCACTTATCTGTTCTCTCACCAAGCTCATCGCATCTCACACCTTCCCAAAAAGATTGGTGGATTAGTTACCTTCTATGTGTAAAGAGACTGATGCACAGGAGGAAGTTCAGTCACAGAACCTTGATCTAGCCCTTGGTTTGGGTCTACTCTGTGCTTCTGGGCAATGGCATCTCGGATCCTTTCAACTATCCTAAAAGGAGTCTGTTATTATTGCCATTTTGGAGATGAGAAGAATGAGTCCTTAAAAGATTGTCTCAAGATTTCCCATCATCTCATCAGGAAGCTCTTGTCACCTCACTGAGGTATTTTCCCTGATTGAGACTTTCTAAGGCCACCTGCTCTGCTCAGAGCTTTCAGTGATTGAGTGATCTTTCTCTGAACCACTGGAGGGTTTCCTGACGACCCTCCTGAAAGTGGAAAGTCCTGGTGACTGTCATCCTATCAGACTGAACAGAGTCTGTGGTTCTTACTGCCTTTTGTCACTGCTGTTTCTCAAATAGAACCAAATGCAGTCCTAGGGCTGGCACCATGTTGGAGGGAATAGGATTCAGTGATTTTGGAGCAAAATCTCTGGTCATTACGATGACCCTTGTTTCCACTGTGCCCAGAGCAGGGCTGGGCACTCTGTGGATACTGAGGAAAGAGAAGATGCTACACATCGAGAACAGCCCTCAGAGTGTTCTCCTCAGGTGCAAACTGCAGGACTTGGTGACTTCAACATCTTTGATCTCCAAAGGTAGTTGAAGTGGACTATGAAGCAGATCCAAGGACAAACACCAGCTCATCACCTGGCCTTAGTTTTTGCTCTTAGAAGCAAGGCCAGCCTGACTGACTGTGGTCACACAAAAGGACGATGGACCCCCCTCCCCAGAACACTCACCGCTCAAGGTGACCTGGGTGCCTGGCCCAGACTTGAACTCCACATCTTCCACAAACTGCGCCTGGAACTTCACACAGTAGTAGGTGCCTGTGTCGGCTGGGCTGATGTCACGAATGTGGATGGAAAAGTCCAGGTTGTCTCTCTTGGTGGCATCCGAAGCATTGGTCACTCGGGGGTAGTAGCCTTTTTTCCCGTAGTTGTAGATCTCCTCCCGGCCACCCACTCTCTGCCGGAACCACTTGACAGGACCCATAGGATGCAAGGAGGTCACAGAGCAGCGCAGAGTGATTGTCCCTCCCACGGCCACCGACACAAACTTGTCAGGCTGGATCACCTGCAGCTCTGCATTCTGCCTGGCCACTCCTGAGGGAAACACAAGCAGCTCTTCACTCATCCTTGTTAGTCTGTAGATTTTCTCAACTCTGTGTCAGCAAACTACACCAGTGACTGAGTGTTCAGTGTGAGGAGTTAAGCACATTGTGTGAATCTTATGTTACCCCCCCCACCCCCCCCACACACACACCAACCTCCATAGTGTGAGTGTGGTGTGATGCAAAGGAGGAATCTAGGAACTAGGAGCTTAAGGACATGGCATAGAGGGTGGTTTAGGAGCTTTACCTGGAATGTCTAAAATTAGCAACTCTCTTGTTCCTACAGTCTGACTCGGAGAGTGTTGGACTTTTTCTTTGCATTATGAGGAAGCATGAAACCAATGAGTATAAATAGAGGGACAGTGGTGCCAATGAGATATCCCTGAAATGTCAAGGCCTCAGAAAATCCATCTTTCTCTTCTCCAGATGATGCTCTTAGTGGTGTCTGTGATCAGCCAGAGTACAGAGAGAAGGTAGAAATCTACCACTCCTGGGAATATATCCCAGAGAGGCAAAAATGTATAGTCGAAGTGACATTTGCACTTGTTTGTTCTTGCAGCACTCTTTACAATAGCCAGAATCTGGAAAAAACCTGAGTGCCCAAGAACAGATGACTGGTTAAAGAAACTTTGGTACATTTACACAATGGAGTACTATGTAGCTGTTAGAAAAGATGAAGTCATGAAATTTACATACAAGTGGTACTACATGGAAAGTATCATGTTAAGTGAAATGAGTCAGAAAGAGTGGGATAGACATAGAAAGATTGCATTCATCTGGGGAACATAAAGCAACAAAAAGGGAGACTAACACCCAGGAGTGGCTGAGATTAGTACCAGGAATTTTGCTCCGTGACTTGGAGGCCAGCCACACGTGCTAGGGGAAAAGGAAGCTCAGATAGAGAAGAGAGCACCAAATAAAGGGTGTTGGGAGGATCCTCCCAGGGTGGAAGAAGCATGTTGAAAGTAGACTATAGACCAAACATGATTGCCACTCAATGCCTCTCTTGCAAAACACAGGACCCAAAAGAAGAGAGAGAGAACAAAAGGGAATGCCCTGCCACAGAGGCAGGGTGGGATGGGGGGAATGGGGGGCGGGAGGGATGTTGGGACCCGTGGTGGTGGAGGATGGGCTCTGGAGGAGGGATGGGTACTTGATCATTGTATAACTGAAACCCAAGCACAAAAATCTGTAAGTCTATAACTGTACCTCATAGTGTTTCACTAATAAAAAAAATACACATGAGATTTATAGGAAGCTGAACATAGTTTCAAGTTCCTGAGATTTATACTTTCTAATTTCTGATCAGTATATATTGGTGTGGTCATTCTGCTGTGACAATTATCAAAATCGTATTATCTTAAAGTAATAGGCTCCTTTCTCAATAGATGAATTAATGAACATAATCTAGTACATGTACAAAATGGAATATTTGCATATTCATTAATGAAATTCTGATTCAATCTGTAATACAAATGAACCTTAAAATAAATACTGTGTTAATTGAAAGAAATCAAATGTGAAAGAGAAATAGTTTCCCACATGTATAATGTACCTAAAATGGGCCAATTCATAAAGGTAAAAACACCTTAGAGCTCGGGGAGCTGAAAGATATGAGGAGTTTTTTGGGGTACACAACTTCTATTTAGCTTGTTGAAAAGTTCTAGAAATGTGTGATGATTTCACCATTGTGATTGTGCCCTATTGCCACCAAGTTTTATACTTTTAACAGGATCGTTCATTGTATGTATAATTAATATAATAACTAGTGCGTACTAGAATAAGGTCATTAGTCTTTGATTTGAACTAATGATTTAAGGAAAAAATATAACATGTGATAATGAGGCAGGTAAATTACTTATAAATAGATATTTGAACGTGAAGAGAAACCAGGAATACAAAGAATTCTGAAGCAGATATTTTTCTTATAAATAGATATTTGAATGTGGAAATAGATCAGGGATATAGAAGAGCAAGAAACGGCTGGTTTTAGATTTGTGTTTTGAAAAGAACAGAGCTGTTAATTTTGCTTGAACAAAATGAGTTATGAATTGAGGGACCATGAGTCATTTCATGACTTTTAATACCAAGTGAAAGACTTTCCAGTTGGATTGCCTCCCCAAAGATTAAGCATGTTCTGGAATCATATAGAAATGATAAGTGGTTCCTCTAATTTGAAGTGTCTCATGGTTCTGGTAGCAGATCTGCATCAGAGAATCAGCATGTTGTTGGACCACAAAAAAAATCCCATGTTGTGAAGTCTTGCTCCCCTCCTACAATACTTAGCCTTGCTTAGCATCCTCGAAACAATTTTGTAAAAGCAAAGTTTTTGCCAGTAACTTTCAGTTGAGCCAGATAACACCCATTTATGGGGCTCAGCTGTAAAAGCAGAATTACTCCTGTATGAAGTCAGCGGAGATAACCACCAAATCAATCAAGGAAAAGGTCATCAGGAAGTGGCAAAAGATGGTCAGGGAAACCATTTGAATTCTTAAAGTATAAATAGATCCTGGAGTCAAGGGGAGGGGTCACTCTCCCACTAGAGGGTTTGGCTGTGACCAGTCAGCTTTCTAAACTCCATACTTGTTTGACTTGTGCCAAATAAAATGTTACAATGCAAAGCTCATTGCTTTGTGTGGTCCTTGGGACTCCGGACCCTAACAATGTTCTTTTTCTGTTTCTTTGTGCTCAACACAATATAGAGTTGTGGTTCCTCTTTTCATATGTGAGCAGGTAGAGTGCACCCACTCAGCACTTATGTGACCGGGCTGGCTCCTAAGGACTCACAAGACACACACTTGTTACTGTGGTCAGGTCATCTGTTGGTTTGGACTTAAATCAAGAGAAGAGGATTGGGGGCTGCAGAGATAGTTCAGGCTTCTAGGTCCTTGGTTGACTATGACTCAATGCCCTGGCACTGCATATGGTTCCCTGAGCACTGCCAGGAGTGATCCCCAAACACTGGACGTCATCATTTGTGGCCCCAAACCAAAAACTTTAAAGCATAAAAATAAGAGAAGATGACTAGACAATGGAAAGCTGTGTGACAAAAGTGAAATTTTGTGACAAAGTGGGAATAACTATAACTGAATCTTGAAGAGAAGAGTGAACTGAATAGTGGAGAGAGGGAAGAAGAGAAACTAGAGAGTTGACAGAAACCAGGTAATAGAGAAACTCTGCCCTCTGTGTATCCATAATTCTCACATTCACATTCTACACCAAACGTTACCCCCAGATTCTGGACTTTTGTACAATTCTTCCAGGCCCTGATCCTTAATTGGAAGTAAATATCAAACAGTTAACATCCCAGACCTGAATTCCTCATTTCCTCCCATGCCCTCGCTATCAACTTGATTCTTCCAGATCTCAGATCCAAGTGCTTGGGTATCTTTCTGCCACTCCAGCTCTGTGCACCAGGAAATCCTGTTGACTCCTCATCAGCACAGGTCCCAGAGCCGAACTCTTGACTTTTGTCTCTACGAACTACTGGCTAGTTGCAGTCACTTGTTTTGTGTGCATGAACTCAGTGACTTCTGAAATTCTCTAGATGTTTCTATCTCTGTTATCTAGACCATTCTCAGTTAAATGTAGAATAATTTCATACTCATCTTGGAGCAAGTGGCTTCCCTCAGCAAAACCATGCAATGCCAAACACATTTTTTAACACCGCAAAAATAAAATGAGCATGATCAGAGCAAAATCAAATCCTTGTGCAAAACAGGAAGAATTTCTTCTCATGGTCCTTGCACACTTTTCCTTGTCACTTTCTCACCAGAAATCCCTATAGTTCATACTGTACAGTCTATTAAGCTTTGCTCAAATCTGCCTTTTCCATAATATCTATCAAACTTGTTTAAAACACATCTCATACTTCTTACTCTTATACTCCCAAGTATTTTGTTCATAGTACTTTGTATCTTTTAAGTCACAAATTACTTTTTAAAAATTTATTTATTGCGTCTACCTCACAGTGATTTAATTAAAAAGTTGGAAAATTATTTATTTATTAAATCAGCATGAGATCAATGGTTACAAAGCTGTTCATGGTCACATCTCAGTCATCAATATTGCAACACCCATCCCTCCAAAAGTGCACATTTCCCACCATCAACTTCCTTCCCTAGTTTCTCTCCTGCCTCTGTGCCCCTCTTCCCAGCCTGTCTCTATGGAAGCCACTTTGCTTCTATCATCTCTCTAAATTTCTCTGTCTCTGTCTTTCTCTCACACTCTCTCTTACTCTTTCCCTCTCTATCCTTTTATGCTTTACAATCCAGATGATGAGAGGTAATTATGTTTGTTTCTTCACCTTTTTTCAGCACATAGCTCTTGCCCAGAACAAATCACTTTCTTATATATCAATTTAGTTTTCTGTTATGTCTCTTTTACTCTTATTCCTCCAATAGATAACTTTATAAGACTAACTATTTTGTCTCTATTATTGATCAGTACACCCCAATATCTTTCACAATTCCTGACACATAGTGTGTCTTGAATAAATAACTGCATGTTTACCAATGTGAACAACATGTTACTTCTTTAATCCTTGGGGTTTGATTTAGTGATAATTTCAGTGGTGACTGCAGAAGAAATTGTTTCTCAAGTAGATGACTTAGTACAAAACAAATGCTGCTTGCATATGTGCAGGAAACAGAGCACCCTAGGTGCAGAGACCCACGAGCTCTCTTCCCTACTCTTTACACCCATTGGCGGAAGACAGAGAGATAATATAGACTGAAAGTATTTGTGTAGATTGATGAATATTGAGAAGGGGTAGAGTTAAAATGTGAAATCTAGGATCAGACTGCCTGAGTTCAATTCACAGGTCTCCTTTTATCTTAAGTATCTTTAACCCTTAAATTCCTCTTACCTTTTCTAACCTGTGAGTTGGGGGGGATAAGGGTGTCTACTTCAGAGATCATCATCCAAGGAAATAACAGCTGGGGCATTTGACGAGACCCCGAGTGGCCACCCACGAACGGCTCCTCCAGCTCCTGAATGACCATGATCCCAGAGGCACACAAACCAATCTCAAACCCAGCGGCTTTTGGCAGAAACTCCTTCGAATTTAATTACTAAAATATCAAAAATCCAAAATCGTGTGGCCACAATGGCGGCTGTGTGACATCATATGCTCTTCATAATCAGCAAAAGAAAACAAATTATCTAATGATACCTTTTCTACAGGTCTTATTGTTGCGGGGAATTCCAAATAATAATGGTGGGTCTTCTGTCGAAAAATTAAATGTAATCTTGCAGCACTGTTTACAATAGCTAGAATATGGAATAAACCTGAGTGCCCGAGAACAGGTAACTGGTTAAAGAAACTTTGGTACATCTACACAATGGAGTACTATGTCGCTGTTAGAAAGGATGAAGTCATGAAATTTACTATATGGAAAGTATCATGCTAAGTGAAATGAGTCAGAAAGAGAGGGACAGACATAGAAATATTGCATTCATATGGGGAACATAAAGTAACAAAATAGGAGACTAACACCCAAGAATAGCCGAGATGAATACCAGGAGGTTTACTCTATGGCTTAGAGGTCAGCTGCACATTCTAGGGGTAAAGGAAGCTCAGCTAGAGAAGGGAGCACCAAATAAAGGGTGTTGGGAAGATCTGCCCAGGATGGGAGATGCATGCTGAAAGTGGACAATAGACCAAACATAGTTGCCACTCAATGCCTCTTTTGCAAACCACAGCACCCAAAAGGAGAGAGAGAACAAAAGGGAGTGCCCTGCCACAGAGGCAGGGTGAGATGGGGGATGGGGGAGTGGGAGGGATACTGGGATTAGTAGTGGTGGAGAATGGGCACTGGTGGAGGGATGGGTACTCGATCATTGTATAACTGAAACCCAGGCACAAAAATTTGTAATTCTACAACTGTATCTCATGGTGTTTCACTAATAAAAATTTTTAAAAAATTAAATGTAGTCAAAGTGGAGAGAGAATAAAGTGGAACTCATCTGACACACAGGCAGGGGGAGGGCTGGGATAGGGGGGACACTGGGGTTCTTGGTGGTGGAAAATGTGCACTGGTGAAGGGATGGGTGTTTGATCATTGTATGACTGATATTTAAACCTGAAAGCTTTGTAACTGTTCTCACATTGATTCAATAAAAAAAATAGTTGGGGCATTTCCAATCTGGCGGTTAGTGAATGCTTATGAATATGATCATGTATCACCATTGTAATTACTGTAATGATGAAGCTTCAAGTGACATGAGAGGATGCCAATATAGATACTAAATTGAATTTTGATAATAAATATGGAAAACAGTGCAACATGGAGATGTAAAAATTTTCTTCTATGTCTTAACAGATTGGGGAGAGGGATGAGTAAATTGAGAAAAGCAGAACATGAGGTAGGGAAACAGAGACAGGAGCAAGTAAACCTCTTTTCATGTAAACTGGGGAGTACTTTAGCAGAGGCTCAGGGACAGAGCTCTAGTAGACTGTTGGCCTGTGTGGTGTGTGAGACTCTGTCTTCAGTCCTTAGTGCTGCAGAGGATGGAAAGATAAGAAAAAGAGGAAGGGAAGTGGGAAGGAAGAAGTGGAAAGGGATGGGGAAGAGGAAGCGAAGAGGTAGCAAAGTGAAGGGGAAGGAAGGGAAGGAAAGGGAACATCAAGTTAGGTTTTATTTAGGATATAAAGAAAGTAGCCACTGAAATTCAGAGCTCAGTCAGATACTTTCTGTTCTCTACAGCAATATTTACTCCTGTATTGTTTGATATGGGAGTATGAGTTGTTAAAATTGTATTTGTTATATCTTAAAATGGTTGTTCAAAATTAAGAAATATCAAATAAATATTATTTCCTTTGAAAAAAATCCCTATATACTAAGCTGAAGATATAATACAGGGATGAAGGCACTTGCCTTGCACGAAACCGACCCTGATTTGATCTCTGACACCACATAGGGTCCCAAAAGCACAGTCAGGAATGGTTCATGAACTCAGAGCCTAGAATAGGCCCTGAGCACTGCCAGATGTAGACTAAATACATCCCCCCCAAAAATAAAGGAATTAATATATATATTAAAAAACAATAGCACTGTAGCACTGTCCTCCCGTTGTTCATTGATTTGCTCGAACAGGCACCAGTAACGTCTCCATTGTGAGACTTGTCATTACTGTTTTTGGCATATCGAGTATGCCATGGGGAGCTTGCCCAGCCTCTGCCATGTGGGCAGGATACTCTTGGTTGCTTGCCAGGCTCTCCGAGAGGGATGGAGGAATCGAACCTGGGTTGGCTGCATGCAAGGCAAATGCCCTACCCACAGTGCTATCGCTCCAGCCCCAAAACAGTAAATAATAAAATATAGGAACAAAAGTATGTGAATATACAGAACCAACTGTGATCTTTGGGAATATCAGTGTTGTGGTATCTGTTGTTCTCCCTGTCTTCCTGTATTTTCTAATTCTTCTGCTTTCCTCTGAAAGCTAAGGAACATAACAAGGTTTAAACATGATCTGAATCTGCACTCCCTGGACTTGTTTCCTGGCTGATCTACCTTCAGACTTAGGTGGGTGTTACTGGACAACTTACGTCCTCTCCCCATCTGCAAATCAGAGACAGTGGTTATGGATTCACATGAGATGCTGTGAGGATTACAGAAGATAACAGACACAGAGCTGCCAGATTCTTTTAGTTGCGTTATGTTTCACCACCAGTGCTAACAACTGCAGGCAATGAATCTACATAGAAATAGTTCAGAACCTTTCTAGCTACTCTGAGATAATGCCCAGTAATTGACTTTCCTGTGAGTTTGCTAGAGACTTAAATATCCAGCAGGTTGGATAAAGGGAACCACCAAAGATGATGCTTACCTGTGAGTCCCAGCTGTAGAGACAGCTGCAGGTGAAGAGGAAGAAGGTACAGCCAGAAGACCAGGACTGGCATCCCGAAGACCCAAGGAGCCTGCAGTGTTGAGTGGGTTGGCTGGCAGAACTCTGCCCTGTGAAGAGAAGCCCCACCTTCCCTGACATGAGAGGAAGTGATTCTCACCAGTAAAGTGATTGCAAGACAGTAACCTGTTTTACATTCTAGGCATTTCCTGTTTCTTTATTGTGAAAGAGGGGTCAAACAGAGAAGGGGATGAAGCTGAGAAGTTTGCTAGAGACTTAAATATCCACATCAAGTGTTCTCAGTGAGACTTTCTCAAGCCTATTAGAGATGCTTTCTGCTCACTCTGGTCCCCCTCCTGTCTCCACTTAGACTTTCCTATGTCTTGGAATCTTCATGGTGATTTTACACTCAGGAGCTCCCAGGTCAAGAGTGATGTCTGGCTGTGAGTTGTGTCCCAGACTCCCAAGCTTAAGGCTCCTGATTGTGATGGGCTATGGTTACATTCTGCACCAGCAGGCATGGTTCAACAGATCTGAAGAAGATTTAGAGAATATGTACAAATTTGGGATACAGTCATATGGTTTCTGAAAAGCCTCCCTATTCCAACCATTTATTAATGTCACTGGCAACATTTAGTATTGATGTAAAAGTGCAATGTGGATGTTCCTCTAACTGATAAAAGGAGCCAGTTTCTGCCTTCTTTCTGAACACGATAAGCTCAGTTCAGTCTATGAGTATGAGAGTCTGAACTTGGGACAGTATTGGAGTGTTCTAGGCCAGAGAACATGTGTTTTGTCTCAGGAGTTATAATCACAGGCTTTTATCTAAGAAAAATAAAACCTTGTGTCCATACAACCGTTGATGAATTAGCATATATAGCAGTTGTTTGGGGGGGGGGAGTAATAACCCAAATAGAAATAATTAGGATGTCCACTAAGTATGTGGTTAGCCTGGTGTCTTGGGGACCAGTACTGGTGAACAGGATAGAAGCAAATGCTCTATGAAGATTAAAAATCAAGGTAAGGTAAAGGTAAAGGTAAAGGCCCTCCCGTTGATCATCGATTTGCTTGAGCGGGCCCAGTAACGTCTCCATTGGAGACTTTGTTGTTACTGTGTCTGGTATATCGAATACTCTCAGTAGCTTGCCGGGCTCTCCGAGAGGGGTGCCGGGCTCTCCGAGAGGGGAAATATTTAGCGCATCTCCTTCGAGCCGGAAAAATCAAGGTAGAATTGAGATTATAGAGAGTGGGATAGAAGGGGAACTTCAATTTCTTTACAGCTCAACAGTCAGTTTCTTTATAGGCTCAGCCTATAAGTACAGCAAGTAGCCATTCCCCTTACACACAATCGATTCAGTCCCTGTCACCAGAGTAAACCATGACTACCACAGAGTATGGCCCCAAACAAGAAAGAATACAAGCAAAAAACCTTTCAGCAGACTTATGGTCCAACAAGGTCCCAGGAAACACAAAATCACTCAGACTTTTATTATTGCTGGGTTCATATCACTGAAATCTGATGGTGAAGTGAGGGTGAAGCTTGTCCTGTTTGTTGACTGCCCAGCCCAGGTCTGTACCTGAGGAATCCAACTTCTGATTTCACTGGGCTCTAACAGTCCAGCGTTACACACAGGTGGCACAGAAAGAACTATGAGGATTTCTGGGGGAAAGTTTCTGATCAAGAATAGCAAGTGCTGGGCTGGAGCAATAGCACAGCGGTAGGGCGTTTGCCTTGCACACCGCCAACTGGTTGTTCTGAGTTCGATTACTCTGCCCCTCTTGGAGAGCCCGGCAAGCTTACAAGAGTATCTCGCCAGCATGGCAAAGTCTAGCAAACTACCTGTGACATATTCAATATGCCAAACACAGTAACAACAAGTCTCACAATGGTGACGTCACTGGGCCCGCTCGAGCAAATTGATGAAGAATAGCAAGTGCTGCACTTTCTCCAATGTCAGAGACACCAAGTTGCTGAGGGACCAGACAGACATTGGGATGGCCGCTCCCTGTGTGTGAGTCTTCCTTAACTGAGCTATCACTTCTTTCTGTTCTTTTAACTCTACTCTTTTCGAGCAGGTAGCCAGTATCAATGTGGGTGAAGAGCCTGGAACAATTGTGAAAAGTTCTCCTCTTTGCCTTCCCCCTGGAGGTTGTAGTAACTCCCTTAGGTGTTGAATATACTCCTCATGCTGGGAAGTACTTGCCCCAGTGTTACCCTGATAAACAAATCCCAGACTCATGCTCATCAGCAATTTCTCTTTTAAGTGGGAATTTCCTACTTCAATTCTGTGCCCTCTGTAATTTCAGTTTCTCCCTTTGGTCAGAGTCTTCTTGTACCATCAGTCAGTCTTCTTGTTCCCATTAATAGGATTCTTAGGGGGTCTGGGACCAGCTCAGGTGGACAGGGTTGACGAATTTGTGCCACCAAGGATTAAGAAGCAAAACAGAAATGAGAGTAAAAGGTCGGGCCAGGGGGATAAGAGCTTCCCACATTGAGAGCCCATCTGTTCCCACAGAAAGATTTTTATTGCCTTCCATCAGGAAACCAGAATGAGGAACAATAATCATTGTTGGGTGGAAGGACATAATACTTTACTATAGCATAATTATTCTTATGAGGTCTGTTCTGAGCTAAGCTACTCCATTACTTCAATTCCTTGGTGTTTGGAACAAATCCCTTGCTATGAGTCTGTTTTCCCATACAAGGAAGTCAGACCACAGTGGAGCACATTCAGGACCATTGCCTCAATGCGTCCCAGGTCAGCCAGCACTAGAGTTCTGACCGCAAGGTCCCTGTTGTTCTGTCAACTCAACCTGCTTCTTTGACTTATCTAACATAAGCCTTATTTTGTAGCTCAGTGCAGCCATGAATGAGCAATTTAAAAAATAACATTTTGAATACTTTATACATTTTTTACAGGCTATTCAGCTTCATGTCTTTATAATTTCTTGTGAAATCATAATTGTGATATCAATTTTATTTTAATTTTTAATTTTTTGAATAAACGTGAGATAAAGTTAAAGATTTACAAACTTTTGTGATTACGTTTCAATCATACAATGATCAAGTACCCATCCTTTCACCAGTGCCCATTCTCCACCACCAATGTTCCCAGTATCCCTCCCGCCGTCCCCCAACCCCTGCCCCACCTCTGTGGCAGGCACATTTCCTTTTACTTTCTCTCTCCTTTTGGGTGTTATGGTTTGTAATACTAAGTGGATATCAATTTTGTGGATCATCCAAGTTGAGGCTTCTGGACTCTTCATCCAATCCTCGTGGTTGGGGTTTGCGCTGTTTCTTCGTGTTGTTGTGGTAGTGTGGAGGTGGGACCCTCCAGTTCACTATCAGTGTACCCCTCTCACTGCAATAAAGGATTTTGGATGAGTTCAGTATATCGTGGCCACCTTTTCCCCCTTCTAGAGTACTACCTTCCTCTTTGGTGCTCCTCTGTGAATTTTGTGAGGCCTCGACTAAAGCTTCAGAGGGTGTGTTCTTTTATATTTGTCTTTTTCAGTTTCTTGTGTTCACCATGATTTTGGTGAGATTGAAATAGGCTACTGGACTATTGTCCTGATGTGATTGGGATAGCCAGGATGTTCTCCTAAGAATTAGGTGACAGAGATTAGATGTGAGTCCAGAGCTCTGAGAAAGGGGAAAATAACTGCGGCCACTGCCCTGGAGGTCATGCCTGTGATGTAGTTGGCCACATCATTGTCCAAGCCGAATTAAAGTCCCACTTCTGATGCAGTCCTAATGCTTTTTGGGGAGCCTCTCTGGCCCGGGTGCTGGGGGACACCTTGGCCCAAGGGGGATATTCTTGCATTAGTAGGATTCTTAGGGAACCTGAGACCAGATCAGGTGAATAGGTTTGAAAAATGTGTTCCACAGAGGATCAAGAAGCAAAACAGGGGCTAGAGTGATAGTCCAGCAGGTAAGGTGTTCGCCTTGCATGCGGCCGACCTGGGTTTGATTCCCAGCATCCCATATGGTCCCCTGAGCACCACCAGGAGTAATTCCTGAGTGCATAAACCAGGAATAATCCCTGTACATTGCTGGGTATGCCCCAAAAAGGAAAAAAAAAAAAAGAAGCAAAACAGAAATCAGAGTAAAAGGTGTAGCATCCGGGTGCTAAGAGCCTCCCTGACTCCCATTTGTTCCTGCAGAGTGTTGTGTGTTGCCTTCCATGAGGAAACCAGAATGAGGAACAATCATCGAGGGGATTGGAGGGGAGACATAATACTTTGACTTTAAGCATAATTATTCTTATAAGTACTGCTCTGAGCTAAGCTACTCCATTACTTCATGCCTTGGCTGTTTTGGACAAACACCTTCCTATGGGTCTACTTTCTCATACTAGGAGGTCAGGCCACAGTGGAGCACATTCAGGACGATTGTCTCAGTGTGTTCCAGGACAGTTAGCGCCAGAATTCTGACCAGCAGGTCCTTGTTGTTCTGTCCACTCAACCTGCTTCTTTGCTTTATCTAAGATAAGCCTAACTTTGCAGCATGTATGAACAATAAAAAATCGAATATTTTTCATTATGTATAGATCTCCAGATTCACGACAGAAAGTTGTTTATAATTTCTTGTGATGTTATATTTCTGTGCTGTAAAGTTTGACTTATGCCCTTTCATTTCTGATCTGATTAGCTGATGTATCATTTCTTTTGGGTTTATTTTTTTGGTCTAAGAATAAAGTTTATAATTTTCTGTATTTTTGACAGATTGGGTCCTGATTTCATTAGTCTTTTGTATTACTTATTGATTTTTATATTATTGATTTCTACTCAAGTTTTCATCATTTATTTCCTTGTGTTTAAGTTGGATTTTATATGCTGTTATTTTTCTAGTGTATTGCAATGTGAGATTATATTGTTTCATTTTAGCTTTGTTTCCCTGATAAACAAGAATATTTCTAGGAACATTCCTCTTAAGTAGCTTTTGGTGTGTCCCCAAGGTTTGGATAGCTTGTGCCTTCATTATTGCACATTTTGAGGATCTTTTAAAATTTTTGACAACCTCTTTGATCTGAGGATTATTTAATAATGTTTATTTTTCAAACATTTGAATTTTTCTGGCTCTCTTTTTGTGGTTAATTCCTACCTTTATAACATTGTGATCTGAGAAGAGACTGGGGATCATTTCTATTTTTGTGACACTATATACACTTTTTTTCCTATTTTTGTGACTTTATGTACACTCAGCCTGCCCTTTGTCTTATCTAAGATAAGCCTTACTTTGCTGCATGTATGAACAATAAAAAAAAATTTTGAACATTTTTCCATTAGAGATCTTAGAGATCTCCAGATTCATGAAAGAAAGTTGTTTATAATTTTTTGTGAAGTTATTATTTTTCCCCTTTTTATTGATTCACAATCTTTCATGTTTGAGTTTTGATCTTACAATCATCAAACACCCATCCCTTCGCCAGTGCACATTTTCCAACACCAAAATCCCCAGTATCCCTCCCACCCAACCATTCCACACCTACTCCTGCCTATGTGGCAGAAAATTTGCACAATACTCTCTTTCTCTACTTTGGTTACCTTCAATATTTTGAGACCAGTACTACCACGACTCATATCTACCAAGAAGGTAATGCTAGACAATGTGTTTTGTATTGCTTGTTTTGGATACAAAATAATGTCACGTGGCCACTCTAGGGCTGGAACGATACCACAGTGGTAGGGTGTTTGCCTTGCAGCGCAGCCAGCCCAGCTGACCCGGGTTCAATTCTTCTGGCACTCTCGGAGAGCCCAGCAAGCTACCAAGAGTATCTCGCCCACACAGCAAAGCCTAGCAAGCTACCCATGAGGTATTCGATATGCCAAACACAGTAACAACAAGTCTCAAAATGGAGACATTACTGGGCCTGCTCGAGCAAATCGATGAACAATGGGAGGACAGTGTTTGTTTGTTTGTGTTTGGCCACTCTAGGAATTCTAAAATTTTAATAATTAGGATATGGAGAGATCGCTGCAGCAAGTGGCTTGGGTCCAAGATTTGTTTGTGTGTTTCTGGATCATGGCTGTGTGGGACCTTAAGCAGACAGTAACCATATGTGGGTGTCATCTCAGAGTCCCATGGGGGGGGGAGAGAAGGACCGACTCCTCCCCTGTCCCATGAGGTCTGATGTTTCCTGCCACCACTACCCCATACCTGGAGCTTTTCGCTGAGATCTAGAAGTTGGTGACCGCTGGGGTTCCTAGAGGGCAGGCAGATGGACGGCACCTGCCCCCCGTCTGAAGTGGCCCGATGAAAATGGCCTATTGCAAAGTCCAGAACCATCTCTGCAGCAAGTTGCTCTGGTTGGAGATTCATTTTTGTGCCTCTGGATCATGGCTGTGTACATTTGTCTTTTGTTCCAGTATGTAATCTATCCTGAAGATATCTGTGCAATGGATAATGATATGTAGTTAAATATTGTGTACTTGGATAATAATGCATAGTTACATTTGGGGCACTTGGATTAGAAGTGGAAGACTCTAATATATATTCACAGTCCTCTTCCAATTCCTCATTGAGGTCTTGGATATTTTTTTAAATTTTCTTTATGATATTTCACCACTGATGAAAGTGAGGTATTGAAGTTTCTCACTTATTGTGTTCCCATCAATTATCTCCTCAATCTACTTTAGTTTCTGTAAATAGTTTCTGTAAATAGTTACTGCTCCTTCATTAGGTTCTACATGTAAGAGTTAAGTCTTTTAACGTATCAATCCTTTAGTCAGGATATAATATCTACTGCTGGTTTGAATGGTTTTCGGTCTGACACTTTCCTGCTCTTTATGAGTTACCATTTTCATGTATGGACGTTTCCCAACCTTTTTCTCTGAGATTGTATTTATAGTGAATTTTTAAGTGTGTCTGTTCTAAGTGGCAGACAGTTTTGCTTCCTGATCTACTCATTCTGTTACTTTTGAAGAAGAATGATGTGACTTATATTCTCAAACAACCACTGTGACTGTTGCAATGACTCTGGAAGAGAAGATGGTGTATGACCATAAAAGAGTAGTGGGTTGGGTCAAGAAATGGGAAGATTATAGGCAGATTCTGTGAACATGAACACACACACACACACACACACACACACACACACACACATATATATATATATATATATATATAGTCTGGAGCAATAGCATTTGCCTTGCATGTGGCTGACCCAGGTTCGATTCCTCTGCCCCTCTCAGAGAGCCCGGCAAGCTACTCAGAGTATCCCACCCGCATAGCAAGACTGGCAAGCTCCCCGTGGTATATTCGATATACCAAAGACAGTAACAATAAGTCTCACAATGGAAACATTACTGGTGCCCACTCGAGCAAATCGATGAACAACAGGAGGACAGTGCTACAGTGCCTATATATACATATATTATATATATATGTATATATATATATATACAGAAAGAAAGGCCCTCCCGTTGATCGTCGATTTGCTCGAGCGGGCCCAGTAACGTCTCCATTGGAGACTTTGTTGTTACTGTGTCTGGCATATCGAATACTCTCGGTAGCTTGCCGGGCTCTCCGAGAGGGGCGGAGGAATTGAACTCGGGTCGGCCATGTTGGCTGCGTGCAAGGCAGACACCCTACCCGCTGTGCTATCGCTCCAGCCTATATATAGTATTCAGTGCTATAATGCATAAGCATAGATGAAGGAGAAAAGCATTTCTTTTAAAATTATTGATACATATAAGAATTTATGCATAAGCATCATTAGAGAGCTTCAATAAATTTGAGAAGTAGAACACATAGGCATAAATGAGGAGAAAAATGTTTCTTTAAAAATAATGATAAAAAATAAAAATAAATAAAAATTTATACTTAAGAGTCTAACAGAACCTCAATAAGTTTGAGGATGGAGGAATCCAGTTCAGGTAACTCTTGACTGTAGATCAAGGTCATCCCAGAGCAGTGGAAAAGCAATATTCTGAGATGCACAGATTTGTCTAGTTTCTCATACTATAGAGTGATTGTTTCTCATATTCTAGGATGATGTCAAGAGTCGATCTCTGAGATTGCTCCCATAAACCTTGTTCTAAACTATGGATAAAGTCCCAGAACTGGGCGCATCAGGGTGGGAGAAGGGTATCAGGGCCTGTGGACGTCTCAGGAGACGGAAGTCATCTGGAGTACATTCTGGAAGTTTATTTTTTTTTTTTCATTTTCTTTTGATCGCCAAGACTCAGAAAGGAAAGGAGGCAACAGAGACTGAGGCGGCAACAAAAGGATTTGAGGAAGAAGTTGTGGGAAACAATTCACACTTCAATATCTATTTATTGAATAAATACTCCCTTGTGTGTGCCCTGGTGCTGCTCTCCTTCTGAAGTAACTTTCCTGGGAATACAAGCATCTCCTAGGAGACAACTCTGCACAGTAACAATTTCTTAGGTCTTGATCCCCATTCTTCATCACTCCTATCCTGTCACAAGTGGTTCAGGGATGGCAAAGATTCCTTAGAGCAGTTGCTACTAAATTTCTCAAAATTACTCTCAAATGAGAATTACTTCTGTCACATGTCTCCATGATCAAATATTCTAGAGAAGGTCTCCAGAGGACCTCCGTGCACTTGCCGCTTATTTATCCCTCTTCTCCCTGTGCCCACACTCTGTGGCCATCTCTGAACACCCGGAGCCCAGCTTATTCCACAGGACTCATGTACTTCTTGGATGTTGAGAATGTGTTAAAAAATCCACCACCTTCTTAGAATTTTGAGGGGACCGTGTTAAATTTTTCTTAACTTGGCCTGGGTGCTGGCCATGTGTGGCTTACGTGATGGCCCTTCTGTTGACTTTTCCTTTCATGAAGAACTCTTGTCCTGTCTACCACCCCAACATTTCCTCCATACACTTATAGTCAGATCCTCGACTTCTTATAGATGTAAATGACAGACACCAAGCACTTACAACACTTTGGTTCCAAGGAAGAAGCCCAGGAGGAAATGTATGTGGGATGGAGTGCACAGGTCTGTCTCTGGGTCTGGAAATAAAGAAACAAGAGTTTCCTTAAAGGAACTATACAGAAGTCAATTCTCAGGCAATCTTCTTCCTCCATCTGTGATGCCAGGGCCCATAAACATTCTGAAGACTTTGAACTTGACTGCTGCTCTGGTTTAGGATGAATTCAGAAATCAAGGTAAAGAGGTTCCTCGTCTTTAATCACTCTTAGGCTCTTGCCAGACTTCCCAGTTGTCCTCATTGAAAGAGGGGAGGAGAGATAGCATAGTCAGTGAGGAGAATTTGGTGTTTGATCTACTGACTTGATCCTCAGACTTGAGGGAGTGAGTCTTCTCGATGGGTTCCCTTACATGGGTGGTAGGGACACCTCCGTCATGGATGGAAATGAACTACATAGGGCAGAAGCTCTGACCTGTGAGTAGTGGAGTCATAGGGCAAAAGCTCCATCACTTAGCCAACCCCACAGCAATGAATTTACCGAGGACAGAAATCATTAGACAGAGTGAACTCATACTGAAGGAATCTGCTTATTTGAGAGTCACTAGCTCAGACATTTGAAAGGTGATTAAGGAATGTTAGAAACTATCAGGAAAAATACAAATGAAGTAAAAATACAAAAGAATAACAGAACCTCAAATGTAATAAGAAAATAGTATCTGTCACGGTCACGGTCCTCCCATTGTTCATCGATTTGCTTGAGCGGGCCCAGTAACGTCTCCATAGTGAGACTTGTTGTCACTGTGTTTGGCATATTGAATACGTGATGGGTAGCTTGCCAGGCTCTGCCATGTGGGCGAGATACTCTCAGTAGCTTGCCGGGCTCTCCAAGAGGGGCGGAGGAATCGAACTCGGGTTGGCCATGTTGGCTGCATGGAAAGCAAACACCCTACCACTGTGCTATTGGTCCAGCCCATGTTTTATTAAATTGTGCACAGGAGAATAATTAGAGTTGATTTTATTGTATTGTGATTTATAAATTACCTGAAACTACCTAGCACAGTGCTTGATTCTTGATTTATATCTACATGGCAGTCCAATGAAGACAATTGGGAGTAGCCAAGTTCCTGAGTTGGAATGATTGTTGGAAACTTTCTGAAGGTCACAGATGGCATTTATAGAGAGATGATAAGGAAGCAAGGCCACCACTGGATCTAGGGAGCTGATCCAATGGCCCATCTAGAGGGCTGGTACTGGTATCCCAGTTTCTACCAGAGTAAACGGGACAGCAGGCATTTCTCCTTTCCAGGCCTCTGCAGGAAGAATGAATTAAGCAGTAGAAACATTTGCTTTGAAATAAACAGAAAATTCTTCACAAAGTAAACCAGTTAAGCTCCTCTGGCACCCCAAACTTATTTCTGTCCAGCACTTTTCTCTCAGTCACTTATGAATTCACTCTTGCCTTTCACATGGCCAGCTCAGGTTTAAAATTGGCAACTATTTGGTCTCCTGAGCCCTGCAGTGATTCCTGAGCTCAAGACGGGAGTAAGCCTGAGCATTGTCACATGTGGCCCAGAACAAAAACAAAGTGAGCAGTGTGTCACTGTTTTATATTGCTTAAAATTATTAAATGAGGAAATTAAAATTTAATATTATATATGTTCTATAAAACAAAGTTAATAGTGTGACTTTGGTTTATAGAACCGGCCTTATGTAAGGAAAAAAGAAGTGGATAGTAGGGGTCCTTAGTATATCGGTGGAAAATATAGTTACTTCTGTGGTGGGTGTTGGAACAATATATTATTAACTGTGTTGTAAATCATGGCACTACAGTGAAAAAAAATAATAGGAGACTATAATTATAGGCTCCAATTTTATCTGGATGTACAAACAGAACTGTGCTCCTTTGGACACAACCAATTAACTTTCATGAGCATGTTCTTTAAGGAAATTTGTTCATTCCCCTGAACAGAAGATGAAGACAACACTAGAGGGCATGCTGGAATAATGCAGGGTCTATGAAAGTGTGTGTGTGTGTGTGTGTGTGTGTGTGTGTGTGTGTGTGTGTGTGTGTGTTAAGGAGAGTTCTCCCAGTAACCTGAGTTGATTAACCTCATGTCATATAAGGGAGACATAAGATATATTTGTTCACATAAACAGATAGTGCAAATCCTTTAATAATGCTGCCATAGGTAAGCACATCTCTAACTATCACATGTCCAGGCTAATAGTCCCTATCTAAAAATTCAGGTAATCTGGATTACCTTATCCCAATCACTTGGTCTAAATCAGGAAGTCTTAAAACACCCCTTCCTTATGTTCCCCAAGTCTCTTCTGTAAAATCTAAACTCAGGAGATGGTTGAAGGAGAAAGGAGATTGTAGATGAAAAACAACTTCCAATATTAAACGTGTAGAATGGTGGCAATGAATGCAGGTCCACTGTCACGAACTAAGGACACAGGAAATCCTTGATTCCAAACACCACGCACAGGTGATCAGTGGAACTCAACTAGGCAGGGTTTCCTCTGTGCTTACACAGACAGAAGGTTCAAGTGTCATTAGGTGATCTTACAAAAGATGAAACAGATAAAAAGTCTGGGATAGAATCAAGTTTCAGCAGGGTTAGAGAACAGGAGGGAGGTGAGCTGAGTTGACTGGTGAAGTGGATCACTGTGAAGAGAAGCAAGTGGGGGGCAGGACCCCATGAAGGATGGAAATCTCAGTGGGTGAACCTCTTCTGAGACTGCAATGACAAGATTCACTCTTGAACTCTGACCTGACTGTGATGAGCAGCCTCTGGAGATCAGATATTCAGGGCACACTTGACCAGTTCAGTCAGAATGTCCAGGTGGAGCTGAACCTGGGTAAGCTAATCAATGTTCCCCACATTGTTCTAATGACAGATCAGGGCTGACAGGCACCTCCTACTCTCACCTCACAACTACCTGAGGCCTGAGGAGGAGAGTGTCTGACCTAGCACCTTTGGCTTCAGAGCATCCAAGCTGAGAGGCAGGAATTCCCCTGAGCTAACATAGCTCACCTTCTCCATGTTGCTCACTCCCAGGTGTGTGTAGCTCTGGAGTGAGGACGAGGTATTCAGTGACTCTGGCCCCAGGTGGAGTGACACTTGAGAGGTCACAGAGATCAGGAGGCAGAGCAGGGACATGAGCACAGACAAGTGGCTCACCCAGGCTCTCATCCAGGGCTCAGTGACGCTAGTGATGCTTCCACACAACTTTCTACTGCTCTCTGCATCTCATAGACCTGAACTAAACTTCACTTATGGGGAAACTGAGAATTCCAAACACTGAGACATCCACAGTTTTGGTAAGACAGTACCTCTATTCACTTGCCAAGGAGAATCCCCATGAAGAGGATGCCAATATGGATTAAGAAACAATACATAAAAGAGATCTCCAAGCCTACTCGGATCGGGGCTGAGCATCCTCCACCCAGATCCTCTGAATTCCAGTAGGCAGGGATCACATCCACCAACTGGCCCCTTGGCGCCGTGTAATCCCATCAACGGCCAAGACTCAGAGACTATGAAAACCAGCTCCCGGAAGAGAACAATGCAGTCTCCTGCCCTCGCGCCTGGCTGTCCTCACTGGAGCCCCTTGGAGGGGAGCGGGTTGAGTTTTCCTCCCCGCCCTGACCAGGGCTCTGGCAGCCGAAGACCTCCAAGACCAGCCACCACCATGCTGAGACCACTCTCTGCACACCTGAAGGTACCGGCAGAGGAACAAAGGCAAGCAAGTCCCGGGGCTGAGATCTCCAAGCCTATTCCTGGAACCGCGTGACATCTTATTATGACATCTTATTATCTCATTCCTACTTTGGACAAACTGGCAGGCTACCGAATATAACCTGCTCACACAGCAGAGTCTGGCAAACTCCCCATGGCGTACCCAATATGCCAAATACCAGTAATAATGATGGGTCTCATTCTCCTAAAGAGCCTTGAATATAGCACTTTCTTAAAAATCTCAGGGCTAGGATGAAGGAGACGTTACTGGGGCCTGCTCGAGGCAATCGACGAATAACTGGATGGTCGTGATTCGTGATTCGACATAAAAGAGTATGATTTGAGGTCACAGGGTTAACGTCCTTTTGACTGTGATTCCCATCAGCTCCCTTGGATCACATTTATTGTCTTATACGAGGATCCATAACTAGGGGACAATATTCTTAGCATGGGGAGAGAATATCCTGATTAGAAGCACAACTGCACTCCTAAGAGCTATTATAGTTCTGTTTTCTCATACCAAGGCAGTCAGGCCAAGATGGAGCATATACAGGTCCATGCCTCAGTGCTGTTCTACATAAATTAGCACCAGCGTTCTCACCACAAGGTCCTGTTTTTCTGTCCCCTAAGACTCTTTCCTCATCCTATCTAACTTAACCCTTAGTTTCCAACACTGATCTGTTCTCTCACCAGTCTCATTGCATCTCACACCTTCCCACAAAGATTGGGGGATTAGTCACCCTCTGTGTGTCAGGAGACTGATGCGCAGGAGAAAGCTAGTTCACAGAACCTTGATCTAGCCCCTGGTTTGGAGTCTACTGTGCTTCTGGAAAATAGCATCTCAGATCCTTTCAATTCTCCTAAAAGGTGTCAGTTATTTTTGCCATTTTGGAGATGAAAATACTGAGACCTTTAAAGATTGTCTCATCTCTCATTTGACCCAGCCATACTACTCCTAGGAATACATCCCAGAGAGGCAAAAAAGTATAGTCGAAATGACATCTGCTCTTGAATGTGCATTGCTGCACTGTTTACAATAGCCAAAATCTGGAAAGAAAAAAAAAAAACGAGTGCCCAAGAAGAGATGACTGGTTAAAAAACTCTGGTACATCTAAACTATGGAATACTATGCAGCTGTTAGAAAAGATGAAGTCATAAAATTTGCATATACGTGGATCAACATGGAAAGTATCATGTTAAGTAAAATGACTCAGAAAGAGAAGAACGGTCATAGAAAGATTGCACTCCTCTGTGGATATAAAGTAACAGCATGGGAGGCTAACACCCAAGAGTAGTAGAGATAAGGACCAGAAGGTCTGCTCCAAGGCTTGGAAACCAGCCTTGTATGCTGGGGGAGAAGGCAGCTCAGATAGAGAAGGGAACACCAAGTAAAGGGTGTTTGGAAGATCTGCTTGGGATGGAAGATGCGTGCTGAAAGTAGACTATAGACCGAACACAATGGCCACTCAGTACATCTATTGCAAACCACAACACCCAAAAGGAGAGAGAGAGCAAAAAGGAGGCCCTGCTACAGAGGCGGGGTGGGGTGGGAGGGATTGGGTAGGGGTAGTGGGAGGGATATTGGGATCATTGGGGGTGGAGAATGGGCACTGATGGAGGGATGGTTACCCAATCATTGTATAACTTAAATGTTTGTAAGTCTACAAATGTACCACATGGTATCACCAATAAAAATTTATAAAAAATAAAAATAAAAATAAATATTTTCTCATGACTTCCCATCATCTCATCAGGCAGCCCTTTGTCATCTGACTGGGGAATTTTCTCTGGTTGAGACTTTCCAAGGTCACCTGCTCTGCTCAGAGCTTTCAGTGACTGTGTGTGTGTGTGTGTGTGTGTGTGTGTGTGTGTGTGTGTGTGTGTTTCCATGAATTATAGGAGGGTTTCCTGACAACTTTTCTGAAAATGGACAGCTGTGTGACTGTCAGCCTGTCAGACTAAACAGAGTCTGTGCTTCTTATCACCTTTTGTCACTGCTGTTTCTCAAACAGAACCAAATGCAGCCCTTTGCTGATACTTTGTTAGAGGGAATAAAACTGCAGGACTCGGTGACTCCAACATCTTTGATCTCCGAAGGCAGGTGAAGTGAACTGTGAAGCAGATCCAAGGACAAGCACCAGCTCCTCATCTGCCCTTAGTTCCTGCTATCAGAAGTGAGACTAGCCTGACTGTGGTCACACAACAGGATGAAGGGCCCCTCAGAAAACTCACCACTCACAGTGACCAGGGTGCCTGACCCAGACTTGAACATTACCCTTCCAGAACTTCACACAGTAGTAAGTGCCCATGTCGGCCAGGCTGATGTCACAAATGCGGATGGAGAAGTCTGTGTTGTCTAACTTGTTGGTATCTGAAACATTGGTCATTTGGGGGTAGTGGCCTTTGCCTCCAAAGTTGTAGGTCTAATCCCGGCTACCCATGCTCTCCCAGAACCATTTGACAGTTCCCATGGGATACAGGGAGGTCAGGGAGCAGCACGGAGTGGCCGTGTCTCCCTCAGCTACTGACATGAACTTGTCAGGCTGGATGACCTGCAGCTCTGCATCCTGCCCAACCACTCCTGAGGGGAACACAAGCAGCTCTTCACTCATCCTTGTCAATCTGTAGGTTTCCTCAACTCTCTGTCAGCAACCTACAGCAGTGACTGAATGTTCAGTGTGAGGAGTTCAGCACATTGTGTGAATCTAATGTTGCCCCACTATGAACCTCCACTGTGTGAGTGTGATGCAAAGGAGCTTAAGGACATAGCATAGAGGGTAGTTTAGGAGTTTTCCCTGGAATGTCTGGAATTAGCACCTCCCCTGTTCCTCCACTGTCTGGCCTCGGGGAGTGTTGGACTTTTTTCTTATTTGTATTATGAGAAACCATGAGGTTTTTCTGACCAATGAGCATGAGCAGAGGGACGATGGTGCCAATGGGATAGCCCTGATCTGTCAGGGCCTCAGTAAATCCATCCTTCTCTTCCCCAGATGATGCTTCTGGTGGTGTCTGCCCTAATTCAGAGTACTGAGAGGAAGGTGCAAATACTACCATATACATGGAAATTTCTAAAAAGCTGAACATGGTTTCAAGTCTCTGAGATTTATACTTTTTAAATTGCCAGTCAATATATATTGGTGTTGTCATTCTGCTGTGACAATTATCAAAATCTTATTGTCTTAAAGTAATAGAATATTTCCTCAACAGATGAATGAAAGAATATAATCTAGTATGTGTGAAAATGGAATATTTGCATCCCTACTCATTAATCTCTGTATCTTCGGCGTTCGCCTTACAAGCAGCCAACATGGCCGACCCGAGTTCGATTCCTCCGCCCCTCTCGGAGAGCCCGGCAAGCTACCGAGAGTATTCAATATGCCAGACACAGTAACAACAAAGTCTCCAATGGAGACGTTACTGGGCCCGCTCGAGCAAATCGACGATCAACGGGAGGGCCTTTACCTTTACCTTTACCTTACTCATTAATGAAATTCTGATCCAGCCTATAATACAAATGAACCTTAAAATAAATACTGTGTTAATTGAAAGAAATCAAATGTAAAAGAGAAATATCTTCCCACATATATAATGTACTGAAAATGGACTAGTTCATAGAGGAAAAAACACCTTAGAGCTGGGGGTGCGGGAAGATATGAAGAGTTATTTGGTGTACACAATTTCTGTTTAGGTTTTGGGAAAGTTCTAGAAATGTGTGGTGCTTTTGGTTTCACCATAGTGAATGTGCTCTATTCCCACTAATTTTTATACTTTTAACAGGATGGTTCATCTGACATATAATTAACATAATAACATGTGCATACTAATAAAAGGTCATTAGATGTTGACTTGAACTAAATGAATTAAGGAAAAAATAAAACATATGTAATATTGAGGATGGTGTAGCACTGTAGCACTGTCCTCTGTTGTTTATTGATTTGCTCAAGGGGGCACCAGTAACGTCTCCATTGTGAGGATGGAGTATTTCTTATAAATAGATATTTAAATGTGGAAAGAGAGCGGACATACAAGAGAGCAAGAAATAGCTGGCTACAAATTTCTTTTTGAAAAGAAAGGAGCTGTTCATTTTGTTTGGACAAAATGAGTTATGAGTTGAGGGACTGTGAGTCATCCATGATTTTTCATACCAAAGAGCACTTTGCAGTTGGATTTATCCCTAGAGACAAGGCATATTCTAGAATCATATAGAAATACTAAAAGTTTACTCTGGTTTGAAGTCTCTCATGATTCTGGTAGCAGATCTGCACCAGAGGATCAGCCTATTGTTGAACCATGAGTAAATCCCATGTTGTGAAGGCCTACTCCCCTTCTACAATACTTAACATTGTTTGGCATCCTCAGAGCCATTTTGGAGAAGCAAAATTTTTGCCAGTAACTGTCAGTTACTATGGGAGTCAGCTGAAAAAGCAGAATTACCCAGAATGAAATCAGTGGACATAAATACCAAAACAATCAAGGGAAAGGTCACCATGGAGTGGCACAAGATGGTTAGGGAAGCCCCTTGAGTTTTTAAAAGTATAAAAATACCCTGGAAACAAGGGGAGGGGTCACTCTCCTACTTGAGTGGACAGCCCTGACATGTCAGCTTTCTAAACTCCATACTTGTTTGACTGTGTCAAATAGAATATTACACTGCAAGGCTCATTGCTTTGCGTGGTCTTTCGGACACTGGACCCTAACAATGTTTATTTTTATGTTTCCTTGTGCTCAACAGGATAGAGCTGTCGTTCCCCTTTTCATAAGTGAGCAGGTAGAGTCCACCCACTCAGCACCTGTGTAGCAGGCCTGGCTCCTAAGGAGGCGCTGCTCTCACAGGGCACACCCGGCTTGTTGCTGTGGTCAGGGCCTTTGTTGGTTTGGATTTAAGTCAGGAGAAGAAGATTGGGAGCTGCAGAGATAGTACAGGGTTCTAGGCACTTGGCTGACATGGTTCAGTGCCCTGGCACTGAACATGGTGCCCTGAGCACTGCCAGGAGTGATCCCTGAACAGAGAGCCTGGACATCACCAGGTGTGGTCCCAAACCCCAAACTTCAAATATAAAATAATAGAAGATGACTGGACAATGGGAAACCGTGTGACAAAAGTGACTGTTTCTGTGACAGAGTGGAAATAACTATGACTGACTCTTGAAGAGACGAGTGAACTGAATAGTGGAGAGAGGGAAGAAGAGAAACCAGAAAGGTGACAGAAACCAGGCAATAGAGAAGCTCTGCCCTCTGTGGATTCATAATTCTCACATTCACACTCTAGGCCAGACCTTTCCCTAGAATTCTGGACTTTTTGTACTGTTATCTTGGGCCGTGATCCTTAGTCAGAAGTAAACATCACACAGTTAACATCCCGGATCTGAATTTTTAATTTTCTCCTATGCCCTCACTATCAGCTTGATTCTCCTAGATCTTAGTTCCCAAGTCCTTGGGTTTTTCTCTCCCACTGCAGCACTGTGCACCAGGATATCCTGTTGACTCATCAGCACGCATGTTAGTGCTAAGCTTTTGACTTTGTCTCTATGAACTTCTGGCTTGTTGCAGTCAACTTGTTTTGTGTGCATGAACTCAGTAACTTCTGAAGTTCTCTAGTTTTTTCTATCTCTGTTGTCTAGTCCATTCTAAGTTAAATGTAGAGTAATGTCATACTCATCTTGGAGGAAGTGGCTTCCCTCTGAAAATCCACACAATGTCAAACATTTTTTTGCACTACAAAAATAAAATGAGCAAGATTAGAGAAAAATCAAACCCTTGAGCATAATAGGAAGAATTTTTTCTCAGGGTCCTTGCACGTATTTCCTTGTCACTTTCCACCAGAAATCCCTATAGTTCATCCTATACAGTCTTCTAAGCTTTGCTCAAATCTTTTCCATAATATCTAACAAACTTGTTTACAACACATTTCATTCTACTTACTCTTGTCCTCCTAAGTATTTTATCCATAGTACTTTGCATTTTTTAAATCACAAATTATTTTTTAAAAATTTATTTATTGGGTCTATCTCATAGTCATTCAATTAAAAAGTTACAAAATTATTTCTTTTTTAATTAAATAACCACAAGATAAACGGTTACAAATCTGTTTTATGGTCATGTTTCAGTCATCAATATTCCAATATCCATCCCTCCAGCAGTTCACATTTCCCACCACCAATGTCCTTCCTCAGTTTCCCTCCTGCCCCTGTGCCCTCCTTCCCAGCCTCTCTCTATGACAGGCACTTTTCTTCTCTCATCTCTCTCTGTTCCACTCTCTCTCTCTCTCTCTCTCTCTCTCTCTCTCTCTCTCTCTCTCTCTCTCTCCCCCCTCTGTCTCCCGCTCTCCCTCTCTCTCCTTTTATGGTTTACAATACAGATAATAAGAGCTTTGTACGTTTGTTTCTTTACCTTTCTTCAGCACATGGTTCTTGTCCAGAACAAAAAACTTTCTTATGTATCAGTTTAGTTATCTGTTATGTCTTTTTTACTCTTATTCCCTCCCAATAGATAAATTTATAAGAGCAACTATTTTGTCTGTATTATTCACCAGTACACCCAATTTCTTTAATAACCCGACACATAGTGTTTGATGAATGAATAACTGCATATTTACAAATGTGAGCAATATGTCACTTCCTTAATTCTTGGGGTTTGATTTAGCGATAATTTCAGAAGCTGTTTCCTAAGTAGATGATTTGGTACAAAACAAATGCTGCTTGCATATGTGCAGGAAACAGAGCGCCCCAAGAGCTCTCTTCCCTAATCTTCACACCCATTGGCAGGAGAGTTCAGATAATATGGGCTGAAAGTATTTGTGTAGATTGATGAGTATTGACAAGGGTTAGAGTTAAAATGTGAACTCTAGGATCTGACGGCCTGAGTTCAAGTCATGGGTCTCCTTTTACCTTAAGTGACCTTGAACTCACTCCTATGTTCCTCTTCCCTTTTCTCATCTGTGGGTTAGTGGGGAGAAAGGAGTCTACATGAGAGATCATCATCTTAGGATAGAATAGCGGGGGCATTTCCAATCTGGCAGTTAGTGAATGTTCATGAACATGAACAAGTATCAATATTGTATTTCCTGTGGTGGTGAAGCTTCAAGTGACACAAGGAATACCAATATAGATATAAAAATGATTTTTATAATAATTATGGAAACACACTTCAATATAAAATGTAAAAAATTTCTTGCATGTCTTAAGAGATTGTGGAAAGGAATAAGTTCAGAAAGGCAGAAAATGAGATCAGGAAAGAGAGAAAGGAGCAAATAAACCTCTATTCATGGAAACTGAGAACTACTCAATTAGAGGCTCAGGGACAGAGCTCTAGTAGAGTGTTGGCATGTGTTGACTCTGTTTTTCAGTCCTTAGTGCTGTAGACGATGGAAAGGGAAAGGGAAAGGGGAGGATAAGTGGGAAGGAAGAAGGGGGAAAGGATGGAGAAGAGGTAAGTGAAGAGGAAAAAGGGAAGGGAAAGGGGAAGGAAGGGAAGGAAAGGAAAGAAAGGGCATATCAAGTTAGGATACATGGTTGTTTTGAGGATATAAAGAAAGCAGCCCCTGAAATTCATAATTCAGTCAGATACTTTCTGTTCTCTACAGCCTGTATCTTTTGAACAACTGTATGAGTTAGAGTTGTATTTGTTATATCTTAAAATGGTAGACTAAAAATAAGAAATGTCAAATAAATATTCTTTCCTTTGAATGAAGTCCCTATGTATTAAGCTGGAGATATAGTACAGGAATGAAGGCCCTTGCCTTGCATGAAGCCAACCCAGATTTGATCTCTAACAACACATAGGGTCCCAAAAGCACAGCCAAGAATAATAAGTGATCTGAGATCCTAGAATAGGCCCTGAGCACTGCCAGCTGTAGAATAAATACATTCCCAACAAAAATAAAGAAATTAATAAATATGTTAAAAATCAGTAAATAATTAAATATAAGAACAAAAATATGTGAATATACAGAACCAACTGTGGTCTTGTGGGATCTCAGTGATGGTGGTGTCTATTGTTCTCCTTGTCTTCCTGTATTTTCTAATTGTTCTGCTTTCCTCTGAAAGCTAAGGAGCATAACAAGGATCAAACATGATCTGAATCTATACTACTTGGACTTGATTCCTGGATTATCTACTTACTGACTTAGGTGGGTGACAATTTTATTTCTTTCCTGATCTGCAAATGAGAGTCAGTAGTCATAGCATTCATACTAGATGCTGTGAAGATTAAAGAAGTCAACACACACAAAGGTGACAGATTCTTTTAGTTGCATTATCTGTTTCATCACCAGTGCTACCAACTGCAAGCAATGGCTCCACAGATAAACTATTCAGAACCTTCCTTCTTACTCTGAGACAAAGCCCAGTAATTAGAGTTACCATCTTCCTGTGAGTTTACTAGTGACTTAAATATCCACAGGCAGGTTTGCTAAAGGGGGGATCACTGAAGATGCCACTTACCTATGAGTCCCAGAAGTAGAGTCAACTGCAGGTGGAGAGAAAGAATGTACAGCCAGAAGACCAAGACTCACATCCCAGAGACCCGAGGAGTCTGCAGTGTTGAGTGTGTGGGCTGGCAGAACTCTGCCCTATGCAGAGAAGCCCCGCCTTCCCTGACACAAGAGGAAGTGACTTTCACCAGTAAAGTGACTGCAAGACAGTAACCTGGTCTACCTTCTAGGCATTTCCTGTTTCTTCATTGTGAAAGAAGAGTCAGGCAGAGAAGGGGTTAAAGCTGAGAAGCTACACATCAAGCTTTCTCAGTGAGTCTTGCTCAAGCATATTAGAGATAATGCTTCCTCCTCACCTTGGGTCCCCTGCTGTCTCCACTTGGACTTTCATACATCTTGGAGTCTTTTTGGTGATTTCACACTCAGGAGCTCCCAGGTCAAGAGTGATGTCTGACTGTGAGTTGTGTCCCAGACTCCCAAGCTTAGGGTTCCTGACTGTGATGAGCTTAAGGTTACATTCTGCACCAGCAGGCATGGTTCAAGATCTGATGAAGATTTAGAGAACCTGTACATCTTTGGGATAGAGTCATATGAAAGCCTCCCTATTCCAACCATTTATTAATGTCACTGGCAGTACTTAGTATAGATGTAAGAGTGTAATGTGGATTCCTCTAAATGATAAAAGGAGCCAGTTTCTGCCTTGTTCCTGAAGATGATATGTTAGGTCAGTATGTGAGTCTGAGAGTCAGAACTGGGACAGTAATACAGTGCTCTAGTCCAGAGAACATGAATTTTGCATCTCAGCATTTAGATTCTCAGACTTTTATCTGAGATAAATAAAACCTTGCATCCATACAACCATTGATGAATTAGCATATATAGCAGTTGTTTTGGGGTAATAACCCAAGTAGAAATAATTACAATGTCCATGAAGTGTGTGGTTAGACTGGTGTGCTGGGAACCAGTACTGGTGAACAGGATTGAAGCAAGTGGGCCATGAGGATTAAGAAACATGGTAGAAGTGAGATCATAGAGAGTGGGATTGGGGGAGAACTTCAATTTCTTTATAGGCTCAACAGTCAGCTCAGCCTATAGTATAGCAAGTAAGACATTCCCCTGAAACATGGTAGAGTCAATCCCTGTCACCAAAGAATTATCCCTGACTACCGCAGGGTATGGCCCCAAATAAGAGAGAATACTAACAAAAAACCTTTCAGGTGACTTATGATCCAACAAGATCCCAGAAAACACACAAAATCACCCAGATTTTAAAATTGCTGGGTTCATATCATGGTGATCTGATGGTGAAGTGATGATTAAGCTTGTCCTATTTGTTGACTAGCCAGCCCAGGTCTGTACCTGAGGATTTCAACTTCTGATTTCAATGGTTCTAACATTCCAGTACTGGTGAACACAAAAGTGGCACAGGAAGAACCATGAGGGCTTTCTGATCAAGAACAGCAAATGCTGCTTTTTCTCCAAATTCAGAGACACCAGGTTGCAAGAGGTACCAGACAGAGGTTGGAATGGCCGCTCCCTGTGTGAGTCTTCCTTAACTGAGCTATCACTTTTTTCTGTTATTTGAACTCTACTCTCTTCGAGGGGGTAGCAAGTAACAATGTGGGTGAAGAGCCTGGAACAACTGTGAAAAGTTCTTCTCTTTGCCTTCACTCTGGAGGTCACAGGAGCACCCTTAGGTGTTGAATATGCTCCTCATGCTGGGAAGTACTTGCCCCAGTGCCACCCTAATTAACAAATCCCCAGTTTCATGCTCATCAGCAATTTCTCTTCATGTGGGAATTTCCTTCTTCAATTTTGGGCCCTCTGTTGTAGTTTCAGTTTCTCCCTTTGGTTAAACTTTTCTTGTTCCATCAATCAGTATTCTTGTTCCCATCAGTGGAATTCTCAGGGGGCCTTGGATCAGCTCCGGTGAACAGGGTTGAAGAATTTGTGCCACCAAGGATTAAGAAGCAAAACAGAAATGAGAGTAAAAGGTGTGGGGCCAGGGGGCTGAGAGCCTCTTACATTGAGATCCCATCTGTTCCCACAGAAAGATTTTTATTGCCTTCCATCAGGAAATCAGAATGAGGAGCAACAGTCATTGCTGGGTGGTGGTACATAATACTTTGACTATAAGCATAATTATTCTTTTAAGGACTGTTCTGCGGTAAGCTACTCCTTTACTTCATGACTTGGCAGTTTGGGACAAACACCTTCCTATGGGTCTGCTTTCTCATACAAGAAAGTCAGCCACAGTTGGAGCACATTCAGGACCATTACCTCATTGTGTCCCTGGTCAGCCACCGCCATTGTTCTGACCAGCAGGTCCCTGTTGTTCTGTCCACTCAACCTGCTTCTTTGTCTTATGTACCATAAGCCTTACTTTGTGGCACAGTGAAGCCATGTGGGAACAGTTTTTAAAATAACATTTTGAATACTTTTCATTTATTACATGTTCTCCAGCTTCATGTCAGAAAGTTTTTTATGATTTCTTGTGCAATCATATTTCTGTCATATCAATTTTAACTTATGTCCTTTCATTTTTGATCTGATTAATGGAATATCATTTCTTTTGTTTTTCATCTAGGAAAAACAATTTCCCCCCTTTTTTATTTCAATAAACTAGTTCACAATAATTTACCAGTTCAGTATTCCAACACCAATCCCACCACCTAACATCTTCCCACCACCTTTAATTACCCACCCCTCCACCCCCAAGCCTGTCATGTGGAGTGGAGTATAAGAAGTCCAGAAACTTCAATTTCGTGGAAAAGCTTAAAGAGGATTGAGAGTAAGTCCTCTTTAAAGATTTGTAAGAATTCACTAGGGAATCCATCTAGGCCAGGACTTTTGTGCTTGGGGAGACTTTTTAAGACTTTATCAATTTCCTTGATGGTGATAGGTCTTCTTGGTTCAGCCAAACATGAAAATTTGTGATTCAATAAAATTAAAAATAAATGGTGCTGGAGCTGGTTTGTGGGCATGGCCACTGGGCTCTAGGAAAAGAGGAATATGGGTGGAGGTCACCCATTCAAAACTCCACAAGAGTCTGTAGATCACAAAAGCTGCATACCTGAGGTTTTCAGCAGATTCATCATACATGAAGCCTGTGGAGATTGGCCTTGAGCTTGGGGGCAATTGGGTTCTGTTGGTTTAGGCTGGTAGGGTTCTGTTGAGGCAGATGGAAGGGACTTTCCAGCCCCCCAGTCCTATTGTCCCTGATAAAGTTTCATCTGACGGGGGTAACCTGGGGTCATCTCTGCAGTTTGTGACTCTTTTGTCAGATATTTTTGTTGAGTCAGAAAAAACAATTTATTTTGTTTCTTTTCTTTTTTGACAGATTGGAGCCTGGTTGCATTAGCCTTCTGTATTACTTCTTAACATTTTATATCATTAATTTCTAGTCAAGGTTTTATTATTTATTCCTATGCTTAATTGAATTTCATATGTTTTTTTTTTAGTTTATTGTAGTGTGACGTGAGATTGTTTCTCTTTAGTTTCTTTTACCTGATATACAAAAGTATTGCTAGAAACTTTCCTCTTCTACTAGTTTTTTTGTGTGCCCTATAGGTTAGGTTAGCTTGTGCCTTCATTCTCATTCATTTTGAGGAATCTTTCATTATTTATATATGGAGAGATAGCACAGCGGTAGGGCGTTCGCCTTACAAGCGGCCAAGAAGGCCGACCCAGGTTCGATTCCTCCGCCCCTCTCGGAGAGCCCGGCAAGCTACCGAGAGTATTCGATATGCCAGACACAGTAACAACCAAGTCTCCAATGGAGACGTTACTGGGCCCGCTCGAGCAAATCGACGATCAACGGGAGGGCCTTTACTTTTACTTTACTTTTATTTCTTTTTGAGCTATGATCAACAATGCTCAGGGATCACTCCTGGTTCTTCACTCAGGAATTACTCCTGGCAGTGCTTGGGGGACCATATGGGATGCTAGAGATCAAACCCGGGTCGGCCGTGTACACCCTATCCCCTGTACCATCTCTCCAGCCCTGAGGAATCTTTTAACTGTCTTTGACATCCTCTTTGATCTGGGAATTATTAAATAATTTTTATTTTCCAAACATTTGAATTTTTACTTGCTCTCTTTTTTGTGGTTAATTCCTAACTTTATAGCATTGGGATCTGAGAAGAGACTGGAGAGCACTTCCATTTTTGTGACTTTATGTGCACTGGTCTTTTTGTCCCCATATGTGAACTATCCCGGACAAAATCCCTCTGTACTGGATAATAACGTGTAGTTACATTTTTGGGTACTTGGATTAGGTGTGAAGAACCCTGGTATGTATTCATAATCACTCTTCCAATTTCTCATTGAAGGCTTGTGAAATTTTTTCATCCCCCAAAAGCTTAATACACATTCTTCTACAGTGCACATGGGACATGCTCCAAGATAGACCACATGCTGGGCCACAAAACATACCTCTATAAATTAAGATGATAGAAATTATATCAACCATCTTTACAGACCATATGCACTGAAAATAGAAGTGAATCACAGATAAATAGAGAATCAAATTAAGCACCTGAAAATTAAACAGCTCAATGTTTAACAACGAGTGGGTCAGGGAGGAAATCAAAGAGGAAATTGAAAGATTCCTGGAAACAAATGAGAATGAGGACACAAGACTATTAAAATGTGTGTGATTCAGCAGGAGGAAAGTTGTTAACTCTGCAAACGTTCTTCAGAAAAAAGAAAGGACCCACATCAATAACTTAACCTCACATTTAAGATCTTAGAAAATAATCAACAAAAGGAACCCATATCAAGCAGGAGGAATGAAATAATAAAAGTTAAAGCAGAAATCAATGAGCTGGAATCTCAGAAAACAATCCAAAAGATCAACGTAACTGAGATCTGCTTCTCTGAGAAAATAAACAACATCGATAAACCACTAGCGAGACTCACAAAGAAACAGATAGAAACTGCAAAAATCCATAGGATCATCAGAAGTTACTTTGAAAATATTTATGGTACGATATAAGAGAAACTTGAAGAAATGGACAAATTCCTGGATTCTTAATACCCTCCCAAGGTGAACTAAGAAGATTTGGAATACCTGAACAGACCTATCACCATTGAGGGAATTTAAATGGTAATCAAAAGTCTTCCCAAAAACAAAAGCACAGGCCCAGATGGAATCACTGGTGAATTCTTTCAAACCTTTAAAGAGGATGCATTGCTAATCCTTTTCAAGCTTTCCCAGGAAATTGAAGAAACAGAAACATTCAGAAACAGTTTTTATGAGGCAAATATCATCCTGATATCAAAGCAGACAGTGACCCCAGAATAAAAGAAAAATTCAAACCGATATTCCCTGATAAATACAGATATGAAGATCTTCAACAGAATACTAGCAAATAGAATCCAAAGACTAGTCAGAAATATCATACACCATGACCAAGTAGGATTCATCCTGGGGATACAAGGATGGTTTAACATCGAAAGTCAATCAACATAATACACCATGCGAACAAAAAAGAGAAAAACCCATATGATCATATCAATATATGCAGAAAAACCTTTTGACAATTTCCAGCTCCCATTTATGTTCGAAACTCTCAACACAATGTATTCGAAGGAATTTTCTTCAATATAGTTCCAGCCATTTACCATAGACCCACAGCAAGAATTATTCTTTTTTTTTCCTTAAAATTTTATTTGCTCGAGCGGGCCCAGTAACATCTCCATTGGAGACTTTGTTGTTACTGTGTCTGGCATATCGAATACTCTCGGTAGCTTGCTGGGCTCTCCGAGAGGGGCGGAGGAATCGAACTCGGGTCGACCATGTTGACCGCATGTAAGGCGAACGCCCTACCCTACAGCGGGTACACAGTACAACAAAGTCTCCAATGGAGATGTTACTGGGCCCGCTCGAGCAAATCAACGATCAACGGGAGGGCCTTTAATTTATTTAATTAATTTAAAAATTTTATTAGTGAAACACCATGAGGTACAGTTGTAGACTTACAAATTTTTGTGCTTGGGTTTCAGTTATACAATGATTGAATACCCATCCCTCCACCAGTGCCCATTCTCCACCACCACTAGTTCCAGTATCCCTCCCACCCCCCTTCCCCCCATCCCCCATCCCACCGTACCACTGTGGCAGGGCATTCCCTTTAAGAATTATTCTTAATAGGGAAAATCCAAAAACCTTCCCTCTAAGATTGGGTACAAGGCAAGGTTGCCCAGTATTGCCACTTATATTCAGTATAGTACTGGAAGTACTCATCATAGAAGGGGAAAAAAGGAGAGTAAGGGCATCCAGATTGGAAAGAAAGAGGTCAAGCTTTCACTATTTGTACTTGACATGATACTATACTTAGAGAATCCTAAAGTCTCTACCAAAAATTTCCTAGAAATAATAGACTTGTGTAGTAGGGTTACAGGTTACAAAAGCAATGCTCAAAAGTCCATGGCTTTCCAATATGTAAATAATTAACGAAAAGAAAGTGATATTAAAGAAACAACCACATTCACAATTGTGCCTCAGAAAATGAAGTACCTCAGAATCACCTTAACTAAAGACGTAAAGGACCTGTACAAAGAAAAGTACAAAAAGTTACTACAAGAAATAAAAGTAGACACAAGGAAATAGAAACACATCTTCTGCTCATGGATTGGGAGAATTAACATGGTCAAAATGACAATAGTCCCCAAAGCACTGTATAGGTTCATTGTGGTCCCCCTAAGGATACCCATGACATTTCTCAAAGAAATTGCTCAAACACTCCTGAAATTCATATGGAACAGTAAACCCAGACAAATGCCTAAAGCAATCCTTGGGAAAAATAAAATGGGTCGTATGACCTTCCCCCACTTCAAACTCAACTATAAAGCCATAGTAATTAAAACATCATGCTACTGGAAAAAAGACCAATGGAATCTAGTTGAATATCCTGGCACAGATCTTCAAATATATAATCACCTCATCTTTGATAGGTAAGGTAAGGTAAAGGCCCTCCCATTGATCGTCGATTTGCTCGAGCGGGCCCAGTAACGTCTCCATTGGAGACTTTGTTGTTACTGTGTCTGGCATATCGAATACTCTCGGTAGCTTGCCGGGCTCTCCGAGAGGGGCGGAGGAATCGAACTCGGGTCGGCCATGTTTGATAAGGGAGCAACAAATATGAAGTGGAGCAAGGAAAGCCTCTTTACAAGTGGTGCTGGGAAAACTGGACAGCTACATGTAAAAAAATGAATTTTGACCTCTAACGACATACACAAAAGTGTTTTCAAAATGGATCAAAGACCTCAACGTCATACCTGAATCCATAAGATACACTGAAGAAAATATAGGCACAAACCCAGACACTGAACCTCAAGTCATCTTCAAAGTTGAAACACTGCTAGCCAAGCAAATGGAAGCAAAGATTAACAAATGGGACTAAGAATTTTCTGCACTTCAAAAGGAACAGTGACCAAGATACAAAGACAGTCCATGGAATTGGAAAAACTATTTCCCAATACTCATCTGATAAGGGATTAATATAAAATATATATAAGGCACTGGCAGAACTTTTTTTTTGAATCGTCATTGGCAACATTTACAAAAGCTTTCATGTTTGAGTTTCAGTCATAGAATGATAGAACACTCATCCCTACACCAGGTGGAATGGAACACCCATTCCACAACCAATGTTCCCAGTATCTCTCCCTTGCCATCCCCCCCCCCTCCCGCCCTCCCACTACGGCAGACAATTACCCCCATACTCTTTCTCTCCTTTGGGGCATTATGGTTTGCAATACAGAAATGAGAGGCGTTTAGTCTTTTATATATTTTCAGCACACATCTACTATACCAATCGATCCCTGTAACCATCATTGATTCAGTGATCCCTACTCTCTTCCAGATGCCTTCTCCCCCAGCTTATGAGGAAGGCTTCCAACCATGGAGCAATATTCCTGGCCTTTTTCTCTATAGTTCTTGGGTATCAGTCTCCTATGATGTTATTTTATACTCCACAAATGAGTGCAGTCATTCTATGTCTGTCCCTCTCTTTCTGACTCATTTCACTTAGCATGATACTCTCCATGACCATCCACTTATAAGCAAATTTCATGACTTCACTTTTACTAATAGCTGCATAGTATTCCATTGTGTAGATGTTCCAAAGTTTCTTTAACTGGTCGTCTGTTCTCAGGCACTTGGGTTGTTTCCAGAGTCCGATTATAGTGAACAGTGCTGCAGTGAACATACAGGTGCAGATGTCATTTCTACTGTGTTTTTTTTTCTGTACCCTTGGGATATATTCCCAGAAGTGCTATTGGGGGGTCATATGGAAGCACAGTTTCTAGTTTTTGAAGGAATGCCCATATTGTTTTCCCAAAAGGATGGACCAGTCAGCATTCCCTCCAAAAAGGAATAAGGGTCCCTTTCTCCCTACATCTGTGGCAGCAATGGCTGTTCTTGTCCTTTTTCATGTGTGGGCACTGGCAGAATGTTACAAGAAAAAAAAGAATACCCAAACCCATCAAAAAATGGGAAGAAGAAATGAACAGAAACTTCCTCTAAGAAGAAATTTGAATGGCCAAAAAGCACATGAAAAAGTGCTCTTCATCACTAAACATCAGGGAGACGCAAACTGAAACGACAATGAGATATCCTCTCATGCCTCAGAGACTGGCACACATACAAATGAACAAGAACAACCAGTGCTGGCTTCGGATGTGGGGAGAAAGGGACCCTCACTCATTGCTGGTGGGAATGCCGACTGGTCCAACCTTTTTGGAAAACAATATGGAGAGTCCTCAAAAAACCTAGAAATTGAGCTTTCATTTGACCCAACAATACCACTCCTGGGAATATACCCTGAGGGTCTACAGACAAACCGTAGAAACACCACCTTCACTTCTATGTTCATTGCAATACTATTCACAATAGCCAGAAGCTGGAAACAACCTGAATGCCCGAGAACAGAAGTATGAATAAAGAAACTATGGTATATACACAATGAAATACTACACCGCAATTAGGAAAAATGAGGTCATGAAATTTGCCTTGAAATGGATAAACTTGGAGAGTATCATATTGAATGAAATGAGTCAGAAGGAGACGAACACATATAGAATGATTGCATTCATGTGTGGGATTAAAAGAAAAACAGTATGACACTAAAACCCACTGCCAGGGAAAACAGACCAGGAGAACTGGTCAATAGTTCTTTAGTGGTGTGGGAGATAGATGGTAGTTGAGATAGAGGAGGATCCATTATGATATTATTTGGAAATTATCATCTGGATAAGAACTAAGTCTTAAAAGCAGGTAAAAGTAGGTAACCTTTCAGGATCTGTATTCAAATACGATGCCTAAAATGAGAGAGAGAAAGAGAAAGAGAGAAGAGAGGTATCTGCCATAGAGGCAGAAAGGGGGTGGTGGCTTGGAGGGGTGGGAAGGAAACTAGGGACACTGGTGCTGTGAAATTACACCTGGTGGAGAGATGGGTGTTTGAAAATTATATGACTGAAACACAATGCTAAACAATTTTGGAATGCTCTATTTCATGGTGGTTCAATTAAAAAATACATAGAAAATAAAAGATGAGATGCAATAAAGAGGATAATGGAGTCAAAAAACAATACCCTAAGTGAGAAATTCAGAAAATTCCAGTGGCATTGATTCAAGTGGATAATTTGCATTTCACCCAATAGTGCAAAATAAAGCATATTTATTGTCACTTAAAAGTTAGATTAAAAATTGTTTGTATAAAAATAATGACAAATATAAAAATTAATGCTTCATTGTCAGTAGAGAACCTTAATAAGTTTGAGGATGAAAGAAGCCAAATCAGATAACTCTTGAGTGTGGATCAGAACCACCCCAGTGCAGAAAATGAGCAATATTCTGAAATGAAAAGGTTTGTCTTGTTTTACACATTCTAGTGATTCAATCTCATATTCTAAAGTGATGTCAGGAGTCAATTCTCTGAGTTTGCTCCCATGAACATTGCTTCAAAGTGTGGATGAAATCCAAAACCTGGGGCATCAGGATGGAAGAAGGGTATCAGGGTCTTGTGGATGTCTCAAAAGAGGCAAGGCATTTAAAGTAGATTATGAGGCTTCTTTTCATCCCAATTTCTTTTGGATCACATCACTCTGAAAGGGAAGGTGTGAGCAGAGACTCTCCCTCCTATCACTCTCCTTCCTCCCTCCCTCCCTCCCTCCCTCCCTCCCTCCCTCCCTCCCTCCCTCCCTCCTTCTCTCTCTCTCTCCCTCTCTCCCATCCTTTCATCTTCCCTCCAAAAAGATAAAAAAAAAAAAGGAGGACCCTGACCCTGTCCCATGTGGAGTGACAGGTCTCTGGTCACAGAGACAAGGAGGAAGAGCAGGGACATGAGCCCAGACTCTCCCCAAGGGCTCAATGACACAAGTGACCAGGCTGACTCCTAAGGAGGAGCTGCTCTCACAGGGCACACCGGGCTTGTTACTGTGGTCAGGGCCTCTGTTGGTTGGATTTAAGTCAGGAGAAGAAATTGGGGGCTGCAGAGACAATACAGGGTTCTAGGCACTTGGCTGACTGAGGTTCAATCACCTGGCATCTGGTACTCTGAGCACCGCCAGGAGTGATCCCTGAACACACAACCCGGACATCACCACATGTAGCCACAAACCCAAAATTTAAACATAAAAATAAGAGAAAATGACTGGACAATGGGAAACTGTGTGACAAAAGTGACTGCTTCTGTGACAGAGTGGAAATAATTATGAGTGAATCTTGAAGAGACGAGTGAACTGAATAGTGGAGAGAGGGAAGAAGAGAAACCAGAAGGTTGACAGAAACCAGGCAATAGAGAAGCTCTGCCCTCTGTGGATCCATAATTCTCACATTCACACTCTAGGCCAGACCTTTCCATCAGACTCTGGACTTTTTATACAGTTCTTCCTGGGCCTTGATCCTTAGATGGAAGTAAACATCACACAGTTAACATCCTGGATCTGAATTCCTCATTTAATCCCTTGCCCTCGCTATCAGCTTGATTCTCCCAGATCTCAGATCCCAAGTCCAAGTTTTTCTCTCTCACTGCAGCACTGTGCACCAGGAAATCCTGTTGACTTCTCATCAGAGCCAAGCTCTTGGTCTCTACTAACTACTGATTTGTCAGAGTCAACTTGTTTTGTGTGCATGAACTCAGTGACTTCTGAAATTCTCTAGTTGTTTCTCTCTCTGTTATGTGTGTAAACTCAAAAAGAAGAGGGCAGCAGCAGCAGTCTATTTCTCCCGCCGCCACGTTCGGTAGTCTCATGCCAGTTCCCCAGCCCTGGGGAGGTCAATGGCGATGGGCAGGCGAGGGAAGGAACGATGGCTAGGCTGGTTGGTCTTAGCTGCAGTTTATTCCAATCCTCTCTTTATTCATTCCTGTTTCTCTCCTCGACCTTCCCTCTTGCCTTTTCTTCCCCCTTGCTACTTCATTCTCCTTCTTGATCCCCCTTCATTCTCCTTACTCTGGAATCTGGATCCCCTTTCTTCTCCTTCTAGAGTCTGGATCCGGATCCCCCTTTCTTCTCCTTCTGGAGTCTGGATCCAGATCCCCCAGCCCACTCTTACAGTCTAGTTAAATCCCAAAGCATGAGGGGTTGGGGTAACAATTACACATAGGTGTGGTCACAATCAATAGGGGTAAAGTTCTTTCCCTCAGGGAAAGCCGCTTCTAGGAAAGATATTCTCTCAGCAGGACAAGCCGCCCTAGAAGGAAATCCCCTGGGTGTGTTTCTCCTCTCCTTGTCCAACAAACATATAAGCATTCATAATATTAATTATGAATGTTTATATGTTTGGAGCGATAGCACAGCAGTAGGGCGTTTGCCTTGCATGCAGCCAACATGGCCGACCCGAGTTCGATTCCTCTGCCCCTCTCGGAGAGCCCAGCAAGCTACCGAGAGTATCTCGCCTGCACGGCAGAGCCTGGCAAGCCACCCGTGATGTATTTGATATGCCAAACACAGTAACAACAAAATCTCCAATGGAGAGGTTACTGGGCCCGCTCGAGCAAATGGATGAACAACGGGAGGGCCTTTACCTTTTACCTTAATATTAATCATTTTTTATGGACACAGTAAGAAATACATTAAGCTTATAGAATTGCTCTCCTAGGGTCATCTCAATCTCAGACTACAGTGCTCAGGCCAGATAGTCTTTCCTCTCCCTAGCAGCGTCCTAATCTTGTTGTTACTTTTGGATCATGACAGCATTTCTCTATGATCAAGCTCATAACTTATAGTTAACAATCGTGGCACCTTGGCCTGGCCCATTTCGATGTCAGGGTAGCTCACAGCTTTCCCTGGGTCCATTCAGTCCCTCTTCGGGACCCTGCTTTTGGGGTGTTAGGAACTAAGGACAACTGTGGCTTAAGTCGAGAAAACAGATGCCCGGGAGTGAATAATATTTAAAGCCAATTAAATCCTAAGTTACAAAGCATAATATTAATGGTCTTCCTATATATATATATATATATATATATATATATATATAAAAAGGACATTGCTTTAAAGTAAAGTATTCTAAAGACATAAGGAGAGGAGAAAGGAAAGGCAATGCAATTAACTTACAATGCAATTTCAGTGTCCTAGAAGGATCTGATCTTACAAATAATTAACAGATTCTGATTAGGGGAAAAAGCTGATTAACTGGTTGGGGAAGAGAGCATAGAGAAGTGGTTACAGATAAACGAAGGAATGGGAGTGACTCAGGAGCACTGTGATGGGTGTAACATGATAAACCTAAGCTCCTTGTGGCAAGGGAGAAAGGACAAAGCAATGTCATCCTACAGTTGTGTAATCTATTCTCAACTAAATGTAGAATCATTTCATACTCATCATGGAGCAAGTGGCTTCCTTCCTCAAAATCTTGCAATATCAAACCCATTTTTTTTAACAATATAGCTTATAGTCAAGTTTTAATGCATGCCTATAAAAAACATTCTTCTAAGTATATGAGCATTTTACAATCACATCAAACAATAATGCACACTACTGCATTTTCATACATGCTGGCTGAATTAAAGATTTTGAAGTACAGATCGATAATAGAGATAATAGCTAACATTTGTACATGTTGCTTACCCTGACAGTGTTCGATTCCTTCGCTTCACAGCCCCCTTTGAGGTAGATACATTTTTAACCCCCATTTTTGGATAGATCCTAAGGCATAGCGAGGCTATTTGCTTAGAGCTACGGTGGAGCAAAGGCACAGCTGAGACGCATAAGTCCAGCCTAGGCGGCCCCGTCACCCCCCTATCTGCCTGTCATGCCCCTCAGACAGGGTTGACCAACAGTGGTGCCTTGGCTTTATGTCAGGAAAATATAAAATATAAAAGGAATCATTTTGAATACCAAGATAGAGAACCCATTTTTTTTTTTGATGCTGCAAAAAAGTGTACAAGATGAGAGCAAAATTAAATCCTAGAGCACAACAGGAAAAGTTTTTCTTAGGATCCTTACAGATTTCCTTCCCTGTCGCTTTTCCCTTAGTAATCGTCATGGTCCAACCTGTACTATCTTCTAAGCTTTGCTCAATCTCCCTTTTTCTGTCCATCAGACTGCTGTTTAAAACACATCTCATCCTTCATTCTTCATCTACTCCCTGTTAGAACCCACTTAGCCAGAGAACAGCCATGACAGGATCTGAGTAACTTAGGCCTCTTCCAGGAACAAGAAAAACAGAAAAACCAGATGCTTTTGTCAAAGACTACATCCCTGGAATAAGATTAGCTCCCTTAAATGTAACTGTCAGGGAGGTGGGCTGAATGTTGCAGGCCAAAACAACAACAAAAATATAGGTGTACTCTGTAGGTAATAGAAAATTGCTGAGTAATGCTTACTTGTCAAAATGAAAGTATAAGAACTTGCTGAACCTAGTACTCAGGGTCCTTGTTGAAGCCCGCTGCACCTGGCGGATACTTGGAACCCAGCTAGCTGGAACAATAAACCTTGCTACGTGATTTGCATTATCAGCTTTGTTCTCTGTCCTTGAGGGGTCATCGACTCCGGACTCTAACATCCCAATATTTTTGTCTGCAGTACTTTCTAGTTTTTAATTCACAAAACACTTTCTTATACATAAAATTAATAACCTATTATGTCTATTTTGCTGTCATTTCTCCCCAAAACTAAGCATTATAAGAGCAACTCTTTTGTCTCTAATATTTATCAGTACACCTCAATTTCTTTAACAATTTTTTTTAAAGAAAATTTTTAATAGTGAGACATCATGAGGTACAGTTGCAGACTTACACATTTTTGTGCTTGGGTTTCAATCATACAATGATCAAATACCATCCCTCCACCAGTGCCCACTTCCCACCACCACAGATCCCAGTATCCCTCCCACCCCTCATCTCCCCATCCCACCCTGCCTCTGTGGCAGGGAATTCCCCTCTGTTCTTTCTCTCCTTTTGGGTTCTTTAACAATTTTTGACACACAATGTGAGATCAAAATAAGTGTATATCTACAAATGTGAATAATGGGACACTTCCTTGATCCTTGGGATTTAGTTCAGTGATAATTTCAGTGGACATTGCAGAAAAAAGTGTTTCCTAAGTAGATTACAGTCACAGCCCTCCTGTTATTCATCGATTTGCTCGAGCGGGCCCAGTAACCTCTCCATTGTGAGACTTGTTACTGTGTTTGGCATATTGAATATGTCACAGGTAGCTTTGCTGTGCGGGCGAGATACTCCCGGTAGCTTGCCGGGCTCTCCTAAGTAGATGAGTTCACATAAAACAAAAGCTGATTGCATACGTGCATGAAAAAGTGGGTCCCAGGGACAGAGACTCCCGACTCCTCTTTCCTACTCTTCACACCCATTGGAAGCAGCTGTAAAGATAATATTGGCTGAAAGTATTTATGTAGATTGATTAGTATTTGACAAGGGTTAGTGTGAACTTTAGGATTAGAATCCCTGAATTCAAGGTACAGATCTTCATTAACCTGAAGTGACCTTGAACCTCTATGTTTTGCCTCCCTTTTCTCATCTGTGGGTTAGGGGAAATAAGAGTATTTTTTTCAGAGTTCATGATCCCAACAGAGAACAGCTGGGGCATTTCCAATCTGGCAGTTAGTGAATGTTCATGAATATGAACATGTATAGACATCGTATTTCCTGTGGTGGTGAAGCTTCAACTGACACAAGAGGATGCCAATATAGATACAAAATAGATATTGAAAATAGTTCTCCCCAAGGTGCTCCAATATGGCAATGTCAAAATTTCTACTCATGTCAAGAGAGAAGTTAGTATGTCTTAAGAGCTTGAGGAAAGGGAGAAGTAAATTTAGAAAAGCAGGAAAGGAGGTAGTGGAACTGAGACATGAGCAAGTAAACCTCTGTTCAATGAGCACTTCATGTAAACTGAGAACTACTCTAATAGACACTTTACAGACACATAGATCAGTGGTAGAGTGTTTGCCTGCATGGATGTGTGAGACCTTTTCAGTCCATAATCTTGTGGAAGAGAAAAGAAAGGGGAAAGGAAGGGGAAGTGGGAAGGAATGAGGGAAAACCATGGGGAAGTGTAAGCAAAGAGGGAGAAAGCGGAAGGGGAGGAGAGGAAGTAAGTGAAGGAAGGGAGCATCAAGTTAGAAAACAAAATTGTTGTTTTTAAGGATGTAAAGAAAGTAACCACTAAAATTAAGAACCCGAGACTCACAGAAGAATTGCAGAACGGCAGCTCACCACAGACTTGTCCCCAGACCCTGTGCTGAGCTGATTTTACTGTAGTACCTGAGATGGAGCAAGTGTTCTCTCTCTCCACTTACTCCAGATGAACCCCTGTGGCCACAAGCCTCCAGAAGAAAGCCCCAGTTACACGAAACCAGTAACTGAAAACTCCAGGCCACATGGAGGCGGGTATGGGCCTTCCCTCCACATCTTCCCTCCAATCCACCAATCCAGTGTCCTGGCTGTCACACCCACTAACTGCTTTCTGGCCATGTGACATCTTATCATCTCATTCCTGCTTTAGACAAACTGGCAGGCTACCGAATGTAACCTGTCCACATGGCAGAGCCTGGCAAACTCCCCGCGGCCGTACCCAATATGCCAAATACCAGTAACAATGAAGGGTCTCATTCTCCTAACTCTGAAAGAGCCTTGAATATGGCACTTTAAAAAAAAAATCTCAGGGCTAGGACGAAGAGACGTTACTGGGGCCTGCTTGAGGCAATCGACGAATAACAGGATGGTTGTGATTGTGATTGTGAACCCAAATAAATGAAATGTCCACTAAGTGTGTGGTTAGACTGGTGTGATGGGGTCCAGCACTTATGAACAAGATAAAAGCACTGAGCCATGGAATTAAGAAACAATCTAGAAATTAGTGTATAAAGATGAGGTTAGGGGGCAAAGTTTGGGGTTTTGTTTGTTTGTTTCTTTCTATCTTTTTTTTTTTTGACAGATTGGATTCTGGTTTCATTAGCCTTCTGTATTATTTCTTGATTTTTTATGTCATTAATTTCTAGTCAAGGCTATTCTAGCCTAGTCTAGTTATCAATTATTTCTGTGCTTAAGTTGGATTTTATGCATTGTTCTTTTTCTAGTTTATTGCAGTGTGGTGGGCTGGAGCGATAGCACAGCGGGTAGGGCATTCATCTTGCATGCAGCCAACATAGCTGACCCGAATTCGATTCCTCTGCCCTTCTTGGAGAGCCTGGCAAGCTACCGAGAGTATCTCGCCCACAAGGCAAAGTGTCACGATGGAGATGTTACTGGGTCCGCTCGAGAAAATCGATGAACAATGGGAGGACAGTAATTTCAGTGTGAGGTTAGATTGTCTCTCTTCAGCTTTTTTCCCCTGATAAACAAAAGTATTTCTAGGAACTTTCCTCTTCTAGTAGCTTTTAGTGTGTCACTTAGGTTAGGCTAGTGTGTACCATCATTCTCATTTATTTTGAGGAACCTTTTAATTGTTTTTGACATCCTCCTTGATCCAGGAATTATTCAATAATGTTTATTTTCCAAAAATTTGAATTTTTCTTGATTTTTTTTTGGGGGGTTAATTTCTACCTTTAGAGCTTTGGGATATGAGAAGAGAATGGAGAGCATTTCTAGTTTTGTAACTTTATGTACACTTGTCTTTTTGTCCTCGTATGTGATGTATTCCAGAGAAGATTCCTCTGTATTAGATAATAATGTGTAGTTACATTTTGGGGTACTTGTATTAGGTGTGGAAAACTCTGGTATCTGATATCAGTGGGCCCCACGGGTGACTTATGTGAAGTGGGGAGGAGAAAGACGATCACTTTCTCCCCACCCATCTCTGCCACCCAGGACCCAGGGTTACTAGGTTTTTGTCTTGCCTCGCAGAAAGGAATTTCAGGAGTAGACAAGCAGTGAAGTAAATAGATTTTATTTGGAGGATTTTTAGGTGTGTTAGGGAGCGGATTGTGATCTCCCTTTAACGACAAAGAAACTCCAGAGACTGCAAACAGCAAGCAAGGTTTATTGTAAGACTGGCTAGCCAGGGTCAAGCCACCTACACAGACACGCAGGTCAGTTAGGTGAGGCAAGACCCCGAACCTCTTCAAAGGGAATCTTATATAGGCCTTCACTGGCCGTTACAGCAAAGCCCACACATTTCATAGCCAATAGATTTGTAACAACATATGCTTTCCTAACCAATCCAATTAAGGGTACATCACTTCTTAGCCTATAGTTTAAAGATCAGCATTTTGCGTCGGTGCTTAGGAACTGACAGGTTTTTAAGGCAGTCCTGGGTCTTGCAACATGGGTCTTGTGAGAGACATCCGGTTATCTGGTCTGACCCCACCCTTCGAGTACCTGTATCTGAATTCCTTGCTCAGGGGCAGAAAAACCAGTTATTTTGCAGGGTAGGCTCCTATAAAGCAGATCTGAAAAAGCTTATCTAGACCTGTTCCTTGAAAAACAAGTGATTTTGCAATGCAGGTTCCTATTAAGCTAAGCTAAATTAATTCTGGTGGTAGTCCATTTTGGGCCTGTCCCTTACATTCCTCCCTTTCTCCACTTCATACTGAGGAATCTTCCTTAGCAGGCTGTAAAATCTGATACTGTTGTTTTAGTACCAGTAGCTGGACAGTGTTATTTTGGTGCCTAACAAAGTTCACAAAGCAGTTGAGGACCCAGGGACCAACAGTCACCACGAGCAAGGGGATGACAACCAGTTTGCGTGGAAGCAGGATGGCGGCGGCCTGAGTGGGCCAGCTGGGCGTCTGGGTCACCACAAAGCCATCTCTTCGGAAGTGTCGACGGCGTTGTTGGACAGCAGCTTTGGGCCACTCTGCTGGGGGACTGCGGGTGCACAGCTCCTGCCAGGCCCAGCCGACCATGACCTGCAGACTGGCTCCACTCGGCAGCCCGCTTGCTTGCTGCCTCTGGCTCCTGGAGCTCGGCCTATTGATGCGCACCTTTGCACAGCCTGCCAATCACTCTTCTGCTCAGGACTGAGCCAGCAGAGATGAGCATGAGACCCTGCCCCCCAAGCACCTGTCCGGGGTGAAGCTCGAGCTGGACGGGCACCTCAGCCAGGACTTCCATCAGGAGGTGTTCCTGGGGATGGACATGGACGAATTTGAGGAGGACACCGAGCCGTGCTGGAGCAGCGGGAGCTGATGGTCATCTTCTCCAAGTTGGAAGCTGACACTGACAGGAGGGTAGCTAGCCAAGGAGACTGGTTAAACCAGGACTTGTGCCAGCTTTCCTGGGCCTCCCTTTCTCTTCAGCGCTGCTCAAGGCCCTCCCCGAGCTTGGCCGTGGAGTCTCAACCACCCCTGTGTAATCAGTATAGAGAAGCAGCATTTTTCTCCCAACACCACACATAAATCCCCATTCTTCATTGCCTTGGGAGGGGGCCTTCCCTGTCTACCTGCCTACATCCTATTGCCCCCCCTAGAGATTCCACCACCTTGAATCTTTAAGGGAGAATGGCAGAAGGTCCATCTTCTGGAGCTGCTTCATGCTGTCAATGGGGCGCTGGCCCTGCCTACACAAGGGGTGAAATCTCATGCTACTTCATCTTTTTAGTGGCCCTCAGCAATGAATTGGTTGGGTTCCTGAAAGAAAAGATCAGTTCTATTAGACTGAGGGATATCACTTTGAAATGGTTAGACCCTGGAGGAGTAGAAGTTCCTTTCTGACCCAGTAAGGACAGAGTTCTCTACCCACAGGTTTGGCTGATAGAAAAATGACTTCCTGTGTCCAGATTTTTCTACTGGACACAGAAACACCAAGCCATTCTCTGGCTTTCTCAGTGCAGACTGGAAAAGCTTCTGCCCATACACTGAAGCTATCAATAAGAACCAACAGGTATTTATACCTTGAACATATGAGCATTTGATCATTTGCATAAAGTCAAGCTGCGATCCTCCTCTAAGTTCCTTGATGTTGAACAGGTGTTAGGAGAGGAGAATCAAGATTTCCACTAGGTTCATTAATGGCACAGAAAGCACAGTTCTGAGTTACTTCTACCTTACTTGCTACTGAGTCCCTTTAATAATATTCCACTGCATTGGTCCAGGAGTTAGCAACTTTCCTTGTTGGTAAATCATCCATCATCTTCCTTTTGGAAACCTCCAATTTCCATCGTTCCTCTTCTGCAGAGCATTTTGGCTTAGAGGAAACATTCTCTGGTGTTAATCCCATGATTAAAAATTAAGAGCTGTTAACATCCTTGTTCTCTCCAAATGACTGTTCACAGAAAATGAGATGCAATACAGAAAGTATAGAAAGAAAATTCACAGTATTTTAGAACTAGATATTAATCCATTCTAATTTAACCATTTTAGATGCCCTTTCTTGACACTTTGGCCAATTCACAAACTGGGGGAAAGCAATTCTGCACTTTGAGATGAGCTTCACCCTAGTAAGGCTCTGGCTTCCAATGCTCTGATCAGACAAGTGACAGCATGTATAACATTGAATTCCTTTATAGAATAAGCTGTTTTCCTACAGAGAGTAAATCAAGTTTTATCTAAATTTCCCCAAAGGGGGTAACTTTTTGATCAAGATTAGGATACATTTATTCAATCACCTCTGTAGAATTAGAATCTGATTCTTACAAAAAGCATGTTACTGAAACATGGTTTTCTCTCCACCTTCATTTTAAAACTTTGCAAGATAGCTTAACAAATCTGGCTTGTTCCTTTGCATAAACACAGTAAGATTAGAGAACTCTCCATTTGGGATACCCCATTATTTACTGAAAGTCCTGGGGATCGGCTAAAGACAGAAGACACACCAAAAGTGGCATTAATCTTATCTGGCACATCAGAGCTACCCAGGCCTGGCCAGAAGATGCCCGCGATGAACTGGATGTATGGCCTCGAACCTTCAGGTTGAGCTAGATGTGGCTTTGGTCCTCGTTTTCCACAGAGATGTCCTGGCAGAAAGGAACCCATCCCATCCCCTCTTCAGGGCTGGGAGAAATCCTGATTTCCAGGTTTTTCCTTGCCGCTGAGAGTAGGCCCAGACTGAGTTCGTCATTGCAGAGTCCTAGATTCCTCATTCTTCATAGCAGTGATGATTTCCACTTCTTTCCTCGAGCCGGCCTGCCTCTAGGGTCGCCCTGAGGTTTGTAGGGTACTTGAAACAGTACCCGTTAAATCCCTACTCCTGTCATTTAGACAGATCCCCTGACTGTTTCCCTGAAAGAGGGCTTTGGGGTCCCATGGCTGGTTTTTCCTGTCTGCATGAGGGATAGACCCTATTACAGAGAGGAAAGACTTATCTGTATTTATGCAAACCAACGTAGTGCCATAAAGCATCAAAAACATCTGAAGGTACAAAAGAAGAGAAAAGCAAGCTTTTCACCTTACTCACAGTGAGGTGTAATACACCCATTTGCTGTGGGTTCTAGTCAAAATAAGCTTAAATCTGTAGCGATAAAGGGTACAATTTAGCAGCATTTTTAAACCTTGACTAACCATTTAAACCTTGACTTCCCATTTTCTAAGAGCACTGTACCAGGAATCTGGACAATCTGTCCAATATCTTTTCAATAAGAGCTTACCAAACAGGCACCAGAAAAATTCTGCAGGTGTAATTTAAAGTTTCTTATAACAATACAATTTGATCAGTTCCTTTTCTTAAAACACAACCCCAAACCCTCTGCACATTCCTTAACATTCATTCTGTCCTGTAACTTTCCTTCATCTCATTTCAAAACCATCTTCACTTTAACAGGATCCCTTTCCTTTTTCCCACTGACGATATCTCCATCCATTATCTTTCTGACTTATGACATACATCTATAGTAGTACAATGTACAATGTGATCTCCCAAATTTAGACACAAGTTACCAACCATCTCACTTAACATGACAAAGCTGTACTCTGCATTGCTATTTCAGAAGCATTAGATCAGTTCTATAGATATTCAAAAAGCCTTTAAAATGCTCCCAATTAAAGCTCTTACAAGGTATATTCTCTGGGCAAAAGATCACTTTACATTAGAAATTAACCAGGAGACATCTTAAAATTCTGATTTACAGGAAAACACAAATACAAAAAGATTAAAACACTCATAGATTATCATGAAACAGAAAGCATTTCACATTTAGGTACAAAGTTCTCAGGTCAGGACTAGGTTGATATCTGCAGACAAAGCTTGGCATGAAATAAAATTATCAAAATAATAGCATGCACTTTTAAGCAACAGACAGGCTGATTAACAACATAGTTAGTAAAATTTCCCACATTTTCCATGCAATTCTCCATTCTCAGAAACTATTACAGAAGGCTGACATCTGAGGTGAACCCATTTTATAACTCTTAGTAGTTCTAGAAATTTTAGTTACCAAGAGTCTCAGAGATCATATAGAGCACTGGTAGGACAAACTTTGCAATCAATTTTATAACTCTAGAAACTCAAGTTTAAACTAAACCATTACTTTTTGAACCTGTTTTCATGTGTCATAGTTATTTTAACTCCTTCTAGGTCAAATATTCTAATCCAATGCAGATACAAATATGTACATTAACATAACAGCATAAGACCTATAAACAATCAATTTTTATAAAACATGATAAAACTTTCTTTGGCTTAATTTCAATAGTTCTTGTACCTTAATTATTTAAAATCATGAGCTCTCTATACCAGACATTTTTAACAATTCCACAAAAATACAAACATGCTTACAGACACAGAAAAAGCCCTTTGGATTTTTTTTTTTACCAAACTTTGATATCAGCATAAGAAAATATTTGAATTGCTGTGTGAGCACAAAAAGGATGGCAACAATCTATCTTTCCCACCGCCCGCGTTCGGTAGTTTCCCCCACTCCAGGGAGGTAGATGGAGATGGGCAAGAAAAGGAAGGAAATCTTATGGCCAGGCTGCTTGATCTTAGTTGCAGTTTATTCCAATCCTCTCTCCATTCACTCCCGTATCTCTCCTGCCTCTCCTAGCCGCCCATTCTCCCATTCTTACAGTCTCATTATATCCCATAAAAGGAACTCAGGTTCTCTCAAGCATGTTTTCCCCTGTTCTCTCAGACCTAGTAGAGAGCCCCAAAATCTCCTGGTACTTCTAAAGGGGCAAAAAGGAGAAAGAACATTGAGGCAGCAAAACATACATTGCTTCTTTACATCTGCAGGCCAGTACCAAAGACTAGCCTGGCTAGAGCTGGGAATCTACATCCCAAAGATCAGGCCTGGCTAGAACCTGAGATCTGCTCTGTGAGATAAGGGAAGCTGCCTCTTGCAGTATACTGAAATTATTTACTGAAGGCAGTTTGAAAGGGAAAAATGTTTAACCTCATCCAAACTAGTCAGGACATTCTTTTAGGACAGATTCTTACTTAACAGATCGACTCACAATTTACAATACAAGTTCAGTGTCCTGGAAGGATCTGATCTTACAAAATAACAGATTCTGACTAGGATGAAAGCTGATTATCTGGTTGGGGAGGAGAGCATAGAGAAGTGGTTACAGAAAAACAAAGGAATGGAAGTGATTCAAGAGCACTGTGATGGGTGTAACATGATAAACCTTAGCTCCTTCTGTCAAGGAGGAATGGACAAGTCCAATTGTTATCCTATAAATTGCCACGGTTTAGGAAAACAAGGAAACTTAATTTTTTTCCCTTTATTTTATTTTATTTTATTTTTTGCAGTTGTAGATTTACAATTTTTTGTGCTTTGGTTTCAATTATACAATGATCAGATACCCATCCCTCCACCAGTGCCCATTTTCCACCACCATGGATAATATCCCTCCCACCCCCATCCCCCCATCCCCCCTGTCTCTGTGGCAGGGCAATCCCATGTTCTCTCTCTCCTTTTGGGTGTTGTGGTCTGCAAAAGAGGCATTGAGTGGCAAACATGTTCAGTCCATAGTCTACTTTCGACATGCATCTCCCCTCCTGGGAGGATCCTCCAAACATCCTTTATTTGGTGCTCCCTTCTCTATCTGAACTGCCCTTTCCTCTAGGATACCCGGCTGGCCTCTAAGTTATGGAGTAATCCTCCTGGTGCTGATCTCAGCTATTCTTGGGTATTAATCTCATACTTTGTTACTTTATATCCCCCAGATGAATGCAATCTTTCTATGTCTATCCCTCTCTTTCTGACTTATTTCGCTTAGCATGATACTTTCCATATTGTACCACTTGTATGTAAATTTCATGACTTCATCTTTTCTAAGAGCTACATAGTACTCCATTGTGTAGATGTACCAAAGTTTCTTTAACCAGTCATCTGTTCTTGGGCATTCAGGTTTCTTCCAGTTTCTGGCTATTGTAAAGAGTGTTGCAATGAACAAACAAGTGCAGATGTCACTTCGACTATACATTTTTGCCTCTCTGGGATATATTCCCAGGAGTGGTATTGCTGGGCCAAATGGGAGCTCAATTTCTAATTTTTTGAGAATTGTCCATACTGTTTTCCAGAAGGGCTGAACCAGTGGACATTCCCACCAACAGTGAAGGAGTGTCCCTTTCTCTCCACATCCATGCCAGCATCGGTTGCTTTTGTTCTTTTGAATGTGGGCCAGTCTCTGAGGTGTGAGATGGTATCTCATTGTGGTTTTGATCTGCATCTCCCTGATGATTAATGATGTAGAGCATTTTCTCATGTGCTTTTTTGCCATTCGGATTTCTTCTTTGAGAAAGTTTCTGTTCATTTCATTGCCCCATTTTTGGATGGGGTTGGATGTTTTCTTCTTGTGGAGTTTAACCAGTATTTTGTATATCCTGGATATCAACCCCTTGTCAGATGTGTATTCAGTGAATATCCTTTCCCATTCTGTAGACTGTCTTTGTATTTTGGTCACTGAGGAAACTTAATTTTAATGGCTTCTGTACCTCTGTAGTTTGTAAAAGCGGCCTAATTTTTCATTAAAGTTAGCTGAGGCTTATAAGATAAGGTCTTGCTTTCTCTGAACTCTTATTTCACTTAAGTTTCAGGCTCTAGTTCCATAGCTCTTCTAGATAGTACAAGATTCTTAAGTTCAAAAGGATTTCAACTGTTAATCACATAATCATTAATGTTCTCCTACCAAGAAATTTAGATTGAGAATTCTACTCTCTCTGTTGGCTTAACCTTCTGATAAGGATTCTTCTTTAAACCCTTGTCTGACAGGTTCCAAAAACAACTGCATTTTTTTAAGTCACTGGGTTGCATATCACTAACTTCTCAAGAATTTCTACTCCTGATTTCAGCCTGGTCCCAACACTCGAGTGTTCCACATAGAGAGACAGATAGACAGACACAGACAGACAGACAGACAAGACAATGAACTGACTAAAACACCACACATACATGTGCACACATCTGTAGTTGATCAATCAATCTGACCCTTCAAAAAATGGCAGGGAGAAACTGATGGACTGAGAAAGGAAGGGACTGTCCCCAGGGCGAAGAAACCTTATTGCTGATTGGGAACTCTGCTCCCCATTTCCCAGCCTGACTAGCCAGTCTCCCCCTTGTTAAAAATGGGTCAAGAAAGCGCTTTTGTTGATATAAGCCGGCAAAATAAACTATGACAAATATGTTACCATATTTTGGCCAAGGCTAGTTCTGAGGCAGGGAGCTAGTATCATGATCTTGCATTTTCCTGCCTCCTCTGCTTTGATAATCCTATTTCTTTTGTTACCTACAAAGATCTGACTGCAGAATGATCTGGTAATGCAAACTGCCATTCACTGTATATCCTTCCCAATATTCTAACTTACACTCAGGCCACGTGGTGTTACAGAGGTCAACAAGATACTCCTTATCTAAACCATCTACTTGGAAGCTCTTCCGGTGTTTTAACGAGCAACCCAAAGGAGAATATTTAGGTACTGATGTAGAATTTCCCATATCTCCTAAGTGTCAGCAATAACCGATGAAAGGGAGGGAAAAGAAAAATCTAGGGTAGGATAATTCCTTAGCAAGCTCTCCTCCTAATAGTTTCTAGTGTTGTGGTTCTAGAGAGAGCACGGACACGACCACAACTGCATGCCAGCCCATCAGAAAAATCTCTCTTTAAAGGATGTCTCCTTTAGAGATTTCTGAGTCACCCTAGGAATCCCTGGGTCCTGCCTCCCGAGCGTCCACACAACCATGGCTTGCACATGTGGAGCCATACCTAGAGTGCCATGGGTTTCCAAGAAGCCTATTAAGGGGAGAAGAGAAAAGTTCTGCCTTTCTTAGCTTGCCACATATTCCAATGTTCCCTGCTGACGCTTTCTTCCACAAACTTCTAGCCTGTCTTTTTACCTCTTTTTTTTTTTCTCTGCCTCACTTTGCCTACGGCTAAACCTGCTGACTGCCTCCATTAGCATTTGAATTGACCTCTAGCTGATTCTGCTGGTTAGAATGCTTGGGGAAAGGGATTTCTAACTAGAAATTGATCTGCCTTAGTTTACCAGGATCTTCTCACTAGTGGGCTCTCCTCCCATAGTGGACGGTGACGGGAGACAGACAAAGGAGGGGTGCCTCTTTGCAGAGACCATTCAGATGCTTGCCTGGCCGGAGGAGAACTTAGCCTTAGTGGTTCAGCATTGTGACTTGCGACTGGCAACTATGCCAGTGCCACCATTGACCTTATGTTCTCCATGGAATCTCAGGCAGCCCACTCGAGCTCCGTGACTTTAGAGGGACTTTAAGAGTGCCAGGTCATGGAGCTACAAAATCACGCCCGATAGGAGGACCTATCAGGGTGCTCATACACACACACACACACAGAGGTTATCACATTCCTCCCCCAGTCCCCCTAGAGATTTCCAAGGGAGCATACCTTCACAGCAGATCTTCCACAGATTGCCTCCTTTATCCGAGCCACAAGGTTTGGAGAGAAGGAACCTCCTGGGGGCCAACCCACACCAAAGGAAGGCCATCCTGATGAACAATAATTGGCAAACTGCTGGAGCGATAGCACAGCGGTAGGGCGTTCGCCTTACAAGCGGCCAACATGGCCGACCCGAGTTCGGTTCCTCCGCCCCTCTCGGAGAGCCCGGCAAGCTACCGAGAGTATTCGATATGCCAGACACAGTAACAACAAAGTCTCCAATGGAGACGTTACTGGGCCCGCTCGAGCAAATCGACGATCAACGGGAGGGCCTTTACCTTTACCTTACCTTTCTTGATCATCAAGCCCAGATTCTGAGCTTTCCTGTGGATCTCAGAGAAGTGATCAAGAATTAAAGCTTTGGGGGTTGATTGATTCTGACCCATATTAAACAATCTTAATAAACAGAACTAAGAGAAGGATAATAAGACAAATACACACACTAAGGACACACGCACAGATCACACTCCTGCACTCGCTCGGACCGGTCCACTCTCTCTCACACGGGTGCGCACCACACTCACCAGTCACCCTGGGACTCCCGAATATGCCCAAAGGGCGTGCACGTGATTTTCACCTCCGGAGGGTTTAGCTCTTCCAGGTCTCCTCCCGGCGCCGGATTTTCCAGAACAGATGAGGCCTCCAGAACAGACAGACGAAGGCCGGAGGAAGCCCTATGTCCCCCCAAGTCCACCCAGTCAGGGTTGGCCACTTCCCTGCCGCGGTCCAGAACAGACGAGGCCTCCAGAACAGACGAGGACCCGAGGAAACCCTATGTCCCCCCAAGTCCTCCCAGTCAGGGTTAGCTACTTCCCTGCCGCGGTCCAGAAGGGGACACCGTCCCGCCACAGAACAGATGGAATATTCCCCAGAAATTTTTTTTTTAAGGCCTTTTCAAAACCCGCTCTCTGGGCCCGTTTGGCGTCGGGATATCTCACTGGGGCCTCCAAATGTTAGGGCGCGGATTGTGATCTCCCTTTAACGACAAAGAAACTCCAGAGACTGCAAACAGCAAGCAAGGTTTATTGTAAGACTGGCTAGCCAGGGTCAAGCCGCCTACACAGACACGCAGGTCAGTTAGGTGAGGCAAGACCCCGAACCTCTTCAAAGGGAATCTTATATAGGCCTTCACTGGCCGTTACAGCAAAGCCCGCGCATTTCATAGTGATGTAGGCAGGTAGATAGGGAAAGGCTCTCTGCAATGAAACAAAGTCTCATAGAAGAAGAATTCTAGGACCAACCCACCCTGTGGAGTAAGGACTTGATAAGACCATCCCCAGACCCTGAAGATATGGGCCTCCTCCCCATGAAATTCCTCCTTTCCGAGAACCCCCTTTCAATCCGGTTGACTCCAGTGACCCAGCCCCAAGGTGATTCCAGGACATTCCAAGTCAGATGATTCTCGAACCCCCTTTCAATCCGGTTAACTCCAGCGACCCAGCCCCAAGGAGATTCCAGGACATTTCAAGTCAGATGATTCTCGAACTCCCTTTCAGTCCGGTTGACTCCAGTGACCCAGCCTCAAGGAGATTCCAGAACATTCCAAGTCAGAAGGATCTATAAGAACCAGCTCGAGAGCCCACTTGGCGCTCTCTCCACCCTCGGAGAAGCCCGCATTCCCTCTGGACGCGTTACTCTCTCTCTCTTACTCTCCATTCCCCCGCTTATCTGCTTATCCCTTTCTCTCCCTCTCCAAAAGCCTCCAAATAAAACCTGTTACTTCACTGCTCGTCTACTCCTGAAATTCTTTTCTGCGAGCGAGACAAGAACCCCAGAGACCTCGGGTAAGGCTTGGGACTGGTCTCTCCTTTCCTGCAAAGAGCTTGAGTCCGTGGCTCCCCGAGCAATCGGGTGGCGGGGATTAACTCCCGTGCCGAGAAGATCAAGCGGACTTCAGGTGTGGCTTGACGGCCACCTTGTGGGGCTGGCGGGGCTTAGGCCCGTGCCGAGCAGGTGCTCACTGCAGACTTTACCGGTCCTAGCCTACCCAGGGTCCCGGGAGACAGAGGCGGGTGGGGAGAAAGTGACTGTCTTTCTCCTCCCTACTTCACATAAGTCACCCATGGGGCCCACCGACATCAATAGCCAATAGATTTGTAACAACATATGCTTTCCTAACCAATCCAATTAAGGGTACATCACTTCTTAGCCTATAGTTTAAAGATCAGCATTTTGCGTCGGTGCTTAGGAACTGACAGGTTTTTAAGGCAGTCCTGGGTCTTGCAACATGGGTCTTGTGAGAGACATCCGGTTATCTGGTCTGACCCCACCCTTCGAGTACCTGTATCTGAATTCCTTGCTCAGGGGCAGAAAAACCAGTTATTTTGCAGGGTAGGCTCCTATAAAGCAGATCTGAAAAAGCTTATCTAGACCTGTTCCTTGAAAAACAAGTGATTTTGCAATGCAGGTTCCTATTAAGCTAAGCTAAATTAATTCTGGTGGTAGTCCATTTTGGGCCTGTCCCTTACAGGTGTGAGGGAGAGAGCGTGAAAGAGTAATGTACTCAAGAAAGAACATGGGCTTCTCCAAGGGCGGAGAGAGCCCCTACACACATCGTAGCATTAGACACGAAAGCATGAAAGTACATGAAAGTACACATCTCAAGAGGGGAGATGCAGGCGACACATGTGTTCAGCCCACATGTGCTCGGCCACATGGGCGCAAGTAGCACATGAGCTCAGGCAGCATATGTGCACCCTTCCTTTGTTCAAAGTGGCCTTTATAGGATTTCTACAACTTTCCCCTACGTGGGGCTTCTTCCTAGGTAAAAGTCCATTGCTAAAGAGGTTACCAGGGAGGTTGGGAGGGGTGATGATTTTCTTTGGGCTGAATCACTAAAGTTAATTGGATTAAAAGGGAGGTCCAAAAAGAGGAACTTCGTGGGGAGGAGGCCTATATCTTCAGGGTCTGAGAATGGTTTTATCAGGTCTTTGTTTTCTGTATCCACAAGGTGGGTCAGTCCTAGAATTCTCTCATGAAGCTTAAGTTTCATTGCCAAGGGCCTTTCCCTATCTACCTGCCTACATTATTATCTATTCATAATCACACTTCCAATTCCTCATTGAGGGCTTGTGGAGTTTTTCCATCCCCCAAGATCTTAATACACATTCTTCTCCAGTGCACATGGGATATTCTCCAAGATAAAACACATTCTGGGCTCCAAAACATACCTCCATAAGTTGATGATAGAAATTACGTCAACCATCTTTTCAGATAGTACAGCCCGTAGGGTGCTTGCCTTGCATGCAGCCAACCGGGGTTTGATCCCTGGCATTGAGCAATGCTGGATGTGGCCCCAGCCCCTGCAAAAAAAAAAAAAAAAACCCTAAAGAAAACATAAGTACTGAAAATAGAAGTGAATCACACACAGAAATGGAGACTTGAATTAAAGACCTGGAAAGTAAACAGCTCCATGTTGAACAATGAGTGAGTCAGAGAGGAAATCAAAGAGGAAATTGAAAGATTACTGTAAAAAATGAGAATGAGGTCACAAGCTACTAGAACTTGTGGGATACAGCAAAAGCAAAATAAGAGGAAAATTTATAGCTCTACAAGCATTCATCAGGGAAGAAGAAAAGGCCCACATCAATAACTTAACCTCACAGTTTAAGAGATCAGAAAATGACTAACAAAAGGCACCCAAACCAAGCAGGAGGAAGAAAATAATAAAAGTTAAAGCAGAAAGCAGTGAGCTGGAATCCCAGAAAACAATCCAAGATATCAATGAAACCAAGAGCTGGTTCTTTAAGAAAATAAACAAGATTGATAAACCACTACCAAGACCAACATAGAAATGGAGAGAGAGGAATCTAATAAACTGTACCAGAAATGCCAAGGTGGACATAACAACAGAAACTGCAGAAAGCTATAGGATCATCAGAGTTTACTTTGAAAATTGTTGAGGCTGAACTGAGCTGTCAGGACGAGCCCATGTAGACTGCACCACACACGGGCAGGAAAGTAGGGACCCATCAAATTGGGTCAGATTTCTCGTGTGTCCTGACTGGTTTGGATGAAACTGAACATCTTTTTCTTGAAGCTGCCTTCAGTCAATAATAACATAAGTTTCAGGACACCAGAAAAGGAAAGAGTCAGTTTTCCTTCTCTCCCGGAAGCCTGACTTGTCTTTGACATGTAGATTCCAGGTGCTAGCCCAGCCTAGTCTTTGGGATGTAGATTCTTGAAGCTTGCCCAGCTTGTCTTTGGGATGCAAACCCAGATGCTTGCACTCAGGAAAGCTTTTGTTTTCGGTTTCAGTTTCGGTTTTGTATCTCTTTCCAGAGGCCTACACCCACTGAATTGCAAACACAAGAAAGCAATACATGCCTTGCTGCCTCAATGTTCTTTCTGTAACTTCTTTTGATGACTGCACTGTATTGATCCCTTTAGAGGTACAATGGTAATAAAAGGAGATCTCAGATGCTCTACCTTTTGTCATATAATCTGAGTGAATCCCGACCCTCCATAAAATATAAATTCTCTCTGTTTCTTATCTCAGCGTCTCCAACTGAATGAACGTTCACGAATCAGAAAATCTTTATGGGACTAAACAAGAGAACCTTGAAGAAATGAACAATTTCTGAATTCTTTATATCCTCCCAAGCAGAATCAAGAAGATTTGGAATACCTGAACAGACCCTCTTGTTACCATAGAGAAAATTGAAATGTTAATCAAAAGTCTTCCTCCAAACAAAACTGCAGACACAGATGGATTCACTGGTGAATTCTTTCAAACCTTTAAAGAGCATCCATTTCTAATCTTTTTAAAGATTTTCCAGCTAATTGAAGAAACAGAAACACCCTGAAGCAGTTTTTATGAAGAAAATATCACCCTGATACCCAAAGTAGAGACCCCACAGTCAAAGAAAATTTCAAACTGGTATTCCTGATGAACAAAGATGCAAAGATCCTCAATAAAATACTAGCAAACAGAATCCAAGGGCTCATCAAAAAGATCATACAACTTGGACAAGTAGGACTAATCCTGGGAATCCAAGGATGGTTTTACATTTGCAAGTCAATCAACATAATATACCATATCAACAAAAGAAAAGAAAAAAACCCACATGATCATATCAATAGGTGAAGAAAAAGTTTCTGACACTATCCAGCACCCATTCATGTTCAAAACTCTCAACAAAATGGATTCCAAGGATCTCTCTTCAATACAGTATAAGCCATTTACCACAAACCCACAGCAAGCATTATTCTAAATAGGGAAAACCTAAAAGATCGGGAACAAGACAAGGTTACGCACTATCACCACTTCTACTCAATATAATACTGGAGCGCTTGCCATAGCAGTTAGGGAAGAAAAGGATACTAAGGGTATCCAGAGAGGAAAGGAAGAGGTCAAGATCTCACTATATGCAGATGACATGATACTATATTTAGAGAACCCTAAAATCTCTACTAAAAAGTTCCTAGAATTAATTGACTTGTATAGTAGAGTGGCTTACAAAATCAATACCCCAAGATCCTTGGCATTCCTATATGCATATATGAATGAAAAGAAAGTGATACTAAAGAAACAATCTCATTCAGAATTGTGGCAAGAAACTCAAGTACCTCAGAATCACCATAACTAAGGAGGTAAAGGACATGTACATACAAAGAAAACTACAAAGTATTACTTCAAGAAATAAAAGCAAGAGGAAATGGAAAGTCATCCCCTCTCACGGATTGTGAAAATTAACATCATCAAAATGTTAATACTCCCTAAAGCACTATACAGGTTCAATGCTGTCCCTCTAAGGATATACATGACATTTCTCAAAGAAATTGATCAAACACTCCTGACATTCATATGGAACAGCAAAACCCCACAAATAGCTAAAGCAGTTCTGGAGAAAAAGAAGACTGGTGGCATCACCTTTCCTAACTTCAGACTCTACTACAAAGCTATAGTAATTAAAACACCATGGTATTTGAATAAAGACAGACTCACCGAACAATGAAATAGAGTTGAATATCCTGGCACAGACCATAAAATATACAATCAGCCTATCTTTGATAAGGGAGCAAGAAATATGAAATAAAGCAAGGAAATCCTCTTTCACAAGTGATGCTTGGAAACTAGACAGCTACTTGTAAAAGATGAACTCTGATCTCTACCTAAAGCTATGTACAATAGAGTTCTCAAGGTAAAGGTAAAGGTAAAGGCCCTCCCGTTGTTCATCGATTTGCTCGAGCGGGCCCAGTAACATCTCCATTGGAGATTTTGTTGTTACTGTGTTTGGCATATCGAATACATCACGGGTGGCTTGCCAGGCTCTGCCGTGCGGGTGAGATACTCTTGGTAGCTTGCCAGGCTCTCCGAGAGGGGCGGAGGAATCGAACTCGGGTCGGCTATGTTGGCTGCGTGCAAGGCAAACGCCCTACAGCTGTGCTATCACTCCAGAGTTCTCAAAATGGATTAAATACTTCAACATCAGACCTGAATTCATAAGATACATGGAAGAACACATAGACCAAAACCCTTCATGAAATTGAAGCTCAAGGCATCTTCAAAGTTGAAACACCACAAGTGGAAGCAAAGATTAACAAATGGGAATACATTGAACTAAGAAGCTTCTGTACCTTAAAAGAAACAGTGACCAAGATACAAAAACAGCCCATAGAATTGGAAAAACTATTTACCCAATACCCATCTGATAAGGGATTAATATAAAAAATATACAAAGTACTGACAGAACTTTACGAGAAAACAAGCAAACACTCAACCCCATCGAAAAATGGGAAGAAGAAATGAACAGAAACATCCTCAAAGAAGAAATTTAAGTTGCCAAAAAGCATATGAAAAAGTGCTCTTCATCACTAAACATCAGGGAGATGCAAATTGAAACGAGATATCATCTCATGCCTCAGAGATTGGCACACATACAAATGAACAAGAACAACCAGTGCTGGTGAGGATTCCGGTAGAAAGGACCCTCATTCATTGCTGGTGGGAATGCTGACTCATCCAACATTTTTGGAAAACAATATGGACTGTCACTGTCACTGTCCTCCCGTTGTTTATCAATTTGCTCGAGTGGGCCCAGTAACGTCTCCATTGTGACACTTGTTACTGTGTTTGGAACATCGAATACATCACGGATAGCTTGCCAGGCTTTGCTGTGCAGGTGAGATACTCCCTGTAGCTTGCCAGGGGCATTCCTCAATAAACTAGAAATTGATCTCTCATTTGACCTATCAATACCACTTCTGGGAAGATACCTTAGGTGTCCAAAGATATACCGTAGAAACACCATCTGCACTTCTGTGTTTATTGCACCACTATTCACAATGGCCAGAGGCTGGAAACAACCTGAATGACTGAGAACAGAATTATGGATAAAGAAACCATGGTATATTTACACAGTGGAATACTACACAGCTATTAGAAAAACTGAGGTCATAACATTTGCCTATAAATGGATAGACTCAGAGAATGTCATACTGAATAAAATGAGTCAGAAGGAGAGGGACAGATATAGAATGGTTGCATTCATTTGTGGGATTTAAAGAAAGCCAGTATGACACTAAAACCCATTGCCAGGGAAAACGGGCCAGGAGGACTGATGAATGGTTGGTTAAAGGTGTGGAAGATGGATGGTAGTTGAGATAGAGGAGGAGGATCCATTATGACTTTAACTGGAAATAATCATCTGGACAAGAACTAAGTCTTAAAAGCAGACAAAGGAATATATGTGATAATCTTTCAGCATCTGTATTCAAATATAACGATTAAAATGAGAGAGAGAAAGAGAAAGAGAAGAGAGTTACCTGCCATAGTGGTAGGTTGGGGTGGGGGTTACATGAAGGGGTAGGAAGAAAACTGGGGACACTGGGTGCTGGGAAATTACACTGGTGAAGGGATGGGTATTGGAACATTGTATAACTGAAACACATGCTGAGTAAATTTGTAATGCTCTATCTCATGGTGATTTGATTAAAAAGTACATAAAGGAGTTCACATCCAATTCAATCAGCATAATCAATGGCTGAATAAATAGCAGTGCATTATAAAAATTAAATAAAAATAAAAATATATTAAAAAATATATCACGGTGATTCACTAATGGGACTGGAGCGATAGCACAGTGGGTAGGGCATTTGCCTTGTGCACGGCCTATCCAGGCAACTGGAGTTCGATTCCTCTGTCACTCTCGGAGAGCTCAACAAGCTACCTAGAGTATCTCACCTGCACGGCAAAGCCTGGCAAGCTACTCCTGACATATTTGATATGCTAAACACAGTAACAACAAAGTCTCACAATGGAGACATTACTGGGCCCACTCGAGCAAATTGATGAACAACAGGAGGACAGTGCAGTGCAGATTCACTAATAAAAATTTTTAAAAAATGTATATCAGATGCAATAAAGATGATGTTGGAGGAGAAAAAATATTCTAAGTGAAATATTAGGAAAATTCTAGTGGCATTGAATCTTGTGGATAATTTGGATTTCGCTCAGTGAAATTCAAATTGTACAAAATAAAGCATATTTATTGTCACTTAAAATTACAATAAAAATAATTAACATAAAAACAATGATAATTATAGACGTAATGTTTAATTATCAATAGAGAACCTCAACAATTTGAGGATTAAGAAAACCAGGTCAGATAACTCTTGACTGTGCATCAGGGCCACCCCAGTGCAGTGAATGAACAATATTCTGAGATGCAAAGATCTGTCTTGTTTTTTAACATTCTAGTGATTCTTTCTCATATTCAAGACTGATATCAGGAATCAGTTCTCTGAGTTTGCTCCCATGAACATTGCTTCAAAGTGTGGATGAAATCCCCAAACTGGGGCATCTGAATGGAAGAAGAGTGTCAGGGTCTTGTGGATGTCTCAGAAGACGGAATGCATTTAAAGCAGATTCTGAAGCTTCTTTTCATCCCATTTTCTTTTGGTCACACCACTCAGAAAGGGAAGGTGGCAGCAGAGACTGAGGTGGTAACAGCAGGATTTGAGGAAATAGCTGTGGGAAACAGTTCACACTTCAGTATCTGTTTATTTAAGGAATACTTCACTGTGTGAGTCCTGGTGCTGCTCTCCTTCTGAAGTACCTTTCCTGGAAATATGGGCATCTCCTGAGAGAAGGCCCTGCACATCAAAAGTCTCCTAGGTTTTGATGATATTTTTCATCACTCCCACCCTGTCAGAAAAGGTTTCGAGGGGCTGGAGAGATAGCACAGTGGGTAGGGCATTTGCCTTGCATGCAGCCGACCCAGGTTCAATTCCCAGCATCCCATATGGTCCCCTGAGCACCACCAGGAGTGATTCCTTAGTGCAGAGCCAGGAGTAACCCTGTGTATCGCCACGCATGACCCAAAATGCCAAAAAAACAAAAAAGGTTTTGAGAAGATAAAAATTCCTCAGAGCAACTGATAATAGATTTCTAAAAATTAGTCTCCATGAGAATTCCTTGTCTAATGTCTCCATGATAAAATATTCTAGAAAAAGATACCCTTCATGCAGTTGCTCCTTATTTATCCCCCTTCTCCTGTGCCTAGAACTCTGGTAATCTCTGAACACTCTTAATTCAGTCTTATCCCAAGGACTCATCTGTTTCTTGGATGTTGAGAATCTATTAGAAAAATCCACCACTGCGCGAAAGTTTTGAGAGCAGTGTTTTAATGTTTCTTAACTTCACATAGGTCCTGGTCATGTGTGATTTGCAGACTGGCCCCCTCTGTTGACTTTTCCCTTGATAGAGCGATCTCCACCCCAACATTCCCCAACAACTTACAGTCACATGCTCAACTTCTTGTAGAGGTAAATGCCAGACACAGCAATCACCAACAGCACCTTGTTACAAAAGAAGAATCCCAGGATGAAATGTATGTGGGATGGTCCTGGAAATCAATGCACAAGAGTTTACTTAAAGGAGCTATAGAGAAGTCTCAGGCAACTCTAGTTCTTCCATCTGTGATGCCAGTGCTGAAACTATGCTGAAACTTTTGAACTTCACTGCTGTCCTGGTTCAGGATCAATTAAGAAATCAAGGTAAAGAGTTCCCTAATATTGGGGAAGAGCCATAGACCAGGGAGTATGGTGTTTGCTTGCATGTAGCCAACCTGCGTTTGATTCCTGGAATTCCATATGGTTGTCCAAGTACCACTAGGAATAATTCCTGAGTACAGATGATGAAGTGACCTCTGAGAATCTCCACTGTGATTCCTCCCTCCCCCCCATAAAAGATTCTTTATTTCATCACTCACAGGCTAAACTTCCAAGGTTGTCCTCATTGAAGGAGAGTCAAGAGAAAGCATAGTCAGATATCAAAATTCCTTATTTAATCTACAGAATTGATCCTCAGACTAGAATGTGAATCTTCTCAATGGGGTCCCAGGCATGGGGGATTGAAAAGTCTCCATAGTGGGTGGGTCTGAAACTGCACAGGGTTCAAGCTCTGACCTGTGAGCAGACAGATCATAAGGGAAGAGCTCCCTCCATCACTTAGGCAATTCCACAGCAAAGGACAAACCAAGGAGACAGAAATTGTTAGACAAAGTGAGCTCACGCTGAGGGAATCTGCTTATTGAAAGAGTCACTAGCACAATGCTTAGGCCTTAGCAAGGTGATTAAGGAATGTTTTCGCCTATCAGGATAAAAATGTGAAGTCCACAATAATGTCCCTGAAATGTAACAAGAAAATAGTAACTGTTCTAAAGTATAGGAATCTCTGTGTACATAGAGGAGCTCAATTATAGTTGCTTTACTTGAGATATGAATAATAAAGTACTTGAAACTACCCAGCACAGTTCTTGACACCTGGTTTATGTCTACTTGGCAACCTAATGGAAACAGTTGGGTGTATCTAACTTCTTGAGTTGGGAATGACTTGGAAACTTTCCCAAGGTCAGAGGAGGCATTTTTAGAGGGATTACAAGGGAAGTAGTGCCACAGTGGGATCCAGGGATCTGATCCAGTGGCCTATCCAGAGGGCTGGTACTGGTACCCCTAGTTTCTACCTGAAAAATGGGACAGCATACATGTCTCCTTTCCAATCCTGTGGAGGAGGAATGAATCAAGCAGTAGAAACATTTAGCTTTGAGGTAAACAGAAGATGGTTCACAAAGTAAAACAAATATAAATGGCATCCCACATCTATTTCTATTCAGCACTCTTTCTTCATACACTTACGCATTTTCTCTTGCATTTCACACAGCCACCAAGGTTTGATCCTGGCACCTCCTGTGGTGTCCTGAGCTCCTCCAGGGTAAGTAGGAGCATTGTTGGACGTGGCCCCAAACAAACACAAAGTGATTGATGTGTCACTACTTTACATTGTTTAAAATTTTTAAATGATGATATTAAGTTTTATTACTATAAATGTTCTATTAAAAAGTTAATAAAGAGGCAATGGCTGACAATCATGTTTGGTCTATAGTCTACTTTTGGCATGCTTCTCCGATCCTGGGAAGATCCTCCCAACACCTTTTATTTGGTGCTCCCTTCTCTATCTGAGCTCCCTTTTCCCTTAGCATGTGTAGCTGGCCTCCAAGCCATGGAGTAAAATTCCTGATACTAATCTCGGCCATTCTTGGGTGTTAGTCTCCTATTTTGTTGCTTTATGTTCCCCAGATGAATGCAATCTTTCTATGTCTATCCCTCTCTTTCTGAGTCATTTCGCTTAACACGATACTTTCCATGTAGTACCACTAGTATGTAAACCACAACACCCAATAGGAGAGAGAGAACAAAAGGGAGTGCCCTGCCACAGAGGCAGGGTGGGATGGGGGGGGGGATGTGATTTGGGAGGGATACTGGGTTCCGTGTGGTGGGAAATGGGCACTGGTGGAGGGATAGGTATTTGATCATTGTATAATTGAAACCCAAGCACAAAAATTTGTAAGTCTACAACTGTACCTCATGGTGTCTCACTAATAAACATTTTAAAAAAAAGTTAATAAAGGGGCTAGAGTGATAGCACAGCAGGTAGGGTGTTTGCTTTTCACGCGGCTGACCCGGGTTTGATTTCCAGAATCCCATATGTTCCCCTGAGCACCGCTAGGAGTGACTCCTAAGTGCAGAGCCAGGAGTAGCCCTTGTGCATTGCTGGGTGTGACCCAAAATGCACCAAAAAAAACGTTAATAAATACTTGGTCCATAGAACTGTCCTATGTAGGAGAAAGGGAGGAGGATGGAAGGATTTCTTGGCAAATTGGTGGGAATAAGTTTCTACTCTGGTGGTGGGTGATGGAACAATATATCATTAACTGCATTGTAAATATGGTACTGCAGTGAAAATGGAAAACAATAATAAGACAACATAATTATGGGCTATAATTCTAGCTGGACATACAAAAAGGACTCTAATCCTATGGGAATAACCAAGTAACTTTTGTGTGCATCTTCTTTAAGGAAATTTGCTCATTCGCCTGACCAGAGGATGAAGACAACACTAGAGAACATCCTGGAATGATGCTGGGTCTTTGAAAGTATATTTGTGTGCCTGTGTGCCTGTGTGTGTGTGTGTGTGTGTGTGTGTGTGTGTTTATTTCAGAAAGTTCTCCAAAATACCTTATTGGATCTGCCTCATGTTACGTGAGGGAGAAATGAAATGCATTTATTCACATAAAGAGACACTGATAGCCCTTGAATGATGCCATCATGGGGAAGCACATCAACAATCACATATCAGGTGTCAAGGGCAGTGGTTTCTGCCTTAGGACTCATGGGCCTGGTTTATTTTATTCCGATCACCTGGCTTAAAGTAGGAAGTCTTAAATCATCCTTCCCTCATTGCTCCCCAAATCTCTTCTGTAAAAATCTAAACTCAGGGGATGGTTTAAGCAGAAAGGAGATTGTAGATGGAAAGTAATTTCCAGTGGTAACCGTGCAGAATGTTGATGATGATTGCAGTTCCATTGTTACAAACTAGAGGACACAGGAAATCCTTGATTCCAATCACCACATGCAGGCGACCAATGGGTCTCAACTATGCAGGGTTTCCTCTGTGTCTGCACAGACAGAAGGTCCCAGTGTGATTGGGTGATCTTACAAAACAGATGAAACAAATGGAAGTCTGGGATGGAATCAAGTCTCACCAGGGTTAGAAAACAGGAGGGAGATGAGCTGAGTTGGATGGTGAAGGGAATCGCTGTGAGGAGAATCAAGTGGGAGGCAGGACTCATGAATTATGACCTTCCTTCTTCCCCACTTTATTTGTTTATTGGCTTGTCCATACCTGTCTCTGCTCACAACTTACACCTGATCTGCAGTTAAGGGTCATTCCTAGATAGCTTGGGGGGTGCCATTTGGGTTTTCGGAGATCAAACACGAATCAGTTGAATGTAAGTCAAGCAGTTACTCACTGTAGTATATCTCGGTCTCTCCCCATTTTATTTCTCAAGATTTATTTATGTCCAACACCTGGCACCAACCTCATCATAGTGGTTCTTCTTGAAATGCATGATGGAGGCAGAGATTTCTAAAGGTCTGTACAATCAGTATGATTATTATATTTAAGATCAAAAGGAAGTTAGATCAGTAGTTTTGTACCCTTACCAGGTTGTTCATTTGAGCCCAGGGTGTGTGATTTGGTGAGCGCTGGTTGCCCATCATGCTTCACCTGGCAGGTGAAGGCCACGTTCTTCTGGTGGGCAGAATAGTTTACCAGGAGCCAGCTGGTCCGGTTAAAGGTCCCGTCCTTGTTCTCTAGGAGGAGGGAAGCCGTTTCTGCCCGGGACACGTTTCCATTCTCCAGCCAGGTCAGCTGTAGGTTCTGGGGGTAGAACTTCTTCACTTGGCAGGTGAGGTTCACCTGGTTGCCCACCGTGGGGAACTGGGAGACCTCCAGCGTGGGTGGAACTGAAAAAGCCCAGGGAGAAGCTCTGATCTCGGGGGGAGAGACAAGTCACAGGACCTAGGATTTAGTGCTTAAGTCCCAATACACAGCAGAGATTCACCCCAACATTCCCAGGCACACAGAGCTAGATAGGAGCTCACACTGGGAGAGCTCTTTGCACAAGAATGAAACCAATAGCACAGTATCTCACACAGAGTAGGCGTCAGGCACAGCTTCTACTAGGGAAGAAACAATTGGAATAAGCAAAGTCTCTTGCATGCAGTGTGAACATAATAATGTCACCAAAAAGTGAAATAAAGAATGCACACGGGGGTGGTTGATATTAGGTAATTAGGAATTTTAGTTGCTTTTCATAAAATAAATGAGATATTCTGTACAGTGTGCGAATACAGGTAGTTTTGCCATGGAAAGAGGCATGTTTGGTGGGCACATCTAGCATGCTGGCAATCAGGAAGGGTGGATAGGAATAGATTCCAGAACAGTAGAACAAAACTCAGGGGGCAGAAGCGGTCAAGGAAATGCAGGGGTTGGGGTGAGGGTGTCTACCTCGGATGATCTCAGACAAGTTGACCATTGCTCGGAGAGGAGGGCCCCCACGCAGGAAGACGTGGTTGACCTCACAGATGACCTGGGAGTGCACGTCCCTTGAGGTCAGTGGCACCCTGGCTGTGCTGGAGATGCTGTAGGAGGTGCTCTCCCTCTGTTGTTCCACAATAGTATGGAAGGCCAAGAGTGTGTTCCTATTTTTGAACCACTGCAGGCTGATGTTTCTGGGGAAAAAGCCATCGGACTTGCAGGTGAAGCTCACTGTGTGCCCGCGTGGGACCCTCTTTGTAGGGCCAAAGATCTCTGGATGAGAAGGTTTGGCTACAAAAGGAGCATTTAGACACAGTGAGCACAGGGAGAGTGTGCACTAAGGACAAACCAACCTCATCCTACTGGTTCTTCTTGGAATGCATGATGAAGGCAGAAATTTCTAAAAGTCTGTACAATCAGTATGAGTACAATATTTAACATCAAAAGAAAGCTAAGTCTGATGATTTAGATCAGTAGTTTTGTACCCTTACCAAGTTGTTCGTTTGAGCCCAGGGTGTGTGATATGGTGAGTGCTGGCTGCCCATCGTGCTCCACCTGGCATGTGAACACCACCTTCTCCAGGTGGGCAGAGGAGTTCACCAGGAGCCAGCTGGTATGGTTATAGGATGGGAATTAGACTCCAGAACAGCAGAACAAAACTCAGGGGTGGAGGAGCAGGAGATAAGAGGTGGGGGCTGGAGTGAGGATATCTACTTCAGATGGTCCCAGCCAAGCTGGCCATCCCACGGAGAGGAGAGCCCCTGGGAAGGGTGACGTGGGTGACCTCACAGATGACCTGGGAATGCACATTCCCCAAGGTCAGCGGCACCCTGGCTGTGCTGGAGTCACTAGGAGGTGTTCTCCAAATGGGGTCCACACTGGTCCGGGAGACCGAGAGTGCGTTTCCGTTATTGAACCACCACAGGCTGATTTTTCTCGGGGAGAAGTCATGGGACTTGCAGGTTAATCTCACTGTGTGCCTGGGTGGGGCCCTCATCCTGGTGCCTGAGACCTCAGTAACAGGTTTGGCTACAGAAGGAGCATTTGGACACAGTGAGTACAGGGAGAGTGTGGCACCTAGGACAACCACTGTTTTCAGCACATCCTGGCTTACAGGCAGTAACCTTCCTCATCTCACAGAGCTTGAGCACTTCCCAGTGGTCACTTCCCGGTGCATGCTTTTGTGGAGTGAGGAGGGAGCACTGCTGACAGAGGAGGACCCTGGCACTGTTCCTGTCGCCCAGTTATGGAACGTCTGTCCGTCCTCCCAGCTTCGTGCATCCTGTCAGTTCTCAGCAGTTTTCATCACACCCTTCATCTCTGCCGGACCCAAGCCCAATGCTACTAGGGCTACAAAACAATTCCTCGTTATAGACTGCAGAGTTGCACAGTCATAGTCAAGGGTCTCTGCCTTTACCCATGTTTCTGAAGCCGGGTTTTGAGCAGCCCAGGTTTCCAACTGGCCTCCACAACCTCGTCATGCCTCCAGCTCCCAAGGAACTCGCACTCTGTAGACTTGGCTGCAGGGAGCCAGCAAGGTGCAGACTACACTTCTCACCAAGTCTTCTGGGGTCCTGCCACCCCTCTCCCCTGGACTTCTTCCCTCTCCTTGTCCCCAGCCTCAACACTACAGCCATTTCTGCTCTCTCTGACCTCCCTGCACAGACACCAGACCCCCAAGTCCTGCCCTAGCTGTGAACCTGAACAGATACTCTCACTCCCTCACTCCACTCTCCATTCCTCTCTCCTTCCAACCCTCTGTTACTCTCTCCCTAGTTCCCTCCACTCTCCCTCCCTGCTTTCTCCCTCACCTCCACTTAGTCTCTCCCTCCCTCCTCCCTCCTTTCCTCTCTCCTTCCCTCCCTTTCATCTTCCCTCCAAAAAGAAAACAAAACAAAACAAAAAGGACCTTGGCCCCATGTGGAGTGACAGATCTGAGATCACACAGACAAGGAGGCAGAACAGGGACAAGAGCCCAGGCAGGCGGTTCTTCCAGGGTCTCCTCTGGGGCTCAGTGACTCTAGTGATACTTCCACAGAACACTGTACTGCTCTCTGCTTGTCACAGACTTAACTAAAGCCACCACTTCACTGACAGGGAAATGGAGGATTGCAGACACTGATATATCCACAGCTTTGGGATGACAGCATCACTGCTCATATTCTGTGGAGCAGCCCCCATTAAGAGGGTGCTACCATGGATTAAGAAAACAAAACAAACACTGTCCTCCCGTTGTTCATCGATTTGCTCGAGCGGGCCCAGTAACATCTCCATTGTGAGACTTCTTGTTACTGTGTTTGGCATACTGAATATTCTCCGTAGCTTGCCAGGCTCTCTGGATTAAGAAACAAGACAGAAATGAGCGTGGAGTGGGGTCACAGGGATAACATCCTTTGGACTCTAGCCTCATTGGTACTCTGCAGATCGCATTTATTGCTTTACACCAAGAAACCAGAACTGGGGGTTTAGCATAGGGATAGGATTTTTTATTACAAGCACAACTGCTCTCAGAAGACCTACTCTAATCCAAGCTAGTTCTAAGCTAAACTTCATACCTTAGGCAGCTCAGGGTAAATACCTTTCTTGTAAGCTCTTTCTATGGGTTTGTTTCTCATACCAAGGCAGTCAGGCCAAGATGGAGTACATACAGGACCATGCCTCAATGCTGTTTCATGTAAGTTGGCACCAGCGTTCTCATCACACGGTCCTGTTTTACTGGCCCCCAAGTCTCCTTCCTCATCCTGTCTAACTTAACCCTTAGTTCCCAATACTCATCTGTTCTCTCACCAGGCTTATTGAATCTCACACCTTCCCACAAGGTTGGTGGATTAATCATCTTCTGTGTGTAAGGAGACTGATGTGCAAAAGGAAGCTGATTCACAGAACCTTTGTCGAGCCCCTGGTTTGGTGGACTACTCAGTGCTCCTGGGAAATGGCATCTCAGATCCTTTCAACTCTCCTAAAAGGAGTCAATTATTATTGCCATTTTGGAGATGAAAAGACTAAGTACTCTAAACATTGTCTCATGACTTCCCATCGTTTTATCAGTCACCTTGTCACCTGACTGAGGAATTTTACCTGGCTCAGACTTTCCAGGGTTACCTACTCTGCTCAGAGCTTTCAATGACTGAGTGATCTTTCTCTGAACCATTGGAGAGTTTCCTGACAACCCTCCTGAAATTGAGAAGTCCTGGTGACTGTCAGACTGTCAGACTGAACAGAGCATGTGCCTCTTATCACCTTTTGTCACTAATGTTTCTCAAAAAGAATCAAATGCAGCCCGATTGCTGGAACCTGTTAGAAGGAATAGGATTCAGTGATTTTGGAGAAAAGTCTTTGGTCATTGTGATGACCCCTGTTTCCGCTATGCCCAGAGCAGAGCTGGGTACACAGTGGGTACTGAGGAAAGAGAAGATGCTCCACATTGAGAACAGTCCTCAGAGTGTTCCCCTAAGGTGCCATCTTCAGAACTCAGTGACTTCAACATCTTTGATCTCTAAGGCAGGTGAAGTGGACTGTGAAGCAGATCCAAGGACAAGCACCAGCTCCTCACCTGGTCTTAGTTCTTGCTCTCAGAAGTGAGGTTGGCCTGACTGACTATGGCCACCCAGCAGGACAACGGACCCCCTGCCCCCTCAGAGCACTCACCACTCACGGTGACCCAGGTGCCTGGCCCAGACTTGAACTCCACACTTTCCACATTCCCCATCCGGAACTTCACACAGTAGTAGGTGCCTGTGTCAGCTGGGCTGATGTCACAAATGCGAATGGAAAAGTCCAGGTTGTCTCTCTTGGTGGTATCTGAAACATTGGTCACTCGGGAGCTGTGGACTTTGCTTGCAAAGCTATAGATATCCTCCCGGACACCCAGTATCTCCCGGACCCACTTGACAGGGCCCACAGGAAACAGGGAGGTCAGGGAGCAGCGCAGAATGACTGTCTCTCCCACAGCCACCGACATGAACTTGTCAGGTTGGATCACTTGCAGTTCCACATCCTTCCCGGCCACTCCTGAGGGAAACACAAGCAGCTCTTCACTCATCCTTGTTACTAACAAGGTAGGTTTCCCCACTCTCTGTCAGCAACCTACACCAGTGACTGAATATTCATCAAGATGAGTTCAGCACATGGTGTGAATCTTATGTTGCCCCACCATCAACCTCCAAAGTGTGAATGGTATGCAAAAAGGAGGAATCTAGGAACCAGAAGCTTAAGGACATGGCATAGAGGGTAGTTTAGTTGCTTTCCCTGGATTGTCTGGAATTAGCAACTCTCTGGTTCTTCCCTCCGAAAGTGTTGGACCTTTTGTCCTTTGTATTATGAGGAGCTATAAGACTTTTCTGACTAATGAGTGTAAGCAGAGGGACAGTGGTGCCAGTGGGATATCCCTGATCTATCAGTGCCTCAGTAAATCCATCCTTGTCTTCCCCAGATGCTCCTGGTGGTTTCTGCCCCTCACCCAAAGTACTGAGAGGAAGGTGCAAATCCCAATGTATACATGGAAGTTTCTTGGGAGCTGAACATGGTATCATGTCCCTGAGATTTATACTGTTTTAATTGCTTGATCATTATATATTGGTTTCATTAGTCTGCTGTGATAATTATCAAAAGCTTATTGTCTTAGAGCAATATAATATTTCCTCAACAGATGAATGAACGAACAAAATCTAGTATGTGTAGAAAATGAAATATTTGCAACCCTACTCATTAATGCAATTCTGATCCAGCCTATAAGACAAATGAACCTTAAATAAATATCATGTTAAATGAAATTAATCAAACGTAAAAGAGAAGTATTTCCCCACATATATAATGTACCTAAAATGGGCTCATTTATAGAGGAAAAAACACCTTGGAACTCAGGGAGCAGGAAGATAGGAGGATCTATTTGGGGTACACAATTTTTGCTTAGGTTGTTGGAAAGTCCTAAAAATGTGTGGTGCTGATGATTTCACCATTGTGAATGTGCTCTATTGCTACCAACTTTTATACTTTTAACAGGCTGGTTCATTTTATGTATAATTAACATAATAATAAGTGCATATTAGAACAAGGTCATTAGTCTTTGATTTGAACTAAATGACTTAAGGAAAAAATATAACATATATGATACTGAGGAAGGTGTATTTCTTATAGATAGATATTTGAATGTGGAAAGAGATCAGGGGTACGAGAGAACAAGAAGCAGCAAGGTTCAAATTTGTGTTCTTAAAAGAACGGAGCTGTTAGTTTTGCTTGGACAAAATGAGTTATGATTTGAGAGACCGTGAGTAACTCCATGATTTTTACTACCAAATGAAGGACTTTCCAGTTGTATTGCCTCTCCAAAGACTAGGAATGTTCTGGAATCATATGGAAATACTAAAAGGATCCTCTGATTTGAAGTGTCTCATTGTTCTGGTAGCAGATCTGCTTCAGAGGATCAGCCTTAGTCGGACCAAGAGTAAACCCCATGTTGTGAAGCCCTACTCCCCTCCTACAATACTTAGCCTTGCTTAGCATCAGCAGAAACATTTTGGAAAAGCACAGCTTTTGCCAGTAACTGTCAGTTGAGCCGGATACACCCATTTATGGGGATCAGTTGAAAAAGTAGAATGACCCTTGTATGAAGTCAGAGAAGATAACCAACAAACCAATCAAGGAACAGGTCGCCAGGGAGTGGCACAAGATGGTCAGGATTGCCCCTTGAGTTTTTGAAAAAGGTGGGGAGTTGCTCTCCTACTAGAGGGGACAGCCCTGACCAGTCAGCTTTCTAAATTTCATACTTGTTTGACTTGTGCCAGATAAAATCTTATTCTGCACAGCTCATTACTTTGTGTGGTCTCTCAGACAATGGAACCTAACAATGTTCTTTTTCTTTTTCTTTGTACTCAACAGGATAGAGTTGTGGTTTCCCTTTTGCATGTGTGAGCTGGTACAGTGCACCCACTCAGCACCTGTGTAACTAGCCTGGCTCCTAAGGAGGAGCTGCTCTCACAGGGCACACCAGGCTTGTTACTGTGGTCAGGGCCTTGGGTGGTTTGAGTTTTAAATCAGGGGAAGAGGATTGGGAACTGCAGAGATAGTACAGGGTTCTGGGCCCTCTGCTAACTATGATTCAATGCCCTGGCACTGCATATGGTGCCCTTAGCCCCCACTCCCCCAGGAGTGATTCCTGAGCACAGAGCCTGGACATCATCAGAGGTGGCCCCAAGCCCAAAACTTTAAACAAAATTAAGAGACGATGATTGGAAAATGAGAAACTGTGTGATAAGAATACCTGTTTATGTGACAAAGTGGAAATAATTATGACTGAATCTTGAAGAAATGAGTGAACTGAATAGTAGAGAGAGGGAAGAAGAAAAACCAGAAGTTTGACAGAAACCAGGAAATAGAGAAACTCTGCCCTCTGTGGATCCATAATTCCCACATTCACACTCTAGGCCAGAACGTTCCTTCAGACTCTGGACTTTTTGTACAATTCTCCCAGTTGGAAGTAAACAACACACAGTTAACATCCCGGACCTGAATTCCTAATTTCCTCCCAATCCCTCACTATCAGCTTGATTCTCTCAGATCTCAGATCCCAAGCTCTTAGGTTTTTCTCTCCCACTCCAGAAGTGTGCACCAGGAAATTCTGTTGATTTCTCATCTGCTCATGTCCCAGAGCTGAGTTCTTGACTTTATCTGTACTAACTATTGACTTGTCGCAGTCAACTCGTTTTATGTGAATGAACTCAGTGACTTGTGAAATTCTCTAGTTGTTTCTATCTCTGTTATCTAGCCCATTCTCAACTACATGTGGAATCATTTCATGTTCATCATGGAGCAAGTGGCTTCCATCCTCATCACCTTTCAATACCAAACCCATTTTTTTGACACAAGATCAGAGAAAAATTAAACCCTTGAGCATAAAAGGAAGAATATTTTCTCAGGCTTCTTGTAGACATTTTCCCTTTCACTTTCCCCCCAGAAATCCTCATGGGCCACCCTGCACTGTTTTCTAAGCTTTGCTCAAATTTCCCTTTTTTTTGTCATCTCCATCACACTGCTACTTAAAACACATCTCATCCTTCATTTTTCCCAAATACTTTGTCTGGAGTATTTTCTAATTTTTAATTCACAAAACACACTTTCTTATATACAAAAGTATCTATTATGTCTATTTTACTGTCATTTCCCCCAAATACTACCAAATACTAAGCATTATAAGAACTTTTTGTCTCTATATTTGTCAGTACACCCCAATTTCTTTAACAATTTCTGACACATATTGTGAGATCAATAAATAAGTTTTTGTCTACAAATGTGAACAATGTGACACTTCCTTGATCCTTGGGTTTTATTTTTAGTGATAATTTCAGTGGACATTGCACAAGAAACTGTTTGCTAAGTAGATGAGTTCATATAAAACAAAAACTACTTACATATGTACAGAACAAAGAGGTCACAAGGGATAGACACCCACGAGCTCTCTTCCCTACTCTTCACATCCTTTGGTAGCAGTTATAGAGATAATATGGTCTGAAAGTATTTGTGTAGATTGATTAGAGCGGGGAGAAAGGGCTGCAAAGTTCAAAAAGAGAACTCCCAGAATGACCACCAACTGGGAACTCTTTGGTACTATTGCGGCAACATGGGAAGATGCCATTGTTGACAACATTGACGAGGAATACGATCGACTGGTTCAGCACCTCCATGAATGTGCGAGGAACGCCAAGAGAGAGATAGCCACAAAAAATCGCCTATCTTCGAAAACTCTTGAGCTAATTCGCCAGCGTGGTTTGGCGCATGCCTCAGGCAACCGCAAGCTAACATCCGAGCTCGCAAAGCAGTGCAGAGATGCGATCAAGGAAGACCTCAAAGAGAGAAGAGCAGAAGTACTGGTAGATGTGGCAGAAGCCGGGAAAAGTATTCGTAAGGCCCGCCTGTCCTTTGCCAACTATAAGACCAAGATGACTGCCCTCCGACGTCCTGATGGATCCATCACATCCTCCAGAACGGCAATGGAGAAGATTATCCATGACTTCTACTCAAATCTCTTCGATAGCCATGTCCACTTGCCGACATACCAAATTCCACAGGATGGATATGTCGTTCCCAACGTTCTCCCTTCCGAAATCCGACACGCCATTTCGTCAGTAAAGAAACAAACAGCACCCGGCCCAGACAAGGTCAGACCTGAACACCTGAAGAACCTGCCGTCAGTACTCATCAATACACTGGCTCGGCTCTTTACTCGCTACCTGTCTGAATGCAAGGTTCCGTCCCAATGGAAAACCAGCAGGACCGTACTACTGTTCAAGAAGGGAGACATCCATGACATTGGCAACTATTGCCCGATCTGCCTATTGTCTGTCATCTACAAGTTGTTCACTCGAGTCATCCTAAATAGGATTGGCAGAACACTAGATGAAGGACAACCATGCGAGCAAGCAGGGTTCCGCAAAGGATTCAGCACCATCGACCATATCCACACGATAACCAAGCTCATTGAGGTTTCTCGGGAGTTCAAGATGCCGCTCTGTTTAACGTTCATTGATTTAAAGAAGGCCTTTGATTCTGTTGAGACGGAAGCGGTCATTGAAGCCCTAGCCAATCAGGGCATTCAAGCCCAATACATCAGGATCCTCCGTGAGCTCTATTGCGGATTCACTACCAGGATCTCACCATTCTACAAAGAAGTGATCGTTGATGTCAAGAGAGGGGTGCGGCAGGGTGATACCATTTCACCGAAACTCTTCAGTGCCACCCTCGAGAACATCATGCGACGACTGGAATGGGAAGGAATGGGAGTGAAGATAGATGGTCGGCAACTACACCACCTCCGCTTTGCTGATGACATTGTTTTAATAACACCAAACATCAGCCAAGCGGCACAAATGCTGGCGGACTTTGACCGTGAGTGTGGAAAGGTAGGACTACAGCTGAATCTTACGAAGACAATGTTTATGAGAAACAGCCTTGTTCCTGACGACCCATTCGCTCTCAATGGAACGACCATCTCCGAACGCAACAGCTATGTGTACCTAGGTTGAGAGGTCAACATGACAAATGACCTGGCACCCGAGCTGTGCAGGAGGAAGAGAGTGGCTTGGAACGCCTTCAAGAACGTTGAAGAAATAGCTAAGAGGATGAAGAACCTCCGGCTCCGGGCACATCTCTTTGATTCCACTGTTCTTCCTGCATTAACATATGCCTCAGAGACCTGGGCCCTCCGCAAACAAGATGAGAACGCTATTCAGGTCTCCCAAAGAAGAATAGAAAGAGCTATGCTTGGAATATCACGTTTCACTCAAGTGAGAGAAAGAATCCGGAGTTCTGACATCCATTGACGATCAAGGATCAGGGACGCTGTCTCATTTGCCAAGGTGTCGAAAATCAGATGGGCTGGTCACGTAATGAGATTTAAAGACGACCATTGGACTAGAGCTGTTACTGATTGGATTCCACGGGATGTCAAAAGACCGCGTGGCCGCCCACCTACCAGATGGTCAGACTTCTTCGTCAAGATCATGAACGATCGGTTTGAGGCCCTTCATGTTCCCGGAGCTAACAGATGCCATTGGGCTACACTAGCACGCGACAGGGACAAATGGAGACGTTACTGGCGCCTGCTCGAGCAAATCGACGACTAACGGGAAGTTGAGTGATTAAGTGATTAGTATTTGACAAGGATTGGAGTTAAAGTGTGAAATTTAGGATCAGAATCCCTGAATTTAAATTACAGATATCCTTTAACCTTAAGTGACCTTGAACCCCTATGTTTTGCCTCCCTTTTCTCATCTGTGAGTTAGGGGATATAAGAGCATTTATTTCAGAGTTCATGATTCCAGGAGAGAAGTGTGGGGTATTTTCAGTCTGGCAGTTAGTGAATGTTAATGAATATGAACATGTATCAACATTGTATTTCCTGTGGTGGTGAAGCTTCAAGTGACACAAGAGGATGCCAATATAGATGCAAAATAGATATTGATAATAGTTATCCCAAAGCTGCTCCAGTATGTCAATGTAAAAATTTCTACTCATGTCAAGAAAGAAGTTAATATGTTTTATGAGATTGGTTAAGGGGAGAAGTAAATTTAGAAAAGCAGGAAAGGAGGCAGGGAATCTGAGACAGAAACAAGTAAACCACTATTCAATGAGTACTTCCTGTAACCTGAGAGCTACTTTAATAGAGATTTTGTAGGCACATAGCTCTGTAGCAGAGTGTTTGCCTGCATGGATGTGTGAGACCTTTTCAGTCCATAATATTGTAGAAGAGAAAAGGATGAGAAAAGGAAGAGGAAGTGGGAAGGCATGAGGGAAGGAATGGGGACGTGTAAGCGAAGAGGAAGTAAGTGGTAGGGAGGAGGGGATAAGTGAAAGGAAGTGAAGGGAGCATCAAGTTAGAAAACAAGGTTGTTTTGAGGATGTAAAGAAAGCAGCCACTAAAATTAAGAGCTCAAGACTCACAAAAGAAGCACAGAAGGTGGCAGCTCACCACAGAGATGTCTCTGGACCCTGTGCTGAGCTGCTTTCACCGGGTTGCCTCAGATGGAGCAGGCAGTCTCTCTCTCTGCCTACTCCAGATGAACCCCTGCGACCACAAACCTCCAGGAAAAAAACCTGGACCAGTAACTGAAAACTCCAGGTCATATGGAGGCAGGTATGGGCCGCCCCTCCCCATCTCCTAGCCCATCCAGTGTCCTGGCTGTCATGCCCACGAACTGCCTCCTGGTGCCATTTAAGCACATTAATGGCCAATAACAAATGAATGGCCAATATCAAATGACTTTCAAATGAATCTTGGAAGAGAGCAGCACGCTGCAGAAATGTCTTCAAACACCAGTTATTTAAAGATATCCAGGAGCATTCAGCCACATTTGTGGCTGCACAGCATGCTACAATATTCTTAGCAAGTAATACAAAATATATCATTTAGCATCTGCCTGAAGGGCAGGCTTTAGTGTTGGTGAGAAAATTTGAAATAATGGTGGAGGGAAGGGGTAATGGTGGTAGGATTGATGTTGAATTATTGAGCGTAATCAATTTCTGTGAACAACTTTATGAAAATAAAATTGAAAAATAAATAAATAAAATTAAGAACTCATAAATGAGATCAATCACAATCTTTCTCTTCTGTACAGATATACTAATTTATGTATCTTTTTAACAATTTTTTGAGTGTTAGCATTCTATTTTTTATATTTTTAATGGTTCCTTATACACAATAAATGTCCAATAAATGTTCATCACTTTGAAAAAGAGAAATTCTAGTGTATAAAGCTGGAGATGTAACACAGGAGTTAAGGCATTTGCCTTGTACATAGGAACCCTGATTTGATCCCTGGCACCAAATATGGACCCATAAGCAAGCCGAGAATGATTTGTGAATACAGAGCCAAGAATAAGCCCTGAGCACTGCCAGGTGTAGCCCAAATATATCCCCCACAAAAAGAAAGAAATTATAATGCATATTAAAAACTCAATAAATAATAAAGTAGATAAGAATAAAAGTATGTGAATATATAGAACCAACTCTGAACTCTGGCGATCTCAGTGATGGGGATATCTATTGGTCTTGTTTTCTCTCTGTATTTTCTCATTCTGCTTTCCTCAGGAAGCTGAGGAACATAACATGATCAAACATGATCCAAATATGCACTACCTGGACTTGATTCCTAGATGATCTATTTACGGACTTGGATGGATGTTTGTGCCTAGCCAGATTATTAGGACAAATCCTTAAATGCTGCCCTGCAGGACCCTACTTTGAACTAAGTGGGCAAGCTGGAGCTTGTGAGTCTGATTAATCTAGAAAGGGTTTAACAGTTCTTTCTACATCTGCGTTGGTCATACATTAACTCCTGGCAGCACAAGAAAACAGCCTTCCTAAATAGCCCTCCTGCTTATCACAGACCCCAGGTGTGAGGAGGTTGTAACCTATGGAGCCTACATGCACGACCATGCATTCCTCCCCAGAGATAGTAGCTATTTGCTTCATGGGCATGGAAGGACAATGTATGCTTTGATGTCCTTGCGAGAATGCCCCCACATTTCTTTGTTAATGATTCTTTCTGTTCTGCTGAATTCTCTGGAGAGGTTTACTATAGAAAAGAAGATAAAAAGAGACTCAGATGCTGTTCTTGTCCATAAGCCTAGAGAGCTGTGGTCCTCCAGGCTTCACCATTTCTCTCACTTGACCTGCCTCTATGCCTCCAACTGACTGACTGCTTGTTCATGCAACATCTCGTTCATGCAACAGATGGAAAGCTTATTTCCTCTTCCCAACTTCATATCAGATAAGGTGATTATACCATTCACACGAGATGCTGTGAGAATTACTGAAGTTAAACACACAAAGCCTGCTTGTCGGGTTGCTTTTAGTTGCGTTATCTGTTTCACCACCAGTGCTAACAACTGCAGGCAATGGTGTCAGAGAGAAACAACTTATATATATATATATTTATTTATTTATTACTCTTACTGAATCATGTTGAGAAACACAGTTACAAAGCTGTACATGATTGGGATTTCAGTCATACTATGTTCCAACACCCATCCCTCTACCAGTGTACATTTCACACCACCAATGTCCCCTGTTTCCTGATCCTGCCACCTCACTCATTAGGACTGTCTCTATAATTGGCATTTTCTTTTTATCTCCCACTCTTTCTCTCCTTTTGGGCATTATAGTTTGCAATACTATAATATTGCAATACTATAATACTATAGATTTAAATATCCACAGGCAAGTTAGAAAAAAGAATTTTACCCAATTTTACCCATGCTTCTCACCTGTGAGTCCCAGCAGTGGAGTCAGCTCCAGGTGGAGAGGAAGAAGGTAGAGCCAGAAGACCAAGACTGACATCGTGGACACCCGAGGAGCCTGAGTGTGTGTGCTGGCAGAACCAAATCTTCTCTGTGCAGAGAATGTTGCCCTGTGCAAGCTTTCATGACATGAGAGGAAGTGACTCTCACCAGTAAAATGACTGCAAGACAGTAACCTGCTCTAAATCTAGGCATTTCAAGCTTGCTTCTTCAATGTGAAAGAGAAGTCATGCAGGGAAGGGGTTAAAGCTGAGAAGTTACACATCAAGTGTCATCAGTGAGACTTGCTCAAACCTATTAGAGATAATGCTTCCTCCTCACCTTGTTTCCCATGCTCTCTCTACTTGAACTTTCAGACATCTTGGAGTCTTCATGGGGATTTCACACTTAGGAGTTCCCAGGTAAATAGTGATGTCAGGCTGTGAGCTGTGTTCCAGACTCCCAAGCTTTGGGCTTCTGGCTATGATGGGCTTATGGTTACATCATGCAGGCATGGTTCAGAAGATTTGGAGATTATTTAGGGGAGCTGGACAACTTTGAGATAGAGTCATATGGTTTCTGAAAAGCCCCCCTATTCTAGCCATTCATTAATGTCATTGGCAACATTTAGTGTTGATATAAGAGTGCAGTGTGGGTGTTCCTTCCCTTAAATGATAAAAGAAGCCAGTTTCTTCCTTTTTCTTGAAGATGACATGTTTAGGCAAGTATGTGAGACTGAGAGTCAGAACCTGGATCTAATGATGCAGTGTCAGGTCCAGAGAATATAAATTTTGTGTCTCAGCAATTAGACTGTCAGGCACTTATCTGAGAAATGAAAACTCTGTCATATAATAACCAACGAATTAGCATATGTGGTAGTTGTTTGGGGGGTAATAACCCAACTAAAAGTAATTGCAATGTCCACTAAATGTGTGGTTAGACTGGTGTGTTGGGGACCAGCAGAGATGAACAGAATCAAAGCAGGTGAGCCACAGGATTAAGAAACAAGATAGAAGTGAGAGTATAAAGAGCGGGGTCAGGGGGAGAAGTTCAGCTTTTTTTTTTTAATAGGTTCAGCAATCATTTTTTTATAGGTTCAACCTATAGTATAGCTATTAGGGCCTTCCCCTTTCACACGGTAGTCCAGGTTCAATTCCTGTCTTCAAGAGAAGCCCTGAACACCACAGGGTGTAGCCCCTATACAAAAATCAGTATATAAAAAAAATCAATGAACAATGGGAGGACAGTGACAGTGATAGCAGTGTGAGGTTAGATTGTTTCGAGTTAGCTTCTTTTCCCCTATTAACAAAAGTTTTGTTAGGAACTTCTTTCAGTCTAGTAGCTTTTTGTGTGTCATATAGCTTAAGCTAGTGTATGCTATCATTCTCACTCATTTTGAGGAATCTTTGAATTGTTTCTTTTTTTTTTTTGTAATGCAAGCTCTTGCATGGCAATCCAAATTTATCGAACTACTAATGCTAAGTTATACAAAATTGCACCACTTTAATTAAGGCTTTTAGTTTACATTTGGCCACCTCCAAGTAGTTGTAACATTAGGTTGGTCAATTTAAATACTGTGGCTCCCTGTTGGATAAACACACAATATTTACACCCAAATGTTAATGCATACAAAGCAACAAGGCATTGTTAAATAAAACAACAATAGTTACTGCAACTTAGGCCTTGTAACAAATTACACACAATTAAAATTACTTCCCACATTCACATCCACAGTACTCATCCACCATTTAACATCTCAACCAAAACGTTACACATGTGAGACAATCACTAACAGGCAAAAGTATAAGCCTGTATATTTGGTATCGCAAATGCACTTATGCGTGAGCAAGCAAGGGATTCACAGTGAGAATCTACAGCTGCAGAAGCCTGAAGATGATTTACAAAAATTGTCAAATCATTAAAAAATTGTTTGAAAATATACACTTCTTGTTGTAGACCCCCACTGTACACACATCTATAAACATTGTTTCCCTATGTAAACAAAAAAGGAAACATACAATAAGACATTTGAAAAGTCTGGACATTTCCTTCCCAACAGATATTAAAGGCAACGTCTTTAATCTAAGACACTATACTGATAGGACTATCATATTTTAAAGACAAGGTCACTGTCTCCACAGGTTTTTTAAAAAATTAAAAAAACTATATAGCTGTGTTAATCAAAGCGCTTATTTGTACAATACAATGATAATGACCTTGAATTTCTTTTAAAAATTACAATAAGCTACAAGTATCAAAGAATCAAAGTTATCTGGAGTAGTCTATATAGGAGCTCTTTGGACTTTCTTTTATTATGCTAAAATAGTGGTGCTTTTAGGATTTACATTATTGTACTCTCCAATACGAAGTATGGGGCATGTTAAAGTACACAGTACACCATTTTCAGACATGTACAACATTGTTTGATGAGAAATGTCTCTTAGCAGTAATACTGGATTGTAGCCCCTGGTTTGACCAGTTGCATACTCTAGGACTATTATATAAGTAAAAATCTCTCTTGTGATACTGGAAAGTGTTTAGAATGTGCAAACTGATGTAGATCAGGAAACTTCATTTAAGATGTTGGTAGGATTACTAAAGTTGGAATGCTGGCACTGTTGAATTGGGCAACAGTTCTTCAGACCTGGCTCAAAGCTACAACGCATTTCGTGTATTAAAGCAGCTGACAGGAGGACTTTTTGCGGGCCTTCCTAGGCACTGGAGTTTTTCTGTTAATTTGCCTCACTACATTATAAAAGATCTCATTAACATTTATTTTTGATTTTGCAGAGGACTCTAAGAATGTACAGTTGTTCCATTGTCTTGCTCGATTTTGACCTTGTTCCTTTCCTACAACTCTTCCATCTTCCAAATCACACTTATTACCAACTAGAATCATTGGAACCTCATCAGTGTCTTTAACTCGAAGAATCTGTTCTCTCAGATCTTGTAAATCATTAAATGGAGACTGTGCTGTGATAGAATACACTAATGCAAAGCCTTGTACACTTTTCATGTACAAATCCCTCATTGCTGTAAATTGTTCCGTTCCTGCAGTATCCAAGATTTCAAGCATACATTGTTGTGCATCTACATCAGCTTGCTTTCTCTAAGTCTTCTATCGTAGGATCATATTTTTCAACAAAATTCCTTGAACAAACTGTATAGTCAGAGCAGATTTTCCTACGCCTTCTGAGCCGAGAACCACAGGCTTATATTCACGCATGGTGCAAAAGTGTCAAACGCTAGTACCTCTCACGCTGTTACCGGGTTTCCAAGGCCAGCGTCGCCCGCACCTTGCGCTGCCTCCGCGCCGCTACTCTGCACCTTGCGCTGCCTCCGCGCCGCTACTCCCGCACCAGGGTGGTCCAGCCACTGCTGCCGCCGCCGCCGCGGGCTGGTTTACACATCTCTGAATTGTTTTTGACATCCGCTTTGATCCGAGAATTATTCAATAATGTTTATTTTCCAAACACTTGAATTTGTTTGCTCTTTTTTTGTGGTTAATTTCTCCCCTTATAGCATTGTGACTGAGAAGAGACTGGAGAGCATTTCTATTTTTTTGACTGTATGTACAATTGTCGTTTTGTCCTCGTATGTGATCTATCCCAGAGAACATCTCTCTGTATTAGATAATAATGTGTAGTTACATTTTGGAGTACTTGGGTTAGGAGTTGAAAGCTCTGGTATCTATACATAATCACACTTCCAATCCCTCATTGAGGGCTTAAGCAGTATTTTTCATCCCCTAAGAACTTAATATACATTTTTCTTCAGTTCACATGGGACATCTCCAAGATAAAACACATTCTGGGCTCCAAAACATACCTCCATAAAATTAAGATGATAGAAATTATATCACCATCTTTTTAGACCACATGCAATGACAATAGCAGTGAATCACACACAGAAATAGAGAGTCAAATTAAAGACCTGGAGATTAAACAGCTCATTGCTGAACAACGAGTGGGTCAGAGAGGAAATCAAAGAGGAAATTGAAAGATTCCTGAAAACAAATGCGAATGAGGTCACAAGATTCTAGAACTAGTGGGATACAGCAAAAGCAGTATTAAGAGGAAATTTATAGCTCTACAAGCATTCATCGGGAAAGAAGAAAGGGCTCACATTAGTAACTTAACCTCACAGTTTAAGAGCTTGGAAAATGATCAACAAAAGAAGCTCAAACAAGCAGGAGAAAGAAAATAATAAAAGTTAAAGCAGAAATCAACGAGCTGCAACCAGAAAACAATCCAAGATATCAATGAAACCAAGATCTGGTTCTTTAAGAAAATAAACAAGACTGATAAACCACTACCAAGACCAACAAAAAAACAGAGAGAGAGAGAGGAATCTAATAAACTGTACCAGAAATGCCAAGGTGGACATAACAACAGAAACTGCAGAAATCCTTAGAAATTACTTTGAAAATTTTTACAGAGAACCTTGAAGAAATGAACAAATTCCTGGATTCTTATACCTTCCCAAAAGAAATCGAGTTCATTTGGAATACCTGAACAGATCATCTTATTACCACTGAGAAAATTGAAATGTTAATCAAAAGTATTTCCCCAAACAAAACCGCAGACACAGATGGATTCACTGATGAGTTCTTTCAAACCTTTAAAGAGCACTAATTGCTAATTCTTTTTGAGCTCTTCCTAGAAACTGAAGAAACAGAAACACCCCAAAAAAGCTTTTATGTGGCAAATATCACCCTGATACCCAAAGCAGAGACCCCACAATCAAAGAAAATTTCAATCCGATTTACCTGATGAACATATATGCAAAGATCCTCAACAAAATACTAGCAAATAGAATCCAATGACTTATCAAAAAGATCACACACCTTGACCAAGTAGGATTAATCCTGAGGGTGCAAGGATGGTTTTATATTCGCAAGTCAATCAACATAATACCATATCAACAAAAGAAAAGAGAAAAATGAATATGATCATATGAATAGGTGCAGAAAAAGTTTTGACACTCTCTAGCACCCATTCATGTTCAAAACTCTCAACAAAATGTATTCCAAGGATCTCTCATCAATACAGCCTAAACCATTTACCACAAACTCACAGCAAGTATTATTCTCAATGGGGAAAACCTAAAACTCTCTAGGTCAGGAACAAGACAAGATTGCACACTATCACCACTTCTATTCAGTATAATAATAACTGAAAGCTCTCATGATAGCAGTTTTGGAGGAAAAGGATACTAAGGGCATCCAGATAGGGAAGGAAGAGGTAAAGCTATCAATATACGCAGATGACATGATATTGTACTTAGATAACCCTAAAATCTCTACCAAAAAATTTCTAGAAATAATAGTCTTGTATAGTAGAGTGTCAGGTTACAAAATCAATACCCAAAAGTCCATGGCTTTGTTCACTTCACTTAATCACTTAACTTCCCGTTAGTCGTCGATTTGCTCGAGCGGGCGCCAGTAACGTCTCCATTTGTCCCTGTTGCGTGCTAGTGTAGCCCAATGGCATCTCTTCGCTCCGGGAACATGGAGGGCCTCAAACCGATCGTTCATGATCTTGACAAAGAAGTCTGACCATCTGGTAGGTGGGCGGCCACGCGGTCTCTTGACATCCCGTGGAATCCAATCAGTAACAGCTCTAGTCCAACGGTCATCTTTAAATCTCATTACGTGACCAGCCCATCTGATTTTCGACACCTTGGCATATGAGACAGCGTCCCTGATCCTTGATCGTCGACGGATGTCAGAACTCCGGATTCGTTCTCTCATTTGAGTGAAACGTGTTATTCCAAGCATAGCTCTTTCTATTCTTCTTTGGGAGACCTGAATGGCGTTCTCATCTTGTTTGCGTAGGGCCCAGGTCTCTGAGGCATATGTTAATGCAGGAAGAACAGTGGAATCAAAGAGATGTGCCCGGAGCCGGAGGTTCTTCGTCCTCTTAGCTATTTCTTCGACGTTCTTGAAGGCGTTCCAAGCCGCTCTCTTCCTCCTGCGCAGCTCGGGTGCCAGGTCATTTGTCATGTTGACCTCTCGACCTAGGTACACATAGCTGTTGCATTCGGAGATGGTCGTTCCATTGAGAGCGAATGGGGCGTCAGGAACAAGGCTGTTTCTCATAAACATTGTCTTCGTAAGATTCAGCTGTAGTCCTACCTTTCCACACTCACGGTCAAAGTCGGCCAGCATTTGTGCCGCTTGGCTGATGTTTGGTGTTATTAAAACAATGTCATCAGCAAAGCGGAGGTGGTGTAGTTGCCGACCATCTATCTTCACTCCCATTCCTTCCCATTCCAGTCGTCGCATGATGTTCTCGAGGGTGGCACTGAAGAGTTTCGGTGAAATGGTATCACCCTGCCGCACCCCTCTCTTGACATCAACGATCACTTCTTTGTAGAATGGTGAGATCCTGGTAGTGAATCCGCAATACAGCTCACGGAGGATCCTGATGTATTGGGCTTGAATGCCCTGATTGGCTAGGGCTTCAATGACCGCTTCCGTCTCAACAGAATCAAAGGCCTTCTTTAAATCAATGAACGTTAAGCAGAGCGGCATCTTGAACTCCCGAGAAACCTCAATGAGCTTGGTTACCGTGTGGATATGGTCGATGGTGCTGAATCCTTTGCGGAACCCTGCTTGCTCGCATGGTTGTCCTTCATCTAGTGTTCTGCCAATCCTATTCAGGATGACTCGAGTGAACAGCTTGTAGATGACAGACAATAGGCAGATCGGGCGATAGTTGCCAATGTCATGGATGTCTCCCTTCTTGAACAGTAGTATGGTCCTGCTGGTTTTCCATTGGGACGGAACCTTGCATTCAGACAGGTAGCGAGTGAAGAGCCGAGCCAGTGTATTGATGAGTACTGACGGCAGGTTCTTCAGGTGTTCAGGTCTGACCTTGTCTGGGCCGGGTGCTGTTTGCTTCTTTACCAACGAAATGGCGTGTCGGATTTCGGAAGGGAGAACGTTAGGAACGACATACCCATCCTGTGGAATTTGGTATGTCGGCAAGTGGACATGGCTATCGAAGAGATTTGAGTAGAAGTCATGGATAATCTTCTCCATTGCCGTTCTGGAGGATGTGATGGATCCATCAGGACGTCGGAGGGCAGTCATCTTGGTCTTATAGTTGGCGAAGGACAGGCGGGCGTTACGAATACTTTTCCCAGCTTCTGCCGCATCTATCAGTACTTCTGCTCTTCTCTCTTTGAGGTCTTCTTTGATCGCATCTCTGCACTGCTTTGCAAGCTCGGACGTTAGCTTGCGGTTGCCTGAGGCATGCGCCAAACCACGCTGGCGAATTAGCTCAAGAGTTTTCGAAGATAGGCGACTTTTTGTGGCTATCTCTCTCTTGGCGTTCCTCGCACATTCATGGAGGTGCTGAACCAGTCGATCGTATTCCTCGTCAATGTTGTCAACAATGGCATCTTCCCATGTTGCCGCAATAGTACCAAAGAGTTCCCAGTTGGTGGTCATTCTGGGAGTTCTCTTTTTGAACTTTGCAGCCCTTTCTCCCCGCTCTGTGAAGTAGAATTTTGCACGAAGGAGACGGTGGTCCGATCCCGTTCGAAATTTTGGGACAACAGCGACATCAGTCAGGCAAAACCGTCGATTGAATATGATGTGGTCTATTTCGTTGTGGAATCGTCCACCGGGAGACTCCCATGTCCATCGTTTAGATTCTGCCTTCTGGAACTGTGAGTTACCATGAATGGTCTTGGTCGACATGATGAACTCAGACAGTCTCTCACCCTGTTCGTTCCATTCTAGGCCATGGGTCCCGATGTGAAGTTCTTCAGCTGATCTTCTCGGTCCTATCTTGGCATTAAAATCACCCACAATGATCTTGTAGAAGGTGTGGTCTTCTTTATAGAACTTCTCTAGCTCCATGTAGAACTTCTCGATTTCTCTTTCATCATAATGAGATGTTGGTGCGTAGACAACGAAGATAGAAACTGCAGGCAGTGAGCCACATCTATTCAAATGTAAACGTCCGATTCGGGTTGTTAGGCATTCGAATGAATCAATGCTCTTGGCCAAGTTTGTGTTGACAAGGACACCGACGCCTCCAACACCTCTTTTATCGCATGTTCCGAGGATCAATTCTTCTCCGGTGTCGAAAACAGCATGGTGAGATTCGTGCCTTCTTGTCTCGGTCAGACCAATGATGTCATACTTGATCATTCGCGCTTGTACCATCAGGTCCTCGATGGATGCATCTGATGCTAGCGTACGTGCATTGAAAGTACAGACGATCATTTCAATGCATGGCTTTGTTATATGCATATAATGAACAAGAAAAAAGTGTTATTAAAGAAACAATCCTGTTCACAATTGCGGCAAGAAACTCAAATACCTCAGGATCACATTAACTAAGGAGGGAAAGGACCTGTACATAAAAGAAAACTACAAAACATTACTTCAAAAAATAAGACACAAGGAACTGGAAACAGGGGATCCTGCTCATGGATTGGGAGAATTAACATCATCATAATGGCAATACTCCCCAAAGCACTGTACAGATTCAATGCTGTTCCCCTAACAATACCCATAACATTTCTCAAAGAAATTGATCAAAACTATCCTGAAATAAATATGGAACAATAAACCCCCACGAATAATTAAAGCTGTTTTGAGAAAAAGAAGATGAGTGACATCACCTTCCCCCAATTCATACTCTACTACAAAGTCATAGTAATTAAAACGGTATCATATTGGAATAAAGACAGACCTGCAGACCAATGAAATAGAGTTGAATATCCTGCAACAGACCTTAAAATATACAATCACCTCATCTTTGATAAGGGAGCAAGAAATATGAAGTGAAGCAAGGAAATCCCTTTTCAGAAGTGATGCTTGGAACTAGACTGTTCCATGTAAAAGACGAACTCTGACCTCTACCTAAAGCCATATACAATAGTATTCTCAAAAATAGATTAAAGATTTCAAATCAGATCTGAATCCATAAGATATATGGAAGAAAACTTGGACCAAAATCCTCCACAAAATTGAAGCTCAAGGCATCTTCAAAGTTGAAACACCGGTGGCCACGCAAGTGGAAGCAAAGATTAACAAATGGAAATACAATGAAGTAACAAGCTTCTGCACCTCAAAAGAAACAGTGACCAAGATACAAAGACAGCCCATGGAATTTGAAAAACTATTTACTCAATACACATCTGATGAGGGGTTAATATTAAAAAATATACAAGTCACTACAGAACCTTATAAAAAACAAACACCAAAACCCATTAAAAAATGGGAAGAAGAAATGAACAGAAACCTCCTCAAAAAAAAATTTGATGGGCCAAAAACAACATGAAAAAGTGCTCTTCATCACTAACCATCAGAAACAACAATGAGATATCATCTCATGCCTCAGAGACTGGCACACATACAAATGAACAAGAACAACCAGTGCTGGTGAGGATTTCGGGAGAAAGGGACCCTTATTTGTTGCTGATGGGAATGTTGACTAGTCCTTTTGGAAAACAATATGGAAATTCCTCAATAAGCCAGAAATTGAGCTCTCATTTGACCCAGCAAAACCACTTCTGGGAAGATACCCTGGGGAGTCCAAGGATACCATAGAAATATCATCTGCACATCTATGTTTATTACACCACTATTCACAATAGCCAGAGGCTGGAAACAACCTGAATGCCCGAGAACAGAAGTATGGATAATGAAACTATGATATATCTACATAGTGAAATACTATACCGCTATAAGGAAAAATGAGGTCATGAAACTTGCCTATAAATGAATAGACTTGGAGAGTATCATATTGAATAATATGAGTCAGAAGAGAGGACAGATATAGGATGATTGCTTTCATTTGTGGGATTTAAAGAAAACCAGTATGACACTAAAACCCATTGCCAGGGAAAGTGGGTCAGGGGGACTAGTCAATGGTGTTTAATGGTGTGCAGATAGATGGTAGTTGAGATAGAGGAGGATACATTATAACATTAGTTGGAAATGATCATCTGGACAAGAACTAAGTCTTAAAAGCAGGTAAAAGAATATACATGATAACCTTTCAGCATCTGTACTCAAATATAATGCCTAAATTGAGAGGAGAGAAGAGAAAGAGAGAAAAGAGGGGCCTGTCATAGAGATAGGCTGGAGTGGGGGTGACATGAAGGGGTGGGAAGTAAAACTGGGGACACTGGGTGCTAAGAAATTACACTGGTGGGTATTTGAACATTGTATGACTGAAACACAATGTCAAACAATTTTGTAATGCTCTATCTCATGGCGATTCAATTAAAAATACATAAAAAATATATCAGATGCTATAAAGAGGATGTTGGAGGTGAAAAAAATACCCCAAGTGAATTATAAGGAAAATTCCACGGGCATTGATTCATGTGGATAATTTGAATTTTGCTCAGTGAAAGTCAAATTGTACAAAATGAAGTAAATTTACTGTCACTTAAAGTTAAAATAAAATAATTAGCATAAAAGTAAGGATAATTATAGATTTAATGCTTAATTATCAATAGAGAACCTCAACAATTTGAGGATTAAAAAAGTCAGATCAGATAACTCTTGACTGTAGATTAGGGCCACCCCAGAGCAGTGAATGAGCAGTATTCTGAGATACAAAGATCTGTCTTGTTTTTCACATTCTAATGATTCTTTCTCATATTCTACGGTGATGTCAGGAGTTAATTTTCTGAGTGTTCTCTCATGAACATTGCTTCAAAGTGTGGATGAAATCCCCAAACTGGGGCATCTTCATGAAGGAAAGGTATCAGGATCTTGTGGATGTCTCAGAAGAGGGAATGCATTTAAAGTAGATTCTGAAGCTTCTTCTCATCCCAACTTCTTTTGGCCACACTACACAGAAAGGGAAGGTGGCAGCAGAGACTGAGGCGATAACAGCAGGATTTGAGGAAATAGCTGTGGGAAACAGTTCACACTTCAGTATCTGTTTATTCAAGGAATACTTCCCTGTGTGAGTCCTGGTGCTGCTCTCCTTCTGAAGTACCTTTCCTGGAAATATGGGCATCTCCTGAGAGAGGGCTCTGCACATCAACAGTCTCCTAGGTTTTGACAACATTTTTTATCATTCCCACCCTGTCAGAAAAGGTTTCGAGAAGATAAAAATATCTCAGAGCAGCTGATATTGGATTTCTCAGAATTACTCTCGATGAGAATTCTTTATCTAATATCTCCATGATAAAATATTCTAGAAAAAGTCTCTGATACCCTTCATGCAGTTGGTCCTTATTTATCCCCTTTCTTCCTTTGCCTAGAGCTCTGTGGTAATCTCTGAACACTCTTAATTCAGTCTTATCCCAAGGACTCATTTGTTTCTTAGATGTTGAGAATCTTAGAAAAATTCATCATCGCCCAAAAGTTTTGAGAACAGCGTGTTAATGTTTCTTAACTTCACATGGGTCCTGGCCATGTGTGATTTGCAGACTGGCCCCTTGTGTTCACTTTCCCTTGATGGAGAGATGTTCACCCCACTTTCCTCCCATAACTTACAGTCACATGCTCAACTTCTTGTAGAGGTAAATGCCAGATACAGCAATCACCAACAGCACCAACAGCACCAACTCTTTTGCTCCCTTGGAACAAAAGAGGAATCCTAGGAAGAAATGTCCACCCCACATTCCCCCCAAAACTTACAGTCACATGCTCAACTTCTTGTAGAGGTAAATGCCGACACAGCAATTACTAACAGCACCAACTCTTTTGCTCCCTTGGAACAAAAGAGGAATCCCAGGAAGAAATGTATATGGGATGGACCTGGAAATCAATGCACGAGAGTTTACTTAAAGGAGTTATAGAGAAGTGAATTCTCAGGCAACTCTAGTTCTTCCATCTGTGATGCCAGTGCCGAAACTATACTGAAACTTTTGAACTTCACTGCTGTCCTGGTTCAGGATCAATTAAGAAATCAAGGTAAAGAGTTCCCTAATATTGGGGCAGAGCCATAGTCCATGGGAGATGGTGTTTGCCTTGCATGCAGCCAACCTGGGTTTGATTCCTGACATTCCATATGATTGTCCAAGTACCACTAGGAGTAATTTCTGAGTACAGAGGAAGAATCTGAGAATCTCAGACTGTGATCCAAAAGCCCAAAAAGAAGAGGTTCCTTTATTTCATCAGTCACAGGCTAAACCTCCCAGATTGTCTTCATTGAAGGAGGATGAAGAGAAAGCATAGTCAGATATCAAAATTTGTTATTTAATTTACTGAGCTAATCCTCAGACTAAATGTGAAACTTCTCAATGGGTTCCCTAACATGGGGGATTGAAAAGTCTCCGTAGAGGGTGGGTCTGAAACTCCACAAGGTACAAGCTCTGACCTGTGAGCAGACAGATCGTAGGGGAAGAGCTCCATCAGTTAGGCAATCCCACATCAAAAGACAGACCAAGGAGACAAAAAATTGTTAGAAAAAGTGAGCTCACACCAAGGGAATCTGCTTATTGAAAGTGTCACTAGCATAGTGCTCAGGCCTTAGAAAGATGATTAAGGAATGTTACGGTCTATCAGGGTAAACAAAAAATAGAAGTCCACAATAACCGTCCCTGAAATATAACAAGAAAATAGTAACTGTCCTAAAGTATAGGAATCTCTGTGTACATAGAGGAGATTAATTATAGTTGCTTTACTTGAGATATGAATTATAAAGTACTTGAAGCTACCCTGCACAGTGCTTAACACCTGGTTTATGTCTACTTGGCAACCCAATGAAAACAGTTTTGTGTATCCAACTTTCTGAGTTGGGAATGACTGTTGGAAATTTTCCCAAAGTTAGAGAAAGTGTTTCTAGAGGGATTACAAGGGAAGCAGTGCCACAGTGGGATCCAGGGAGCTGATCCAATGGCCTATCCAGAGGGCTGGTACTGGTACCCCCAGTGTCTACCTAAAAAATGGAACAGCAGGCATGTCTCTTTTCCAGTCCTGTGGGGAGGAATAATTCAAGCAGTAGAAACATTTAGCATTGAGGTAAACAGAATATGCTTCACAAAGTAAACCAAATCTTATTGGCACCCCCAATCTATTTGTATTCACCATTTTTCTTCATACACTTATGAATTTACTCATGCCTTTCACAGCCACCCAGGTTTGATCCTGGCACCTCCTACAGGGTAAGTAGGAACATTGTCAGATGTAGCCCCAAATAAAAACAAAGTGATTGATGACACTATTTTACATTGTTAAAATTTTTTAAATGAAGAGATTAATTTTTATTAATATAAATGTTTATGGGCTAGAACGATAGCACAGTGGGTAAGGCATTTGCCTTGCACGTGGCAGACCCAGGTTCAATTCCTCGGCCTGTCTTGGAGAGCCCGGCAAGCTACGAGAGTATCTTGCCCACACAGCAAAGCCTGGCAAGCTCCCGTGATATATTCAATATGCCGAAAATAGTAACAAGTCTCACAATTTGTTGTGAGACATTACTGGTGCCCGCTCGAGCAAATTAATGAACAACGAGAGAACAGTGCTACAGTGCAATAAAGGTAAAGGTAAAGGTAAAGGTAAAGGCCCTCCCGTTGATCGTCGATTGGCTCGAGCGGGCCCAGTAACATCTCCATTGGAGACTTTGTTGTTACTGTGTTTGGCATATCGAATACTCTCGGTAGCTTGCCGGGCTCTCCGAGAGGGGCGGAGGAATCGAACAGTGCAATAAATGTTCTATTAAAAGTTAATAAAGACAGTGTATAGAACTGTCCTTACGTAGAGGGAAGATGAGGTGGATTGAAGGGTTTCTTGGCATATTGGTGGGAATAATTGTCTACTGTGGTGTGGGTGATGGAACAATATACCATTACTGTATTGTTAATTCTGGTACCAGAATGAAAATGGAAAACAATGATAGAACAACATAGTTCTGGGTTCCATTTCTAGCTAGACGTGCAAATAGGACTGTGGTGCTATGGGCACAATAAAATAAATTCCGTGTGCATCTTCTTTGAGGAAATTTTCTCATTCCCCTGACCAGCAGATAAAGACAACTTTAGGGCATGCTGGAATAATGCTGGGTCTTTGTGTGTGTATGTGTGTGTGTGTGTGTGTGTGTGTGTGTGTGTGTACATACTTTGGAAGGTTCTCCCAGAAACCTGACTGGATTGTCCTCATGTTTCATGAAGGAGAAAAAAGATGTATTTGTTCACATAAACAGAAACTGCAAGTCCTTGAATAATGCCATCAACAATGGGGAAGCACATCAACAATCACATATCAGGTGTCATGGGTAGTGGTTTCTGCCTCAGGAGTCATGGACCTGGATTATTTCATTCCGACCATCTGGTTTAAAGTAGGAAGTCTTAAATCATCCTTCCCTCATTGCTCCCCAAATCTCTTCTGTAAAAATCTAAACTCAGGGGATGGTTTAAGCAGAAAGGAGATTGTATATGGAAAGTAATTTCCAGTGGTAACCGTGCAGAATGTTGATGATGAATGCAGTTCCATTGTTACAAACTAGAGGACACAGGAAATCCTTGATTCCAATCACCACACGCAGGTGACCAATGGGACTCAACTAGGTAGGGTTTCCTCTGTGTCTGCACAGACAGAAGGTCCCAGTGTGATTGGGTGATCTTACAAAACAGATGAAACAAATGGAAGTCTGGGATGGAATCAAGTCTCACCAGGGTTAGAAAACAGGAGGGAGATGAGCTGAGTTGGATGGTGAAGGGAATCGCTGTGAGGAGAATCAAGTGGGAGGCAGGACTCATGAATTATGACCTTCCTTCCCCACTTTATTTCTTTATTGGCTTGTCCACACCTGTCTCTGCTCACAACTTACACCTGACTCTGCAGTTAAGAGTCACTCCTAGATAGCTTGGGGGGGTACCATTTGGGTTTTCGGAGATTAAACACAAATCAGTTGAATGTAAGTCAAGCAGTTACTCACTGTAGTATATCTCGGTCCCTCCCTACTTTATTTCTCAAGATTTATTTATGTCCAACACCTGGCACCAACCTCATCCTAGTGGTTCTTCTTGGAATGCATGATGGAGGCAGAGATTTCTAAAAGTCTGTACAATCAGTATGATTATAATATTTAAGATCAAAAGGAAGCTAGATCAGTAGTTTTGTACCCTTACCAGGTTGTTCATTTGAGCTCAGGGTGTGTGATTTGGTGAGCACTGGCTGCCTATCGTGTTCCACCTGGCAGGTGAAAGCCATGTTCTCCTACTGGCAGAGTAGTTTACCAGGAGCCAGCCGGTCCGATTAAAGGTCCTGTCCTTGTTCTCTAGGAGGAGGGAGACCATTTCTGCCCGGGACATGTTTCCATTCTCCAGCCAGGTCAGCTGTAGGTTCTGGGGGTAGAACTTCTTCACTTGGCAGGTGAGGTTCACCTGGTTGCCCACTGCAGGGAACAGGGAGACCTCCAGCGTGGGTGGAACTGAAAAAGCCCAGGGCAGAAGCTCTGATCTCGGGGGAGAGACAAGTCACAGGACCTAGGATTTAGCGCTTAAATTCCAATACACAGCAGAAACTCACCCCAACAGTCCCAGGCACACAGAGCTAGGTAGGAGCTCACACTGGGAGAGCTCTTTGCACAAGAATGAAACCAATAGCACAGTATCTCACACAGAATAGTCGTCAGGCACAGCTTCTACTAGGGAAGAAACAAGTGGGATAAGCAAAGTCTCTTGCATGCAGTATGAACATAATAATATCACCAAAAAGTGAAATAAAGAATGCACACGGGGGTGGTTGATATTAGGTAATTAGGAATTTCAGTTGCTTTTCACAAAATAAATGAGATATTCTGTACAGTATGAGAATACAGGTAGGTTTGCCATGGAAAGAGGCATGTGTGGTGGGCACATCTAGCACGCTGGCAATCAGGAAGGGCAGATGGGATTTAGATTCCAGAACAGTAGATCAAAACTCAGGGGGCAGAAGCGGTCAAGGAGATGCAGGGGTTGGGGTGAGGGTGTCTACCTCGGATGATCTCAGACAAGCTGACCATCGCTCGGAGAGGAGGGCCCCCACGCAGGAGGACGTGGGTGACCTCACAGATTACCTGGGAGTGCACGCCCCCTGAGGTCAGTGGCACCCTGGCTGTGCTGGAGATGCTGTAGGAGGTGCTCTCCCTCTGTAGTTCCACAATAGTATGGGAGGCCGAGAGTGTGTTCCTATTTTTGAACCACCGCAGACTGATGTCTCTGGGGAAAAAGCCATCGGACTTGCAGGTGAAGTTCACTGTATGCCCACGTGGGACCCTCTTTGTAGGGTTTAAGACCTCTGGATGAGAAGGTTTGGCTACAAAGGGAGCATTTGGACACAGTGAGCACAGGGAGAGTGTGCACCAAGGACAAACACCTATGTTCAGTACATCATGACCTACAAGGCAGTAACCTCCTCAACTTACAGAGCTCAAGTGCTTCCCAGCAGTCACTCTCCCATGCATGCTTTTGTGGAGTGTGGAGGCTGACAAAGAAGGACCTTTGGACCCTTTATGTGCGCACTGACAGAATGTCAGTCCATCCTCCCACCTTCCTTCATTCTGTCAGTTCTCAGCAGTGTTCATTGTGCCCTTCATATCTGCCAGATCCTGAGCCCAATGCTGCGAAGGCTACAAAATGGTTCCCCATTACAGACTGCACAGTTGCACAACCACAGTCCAGGGTCTCTGCCTTTACACAAGGTACTGCAGCTGGATCTCAGGCTGCCCCAGGTTTCTAACCAGAATCCTTAACCTCTGCACATCTCTAGCTCCAGGGACACCAGTGGTCCATTGGCTCCCCTGCAGGGAGATGGCACTGTGTGGAACTACACTCCTCAGTGAGCATTCCGGGGTCCTGCCACCCCTCTCCTCTGGCCTTCCTCCCTCTCCTTGTCCCCAGTCTCAACACTGCAGCCATTTCTGCCTTCTCAACCTCCCTGCACAGACACCAAACCCACATGTCTTGCCCCAGCTGTGAACATAAACAGATATCTTCCCTCTTTCCACTCTTCTCCCTCCCCCCCCTTTCTCCTCTCCAAAAATAAAAATAAAGAAGAGGACCCTGGTCCCATGTGGAGTGATAGGTCAGAGGTCACAGAGACAAGGAGGCAGAGCACAAACATGAGTCCAGGCAGGCGGCTCACCAGGCTCTCTTCTGGGGCTTAGTGATGATAGTGATGCTTCCACAGGACTTCGTACCCATCCCTACAACTCACAGACTTGAACTAAAGCCACTATTTCACTGATGGAGAAAAGGAGGATCTCAGACACTGAGACTTCCACAGCTTTGGGATGACAGCACTACTGCTCATCTGCTGTGGACCAGCCCCCATGAAGAGAGTGCCACCGATGGTTAAGAAACAAGACAGAAATGACTGTAGAGTGGGGTCACAGGGCTAACACCCTTAGGACTGTGCACCCCATTGGTACCTTACAGATCACATTTATTGCCTTATGTCAAGAAACCAGAACTGGGGGGACAATATTCTTAGCATGGGGACAGGATACTTTGATTACAAGCACAACTGCTCTCAGAAAACCTACTCTAAACCAAGCTTAGTTCTAAACTAAATTTCATGCCTTGGGCAGCCCAGGGCAAATATCTTTCTTGAGGGCTTTTTCTTTTTATCTGTTTTCTCATATCAAGTCTGTCAGGCCAACATGGAGCAATACAGGTCCATGCCTCAGTGCTGTTCCACGTAAGTTAGCACCAGTGTTCTCAACACAAGGTCCTGTTTTTCTGCCCCTCCCCCACCCCCGGCTCTTTCCTCATCCTGTCTAACTTAACCCTTAGTTCCCAACACTCATCTGTTCTCTCACCAGGCTCATTGCATCTTACACCTTCCCACAAAGATTGGTGGATTAGTTGCCTTCTATGCATAAGTAGACTGATGAGCAGGAGGAAGCTGGTTCACAATTTTCATCTAGCCCCTGGTTTGGGACTACTCAGAGCTTCTGAGCAATGGCATCTCAACTCTCCTAAAAGGAGTCCATTATTATTGCCATTTTGGAAATGAGAAGACTGAGTCCTCTAAAGATTGTCTCAGGACTTCCCGTCATCTCATCAGGCAGCCTTTTGTCACCTGACTGAGGAATTTTCCCTGGTTGAGATTTTCCTCTGCTCAGAGTTTTCAGTGACTGTGTGAGTCTTTCTCTGAACCACTGCAGGGTTTCCTTACAGCCCTTCTGAAATTGGGCAGCCCCGTGACTTTCAGACTGTCAAACTGAACAGAGTGTGTGCCTCTTATCACCTTTTGTCAGTGATGTTTCACAAACAAAACCAAACGAAGCCCTATTGCTGGCACGTTGTTAGAGGGAATAGAAATAATTTATTTTGGAGTAAAGCCTCTGGTCATTGCGATGACCCCTGTTTCCACTGTGCCCAGAGTAGGGCTGGACACACAGGAGGTACTGAGGAAAGAGAAGATGCTCCATATTGAGAACAACTCTCAGAGTGTTCTCCTCAGATGCAAACTGCAGGACTCAGTGACCTTCATTTCTTTGATTTCCAAAGGCAGGTGAAGTGAACTGTAAAGCTGATCAAAGGACAAGCACCAGCTCCTCCCCTGGCCTTAGTTCTTGCTCTCAGAAATGAGGCTGACTTGACTGACTGCGGTCACACAGCAGAACAAAGGACTCCCCTGCACTCACCACTCACAGTGACCTGAGTGCCTGACAGATATTTGAACTCCATATTTATTATGTTCATCACACAGTAGTAGGTGCCTGTGTCAGCTGGACTCAGGTCACAGATGCGGATGGAAAAGTCTCTCTTGGTGGTATCCGAAGCTTCGGTCACTCGGGGGTGAATCTAGGAACTAGGAGCTTAAGGACATGGCATAGAGGGTGGTTTAGGAGCTTTCCCTGGAATGTCTGGAATTAGCAACTCTCCTGTTCCTACACTGTCTGACTCGACTCGGGGAATGTTGGACTTTTTCTTTTCATTATGAGGAATCATGAGACTTTTCTGACCAATGAGTGTGAGCAGAGGGACGGTGGTGCTAATGGGATATCCCTGACCTGCCAGGGCCTCAGTAAATCCATCCTTCTCTTCCCCAGATGATGCTCCTGGCAGTGTCTGTTCTCAGCCTGAGTACTGAGAGGAAGATGCAAATTCTAACATATACATGGAAATTCCTCAGAAACTGAACATGGTATCATGTCCCTGAGATTTTATACTTTTTTAATTGCCTGATCAATATATTTTGGTGTCATCATTCTGCTGTGATAATTATCAAAAGCTTGTTGTATTAAATTAATAGAATATTATCTCAACAGATGAATAAATGAACATAATCTATTATGTGTATAAAATGGAATATTTGCATTCCTACTCATTAATGAAATTCTGATCCGGCCTATAATACAAATGAACCTTAAAATAAATACTTTGTTAATTGAAATGAATCACATATAAAAAGAGAAATATTCACATACATATATAGTATACCAAAAATAGACTAATTCAATGAGGAAAAAATACACTGGAACTTGGGGAGCAGAGAGATTTGAGTCTTTTGGGGTACACAATTTCTGCTCAGCTTAATGGAAAGTTCTAGAAATGTATGCCGTTGATGATTTCACCATTGTGAATGTGCTCTATTCCTACAAATTTTATTCTTTTAACAGGCTGGTTCATCTTATGTATAATTAACATAATAATAAGCGCATATTAGAAAAAAGTCATTAGTCTTTGATTTGAGCTAAATGATTTAAGGAAAAAATAATAACAAAAGTGATACAGAGGAAGGTGTACTTCTTATACATAGATATTTGAATGTGGAGAGAGATCAAGGATACAAGAGAGCAAGAAACAGCAAGGTTCAAATTTGTGTTTTGAAACAAACGGAGCAGTTAGTTGCTTGGACAAAATGAGTTATGAATTGAGGGACCGTGAGTCACTCCATGATTTTTCATACCAAGTGAAGGACTTTCCAGTTGGATTACCTCCCCAAAGACTAGGCATTTTATGAAATAATATAAAAATAATTTCCTCTGATTTGTAGTGTCTCATGGTTCTGGTAACAGATCTGCATCAGAGGACCACTATTGTTGTTGGACCACAATTAAATCCCATGTTGTGAAGGCCTACTCCCCTCCCACAACACTTAGCCTTGCTTATCATCAGCAGAGTCATTTTGGAAAAGCACAGCTTTGGCCAGTAACTGTCAGTTGAACCGGATAACATCCATTTATGAGGATCAGATGAAAAAGCAGAATTATCCAGCATGAAGTCAGTGGACATAAATACCAAACCAATCAAGGGAAAAGTCACTAGGGAGTGTCACAAGAAGGTCAGGGAAGCCTATTGAGTTTTTAAAGTATAAATGAATTCTGGAAACAAGGGAGAGGGGTCGCTCTCCTACTAGAGGTGATGGCCCCAACTGGTCAGATTTATTTTTTTGGGTTTTTTTTTATCAGCTTTCTAAACTCCATATTTGTTTGACTTGTGCCAAATAAAGTCTTCTGTTGCAGAGTTCATTGCTTTGTATGGTCTTACAGACACCGGATTGTAACAATATTCTTTTTCTGTTTCTTGTGCTCAACAAGATAGAGTTGTGGTTCCATTTTGCAAGTGTGAGCTGGTAGAGCGCACCCACTCAGCACCTGTGTGACCAGCCTGGCTCCTAAGGAGGCGCTGCTCTCACAGGGCACACCAGGCTCGTTACTCTGGTCAGGGCCTCGGGTGGTTTGAGTTTTAAGTCAGGAGAAGATTAGGGACTGCAGAGATAGTTTAGGGTTCTAGGCACTCTGTTGACTATGGGTCAATGCCCTGGCACTGCGTGTGATGCCTTGAGAACCCCCAGGAGTGATTCCTGAGCACAGAGCCTGGACATCACCAGCTGCGGCACCAAACCCCAAACTCTATACATAAAAATAAGAGAAGATGATTAGACAACGAGAGACTTTGTGACAAAAGTGACTGTTTATGTCACAAAGTGCAAATAATTATGACTGAATCTTGAGAGATGAGTAAACTGAATAGTGGAGAGAAGGAAGAAGAAAAACCAGAAGGTTGACAGAAACCAGGCAATAGAGAAACTCTGTCCTCTGTAGATCCATAATTCTCACATTCACACTCAAGGCCAGACCTTTCCCCCAAACTCTGGACTTTTTGTACAATTCTCCCGGACCTTGATTCTTAGTCAGAAGTAAACATCACACAGTTAACATCCCAGAAGTGAATTCCTCATTTCCTCCCTTGCCCTCACTATCAGCTTGATACTCCCAGATCTCAGATTCAAAGCTCTTGGATTTTTCTCTCTACTCCAGCACTGTGCAACAGGAAATCCTGTTGACTGCTCATAAGCTCATGTCCTAGAGCCGAGCTCTTGGTTTTTACCTGTACTAACTACTGACTTGTCACAGTCAACTTGTTTTATGTGCATGAACTCAGTGACTTCTGAAATCCTCTAGTTGTTTCAATCTTTGTTGTCTAGTCTATTCTCAACTACATGTGGAATCATTTCATACTCATTATGAAGAAAGTGGCTTCCATCCTCAAAACCTTGCAATATCAAACCTATTTTTTTTGACACTGCAAAAAATGTGCACGATCAGAGCACAATTAAATCCTTGAGCAACAAAGGAAGAATTTTTTTATCAGGGTTCTTGCAGACATTTTCTCTGTCACTTTCCCCCCAATTATCCTCATGGCCCACCCTGCACTGTCTTCTAAGCTTTGCTCAACTCTCCCCTCTTATTTTCATGTCCATCAGACTTCTGTTTAAAACACATCTCATCCTTCATTCTTTATCTACTCCCAAATATTCTGTCTGCAGTACTTTCTAATTTTTAATTCACAAAACACTTTCTTATATAGAATTAAATATTAATTACCTATGATGTCTGTTTCACTGTTATCCCCCCAATACTAAGCATTATAAGAGGAACTATTTTGTCTCTATTTGTCAGTACACCCCAATTTCATAACAATTTATGGCACACAGTGTGAGATTAATAAATAACTGTATGTCTACAAATGTGAACAATGTGACACTTCCTTGATAATTGGGTTTTATTTTTAGTGATAATTTCAGTGGACATTGCACAAGAAACTGGTTCCTCAGTAGATGAGTTCATATAAAACAAATGCTGCCTGCTTACATGCAGGAAAAAGAGAATCCCAGGAACAGAGACCCACATTCTCTCTTCCCTACTCTTCATACCTGCTGGCAGCAGTTATAGAGATAATATGGGCTGAAAGTATTTGTTTAGATTTATGAGTATTTGGCAGGGGTTAGAGTTAAAGTATGAACTTTAGAATCAGACTCCCTGAATTCAAGTTACAGATATCCTTTAACCTTAAGTGACCTTGAATCCCTATGATCCACCTCCCTTTTCTCATCTGTGGGTTGGGGGGAATAAGTGTATTTAATTCAGATTATCCCAGGACAGAACAGCTGGGGCATTTTCAACCTGGCATTTAGTGAATGTTCATGAATATGAACATGTATCAACATTGTTTTTCCTGTGGTGGTGAAGCTTCAAGTGACATAGAGGATGCCAATATAGATACAAAATAGATATTGATAATAATTCTCCCAAAGGTGTTCCAGTATGGTAATGTAAAAATTTCTACTCATGTCAAAAGAGAAGTTAGCATGTCTTATGAGATTGGGGAAAGGGAGAAGTAAATTTAGAAAAGCAGGAAAGGAGGTAGGGAAACTGAGACACAAGCAAGTAAACCGATGTTCAATGTGCATTTCGTGTAAACTGAGAACTACTTTAATTGAGACTTTATAGACACGTTGCTCTGTGGTAGAGTATTTGCCTGCATGGATGTGTGAGAGCTTTTCAGTCCATAATATTGTGGAAGGAAAAAGGAGGGAAAGGAAAGGGGAAGTGAGAAGGAGTGAGGAGAAAACATGAGAAGGGTAAGTGAAGAGGAAGCAAGGGAAAGGGGGACGGGATAAGTGGAAGGAAAAGAAGGGAGCACTATGTTAGAAAACAAGGTTGTTTTGAGGATGTAAAGAAAGTAGCCACTATAATTAAGAACTCGAGACTCACAAAAGAATCGCAGAAGATGGCAGCTTACCACAGAGCTATCCCTGGACCATGTGTTGAGCTGATTTCACTGGGGTGCCTCAGATGGAGCAAGTGTTCTCTCTCTCCACCTACTCCAGATGAACCCCTGTGGCCACAAACCTCCAGAAGAAAACCCCAGGTATACAGAACCAGTAACCGAAAACTCCAGGCCCTATGGTGGTGGATATGGGCCATAGCTCTCTATCTCCCCGCTAATCCAGTGGCCTGGCTGTCACACCCATGAACTGCGTCCTCATGCCATTTAGCAAATTAATGGCCAAGATACAGAGATTCACAAATGAATCTTGGAAGAGAGCAGCATGCTGCAGAAATGTCTTCACACCCCAATTATTTAAAGTTTGAGATATTCAGGAGCATGCAACCATGTTTGTGGCCACACAAAACCTATATAATTCTTAGCAAGCAATATAAAATATATTATTTAGCATCTATCTATGGGGCAGACTTTAGTGTTGGTGAAAAAACTTGAAATAATGATGGAGGGAAGGGGTAATGGTGGTTGGATTGGTGTTGAAATACTGAATATAATCAATTATTGTGAACAACTTTATGAAAATAAAATTGAAAAAATATAAATAAATGAAATCAAGAACTCATAATGGGATCAATCTCAGTCTTTTCTCTTCTGTACAGAAATATTTATTTATGTATCTTTTCAACAATTTTATGAGTGTTAGCATTCTATTTGTTATATTTTTAAATAGTTCCTTAATAAAGAATAAATGTCCAATAAATTGTTTGTTACTTTTAAAAAGAGAAATTCTAGCATATGAAGCTGGAAATGTAGCACAGGAGTTAAGGCACTTGCCTTGCAAGTGACTTGATACCTGGCACCAAATATGGCCCCACAAGCACAGCCAGGAATGATCTGTAAACACAGAGCCAAGAATAAGCCCTGAGCACTTCAAGGTGTAGCCCAAATAAATATCCCACAAAAATAAAGAAATTACAATACATGCTAAAAACTCAGCACATAATAAAGTAGAGTGGAACAAAAGTATAGGAATATATATAGCCAACTATGAACTCTGGTGATCTCAGTGATGGGGATATCTATTGGTCTTGTTTTCTCTCTGTATTTTCTCATTCTTCTGCTTTCCTCAGGAAGCTAAGGAGCATAACAAGGCTCAAACATGATCCGAATCTGTACTACCTGGGCTTGATTCCTGGATGATCTACTTATTGATTTATATGGATGTTGGTGCCTAGCCAGAATATTAGGACAAGTCCTTGGATACTTCCCTGCAAGCTGGAAGCAGAACCAGGACCCCACTTTGAACTAAGTGGGCAAACTGAAGCTTGTGAGTCTGATTGATCTAGAAAGGGTTAACAGGTCTTCCTATATCTGCTTTGTTCAAACATTAAAAAAACAGCCTTCCTAAACAGCCCTCCTGCTTATCACAAACACCAGATGTGAGGAGGTCCTGACCTGTGAAACCTACCTACTAGACCATGCTTTTCTCCCTGGAGATTGTAGCTATTTGCTTCATGGGCATGCAATACAATATATGCTTTGGTGTCTTTGTGAGATATGCTTATTCTGTGCCCCCACATTCCTTTGTTAATGATTCTATCTGCTCTGCTGGATTCTTTAGAGAGGTTTACGATAGGAAAGAACATAAAGAGACGGCAAACGCTTCTCTGGCCACAAGCTTAGAGAGCTGTGGTCCTCCGTGCTTCACCATTTCTCTCGCTTGACCTGCCTCAGTGCCTTCAACTGACTGATCAATCAGTCTCGCTCATGCAACAGATGGACAGCTTATTTCCTCTCCCCATCTTCAAATCAGATAAGGTGGTTATAACATTCACGTGAGATGCTGTGAGAATTACTGAAGTTAAGCACTCAATGCCTGCTTTTCAGGTTGCTTTTAGTTGCATTATCTGTTTCACCATAAATGTTAACAACTGTAGGCAATAGGTTCACAGAGAAACAGCTTATTTATTCATTTATTTATTATTTATTTATTAATTAATTTTATTGAATCATGGTGAGAGACACAGTTACTGTACATGATCGAGTTTCAGTCACACAATATTCCAACAACCATCCCTCTATCAGTGTACATCTTACAGCATCAGTGTCCCCAGTTTCCTTCCTGCCACCTCACCCCTTAGACCTGTCTCTGTGATTGGCATTTTCCTTTTATCTCTCACTCCATCTATCCTTTTGGGCATTATGGTTTGCAATACTAATACTGAGAGATTTTCATGTTTGTTCCTATACCTACTTTCAGCACGCAGTTCTTTTTTTTTTTAATTTTAATTTCTTTTTTTCCCTTTATTTTATTTTATTTTTTTTTGCAGTTGTAGATTTACAATTTTTTGTGCTTTGGTTTCAATTATACAATGATCAGATACCCCTCCCTCCACCAGTAACCATTTTCCACCACCATGGATAATATCCCTCCCACCCCCATCCCCCCATCCCCCCTGTCTCTGTGGCAGGGCAATCCCCTGTGTTCTCTCTCTCCTTTTGGGTGTTGTGGTCTGCAAAAGAGGCATTGAGTGGCAAACATGTTCAGTCCATAGTCTACTTTCGACATGCATCTCCCCTCCTGGGAGGATCCTCCAAACATCCTTTCTTTGGTGCTCCCTTCTCTATCTGAACTGCCCTTTCCTCTAGGATACCCGGCTGGCCTCTAAGTTATGGAGTAATCCTCCTGGCAGCACGCAGTTCTTATCCAGAGCAATCATATACACAATGGAATACTACGCAGCTGTTACAAAAAATGTATCACTGTATCACTGTCCTCCCATTGTTCATCGATTTGCTCTATCGGACCCAGTAATGTCCCCATCATGATACTTGTTGTTACTGTATTTGGCATATCGACTACTTCACGGGTAGCTTGCCAGGCTTTGCCGCACGGGTGAGATACTCTCGGTAGCTTGCCAGGCTCTCCAAGAGGGGTGGAGGAATCTAACTTGGGTCGGCCATGTTGGCTGCATGCAAGGCAAACACCCTACTTGCTGTGCTATTGCTTCAGACCTAGAAAAAATGGAGTCATGAAATTCGCATATAATGGATGAACATGGAAAGTACCATGTTGAGTGAAATAGTCAGAAGGAAAAGGACCGACACGAAATGATTGTACTCATTTGTGCGACATAAAATAAATGTAGTATAAGACTAATATCCAAGAACAGTAGAGAAGGGACAGCTATGATAAAGATAGTTGGAAAGGATCAGAGAAAGAGTTCATACCATGCCTTCCTACTCCAATATAGCACCTAGACCCTGGCTTCCTGTAAGTTTACTAGAGACTTAAATATCCACAAGTACGTTAGAAATAAAGGGGATCCTACCCAACATGATTCTCACCTGTGAGTTCCAGCAGTGGAGACCGCTGCACGTGGAGAGGAAGAAGGTAGAGCCAGAAGACCAAGACTGACATCCTGAACATCCAAGGAGCCTGAAGTATTGAGTGCGTGTGCTGGCAGAACCAACTCTGCTCCGTGCAGAGAAGATTGCCCCGTGCAACCTTTCCTGACATGAGAGGAACTGACTCTCACCAATAAAATGAGTGCAAGACAGTAACCTGCTTTACATGCAGGCATTTCTTCTTCCTTGTGAAAGAGGAGTCAGGCAGGGATGGGGTTAAAGCTGAGATGTTACACATCAAGTGTCATCAGTGAGACTTGCTCAAGCCTATTAGAGATAATGCTTCCTCCTCACCTTGGTTCCCATGCTGTCTCCACTTGAACTTTCATACATCTTGGAGTCATCATGGTGATTTCACACTCTGGAGCTCCCAGGCAAGAGTGATGTCTGAGTGTGAGTTGTGTCCCAGACTTCCAACTTTCGTGCTCCTGACTATGATGGGCTTATGGTTACATTCTGCAGGCAGGGTTCAGCAGATTTGAAGAGTATTTAGGGGAGCTGGAAAACTTTAGGACAGAGTCATATGGTTTATGAAAAACCTCTTTATTCCAACCATTTATTAATGTCACTGGCAACATTTATTGTTGATGTAAGAGTGCAATGTGGATGAACATTATAATAGAAAATGCCATTCTATTATAATAGAATTATATTAATTATTCCCAAATTATAATAGAATGACATTAGGGTGATGTATTCTAGACGTGTGTGCATGTGAGATGTGATGGAACAGTTTTTCCTCATCACCTGAATAGGGAAGTTAGTAAGCAAATGATAAAAAGAAGCCAGTTTCTGCCTCATTCCTAAAGATGACATGCTTAGGCCAGTATGTGAGTCTGAGAGTCAGAACCTGGATCTAGTGATGCAGTGCCAGGCACAGAGAATGTGAATTTTGTGTCTCAGCAATTAGACTGTCAGGCATTTATCTGAGAAACAAAAACTGTGTCCATACAACAACTGATGAATTAGCATGCGTGATAGTTGTTTGGGGGTAATAACCCAACTAGAAATAATTGCAATGTCCCCTAAGTATCCACTAAGTGTGTGGTTAGACTGGTTTGCTGGGGTCCAGCGCTGATGAACAAGATCAAAGCAGGTGAGCCACAGGATTAAGAAACAAGATAGAAGTGAGAGTATAAAGATTGGGGTGAGGGGCTGGAGTGATAGCGCAGCATGTAGGGTGTTTGCCTTGCACGCGGCCGACCCAGGTTCAATTCCCAGCATCCCATATGGTCCCCTGGGCACCGCCAGGAGTCATTCCTGAGTGCAGAGCCAGGACTAACCCTTCAGCATTGCCACGTGTGACCCAAAAAGCAAAAAAAAAAAGATTGGGGTGTGGGGGCAAAGTTCAGTTTTTTTTATAGACTCAACAGTCAGTTTTTTTTATAGGTTCAACCTATATTATAGCTATTTGGGCCTTCCCTTTTCACATAGTGAACCAGGTTCAATTCATGTCTTCAAGTGTAAGCCCTGAGTACCACAGGATGTAGCCCTCATATAAAAAATATATACAAAAAAATCTTTCAGTTTAATTATGGTTCTACAAGGTTATAGTTAACAAATTAAAGCACCCCAATTTTAAATGTTGTTGGGTACATACTGCTGTGATCTTAAGTGATGGTGAAGCTTATTCTGTTTGTTGACTGGTCAGGTCAGATTCATACCTGAGGATTCCCAGTTATGATTTCTTCTTTTTTAAAAAAATTATTTCATTTTTATAAAGTTGTTTTTGATGATTTATTGCATTCAATATTCCAACACCAATCCCACCATCATTAAATCTTCCCATGCCTACTTCTGATTTCAACAGACTCTAACATTCCAGCGTTTCACACAAATGGCACAGGACAAACTATGAGGACTTCTGGGGGGAGGGGGGAGTTTTCCTGATCAAGAACAGCAGGTGCTGCATTTTCTCCAAGTTCAGAGATACCAGGTTTCTGAGGGACCTATCAGATATTGGGATCGCTGTTCCCTCTGTGTTTGTCTTCCTTAACCAAGCTATCAAATCTTTTTGCTGTTTTAACTCTAATCTTTCTGAGGGGGTAATCACTTGTAATCACTTGTCATCCTGTTGTTCATTGATTTGCTCGAGCGGGCACAGTAATGTCTCCATTCGACCTTGTCATGTGCTAATGTAGCCCAATGGCTCCTGCTTACTCCAGGAACACGAAGAGCATCAGACCGTTTGTTCAGGGTCTTGACTAAGAAGTGAAACCATCTCATAGGTGGGTGGCCAGGTATTCTCTTGACATCCGTGAAATTCAATCGGTAATGGCTCTAGTCCAGTGGTCATCTCTAAATTGCATTACATATCCAGCCCATCTGATTTAGAAAACTTGGCAAACGAGGCAGCTCCCCTGATCTTCAATCGTTGATGGAGGTCAGAACTCTGGATTCCTTCTCTCACTTGAGTGAAGTATGATACTACAAGCATAGCTCTTTCGATTCCTCTTTGGGTGATCCGAATAGTGTTCTTGTCCTGTTTTTGTAGGGCCCAGGTCTCTGAGGCATATGTTAGTGCAGGAAGAGTGGTCAAAAAGACGTGCCCAGAGCTGGAGTTCTTTGTCCTCTTAAAACAGTAAAAACAATGGGCCTCTGAGGGTGAAGAGTCTGGAACAATTGTGAAAGTTTCTTTTATTTCCATTCACCTTGGACATCGCAGTAGCTCCCTTAGGTGTTGAATAAGCTCCTCATGTTGAAAGTACTTGCTTTAATGCTACCCTGAGTGACAAATCCTCAGAATCCTGCTCAGCAGCAATTTCCTTTCTAGCAGAAATTTCCTTCTTGAATTCCAGGTCCCCTTGTAGATTCTCAGTTTCTCCCATCAGTCAGAGTCTCCTTGCTCCCATCAATCAGACTCTTAAGGGGCCACTGGACTGGGACCAGCTCAGGTGAACATTGTTGATGATGGGGGGCCACCAAGGATTAAGAAGCAAGACAGAATGAGAGGAAAAGGTGTGAGATCAAGGGGCTAAAATTCTCCCAGACTAAGAGCCCATCTGTTCCTGCAGAATGTGTTTGTTGCCTTCCATTAGGAAACCAGAATGGGGAATGACATTGTTTTTGGGACTTGGGTGGTGAGGGGACACACATAATACTTTGACTATAAGCATAATTATTCTTACAATAACTCTTCTAAGCTAAGTCACTTCATTACTTCATGCCTTGGCAGTTTGGGGCAAAACTTTCCTACGGGTCTGCTTTCTCATACAAGGAAGTCGGGTCACAGGGGAACACATTCAGGACTGTTACTTCAGTGTGTTCCAGTCAGCCAGCACCAGTGTTCTGACCCCCAGGTCCCTGTTGTTCTGTCCACTCAGCCTGCTTCTTTGTCCTCTCTAACACAAGCCTTACTTTCAGCATTATACTGCCACTCCAAGAACTGATAACAAGCAATAAAAAAGGGATGTCTTTCATATGTGCAACCACATGTAAATGAATCAATAATCTTACATTTCATGAAAAAATAAAATCAAGGTGGCTGGAGAAATAGTACAGCAGGTAGGGAAATTGCTTTGCATGCTACTGGTCCAAGTTCAGTCCCCATATGGTTCTCCACACCCTGCCAGGAGTGACCCCTGAGTACAGAGGCAAGAGAAGTATGGTGTGGCCCAAAAGCAAAATATCAAAATGTGTGAATTCAGTTACTTTTCATTGCTAGAGAACAAATCAGTATTTGGCAGAGGCTAGGTGGTAATAATTGAGTCACTTCTGAGCATTGTCCCACAGGAGACCTTTGTGGTCATGAACTTGTTCTGCATTTTAGTGTGAACATGATTGCAACTAGATGCATAAGAGAATCAACATTATAAGATTCAGCCATAAATTAAAACTTCACAATCTTTATAATATAGATGTTGGAAGGCGTCCCAAATTATAATAGAATGACATTAGGGTGATGTATTCTAGACGTGTGTGCATGTGAGATGTGATGGAACAGTTTTTCCTCATCACCTGAATAGGGAAGTTAGTAAGCAATATCTAAGAGCAAGAAATCAAAATGCAGCATGCAAGGATACTGAATTAGATACAGCAGCAACATTTAAGTAATCCATTAGACAAGTTGAAAGTGGTTGCTTCTGGAAGGTTGAAAATTGTGGGATGTTAAATTTTCATGTGTGGAACTATTTGATTATTGATGTCTTAAAAGATAAATTATTATTGCTGGTTTTCCGCTCAAGAAAATCAATGAACAACAGGAGAACAGTGCTACAGTGCTACTAATTGACAATATGATGAAATTTTAGGGATTTTATCATGATAACTCTATATGTATTTAATTCTCATCATTCCCAATCCAAAGTTCCCCCAAAAGACCGCTCTATTAAGTTCTTCCAGTCTCCTTCCACTTTATTGAAACTAGGATTGTTTTCACTGAGTCTAGGAGATATTTTTAAGTTGTCATTTTATCATTCTCAAATTTAATATAAAAGCTAATTTACTCTACATAAATGTTAATACTCTTGTTAACCTGCTGCCTCATCTAAAACAACAATAAGATATTATTAAAAACAAATTTTGTCTGATTAGTGTTGTTTAAGGAATCAAATGACAAGTTTTGTGGAAATATAAGGTGGAGATGGCATTGAGAACAGTGAGTGCTGAGTATTTTAGGACAGAAAAGATCCCTACTATCCCTACAAATACACACACACAAACACACACATACACACACACAAACACCCCTCCAGAAAAATAGAATTACATCAAATAAATGAATGGACAAAACAAAATGTTCATAATTAAATAAAACCTTATTTTTTATTTTATAAAGTAGTTCACAATATTTGATTACATTTAATATTCAAACAAAAACTCCACCACCATTACACCTTCTCATCACCATATTTCAGATATTTACATCCAGAACCCCAATCCCTGCCACAAAGCAGAACTGAAATAATATATTTTGTATTGTTATGAAAAAATGTTGAAAATGCTACAAAAAAGTACCCTTAGAGAAAGGAGTGTAAAGATTGTTGTATTTCACCCGGGGGCCATTAAAACCTTATATAGGTCTGTTAAAAAATTCCCTCTAAGATTGGTTGCCTCCTACTTTGAACCCCATTAAATGTGGTGTGGTATTCTTGAAGTATAGGTAGGGTGTGTCCTGTGAGCTGCTGCGTGGTCCAAGAATAGGTACACTTTTGGGTGAGGCTCAGCCCAAGGGTGAGGAGAGTAGCCGTGAGCATGACAGCAGTTGAGTTCTGGAGGTTTTTAGCTTCCGGGGCTGGGCCCCTAGGGGCAGGGAGGGGGTCTCACCCACCCTCCTCTGGGGAGCCCTGATTGAAATAGCCTGCCTTGGGATCCAGTGGCATGGTTCAAATTAAACCTTTTTATGCTTATAAAATACACAAATGAACTCTCCTTCATTGTTGGTGGGAATGAAGACTGGAAAACAATACGGACATTCCTCAAAAAAACTGGAAATTGAGCTCTTGTTTGACCCAGCAATACCACTTCTGGGAATATACTCTGGAGGTCCAGAAACACTTGGCAGAAACACCATCTGCACTCGTATATTCATTGCAGCACTATTCACAATAGTCAGAATCTGGAAACAACCTGAGTGCCTGAGAACAGACAATTGAATAAAGGCAAGTCAACACAATGGAATACTATGCAGCTGTTAGGAAAAATGAAGTCATGAAAATTTGTCTATAAATGGACATGGAGCGTACCATGCTTAGTGAAATAAGTCAGAGACAGATATATAATGACAGCATTCATTTGTGGTATGTATATATGTATATATTACAAGATTAATATCCACGGCCAGGGAAAACAGGAACTACAAGGACCAGCCAGTGGTTGAAATCAACCACTGGCTGTGTATGTGGGGCAGAATGTAGGTAAGATAGAGAAGGGACCAGTATGACAATAATAGCTGGGAATGATCACACTGGTCAAGAACTGAGTGCTAAAAGTAGGTAAAGTAATATCTCTGTTGCTCTTTCTGTATCTGTATTGCAAACCACAATGCGAGAGAGAGAGAGAGAGAGAGAGAGAGAGAGAGAGAGAGAGAGAGCGAGAGAAAAGAAAAGTATCTGCTACCGAGGCAGATGTGGGGGGGGCTTGATGAAAGGGAAACTGGGGACACTGGTGCTGGGAAATGTACACTGGTGAAGGGATAGGTGTTGGAACACTGTATGACTGAAACCCAATCAGGAACAGCTTTGTAAGGGTATATCTCACAGTGATACAATAAAAAAAACTAAGAAAAAAAATAAAGGAAAAATAATAAACAAATGAGACAACACTGCTACTCATATCACAGGAACAGAAGAGATTCTACCAAAGAATGTTTGTTGTAAAGTTGTGCTAGGAGGAGCCAGAGCAATAGTACAGTAGGTAAGGTGTTTGCATTGCATGCAGCCAACCTGAGCTAGGTCCCTGGCATTCCATATGGTCCCTCAAGCATCATCAAGAGTGACTCCTGAGTGCAGATCCAGGAATAAGCTCTGAGCATGGTGAGGTGTGGCCCAAAACAAAACAAGACAAACAAGAAAGTTGTGCTAACAAAACTTTAACAGAGCCTCACTATTCAGTTTGAGGAGAATCAGTTGAGAGCTTTTCTTAAACATAAAACTTTGGAGTAATGGAAAATTAATGAAATGGAGCTACATGTATCTTGAGCAAATCCTACAAGCTATGTGAGGAATAACAAAACTAAGTTCCTGAATACTGTATACAATAAAATGAGTATCCAATGACATTTAAAATATATAATGATATATGACATGTTTCCTCATATTTATGTGTGTGCATATATAGAGAGAGGTGGTAAAATGATAAATCATACTAGAGAATATAAATCCCATAGTCAGAATGTTGTTTTAAAATGATCATGGAACAAAATAGCAATATACTAATAGGTTCCAAGACAGAACAGTAGGTTCATATAAATTTTTATATTATTACTTATTATAAAAGTGATTGTTCAACTAAATTATTTCAAAATATGTATGTATCCAATACTATTATCAACTGTCATTGTCACTGTCCTCCCGTTGTTCATCGATTTGCTCGAGTGGGCCCAGTAATGTCTCCATTATGAGACTTGTTACTGTGTTTGGCATATTGAATATGTCATGGGTAGTTTGCCAGGCTTTGCCGTTGGACGAGATACTCTTGGTAGCTTGCGGGGCTCTCTGAGAAGGGTGGAGGAATCAAACCCGGGTCACCTGGGATGGCCACTTGCAAGGCAAATGCCCTACCCGCTGTGCTAGCTCCAGCCCAGCAACAAACAGCACAGCTGTTAGGGCATTTGCCTTGCATGCGGCTGGTCAGGGTTCGATTCATCCATCCGTATCAGAGAGCCAGGAAAGCTACAAAAAGTATCCCGGCTGCACAGCAGAGCCTGGCAAGCTCCCTGTGGCGTATTCAGTATGCCAAACACAGTAACAAGTCTCACAACAGTAACAGACGTTACTGGTGCCTGCTGGAGCAAATCGATGAACAACGGGAGGACAGTGCTACAGTGCAACAGTGCTTTGTCTAAAACTATTATCAACTTGATCACTTGACATCCCGTTACTCATCGATTTGCTCGAGCTGGTGCCAGTAATGTCTCCATTCGTCCCTGTTGCATGCTAATGTAGCCCTAAGAGCTAACGTCTGCTCTTTTTAGGAACATGAAGGGCCTCAAACCGATCATTCAATTCAGGGTCTTGACGAATAAGTCTGACCATGTCATAGATGGGCGTCCACACGATCTTTTGATGTCCAGTGTAATCCATCAGTAATGGCTCTAGTTCAGCGGTCATCTCTAAATCTCATTACGTGTCCAGCCCATCTGATTTTTTTTAAATTTTTTTATTTATTGAATCACCATGGGAAAGGTTACAAAGCTTTCAGGTTTAGGTCTCAGTCATGCAAATATCAAGCACATTTCCCTTTACCAAAACTTATTTTTTACCATGAAGAACCCCAATAAAACCCCACCCCCCACCCCTCCCAGTCCCTGTGGGGCAGATGAATTCTAGTTAACACTCTATCTGCTTTGATTAGATTCATTGTTTCAATAAAAGATTCACCACTATTATTTAGAGTTCACCAACCCCCCCCAAGTCAGACATGCTGACAAAGCATTGTGAAGTGATTTGCTGTCTACAGCTGGGTTCAAGAATTATATGTTGGTTTTGGATTTCTGCTATTTTACTTATTGACCCTGGAAGTATTTCTACAGAAAGTCAGATAGTTAAGAAATTGGTTTCTGTGCTCTGGAGTCGTGGCCGTGCTGGAGAGCCGCTAGTGGGGGGCAACTGGTGGCCTCGGTAGGGTGTGAAGGGCGGACCGAAACGACCCCCTTCCCATGAGGTTTTAGTCGCCCCCAGTCCCCCGGCTCATACCTGCTGTCCACAAGGCTCCCATGCGGCCGCCATCTTTCTTTCCAGAGAGGAGAAGGCGACTGGCAACATCCTTTCCCCTCCGGACAGACCTGATGGCCTGGATTAACGCATAGTCCGTTCACTTTTCTGCTCCAAGCTGCTGGGTTCTGCATTAAGTCCTTGTGCTTCTGGGGCTGTGGCCGTGCTGGAGAGCCGCTCGTGGGGGGCAACTGGTGACCTCGGTAGGGCGTGAAGGACGGACCAGAACGCCCCCCTTCCCATGAGGTTTTAGTCGCCCCCACACCCCCGGCTCATACCTGCTGTCCACAAGGCTCCCATGTGGCCGCCATCTTTCTTTCCAGAGGGAGGAAGGCGGAAGGGAGCAACACCCTTTCCCCTCCGGGCAGAGATGATGGCCTGGATTAACGCATAGCCCATTCACTTTTCTGCTCCAAGCTGTCGGGTTCTGCATTAAGTCCTTGTGCTTCTGGGGCCGTGGCCGTGCTGGAGAGCCGCTCGTGGGGGGCAACTGGCGACCTCGGTAGGGCGTGAAGGACGGACCGGAACGCCCCCCTTCCCATGAGGTTTTAGTCGCCCCCGCTCCCCTGGCTCATACCTGCTGTCCACAAGGCTCCCATGCGGCCGTGATCCTTCTTTCCAGAGAAGAGAGGGCGAATGGGGCAACACCCTTTCTCCTCCGGCAGACTTGATGGCCTGGATTAACGCATGGTCCGTTCACTTTTCTGCTCCAAGCTCCGGGTTCTGCATTAAGTCCTTGTGCTTCTGGGGCCGTGGCCGTGCTGGAGAGCCGCTCGTGGGGGCAACTGGTGACCTCGGTAGGGTGTGAAGGACGGACCGGAACGTCCCCCTTCCCATGAGGTTTTAGTCGCTCCCACACCCCCGGCTCATACCTGCTGTCCACAAGGCTCCCATGTGGCCGCCATCTTTCTTTCCAGAGGGAGGAGGGCGGAAGGGAGCAACACCCTTTCCCCTCCGGGCAGAGATGATGGCCTGGATTAACGCATAGTCCTTTCACTTTTCTGCTCCAAGCTGCTGGGTTCTGCATTAAGTCCTTGTGCTTCTGGGACTGTGGCCGTGCTGGAGAGCCGCTCGTGGGGGGCAACTGGTGACCTCGGTAGGGCGTGAAGGACGGACCAGAACGCCCCCCTTCCCATGAGGTTTTAGTCGCCCCCACACCCCCCGCTCATACCTGCTGTCCACAAGGCTCCCATGTGGCCGCCATCTTTCTTTCCAGAGAGGAGAAGGCGACTGGGGCAACACCCTTTCCCCTCCGGACAGACCTGATGGCCTGGATTAACGCATAGTCCATTCACTTTTCTGCTCCAAGCTGTCGGGTTCTGCATTAAGTCCTTGTGCTTCTGGGGCCGTGGCCGTGCTGGAGAGCCGCTCGTGGGGGGCAACTGTCGACCTCGGTAGGGCGTGAAGGACGGACCGGAATGCCCCCTTTCCCATGAGGTTTTAGTCGCCCCCTCACCCCGGGCTCATACCTGCTGTCCACAAGGCTCCCATGTGGCCGCCATCTTTCTTTCCAGAGAGGAGAGGGCGAATGGGGCAACACCCTTTCCCCTCCGGATAGTCATGATGGCCTGGATTAATGCATAGCCCGTTCACTTTTCTGCTCCAAGCTGCTGGGTTATGCATTAAGTCCTTGTGTTTCTGGGGCTGTGGCCATGCTCCAAGCTTAACTATGATTTTCAGAGAGAAACGTTGGGTGGTTTACTTCCCATGGATCACTTTGTATACAGAGAGATGTTGCGCGGCCGCGTGAGCGGCCGCGCGGTTTTGAGGAAAAGTCCAAGTTCCCGCATACTCGGCTGTGGTTGTAGAGGCTTCTGGTCACCGGGGTTCCATCTGGGGGAGGCGGGATGCGGGACCTACCCCATCTGGGGCTTCCCGATGGTCTCGGCTCTTTTTGGAACCTGTTTTTTATTTATTTATTTTTCCTTCGGGATCTGTGGATCCCGCCCTCCATGTTGTCCTTCTCATTGGCTGAATGCTGTCGCCCATCTGATTTTCGACACCTTGGCAAATGAGACAGCGTCCCTGATTCTTGATTGTCAATGGAAGTCGGAACTCAGGATTCTTTCATTTGAGTGAAGCGTGAGTTCAGTAAATTATCAATATGTTGCCAAATTATGATAATAACAAAATAAAACTATTTCAATGTGAAAGAGAAAAATTAAAATTAAAAACCCAAACAATGGGACTTCAACGTTATTCTACTGGTCTGGAAGTCTAATTTTAATCTGTCATCACACTATTTGATTACTGCAGTTTTTAGTGTAGTCTAAAATTAGTAAATAACTGGGGCTGGAGCAATAGCACAGTGGGTAGGGCATTTGCCTTGAACGCAAATGACCCAGGTTCGATTCCCAGCATCCCATATGGTCCACTGAGCACCACCAGGAGTAATTCCTGAGTGCAGAGCCAGGAGTAACCCCTGTGCAACGCTGGGTGTGATCCAAAAAGAAAAAAATAAAATAAAATAAAATTAGTAAATAGGTGCCTCCCTACTTATGCTTTTTCCTTAGAATTGCTCTGGCTCATCAGGAAGTGCATGGTTCTATACAAATTTTAGTAGTTTTTGTTGTATGGCTTGAAAAATGTCGATGAAACATTTTTTCAGGGACTGCATTGAATCAACATAATTCTTTGGGTAAAATCATCGTTGTAACAGTGTTAATTCTTTCTAGTCACAAATGTGGAATATTGTTTCCATTTTATCGTGTCTTCTTTTATTTCTTTCAACAGTGATTTGTAGTTTTGGGTATATGAGTAATTATCCTTTGTTAAGTTGATTCTTAGTTACTTGTTATTTCTGGACACAACCTAATTTCTTCTATTATAGTTTAGGTTGGCCGCACACAAGGCAAATGCCCTACCGCAGTGCTATCCCTCCAACCCTATAGTTTAGGTGATATGGTTTTAATCATTTTTAAGTTTATAGTATTGGCATTCAAAGTTATTACACATTACCACCAATAACCCCTCTCAGAGAGCCCGACAAGCTACCGAGAGTATTTCGCTCACGGCAAAGCCTGGCAAGCTCCCTGTGACATATTCGATATGCCAAAAACAGTAACAACAAGTCTCACAATTTGTTGTGAGATGTTGCTGGTGCCCACTCAAGCAAAACGATGAACAATGGGAGGACAGTGCTACAGTGCAGTGCTACAGTGCTTACTAACAACAAAATTGTCATGGCCCTCTGCCACTGTCCTTGTATCGCTTCTGTCCTTGTCTGATCTTTATTCCCTCCCCTCTCCACCACACCCTCCCTATTTGTTGACTGACAAATGTGGTTTGAGTATGTACTACCTCACATTGCCATCATCAAAGTGCCCAAGACCCCACCAACATCCTTGTGTCACCTCGTCACTCCCCTCACCACCTCAGGTACCTGTACTTCATATTCTCAGGTCTGCAATCCAGTATCCAGGATTTATTTATTCCTTTATTTCTCTACATACCACAGGTGAGTGAGATCATCCAGTATTTTGGATACAACATTAAATGTTTTTGATTTTTTTTTCTTTTTGGGTCATACCCAGTAATGCACAGAGGTTACTCCTGGCTCATGCACTCAGGAATCACTCCTGGCAGTGCTGGGGGGACCTTATGGAATGCTGGGAATCGAACCCGGCTCGGCTGTGTGCAACAACGTTAAATGCTTTTTTTTTAAAATAGTTCTCTTATCCATTGTTTGCATACAGAAATGCAACATACATTTGTGCATTGATTTTGTTGCCTGATACGTAATATACTGGTTTATCGTTTCTAAAGTTGCTTGGAGGAGTCTTTAGGGTCATCTATAGATGTTATCATATCATCTTCAAATAGCAACAATTTAATTTCTTCTTTCCCAATTTGAACACCTTTGATTTCTTTTTTCTTGCCTAATTGCTATGGTTAGAACTTTCAATAATATATTGAATAACAGTTGTGAAAGTGGACATCCTTGCCTTGTGCTAATTTCAGAGAGGTTTGCACCATTAAGTTCAAAGTTAGCTGTAGATTTGTTATATGTGACCTATACTATATTGAGGCAAGTTCCTTATATCCCTATTTTGTTGAGAATTTTTATGATGAATGGGTGTTCAACTTGTCAAAAACAGCTCTGCATCTGTTTATGTAACCATCTGCTTTAGTTGACATTGACATGCTATATCATATAACTTGATTTGCATATGTTAAACAATCCTTGAAGACCTATAGTATCACTAATTCATGATGTAGGATCCTTTTGATATATTTATATATCATTGAATTTGGTTTCCTAAGAGTCAGAGATTTTTTCTATGTTCATTATGGATCTTTTTCTGTAATTTTCTTTTTCAGTAGTGTCTCTGCTTTTGGTACTAGGGTAATGTAGGCCTCACAGAAGTTATTAGAAAGAATTCCAGTTTCTTGAATTCTCTGGAAGAAATAGAAAAGTATGAGTATGAGTATTTAACCCTTTTAGAATGGACCACAGATATGTTAATGAACTTGTTGGGATCTGGATTTTGTTTGGGGAGATATTTCTTACTGATGTTTACATTTTTGCAAACAATTTATCTGTGCATTATTTTGTACTTTCTCTTAATTCAGTTTTAATGATTCTAAAATTTTGTCTGTTTCTTCTAGATTCTTCAGGTTGATGACATCAATGTATTCTTAGTAATATCTTAAGATTTTTTAAAATTTCTGGGGTAACTTCTTCCTTTTCATTTTCGATCTGATTTATTGGAATTCACTCTTTTTCTTCTTGGGAGTCTAAAGAGTTGACAATCTCTTATTATTCTTTCCAAAAACCAGATTCTGTGTTTTTTTTTATATTTTGCATTGCCTTTTTGATTTATACTCTTTTTTTAATTTATTTTTTTACAAAGCTGTTCATGATTGGATTTCAGTCATACAGTATTCCTACACCCATCCCTCCACCAGTGTAATTTGTATTCTTTTATTTAAAATTATTATCTTCTTTCTTCTGTATTTTAGGTTTTATTTGTCCTTTCCTAAGCCTGCAAGCTACCGAGAGTATCTCACCCACACAGCAAAGCTTGGCAAAGCTACCCATGATGTATTCAATATGCCAAAAACAGTAACAACAAGTCTCACAATGGAGACGTTATTGATGCAAATCGATGAACAATGGGAGGACAGTAACAGTAACAGTGATTCAAAGATTATTGAAGAACACTTGTTTAACTTACAAATATTTGAGCATTTCCTTGCTTTTTCTTCTATTTCTATCTTCATAGCAGTGTGGTCTGAAAAGAGATTTTATAAGATTACTCTATTTGTAGCTTAATGTACACTTGCTTTGAATTTCAGAATGTGAATTAACCTATAGAAGTTCCATGTGAACTGGAGAAGAATGTGCATACGGATTTGGGGATGGGAGGGGTGGGTGTGGGTTGAGCCCTGTACATGTCTATTAATGCCAGCTCTTACAGATCCTCGTTTCAGACTTGGATTTTCTTATTGATTTTCTATCTGGTCAGTGATAAGAGTGAGCTATTGTAGTCTCCCACTGCTACTGTGTCGCCATTAATGTATCTCCTCAGGTCCAACCTAGTCTCTGTAAGTACTCTGCTGCTCCTTCATTTGCTGCATGCATCTTGATCCCTTAGCATATAATGAGAATTTATATCTACTGTTAAACTAAATTTAAATGCTCTTTAATCTGGCACAAGTATGGCTATCCCCGCATTTTTTTAGGCTGCCACTTTCCTGTCTGTTTTTTTCTCTAGACTAATACTCTGATCCTGTGTGTATAGTGAATGTTTAAGTGTGTCTCTTGTAAGTAGAAGTGACTTTTATTCATTTCCTAATCTATTTTGTCAGTCTGTGCCTTTTGATGGGGGATGGGGTGCAAATTGTTAACATTAAGTGAAATTGACAAAAATGAATTTTTGGCCATTCTCTTATGAGCATTTTGGATGTTCTTAAAGATTGACTTTGTTTCTTGGGCTTTTTCTTTTTCTACTCTCACCTGCACCTTGAGGCTTGATTTTATGAGGTGTTAAGTATCTATTGCCTATTACTATTAGCTTCTCCTAAGCATTTTTACCTAAAAGTTGCCATCAGGAGCTCTAAGCTTATTTTTTTATTTTGCATTAAACAATAAGTCTCAAATTTGATCTGTGAGTGCCCATGATTTATCTCCATCATTCCATCATTTTTCGTTTTTATGTATCTTTATGCCTCCAAATGGAATTTTTTTTTTAAATAGAAGTTGTATTACTTATAGAGCAAGTTTAAAGACAGTGAATGCCTTCAGTTGTTTTTGGTTGAAAGTACTTTTTATCACAGTTACAAATTTGAGTGATAATATGACAGGTAGATGATTCTTGGTTATAGTATTTAATTATTTTATTTAAAACTTGGGATATATCACATTATTTCTGGTCTAAAAACGTTTATTTGAAATTTCTTATGAATATTTTGAAGATCCCAAAATGAGGCTTTGCTTTCTCTTGCTTCTTTTAGGGTCCATCTTTCTTTCTTTGGTTCTTGCCACGAAGTATTTTGGTGTTCTTCTGATTGGATTTATTTTGTTTTGAATTCCTTGAGCTACCTGGGTCAGGGTGCATATCTCCCTGCTCACAAATTGGGAAAGTTTTCAGTTATTTTTTCTTTCATCAAAATCCTTTCCTTCTCATTTATCTCCATTAGAAATTCCCATAATGTCATCTTAATACATGTGTCTATTTCTTAACTCGTTTGTTGTCCTTTTTATTGTTGTTGTTAATGTAATCATATAACCTTGTCTAAAGGTCACTGATTAGAGTTTCAGTTTCTATTCTTTTTAAGTCCCACTGTGCTTTTTTGCTCAGTTACGGTACTCTTTGGCTCCTTCATTTCTATTTGGACACTTTTAAAAATTTTTCAAGGTTATTAATTGCATCTTCCATTAATTTCTTCATCTCATTACCTATCATAGCAATGTTGATTATTTTCTAAATTTTCTTTCAGTCACTGTGATTTTCAGTTTTACTATACTGTGAATGGTAGGGTTTTATACATACAACACTCCGAAACCAGATCCTCCACTGTCATGCCCATTTCCCTCCAGGGTCCTCCCAGGGACCCCCTTTTACCTTCCTCATGACTGCCTCACCGTCTCCACCCGCTCCCCAAGCCTCACTCCCTTAATTAGCTCTGTTCTACAGATCAGTTCTTAGATTCTGTTGTTTTTGAAAATATATTGTTCCTTTAGTATGGGTATTAATATTTTGCATGGAGAGAGATCATTTTGTATCTGTCTCTCTCCTCTGGCTCACTTATTCAGCAAGATACCCTCCAGCTCATGCAAATTGTCTGATTTTATTTTTTCATATACAGAACACCCTACCTGCTGTACTATCTCTCCAGCCCTCAAGCTATTTTCTTTTCTCCATATTCTCACCAAAGTTTGGTTCTCTTGTCTTTTTGGTAAGTTATTATAATCTGTGAAGTAATCTCTCATTATGATTTTTATTTGCATTTCCCTTTTGAGTAGTCAGTACATGAAATATGGAATATATTGTGTATATATGCCATAGTTCCTTTGTTCAGTCATCTATTTTTGGACATTTGAGTTGTTTTATAGTTCTTATTTTAATCCATTTACATTTTATTAATTACATATACTCAAAAGGAGTTACTATGTACTTTCATTATTATTTTTTTAAAAAAAGTATTAATGCTAAAGACATATAATACAGAATAATAATTCCTTAAATAAGATTAATGCTTTGCCCAGTTTTGCTATTTAGGATTGATTTCTATAATATTATACGAGACTGACACCCAAGGGCAGTAGACAGGGCCCGGAATATTGCGCCATGGTTGGCAGCCTGCCTCATGAGCTGGAGGATAAAGCAGCTAGAATAGAGAAGGGATCACTAAGTTAATGATGGTTGGAGGGATAGTTTCAGATGGGAGGTGTGTGCTGAAAGTAGATAAAAAACCAAACATGATAGCCTCTCAGTATCTATATTGCAAATCATAATGCCCAAAAGTAGAGAGAGAGAGATTAGGGGGGAAATTGTCTGCCACAGATGCATGGGGAGGGGTGAGGTGGGGGGAGGGGGATACTGGGGACATTGGTTGTAGAAAATGTGCACTGGTGGAGGGATGGGTGTTCGATCATTTTATGAATGAAATTCAAACATGAATGCTTTGTAACTGTATCTCACGGTGATTTAATACAAAAAAGAATACATAATGAATTGATTTCTAAAATTGTAGTAAAGTGCACAAGAAATAATCAGATGTATTGTACATTAAAAAGATAACACTGCAAGTTTAGCTAACATTCATTATTTTATGGTCATAATTATTTTTAAGAAGACAGTGTTAAAACATACTCTAAGCAATGTTTGATATAGTATTGTTACTATACTCACCACCGCTGTGCGGGTAGGGCGTCTGCCTTGCGCGCAGCCAACATGGCCGACCCGAGTTCGATTCCTCCGCCCCTTTCGGAGAGCCCGGCAAGCTACCGAGAGTATTCGATATGCCAGACACAGTAACAACAAAGTCTCCAATGGAGACGTTACTGGGCCCGCTTAAGCAAATCGATGATCAACGGGAGGGCCTTTACTTTACTTACTTACTTTACTATACTCACCATGTTGTACACTGCCTCAACAGGATTTACTTATTTTATAAGAGGAAATCAGCTCTTTTTGACCACTTTTCACACATTTCCTCAAATCTCACTCCAATCACATGTATTCTGTTTCTGGAAACCAATTCCACATAAGAGTTTTCTTGATAAAAAGAAATTCTACAGTATTTTTCTTTGACAGACCTCAGTGTAATGGCTAGAAGGTTCATATGTGTTGTTGCAAATGGCATGGTGTCCTTTCATAGCTAAAAATATTTTATCATACATGGATGTACCTTGTGTGTGTAGATACTTAACAATTAGTTTGTTCCAGTGTCATAACTACTGTAAATAATGCTGCAATGGATAAGAGCTACTGCTCTCTCTTCAAAATGTGATTTTGTTTCCTTTGGCTAGAGAGTCTGAAATCGAGTTGTGGAAGCTATTTTTAATTTTTTGAGGAACTGCTAGGCTTTATTCCTCAGAGGTTTTACCAATTTGCATTTCATCTAACAGCTCAAAACTTTTTTGTCTTTTTTAGTTTTTGAGCAGCACCCAGTGGTGCTCAGGTGTTATTCCTGGCTCTCCACTCAGCAATTATTCCTGTTGGTGCTCAGGGGACCATGACCATATGGGATGACAGGAATCATACCTGGGTTAGTTGTGTGCGAGGAAAGCACCCTACTTGTGGTACTATCTTTCCAGCCTTCAAGCTATTTTATTTTCTTCACATTCTCACCAATATTTTGGATCTCTTTTCTTTTTGGCAAGTTATTATAATCTGTGAAGTAATCTTCTATTGTGATTTTTATTTGCATTTCCCTTTTGAGTATCTGTTTGAGCAACTTTTCTTGCAACTGATGATTACTTGAATATTTTATTGGTGGGGAAATGTCTATTCAGTTATTTTTGCCAATGCTTACTCGTGTGTGTATGAAAGAGAGAGTCTGTACGTGCGGTGTGTGTGTGTGTGTGTTTACTACTGAAATGCTTGAGTTCTTAATGTAAAGTTTATAGCAACCCCTTAAAAGATATAAAATAAATATGCAAATAAATTTTCCCTTTCTGTAGTTGTCTTTTCATTTTGTTGATGGTTTTCTTTGCTCCATAAAAATTTTGCAGTTAACTGTGGTCCCACCAATTTTTGCATTTATTGTCTTTACTTTGGTCTGTTTCAGCTATCTTTATCGAAAGCAATGGCAAAAACTTCATATCTATTTTCTTCTAGGAATTTTAAAATTTAAGTTATTATATTCAAGTCCTTAATCAATTTGCTTTGGCTTTTTATATCACACTCAACAATGCTCAGGAGTTTCTCCTGGCTCTGCACTCAGGATGCATGCTACACTGCCTTAACTGCCGTACTATTGTTCTGGCCCCCAATCAATTAGCTTGAATTCTGCATATGGAACATGATAGGTGTTCATTTTTATTCTTTTTCCCACATCAAAAATAAAACATTCCCCAACAATTTTTGAAGAGCCATTCTTTCCCCCATTTTATGTTCCTTTTTATTAATTATTTTATTAACAGCACAGTGATTTATAAGGTTTTCATTATACAGTTGTTTCAAGCATTTAGTGTTCCAACACCAATAGTGTGACCACCTTCCACCAATATCTGCAGTTTCCCTCCATATCCCAACCTGCCCACTTTGACAATAACTAATTTACTTTATATTATTTATTCCAATAAAACTTTAAAATCTGAGAAATATGATGATCAGCAAATAAATCAGTGAAGGCCAATTAGTGATTACTTTATGATTTTGACCTATGTATTAAATAAGAAAATTAGAATCATTCAACATAATATAAAAATGCCTATTCTCATTTACATATTTACATTTTCAACTCTGGAATCTATAGTATATTACATTAAATTTTATCTTATACTTGGATCTAGTTATAGTAATAATCATCTCACCTGACATTAATAACACTTTTAAAGCAATTCAGTGTTAATATGTTTTGGATTATACATGGAATAGGTAAGGCAATAGGTAAGGTAATAGAAAAATGTAAGCTTCCCCTTACACCTTATATAATAAATACTGTGGTTTGCAAAGTTTTTCATGATGATTTGTTATAGGCTTCAATATTCCAACACCAATCCCACCACAATTACACCTTCCCTCCACCATTGTCTCCAATTTTCCCAACCACTCTTAAGCCTGCCCCCATAGCAGGCCGTCAATAATTTTTTTTATTGATTGTTATCAATAATTTGCTAACATAATTATTAAAAAATTGCTTCCTTAGAAAAAACTTAATGAAAATTGTATCTCAATATGGAGCCATTAAGTCCTTGTATAAGAGATTACTAAGATGTTACTACAGGTTAAGCCTTTTGTGTTTACATTTTGTTAATCAAGATTGGCTGCTTTCTCTGTTACATCCCATCCAATCTGGTGTGCTGCTACTAGTTTATCAGTTTTGTAGAGTTTAAGATGTCATTCCAGGAAATTTGAAGTTTTTAACGAGGTAGTATAACTGAAGATAAATTTTTGGTGGGGTGACATCTTTGGGGCATGTGCATGACAGCCAGGGTTCCAAAAGTATGGGGACATGGTGGAAGGTAGCCCATCCTGACTCTGTGAGAGCCTGGAGATTTCAGTCACAAAATCCGCATAGCTGAAATTTTCAGCAGATTAATTTCCGAATGAGGTTCATCTCACAGTAGTGGAGTCCAGCAGGAGGTCATGGTGATGAGTATGGATTGTGGGAGTTTTGGGCTGCCAGGGCTCTGTTTGGGCAGGCACTGGGCTGACCTACCCCACTCCAGAATGCCCTTGATGACTCAGCCTTGCCTGAGTGTCCAGAAGAGTCTTCTGCAGGTTGTTGCTCTCTTTCGAGATTTATTTATGAGTCTCTGGATCTTGGTCTGTAAATGAGTTTACATGGAGCCAGTGATGGTTCGTGGGTATGACTGCCTGGGTTTCCAGAAATATAGGGAGATGAGGGGAGATAGCCCATCCTGACTCTGTGAAAGCCTTGAGATTTTAGTCACAAAACCCGCATGCCTGAATTTTTCAGCAGATTAATTTCTAGATGAGTCTCGTCCTGAGGCAGTGGAGTTTGCTGCCAGCATGGTGGTGATTGTGGAGTGTGGAAGTTTTGAACTTCTGGGTCTCCCATTTTATGTTCTTGATACCTATGTGGGTGAATAGTTTGATGATTCATGTGTTTGTCATCAATTCTTTTATATTTATCTGCATGTGTGTTTTTATGCCAATTAGATATTTTTTAGTACTATAGCTTTGTAGTATAATGCAAAATCAGGAAACATCATGCCTTCAATGTAGATCTTCTTTTTCAAAATTATCTTGATCATTCAATTCTTTTGTAGTTCCATAAAATTTTAGATTTTTTTCTATTTTTGCTGCTATTTGCTCTTTCAGGGACAGACCTTAACCTGGTTTTCATTTTCCAAAATGTATGGTCAGATCTCTAACTTCCTGACGAGGTACATGATAGAGGCAGATATCACCATCATCATCTTTGTGCCTAAGAGGAGGCTTAGGGAAAGTGTGAGGAATAGAAAAGATGGCCTTGAATCTAGAAATCAAGGGACAGGAGGAGATATTAGAACAGCTACACAGAAGTCCATTCCCAGGAGCCCCTACTTGCTCCACCTGAAAATCTGTAAGTCCATCACTTTGAAACTTTTGCACCCAGGTTAGGTTCCCCAGGTTAGGACAGGGGAATCAGTATAAAATGGATCCCCATTCTCCCATAATATCTTCTCAGAAAGGAGGATTGTCTGCCTTGAATGAAGTGCTAAGAGAATGTGCTCAGTGACACCTCAGTGGAGTCTGGTTAACTGACTTGGTCCTCAATCCCTTATGGGTCACATTACTATCATCAACATTATTATTATTATTATGATGATGATGATGATAATAGGAAACTGAGACTCAATATTCAGGAGTTCCCCATGGTCTGTGAGATTCCACCAAGATAAATTATCACTGTGCTTCGATAAAATGACTCCCAGATTTTCTCTTTTAGGCCAATACAAGTCCAACCTGTCAGGTCATCAGAAGCTTGCCCAGAGAACATGAATAGTGTGAATTTGGGCTTCAATGAGAGAGATATCTAAAGTAAAAAAAATGAGTTCATGTTTTAAAATATCCTCCCTAAATATTCAAGGACAGATGGTTTCACAGAAAATTCTACTAAGTATTTATAGATGAATCTCAATCATTTTGGGAGCACAAAACCTTGTTGCATTTTGGAAATTTTAATATATATTGCATTTTATGAGCATTGGGAAATAGGTGTTATTTTTACTAAAGGCATAATTGTGCTGGTTTTGATCTTAATAGGATGGCATAATCATGGATTCAATTTTTAGCTGGATGTACATACAAGGCTATGGTCCTGTGGACACTATCAAGCAACTTCTGTGTGCATCTTCTTTTAAGAAAATTGTTCAGTTCCCCTGGCCAGCAGATGGTAACACCAGAGGGTATGCTGGAATGGTGCTGGGTCTTAGACTGAAATTTTCTGAAAACCTGATCTGACTAAAACCTGATTTCTATGACTAAAGTCTCCTAAAAATCTGATGGTGTTACATGAGAGAAGATGTATTTGTTCTCACAAAAAAATGCTGCAAGTCTTTAAACAGTGCCCAACATATGGACAGTGCATCTAATTATCACTTATTAGATGTAGAAGCTTGTGGTTCCTAACTCAGGGACTTGAGTTAGGGACTGAGTGACTTTTCCTATGTGTTTGCACAGATAGAAGATGTGGGTGTCATCTGGGTGATCTTCCTAATTACAGATGGAAGGTCTGCTTGGAATTGAGTCTCAGCAGGGTTAGGGAACAGGAGGGGAGGTGAGCAGATAAAGATGGTGATGGGCATCACTGTGAGGAGAAGCTGGTGGGAGGTAGGACCCCAGGAAGTACGGCCTTTCCACTTTATTTCTTATGGTATGTATATGCCAAACAGCAAACAACAAATCTTTCTAGTGGTTCCTCTTGCAATAATAGGAGGCAGAGGAGTTAAACTATTTTACCTTACAGACTTCTAATTTACATCATAATAAGCACTAATTACAATACTGAACATTAAAAGGAAGTTAAATCTGAAGGTCTAGGTCAGTAGATTTGCACCCTTACCAGGCACAGACAACTCCAGGGTGTGTGATATGGTGAGTGCCGGCTGCCCATCGTGCTCCACCTGGCAGGTGAACACCACGTTCTCCTGGTGGGCAGAGGAGTTCACCAGGAGCCAGCTGGTTTGGTTAAAGGTCCCGTCCTTGTTCTCTAGGAGGAGGGAGGTCGTTTCTGTCAGGGACACGTTTCCGTTCTCCAGCCAGGTCAGCTGTAGGTTCCGGGGGTAGAACTTCTTTACCTGGCAGGTGAGGTTCACCTGGTTCTCTGCTTCAGGGAATTCATAAATCTCTAGGGTGGGTGGAACTGAAAAGCACAGGACAGAAGCTCTGATCTCAGCGAACAGACAGATCACAAGGGTGGAGCTCCAGCACGGAATTCCCACCCACTGCAGGGATTGATCCTAGCAGAGGGAGGCTTACGGAGCTAAGCAGTGAGGAGCTGAACACTGAGTGCTCTTTGCTCAAGAACGGAATCACTAGCACAATATATAGCACACAACAGGAGCGCACATTCCCCGGGGCCAGCAACAACCTGGCTGTGCTGGAGACGGAGTAGGAGGCATGGGTGATCCACGCTGGTCAGGGAGGCTGACTGCTGCATGCTCTTGTTTTTTGAACCACCGCAGGCCGATGTTTCTGGGGGCTTAACCACAGGGCCTGCAGTGAAGCTTGCTGTGTGCCCAAGCAGGGTCCCCCCGGAAGCACAGGGGAGGTTGCAGAGCAAGGCCCGTGAGTCTGACCATTGGGGTTCAGATATTGTCTCCTTTACTTGGTCAGACCTGGAGCCTTTGTTTCTATAAGGACCAAGGTCCTCGCGGTGCTGCCGGGAAAGCAAATGCCAGGAAACACTCAGCCTCTGGAGCACTGCTGCTCGCTGCCTCCCCCAGCCTCCCCTCCTCCAGGCTCTTGAAGAGGAAACCTCAGTTTCTTCTTGTCAGTGAGAGAGAAAGCCACAGTTTTCTCTTTCCAGATGTTCCATCTTTCTTTCCCCTATCACATTCCTCCCCCAAGGTTCTGTCTCTGCATTCCCAGGGTATCCCAGGAACAGAAAACTCTGCCCTGGAGCTTAGACTGACAGGGAAACTAAGATCATGGGCAATTATGCCTGGAGAGATTTAGACCAGCCAGATATCCTGTGATTTTTCTGGCTTCATTTGCAATTCTTTGTCAACCAGTAAGAGATGTAGGAGCCTTTAAAAGGACAGACACAAAACTCCCTTTTAACTTAGTTCTCTACTACGTTCTTCCCCACTTGAGGAATTCCTTTTCCCTTCTCTTCTACTTTCCAATAAACTTTTCTGCATTCCAATTCTGAGTCTGAGCATCTTTATTACTCAACATTTTCATTCTTGAAAATATTGAAGAACCTGGGAATCATGAACCAACATAGAGACCCATCGCTTCACCTGCATCACCTTCACCTGGGCACCAGGAGGGAGAAGAAAGAGGAAAGAGGATGGAGACACTCGGTGGGAGCAGCAAAGCAAGCAGCTGTGATGACCGAGATGAGGGGTGCACCTCTGGGACTCCAATGTCAGGGAAACCACCTTCCCTGCCTGTGTCTGAACTGGTGATGGTGGGTCTAGTGGGACTCTGTTTACACAGATGAAAGCTCCATCAGCACAGCCAGGCCAGGGCATCTCCCCGAGAGGAGAGGGCTGCGTAGACTTGGTTATCTTCCCAGCACCGTTTTATATCCCTGGGCTGGGAGCAACTCTGTTGTCAGCAGATTGTAAAACATTTGTCTCCATAGTGGCAAGTCTTGGTTGTGTCACGGTTGACACCTCATTGGAATTTGGGGTGAGGTGGCTGAAGGCTGGCAAAGTTTCTAACCCACTGTCGGCTATTAGGGAACTGGATGGGAGCACATGTTGCTCTGTGGGAAATTGATGGAAGGGGCCCCAGCTCATTGCCTTGGTGGCATCAGAGGTTTGGCATCAAGGAAGGATTTGGTGTGATCATCACAACACTCTTCCCATGAAAACTTTTTTGGTTTGTTTCGTTTGGGGCCCATACCAAGCAATGCTCAGGGCTTACTCCTGGCTCTGCACTCAGAAATTACTCCTGGCAGTGCTTGGGGGACTATATGGGATGCTAGGGTTCAAACCTGGGTTGGCCGAATACAAGGTAAATACCTTACTATTACTCAGCTCCCCCCACCTTCCCCTGGCTCCATGAATGTGTTTAACACCAGGAAACCACCTGGGACAGTGGGACAATTCTCTCACTCACAGGCATGGCATCAGGCCCTGTCTCCCCTCAGTCCCAGTTTTGCCCTGTTCTGGGGAGTTTAGCAGGAGGGTGTCCAAGTTCAGACTATGCTACCAGGACAGAATTCAGGACTCTGAGCTTCGGGGAGAAACCCCCAATTGACCCATTTTGCTTCTTAATGGGACAATCCCTCAGTCACCACATGGAAACTGTTCCCAGGGGAGAGACATTCTGAGATTTTATTCAGAGTATGATCTGCTCATTCAGAGCCTTTGAGGACAGTGAATCTGTTTCTGAAGCCCAGGAGGAATTTTCAGGACAGGAGGACACTGAACCCCCAAATCTGCCCCCCTCCACTTGGTGCCATCTGCTAAACAAGGAATATGTACTTCTCTCTGAACCTGTTTCTGATGATGAAATAACAAAATACACCTACTCCCCTCCTGGCCTTCCTGCAAGGCCAAACATGGAACATCAGCCAAGAAGAGCAATTGCCAATTGTGGCCGCTGTTTCCAGCACACCCAGTGAAGAGCCGGCCACACCTGGGAGCTCCACAGGTACTGAGGAAAGAGGAGATGCCCCCTACGGAGGGGAACCTTCTCAGGGCACAGAGGTGAGGCCCAAAGGGTGACTGGGCAAGTCACTCAGACCTTGGCTCCCTCATCCCTGCAGGATGAGGCTGACGGGATGGGACACACTGGGAATGGGACCCCTGGAGATTGGGGTAGCAGGTTCCAGACTTTGCCCCAGGAACCTGTCAGAGGGCCTTGAACAAACAGCAGGATCTCTGCAGCCTTCTTCCCTGATCTGCAGAAGGGCGCGAAACTGATGGTGGAACTGACAAGAGGACCAACACAGCGCCCCACCTGCCCTGAGTTGTTGCTCTCAGAGGAGGGCAACTGGCCTGACTGTCTGTGGTCACACAACAGGATGAAGGACTCTCTCCCTGCCACACCCTGCCCCCACTCACCTCTCACAGTGACCAGGGTGCCTTGTCCTAACTTTGGCTCAAAGATTAAAGGAGGCCGTACGTGGAACTTCATGCAAATGTAGGTGCCGGCATCTGCGAGTGTGATGTTATGGATGTGGATGGAGAAGTCTACGTTGCCTTTCTTTGTGACATCCGAAGCGTTTGTCACTCGGGGAAAGTGACCTCCTTGGAAGTTGTAGATTAATTTCCGGCCCTTCTCAGTATCCTTGTACCATGTGGCAGGCGGCCCCCTCTGGTTCGAAATCACATGGCAGTGCAGAGTGGCCGTCTCTCCCGCTGTGAAGGTCACGGACTTCTCTGGTTGGATCACCTGCAGTTCCCCATTCTGACTCGCCACTCCTGAGGGAAACACAAGCAGCTCTTCACTTGTCCTTGTCAGCCTGTGGCATTCCCCAGGTGTCTGTCAACAACCACCTTTAGCTGAGTGTTCAGCATGATGGATCCAGCACATGCCGTGAATCAATCAGAGTTTCCCCCACAGTGAACCTTCATTTCGTGAGTGTGATGCAAACAAGGAAACTGAGGAACAAGTAGGTTAAGGACATGGCAGAGACTGGTTTCTCTGGACCATCTGGCTTTGGCCAAGGCGTCTGTTCCTCCATTGTCTGGCCTTAGGAAGTGTTAGACTTTCTCTCCTTTGCATTGTGACTATTTTTATATTTTGTCTCACACCTTTTTGCATGTGACTATTCTTTTTGTGGGTGGGTGGCTACACCTAGTGGTGCTGAGAGATCACCCAGGGATCACTCCTGGCAAGCTCAGGAGATTATATGGGGTGCCGAGGATCAAACTCAGGTCCTCCACATGCAGGGCAAGCACCCTACCCACTGTATGGTCACTTTGTCGCTAGCCTCTCCCCTGTCCCTCAACCACCACTTCCTGAGACTATTCTGACCATCGAGTATGAGGAGAGGGATGGAGGTGCCTGGGGGTATCGTTGATTTGTCAGGACCCCAGTAAATTCATCTGCCTCTTCCCTAGATGTGGTCTGCCCCTCAGCTTGATTACTGAGTTAGAGTAGGTCCCTGTACTGATTTCTGGTCCCTGTATTTCATAATTGCTATTGCCTGATCAATGCATATTAGTATCATAATGTCACTGTGAACATTACCAAAAGGTTATTGCCTTAAAGCAATATAATATTTCATCAACAAATGAGTGGATAAACAAAATGTGGTGTGTAGAAAATAAAATATTATCCAACCCAAATTGTTAACAAAGTTCTGATCCAGCCTACAGAATAAATGAACCTTAAAATACTGTAATAATTGAAATAAATTGAATGCAGCTAGCCAGAGAGATAGTATGGCAGGTAGAACACTTGCCTGGCACATAGCCAACCTGGGTTCAATTCCCCAGAAACCCATATGGTTCTCCCAAGCCAATTAGGCATGATCCCTGAGTGCAGAGTCAGGAGTAAGCCTAAGCACCACTAATGTGGTCTCTAAACAACAACTGTATCAACAAGGGAAAAAAATGAGATTAAATGCAAAAGGAGAGATATTTATCACATATAGAAAGTACTTTCAATGAGCAAATCCATAGAGGAAAAAGTCACTTGTAGCTGGGGTAAGGTAAGCAAGAGTTACTAACTAATGGGGAGTTATTAGGGGCACATGATTAGGATGTTGGAAAGTTCTAGAAATGTGCTGATGATTGACCATTGTGATTGTACTGAATTGCTGCTTTTGTTTATTTAAAAAATAACTGGAATATGTTTTAATTAACCATGATTCACAGAGTTATGAAAGTTTTTCATTATTAAGTTCAAGTATACAATGTTGACTTTTATACTTTCAATAGGAAGGCTTTGTGTTATATATAATTAGCACAATAACAAGTGTGTACTAGGACAAGGTCATTAGTCTTTGAGTTGAGTTAAATGATTCAAGGGAAAATATATTATGTACAGTATCTGAGGTTGGCAGTTTTTTTAAAAAATGCATGCAATAGCATAGCAGTAGGGCATTTGCCTTGCATGCGGCCGACCTGTCCAAGCCAGGTTCAATTCCTCCGCCCCTCTTGGAGAGCCTGGCAAGCTACCAAGAATATCTCGCCCGCACGGCAAAACCTGGCAAGTTACCCATGACATATTCGATATGCCAAACACAGTAACAACAAGTCTCTCAATGGAGATGTTACTGGGCCTGCTCGAGCAAAAAGATGAACAGGAGGACAGTGCTACAGTGCTACAGTGCATATTTGAATGTGAAGACAGACCAGGAGGCAAGAGAATAAGAAATAGCACTTTTCAAAATTTGTGGTTTGGAAAGAACAGAGCTTTGCATGGACAATGAGTTATGAGTTGAAGGGACCCGAGTCACCCTGATTTTTTATACCAAATGAAGAACTTTTCAGCTGGATTCCCTCCCCTGAGACTAGGCATGTTCTGGAATTATATAAAACTATAAAAATGTTTCTTGTGATTTGAAGGGTTTCCCCCAACATGGTTCTGGTAGCAGAGATCTACATAGAGGATCAGCTATGGAAGTAAATGGAAGGTGAAAGTAAACATCTCACAATTAACATACCTGCACCAAATTGTTGACTTTCCCACATGACCTTTATATCTCTGCTTTATTTTTAAATTTATTTTGAGGAGGAGGAATATGGTTTTGTTTTTGTTTGAGGGTCATACCTGGAAGTGCTCAGGGGTTACTCCTGGCTCTGCACTCAGGAATTACTTCTAGAGGTGCTTGGGAGACCATATAGGATGCCGGAGATTGAACCTGGGTTGGCTGCATGCAAGGCAACAGCCCTACCTGCTATACTATTTCCTGGCCCCGTCAGCTTTATTCTTGGGCTTTTTCTCTCCATGCCAATCCAATACATCAGAAAATCCTGTTGGCTCCAATTCAGTATGCTTCTAAACCTGAATTTATTACTTTGGTCTCTATGAACTATGGTTTGGTGCAGCCACTAGTTTTGCTTGTATAAGTAGAATGATTCCTTTGTGTCTGTCTGTTTGTTTGTTTGGGGACCATGCCTAGAAAAACTTTCTTTTGAGTTTGTGTTCTGGGGGATCACTCTTGGTGTGACTCAGGGAACTTGTGGGGTTTCAGTGATTGAACCCAGGTCAGCCACATACAAGGCAAGGGCCCTACCCCATGTATTATCTCTCCATCCCCCAGAATGATGTCCTACACGCTCTATTTGTTTTTGCTTCTATTCTGCATTGCCTAATCTCAACTAAATGTACAATAGTTTAAAACTGAAGTCAGATCATGACCTTTTTGCCTTCAGATCCTGTAATGCTAAATCATTTCACTCTGAGCGAAAATCTGAATCCTTGAGTACAGCAGAAACAGCTTCTTCTCAGGCCTTTGCACATGCTGTTCCCTATGAGGAAGTCTCTTCTTTCTCCAAGAAATTCATATGGTTCATTCTGCATCTTTTAATCTCTGCTCAAACTTCCCTTTCAATGATGTTCACTCAAAATGCCCACCCTCTTTGAAGTGTATCCCGTCCTACAGAATCTCCCAATTTTCTTATCCAGTAACATTCCAACTTGTTCCATAGTACTTACACATTCTAAGTGACATTTATGTGTATTATGGTCATTTCTCACTAGGATATAAGGCTCAAGAGGACAACTATTTTATTTATGCTATTCTCTAAGGCACAGCAAGTTCTATAATGGCTCCTGGCAAGTGGCAGCTACCCATTGAAATATATATATATATATATATATATATACTTTTTATAATTTATTTATTTATTGAATCACTGTGGGAAAAGTTACAGAGCTTTCAGGTTTAGGTCTCAGTCTTGTAAATATCAAACACATTTCCCTTTACCAATACTTATTTTTTACCACGAACCCCAATAGAACCCCACCTCCCACCCCTCCCCATTCCTGTGAGGCAGATGAGTTCTAGTTAACACTCTATCTACTTTGACTAGATTCATTATGAAATATATTTTTTAAGATTTGTGAACTGGGCTGGAGCGATAGCACAGCCGGTAGGGCGTTTGCCTTGAATGTGGCCAACCTGGGTTTGATTCCCCCATCCCTCTTGGAGAGCCCAGCAAGCCACTGAGAGTATCCCACCCACATGGCAGAGCCTGGCAAGCTCCCCATGGCGTATTTGATATGACAAAAACAATAACAACAAGTCTCACAATGGAGATGTTACTGGTGCCCGCTCGATCAAATTGATGAACAAAGGGAGAACAATGCTAGAGTGCTACAATGAATTGCCCAATGTGGCATGTCCTTGAAACATAAATGTGGAAATTATGAATTTCCCATGTAGATGGCTTTGTACTAAACAAAAGTAACTTGCATATATGCCAGAAGCAGAGGAGGCCTGAAGAAGAACATCACAAGCCATCTTCCCTAACCCCCACTTATTTTTGTTTAAAATTTTTAAGTTTGGAGTTCCACCCAATAGTATTCAGGCTCTGTGCTCACGGATCACTCCTGCAATGCTCAAGGCTCTGTATGCTGTATGCAGTGCCAGGGCATTGAACCATAGTCAGCCAATGGCCTAGAACCCTGTACTATCTCTACAGCCCCCAATTTTCTTCTCCTGACTTATATCCAAACTACCCGAGATCCTGATCACAGTAACAAGCCTGTCACACAGGTGCTGGGTGGGTATGCCCTATCCCCAGCCTGTTTCACACCCACTGACAGAAGCTCCAGAAATCTCATGGCATGGAAGTGAAGCAACAGTAACTGACAGTACTAAAGATAAACCATGAACTCCAGAATCAGGCTGTCTGAGTTCTATCACAGCTCTTCAATTTTCACTGTGTGATCTTGAGATCTTCTGTGCTTCCATTCCAAGATACTCATGCACAAATTCTTACTTGTCTTAAAATTGGGGGAGGGAAGGGGGAAGTTTAGAGGGGGAAAAGGAGAGGAAGTTTAGAGATAAACAAAGAGAGAGGATTACAAAGAGACTTAGAAAATTAAACACTTATAAATATGCATTTCATGTTGGTCACAGAATGATTTGAAAAAATAGGGCCAGAATGGTAGTACAGCAGGTAGGGCATTTGCCTTGCATGCAACAGACCTGATTTCGATCCCAGGCATCCCATATGGTCCCCTGAGCACTGTCACGGGTAATTCTTGAGTGCAGAGCCTGAGTGCAGAGCCAGGAGTAACCCCTGAACATTGCCAGGTATAACCCAAAAGCCAAAAAAAAAAAAACAAAGAAATAAAGAAAAAAAGAAATTCTTTCTAAAAATCTTGCATGTGTGTATGAGTATTACACTTCTCATTCCTGCTCAGACAGATACACATTTAAGTACATATATTCACAAATATCACAAATAAATATAAAGTAGGGACTAACATGCTAGTATGTTTTGAGAATTAAGTCAAATTCTAGAGAAACTTAAATGCTCAGTAAAAAAATCTGTCATGTTTGAATTATCCAATACAAATTATCCAACACATCATTACAGTAGTTTGTAAGCACACAAAGAAGGTGAACCCTAGAGACCTCTGAGATGTGTGATGTTTGAGGAGTTATTTTCCTCAGTTCTCTGCATTTCTAAATTTTTCTCTACTTATCCTCCACTGAGAAGTCAAACAAAAAAACAAAGAAAACCAGAAACAAACCCTCTGGAGCTATTAACCCCGGACTTGAGCTTCAATAGCACCTCTGACTTAGTTCTGAAACCTTGAGGGGATGATTCTTCTGCTTCATTTTTCCCATCTGCAAGTCAGAAAAAATAGGACTAGCTATAACCAGCATGTGGTGAGGCTCAGAGGGGCTGAGATGCACAGAATCATTTCTGCTGCTTGAAACATCATCTATTTTGACAACCCTGGTAACAGGGAGAAAGTGCTTAGAGTCCTTTCTTAGCTTTTGGTGGACACAGTATTTATCTGGAAGTCTTATATATCCACAGGCAGGGGCTGTAGAGATAGCACGGGGGATAAGACTGCATTGGACGCATTGGATGCATTGGATGCATTGGATGCATTGGATGCATTGGATCCATTGGATCCATTGGATGTATTCGATAAGGGGATTGGATGCAGCTGACATGGATTCAATCCTTCAAACTGCCTCTGGTCCCCTGAGTATTACCAAGAGTCATCCCTGAGCACTTCCTGGCTTGACCTCCAAACAAACAAACCTACAGGCAGGAGAAGGATGGAGGAAAAGGATTCTACCCAATGTATTGCTCACCTGTGAGTCCCAGTAGTAGAGTCAGAAGCAGGTAGGGAGGAGGAGAGCTGGGCTGGGAGACAAGGACCGGCATTCCGGAGGCCTATGGAGCTGGCAGTGTTCAGGGGTAGTGTGGGGGAACCCTGCCCTATTTGGTGCAGACAAGCCACACCTAATATGACACAAGAGAAGAACCTCTGGTGGGTAAAGTGGCTGAGAGGCAGTAGCCTGCTCTAGAATTAAGCAATTATTGTCTCCACAATGTGAAAAAGGAGTCCAGGAGGGTAATAAAGCTGAGAAGTTACACATGAATATTCTCAGTGAGACCTGCACAGGCCTGTTACAAATAATGCTTCCGCTTCATGTGAGACCTCTGCTATGTTCACTTGGCACCCTTACCTGACGTTGAGAGCTTCGTGGTGGTTCAGTATTCATAAGTTCTGGGTTAAGATTGATGTTTGGTTGTATCTTGTGCGTCAAACTCCAAGCTCAGGAACTCAGAAGCGACTTACCTGGGCTCATGCTGCACCAGCTTCAGTCCCAGGAGCTATCAACTGACAAGAGGAAGAGAGTTTGCTGACATCTGGCAACTTTCACATTGAACCAAATCTGCTTCTGAAATGAATCCCATTCCAAATGTTTACTGATATACTGATAAAATTCAGCTCAAATCCATTGTCACTGAGGACCTTTTATATGTTTTCAACAAATAAAAGAAATCAGTTCCTGACTTCTTTCAGTAGATAACTGGGCTGTATATCCCAGCAATTACACTCTCAGGTATTTATCTCAGAGATATAAGTAATGTGCCTATACAAAAACCTGGGAGTGAATTTTATAACAGCTTTACTTGTATGTCAAGTAATGGGAAGCAAACAAAAATTTCAATAAGTGAATGATCAACTGTGGTGCTTCCATAGAATAAAATAGCACTCAGCAAAAAGAAGAATGATTACAAGTGCTATAACTTGTAAGGCTCTAGATAGATTGAATAAGTCCCTCTCAGAATGTATGATTCCCTCTGACTTGTATGATCCCCCTTTAAAATGTCTTCAACATAACTGAGAAAGGGAAGAGATTGCAATATTCCAACTTTCTTTGGTTATCACTGTTGAAATCACTAAAAACTAGCACAAGAGAGAACTTTGTGGTCATCACCTTCCTCTGCATCCCAACTATGGAGTTGATTTGACCAAAATTTACATAAAAATTAGCCTAAATCATGGCTAAGAGTAGTACAAGACTCAATTCTAAAAACCCATCTCATAATCATTATAATGTGGACACTATTAAGTTATTCATAGTCACAGAGAATGACAGGGTGTGGTGGACAGAGATTATGCATGAGTGCAGGTGTGACAGAACAGTGTATCCTCATCACCCAAAGTATGGAATCGATAAATAATGCCTAAGAATGATAAATTTTAAAAGTGTGGTAATATGCTCACATCATTTTTGAGATATGGCAATAAAATCTAGAAAAAATTCTGTTAGAAGAGTTGAAAATTGTTGTGTCTGGCAGGTGGAAGTGTTTGTTAGAGGGTAGAAGATCCCTCTTCTCCTAAGTTCAGCTTCAGAAACTATTGACCCTTCAACAATGTGTATAGGTAATTTGATCTGTCACTGTCACTGTCCACCTGTTGTTCATTGATTTGCTAGAGCAGGCCCAGTAATGTCTCCATTGTGACACTTGTTACTGTGTCTGACATATTGAATACGTCACGGGTAGCTTGCCAGGCTTTGTTGTGCGGACAAGATACTCTTGGTAGCTTGAAAGGCTCTCTGAGAGGGGCTGAGGAATCGAACCTGGGCCAACCAGGTCAGCCACATGCAAGGCAAACACCCTACCCACTATGCTATCTCTCCAGCCTATAAATTTGATCAAGATGTAAAAATTTTTTAGATAATTAAATTAATACTAGGAGTTCTCAAAGAATGTACATAATATTAACACTAGCAACAGATTTCTGAAAGTTTGCTGGATATGAAACTGATATTTAAAACTCAAATGTGGGGGCTGGGGAGGTTGTACAGTAGGATGGTGATTGCCTTGCATGTGGTTGATCTGGGTTTGATCCCCAGTATCCCATATGGTTCCCCAAGCCCTGCCAGAAATGATCCCTGAACCAGGAGTTAGCTCTGAGCACTGCCAGGTATGTTCCAAAAACAAAAAAAATCAAATTTAATCCACATAGACACTGTAGGAGAAACGGACACACTCCAGACTAACCCAAGCTCTCTTTCTACTGGGAAGGCATCCTACTATAACATGGATGAAACTGAAAACATTATGCAAAGTGAATTAAGATAAGAAAGCAAAAATTACCATATGATTCTACTTATACTATCTGAGTATCCAGACTCATGGAAAGGTGAAGCAGAGAGAGGATTTCTAGTATCTAAATGAAGGGGAAAATTATCTAATGACTATCAAGTTTATAAGTTTTTAACTATCAACTAAAGTTTGTAATTTTATAAACTTATAAAAATTTAAGTATAGAGTTGTGTAATGATTATAATGTTTAAGTTTGAAAAATTAGATAAGTACCTAGGTTTATTTCATAATTGTTTGAATATAATAAACAGTCATAAACTGTGGTTAAGATGTCAAAAAGAGGAAGAAGAAAGAGGAGGAAGGGTTGGAAGAGGAAGAAGAAATACTTGAAAATGTCACAACAGAATATTCAACTATGAGAAAAGATGAAATTTTGCAACTTGGATCACGCTGGGGGATGTCATGTGAAGTGAGTCAAATAGTAAGAAATACCAAATGGTCTTACTCATATACAAAGTATAAAAAAGCAAAGGGATTAGACAATCCCCAATGGAAACTGATTCTGAGATAAGATCAGTTGAATTGAAAACTGAGGTGGCAGGAAAGAAGATGGCAGGATAATGGTGCAGGGAACTTGAAACCCTGGTGGAGGTATGAGTGTAATAGCTGGGCAACTTTAAAATCATGATTTCAATATTATTGTAAACAATGATAACTCAATTTCAAAAAGGAAGAAAAGGTCCTGAAGTTCAAATGTATTGAGTTCACAGAAGACGCTTTCTGGCTAAGTCACTGATGAAATTTGTGCAAGTGATAATTTAGAATAAGAATCTTTTTAACCAAAGTCTCACTTTGGGATTAAGTTTGGTGGTACTGAAAGAGAAAGCCTCAGTTTCCCCTTGCCAGTGAGACAGAAAGCCAGCTTCCATTTTGTGCCTATGGGTCATGAGTTTACAACCTACTAAGAAAAACATGCCAGACCCCAGGGGCATGAAAAGCCCCTACATCTGACCACAGATGACAAGGATGATTTAAGTAAATGCAGCAAGATGCATTAGCCACTCTGTTTCACTTCTATACCTCCACATGCTTGCTTAAGGCCATGAGCACCTGCCAATGCACATGGCAGGAAGCACCCATGCACCTAGCGAGGGGGCATCCAGACTCACAGGTAGGAGGACATAAGGCTTACCCTCTCCCTGAAGGGAATCAGGGATCCAAGTCCAAGGAGCAGTCCCAGCTTCTGAACCCTCAGCACTGAATACCTTGGATGAGTGTTTTGTTGTGTAAATAAAACTTTGAAATATCTGTCCTGTCTCTGTGTGTCTCAGTCAGCAGCTGAGCCACTTAACACCCATTTGGGAAGCTTCTTTTCTTTTCTCTTTTAGCTTCCAATAAACTTTTCTACTTTCCAACTCTGAGTCTGAGCACCTTTATTATTCACAATTTTTTTTCTTTCTGGGTCACACCCGGGGATGCACAGGGATTACTCCTGGCTCTGCACTCAGGAATTACTCTTGGCAGTGCTCAGGGGACCATATGGGATGCTGGGAATCAAACCAGGATTTGATTCAAATTGCAAGGCAAATGTCCTACCCACTGTGCTATTGCTCCAGCCCCATATTATTCAATATTTTCATTCCTAAAATTATTGAAGAACCTGGGAATCGCAGAGACCTGCCACCGCTGCTTCTGCCTCTCCTGCATCAGTACCTAGAGCACTTTTTAATCTCAGCTCTTGGATTTATCACTGTCTATCTAAAAGACCTAATAATGACCAAACTAGCCTGCTTAGTTTGAAATACTGGTATAGAAACCTCTTTTATTTGGATGACTTTATACTTTATTATTTACAGACTAAAGAGCAATTAGCATCTACTCTCAGAGTTATTTCATAACAGAATAACCTTAATATGTACAATAAAAGAACAATCCTCAATGAAAGATTAGTATTTCTGGCCCCATTTTACTAAGATATTATTAACATATAGTATACATTTTACACATAATGATTTGATTTATGTATGTTTTATAAAATGACTATCACAATAATATATAATAATATAATAATAATATGATGTTAACATCCACTTCCCTCTGGGAGAGCCTGGCAAGCTACCGAGAGTATCCTGCCCACACAGCAGAGCCTGGCAAGCTCCCCGTGGCATATTTGATATGCCAAAAACAGTAACAACAAGTCTCACAAGGGAGATGTTACTGGTGCCCGCTTGAGCATATCTATGAACAACAGGAGGACAGTGCTACAGGGCTAACATTCATTACCTGTCATTGTCACACTTTTTTCTTATGGTGAAAATTTTCAATTTACTAAATAAGCAGCTTTCAATATACCTATAAGAATCATGCTGTTCTTTACATTTCTGGACTTATTTGTGAATTACCAGAATTTTGTGTCTCTTTACTAGCTTCACCAATTTCCCCAGCTGCTTATACTTCCTTCCCTTCTATGACAAGCAATCTCTTCTCTGTATCTTTGAATTTGGTGTCTTTACATTTTTAATTATTTTTAAAATTTTAAATGTTTTAAAATTTATGTTTACTTATGTCATATTATTTCTATCTTTGTCTGACTGTCTTATTTAGCAAAATACTATATACCCAGCCATTGCTTGATCACTTGATCATTTGACATTGCTGTTATTCATTGATTTGCTCGAGCGGGAGCCAGTAATGTCTCCATTCATCCCTGTCACATGCTAGTGTACCCCAATGACGTCTGCTTGCTCCATGAGCACGAAGAGCCTCAAACCGATCGTTCCAGGGTCTTGACAAGGAAGTCTGACCATCTTGTAGGTGGGCGGCAATGTGATCTTTTGATGTCCCGTGGAATCCAGTCGGTAATGGCTCTAGTCCAGCGGTCATCTCCACATCTCATTACATGTCCAGCACATCTGATTTTCGACGCTTGATCAGCATCCCTGATTCTTGAACATTGACGGAGGTCGGAACTCCAGATTCTTTCTCTCACTTGAATGAAGCATGATACTCCAATCATAGCTCTTTGGATTCCTCTTTGGGAGACCCAAATAGTGTTCTCATCCTGTTTTTGTAGGGCCCAGGTCTCTCGGGCGTATGTTAATGCAGGAGGAACAGTGGAATCAAGAGATGGGCCAGAGCTGGAGGTTCTTCGTCCTCTTAGCTATTTCTTCGATGCTCTTGAAGGCATTCCAAGCCACTCTCTTCCTCCTGTGCAACTCAGGTGCCAGGTCATTTGTCATGTTGACTTCTCAACTTAGGTACATATAACTGTTGCATTCAGAAATGTTCATTCTGTTGAGAGTGAATGGAATGTCAGGATCGAGACCATTTCTCATAAACATTGTCTTTGTGAGATTCAGTTGTAGTCCGACCTTTCCACACTCATGGTTGAAGGCGGCCAGCAATTGTGCTGTTTGGCTAATGTTTGGTGTTATTAGAATGATGTCATCAGTGAAGTGGAGGTGGTGTAGTTGTCAATCATCTATCTTCACTCTCATTCCTTCCCATTCCAGTTGTGGCATGACATTCTCGAGGGTGGCAATGAAGAGTTTCAGTGAAATGGCATCACCCTCCGAACCCCTCTCTTGACATGGATGATCGCTTGCTTGTAGAATGGTGAGATCCTGTTAGTGAATCTGTAATACAGCTCATGGAGGATCCTGAGATGTATTGAGTTTGAACGCCCTGTTTTGCTAGGGGTTTGATGATCACTTCAGTCTCTACAGAATCAAAGGCCTTCTTTAAATCAATAAACATTAGACAGAGCGGCATCTTGAACTCCCGGAAACCTCAATGAAATTGGTTATCGTGTGGATAGGGTTGATCGTGCTGAATCCTTTTCAGAACCCAGCCTGCTCGCATGGTTGTCCTTCATATAGTGTTCTTCCAATCCTATTCAGGATGACTTGAGTGAACAGCTTGTAGACAACAGACAACAGGCAGATGGGGCAATAGTTGCCAATGTCGTGGATGTCTCCCTTCTTGTACAGTAAAATGGTTCCTGCTGGTTTTCCATTGGGACGGAAACTTGCATTCATATAGGTAGTGTGTGAAGAGCCAAGCAAGTGTATTGATGAGTACTGACGGCAGATTCATCAGGTGTTCGGGTCTGACCTTGTCTGGGCCAGGTGCTGTTCTCTTCTTTACCTATGAAATGGCATGTCAAATTTCAAAAGGGAGAACACTGGGAATGACATATCCATCCTGTGGAATTTGGTATGTGAGTAGGTGGACGTGGCTATCGAAGAGATACGAGTAGAAGTCATGGATAATCTTCTCCATTGCCCTTCTGAAAGATGTGATAGATCCATCAGGACGTTGGAGGGCAGTCATCTTTGTCTTGTAGTTGGTGAAGGACAGGCAGATGTTGCGAATGCTTTTCCCGGCTTCTGCAGCATCTGCCAGCACTGCTGCTCTTCTTTCTTTGAGGTCTTTCTTTATGGCTTCTCTGCACTGTTTTGTGAGCTCTAAAATTCACTTGCAGTTGACTGAGGTTTGCACCAAGCCACATTGGCGAATGAGCTCAAGAGTTTTCAAAGACAGGTGTCTTTTTGTGGCTATCTCTCTCTCGGCATTCCTTGCACAATCATGGAGGTGCTGAACCAGTCAATCGTTTTCTTCGTCAATGTTGTCAACTATGGCATCTTTCCATGGTGTTGCAATTGTGCCAAAGAGCTCCCAGTTGGTGGTGGTTCTGGGAGTTCTCTTAAACTTTGCAGCCCTTTCTCCCAACTCTGTGAAGTAGAATTTTGCACAAAGGAGACAGTGGTCTAATCCCCTTTGGAATATGAGAATAACAGCAACATATGTCAGGTTAACCCGTCCATTGACTATGATGAGGTCAATTTTGTTGTGGAACCATCCACCGGGAGATTCCCATGTCCAGTTTTTAGATTCGGCCTTCTGGAAGTGTGAGTTACTATGGAATGGTCTTGGTCGACATGATGAACTCAGATAGTTTCTCACCATGTTCGTTCCATTCTAGGTCATGGATCCCGATGTGAAGTTCTTCGGCTGATCTTCTTGGTCTTATCTTGGCATTGAAATCACCGACAACAATCTTGTAGAAGGTATGGTCTTGTTTATAGAACTTCTCTAGCTCCATGTAGAACTTCTCTATTTCTCCTTCATCGTAATTGGATGTTGGTGCATAGACAATGAAGATAGAAACTGCCTGCAGTAAACCACATCTATTCAAGTGTAGTTGTTTGATTCAGGTTCTTAGGCATTCAAATGAATCAATTCTTCTGGCCAAGTTCATGTTGACAAGGACACTGACACCACTGACCTCTTTTTTTGCATGTTCTGAGGAACAGTTCTTCTCCAGTGTTGAAAATGGCGTGATATGACTGATGCCCTCTCATCTCTGTCAGACCAATGATGTCATATTTGATATTTCATGCTTGTACCATCAGGTCCTTGATGGATGCATCTGATGCCAGTGTATGTGCATTGAAAGTACAGAGTCATTTTTGTTCCTTTGTTTTGGCAGCCTAGTTTGGCCTTGAGATTTTTATCAGCCTCTCCTTCCTCATCCTTCTTAACACTGCCATATTGGCGGCTCTTTCAGGGTCAGGGGAATGGGACCCATTGTATTTACTGGTTTTGGTATATTGAATATGCCATGGGTAGCTTGCCAGGCTCTGCCGTGTAGGCGGGATACTCTTGGAAGCGTTCCAGGCTCTCCGAGAGGGATAGAGGCTTTAAAGAGAGGCCTCTAATCGCCCTTGCAGGTGTTCCCATGGTTCAAATCACACTTGAACGCCATCAAATATGGTACGGTAGTCTTGGAAGATGGGTATTAAGTGTCTTATGATGTGTCCGAAAAGCGTCCTGGAGCATGGCGATGGCTGGGTAGTGGAGGTAGTGGAGGTAGTGGAGGTCTGCCTATGAGGTGTTTATCTGGTACGCGTAGGGTGAGTCTTCTGTGTGTACTCCCTGACTCGCCAGAGATTGGTGGAAGCAGACAGGGCAGGACAGGGTGGGGTTTCTGGGTTTAATCTCTGGGTCTCCGGAGATTGGTGGAAGTAGGCAGAGAAACTCTGTTCCAGGGTCCTGTTGAGCCTGTAGTCCAAGGTCACAGAGTTCCACTTACGTGGTTCTGTGGGGCTTCACTCGTGCGTGAGTCTCAGCCCAAGCATCTGGAAAGCATCCTGGAGCATGGCAGTGGCTGGGTAGTGGAAGTAGTGGACCCATCCATATTGTCACAAATAGAAAAATAATATTTCATTGTAAAGAAGTAGAGATGATGGGGCCGGAGCTATAGTGCAGTGGGTAGGGGGTTTGCTTTGCATGTGGGTGACCTGGGTCTGAGGTCTGATCCCTGGCATCCCATTTGCTTCCCTGAGCACTGTCAGGAGTAATTCCTGAGAGTACAGCTAGGAATAAACCCCTGAGCATCTCTGGGCATGACCCAAAAGGAAAAAAAAGTGGAGATGAGGTTGGTTCCAGGTCTTAGCTATGCTAAAATAATGCTGCAGTGAACCTGGATGTGTAGACATCTCTTTAAGAAAATTACTGACTTAACTTCTAAATCCAAAGGCATAATAATGGATCCAATAGTAGTTCATCATATTTTTTAAGTTCTTCCAAGTCGATTTCCTCAGTAGCTCACCCACTTTTTTTTATCAGTAGCTGACCAATGACTAAACATTCCCATTGTTCACACTGGGCTGACATACTTGCTTTTGTCTTTCAATGACAACAGTCTGTAAGGTGACACTGCATTATGGTTCTGTTTATATTCCAGAAGAGAGAAAAAAATTGTGGTGTTGTAGGCATTTATATGTTTTCTTTGGAAAGTCTTTATTACCTCTACCCATATTTTATTGAATCGTTAGTGTTTTCACTATGAGAAAGGGAACAGGTGATAATTAGGGATCCGGCAGTATGTGTTTCTGGGAAACAGTGCATGAAAACCCAATACTGAGGGCATGAAAGTGTAAGGAGGGGCCACAGGAGCCCATGATAGGCAGCTGAACAGAGAAGGAAACATCTGGAACAGAGACTCTGGAAGCTTCTCCTCATTCCTCCTCTTACTGTGCTGCTTGGGAAGAAAGCAGGCAGCAGGGGTTGATGTGACAGGTGCAGAGCTTGCAGGAACTGTGAGAAACCTGTTCGCACTTAAACATCTGCTCCTCATTCAAGAAATATTCCCGCTGGAGTGATAGTACAGCAGGTGGGGCCTTTGCCTTGCATTCTGCTGGCCTGTGTTCAATCAAAGTTGGCAAAACCCTCCATGACATTGAAGCTAATGGTATCTTCAAAGATGCCACGCCACTGGCCGAGCAAGTGAAAACAGAGATAGATAAATGGGACTATCTTAAACTAAGAAGCTTCTGCACCTCCAAAGAAACAGTGACCAAAATACAAAAACAGTCTACAGAATGGGAAAGGATATTCGCCGAATACACATCTGACAAGGGGTTGATATCCAGGATATACAAAATACTGGTTAAACTCCACAAGAAGAAAACATCCAACCCCATCCAAAAATGGGGCAATGAAATGAACAGAAACTTTCTCAAAGAAGAAATCCGAATGGCAAAAAAGCACATGAGAAAATGCTCTACATCATTAATCATCAGGGAGATGCAGATCAAAACCACAATGAGATACCATCTCACACCTCAGAGACTGGCCCACATTCAAAAGAACAAAAGCAACCGATGCTGGCGCGGATGTGGTGAGAAAGGGACACTCCTTCACTGTTGGTGGGAATGTCGGCTGGTTCAGCCCTTCTGGAAAACAGTATGGACGATTCTCAAAAAATTAGAAATTGAGCTCCCATTTGACCCAGCAATAGCACTCCTGGGAATATATCCCAGAGAGGCAAAAATGTATAGTCAAAGTGACATCTGCACTTGTTTGTTCATTGCAGCACTCTTTACAATAGCCAGAAACTGGAAGAAACCTGAATGCCCAAGAACAGATGACTGGTTAAAGAAACTTTCGTACATCTACACAATGGAGTACTATGTAGCTCTTAGAAAAGATGAAGTCATGAAATTTACATACAAGTGGTACAACATGGAAAGTATCATGCTAAGCGAAATGAGTCAGAAAGAGAGGGATAGACATAGAAAGATTGCATTCATCTGGGGGATATAAAAGAACAAAATATGAGATTAATACCCAAGAATAGCTGAGATCAGCACCAGGAGGATTACTCCATAGCTTAGTGGCCAGTCAGGCATTCTAGAGGAAAGGGCAGCTCAGACAGAGAAGGGAACACCAAATAAAGGGTGTTTGGAGGACCCTCCCAGGAGGGGAGATGCATGTCGAAAGTGGACTATGGACTGAACATGTTTGCCACTCAATGCCTCTTTTGCAGACCACAACACCCAAAAGAAGAGAGAGAACACAGGGGATTGCCCTGCCACAGAGGCAGGGGGGGATGGAGGGATGGGGGTAGGGGGGATATTATCCATGGTGGTGGAAAATGGGCACTGGTGGAGGGATGGGTATCTGATCATTGTATAATCAAACCCAAGCACAAAAAATTGTAAATCTACAACTGTACCTCATGGTGTTTCACTAATAAAAAAAAATTTAAAAAAAAAAGAAATACTTCTGGCAGTGCTCAGGGGACCATATGGGATGTTGGGGATGGAACCAGGGTCAGGGATTGAACAGGGTGACCCTGTCCAAGGCAAATGCTCTACCTGTTGTCCTATTGCCCTGGCTCCCAGGTAGTAGCTACTCTGGCAGAGTAGATGCTGGGCAGCAGAATGGGTAAGGTTGACCTGAGCTTTTACACACATCCGAGGCCTCCCTAACTCTCTAATGAGAACCACAATGACTGGAGGAGAGGAAGAAAAGGAAAGGGAAAAAAGAGATCCCATACAATAGGAAGAACTTACAATACTAAATGTATATGCACCTAATGAGGAACCAGCAAAGTACTTAAAACAACTACTCATAGACTTGAAGAAAGACATCATCAATAGCAACACAATACTAGTGGGAGACTTTAACACCGCTCTATCACCTCTTGATTGATCAACCAGATTCAAGTTTAGAAAGGACATACTTCACATCTGAGGAAAAAAATGGAAGAAAGAGACTTAGTAGATATATACAGGACACTTCATCCTCAAAGAGCTGAGTACACATTCTTCTCAAGTGTGCATGGAACATTCTCCAAGATAGACCACATGCTGAGCCACAAAACATACCTCCATAAAATTAAGAAGATAGAGATTGTATCAACAATCTTCTCAGACCACAATGTGCTGAAATTAGAAGTAAATCACACACAAAAACAGAAAACTAAATCAAACACCTGGACACTATTTGGCAACGAGTGGCTTAGAAAGGAAATCAAATAGGAAATCAAAACATTCCTGGAAATGAACAAAAATGAGGACACGAGTAACCAAAACTTATGGGACACAGCAAAAGCTGTAAGAGGAAAGTTTATAGATCTACAAGCATTCCTCAGGAAGGAGAAGTGAGCTGACATAAGTAACCTAATCTCACATTTTAAGAGCTTGGAGAATGACCAACAAAAGGAGCCCAATCTGAACAGGATGAAGGAAATAATAAAACTCAGAGCAGAGATTAATGAGATGGAAAGCCAAAAAACAATTCGAAAGAACCATGAAACCAAGAACTGGTTCTTCGAGAAAATAAACAAGATTGATAAGCCTCTAGCAAAACTCACGAAGAAAGGGAGAGAGAAAACCCTAATAAACCGAATCAGAAATGAAAAGGGGGTCATTACAACAGAAACCACAGAAATTCAGAGGATCCTCAGGGAGTACTTTGAGAAGCTTTATGCCACGGAACATCAAAACCTCGAGGAAATGGATAAATTCCTAGACTCCTACAGACTCCCAAGGCTGAACCAAGAAGACCTGAAATACCCGAACAGACCTATCACCATCAAGGTAATTGAGACAGTAATAAAAAGTCTCACCACGCACAAAAGTCCTGGCCTGGATGGATTCACTAGTGAATTCTTCCAAATCTTTAAAGAGGACTTACTCCCAATCCTCTTTGAGCTTTTCCACAAATTGAAATATCAAAAACACTTCTGAAAAGTTTCTATGAAGCAAATATCACCCTGATACCAAAAGCAGACAGTGATGCCACAAAGAAAGAGAATTACAGGCCGATATCCCTAATGAACACAGATGCAAAGATACTCAACAAACTATTAGCAAATAGAATCCAACGACTCATCAAAAAGATCATACACCATGACCAAGTAGGATTTATCCCAGGGATGCAAGGATGGTTTAACATTAAGAAATCAATCAACATAATCCATCATATCAACAAAAGAAAAGATAAAAACCATATGATCATATCAATAGACACAGAGAAAGCATTTGACAAGATTCAGCACCCATTTATGATGAAATCTCAGCAAAATAGGCATTGAAGGAACTTTTTTCAATATACTCAAAGCCATCTCCCACAAGCCCAAAGAAAGTATTATTCTCAATGGGGAAAAACTAAAAGTCTTCTCCCTAAGATTGGGCACAAGACAAGGTTGCCAACTTTCACCACTCCTATTCAATATTGTACTGGAAGTCCTGGCCATTGCAGTTAGGCAAGAGAAAGGTATCAAGGGAATACAAATAGGAAAGGAAGAGGTCAAATTATCACTATTTGCAGACGATATGGTACTATACTTAGAAAACCCTAAAGATTCTAGAGAAAAGCTCCTAGAAACAATAGGTCGGTTTAGTAAAGTGGCAGACTACAAAATCAACACCCAAAAGTCCATGACTTTCTTATATACAAATAATGAAGCAGAAGAAATAGACATTAAAAAGCAATCCCGTTCACAATAGTACCTCAGAAAATCAAGCACCTTGGAATCAACTTAACCAAGGAGGTGAAGGACCTATACAAGAAAAATTACAAAACACTACTTCAAGAAATAAAAGAGGACACTAGGAAATGGAGACACATCCCCTGATCATGGATAGGGAGGATTAACATTATCAAAATGGCAATACTGCCCAAACCACTATACAAATTCAATGTGGTCCCTACCAGGATACCCATGACATTTTTCAAAGAAATAGACAAAACACTCCTGAAATTCATATGGAACAATAAACCCCCACGAATAGCTAAAACACTCATTGGGAAAAAGAAGATGGGTGGCATCACCCTCCCCAACTTCAAACTGTACTAGAAAGCAGTAGTAATTAAGACAGCATGGTACTGGGCTAGAAACAGACCTGCAGACCAATGGAACACAGTAGAATATTCTGTCACAGACTCCCAAATATTTGACCACTTGATCATTGACAAAGGAGCAAGAAATGTGAAGTGGAACAAGGAAAGCCTCTTCAACAAGTGGTGCTGGGAAAACTGGATAGCTACCTGCAAAAAAAAATGAACTGTCTAATGCCAGGCACAAAAATCAGCTCAAAGTGGATTAAAGACCTCAATATCAGACATGAATCCATAAAGTACATAGAGGAAAATGTAGGAAGAACTCTCCACGACATTGAAGCTAAAAACATCTTTAAGGATGAAACAGCACTGACCATACAAGTGGAAGCAAACATAAACAAATGGGACTATATCAAACCAAGAAGCTTCTGCACTTCAAAAGAAACAGTGACCAAAATACAGAAAGAGCCCACAGAATGGGAAAGAATATTTATCCAATACCCATCTGATAAGGGATTAATATCCAGGATATACGAGACACTAGTAGAATTGTACAAGAAAAAAAGCCTCCAACCCCATCCAAAAAATGGAAAGATAAAATGGACAGAAGTTTCCTCAAAAAAGAAATGCAATTGGCCAAAAGGCACATGAAAAATTGCTCCACATAGCTAGCTATCAGGGAGATGCAAATCAAAACAACAATGAGATATCATCTCACACCACATAGACTGGCACACGTTCAAAAGAACAAAAGCAACCAGTGCTGGCATGGATGTGGGGGAAAAGGGACACTCTTTCACTGGTGGTGGGAATGCCCACTAGTCTAGCCTTTCTGGAAAACAATATGGACAGTACTTCAAAATCTAGAAATTGAGCTTCCATATGACCCCGCAATACCACTTCTGGGAATTAATCCCGAGGATGCAAAAAAGCACAGTAGAAATGACATCTATACCTATATGTTCATTGCAGCACTGTCCACAATAGCCAAAATCTAGAAACAACCCAAGTGCCCTAGAACAGATGACTGGTTAAAGAAATTTTGGTATATCTACACAATGGAATACTATGCAGCTGTCAGGAGAGATGAAGTCATGAGCTTTGCTTATAAATGGATAGACAGTGAGTATCATGCTAAGTGAAATGAGTCAGAAAGAGAGGGACAGGCATAGAAGGACTGCACTCATTTGTGGAGTATAAAACAAGAGGCTGACACCTAAGGATAGTATACATGGGACAGATAGATTGCTCCATAGCTGGAAGCCTGCCTCATGAGCAAAGGGGAGAAGGCAGCTGGAATAGAAAAGGAATTGCTAAGAAAAAGATGGCTGGAGGAATCGGTCGGGATTCCTGTGCGCAGAAAGTGGATAAAGGATCAAACATGGTAACCTCTCAGGGTCTGTATTGCAAACCATAATGCCCAAAAGTAGAGAGAGATTTTGCTGAATCATGTCTTCCATGAAGGCAGGGGGAGGGTGGGAAAGGGGGGTATACCGGGGATATTGGTGGTGGAGAATATGCACTGGTGGAGGGATGGGTGTTTGATCATTGTGTGATTGTGTCCCAAACATGAAAGCTTGTAACTGTCATGGTGATTTAACAAAATTTTTAAAGTCAAATAAATAAATAAATAAAAGACCTGCCTCCAATACATTAGTGCCCACTCAAGTTTTTATTATTGTTTCCTGGATATTCCAACACTGTCTTGCAAGATCATTCTGATAGGATCTTATTTTGTAATCGTGAGAGACTCTGGATTTCAAGGTTTTGAGACCACCATCTCCCAAGTTTCAGCCACAATCCTAATGAAGTTCTTTCTCTATCCATCCACTCTGAGGAACGTTTGACTGGCCTGATTGGCAGCAGAAGTGGACTTGGACGATTGAAATTGTTCCTTTATATAATCTTGTGTCTGCAGCCTAGTGGGAAGTTTCCTCTCAAGAGAATGCACAGAATCAGATGAAGGGTTCCACTAGAGACTAATGCTTCAGAGCACCATGCAGGCATGTCTGTATCTACCTTGGATACAGAGTAATCTATGATCTTAATGTTCCTCTGACACTCCATATTAGGGAGGAATTCCACTATGGTTCCCACATGGTCTTAACTTTTTCAGATGGCTAAGTTATGTTAGAAACAAGTGCAAAAGCTGCCTTGTTGTGTGGGTCATTCTTGCCACAGTTTTCAAGCTCCTGCTTCCTACTCTCACATTCTAGACTCCCACAGTGCTCTCTCAGTGGGTGGATATACTTCAAAATGACTATATTTTGCAAATTACAGCCAAAGAAATGAGTGTTCCTCCCACAGGTTGTTAATTTTGTATAAGTTTCTATGTTGTCCACTCTCTTTCCCCCTCCCCCACTCCTGTTATATCCGTTCCCATCTCAGTTAATCTTTGTGTGTCCGCCACAGTTAATTACTTGGGCAAGTCATATACTCCTACTCTTATTTCCTCTTTTATCTCTATCTAGTGATGATACTCCATCCTCCTCTTCTCTTGTCTTATTCTAGATGGGTTCTTCAATCAGTCCATCCTGATGGCAGGTCGAATAGGATCCTCATTCAAGGAACATGCTGGGACACAATAACTGGGGATAATTAGAGAATCTCCATCCCTTCATGCCACTCAGCAATTCATTATGTAAGTCCAAAAAAATCAACAAAAAGTCAATTTTGAGTGGGGTTGAGGGGGGACCTAAGACGAAGGTCTTTTAGTCCAGGGTTGACTATTGATATTTACACTCCAGGTGCTGCTCTCTAGCAAAGTTGTGCCCTGTCCTTTTTATCTACACTTGAACTCTGACTAATCATCAAGGACAGTGGACCATCACAGGGGTAAAAACACTGCTGGAGTCTGGCAGTACCTCGTGATAAAAGAAATGCTCTTTAAGGAGAACTTCTCTTGAGTGTGTGAGTGTTTGAGAGTGTGTCTGTGTGTGTGTGTGTGTGTGTGTGTGTCTTGGCTCAAGGTCTTAGAATGGGCATTTCAGAAGAGTTCTTTTTCTGGAACCAGGATAATGCGCCTAGCTTTGGGAAGCAGGCTCTTAGATTGCACAAGGCTCCGTTTTAGGTAGACTGAATCTGGGGGCCTAGCTTCAGGGGAACATCCTGGTATTCCAGGGGCTTTCTACCTGCAGTTCTCAGGATAATGAGAGAGAGGCTCCTACATGCAGAGGTGAAATATCTGTGAACTGACATGACTTGGTAGTACAAGATTGACCAGAGAGAGCCGCTGGCCAGTGAACACTCGGATGCCTCTGTTCTACAAACCTTACTTCCATGGAAAGAGCAATGTTGTGAGTTCAAACCTTCTCTGAGAGAAACCCAGCTCCATCAGTATCACATGAATTTCCCCAGAATCTCAATCTTAAGAAATGCTAATCTTTGACAAAGAGGGCGCCTTTCAGCAATTCTAGAGAACCTGTAGAAAGTACCAGAGGAATTGCTGGTACAAACCCTGCCCAAGAGGGAAGCTGTTCTATGAAAGGTAGTGACTCCTGGGCCTTGGTGAGACTTGGCCTTCCTTCTCAAACCTTCTGCCACCCTTGAGTCAGGGAGCTCTCTCACCACTGTTTATGAGGAAGAGGAGTATGCCTGAGGACATGTCCTGGGGTCCTAGCGTCAGGGCGGTTGCTCAACACTTCTTACCGCCACATGCTGTGGCTTAGGCTTCCCTCCTGTGAACTTGTTTTTGCCACAGATTCAACATATGCTGGTCAGATGGTCACTCTCTTCATGTTGTGTTTCCACCAGTCTGTCCTCTGGGGCAGTGAGGCACATATGATAAGAGTCTGAACCTGGTCTTGCCTATTTGGAAGTATTGTGGGAATGGCTCCAATTCCAAACTTTGGGAATTTGGTTTCAGATATTTAAGTGTTTAGTTTCCTTCCTCCCTTGGTTATGGTTATAGTGTTTCACAAGCTTTGGGGTGATGCGCACACTGCTATCAGACTCATGCACAGTAGGTCAGACTGTCCTAGAATGGCGTCATTTCTGTTGTTCCAAGGAGCACAGTGATGTCGTTTGGCTACACTCACCTTGTTTTATTTTTTGTTTGTTTTTTATCTAGATATAGGTACTTTATTTACAAATATTTAGATTAATAACATTTTGTTACATCAAATGAAGTGTACACCAGCCAGAATAAATCCTGTCACAAAAACAATAAGACCAACTCTGTAACTAACTTTGGGAATCAGGGTATTGCACCTAAACAAGCTAGCAATCTTTAGGTTGTGATTGCTACCTTATATCCCAATGGGTGGTTGGTTTGTTTTATTTTTGTAAATATATATACACACCATAGTTCATGATCCCTGTGCAGTCCTTGCAGTGTAAGCAAAATGGATCACTGTTAAGTCTTTAACAGAATAGACCAATCTACTCCAGGAAGCTTTTTTGTTTGTTTAACTTAAAGACACAAATGTAAACCAGCCCACAAATTAACCAGATCCTACTATCTGCGCATTCCAGTATTGACTTTTATTTAACAATGACTATACAATACTTCGGTACTACTACATGTTTACAACCCAAAAAGGATGTATTTTTTTCTTCCATATCTGTAAAGAGGGATTTGAGATGTGTATTTTAAACACAGCAGCTGAGTTTATTTTATATAAATATGCTGAGGTTTACCTCACTTCAAAAAACTTCTCAATTTGAAGTCCAAACCATCAACTTAGTTATCAATCAACAGAACTTAGAAATCAAAAATTTGATGTCTAAACAAGATTATTTTCCCTTGCAATACAGTATCCTTTCAATGGTAAAATCACCTAGTGCAAGTATATCATCACTAACATGAAAATACCACTAGAAACTTTCTCTTCTACAAAACAATTATGTCAAAGTGTCATAAAATAGCCTCTCACACTAACAATACAAAGGATATTTTTAATTATTCTACAGTAGTGTTAAAAATGCACATTTTGGGGCTGGAGCAATAGCACAGAGGGTAGGGCGTTTGCCTTGCACATGGCCGACCGGAGTTCAATTCCCAGCATCCCATATGGTCCCCTGAGCATCGCCAGGGGTAATTCTTGAGTACAGAGCCAGGAGTAACCCCTGTTCATAGTGAAAAATCAAATTAAAAAATTAAATAAAAGAAAAATGCACATTTTAAAATCCCTTAACAGCAGACCTGTGGTTCTGTTTCATACTCTCACCATTCCAAGAAGAAAAAGGTATAAAAGTTTAAAATGTACAATAATAATCCCAGCCTTTTTTCTTTTTTTTTTCTATACAGTAAGGCAAGAAATGCAGCCTGTAATGCAAAACGTTTACAAAAAGAGAAAAGCAGGTTAGCACATTGTCGATTCCACAGAACAGTTAAGAAAATCAGCAGGTCAGCCACAGTGCAAAGATGGAACAGAATCTGCTAGTGTTAATCCTCTCACACCAGGCGTTCTTTTCAGCATAATGTCCCCAACACTGTCAGCACCAACAGGTAGAGACAGTATTACTTGAATTGCAGTTGTGTCTATTTCCTTGTGTGAAATGGAAGGGAGTAACATGGTCCCATATAGGTCATACTGTGCAAACTGGTATTTTATACTGTTCCAATGCCAGTAATAAATTTATTTTCTTCATTAAAATAATATACACAGAATGTATTTTTAGTTTAGTTCCTTCAAAATTTATACATATTTACTTTTTGCTAAAGAAAAAGGAATAAAATGGTGTTAAAAAAAAGAAAGCTATTATGCACAAGAGGAAAAGATAAATGGCTATTTTTTCTGTGCAAGGCTAACAAGCAAACCTCCTCAAGAAAGATTCCACCCACACGAGGGAATTTATATGACAAAAACAAAATAAAAGCAGTTATAGAACCCTTTCTCAACTACCAGAAGTCATTTCACAGCAATAAACATTGGTTACAACAGACATACGTTAACAGTAAAAGATGGAAAAAAAGGTTTAAGATACCATCAAATTAAACCATACAGTGAGACAAAGCATTGCCCATAAAGAGATAAAAATCAGGAAGACAGCATCAGTGTTCAGTTTAAATTATGTGCTGGTGACATACCTATGAGAAGACAATCAAGAGGGGAAAACAATTCTAGATTTACCATGCAGGAGAGATTTATTACTCTACTTGCCTTTGATAACCTGATTACATCTAGTTGTTAGCAGTTTAGTATTGTGTTACACTGTCTTTACAACAGAGCTGTTTTTTCTTTTTTTTTTTCTTTTTAATTATCGTCTCCTGCATGGTAAATCTAGAATTGCAGGAGAGATTTATTACTCTACTTGCCTTTGATAACCTGATTACATCTAGTTGTTAGCAGTTTAGTATTGTGTTACACTGTCTTTACAACAGAGCTGTGCCAGACACAGTAATAAATTCGATATGCCAGACACAGTAACAACAAAGTCTCCAATGGAGACGTTACTGGGCCCGCTCGAGCAAATCGACGATCAATGGGAGGGCCTTTACCTTTACCTTTACCTTTCTTTTTAATTAAACCCAGTAAGATGTACAGAAGACAACGAGGCAGTTGAAAATACTGCTTCCAACTGACAGGGGTGAAAGGTCAAATGAGGGCCATAGCGAAGAGGTCACTAACAGCCACAGCCTTCTCTCTGAGGTTGGGGTTCACAGCTTAGCTGGCCTCCCTGTTGAGCTGAAGGTTTGTGTTGTACACCAGACTCATTCTGTGTTTGTGTTGTACACCAGCAGCATTTAGGTCCAGGCTTTCATCCTGGCAGATTTTCCTGGCAGCTTCAAGGAAAGCATCTTCAACATTCTCTTCCGTTTTTGCACTTGCTTCAAGGAACAATAAGGCATTTTCTTCAGCAAACTGTTTGGCTTCTTCATGTGTAACATCTCTCCGTGCCTCCAAATCTGCTTTATCTCCTATGAGAATTATTACAGTATTTGGATTGGTGAGATTCTTTGCATCTGTCAACCAGCTGCTTAAGTGGTCATATGGACTTCTTCTAGAGATATCATACACGGTAAGTGCCCCCGCAGTACCTCTGTAGTAGCTCCGAGTAACAGCCCTAAACCTCTCCTGTCCTGCTGTATACCAAATCTGAAGTTTAATTTTTTGGCCACTAAGTTCAATTATTCTTGTACCAAATTCGACACCAATTGTGTGAGGACAATCGGCCATCATTATTTTTTCCTGTAAATTGATGAAGCAAGCAAGATTTTCCTACGCCCATGTCCCCGATAATAGTATATTTAAAGATGTAAGAGTCGTTGTATGGTGCAGTTGCCATGGTGACACTGGGGGTTGCTGGTGGCTGGTCAGCTTTCCGGGGGCGGGAGGGAGACCTCAGGGTGAGGAAGAGCTGGCCAGGCGCTTCCGGACTCGGGGCGGGGGGCGGGGCGGGGAAGGGGAACAGCGAGACCCCTTCCCTAAGCAGGGCAGGCCAATAGGGTTGCAGACACGCGGGCGGCAGGGAACGGGCAGCCGGTGACGACAGCGAAGGTGCCTGCAGCTCCATCAGGCTCTTCCTCCTGCAGGTCCCTACACTCACCTTGTTGAGGCATGAGAAGGGAAAGTTGTTGTCTCCCCTTGAAGTTAGACTTAGTCTACGCTGAGTATCCTGCCCATTGGCCCCTTTCTCAACTTGAGTTTGCATAGGCTGGGGAAGATGGGATACAACCCATGGGTTGTCAGGATAACTCAGTTTCCCATTGCCTTCTCAATTGAGTTTCTTCTGATTTTGACTAGGCCATTAATGAGCCAGAATTTATGCTTCTGGCTCTAGTGTCATGCTACAATTGAGGTGTTCTGCTAACATTGTATGTTTCATTAGAAAAAATTTCAGTCACATATACCTGCTCCATCTAGGTCTTTTCATTTGAGGTATATTTAAAAAAAAAAAGGCAACCTCCAAATCTCTCAGTTAAAACTAATAGCTGTGTGAGACACCACAGTTATGCATTCTGTGTTACCAAAGGTGGGAGGTATGAAGAATAGGTAAGGAGACATGGAATCAAAACAAACTTCTGCTTTTAGGACCTGGTAGAGAGAGGGTGGGGAAGAGTTATTCAACAAGAAGATTCTAAGGGGCCCAGAAATGTTCGTCAAAAATATTGAGTGATGATTTCAAAGCACTGCCAGTATTCTGCTCATACCCAGGAACCATGCCATTCACAATAACAAACAAACTTTATTTAAATGTAAAAATAGAATGATAAAACTCAGAAACTACATCTGACAGTACAATGAGTCCATAGATAAGCCAGAACACTGTGTATCTGCAGGGAGTGCCCAGCCCAGCCGGTGCTCTGCTTGGGGGATCAGTGCTGCTGGATCACTGTAAGGTGTCACTGGGCCCACCTTTCCAGGACCTAAACTATGTTCCAGTGAGGCTGCACATGCGGCAGCTCCATGAGCTGGGAGCAGTCTTCACTGATGATGCTGTAGGACACTGGATCCATTTCTGCAGGCGGCATATCAGGGACAATCTTGGGACCTCCTCTGGCTTCTCCATTTCTACCCGCTTCCTTTGGTGGGAGAGGGGCAGGAGGAAGAGCCAGTTCTACTTGTAGAGAAGGAATAGGATATGAGAGAGCAGAAGGAAATCACCCGTATGCCCACTTGCAAACACTTTCCCAAGGTCAGATCCCTCCTGCAATCTGCAGGGCGTCAAGTTCACAGTCCACTACAGGACCTCTGTCCAGTCCTTGGGCTAGGAGACCTGAGACTGATCACAGGAATACAGATTCTGGGATGCCTCTGGTTGTGAACTCCCTGCAGCCTCCCGTGGATATGCTCAGACACACCCATCCTGACCTCTCACCATCCTCCTTGAGGTCCTCTGAATCTTGTGCCCAATGCACAATCAATGCATTGTACAGTGGGTATACTCTTATCTCATGAGAAGGCTCTCCTTCGCCAACTTGGACTCCACGTTTGGCACACCTCTCTTCGACCCAAACCACCCCGCACCACTGCCAGATCTCCTCGTTGCTGGGCAACACCTCTCTGACATCGAAGGAGAGGTACTGGGTGTCCTCAGTGATCAGCTCTTCTTCTGTATCTCTGTAGCGCTGATGAAACAGAGCAGCAGAACTTGAGCATTCACGCCTGTACACAGTCATCACTGCTGTTCAGTCCCCCAGACTGTCCTCAAGACCCATAGTGACTTGTAAAGGGGCAGTCAGGGATGACCATGATTTACACTTTGAAGTGAAGATCAGTCTTGTCTGAAGGCCACCATCCAATAATCGCCAACCCACTAACAGGACTATCTCTGGTTGTGACTTTGGCCCACCCTACTGGTCAGGATAGCCCCTTACCAGGAACCTGTCCCCCTCCCACCTCAATCTTTCTCTGTCGTACAAGCTAAACACACCTCCCATGCACACACACTTGGGGAGGGCTCTAGATTACCCTTCGGCATCAGTGTTTTCTCCTGGACTGGACAGTCCTCTCTGTGCTGCTTTGTGTTACCCTGGATGGCCTCTGGGGGAGCTGTTGGGCAGGCTTTGCCATGAGTCCTCACCCACTACATGTGTCTTTTCTCTGTGTTCCCCTGAGGGCTCTTTGGCTGTAAACTGAGCACTATACACTGTCATCACCACTGCTCAGTCCTCTTGCCTGACCCTCAGACCCCTGCAGACCAGTACATGGGTACTTCAGGGACACACAAAATAAACCTTGAAGTGAAGATTAATTTTGACTAAAGGTCTCCATCCAATACTTGCTAACCAAATAGGAAGACTGGCTCTGAGTGTGACTTTGACCCAGTCTACTCTCAGGGTAGCCCTTTCTACACAAACGTACGCACACACACACATACATAAACACCCAAGAACACACACACACACACACACAGTCACACACATGTGGGGAGGGGTTTGGGAGTGACTCTTGGGCATCTGTGGTGTGTCCCAGACTGTCCTGCCCTGCCTGTGCTGCCTTACCCTTGATGACCTCTGGGGCAGAGGTTCGACAGGTCTGTGGTAGGTCCTCACCCACTCTCTAAATCTCTTCACAATGTTCCTCTTCTGGCTCTTCTGGGCACAGCCTGGGGATCGACGCCAGCAGCACAACATCGCTGTGTCTCTCCTTCACCAGCACATGAAACAAGCAAACTGCCGTTTCTAGAACGTGAGTGCCTTTTGACCAGGGTTCCAAATTCTATTTTGCTTGCTCATGGGAGCGATGTCACTTCCTGGTCCTTATACCTGGACTTCCTGCACATAATGACCTCTTCATGGCCCCTCGTGCTGGGAATGCTCACCCTCTGCCTCTGAGTCCTGGACATTCACAGATACACTGCCCAGCCAACCTACAACACTTTGAAGAGCAGGGAGAATTCAGGGTCACAGGTGTGAGGCCAAAAACCTGGATTTAATTGAGGGCCTCTTCATCCCTTTGCTGAGATTTCATAGCGGCCATGTATCCCTCACCTAATCGTGCCATTCCAGTCTCTCTCCCTTGGGATGCCATAATTTTTTCAATTACATACAAGTGATATTATGTATGTCCTCCAAAACCCTGAAGTGGAAACCCTTCTGTATTTGTGGTTTTGAAAATATAAAGAATATTTCCCTCATCTGTCCTCGAAAACATATTTAACACAATTGACATGGGGTTTATTCTGTTAAATATAATAAAACTTTAGAGTTTTAGGGCTGGAGCGATAGCATAGCGGTAGGGTGTTTGCCTTGCATGCAGCCAACATGGCCGATCTGAGTTCAATTCCTCCGCCCCTTTCAGAGAGCCTGGCAAGTTACAGAGAGTATCTCGTCCGCATGGCAGAGCCTGGCAAGCTACCTGTGACGTATTCGATATGCCAAACACAGAACAACAAAGTCTCCAATGGAGACGTTACTGGGCCTGCTCGAGCAAATCGATGATCAAAGGGAGGGCCTTTACCTTATTATACCTAAAAGACCTACCTCCAATAGATTAGTGCCAACTCAGGTTTTGGTTATTGTTTTCTGGATATTCTAACACTTGTTCTGAAGGATCATTCTGATAGGATCTTATTTTGTAATCATGAGAGACACGGGATCTCAAGGTTTTGAGACCACCATCTCCCAAGTTTCAGCCACAATTCTAATGAATTGCTTTTTCAATCCATCCACTCTGAGGAACATTTGACAGGCCTGATTTGCAGCAGAAGTGGACTTGGATGGTTAAGGTTGTTCCTTCATGGGGCTGAATAGCACCGGGAGTAGGGCATTTCTTTGCACGCAGCTGACCCAAGTTCGATTCCCAGGATCCCATAGGGTCGTCCGAGTACAGCCAGGAGTAATTCTTGAGTGCATGAGCTAGGATTAATGCCTGTGCATTGCTGGATGTAACCCAACACGCAAAGAAAAAAAAAGTTGTTCCTTCATATAATCTTGTGTTTATAGTCCAGCAGTAAGTTTCCTCTCAAGAGAATGCACAGAAACAGATGAAGGGTTCCACTAGAGACTAATGCTTCATAGCACCATGCAGGCATGTCTGTATCTACCCTGGATACAGAGAAATCGATGATCTTAATGCTCCTTTGACACTCCATATGAGGGTCGAATTCCACTATGTTTCTCAAATGATCTTAACTTTTTCAGGTGGCTAAGTTATCTTAGAATCAAATGCAAAGCTGCCTTGTTTTGTGGGTCATTCTTGCCACAGTTTTCAAGTTCCTTCTTCCTGCTCACCCAGTTTAGACATCCACAGTGCTCTCTCAGTGGGTGGATATACTTCTAAAAGACTATATTTTGCAAATTACAGCCAAAGAAATGAGTGATCCTTGCCAAAGGTTGTTAATTTTGTATGAGTTTCCATGTTGCCCACTCACTCCCCCCACCCGGCTCCCCTTATATCTGCCCCCATCTCAGTTAATCCTTGTGTGTCTCCCACAGTTAATTATTTCGGCAAGTCATATACTCCTATTCTTCTTTCCTCTTCTGTATCTTTCAAGTGATGATATTCCATCCTCCTCTTCTCTTGTCCTATTGTACATGGGTTCTTCAATCAGTCCATCCTGATGGCAGGCTGAATAGGATTCTCAGTCAAGGAACATGCTGGGACACAATAACTGGGGATAATCAGAGAATCTCCATCCTCTCCTGCCACTCAACAATTCATGAAGTTACTCTGGAAAAATCAACAAAAAGCCAATTTTGAGTGGGATTGAGGGGGGGAGGGTGTTCCAGAATGACCATGATGTGTTTTTTTTCTGCTTATACTGCCTCAGTTATGGCTGGTGGAAGACCAGAAAGAAAAAAAAAGTGAAATATATCTTTTGGTGTCCTGGGGCCCAGAATGAGTGAGGAAATTAGGACATGTGGAGGAACCATGAAAGGTGCCTCAGATTCTCATTTTGCATCCCTTTTCCTGCAATGTGGATGTCCAGGACATCTAAATATGTCTAGATTTTAAATGAGGACTCCAGATTTCTATCTTTGATCTTGCTACTTGTATCCAGTCATGACGACCAGTTGCTCTGATTCTCTCAGATAGTCAGAAGCCGAGACCTGGAAAGGCATAGTCTAGCTGCTGTCCAGAGGACCTCAAGGCGTTCCAAGACTGGCAACAGAGTGAATACTGGATGGCGATTCAAGGGCAGAAAATACTGCCACAGGCCTATGTATATTCAGTTTCCCCCACTATATCCTCCAACTTATAGAGTGGAGTTAGGTAAGGTCTCCTGTTCTTCCATAGGTAATTTTCAGAGATCAGAGCATCAGTGATTGAGGACACAAGCCATAGTTAGCTTTCTGTATTTCCTTAATCTCTTATGTTATACTCAATATATAGACTTAAGGTTGATATACTAGTCCAGATCAGAATCTCCATAATTCTGGAAATCCCTAAGAATTGGGCACTCTGGGGAAAATCATGTTGGCACTGTATTCCTCACTGCCTTATGAAGGAAGAGTTCAGAATAGTTTGGGCCTAAAATTAATAACTTGTTCTCACACAATATTTTCGCTACAATAAATACTTATGCAGACATACTCACACATAGAAGTATACAAGACAAGCACCCACAATTTTATCTTTTCTTCTTTGCACAGCAACATTGCAGTTCTGATAAAGTCCATATTGCCTGTGTATATATCATAGCTATATTACTATCACTGATGGATAAGTCCTGGAGTACTTATCTAAACATATGCAGTGTGCATGTTGATTCTTTTATTTCCTTTCGTGTGTGTGTGTGTGTGTGTGTGTGTATGTGTGTGTTAGGTATTGTCACCCCCAGCAATGCTCACAACTTATTTCTGGCTGTGTCTACTTGGATGGGTAATTCCTGGCAGGGCTCTGTGTCTGCAGCATGCATGGTATGTGTTCCTGTCCTCTATGATACCACTCTAGCTATTTTGTTTTTCTTATAGTTAATTATTTTTTTTTGCTTATGCTGTGCATATCCACATAACTCATTTATTGCCTATATAGATATAGAAATAGATATTTGCTTTTGGGTCACACCCACAGATGCTCAGGGGTTACTGCTGGCTCTGTTATCAGGAGTTACTCCTACCAGTGCTTTAGGGACCATATGGGATACTGGGGACTGAATCTGGGTCAGCCGCATGCAAACCAAACACCCTACCCTCTGTGCTATTGCTCTGGCCCGCCAATATCTTCTTCTAAAATGTTTTAAGCACCATAATTAATAAAACCATTATTTTTATACTTTCATACATAAAAGTTTCTGCACCACACCGTCCACCAGAGAACATTGACTGCAGCCATTACCCCAGTTTCTTGGTTGTCTTTTTTTTGAATAATGTCAAAAAATATATATAGTTTTCCCAAAACAGCTAGACCAGTTGACATTCCCCCCAACAGTCAATGAGGGTCTTTTTTTCCCCCATATCTTCACCAACACTGGTTGATTTTGTTATTTGTGATTTGTGCTAGTGTCCCTGGCACGAAACATTATTTTGTTACTTCATCACTTGATCAGTTGATCACTTGACTTCCCGTTAATCGGCAATTTGCTCGAGCGGGTGCCAGTAATGTCTCCATTTGTCCCTGTCGCGTGCTAGTGTAGCCCAATGGCGTCTGTTCGCTCTAGGAACACGAAGAGCCTCAAACTGATTATTTATGATCTTCATGAAGAAGTCTGAGCATCTGGCAGGTGGGCAGCCACGCGGTCTTTTGACATCCCGTGGAATCCAGTCGGTAACAGCTCTAGTCCAGCGGTCATCATTGAATCTCATTATGTGACCAACCCATCTGATTTTTGATACCTTGGCAAACGAGACAGTGTCCCTGATTATTGATCGTCGATGGAGGTTGGAACTCCGGATTCTTTCTCTCCTTTGAGTGAAACGTGATATTCCAAGCATAGCTCTTTCAATTCCTCTTTGGGAGACCCCAATAGCGTTCTCATCCTGTTTGCGTAGGGCCCAGGTCTCTGAGGCATATGTTAATGCAGGAAGAACAGTAGAATAAAAGAGATGTGCTTGGAGCCGGAGCTTCTTCATCCTCTTAGCTATTTCTTTGATGCGCTTGAAGGTGTTCCAAGCCACTCTCATCTGCCTCCGCAGCTCGGGTGCCAGGTCATTTGTCATGTTGACTTCTCGACCTAGGTATACATAGCTCTTGCATTTGGAGATGATCGTTCTGTTGCGAGCAAATGGGGCATCAGGATAAGGCTGTTTCTCATAAACATTGTCTTCGTAAGATTCAGCTGTAGTCCGACATTTCCACACTCACGGTCGAAGTGGGCCAGCATTCGTGCTGCTTGGCTAATGTTTGGTGTTATTATTGTTACCTCATAGTTGTTTTCATTTTCATTTTCCTGATAGAAGTGATGCAGGGCATTTGTTCATATCCTTTTTGTTTATCTTTTGTTTTTCTTCTTTGAAAAAAGTCTCTGTTCATCTCTTCCCACAATATTTTAATTTTCATGAGGTTGATTGTTTTATTCTTGTAACGTTCTGCCAGTGTTTTACACATCTTCAATATTAAGAATTTGTCACATGAATCATGGACACATTTTTTGGTGTGATATGTATTTATTCTGCTCATTGTTCTTTTTTCCTTTTTTTGAGTTCATATTATTATTTTATTCCATGCTTTGATACTGCAGTGACCCTCATATTATAGACACTGTTGATTATTTGTTAAAAAGCAACCTCCCACCACCACCACACAAATGCACAAGTATAGTTCAGTGGTAGCAAAAAATACGTCCTCTCTCATAAACCTCTTACTTTATAGAACTCTACACTAGTTGGTCACAATATTCTCAGAAATGTATAGATTTCTAGACAATGTTGTTCAATAACACAACTCAGTTTTCTTTTTCAAAAGGTTTTCAGTATATAATCATTATTATTTCTAAAGTCTTGTTTGTGTGTTTTTTCATTAACATGGCAACATTTTTTTTATAAATTTTTATTAGTGAAACACCATAAGGTACAGTTGTAGACTTACAAATTTTGTGCTTGGGTTTCAGTTATACAATGATCGAGGACCCATCCCTCAAGCAGTGCCCATTCTCCACCACCACAGATCCCAGTATCCCATCCCCCATTGCCCCATCGGACCCTGCCTCTGTGGCAGGGCATTTCCTTTTGTTCTCACTCTACTTTTGGGTGCTGTGGTTTACAAAAGAGGCATTGAGTGGCAAAATTATGTTGGGTCTATAGTGTGATTTCAGCATGCATCTCCCATCCTGGGAGGATCCTCCCAACACTCTTTATTTGGTACTCCCTTCTGTATCTGTGTGCCTTTTCCCCTAGCATGTACGGCTGGCCTCCAAGCCATGGAGAAAACCTCCTGGTATTTATCTCGACCATTCTAGGGACTGGAGTGATAGAATAGGGGGTAGGGCATTTGCCTTGCATGCGGCCAACCTGGCCGAAAAAGTTCAATTCCTTCGCCCCTCTCGGAGAGCCCCGCAAGCTAACGAGAGTATCTTGCCTGCACAGCAAAGCCTGGCAAGCTACGTGTGATGTATTCGATATGTCAAACACAGTAACAACAAGTCGTAGGAGACTTTACTGGACCCACTCAAAAAAATCGATGACAGTTCTACTCTTGGGCATTAGTCTCCTATTTTGTTACTTTATGTTCTCCAGATGAATGCAATCTTTCTATGTCTGTCCCTCTCTTTCTGACTCATTTTGCTTACATGATACTTTCCATGTAGTACCACTTATATGTAAATTTCATGACTTCATCTTTTCTAACAGCTACATAGTACTCCATTGTGTAGATGTACCAAAGTTTCTTTAACCAGTCATCTGTTATCAGGCACTCAGGTTTTATCCAGATTCTGGCTATTGTAAAGAGTGCTGCAATGAACAAACAAATGCAGATGCACTTCCACTATAATTTTTGCCTCTCTGAGATATATTCCCAGAAGTGGTATTGCTGGGTCAAATGGGAGCTCAATTTCTAATTTTTTGAGAATCATCCATACTGTTTCCCAAAAGGGCTGAACCAGTCGGTATTCCCACCAGCAGTGAAGACAGGTCCCTTTCTCACCACATCCACACCAACACCGGTTGCTTTTGTTCTTGTTGATATGGGCCAGTCTCTGTGGTGTGAGATGATATCTTACTGTTGTTTCGATCTATACCTCCCTGATGATTAATTATGTAGAGCATTTTCTCATGTGCCTTTTTGCCGTTAGGATTTCTTCTTTGAGAAAGTTTCTGTTGTTTTCGTCGCCCCAATTTTTGATGGGGTTGGATTCTTTCTTCTTGTGGAGTTCAAGCAGTACTTTGTATATCCTTGATATCAACCTCTTGTCGCATGGGTATAGGGCAAATATCCTTTCCCATTCTGTAGACTGTCCTTTCATTTTCTTTTTCTTTTGTTTCTTTTGAGGTGCAGAGGCTTGTTAGTTTAAGATAGTCCCATTTGTCTATCTCTGTTTTCACTTGCTTGGTCAGTGGCGTGACATCTTTGGAGATACCATTAGCTTCAATGTCATGGAGTATTTTGCCAACTTTGTCTTTAATGTACCTTATGATTATTCCGGTCTGATGTTGAGGTCTTTAATCTATTTTGATCTTACTATTGTACATGGAGTTAAGCAGAGATCTGAGCCCATTTTGTGCATGTAGCTGTCCAGTTTTGATCGCACAATTTGTTAAAGAGGCTTTCATTGCTCCAATTCACATTACTTGCTCCCTTATCAAAGTTTAGATGATTATATGTTTGAGGGGATATGTCATCCTGGGGATGCAAGGATAGTTTAACATTCAGAAATCAATAAACATAATCGATCATATAAACAAAAGAAAAGATAAAAAACATATGATCATATCAATAGATGCAGATAAAGCATTTGACAAGATCCTGCACCCATTTTTGAAGAAAACCCTCGCCAAAATGTGTACAGAGGGGACTATCCTCAATATAGTTAAAGCCATCTACCACAAGCTTACAGCAAGCATCATCCTCAATTGGGAAAAACTAAGAGCCTTCCCTCTAAGATCAGGGACGACACAAGGATTCCCATTCTCTTCACTGCTGTTCAATATAGTACTATAATACTAGCAAGAGCAGATAGGCAAAGAGTATATATTAAGGGCATTCAGGTAGGACAGAAAGACATCAAGTTATCACTATTAACAGATGATATGATACTATACTTAGAGAACCCTAAAACCTCTACCAAGAAACTCCTAGGAACAATAGACTTGTATAGGAATGGTGCAGGCTATAAAATCAATACCCAAAAATCCATGCCTTCCTATGCGCAAATAGTGAGAGAGAAGAAAGTGACATGAAAAAAAATCCCGTTCACAATTGTGCCCCAGAAAATCAAGTACCTAGAAATCAGCTTAACTAAGGAAGCAAAGGACCTGTACAAAGAAAACTACAAAATGCTATGCCAGGAAATAAAAGAGGACATGAGAAAATGGAAAGATACCCCCTGCTCATGGATCGGCACAATTAACATTGTCAAAATGGCAATACTTCCCAAAGCATTGTACAAATTCAATGCAATCCCTATAACAATACCATGACATTCTTCAAAGAAATGGAGTAAACACTCCTGAAATTCATATGGAACAATAAGCCCCCAGGAACAGCTAAAGCAATTCTTGGGAAAAGAAAATGGGAAGAATCAACCTCCCTAACTCCAAACTCTACTAAAAAGCAGTAATAATTAAAACAGCAATGTACTGGGGAAAAGGCAGAGCTTCAGACTAATGCCCCTTGTTTCTTTTACAATCCAGCAGCTTCTTAGTTTGATGAACTCTCCTTTGTTTATTTTTAATTCCCTTAGCTTGGCCAATGACATTGAATTCTTGAAGATATCTCTTGATTCAATGTCGTGCTCTACTGCTTTTCTTAGCCCAATTTAAGAATTCAAAATCCTTTAGAGGTTTTTCATCCGTTTTGATTGGACTTTTCTACATAGTGGTAGGAAATGATTATGGTTTTAATGGATTTTTTGCATGTGAGCAACCAGACTACTTGATAACCATTTGTGAAAAGTCTTCCTTTCCTTCCCTGAAGAAGATTCACTGTACATATAGCTGAGAATCTATCCCTAGATCTATATTACTTTCTATTGTTCAAAGAGACGGTCCTTGTTTCAGTGCCACACTGTTTTGATTACTGTAGCTTTATAGTATAATTTGATATTTCAGGGAAAAAGAGGCCTCTAATATTTTATCCTAGGATGCTTTTTGGCTCTTTGGTGTGGGGGAATTGTTTTCCTATAAAACTTTCAGCAGCATTTGATCTATGTCTTTTTAATTTGTCATATATCTTTTTTCCTCTTTGTACTCATTCAGTTTTAAACTTTTTAAATTTATTTTAACGCCCCGTGAATGACAGTAATGTTAATAATAGTTTCCTTTGCACATCATTCCAATGTCACATTCATCACCAATTTAACCACCTTCTTCTACTCCCTTTTGACACCCTTTCCCCAAACTCAGTCATGTGGATCAGGTCTCTCCTTGTCTTGCCATTGGCCTTTGTTGCTACCTTGCTGTATATCTATAAGTTATACACACACACACACACACACACACACACACACACACACACACACAGAAGATCTTTTCTTCAGAGTGACCTCACTCAGCATTATATCCTTTAGTTACATCTATATTACTGCAAAACTCACGGTTTTATTCTTTGTTAGAGTTGCATAATATGTTATTGTGGATGTATATTAAAACTCCTTGATCCAGTCACTCAGAGTTGGGATTTTGGGTTGTTTCCATATCATAGCTATTAAACTAAGCACTGCGATTGTGGTCGGTGTTTATTTATTCATTAACATCCATGTTTTTGTATTTTGTTGAGAGATGTCAAGAACAGTGGTATTGCTGAGTCATACAGGAACTTTATTCTTTCCTTTTTTGTATTTTTGTTTGTTTGTTTTTATTTATCTTCGCGTTAAAAGTATTGGGGGGGCTGAAGCGATAGGACAGCAGGTAGGGCATTTGCCTTGCATATGGTTGACCCAGGTTCGATTCCCAGCATCCCATATAGTCCCCTGAGCACTGACAGGGGAAATTCGTGAGTGCAGGCTAGGAGTAAACCCTGTGCATAGCCAGGTGTGACCCAAAAAGAAAAAAAAATGTATTTTTTTGTTTTGTTTGTATATCCTTATCTTCCTATCTGTTGCTATATCTTCCTGTGTCTATGTCTAACTATCTCAGTAGTTTCATCTTTTTATCTCTCAACCCCCCCCCCCCCCCACACACACACACTCACACTAGTTCTCTTTCTATTCCTCTCTTTCTCTAACTATTCTGTTCCTAGGAATAAAGCTGACATGCAATCAGCTAATCTATGAGACAAAAGCTACCAAGAATCACTAGAAATTCCATGTCCCACATCATTGAAGAGCGGAGAGTTCCTGTCCCTAATTATTTCTGGCAATACTTCGTGATAATCTGATTGAAGACTAAGCCTCCCTCAAGAGTCCTGCAAGAAGTTTCTTTGGTAAGGGGATTGGCTGATTTGAACTCTCACAGAGAGTGCTATGGTCCATTTTTGCTCTTCTGAGTCCCCAGTATAGAACTAACAGTCAAAGAGACCAATAGAGGTCTTCGGGCTTGGGTGTGACCATCCCTGCCACCCCCATCCCTTTAGTTTCTCTCCATCCTTTGACTCCTTCTCTCCTGCCATCCCCCTGTGACCTTGAAGTCTGAAATCTTGCATAATCAGTACACTCCTGACAGCAGTGTGCAAGATTGGCTTCTCTTGTCTGTGCTGTCATCAGTGTCACTACAGAAGCCCATTAGACAAATTTAATATACAGTGTGTCACTCAGGCAGACAGGTAGATAGGGAAGGGCCCCTATGACAATAAATTCCTGGAAAGTAATAAAACCAACTAGCTCTAAGGTGATCAGGGCCCACCTTCTGAAAACATTCTTTAAGGCCTAATAATCCTTCCTAGGACCATCGCAGAATAGGAAATACTGGACTCCCATCAGCTCCACCAGGAACAAAGGCCAAGACATATTTCAAAGAGCAAAATCTACCGATCCCAACACTACCTCCTTAGCAGCCACCCTAGCAATGACCTCTTACTTAGATAGACAGCCCCAGCTGGGCAGCTTGGGAGAAACCCTAGAAAAGGCAACTTGAATAAAGAAAGGGTGTGTATATGCTGCCCGAAACCATGCATTGCTTGTGTCCATGTTTGTATATCTCACGGCCAAGTGCACATGCTTCCTGAGAATATGTGTCACATATAATGTGTATGTTCATATGTAATTCTGGGTTGTGTGTGGGAGCTCTCTCTGCCTTTGGAGAAGCCTCCATTCTCTTTTGAGTGTGCTGTTTCTCCCTATATCTCCCTCCTTCCCCTTCCTCAAAAACCTCCAAATGAAATCTGTTTTTACTTCACTGCTTGTCTCCTCTTGCAATTCTTCTCTGTGAGAAATAAAGAAGGGCCCGAAAGGCCTGCATAAGGCCCAAAACTGGCTTTCCTTTCCTGCAAAGAGCAATTCCTCGCTCCAGCCTGAGTCATTGGTTCTCTGAGAAATGAAGTATTGGAGATTCACTCCCATGCTGGACAGAACAAGCGAACATCATTTCACCAGTGGTGGATTGATAGCTACTGAGTAAGGCTGACAGGACGCAAGGCCCATGCTGTGCAGAGGGTCATTGCATACTCTATCAGTCCTAGCCTTCCTATCCTGTCCCAGCATGACAGAGGTAGACTGAGAGGTAGTGGTCATCCCTCTCCTCTCCACTCACATAAGTCAAGAGGGCGTAGTGGGGGAACCGACATCTTGGAATTGATTTGTCCTCCAGGACTTTGTAGATGTGAACTCACAGAGGGAGTCATGTGGGTCATTTCATCAATTTACACGCCCCCAATATGCCGCAGACTTGCTCGGTTGAAGACCACCAGGCTGAGGGGAGACCAGGCGAAGGTGCACAGGAAAGCAGGAGATTCGGCGCGTTGGACAGACAGACACCAACACAAGAGAGGTTGAGTTCTGCTGCGGTTTATTGCATCCAGAGTTCTTCTTTTTATACAGTTACAGAAACAACGTGGCAAAGCACACATTACATCAGACCATGGGTCATGTTCCCAAGACAACAGGGGGCACGTACACGTTCTGTTTTAAGATTAGGGCAAAAGATCCACTTGTTCCAATAAAATATGTGAGTGAAATATTATGTTCCTCATAATTCCTTTACTGTCTACTTTTACTGACATTAAGTTTTTATTTTCCTAAAAACGCCTACCCATAAACTAAAGAAAATATCAGGACTTTATAAGAGCTAATATTAACTCTACTTTACTAGCAGGCATGTAAAAATCAGAATTTTGCAAAAACTAATATTAACTCTACTAGCAAGCATCTTTCCAAGGCCAAAAGTTAAATCAAGATATTTAACAAGCAGGCTCCTATTCCCACAGAATGGCAAGTGAAGACTGCATGTCAGAGGCGCCTAGAAAACAGTGAAAGGGGGCTGCCGGAGGCATAAACCCGTAGGTCACGAACCTCCCATTCCCAGGGACCCAGGCCCTTGCCTGAGCCCCCTTGCAGCATGTTGCTATGTGGGCGACGCCGTTACCGGCGTGGCAATTCCTCCCTTTTTATTTTTTAGACGCATGGCATACATGTCAACCCGAACCTTCTGCATACTTCGGAATGCTACGTGGGCAACGCCGTTACCGGCGTGGCACCAATATATGCAAGACTCCATTAAGCCCTTGATCAATTGGAATTTCAGGGTCACAGTAGCTGGGAAAAATGAGATCTCTAGTCTCCTCCTGTGTCTTCGAGTTTGCAGGGTGGAAAACTCAAGGCACATGTTTGATATGAGGCAGGAAATACCAAAAATGATCTCTCGGAGTTCCTTTGCTTTTCTTCTTACTCTGTTGAAAGTTACCTATGCTCTACCAGTCAGCACCAGCAGTGCAGATAGCCAATAACAAAACACAAAAGTTTGTTTAGAATCCTGAGATTCATAGGGGACTAAATATCAGGGCCTGTGAACCCCAGCAACCCTGAGAGTTGTCGTGGGTTCACCCTGTTCGACTATTTGCCTTCAGTGTCTTTATATCCATTTCATACTCAAGGTCTACTTCCCCTGATGAGGACATCAAATCTTCCACTTTCAGATGATGACCCCAAGGGCTTTACAGAATTTATATCATTAAAAATTGAGAGTGCTCTAGTACTCTAACACATTGCACTACATAGGACATCAATTCATAAATGTCCAGACCTGCATCTTTGAAGGATTCCAGGCACCACTTTGGCAACCAGGGGGACCTTGGTGAAAAGAAAAGAGCAGAAAAAGAACATAAGAAAAAGGTATACAATCATACCTTCAATTCACAAAGGAGTAAGCTATGACCTCCTCTCCTTTGATGGATGGGGAACTTAATACTGAAGACTCATCACTGCTTTAACTTGCTAAAGTGGTATATGTGGGCTCTGAGATTGTCCTCTGAAGTTCAATAATGGAAGGGCACATCAGGGAGATGTCTTGGATCCTTTAAATCTCTGTTCACCATTTTTTTCTCTGTCCTCAACAACCTTAGTATTTGAGGTTGTGAGAGAGGATAACCTTGAACTCCATACTTTTCCCCCTTAGCAACTATATATGTTCATTCACTCTAACAAAATTAGCTTAGGAATCATAGTGTGTACATGTGACTATGTATGCACATGTGCATGTGTATGTGATCATGGAGTAATAAATATTACTCTACATTGGGATGGTGTGTCAAATGAATTCCAGTACTCATAGACATGATCTGAGAAGTCAAAATACATATCTTTTATTAATCAGTTTTAGCTGGAGAAAACAATGGTGGAAGGCACTGCATCACTGGTCTACATAGGTGAGTGTTGGGGGAGTTACAGTTAATAAGTAAACTCTGTAAGTAGATCCTCCGTGTTGCTAGATGAGCACCGACCACAGCTCAGGTGGCATATGCTGTGTGTGTGTTTGTGTGTGTATGTGTGTGTGTGTTGTGTGGCAGGGGGAGAGGATTTGAAGCTATCATAAGAAAGAAAGCCTTACCTCCTATACTCTCTCTCCAGATATTACTTGACTATTGAGTAATGACATATGTCAAAGAACGAAATTATAATGGAAGACTTTTAACTGAAACCACACAGTCCTATGTTAGACACTGTTGCCTACCCGAGTTTCATTGGTTTACATAGATTTCTGCTCATATGTGACATGAACTCACTTGGGTAGTACATGTTTCCATTTTGAGAAAGGATGTCATGTTCATAAAGAACAATTCGAAATTAGGCATTGTGTGGAGCACATGGGTATCAAGTGTTCCAGGTATGGGAGAAAGAATGTTCAGGGGAATTTGGTGTTCAAAACTGACCTAAGGCAAGGTCCCTTGGTCCAGGGTTACCTGTTGATATTTGGACTCCATGTCCTGCTCTCTAGCAAAGTTGTGCCCTGCTTTTTCATTTACACTTGGACCCTGACTGATCATCAAGGACAGTGGACCATCACCAGGCTAAAAACACTTCTGGAATCTGTAACCTATTCCTTATTAGCATGAGCATATTGTGCTATTCTGTGCCTTTTCACGTGGATTTCCACACAAAAGAACTGCTCTTCAAGTAGAACTTCACGTAAGTGTGTGAGAAAGTGTGTGAGTATGTGTGTGTGTGTGTATGTGTGTGTGTGTTGTTTGTGTGTGTGTCTTGGCTCAAGGTCTATATAGCGAGTTTCAGAAGAGTTCTTTCTCTGGAACCAGGATGATGTGCCTAGTTGTTGGTAAGCGGATTCTTTGGTTGCACAAGGCACATCCGTCTATGTAGAGTGACTCTGTGGGCCTAGCTTCAGGGGAGCATCCTGCTTTTCCAGGTATTTTCCACCTGAAATTCCCAGGATAATGAGAGAGAGGCTCCTACATGCACAGGTGAAGTATGTGTGAACTGACATGACTTGGAAGTACAAGATTGAGCAGAGATATTCTCTGGCCAGTAAACACTCAGATACCTCTGTTCTACAAACCTTACATCCAAAGGAAAAAAGCAATATTGTGAATTCAAACCTTCTCTGAGAGACACCCAGCTCCATCAGTATCACATGAATTTCTCCAGAATCTCAATATTAGGAAATGCTAATCTTTGACAAAGAGGCCACCTTTCACCAAATCTAGAGAACCTGTATAAAGTACCAGAGGAATTGCTGGTACAAACCCTGCCTAAGTGGGAAGCTATTCTATGAAAGGCAGTGATTCCTGGGCCTTGGAGAGACTTGGTCCTCCTTTTCAAATCTTTTGCCACCCTTGAGTCAGGGAGATCTCTCACCACTGCCTATGAGGAAGAGGAGTATGCCTGAGGACATGTCCTGGGGTCCTAGAGTCAGGGCTTATGCTGAACTCTTGACACTGCCACATGCTGTGGCTTAGGCTTCCCACTGTGAACTTGTTTTTGCCACAAATTCAGCATCTCCTGGTCAGATGTTCACTCTCTTCGCATTGTTTTTCCATCAGTCTGTCCTCTGGGTCAGTGAGGCATGTCTGATAAGAATCTGAACCTGGTCTTGCCAATTTGGAACTACAATGTAAATGGCTCCAATTCCAAAATATGGGAATGTGGTTTATGATGTTTATGTGTGTAGTTTCCTTACTTCCTTGGTTATGGTTATAGTGTCTCACAAGCTCTGGGGTGATGCACACACACTCTGCTGTCAGATTCATACAGAGTAGGTCAGACTGTCCTAGAATGATGTCATTTCTTCTTTCCAAGGACAGTGAGTTTGGCTACACTAAAATTGTGGATGCATGAGCAGAGGAAAATTGTTCTCTCCTTGATGTTAAACTTAGTTGAAGATGAGTATCCTGCTCATTGGCCCCTTTCACAATATTGAGTTTGTACAGGGTGATAAAAGTTGGATACAACCCATGGGTTGTCAGGATAACTCCAGTTTCACATTGCCTTCTCCATTGACTTTCTTTTGATTTTGACTAGGACTTTAATGAGCCAGCTTTATGCTTATGGCTCTGGTGTCTTGCTAGAATATAGGTGTGCTGCTAACATTATATGTTTCATTAGAAAAAATTTCACATTCACATATACTTGCTCCATCTAGGTTTTTTCATTTGAGGTATTTGTTTTGAAAAAGGCAAACCCCAAATCCCTCAGTTCAACCTAATTTCTGTGTGAGACACCACATTTATCCATTCTGTACTACCAAAGATGGGAGGTATGAAGAATAGGCAAGGAGACAGGGAATCGAAACAGATTGCTGGTTTTATGGACTGGGAGAGAGAGGGTGGGAAGAGTTCTTCAACGAGAAGTTTCTAAGTGGCCATAACATTTTCATCAAACATATCAAGTGATGAATTCAAAGCATTGCCAGGATTCTGCTCATACCCAGGGACCATGCGATTCACAATAAAAAACAAACTTTATTGAAATATAAAAATAAAATGATAAAACACATACATTAAATCTGACAGTACAATGAGGTCATAGATAGCCCAGAACACTCTGTCTGCAGAGAGTGCCAAGCCCAGCTGGTGCTCGCCTTGGGGGATCAGAGCTGCTGGCTCACTGTAAGTTGTCACTGGGCCCAACTATACAGGACCTAAACCGTGTTCCAGTGAGGCTGCATATGCGGCAGCTCTATCACCTGGGAGCAGTCTTCACAGATGATGCTGTAGGACACCAGATCCATAGCTGCAGATGGCACATCTGTGACAGGCTCTGGACCTCGTCTGGCTTCTCCATTTCCACCCACTTCCTTTGGTGGGAGAGGGGCAGGAGTAAGAGCCAGTTCTACTTGGAGAGAAGGAACAGGATATGAGATAGCAGAAGTAAATCACCCATATGTGTGCTTGCAAACACTTTCCCAAGGTCAGATCCCATCCTGCTAACTGCAGGGCGTCAAGCCCACAGTACACTACAGGATCTCTCCTCCAGGTCACTCAGGCTCAGAGGCCTGAGACTGATCATAGGAATACAATTTCTGGGATGCCTCCAGTTGTGACCTCCCCCCAGCCTTGTGTGGATATGCTCAGACACACACATCCTGTTCTCTCACTGTCTTTCTTGAGGTCCTCTGAATTTCGGTGTCCGATGGACCATCAATGCATTGTACAGTGGGTATACTCTTATCTCATGAGAAGGCTCTCCCTCGCCAACTTGGACTCCACGTTTGGCACACCTCTCTTCGACACAAACCACCCTGCACGACTGCCGGATCTCTTCGTTGCCGGGCAACACCTCTCCAACATCGAAGGAGAGGAACGTGGTGTCCTCAGTGATCAGTTCTTCTTCTGTCTCTCTGTAGCGCTGTTGAGACAGAGCAGCAGAACTGGAGAATTCACGCCCTGTAAACCTTCATCATTTACGGTAAACTGATCCCCCAGACTGATCCCAGACCCTTACTGATTTATAAAGGGGCTTTCAGGGATGACCATGATTTACACTTTAAGTGAAGATCGGCCTTATCTGAAGGGCACCATCCAATAATCGCCAACCCACTAACAGGACTGTCTCTGACTTGTGACTTTGGCCCACCCTAGTACTCAGGGTAGCCCCTTACCAGAAACCTGTCTCCCACCCAACCTCAATCTCTTTCTCACACACAAGCTAAACACACCTCCTCCCCCTGCACACACAAACACTTGGGGAGGGGTCTAGAGTGCCCCTCTCATATCAGTGTTTTCTCCTGGACTGGCCAGTTCTCTCTGTGTTGCCTTGTGTTACTTACCTTGGATGTCCTCTAGGGCAGATGTTGGGCAGGCCTTGCAATGAGTTCTACCTACTTCCAGTATCTTCTCTGTGTATCCCTGAGGGCTCTTTAGGCTGTAAGCTGAGCACTATACACGGTTATCACCTCTGCTCAGTTCTCTTGACTGGCCCTAAGGTCCCTGCAGGCCAGAACATGGATTCTTAGGGGACAAACCGCATACACTTTGAAGTAAAGATCGATTTTGACTAAAGGGTTCCATCCAATAATCGCTAACCCAGCGTAAGACTGGTTCTACGTGTGACTTTGACACAGCCTACTCTCAGGGTAGCTCTTTCCACACAAATGTAAGTGGACACACGCGCATATATACATACTCAAGAATACACACACATACACATTCACAAAAATGTGGGGAGGGGTTTGGGAGTGCCTCTTGACATCCTTGGTGTGTCCCGGACTGTCTTTCTCTGCCTATGCTGCCTTACCCTTGATGTCCTCTGGGGTAGAGTTTGAACAGGTCTGTGGTGGTTCCTCACCCACTCTCTAAATCTTTTCACAATGTTCCCCTTCTCGCTCTTTAGGGCCACAGCCTGGGGATCGACACCAGCAGCACAACATCGCTGTGTCTCTCCTTCACCAGCATGTGAAACAAGCAAACTGCCGTTTCTAGAACGTGAGTACCTTTTGACCAGGGTTCCAAATTCTATTTTGCTTGTTTATGGCAACGATGTCACTTCCTGCTGCTTCTACCTGGACTTCCTGCACATAATGGCCTCTTCATGGCCCCTCATGCTGTGAGTGCCCACACTCTGCCTCTGAGTCCTGGTCACTCATAGATATACTGTACAGCCAACCTACAACCCTGCGGAGAGCAGGGAGAATTCAGGGCCACAGGCGTGAGGACACAAACCTGGATTTAATCGAGGCCCTTTCATCCCTTTGCTGAGACCCGATAGTGGCCATGTATATCTCACCTGATTCTGCCACTCCAGTATTTTTTACTTATACTTTGCAGATACAAATAACCCAATTATTTCCTATATAGATATAGATATTTGGTTTTGGTTCACACCCAGCGATGCTCAGGTGTTACTCCTGGCTCTGTGAACAGGAATTATTCCTAGCAGTGCTTAGGGGACCATATGGGATGCCGGGGAGTGAATCTGGGTCAGCCACATGCAAACCAAACACCCTACCCACTGTGCTATTTCTCTGGCTTTCCAATATCTTCTTTTTATAAATGTTTTCAGCACCATGATTAACAAAACCATTATTTTTTATGTTTCATATTTAAAACTTTCTGCACCACACCATCCACCAGAGTCCATTGACTGCAGCCATTACCCCAGTGTCTTGTTTTTCTTTGAGAAGAGTTCATATAGTTTTCCAACACAGCTAGACAAGTTAACATTCTCCCCAACAGTCAATGAGGGTCTTGTTTTCCCCATCTTCACCAACACTGGTTGATTTTGTTATTTGTGATCTGTGCTTGTGTCCCTGGCACAAAATGTTGTTTTGTTACCTGTTTTTTGTTTTTGTTTGCATTTTCCTGATAGTCTGCATGCAAGGCAGACGCCCTACCCGCTGTGCTATTGCTCCAGCCAGACACAGTAACAACAAAGTCTCCAATGGAGACGTTACTGGGCCCGCTCGAGGAAATCGACGATCAACGGGAGGGCCTTTACCTTTCCTGATAGAAGTGGTGCAGGGCATTTGTTCATATACTTTTTTGTTTATCTTTTGTTTTTCTTCTTTGAAAAACATTACTGTTCATCTGTTCTCACAATAGTTTAATTTTGATGATGTTGATTGTTTGATTCTTATAAAGTTCTGACAGTGTTTTACATATCTTCAATATTAATTATTTATCAGATGATTCCTGGATACATTTTTTTGTGTGATATATCTTTATTATTCTTATTGTTTCTTTTGAAGTCTAGCATCTTCTTAGTTGGATGTAGTCTCCTTTGTTTATTTTGTATTCCGTTAGCTTGACCAATGAAATTGAATTATTGAAGATTCAAGATACCTCTAGATTCAATGCCGTGCTCTACTATTCTTCTCAGCATAATTTAAGAATTCAATCATGTTTTGAGGTTTTTAGTCTGTTTTGATTGGACCTTTGCGCATAGTGTTAGAAAATCATTATGGTCTTAATGTTTTTGTGCATGACAGCAACCAGATTTCTTGATAACCACTTGTGAAAAGGCTTACTTCTCTTCTGTGAAGAAGATTCACTGTCCATATAGCTGAGGATCTGTTTCTAGACCTATATTATGTTCTCTTGTTCAGAGATATGGTTCTTGTTTCAGTGCGACACTGTTTTGATTACTGTAGCATTCCAGTATAATTTGAAATTTGGCGGGGTGAAGAGGCCTCTAATCTTTTTTCCTAGGTTGCGTTTGGCTCTTTGGAGTGGGGGAATTATTTCCCTATAAAACTTTCAGGAGCATTTGATCGATGTCTTTAAAATTTGTCATGATTTTTCCTCTTGGTATTCATTAAGTTTTAAACATTTTTTTAATGCCCTGTGAACAACAGTAATGTTCATAATGGTTTCCTGTGCACATCATTCCTATGTCACATTCATTATCAATATAACCACCTTCTTCCACTCCCTTTTGACACCCTTTCCCCAAACTCAGTCATGTGGATCACATCTCTCTTTGTCTTGTCATTGGCCCTTTGTTGCTACCTTGATGTATGTCTTTAAGTTACACATACACACACACACAAACACAAACACACACAAGATCTTTTCTTTGGAGAGACCTCACTTAGCATTATATCCTTTAGTTACATCTATATTGCTGCAAACTGCATGGTTTTATTCTTTGTTAGGGTTGCATAATATTCTATTGTGGATATATACTGAAACTCCTTGAATCAGTCACTCAGAGTTGAACTTTTGTTTTGTATCCATATCTTAGCTATCTTAGCTACTAAACTAAGCACTGCAAATAAGGTAGGTGTGGATTAATTCATTTATATTCGTGTTTTTGTGTTTTGGTGTTTGATGTCAAGCACAGTGGTATTGCTGGGTCAAACAGTAACGTTATTCTTTCTTTTTTTGTTCTTTTTTTGTTAGTTTTTATTTTTTTCGGTGAGATCTCTGTATCTTGACAGAAGAGGTTCAACCAATCCTACCAAAAGTCGATGAGGGTTTCTTTTGAACCACAGCCCGACCAACAATGGTGTTTCCAGACTTTTTGATATGTGATATTTCACTATTGTGAGATTGTATCTCAGTATTTTCACTTTGCATTTCCTTAACCCTAAGTGATGATTAACATTTTTTCATATGCCTGATGGCCATCTATATGTCTTCTTTGGAAAAATCTCTGTTCACATCCTCACCCTGCTAGTTCATGGGGTTCACTGAATTTTCTCTGCTTTGAATTTTGAGAATACTATATAGATCACATAGTATTCCACCTGAAGAATGCAATATTAGGGAGAATAGGATATTAGATGCTGGTTAAGGAAGCAGAAGTTTAAGGGACTTAACTTTGTCAATATATATGCTAAAAAGATAGTAAATCTAATTTTTTAAGGAAATGATAAAAGGCCTAAAGATAAAATTTACACCAAGATGATTGTGATGGGAAGTTTTAACACCACACTTTGGTGATTAGATAGATAAACTGAACAGAAGGTAGGTTCAGATCTTAAACAATACCTCTGATCGTAAACTGAAAATAAACCAAAATTAGATCACTGTATGAAAATCAGAAGGGATAGGACTGGTAGACATATAGAATCCCACAGATTTTCTAGAAATGAAAATAATACAGTGAGCCAATGAAACCAATATCTTTATTTATTTGTAAACCTAGAAAATGATTGACAACTTTCTAACTATGTATATAGAGAAAAAAAGAAAGCCCAAATAAATCTCTCAGGATTCCCCCATTAAACACATTTCAATACCCATGGAAACATGTACACACCTGCTTACAATCACATGAGTAAGCTGCTAACTTGATCATGCGTTGATGACTTAATTTTGCCCCTGACTGGACAAACTTTCCTGTGACATTCTAAAATACCTTTTTCTTCTTCCATAAAAGTCACCATAGTATCCTGAAATGTTTCCTCACCCAGTTTCTAATTTGAATTTGCTCTTTCTGTGCCTTCCTATGGACTTAGCCTGGAGATCTGGAAAAGGATTGAATATTTTTCTTTTTTTTCTTTTTTTTCCTTTTTTTATTAGTGAAACACCATGAGGTACAGTTATAGACTTACAAATTGTGTGCTTGGGTTTCAGCCATACAATGATCAAGCACCCATCCCTCCACCAGTGCCCATCATCCACTACCACGGGACCCAGCATCCCCCCCGCCCCCCATCTCCCCCGTGCCACCCTGCCTCTGTGGCAGGGTATTCCCCCCTGTTCTCTCTCTCTTCTTTTGGGTACTGTGTTTTGCAAGAGAGGCATTGAGTGGCAATCATGTTTGGACCATAGACTAATTTTAGCATTGCATATTTTTCTTGAAGTGCATCTCCAGGTATAAGATCTAGGTATAGGGGTGTTCCTAAAATATGTGTAACAAAATTCCAAGGTCTCATGCTGTTATTTGATTCCTCCCAGGCATATGAAGTCACTTTCTGGGGTCCTTATACTTGAGCTTTCTCCTCATCAGAGAAATCTCCATGGGTGTCTCTACACCGGGATGCTTACCTGTACCTGCATGTCATGTTGACAAACAACAACTTCATAACTTGTGCTACTTGGTGGCAGCCAAGGCCTCTGGTGTGAGCACACAGAGCTGAGTTTAGCCCTATGCTATACTTAGCAATGATAATACCTTGGAGAAACATGTGACCCTCTTTCAGTCCCCATGTCTATATGCACGGCATCTTCTCCTAGGGCTACCTAGGTATGAGTAAAATAGGAAAAAATGAAATAATAATGTATCCAGTCAATCTGGAAAATTCATTGCATGTTCTCTTGAGAATGTAAATAATATTCTATCTTTTATTTCCCCCAGAAAGTATATAAAGAACTGTATATAAAAGCTTTATTTTTACCTTAAAAGAAATCTATTTTATTATATGAGTTACAAAGTTGTTAACAATAGTTTCTGATGTATAATGTACCAACTCCATTCACAGCTTCAGTGCTCACATCTTTCCACCAGTGACTCCAGATTCCTTCCAACCCCCCACCCTGTCTCCTTGATAAACACATCATAAAAAATAATTTATTTCAATAACCATGATTAATATTACTGTCAATGAAAGGCTTTCATGCACATAACATACCATACCCTTCACCAGAATGTTCACCTAAATCCCCTTCCTACAATAGATTCTTACTGAAGTCCATAGATATTGTTGCCTTTGGGCATTTTTGGACATATCACAAGTAAGAGATATCATTCTGTGATAGTACGTTTCTTCCTGACTAGCTTCACTCAGCATGATTCTGTCCAGATCATGCAAATTACATGATTCCATCGTTTTTTTTCAGCTGAACACTATTCCATGTGTACACACTCACACACACACACACACAATAGGTATATGTATTATACATATACAAAGAAGCATCTCTCTACATATATATCTGTAGATATGTAGAGACAGATAATTAATAATTTAGCTACTGTGAATTGTGCTGCAATAATCACAGGAAGATAAATGTCTTTTCTGAATAGGATTTTGGGCACTTGGGATGGTAGGTGTCAAGAATCAGAATTGAAGGATTATGTAAGAACTCAATTCTTAGTTTTTCTTTGGTGTGTTCATTTAGATTTATAGAAAAGCTGAACCACTAGCAATGAATGAGTGTCGATTTTCCCCCACATCAATGCAAACACTATTATATTTGCTCTTAATGATGTGTGCTAGTTTTACTGGTAGCACTGTAGCACTGTCCTCCCACTGTTCAATGATTTGCTCGAGCAGGCCCAGTAACGTCTCCATTATGAGATTTGTTGTTACTATGTTTGGCATATTGAACACATCACGGGTAGCTTGCCAGGCTTTGCCGTGTTGTTCAGATACTCTCGGAAGCTTGCCAGGCTCCCCGAGAAGGGCAGAGGAATAGAACCCAGCTCGATCAGGCCTTATGCATGCAAGGCAAACACCCTACCGCTATGCTATCGCTCCAGCCCTCTGTATTTCCAAAATCTCTTATGTTGTTCTCAATATGTAGACCCAAGGCTAATGTACTAGTTCAGATCACAACCTCCACAATTCTGGAAATCTCTATTCCTCATTGTCTTATGAAGGAAGACTTCAGAATAGCTTAGGGCCTAAAATTAATGATATATTCTCACACAATATTTTTGTTATAACAAATTTGCTATAACAAATACTTATGCAGACATACTCACACATAGGGGTATATAAGAAAACACCCCACAATTTTATCTTCCTTTCTTTGCACAGCAACAGTGCAGTTTTGGTAAAGACCATATTGCCTGTGTATACATCATGGTTATGTAACATTCACTAATGGATAAGTTCTGTAGTACTTATCTACACTTATGCATGTACACTTTAGATTCTATTGTTCCCTTCCTTGTGTGATTTTTTGTTTTTTTGGTGTTGTCGTTTTTTCTTCAACTCAGCAATGCTCAAAGCTAATTTTTGGCTCTGTCTACTGGAATGGGTAAGTTGTGGCAGGGCTCTGTGTGTACAGCATGCATGACAAGTGTTCCGAACCTCTATGGTATCACTCTGGCTATTTTATTTTTCTTAGAGTTAATTATTTTGTTATTTGTAGTTTGTGATTGCAAGTTACCCATTTATTGCATATATGTGTGTGTGTATATATATATGTATATATATATATATATATATATATATATATATATATTTGCCTTTTTGGTCAGACCCAGCAATGCACAGGGATTAGTCCTGGCTCTGTGCTCAGGAATTAATCATAGAAGTTCTTGGGGGACCATATGGGCTGCCATATAGGATGCTGGGGACTGAACCTGAGTCAGCGGCATGCAAGGCAAACATCCTACCCACTGTGATATTGCTCTGACCCGCCAATATCTACTTTTTATAAACATCTTAAGAATCATGATTAAGAAAACCATTATTTTTGTAGTTTGATACATAATACTTCCTGCACCACACCCTCCACCAGAGTCCAGTGTCACTGGCACAAAACCTTTTTTCATATCACGTCAATGTTTTTATTTGCATTTTTCTGATAGAAGTGACACAGGGCATTTTTCATATCATTTTTATTTATCTTTTATTTATCTTCTTTGAGTTCACTAATCTTCTGGAGTTCACTAATGGAAGGACACATCCAGGTAAGTCTTAGATACATGTAAATCTTTGTTCACCATTTTTCTTCTCTGTCCTCAACAACCTTAGGACTTGAGGTTGTGAGGAGGATGACCTTCAACTCCTTGGTTTTCCCCTTGGCAAAACTTTTTGTTTGTTTAATTTATTCATTTATTTATTTATTTTTAATATTTGTTAGTGAAACAACATGAGGTATGGTTGTAGACTGAAATTTTTTGTGCTTGGGGTTCAGTTATACAATGATCAAATACCCATCCCTCTACCAGTGCCCATTTTCAACCACCACATGTCCCGGTATCCCTCCCACCCCCATCCCATCCCCATCCCACCCTGCCTCTGTGGCAGGGCATTCCCTTTTGTTCTATCTCTCCTTTTGGGTGGTGTGGTTTCAAAAGAGGCATTGAGTGGCAATCATGTTCAGTCTATAGTCTACTTTCAGCATGCTTCTCCCATCCTGAGAGGATCCTCCCAACACTCTATTTGGTGCTCCCTTCTCTATTTGAGCTACCTTTTCCCCTCGCATGTGTGGCTGGCCTCCAAGCCATCGAGTAAGCCACCTGATACTAATCTCATCTATTCTTGGGTATTAATCTCTTATTTTGTTACTTTATGTTCCATAGATAAATGCAATCTTTCTATGTCTATCCCTCTCTTTCTGACTCATTTTGCTTAGCATGATATTTTCCATGTAGTACCATTTGCATGTAAATTTCATGACTTCATCTTTTCTAACAGCTACATACTACTCCATTGTGTAGATGTGCCAAAATTTCTTTAACCAGTCATCTGTTCTGGGGCACTCAGATTATTTTCCAGATTCTGCCTATTGTAAACAGTGCTGCAATGAACAAACAAGTGCAGATGACACTTCAACTATACTTTTTTGCCGCTCTGGGATATATGCCCAGGAGTGATATTGCTGGGTCAAATGGGAGCTCACCCAGCTCCATCAGTCTCACATGAATGTCCCCAAAATCTCAGTCTTAGGAAGTGCTAAACTGCAATAAAGCGGCTGTCTTTCAGCAATTCTAGAGAACCTGAGAAAGTCCCAGAGGAATTTCTGGCACAAACTCTGCGCAAGAGAGAAGCTGTTCTATGAAAAGCAGTGACTCTTGGGTCTTGGTGAGACTTGGCCCTCCTTCTCAAACCTTCTGCTGCTCTTGCTTCAGAGAGCTCTCTCACCACTGCCTATGAGGAAGAGGTGTATGTCTGAGGACATGCCCTGGGGTCCTAGCATCAGGGCTGATGCTCAACACTTCTCACCACCACATGCTGTGGCTGAGAGTTCCCTCCTGGGAATTTGTTTTTGCCACATTTTCAGCCTCTGCTGGTCAGATGATCGCTCTCTTCACGTTGTGTTTCCATCAGTCTGTCTTCTTGGGCAGTGAAGCATGCCTGATAAGAGTCTGAACCTGGTCTTGCCTACTTGGAAGTGCTGTGTTGCAATTCAAAAATTTGGGCATTTGGTTTCAGATGTTTAAGTGTTTAATTCCCTTCATCCCTTGGTTATGGCTATAGTGTTACACAAGCTCTGTGGTGAGGCACAAACAATCTGCTATGAGACTCACACACAGTAGGTCAGACTGTCCTAGAATGATGTTGTTTCTTTGTTCCAAGGAGGACAGTGATGTTGTATGGCTAAACTCAAGTTGTTGAGGCTGAGCAGAGGAAAGTTGTTTTCTCTACTTAAAGTTAGCCTGATCGACACTGAGTATCCTGCTCATTGGCCCCTTTCTCTATCTTGAGTTTGCATAGAGTGAGGAAGGTGGGATACAACCCATGGGTTGTCAGGATAACTCCAGTTTCACATTGCCTTCTCAATTGACTTTCTTTTGATTTTCAATGTGCACTTAATGAGCCAGTTTGATGCTTCTGGCTCTAGTATCATGCTAGAATCTATGTGTGCTATAAATATTATACGTTTCATTAGAAAAATTTCACATTGACATATACCAGCACCATCTAGGTCTTTTCATTTGAGGTATATTTAAAAAACAAATGGCAACCCCCAAATCTCGAGTTCAAACTAATACCTGTGTGAGACACCACAGTTATCCATTCTGTGTTACCATAGCTGGTAGGGATGAAGAATAGGTGAGGAGACAGGCAACCAAAACAGACAGCTGGTTTTAGGGACTGGGAGAGAGAGGGTGGGCAAGAGTTCTTCAAAGACAAGATACTAAGGGATGCCAAAATGTTTCTCAAACATACTGAGTGATGATTTCAAAGCATTGCCAGTGTTCTACTCATACACAGGGACCATACCATTCACAATAAAAAACAAATATTATTGAAATATAAAAATAAATGACGAAACTCATACACTACATCAGACAGTACAATGAGGTCATAGATAAGCCAGAACACTCTGAACAATGTCTGCAGAGACTGCCCCGTCCAGCTGGTACTCTAGATGGGGATCAGAGCTGCTGGCCCACTTTAAGGTGTCAATGGGCCCACCTTGCAAATCCTAAATAGTGTTCCAGTGAGGCTGCACATGTGACAGAGCCATGACCTGGCATCTGTCTTCACTGATGATGCTGTAGGACACCGCATGCATTTTTACAGATGGTGCACCAGCGACAGGCTTGGCACCTCCTCTGGCTTCTCCATTTCCACCCGGTTCCTTTGGTGGTTGAGGGGCAGGAGGAAGAGCCGGTTCTACTTGGAGAGAAGGAACAGGATATGAGAGAACTGAAGTAAATAACCCGTATGCCCTCTTTCTAATGCTTTCCCAAGGTCAGATCCCACCTACAACCTACAGGGCGTTAAGCTTACAGTCCACTACAGAATGTCTCCTCCCACCCATTCGAGCTCGGAGGCCTGAGACTCATCACTGGATCACAGATTCTGGGATCCCTTTGGTAGTAAACTCCTCCCAGCCTCATGTGCATATGGTCAGACACACCCATCCTGGTCTCTCACCGTCCTCCTGGAGGTCCTCTGAATCTTGTGCCCGATGCACCATCAATGCATTGTACAGTGGGTATACTCTCATCTCATGAGAAGGCTCTCCCTCGCCAACTTGGTCTCCACGTTTGGCATACCTCTCCTCGACCCAAACTACCCCGCACCACTGCCGGATCTCCTCATTGCCGGGCAACACCTCTCCAACATCGAAGGATGGGTACTGGGTGTCCTCAGTGATCAGCTCGTCTTCTGTCTCTCTGTATCGCTGATGAGACAGAGCAGCAGAACATGAGTATTCACAACTGTATACTATTATCATTACTGCTCAGTCCCCAGGACTGTCCCCAAAACCCCTGGTGACTTATAAGGGTCAGTCCAGGGTAACTCTGATTTACATTTTCAAGTGTAGATCAGTCTTTTCTGAAGGGCACCATCCAATAATTGCCAACCCACTTAAAGGACTGTCTCTGGCTTGTGACTTTGGCCCACCCTACAACCCAGTGTAGCCCCTTATCTGGAACCTGTCCCCCACCCCCCGACCTCAATCTCTCTCTCTCACAGACAAGCTAAACACACCTCCCCCCCCCCCCCCCCCCCCACACACACACACACTTGGGGAGGGATCTAGAGTGCCCGTCTCACATCAGTGTTTTATCCTGGATTGGCCGGTCCTCTCTGTGTTGCCTTCTGTTACTTACCCAGGATGGCCTCTGGGGCAGATGTTGAGCAGGCCTTGCAATGAGTCCTACCTACTTCCAGTACCTTTTCTCTGTGTTTCCCTGAGGACTCTTTAGGCTGTAAGCTGAGCATTATGCACTGTTATCACCACTGCTCAGTTCTCTTGACTGGCCCTCAGACCCCTGCAGACCAGTACAGGGCTCCTTAGGGGACAAACCAAATACATTTTTAAGTGAAGATCAATTTTGACTAAAGGGCTCCATCCAAGAGTCGCTAACCCAGACATAAGGCTGGCTCTAAGTGTGACTTTCACCCAGCCTACTCTCAGGGTAGCTCTTCCCACACAAATGTACGCAGACACATGCGCATATATAAATACTCAAGAAAACAGGCACATACACATTCACAAAAATAGGAGGAGGGGTTTGGGAGTGCCTCATGGTATCTGTGGTTTGTCCCGGACTGTCCTTTCCTGCCTTACCCTTCTTGATGACCTCTGGGGCAGAGGTTGGACAGGTCTGCGGTGGCTCCTCACCCACTCTCTAAATCTCTTCACAATGCTCCCCTTCTGGCTCTTCTGGCCACAGCCTGGGGATTGACGCCAGCAGCACAACATCGCTGTGTCGCTCCTTCACCAGCCCGTGAAACAAGCAAACTGCCGTTTCTAGAACGTGAGTGCCTTTTGAACAGGGTTCCAAATTCTATTTTGCTAGCTCATGGGAGTGATGTCACTTCCTGCTCCTTCTACCAGCACTTCCTGCTCATAATGGCATCTTCATGGCCCCTTCTTGGGAATGCTCACCCTCTGCCTCTGAGTCCTAGTCATACACACAGACACTACATAGCCAACCTAGAACCCTGTGAAGAGCAGGGAGAATTCAACGCCACATGCGAGAGGACACAAACCTGGTTTTGATCTAGGCTCAGGTCATCCGTTTGCTGATATCCCATAGAGGACATGTATCTCTCACAAAGTTGTGCCACTCCAGTCTCTCTTCCTATCTCTTTTAACTACTTGACTTGATCACTTGACTTCCAGTTAGTCTTCCATTTGCTTGAGTGGGCGCCAGTAACGTCTCCATTTGTCCCTGTCGCGTGCCAGTGTAGCGCAATGGCGTCTGTTTGCTCTGGGAACATGAAGAGCCTCAAACCGATCGTTCAGGATCTTGATGAAGAAGTCTGACCATCTGGTAGGTGGGTGGCCACGCAGTCTTTTGACATCCCATGGAATCCAGTCGGTAACAGCTCGGGTCCAGTGGTCATCTTTAAATCTCATTACGTGACCAGCCCATCTGATTTTTCACACCTTGGCAAATGAGACAGCGTTCCTGATTCTTGATCTGCGATGGATGTCGGAACTCCGGATTTTTTCTCTCATTTGAGTGAAACGTGATATTCCAAGCATAGCTCTTTCAATTCTTCTTTGGCAGACCTGAATAGCGTTCTCATCCTGTTTGCGTAGGGCCCAGGTCTCTGAGGCATATGTTAATGCAGGAAGAACAGTGGAATCAAAGAGATGTGCCTGGAGTCGGAGGTTCTTCATCCTCTTAGCTATTTCTTCGACGTTCTTGAAGGCCCTTCCAAGCCGCTCTCTTCCTCCTGCGCAGCTCGGGTGCCAGGTCATTTGTCATGTTGACTTCTCGACCTAGGTACATATAGCTCTTGCATTCGGAGATGGTCGTTCCGTTGAGACTGAATGCGGCATCAGGAACAAGGCTGTTTCTCAGGAACATTGTCTTTGTAAGATTCAGCTGTAGTCCTACCGTTCCACACTCACGGTCCAAGTCGGCCAGCATTTGTGTCGCTTGGCTGATGTTTGGTGTTATTAGAACAATGTCATCAGCAAAGCGGAGGTGGTGTAGTTGCCGACCATGAGTGCCCACTCATGGTTTGATTATTGTTTCCTGGATATTCCAACACTTGCCTTACAGGATCATTCTGATAGGATCTTATTTTGGAATCGTGAGAGACTCTGGATCTCAAGGTTTTGAGACCACCATCTTCCAAGTGTCAGCCACAATCCAAAAGAAGTGCTTTCTCTATCCATCCACTCTGATGAATGTTTGACTGCCCTCAATGGCAGTGCAACTGGACTTGGACGATTCAAGTTATACTCTTGTGTCAGTAGCCCAGAGGGCAGTTTCCTCTATGAGATCGCACAGAATCAGATGAAGGGTTCCACTAGAGACTAATTCATCAGAGCACCATACAGACATGTCGGCATCTACCCTGGATGCAGGAACTTTATGATCTTAATGTTCCTTTGATACTGCACATAAGGGTTGAATTCCACTATGGTTTCACGTGGACTTAACTTTTTTTGATGCCTAAGTTATTTTAGAATCAAGTGCAAAGCTGCCTTTTTATGTGGGTCATTTTTGCCACAGTTTTCAAGCTCCTGCTACCACCTCACACAGTTTAGACACACATTGCTCTCACAGTGGGTGGATATACTTCGAAAAGAATGTCTTTTGCAAATCACAGCCAAAGAAATGCACATTCCTTCCCAAAGGTTGTTCAGTTTGTATGAGTTTCTATGTTTTGCAGTCTCTTGCCCCCCGCCTCCGCTCCGATAATATCAGTCCCCTTCTCAGTCTAATCCTTGCGTGTCTCCCACACTTAATTATTTGGGCAAGTCGTATACACCTATTCTGATTTCCTCTTAAATCTCATTCTAGTGATGATACTCCATCCTCCTCTTCTCTTGTCTTATTCTAGATGGGTTCTTCAATCAGTCCATCCTGATGACAGGCTCATAGAACCCTCATTCAAGGAACATGCTGGGACACAATAACTGGGGATAATTAGAGAATCTCCATTCCCTCCTGACATTCAGCAATTCATTATGTCCTGAAAAATCAGGGAAAAACCAATTTTCAGTGGGATTGTGGAGGAATCTAGAACGACCATGTTATGGGTTTTTTTGTGGCAAATTTTCTATTTTATTTATTTATTATAAATTTTTTTTAGTGAAACACCATGAGGTAATGTTGTCCACTTACAAATTTTTGTGCTTGAGTTTCAGTTATACAATGATCGAATAGTCATTTCTCCACCAGTGCCCATCTCCACCACCACTGATTGCAGTATCCCTCCCACCCCCCATTCGCCCATCCCACCCTGCCACTGTGGCAGAGCATTCTCTTTGGTTCTCTCCATGAGTGTTTTTTCCTGCTTGCATTCCCTCAGTTATGGCTAGTGGGAGACCAGAAAGAAAAAAGAAAACGAAATAAATTGTTATTGTCCTGGGGCTCAAGAAGTCTGAAGAAATTAGGACGTGTGGAGGAACCATGAAAGGTGCCTCCGATTCTCATTTTGCGTCTATTTTCCTGCAATGTGGAGGTCCAGGGCATCTAACTCTGTCTGGACTTCTAATGAGGAATCCTGACTTGTATCTTAGTTCTTCCTACTTGTATCCAGTCATGATGACCAGTTGCTCTGATTCTCTGAGAGAGTCAGAAGCTGAGTCCTGGAAAGGCATAGTCGGCCCTCTGTCAAGAGAACTTCAAGGCGTTCCAGGACTGGCAGCACAGTGAATACTGGACGGAGATTCAAGGGCAGAAAATATTGCCACAGGCCTCTGTATATTCCGTTTCCCCCAGTGTATCCTCCAACTTATAGAGAGGAGTTAGAGGAGGTCTCCTCTCCTTCCATGGGTAATTGTCAGAGAACAGAGCAACAGTGATTGAGGACGCAAGCCATAGTTGGGTTTCTGTATTTCCTCAATCTCTTATGTTGTCCTCAATAGGTAGACCCAGGTTGATGTACTAGATCAGATCACAACCTCCACAATTCTGGAAATCCCTAAGAATTGGGCACTCTGGGGAAAAGCATATTGGCACTTATTCGTCACTGCCTTATGAAGGAAGACTTCAGAATAGTTTGGGGCCTAAAATTAATGATATATTCTCACACAATATTTTTGTTATAGCAAGTTTGCTATAACAAATACTTACGCAGACATACTCACACATAGAGGTGTATAAGACAACACCCCACAGTTTTATCTTTCTTTCTTTGCACAGCAAGAATGCAGTTTTCATAAAGTCCATATTGCCTGGGTATACATCATGGTTATGTAACTTTCATTAATGGATAAGTTCTGTTATACTTATCTACACTTATGCAGTGTGCACTTTAGATTCGATTGTTCCCTTCCTTGTGTGAGTTTTTGTTTTTTTGGTGTTGTCGTTTTTTGTTCCACCCAGCAACGCTCACAGCTAATTTTTGGCTCTGTCTACGGGAATGGGTAAGTCGTGGCAGGGCTCTGTGTCTACAGCATGCATGACAAGTGTTCCGAACCTCTATGGTATCACTCTGGCTATTTTATTTTTCTTAGAGTTAATTATTTTGTTATTTGTAGTTTGTGGATGAAAATTACCCATTTATTGCACATATGTGTGTATATATATATATGTATGTATGTATATATATATATATATTTTCTTTTTGGTCAGACCCAGCTTTGCACAGGGATTACTCCTGGCTCTGTGCTCAGGAATTAATCATAGAAGTTCTTGGGGGACCATATGGGCTGCCATATAGGATGCTGGGGACTGAACCTGAGTCAGCGGCATGCAAGGCAAACATCCTACCCACTGTGATATTGCTCTGACCCGCCAATATCTACTTTTTATAAACATCTTAATAATCATGATTAACAAAACCATTATTTTTGTAGTTTGATACATAATACTTCCTGCACCACACCCTCCACCAGAGTCCAGTGTCACTGGCACAAAACCTTTTTTCATATCACGTCAATGTTTTTATTTGCATTTTTCTGATAGAAGTGACACAGGGCATTTTTCATATCATTTTTATTTATCTTTTATTTATCTTCTTTGAGTTCACTAATCTTCTGGAGTTCACTAATGGAAGGACACATCCAGGTAAGTCTTAGATACATGTAAATCTTTGTTCACCATTTTTCCTCTCTATCCTTAACACCCTTAGGACTTGAGGTTGTGAGGAGGATGACCTTCAACTCCTTGGTTTTCCCCTTGGCAAAACTTTCTGTTTGTTTAATTTATTCATTTATTTATTTATAATATTTGTTAGTGAAACATCATGAGGTATGGCTGTAGACTGAAATTTTTTGTGCTTGGGGTTCAATTATACAATGATCAAATACCCATCCCTCTACCAGTGCCCATTTTCAACCACCACATGTCCCGGTATCCCTCCCACCCCCATCCCATCCCCATCCCACCCTGCCTCTGTGGCAGGGCATTCCCTTTTGTTCTATCTCTCCTTTTGGGTGGTGTGGTTTCAAAAGAGGCATTGAGTGGCAATCATGTTCAGTCTATAGTCTACTTTCAGCATGCTTCTCCCATCCTGAGAGGATCCTCCCAACACTCTATTTGGTGCTCCCTTCTCTATTTGAGCTACCTTTTCCCCTCGCATGTGTGGCTGGCCTCCAAGCCATCGAGTAAGCCACCTGATACTAATCTCATCTATTCTTGGGTATTAATCTCTTATTTTGTTACTTTATGTTCCATAGATAAATGCAATCTTTCTATGTCTATCCCTCTCTTTCTGACTCATTTTGCTTAGCATGATATTTTCCATGTAGTACCATTTGCATGTAAATTTCATGACTTCATCTTTTCTAACAGCTACATACTACTCCATTGTGTAGATGTGCCAAAATTTCTTTAACCAGTCATCTGTTCTGGGGCACTCAGATTTTTTTCCAGATTCTGCCTATTGTAAACAGTGCTGCAATGAACAAACAAGTGCAGATGACACTTCAACTATACTTTTTTGCCGCTCTGGGATATATGCCCAGGAGTGATATTGCTGGGTCAAATGGGAGCTCACCCAGCTCCATCAGTCTCACATGAATGTCCCCAAAATCTCAGTCTTAGGAAGTGCTAAACTGCAATAAAGCGGCTGTCTTTCAGCAATTCTAGAGAACCTGAGAAAGTCCCAGAGGAATTTCTGGCACAAACTCTGCGCAAGAGAGAAGCTGTTCTATGAAAAGCAGTGACTCTTGGGTCTTGGTGAGACTTGGCCCTCCTTCTCAAACCTTCTGCTGCTCTTGCTTCAGAGAGCTCTCTCACCACTGCCTATGAGGAAGAGGTGTATGTCTGAGGACATGCCCTGGGGTCCTAGCATCAGGGCTGATGCTCAACACTTCTCACCACCACATGCTGTGGCTGAGAGTTCCCTCCTGGGAATTTGTTTTTGCCACATTTTCAGCCTCTGCTGGTCAGATGATCGCTCTCTTCACGTTGTGTTTCCATCAGTCTGTCTTCTTGGGCAGTGAAGCATGCCTGATAAGAGTCTGAACCTGGTCTTGCCTACTTGGAAGTGCTGTGTTGCAATTCAAAAATTTGGGCATTTGGTTTCAGATGTTTAAGTGTTTAATTCCCTTCATCCCTTGGTTATGGCTATAGTGTTACACAAGCTCTGTGGTGAGGCACAAACAATCTGCTATGAGACTCACACACAGTAGGTCAGACTGTCCTAGAATGATGTTGTTTCTTTGTTCCAAGGAGGACAGTGATGTTGTATGGCTAAACTCAAGTTGTTGAGGCTGAGCAGAGGAAAGTTGTTTTCTCTACTTAAAGTTAGCCTGATCGACACTGAGTATCATGCTCATTGGCCCCTTTCTCTATCTTGAGTTTGCATAGGGTGAGGAAGGTGGGGTACAACCCATGGGTTGTCAGGATAACTCCAGTTTCACATTGCCTTCTCAATTAACTTTCTTTTGATTTTCAATGTGCCCTTAATGAGCCAGTTTGATGCTTCTGACTCTAGTATCATGGTAGAATCTATGTGTGCTATAAATATTATACGTTTCATTAGAAAAATTTCACATTGACATATACCAGCACCATCTAGGTCTTTTCATTTGAGGTATATTTAAAAAACAAATGGCAACCCCCAAATCTCGAGTTCAAACTAATACCTGTGTGAGACACCACAGTTATCCATTCTGTGTTACCATAGCTGGTAGGGATGAAGAATAGGTGAGGAGACAGGCAACCAAAACAGACAGCTGGTTTTAGGGACTGGGAGTGAAAGGGTGGGCAAGAGTTCTTCAAAGACAAGATACTATGGGATGCCAAAATGTTTCTCAAACATACTGAGTGATGATTTCAAAGCATTGCCAGTGTTCTACTCATACACAGGGACCATACCATTCACAATAAAAAACAAATATTATTGAAATAAAAAATAAATGACGAAACTCATACACTACATCAGACAGTACAATGAGGTCATAGATAAGCCAGAACACTCTGAACAGTGTCTGCAGAGACTGCCCCGTCCAGCTGGTACTCTAGATGGGGATCAGAGCTGCTGGCCCACTTTAAGGTGTCAATGGGCCCACCTTGCAAAACCTAAATAGTGTTCCAGTGAGGCTGCACATGTGACAGTGCCATGACCTGGCATCTGTCTTCACTGATGATGCTGTAGGACACCGCATGCATTTTTACAGATGGTGCACCAGCGACAGGCTTGGCACCTCCTCTGGCTTCTCCATTTCCACCCGGTTCCTTTGGTGGTTGAGGGGCAGGAGGAAGAGCCGGTTCTACTTGGAGAGAAGGAACAGGATATGAGAGAACTGAAGTAAATAACCCGTATGCCCTCTTTCTAATGCTTTCCCAAGGTCAGATCCCACCTACAACCTACAGGGCGTTAAGCTTACAGTCCACTACAGAATGTCTCCTCCCACCCATTCGAGCTCAGAGGCCTGAGACTGAGCACTGGATCACAGATTCTGGGATCCCTTTGGCAGTAAACTCCTCCCAGCCTCATGTGCATATGGTCAGACACACCCATCCTGGTCTCTCACCGTCCTCCTGGAGGTCCTCTGAATCTTGTGCCCGATGCACCATCAATGCATTGTACAGTGGGTATACTCTCATCTCATGAGAAGGCTCTCCCTCGCCAACTTGGTCTCCACGTTTGGCATACCTCTCCTCGACCCAAACTACCCCGCACCACTGCCGGATCTCCTCATTGCCGGGCAACACCTCTCCAACATCGAAGGATGGGTACTGGGTGTCCTCAGTGATCAGCTCGTCTTCTGTCTCTCTGTATCGCTGATGAGACAGAGCAGCAGAACATGAGCATTCACAACTGTATACTATTATCATTACTGCTCAGTCCCCAGGACTGTCCCCAAAACCCCTGGTGACTTATAAGGGTCAGTCTAGGATAACTCTGATTTACATTTTGAAGTGTAGATCAGTCTTTTCTGAAGGGCACCATCCAATAATTGCCAACCCACTTAAAGGACTGTTTCTGGCTTGTGACTTTGGCCCACCCTAAAACCCAGTGTAGCCCCTTATCTGGAACCTGTCCCCTACCCCCGACCTCAATCTCTCTCTCTCACAGACACGCTAAAAACACCTCACACACACACACACACACACACACACACACACTTGTGGAGGGATCTTGAGTGCCCCTATCACATCAGTGTTTTATCCTGGATTGGCCGGTCCTCTCTGTGTTGCTTCTGTTACTTACCCAGGAGGGCCTCTGGGGCAGATGTTGAGCAGGCCTTGCAATGAGTCCTACCTACTTCCAGTACCTTTTCTCTGTGTTTCCCTGAGGACTCTTTAGGCTGTAAGCTGAGCATTATGCACTGTTATCACCACTGCTCAGTTCTCTTGACTGGCCCTCAGACTCCTGCAGACCAGTACAGGGGTCCTTAGGGCACAAACCAAATACATTTTGAAGTGAAGATCAATTTTGACTAAACGGTTCCATCCAAGAGTCGCTAACCCAGACATAAGGCTGGCTCTAAGTGTGACTTTCACCCAGCCTACTCTCAGGGTAGCTCTTCCCACACAAATGTATGCAGACACATGCACATATATACATACTCAAGAAAACAGGCACATACACATTCACAAAAATAGGAGGAAGGGTTTTTGAGTGCCTCATGGTATCTGTGGTTTGTCCCGGACTGTCCTCTCCTGCCTTACCCTTCTTGATGACCTCTGGGGCAGAGGTTGGACAGGTCTGCGGTGGCTCCTCACCCACTCTCTAAATCTCTTCACAATGCTCCCCTTCTGGCTCTGCTGGCCACAGCCTGGGGATTGACGCCAGCAGCACAACATCGCTGTGTCGCTCCTTCACCAGCCCGTGAAACAAGCAAACTGCCGTTTCTAGAACGTGAGTGCCTTTTGAACAGGGTTCCAAATTCTATTTTGCTAGCTCATTGGAGTGATGTCACTTCCTGCTCCTTCTACCAGCACTTCCTGCTCATAATGGCATCTTCATGGCCCCTTCTTGGGAATGCTCACCCTCTGCCTCTGAGTCCTAGTCACACACACAGACACTACATAGCCAACTTAGAACCCTGTGAAGAGCAGGGAGAATTCAACGCCACATGCGAGAGGACACAAACCTGGATTTGATCTAGGCTCAGGTCATCCGTTTACTGATATCCCATAGAGGACATGTATCTCTCACAAAGTTGTGCCACTCCAGTCTCTCTTCCTATCTCTTGCTATCATCTCGCGAACAGATGACATTGGGCTACACTAGGACACGACAGGGACACATGGAGACGTTACTTGCGCCAGCTCGAGCAAATCGACGACTAACGGGAAGTTAAGTGAAGTGATTAAATGATTTATTTATACTTGTCCAGTGTGCACTGTTGATTCTTTTGTTCCCTTCCCTGTGTGACTTTTTTCTCACACCCAGCAATGCTCATAACTAATTTCTGGCTCTGTCTACTGGGATGGGTAAGTCCTGGCAGGACTCTGTGTCTACAGCATGGATGGCAAGTGTTCCTGCCCTCTATGATAGCACTCTGGCTATTTTGTTTTTTTTGAGTTAATTTTTTTTTACTTATAATTTGCAGATGCAAATCACACTCTGCCCACATGGCAGAGTCTGGCAAACTCCCCGTGGCATACGCAATATACCAAACACCAGTAACAATGATGGGTCTCATTCTCTTAACCCTGTAAGAACCTTGAATGTGGCACTTTTTAGATCCTCAGGGCTAGGACGAAGGAGACGTTACTGGTACCTGCTCAAGGCAATTGACGAACAACAGGATGACGTGATCGTGACTTTGCAGATGCAAATCACCCTTTTTTTGCCTATATATACATAAATATCTATATAGATAGATAGATATTTGCTTTCTGAGTCAGATCTAGCAATATACAGGGGTTACACCTGGCTTTCTGATAAGGAATTACTCCTAGTAGTTCGTAGGGGACCATATGGGATGCCAGGGACTGAATCTGAGTCAGCCGCATGCAAGGCAAACACCCTACCAACTGTGCTATTGTTCCGGTCTGTCAATATCTTCTTTTTATAAACGTTTTAAGCTCCATGATTAACAAAACCATTATTTTTGTAGTTTCATACAAGAAACTTTCAGCACCACACCCTCCACCAGAGTCCAACCATTTGGCTGCCACCATTGCCCCCGTTTCTTGTTTTTTTTAAGAACTGTCCATATAGTATTCCAAAATGGCTAGACCCGTAGACATTCCATCCAACAATCAAAGAGGGCATTCTCATATCTTGAATATTAACACTTTTCAGAAGAATCCTGGATACATTTTTTGGTGTGATATGTATTTATTCTTCTCATTGTTTCTTTTGTAGTCCTTCAGCTTCTTACTTTGATGTAGTCTTTTTTGTTTATTTATTATTCCTTTAGCTTGTCCAATGACATTGAATCATTGAAGATACCTCCAGATTCAATGCCGTGCTCTACTGCTTTTCTCAGCATACTTCAGAATTCAAATTAGTTTTAAGATTTTGAATCCATTTTGATTGGACTTTTGTACATAGTATTAGAAAGTGATTTTGGTTTTAATGATTTTTAACATGTACGCAACCAGATTTCTATATAACCATCTATGAAAAGGCTTTCTTCCCTTCAGGGAAGTAGTTTCACTGTCCATATAGCTGAGGATCTCTCCCTAGTTCTATATTACATTCTATTGTTCAGAGAGATGATGCTTTTTTCAGTGCCACACTGTTTTGATTACTGTAGCTTTATAGTATAGTTTTAAATTTGGGTGGGGAGGGAATAGGCCTCTAATATTTTATTCTAGGATGCATTTGGCTCTTGGGGTTGGGGAATTATTTCCCTATAAAACTTTCAACAGCATTTTATCTATGTTTTTAAGATTTCTTATACATCTTTTTTCCTCGTGTAGTAATTTAGTTTTAAATATTTTTTATTTATTTTAATGCCCTGTGTACTAAAGTAATGTTAATAATGGTTTCCTGTGCACATCATTCCAATGTCAGATTCACACCAATTTAACGAGCTTTTTCCACTCCCTTATGACACCCTTTCCCCAAATTCAGTTGTGTGGATCAGGGTCTCCTTGTCTTGCCTTTGGGCCTTTGCTGCTACCTTGCTGTATATCTTTAAATTACACACACACACACACACACACACACACACACACACAAGATCTTTTCTTTGCGGTGACCTCCTCAGCATTATATCCTTTCACGAATCACGACCATCCTGTTATTCGTAGATTGCCTCGAGCAGGCCCCAGTAACGTCTCCTTCATCCTAGCCCTGAGATTTTTTAAAAAGTGCTATATTCAAGGCTCTTTAGGAGAATGAGACCCATCATTGTTACTGGTATTTGGCATATTGGGTACACCACGGGGAGTTTGCCAGACTCTGCTATGTGGGCAGGTTACATTCGGTAGCCTGCCAGTGTGTCCAAAGTAGGAATGAGATAATAAGATGTCATAATAAGATCTTGCGCAGCTGCAAATGTGGCCGGGCGGTTCTGGGAGCTAGGTTCTGTGAGAAAAGGGAAACTGCCTCTTATATATTTTTCATAAAAGTTAGCTGAGGCTTGGAAGATAAGTTCTTGCTTTCTCTAAACTCTTATTTCACTTTAGTTTTAGGCTCTAATTCCACAGCTCTTCCTGGACAGTATAGATTCTTAAGTTCAAAAGAATTACAACTGTTAATAACCATTAATGTTCTTCCAATATCCTTCCAATATCTTCCAATATCCTTTAGTGACATCTATATTGGTGTACACTTTACGGTTTTGTTCTTTGTTAGAGTTGCATAATATTCTATTATGGATATATACTAAAACTCCTTGATCCAGCCACTCAGACTTGGCCTTTTGTTTTTTTTCCATCTCTTAGCTATTAAACTAAGCACTGCGATTAAGGTAGGTGTGCATTTATTCAATTATATCCATCTTTTTGTGTTTTGGTGATATTTGTCAAGCACAGTGGTATGGCTGGGTCATAGTAGAACTTTATTCTTTCCTTTTTTTTTGTTGTACTTTTTGTTTTGTTTTGTTTTAATTTTTTCGGTGAGATCTCTGATCTTGCCAGAAGAGGCTCAACCAATCCTACCAAAAGTGGATGAAGGTTACTTTTGAACAAGTGACCCACCAACAATGGTGTTTCCAGACTTTTTGATACGTGCTATTTCACTATAGTGAGATGGTATCTCAATATTTTCAATTTGCATCTCCTTAGTCCTACGTGATGATAACATTTTTTCCATATGCCTGATGGCCATTCATATGTCTTCTTTGGAAAAATCTCTGTTCACATCCTCACCCAGCTGGTTCATGTGTCACTGAATTTTCTCTGCTTTGAATTTTGTGAGTACTCTATAGGTCTTGATTATAAGCCCTTTCTCTGATGAATTGGGTGCAAATGTTTTCTCCTCCTCAGTTGGATGTCTTTTTTATTATGGTTTGAATTTCTTTTGCAATGCAGAAGACATTTGAATTTGAAGTAGTTACACTGGATTCTTTCTCATTTTGTTGTGTAGGCATGCCACTTTGGTCCTCTCATTGAGAACATTTTGGTAGTCAATGTCCTGGGCTGTTTTCATCATATTGTAGGGTAGATTCTTGTATAATGTATATATTGATAAGGCACTTTGAGTTTACTTTCGAAAATGGTGTGTTAAGTATGTGCAAGGAAAACACCTTAACTACGATTTGTCCCTCTGTCTTTACCCTTTAAATGTTTTGTTGTTGTTGTTTGTTTTATTTGTATATCATTATCTTCCTATATGTTGCTATATCTTCCTGAGTCTTTGTTTAACTATCTCACTAGTTTCATCTTTTTATCTCTCAAACCTCCCACCACACACACACACTCTCCACACTCTCGTTCTCTCTCTATTCCACTCTTTCTCTAACTATTCTGTTCCTAGGAATAAAGCTGACATGCACTCAGCTAACCTATGAGACAAAAGCTACCAAGAATCACTAGAAAATCCATGTCCCAAGTCATTGAAGACTGAGACTTCCTGTCCCCAATTATCTCTGGAAATACCTCGTGATAATTTGAATGAAGACACAGCCTCCCTCAAGAGTCTTGCAAGACGTTTGTTTTGTAAGGGAATTGGCTGAGTTGAACTCTCACAGAGAGTGCTATGGTCCATTACTGCTCTTCTGAATCCTCAGTTTAGAATTAAACGTCAAAGAGAACAAGGAGATCTTTGGGATTAGGTCTGACCATGCCCTGCCAACCCCTCCCTTTAGTATCTCTCCATCCTTTGACTCCTTCTCTCCTGCCATCCCGCTGTGACCTTGAAGTCTGAAATCTTGCATAGTCAGTACACGCCTGACAGCAGTGTGCAAGTTTGGCTCCTCTTGTCTGTGCTTTCGTCAGTGTCACTATGGGTTTAGCTTCTTGGTAACATCCTGGTATTCCAGGTGCTTTCAAACTGCAGTTCTCGAGATAATGATAGAGAGGCTCCTACATGCAACGGTGAAGTATTTGTTTACTGACATAACTTGGGAATGACTTGGTAATACAATACTGACCAAAGAGAGTCTCTGGCCAGTGAGCACTCAGAAGCCTCTATTCTAGAAATCTTACTTAATCTTTACTTACTTAAAGAGCAATGTTTTGAGTTCAAACATTCTCTGAGAGACAGCCAACTCTGTCACTCTCACATGAATTTCGTAAAATCTCAGTCTTAGGAAATGCTAATCTTTGACAAAGAGGCCATCATTCAGCAATCCTAGAGAACCTGTAGAAAGTACCAGAGGAATTCCTGGTACAAACTCTGCCCAAGAGGGAAGCTGTTCTATGAAATGCAGTGACTCCTGGTCCTTGGTGAGACTTGGCCCTCCTTCTCAAACCTTCTGCTCCCCCTGAGTCAGGGAGCTCTCTCATCACTGCCTATGGAAGAAGAGTATGCCTGAGGACATGTCCTGGGGTCCTAGCATCAGGGCTGATGAGCAATACTTCTCACCGCCAAAGGCTGTGGCTTAGGCTTCCCTATGTGAACTTGTTTTTGACATAGATTCAACATTTGCTGGGCAGATGATCACTCTCTTCACATTGTGTTTCCATCAGACTATACTCTGGTACAGTGAAGCATGTCTGATAAGAGTCTGAACCTGGTCTTGCCTATTTGGAATTGCTGTGGGAATGGTTCCAATTCCAAAATTTGGGGATTTGGTTTCAGATTTTTAAGTATCTAGTTTCCTTTCTTCCTTGATTATGGTTATACTGTCTCACAAGCTTTGGTGTGATTTGCACACACTCTGCTGTCAGACTCATACACAGTAGGTCAGATTGTCCTAGAATGGCATCGTTTCTGTTCTTCAAAGGAGCACAGTGATGTCATTTGTCTACACTCACCTTATTGAGGCATAAGCAGAACATTGGTTATTTCTCCTTGAAGTTAGACTTATTCGACGATGAGTATCCTGCCCATGGGCCCCTTTTTTCAATATTGAGTGTGCATAGGGTGAGGAAAGTGGGATACAACCCATGGACTGTCAGGATAACTCCAGTTTCACATTGACTTCTCCATTGAGTTTCTTTTGATTTTAACTAGGCCCTTAATGAGCCAGATTTATGCTTCTGGCTCTAGTGCCATACTAGAATATAAGTAGGCTAACATTGTATGTTTCATTAGAAAAAATTTCACATTAACATATACCTGCTCCATCTAGGTCTTTTCATTTGGGGTATATTTTTTTTTAAAAAGGCAACCCCCAGATCTCTCAGTTCACCTTAATAGCTGTGTGAGACACCACAGTTGTGTATTCTGTGTTACCAAAGTTGGGAGGTATGAAGAATAGATAAGGAGACAGGGAATCAAAACAGATTGCTGGTTTTAGGTACTGGGATAGAGAGGGTGGGGAATAGATCTTCAATGAGAAGATTCTAAGGGGCCCAAAATATTCATCAAACATATTGAGTGATATTTTCTAAGCATTCCTAGTATTCTGCTCATATCCAGGGATCATGCCATTCACAAAAAAACAAACTTTATTGAAATATAAAAATAAAATGATAAAAAACATAAACTACATCTGACAGTACAATGAGGCCATAGATAACCCAGAACACTCTGTGTCTGCAGGGAGTGCCAAGCCCCGCTGGTACTCTGCTTGGGGGATCAGAGCTGCTGGCTCACTGTAAGGTGTCCTGGGCCCACCTTTCAAGGACGTAGACTGTGTTCCAGTGAGGCTGCACATGAGACAATGCCATGACCTGGGATCCGTTTTAACTGATGATGCTGTGGGACACCAGATCCATTGCTGCAGGTGGCACATCAGCAACAGGCTCGGGACCTCCTCTGGCTTCTCCATTTCCACCTGGTTCCTTTGGTGTGAGAGGGGCAGGAGGAAGAGCCGGTTCTACTTGGAGAGAAGGAACAGGATATGAGATAGCAGGAGTAAATCACCTGTATGCCCCCTTGAAAACATTTTCCCAAGGTCAAATACCATCCTGCGAACTGCAGGGAGACAAGTCCAGAGTCCACTAAAGGATGTCTCCGCCTGCACACTCAGGCTCGGAGGCCTGAGACTGATCACAAGAACACAATTTCTGGGATGCCTCTGGTTGTGATATCCCCCAAGCCTCCCGTGGATAGGCTCATACACACCCATCCTGGTCTCTCACCGTCCTCCTTGAGGTCCTCTGAATCTTGTGCCTGATGAACCATCAATGCTTGTACAATGGGTATACTCTTATCTCATGAGAAGGCTCTCCATCATCAACTTGGACTCCATGTTTGGTGCACCTCTCTTCAACACAAACCACCGCACACCACTGCCGGATCTCCTCGTTGCCAGGCAACACCTCTCCTACATCAAAGGAGAGGTACTAGGTGTCCTCAGTGATCAGCTCGTGTTCGGTCTCTCTGTAGCGCTGATGAGATAGAGCAGCAGAACTTGAGCATTCACTCCCTGTACACTGACATCATTGCTGCTCAGTCCACCAGACTGTCCCCGAGACCCCTAGTGACTTGTAAAGGGAAGTCAGGGATGACCATGATTTACACTTTGAAGTGAAGATCAGTCTTGTCTGAAGAGCACTACCCAATAATCCCCAACCCAATAACAGGACTGTCTCTGACTTTGGCGCACCCTACTTCTCAGGATAGCTACTTACCAGAAACCTGTCCCCCACCCTAACCTCAAACTCTCTCACACACACAAGCTAAACACACCTCCCAGGCACACAGACTTGGGGAGGGCTCTAGAGTGCCCCTTCTGCATCAGTGTTTCCTCCTGGACTGGACAGTCCTCTCTGCTGCCTTGTGTTAGTTACCCGGGATGCCCTTTGGGGCAGATTTTGGGCAGGCCTTGCAATGAGTCCTCACGCACTACCCGTGTCTTTTCTCTGAGTTCCCCGGAGGGCTCTTTAGGCTGTACGCTGAGTACTATACACTGTCATCACCACTGCTCAGTCCTCTTGACTGGCCCAAGACCCCTGCAGACCAGTACATGGGTCTTTCAGGGACATAAAAAATAAACCTAGAAGTGAAGATTAATTTTGACTAAAGGGCTCCAAGCAATACTCAAAAACCCAGCAGTAAGACTGCCTCCGAGTATGACTTTTACCCAGTCTATTTTCAGGGTAGTGCTTTCTACACAAACGTATGGGCACACACGGACATACATACACACCTATGAACACACACACAAAGTCACACACATGTGAGGAGGGGTTAGGGAGTGCATCTTGGGCATCTGTGGTGTGTCCCAGACTGTCCTTCTCTGCCTGTGCTGCCTTACCCTTGATGACCTCTGGGGCATAAGTTGAAGAGGTCTGTGGTGGGTCCTCACCCACTCTCTAAATCTCTTCACAATGCTCCCCTTCTGGCTCTTCTGGCCACAGCCTGGGGATTGACGCCAGCAGCACAACATCGCTGTGTCTCTCCTTCACCAGCACGTGAAACAAGCAAACTGTCGTTTCTAGAACGTGAGTGCCTTTTGACCAGGGTTCCAAATTCTATTTTGCTTGCTCATGGGAGCGATGTCACTTCCTGCTCCTTCTACCTGCACTTCCTGCACATAATGGCCTCTTCATGGCCCCTTCTTGGGAATGCTCACGCGCTACCTCTGAGTCCTGGTCACACACAGACACATTTCATAGCCAACCTACAACCCTGTGGAGAGCAGGGAGAATTCAAGGCCACAGGTGTGAGGACACAAACTTGGATTTGATCTAGGCTCAGGTCATCCCTTTGCTGATATCCCATAGCGGACATGTATCTCTCACATAATTCTGCCACTCCAGCCTCTCTTTCTATCTCTTTTGCTCAAGCGGGCCCAGTAACGTCTCCATTGGAGACTTTGTTGTTACTGTGTTTGGCATATCGAATACGTCCCTGGGAGCTTGCCAGGCTCTGTCGTGCAGGTGAGATATTCTCGGTAGCTTGCCGGGCTCTCAGAGAGGGGCGGAGGAATCGAACTCGGCTCGGCCATGTTGGCTGCGTGCACAGCCCTACTCTATCTCTTTTAATTACACACAATTGAAATGTTGAATGTGTTCAAGTAGCCCTGAAGCAGAAAACATTCTGTATTGTGTTTTTAAAAATATAAAGAATATTTCTCTCATCTGTCCTCCAAAACATATTTAACACAGTTAACCTGGGGTTTGTTCTGTTAAATACAAAAAACTTTAGAATTTTTTTAATTTCTGTGTGCCCATTTCCCACCACCACGGATCCCAGTATCCCTCCCACCCTTCATCCCCCCCCATCCCACCCTGCCTCTGTGGCAGGGCATTCCCTTTTATTCACTCTCTCTTATTGGGTGTTGTGGTTTGCAAAAGAGGCAATGGGTGACAATCATGTTTGGTTGATAGTCTACTTTCAGCATGCCTCTCTCATCCTGGGAGTATCCTCCCAACACCTTTTTTTGGTACTCCCTTCTCTATCTGAGTTCCCTTTTCACTAGCATGTGTGGTTGGCCTCCAAGCCATGGAGTAAAATTCCTGGAGTAAAATTCCTGGTCCGCCGAGCCTGGAGTCCAAGGTCTCAGAGAGTTCCACTTATCTTGTTCTGTGGGTCTTCAGTTGTGCGTGGGTCTCAGCCGGAGCTGCCACGCGGGTCCGGAAAGCGTCCTGGAGTGTGGCGACGGCTGGGTAGTGGAAGTAGTGACAGAGCTTCTCTGCTTGCTCCCACCAGCACAGGTGACAAAGGGATTCTAATCAGGAGCCCCACCCTACCCTTCCCTGTCTGCTTCCATCAACCACCCAGGGATCGAATTGTGCACAGGAGACCCACCCTACCCAGATAAATACCCCACTGGCAGATTTCCACTCTCGACACTACTTCCACTACCCAGCCGTCGCCACACTCCAGGATGCTTTCTGGACCCGCGCGGCCGCAAGCGGCCGCGCGACACATCATAAGACACTAAATACCCATCTTCTGGAATTGTCATACCATATTTGATAGGGTTCAAATATGGTAACACCTACAAGGGTGATTAGAGGTCACCCCAAAAGCCTCTATACCTCTCGGAAAGACTGGCAAGCTACCGAGAGTAATCCGCTCGCATGGAAGAGCCTGGAAAGCTATCCGCTGTGTATTCGATATGCCAAAACCAGTAACTACAACTGGTCTCATTCACCTGACCCTGAAGGCTTCACCGACATGGCAGCACTGAGAAGGATGAGAAAGGAGAGGCCGACAAAATCTCAAGGCCGACCTAGGCTGCCACAACGAAGGAAGACAAAAATGATCGTCTGTACTTTCAATGCATGTACGCTAGCATCAGATGCATCCATCGAGGACCTGATGGTACAAGCGCGAATGATCAAGTACGACATCATTGGTCTGACCGAGACAAGAAGGCACGAATCTCACCATGCCGTTTTCGACACCGGAGAAGAATTGTTCCTCGGAACATGCGATAAAAGAGGTGTTGGAGGTGTCGGTGTCCTTGTCAACACAAACTTGGCCAAGAGCATTGATTCATTCGAATGCCTAACAACCCGAATCGGACGTTTACATTTGAATAGATGTGGCTCACTGCCTGCAGTTTCTATCTTCGTTGTCTACGCACCAACATCTCATTATGATGAAAGAGAAATCGAGAAGTTCTACATGGAGCTAGAGAAGTTCTATAAAGAAGACCACACCTTCTACAAGATCATTGTGGGTGATTTTAATGCCAAGATAGGACCGAGAAGATCAGCTGAAGAACTTCACATCGGGACCCATGGCCTAGAATGGAACGAACAGGGTGAGAGACTGTCTGAGTTCATCAAGTCGACCAAGACCATTCATGGTAACTCACAGTTCCAGAAGGCAGAATCTAAACGATGGACATGGGAGTCTCCCGGTGGACGATTCCACAACAAAATACACCACATCATATTCAATCGACGGTTTTGCCTGACTGATGTCGCTGTTGTTCCAAAATTTCGAACGGGATCGGACCACCGTCTCCTTCGTGCAAAATTCTACTTCACAGAGCGGGGAGAAAGGGCTGCAAAGTTCAAAAAGAGAACTCCCAGAATGACCACCAACTGGGAACTCTTTGGTACTATTGTGGCAAAATGGGAAGATGCCATTGTTGACAACATTGACGAGGAATACGATCGACTGGTTCAGCACCTCCATGAATGTGCAAGGAACGCCAAGAGAGAGATAGCCACAAAAAATCGCCTATCTTCGAAAACTCTTGAGCTAATTCGCCAGCGTGGTTTGGCGCATGCCTCAGGCAACCGCAAGCTAATGTCCGAGCTCGCAAAGCAGTGCAGAGATGCGATCAAGGAAGACCTCAAAGAGAGAAGAGCAGAAGTACTGGTAGATGCGGCAGAAGCCGGGAAAAGTATTCGTAGCGCCCGCCTGTCCTTCGCCAACTATAAGACCAAAATGACTGCCCTCCGACGTCCTGATGGATCCATCACATCCTCCAGAACGGCAATGGAGAAGATTATCCATGACTTCTACTCAAATCTCTTCGATAGCCATGTCCACTTGCCGACATACCAAATTCCACAGGATGGGTATTTCGTTCCTAAAGTTCTCCCTTCCGAAATCCGACACGCCATTTCGTTGGTAAAGAAGCAAACAGCACCCGGCCCAGACAAGGTCAGACCTGAACACCTGAAGAACCTGCCGTCAGTACTCATCAATACACTGGCTCGGCTCTTCACTCGCTACCTGTCTGAATGCAAGGTTCCGTCCCAATGGAAAACCAGCAGGACCGTACTACTGTTCAAGAAGGGAGACATCCATGACATTGGCAACTATCGCCCGATCTGCCTATTGTCTGTCATCTACAAGCTGTTCACTCGAGTCATCCTGAATAGGATTGGCAGAACACTAGATGAAGGACAACCATGCGAGCAAGCAGGGTTCCGCAAAGGATTCAGCACCATCGACCATATCCACACGGTAACCAAGCTCATTGAGGTTTCTCGGGAGTTCAAGATGCCGCTCTGCTTAACGTTCATTGATTTAAAGAAGGCCTTTGATTCTGTTGAGACAGAAGCGGTCATTGAAGCCCTAGCCAATCAGGGCATTCAAGCCCAATACATCAGGATCCTCCGTGAGCTGTATTGCGGATTCACTACAGGATCTCACCATTCTACAAAGAAGTGATCGTTGATGTCAAGAGAGGGGTGCAGCAGGGTGATACCATTTCACCAAAACTCTTCAGTGCCACCCTCGAGAACATCATGCGACGACTGGAATGGGAAGGAATGGGAGTGAAGATAGATGGTTGGCAACTACACCACCTCCGCTTTGCTGATGACATTGTTTTAATAACACCAAACATCAGCCAAGCGGCACAAATGCTGGCCGACTTTGACCGTGAGTGTGGAAAGGTAGGACTACAGCTGAATCTTACGAAGACAATGTTTATGAGAAACAGCCTTGTTCCTGACGCCCCATTCGCTCTCAATGGAACGACCATCTCCGAATGCAACAGCTATGTGTACCTAGGTCGAGAGGTCAACATGACAAATGACCTGGCACCCGAGCTGGGCAGGAGGAAGAGAGCGGCTTGGAACGCCTTCAAGAACGTCGAAGAAATAGCTAAGAGGACGAAGAACCTCCGGCTCCGGGCACATCTCTTTGATTCCACTGTTCTTCCTGCATTAACATATGCCTCAGAGACCTGGGCCCTACGCAAACAAGATGAGAACGCCATTCAGGTCTCCCAAAGAAGAATAGAAAGAGCTATGCTTGGAATATCACGTTTCACTCAAATGAGAGAACGAATCCGGAGTTCTGACATCCGTCGACGATCAAGGATCAGGGACGCTGTCTCATATGCCAAGGTGTCGAAAATCAGATGGGCTGGTCACGTAATGAGATTTAAAGACGACCGTTGGACTAGAGCTGTTACTGATTGGATTCCACGTGATGTCAAGAGACCGTGTGCCCGCCCACCTACCAGATGGTCAGACTTCATTGTCAAGATCATGAACGATCGGTTTGAGGCCCTCCATGTTCCCGGAGCGAAGAGATGCCATTGGGCTACACTAGCACGCGACAGGGACAAATGGAGAAGTTACTGGCGCCCGCTCGAGCAAATCGACGACTAACGGGAAGTTAAGTGATTAAGTGAAGTGTTAAAATTCCTGGTACTAATCTCGGCCATTATTGCCTGTTAGTCTCCTATTTTGTTACTTTATGTTCCCCAGATGAATTCGATTTTTCTATGTCTATCCCTTTCTTTCTGACTCATTTCACTTAACATTATACTTTCCATGTTGTAACACTTGTATGAAAATTTCATGACTTCATCTTTTATAACAGCTACATAGTACTTCATTGTGTAAATGTACCAAAGATTCTATAACCAGTCATCTGTTCTCAGGCACTCAGGTTTTTTCCAGATTCCCGCTATTGTAAAATGTACTGCAATGACCAATTGCAGATGTCACTTCGACTATAATTTTTTGCCTCTCTGGGATATATTCCCAGGAGTGGTATTGCTGGATCAAATGGGAGCTCTATTTCTAATTTTTTGAGAATTGTCCATACTGTTTTCCAAAAGGGCTGAACCAGTCGGCATTCCCACCAACAGTGAAGGAGTGTCCCTTTCTCACAACATCTGCGCCAGCACCAGTTGCTTTTGTTCTTCTGGATATGGGCCAGTCTCTGTGGTGTGAAATGATATCTCATTGTGGTTTTGATCTGCATCTCCCTGATGATTAATGATGTGGAGCATTTTCTCATATGCCTTTTAGCCATTCGGATTTCTTCTTTGTGAAAATTTCTATTCATTTCATCTCCCCATTTTTTTGATGGGGTTGAATGTTTTCTTTTTGTGGAGTTCAGCCAGTACTTTGTATATCCTTGAAATTAACCCCTTATCAGATGTGTATTTGGCAAATATCCTTTCCCATTCTGTAGACTGTCTTTGTATTTTGGTCACTGTTTCTTTTGAGGTGCAGAAGCTTCTTAGTTTAAGATAGTCCTATTTGTCTATCTCTGTTTTCACTTGCTTGGCCAGTGGTGTGATATCTTTGAAGACACCATTAGCTTCTATGTCATGGAGAGTTTTGCTAACTTTTTCCTCAATGTACCTTATAGATTCCGGTCTGATGTTGATGTCTTTAATCCACTTAGATCTTACTTTTGTACATGGAGTTAGGAAGAGATCTGAGCCCATTTTTTTTCATGTAGCCATCCAGTTTTGCCAGCACAATTTGTTAAAGAGGCTTTCCCTGCTCCACTTCACTTTTCTTGCCCCCTTATTGAGGTTTAGATGCTCGTATGCTTGGGGGGAGAGAGTATATTCAAGCCTGTTCCATTGGTCTACAGCTTTGCCTTTGTTCCAGTACCATGCTGTTTTAATTATTACTGCCTTGTAGTAGAGTTTGAAGTTAGGAGGTTGATTTTTCCCATTTTCTTTTTCCCGAGAATTGCTTTAGCTATTCGTGGGGGCTTATTGTTCCATATAAATTTCAGGAGTGTTTGCTCCACTTCTTTGAAGAATGTCATGGGTATCCTAATAGGGATTGCGTTGAATTTATAAAGTGCTTTGGGAAGTATTGCCATTTTGACAATGTTAATTCTCCCGATCCATGAACAGGGGACATTTTTCCATTTGCTCGTATCCTCTCTTATTTCCAGAAGGACCGTTTTGTAGTTTTCTTTGTACAGGTCCTTTACTTCCTTAGTTAAGCTGATTCCTAGGTACTTGATTTTCTGGAGCACAATTGTGAATGCGATTCTTTTCTCTTTTTTTCCCCTTTATTTTATTTTATTTTTTTTTTTACAGTTGTAGATTTACAATTTTTTGTGCTTTGGTTTCAATTATACAATGATCAGATACCCATCCCTCCACCAGTGCCCATTTTCCACCACCATGGATAATATCCCTCCCACCTCCATCCCCCCATCCCCCCTGTCTCTGTGGCAGGGCAGTCCCCTGTGTTCTCTCTCTCCTTTTGGGTGTTGTGGTCTGCAAAAGAGGCATTGAGTGGCAAACTTGTTCAGTCCATAGTCTACTTTCGACATGCATCTCCCATCCTGGGAGGATCCTCCAAACATCCTTTATTTGGTGCTCCCTTCTCTATCTGAACTGCCCTTTCCTCTAGGATACCCGGCTGGCCTCTAAGTTATGGAGTAATCCTCCTGGTGCTGATCTCAGCTATTCTTGGGTATTAATCTCATACTTTGTTACTTTATATCCCCCAGATGAATGCAGTCTTTCTATGTCTATCCCTCTCTTTCTGACTCATTTCGCTTAGCATGATACTTTACATATTGTACTACTTGTATGGAAATTTCATGACTTCATCTTTTCTAAGAGCTACATAGTACTCCATTGTGTAGATGTACCAAAGTTTCTTTAACCAGTCATCTGTTCTTGGGCATTCAGGTTTCTTCCAGTTTCTGGATATTGTAAAGCGTGCTGCAATGAACAAACAAGTGCAGATGTCACTTTGACTATACATTTTTGCCTCTCTGGGATATATTCCCAGGAGTGCTATTGCTGGGTCAAATGGGAGCTCAATTTCTAATTTTTTGAGAATTGTCCATACTGTTTTCCAGAAGGGCTGAACCAGTCGACATTCCCACCAACAGTGAAGGAGTGTCCCTTTCTCGCCACATCCACGCCAGCATCGGTTGCTTTTGTTCTTTTGAATGTGGGCCAGTCTCTGAGGTGTGAGATGGTATCTCATTGTGGTTTTGATCTGCATCTCCCTGATGATTAATGATGTAGAGCATTTTCTCATGTGCTTTTTTGCCATTCGGATTTCTTCTTTGAGAAAGTTTCTGTTCATTTCATTGCCCCATTTTTGGATGGGGTTGGATGTTTTCTTCTTGTGGAGTTTAACCAGTATTTTGTATATCCTGGATATCAACCCCTTGTCAGATGTGTATTCGGTGAATATCCTTTCCCATTCTGTAGACTGTTTTTGTATTTTCGTCACTGTTTCTTTGGAGGTGCAGAAGCTTCTTAGTTTAAGATAGTCCCATTTATCTATCTCTGTTTTCACTTGCTCGGCCAGTGGCGTGGCATCTTTGAAGATACCATTAGCTTCAATGTCATGGAGGGTTTTGCCAACTTTATCTTCAATGTTCCTTATGGTTTCTGGTCTGATGTTGAGGTCTTTAATCCATTTTGATCTTACTTTTGTACATGGTGTTAGGCAGAGTTCTGAGCCTATTTTTTTGCATGTAGCCGTCCAGTGATGCCAACACAATTTATTAAAGAGGCTTTCCTTACTCCACTTCACATTACTTGCACCTTTATCAAAGATTAGATGATCATATGATTGATGGGAGATGTCAGTGTATTCAACCCTGTTCCATTGGTCTGCAGTTCTGCCTTTATTCCAGTACCATGGTGTTTTAATTATTACTGCTTTGTAGTACAGTTTGAAGTTCGCGAGGTTGATTCCTCCCATTTTCTTTTTCCCAAGAATTGCTTTAGCTATTCGTGGGGGCTTATTGTTCCATATAAATTTCAGGAGTGTTTGCTCCATTTCTTTGAAGAATGTCATGGGTATCCTTATAGGGATTGCATTGAATTTATACAATGCTTTCGGTAATATTGCCATTTTGACAATGTTAAGTCTCCCGACCCATGAGCACGGGATATCTTTCCATTTCCTCATGTCCTCTTTTATTTCCTGAAGTAGCGTTTTGTAGTTTTCTTTGTACAGGTCCTTTACTTCCTTAGTTAAGCTGATTCCTAGGTACTTGATTTTCTGGGGCACAATTGTGAACGGGATTGTTTTTTTCATGTTGCTTTCTTCTCTCTCACTGTTTGCGTATAGGAAAGCCATGGACTTTTGGGTATTGATTTTATAACCTGCAGCTTTACTATACGAGTCTATTGTTTCTAGGAGTTTTTTGGTGGAAGTTATTGGGTTCTCTAAGTAGAGTATCATATCATCTGCGAATAGTGAGAGCTTGATTTCTTCCTTTCCTACCTGAATGCCCTTACTATCTTTTTCCTGCCTAATCGCTATTGCAAGTACTTCCAGTACTATATTGAACAGCTGTGGAGAGAGTGGACATCCTTGTCTCGTCCCTGATCTTAGAGGGAAGGCTCTCAGTTTCTCCCCACCAAGGATGATGCTTACCGTAATCTTGTGGGAGATGGCTTTAACCATATTGAGGAAAGTCGGCTCTATCCCCATTTTGGCTAGGCTTTTCATCATAAATGGGTGCTGGATCTTGTCAAATGCTTTCTCTGCATCTATCGATATGATCATATGATTTTTATCTTTTCTTTTGTTGATATGGTGGATTATGTTAATTGATTTCCGAGTGTAAACCAGCCTTGCATCCCCGGGATGAATCCTACTTGGTCATGGTGTATGATCTTTTTGATGAGCAGTTGAATTCTATTTGCTAGTATTTTATTGAGAATCTTCGTATCTGTGTTCATCAGGGATATCAGAATGTAGTTTTCTTTTCTCGTGGTGTCTTTGTTTCCTTTTGGATTTAGAGATATATGGGCTTCATAGAAACTGGGAGAGTTTCCGTTTTTTCAATTTCCTGGAAAAGCTTGAGAAGGACTGTCAGTAGGTCCTCTTTAAATGTTTGGAAAAATTCGCTAGTGAATCCATCTGGACCTGGGCTTTCTTTTTTGGGAAGACTTTTGATTACAGTTTCGATTTCCTTGATGTTAATAGGCGTATTCATATACTCTAGATCTTCTTGACTCAGCTTTGGGAGACTATAGGAGTCCAGGAATTTGTCCATTTCTTCTAGGTTCTCTTGTTTCGTTGCATACAGACTTCCAAAGTAGTCTCTGATGATCTTTTGGATTTCTTTGGTTTCTGTGGTGATACCCCTCTTCTCATTTCTGATTCGGTTTATTAGGGTTCTCTTTCTGTTTCTTTGTGAGTGTTGCTAGTGGTTTATCTACCTTGTTTATTTTCTCGAAGAACCAGCTCTTGGTTTCATTGATCTTTTGGATTTTTCTTTGGTTTCAATGTCAATGATTTCTGCTCTAAGTTTTATGAATTCTTTCCTTCAGCCTGATTTAGGCTCTTTCTGTTGTTCTTTTTCTAAGGTCTTGAGCTGTGAGGTCAAGTTGTTTATGTGCATCCTTTCTACAGACCTAAGATATGCTTGCAGAGCTATAAATTTTCCCCTTAAAACGGCTTTCGCTGCATCGCATAGATTCTGGTAGCTCGTGTCTTCATTCTCATTTGTTTCCAGGTATCTTTTGATTTCATCCCTGACTTCGTTCTTGACCCACTCATTGTTCAGAATTGAGTTTTTAATTTCCAGGTGTTTGATTTGGTTCTCCGTGTCTGTGTGTGATTCACTTCTATCCTCAGTGCATCATGGTCTGAAAAGATGTTTGATACTATTTCTATCTTCCTGATTCTGTTGAGGAATGCTTTGTGTCCTAGCACATGGTCTATTTTCGAAAATATTCCGTGTGCACTGGAGAAGAGTGTGTATTCTTTCTTTTGGGGGTGTAAAGCCCTGTATAGCTTTATAAGCACTTTCTCTTCTATTTCTTCTTTCAAAGCCAATGATTCCTTGCTGAGTTTTGTTCTTGTTGATCTATCCAGAGGTGATAAGGTGATGTTGAAGTCTCCAAGTACTATTGTGTTGCTAGCAATGTCCTCCTTAAAATCTGTTAGCAGTTTTTTAAAAATATTTAGCTGTTCCCTCATTAGGTGCGTATACATTTAAGAGTGTGATTTCTTCCTGTTGTACGTATCCCTTGATGAAGAGAAAATTGCCTTCACTGTCCCTTCTAATCTTTTTCAAGGTGAAATTGATGTTGTTGGATACTAGTATGGCCACCCCAGCTTTTTTGCAGGAGCTCTTTGCTTGCAGGATTGTTTTCCATACTTTGACTTTGAGTCTGTGTTTGCTCTGAGTGTTGAGATGAGTTTCTTGTAGGCAGCAGCATGTTGGGTTCTGTCTTTGTATCCATTTTGCCACTCTGTGTCTCTTAAATGGTGAATTTAGACCGGTGACATTGAGAGAGAATATTGTTATGGGGTTTTGTGTCATGTTTCTGTGCGGGTGTGTTGTGGTTGCAGGGTTTGTCTTGTCTTATAGTAGCCCCTTTGGCCCTTGTTTTAGGTGTGGTTTTGAGTCTATGAAGTTCCCAAGCTGCTGTTTATCTAAAAAAGAGTGTACCATTCCTTCAATTTTGAGTGAGAGTATAGCCAGATAGAGTATTCTTGGTGAAGCATTCATTTCAGTGAGTTTTTTCACTATATCTTGCCACTGCCTTTGGGCTTGGAGGGTTTCCTCTGCTAGATCTGCTGTGAATCTAAAGGGTGCTCCTTTGTATGGGAGTTCCTTTTTTGCCCTTGCTGCTTGCAGTATTGTGTCTCTATGGGCAGCATCGATCATTCTAACTATGCTATGTTTTTGTTCGGGTCTCTTTCAGCTGGCACCCTTCAGGCTTCTTGAATCTGAGTGGCTGCATTGTGGAGCTCTGGGAATTTTTCAGCGATGATTTGTTTAACCATGGCTTTTTCATTGAGATTGTTTCCGTGAGCTTCTGGTAGTCCGATGATTCTAATGTTGTTTCTTTTGGAATCGTCTCGTAGGACTCTGATTCTCTGTAGAGCTACTTTGAGGTCCTTTGCCACTGTTTGTTGTTGCTTGTTGTCTGGTGCAGCTGATCTTACAGCTCACTGATTCTTTCCTCAGCTGTGGTCATTCTCAGGGCACAGACTGAGTTTTTGATTTTAGCTATGGAATCTTTGATCCGTGCCATTTCTGTGCAAAGCTTTCCAATTTCCTCTCTCATTTTTTCCTGTATTTTGTCGATTGTGCGATCGATTGTTTCTTTCATGTCCTCTCTCAATTTAATGGATATCAGTCTGACTGTTTCATTGAGTTAATTGAACATCTTGATGACTTCATATCTGAATTCTTTGTCAGAGAGGTCCTTTAGGTGGCTAGCACCTACTGAGGCTTCTGGACTTGTTTCCTCGTCCTCTCCCTGTGGCAGGGATTTGGATTGATTGATTCTTCATGTTGGTGTGTAGGTGTAGGGTTTAGATTCCTTGGTGTGAGTAAACTACTTGCAGCCGCATAAGCGTCTGCCCGCCCAAAATTAGGCCATGCCCTTGGAAAAAGCCACGCCCACTTCTAAAGTGGCCACACGTCCACGGATACTTGGTGTGTGTTGGGGGAGTAAAGACTGGGTGGGGAGAAGAGACCAGCTCAGCTTGGGTGACGGAAAGGAAGAGGCACAGAGGCTCAGATCTGCTTTGTCTCCCGGGGGACGCCTGGGGACTTTCAGGGTGAAATCCAAGTCCCGGGTTCGAGAAGCGGCAGAAAAACTGACGTCGGTGGGGAGAAGAGACAATATCAGCTTGGGGGACGGAAAGGGAGAGGCACAGAGGCTCAGATCTGCTTTGTCTGCCAGCGTCTGGAGGATGCCTGGGCGCTTGCAGGTTGAAATCCAAGTCCTGGGTTCAAGAAGCGGCGGAAAAACTGACCTGGGTGGGGAGAAGAGACCAACTCAGCTTGGGCGACAGAAAGGGAAACTTTTGAGTTTTAAGTAGAAGATTATACCTAGAAGACCTCCCTCCAATAGATTAGTGCCCACTCATGGTTTGATTATTGTTTCCTGGATATTCTAACACTTGTTCTGAAGAATCATTCTGATACGATCTTATTTTGTAATCTTGAGAGACACGGGATCTCAAGGTTTTGAGACCACCATCTCCCAAGCTTCAGCAAAAATCCTAATGAATTGCTTTTTCAATCCATCCACTCTGATGAATGTTTGACAGGTCTGATTTTCAGCACAACTGGACTTGGATGGTTAAGGTTGTTCCTTCATGGGGCTGGAGTGATAGCGTCCTGTGTAGGGCAATTCTTTGCATGCGGCTGACCCAGGTTCGATTCCCAGCATCCCATAAGGTTCCCGGAGCACAGCCAGGACTAATTCTTGAGTGCATGAGCCAGGATTAATGCCTGTGCATCACTGGATGTGACCCAAAAAGCAAAAAAAAAAAAAAAAGTTGTTCCTTCATATGATCTTGTGTTTATAGTTCAGCAGTAAGTTTCCTCTCAAGAGAATGCACAGAATCAGATGAAGTGTTCCATTAGACACTAATGCTTCATAGCACCACGCAGGCATATCTGTATTTACCCTGGATACAGGGAAATCTATGATCTTAATGTTCCTTTGACATTCGACCCTCATTCCATATGAGGGTGGAATTCCACAATGCTTCCCAAATGATCTTAACTTTTTCAGATGGCTAAGTTATATTAGAATCAAATGCAAATCTGCCTTGTGTGGGTCATTCTTGCCACAGTTTTTAAGCTTCTGCTTCCTGCTCACCCAGTTTATATACCCACAGTGCTGTATCAGTGGGTGGATATACTTCTAAAAGACTGCATTTTGCAAATTACATCCAAAGAAATGAGTAATCCTTGCCAAAGGTTGTTAATTTTGTATGAAATTTATGTGTCCACTCACTCCCCCCACACTGCTCCCCTTATATCTGTCCCCATCTCAGTTAATCCTTGTGTGTCTCCAGCAGTTAATTATTTTGGCAAGTCATATACTCCTATTCTTCTTTCCTCTTCTATCTCTTTCAAGTGATGATACTACATCCTCCTCTTCTCCTGTCCTATTATAGATGGGTTCTTCAATCAATCCATCCTGATGGCAGGCTGAATAGGATCCTCATTCAGGGAACATGCTGGAACACAAAAACTGGGGATAATTAGAGAATCTCCATCCCTTCCTGCCACTCAACAATTCATTAAGTAACTCCAGAAAATTCAACAAAAAGCCAATTTTGAGTGGGATAGGAGGGGGGGGGTCCAGAATGACCATGATATGTTTTTTTCTGCTTATACTGCCTCAGTTATGGCTACTGGAAGACCAGAAAGAAAAAAAGGGAAATATATCTTTTATATCCTGGGACCAGGATGAGTAAGGAAATTAGGACATGTGGAGGATCCATGAAAGGTGCCTCAGATTCTCATTTTACATCTCTTTTCCTGCAATGTGAATATCCAGGACATCTAAATCTGTCTGGAATTTAAATGAGGACTCCAGACTTCTATCTTTGATCTTGCTACTTGTATCCAGTCATGATGACCAGTTGCTCTGATTCTGTCAGATAGTCAGAAGCCGAGACCTGGAAAGGCATAGTCTACCTGCTGTCCAGAGGACCTCAAGGCATTCCAGGACAGGCAGTGCAGTGAATACTGGATGGAGATACAAGGGCAGAAAATACTGCCACAGGCCTATGTATATAAGCCCTCTTTCGAACACTTTCCCAAGGTCAGATCCCATCCTGCAAACAGCAGGGAGTTAAGCCCACAGTCCACTACAGGATGTCTCCTCTTGCCCACTCAGGCTCGGAGGCCTGAGACTGATCACAGGAACACAGATTATGAGATGCCTCTGGTTGTGACCTCCCCCAAGCCTCTTGTGGACACCCTAAGACACACCCATCCTGGTCTCTGACCATCGTCCTTGAGGTCCTCTGAATCTTGGGCCCGATGCACCATCAATGCATTGTACAGTTGCTATACTCTTATCTCATGAGAAGGCTCTCGAAGGCAACTTGGACTCCACGTTTGACACACCTTTCTTTAATCCAAACCACCCAACACCACAGCCGGATCTCCTCATTGCTGAGAAACACCTCTCCGACATCAAAGGAGAGGTACTGGGTGTCCTCAGTGAACAGCTCCTCTTCTGTCTTTATGTAGTACTGATGATACAGAGAAGCAGAACTTGAGCATTCATGCCCTGTACACTGTCATCATTGCTAGTCAGCCCACCAGACTGTACCCAAGACCCCTAGTGACTTGTAAAGGGGCAGTCAGGGATGACCATGATTTACACTTTGAAGTGAAGACCAGATTTGTCTGAAGGGCACCATCCAATAATCCCCAACCCACTAACAGGACTGTCTCTGGCTGTGACTTTGGCCCACCCTACTGCTCAGGGTAGCACCTACCAGGAACCTATCGCTCCCGCTCAACCTCAACATATCTCTCATACACAAGCTAAACACACCTCCCAGGCACACAGACTTGGGGAGGGCTCTAGAGTGCCACTTCGGCATCAGTGTTTCTCCTAGACTGGACAGTCCTCTCTGTGTTGCCTTGTGTTAGTTACCCTGGATGGCCTCTGGGGCAGATGTTGGACAGGCCTTGCAATGAGTCCTCACCCACTACACATGTCTTTTCTCTGTGTTCCTCTGAGGGCTCTTTAGGCTGTAGGCTGAGCACTATACACTGTCATCACCACTGCACAGTCCTCTTGACTGGCCCTCAGACCCCTGCAGACCAGTACATGGGTCCTCAGGGACACACAAAATACACTTTGAAGTGAAGATCTATTTTGACTAAAGGGCTCCATCCAATTCTCGGTAACCCATTAGGAAGACTGGCTCTGACTGTGACTTTGACCCAGTCTACTCTCAGGGTACCCCATTCCACACAAATGTACGCACACCCACACACATACTTACACACCAAGAACAAACAGGCACATAGTCACACACATGTGGGGAGGGGTTTGGGAGTGCCTCTTGGGCATCTGTGGTGTGTCCCAGACTGTCCTGCCCTGCCTGTGCTGCCTTAGCCTTGATGACCTCTGGGGCAGAGGTGGGACAGGTTTGTGGTGGGTCCTCACCCACTCTCTAAATCTCTTCACAATGCTCCCTTTTTGGCTCTTCCGGCCAAAGCCTGGGGATTGAAGCCAGCAGCACCACATCAGCTCTGTCATTCCTTCAGCAGCACGTGAAACAAGTAAATTGATGTTTCTAGAACGTGAATGCCTTTTGAACAGGGTTCCAAATTCTATTTGCTTGTTCATAGGAGCGATGTCATTTCCTGCTCCTTCTACCTGCACTTCCTGCCCATAATGACCTCTTCATGGCCCCTCGTGCTGGGAGTGCTCACCCTCTGCCTCTGAGTCCTGGTGACTCACAAATACAGGGCACAGCCAACCTACAACACTGTGGAGAACAGGGAGAATTCACGGCCACAGGCATGAGGGCACAAACCTGGATTTCATCGAGGCCCCTTCCTCCCTTTACTGAGATTCCATGGAGGCCATGTATCTCTCACCTGATTCTGCCACTCCAGTATTTTTTTACTTATACTTTGCAGATGCAAATAACCCATTTATTTCCTATATAGATATAGATATTTGCTTTTGGTTTACACCCAGCGATGCTCAGGTTCTACTCCTGGCTCTGTGAACAGGAATTACTCCTAGCAGCGCTTAGGGGTCCATATGGGATGCCGGGGAGTGAACCTGGGTCAGTCGCATGAAAGCCAAATACCGTACCCACTGTTCTATTTCTCCAGCCTGCCAATATATTCTTTTTATAATTTTTTGTAGGAGTACTGCTAATTATTCAGCCACTGATTAGCTGATTGAATTGGGCATAAACTCCGCCGTTTTTTTATTTGATTTTTTTCTGTTTATATTTATTGAATCACTGTGAGAAAAGTTACTAAGTTTCAGGTTTTAGTCTCAGTCATACAATGATCAAACACTTTTCCCTCCACCAGTACTCATTTTTCACCAACAAGAACCCCAGTATACCCACCCTCCCACCCCTCCAAATGCCTGTGAGGCAGATGATTTCTACTTAACTCTTCTCTGCATTGATTACAATCATTATTTCGACAAAAGATTTACCATTATAGCTTAGAATTTCCCCCCAAAGATTCGAGCACCATGATTAACAAAACCATTAATTTATAGTTTCATACATCAAATTTTCTTCACCGCACCCTCCACCAGAGTCCATTGACTGCAACCATTTCCCCAGTGTCTTGTATTTTTTTGAGAAGTGCCCATATAATTTTCTAAAACAGCTAGACATGTTGACATTCCCCCCAACAGTCATTGAAGATCTTCTTTTCCTTCCCCATATCTTCACCAACACTGGTTGATTTTGTTATTTGTCCTATGTGCTTGTGTCCCTGGCACAAAATGTTGTTTTGTTAACTCTTTGTTGTTTTTATTTACATTTTCCTGATGGAAGTGGTGCAGGGCATTTATTCATATCCTTTTTTGTTTATCTTTTTTTTTCTTCTTTAAAAACGTTTCTGTTCATCAGTTCTCACAATATCATAGTTTTGATGAGGTTGATTGATTGGTTCTTGTAAAGTTCTGACAGTGTTTTATGTATCTTCAATATTAACAATTTGTCAGATGATTCGTGGACACATTTTTTGGTGTGATGTGTCTTTATTCTGCTTTTTGTTTCTTCTGCAGTCCAGAATCTTCTTAGTTTGATGTAGGCTCCTTTGTTTCTTTTTTATTCCGTGAGCTTGACCAATGAAATTGAATCATCGAAGATACAAGATACCTCTAGATTTAATGCCGTGCTCGACTGCTCTTCTCAGCATAATTTAAGAATTATATCATGTTTTGAGTTTTTAATCTGTTTTAATTGGACCTTTGTACATAGTGTTAGAAAATCATTACAGTTTTCATGGTTTTTTTTGCATGAGAGCAACCAGATTTCTTGATAAACATTTGTGAACAGGCTTTCTTCTCTATCATGAAGAAGATTCACTGTCCATATAGCTGAGCATCTGTTAGATACTGGTTAAGGGAGCAGAAGTTTAAGGGACTTAACTTTGTCAACATATATGCTTAACACAAAAGTAAATCTAATTTTTTAAAGAAATGATGATAGGCCTAAAGATATAAATTTATACCAAAATGATAGTGATGAGAATTTTTAACACCACACTTTGGTGATTAGATAGATAAACTAAACAGAAGGTAGGTTCAGATCTTAAAGAATACCTCTGATCATAAACAGACAATAAATCAAAATTAGATCACTGTATGGGAAATCAGAAGAAATAGGACTAGTAGACATAAAGAAACCCACAGACTTTCAAGAAATGAAAATAATACAGTGAGTCAATGAAACCAATATCTATATTTATTTGTAAACCTAGAAAATGATTGAGAACTTTCTAACTCTATGCATGTAGAGAAAAAAAGAAAACCCAAATAAATCTCACAGGATTCCCTGATCAAACGCATTCCAATACCCATGCAAACATGTGCCCTCCTGTTTACAATCTCATGAGCAAGCTGCTAACTTGATCATGCGTTAATGACTTAATTTTGCCTCTGACTGGACAAACTTTCCTGTGGCGTCCTACAATACCTTTTTCTTCTTCCATAAATGTCAGCAGAGTCTCCTGATATGTTTCCTCACCCAGTTTCTAATTTGAATGTGCTCTTTCTGTGACCTTTCCTAGAGACTTAGCCTGGAGATCTGGAAAAGGATTGCATATTTTTCTTGAAGTGCATCTCCAGGTAGAAGATCGAGGTATAGGGGTGATTTGAAAATATGGGTACCTAAATTCCAAGCTCTCATGCTGCTATTTGATTCCTCCCAGGGACATGAGGTCACTTTCTGGGGTTCTTAGACTTCAGTTTTCTACTCATCAGAGAAATCTCCATGGGTGTCTCAAAACCGGGATGCTTACCTGTACCTGCGTGTCATGTTCACACACAACCACCTCATAACTTGTGATACTTGGCGGCAGACAAGACCTCTGGTAGGAGCACACAGAGCTGAGTTGGGCCCTATGCTATACTTAGCAATGATGATACCTAGGAGAAACATGTGACACATTTTCAGCCCCCATGTCTATATGCACAACATCTTTTCCTAGGGCGATCTAGGTATGAGTAAAATAGGAAAAAAGGAAATAATAATGTACCCAGTCAATCTGGAAAATTCATGGCATGTTCTCTTTAGAATGTAAATAATATTCTTTTTTTCTTTCCCCAAAAGTTGATACAAAGAACTGCATATAGAAACTTTATTTTTACACTTATAAAAAATCAATTTTTATTATATGAGGAACAAAGTTGCTAACAATAGTTTCTGGTGTATAATGTACCAACTCCATTCACAGCTTCAGTGCTCGCCTCTTTCCACCAATGACTCCAGATTCCTTCCAGTACCCCACACTGTCTCCTTGATAAACACATCATAAAAAATAATTTATTTCAGTAACCATTATTATCCTGACTGTCAATGAAAGGGTTTCATGCACATAACATATCATACCCCCACGAGAACGTTCACCTACCTCCCCTTCGTACAATAGATTCCTACTGAAGTCCATAGATATTGTTGCTTTGGGCATTTTGGAATATGTCACACGTAAAAGTGATCATTCTGTGATAGTACTTTTCTTTCTGACTAGCTTCACTCAGCACAATTCTGTACAGATCATGGAAATTACATGATTCCATATTTTTTAAGCTGAGCACTATTCCATGTGTACACACACACAAAGTAGGTATATATATATTATACATATACAAAGAAGCATCTCTCTCTTCGTATATACAGATATCGGTATATATGTAGAAAGAGATACTTCATAATTAAGCTATTGTGAATTGTGCTGCATTACACAAGGAAGACAAATGTCTTTTCTGAATAGAGATTTTTGGCACTTGGAGATGATGATGTCAGGAAGCAGAATTGAAGGATTATGTAGGAACTCAATTCTTAGTTTTTGCATGCTGTGTTCATTCAAATTTATAGAAAAGCTGAACCACTAGCATTGAAAGAGTGTCATTGAAAGAGTGTCGCTCTTCCTCCACATCAATGCAAACACTAGTTATATTTGCTCTTAATGATGTGTGCTGGTTTTATTGGTAGCACTGTAGCACTGTCCTCCCGTTGTTCATCGATTTGCTAGAGCAGGTTCAGTAACATCTCCATTGTCAGACTGTTACTGTGTTTGGCATATCAAATATATCCTGGGTAACTTGCCAGGCTTTGCCGTGCGGGCGAGATACTCTCGATAGCTTGCCAGGCAAATGCCCTACGTGCTGGTACCTTGCCAGGGAAATGCCCTACCTACATGCAAGGCAAATGCCCTACCTGCTGTGCTATTTCATTGTTATTTTTATTTGTATTTTCCTGATGATAAGTGATGCGGAGCATTTGTTCATATATCCTATGTCTTTTTTACAGTTACAAAGCTTTCGTGTTTGAGTTTCAGTCATACAATGATCGAACACCTGTCCCTCCACCAATGTATATTTTCCACCACCAATGTCCTCAGTATCCCTCCACTTCATGCCATGCCTCCACCCGCCACTATAGCAGAATTTCCCTCTTATTCTCTCTCTACTTTTGTGATTATGGTTTGCAATACAGATACCAATACTTATAGGTCATCATATTTGGTCCCTCATCGAGTTTCAGCACCCATCTCTCATTCTAAATGATCCCTCCAAACATCATTACTCTGCCGCATGTGTGGGCAGAATACTCTCAGTAGCTGGTCAGGCTCTTCCAGAGGGATGGAGGCATCGAACCCGGGTCAGATGCATGCAAGGATAACACCCTACCCACTGTGCTATCGCTGTGCTGTGCTTTAGCAACAATTATGTTGTCATGTGAGTGAAATACATTTGAATGGAAATTACATTCACCAAATTAAAAATGGGGGCCCTCACATATGCCTAGCATACTCAGGGACCATGCATATGGGATGCCAGGGGATTGAACCCATACAGGGCAAATGCCCTAACCACTATACTATCATGAATTGCACACCAGGATTGGTAACTTGACAGTTGTGTCATTTTATCTTGATTATGTCACCTTATTTCCCTAAGACACAACTTCCCAGTGTAAACTGGGTTGTAGAATAGGAATTAGACAGGTGATATTAAGAATTTCCCCAGCTCAGACTGCCCATGATATAAAGTCTCAGGTTCTCTCCTCAGTTACTCTGCCCACATGCAATAGCTTTCCTTGTCGGTCACTCTCCTTACAGTACTTCCCAATCTCCAAAGAGAATGCAGAGAATCACGAGGATAATTCACTGTGACAAGGTTCATTCTCAATTCCTGCCGAAATCATATAAAATAAAATATATCTTTGTCTATATCTCTGCAGCTACTACCATATCTTCATTGTCACTGTCCTAGTCCCAGTCCTCCGGTTGTTCATCGATTTGCTCGAGCGAGCCCAATAACATATCCATCGTGAGACTTGTTGTTACTGTGTTTCGCATATTGAGCACGCCATGGGAAGCTTGCCAGGCTCCCCGAGAGGGGTTGAGGAATAGAACCCAGCTCGTCTGGGCCTTCTGCGTGCAAGACAAATTCCCTACCGCTTATGTTGCCCTCAATATGTAGACCCAAGGCTGGTGTACTAGTTCAGATCACAACCTCCACAATTCTGAAAATCCCTAAGAATTGGACACTCTGAGGAAAAGCAAGTTGTCACTGTATTCCTTACTGTGTATGAAGGAAGACTTCAGAATAGTTTGGGGCCTATAATTCATGATATATTCTCACAGAATATTTTGCTATAACAAATGTGCTATAACAAATACTTATGCAGAAATACTCACACATAGAGGTATATAAGACCGCACCCCACAATTTTATCTTTTCTTCTTTGCACAGGAACAGTGCAGTTTTTGTAAAGTCCATATAGCCTGTGTGTGTGTGTGTGTGTGTGTGTGTGTGTGTATATCATGGTTATGTAACTTTCAGTAATAGATAAGTTCTGCACTTTTCTACAATTATGCAGTGTGCACTGTTGATTCAATTATTCCCTTCCCTGTGTGATTTGTTGGGGGGCGTATTGTCACACCCAGCAATGCTCACGGCTTATTGATGGCTCTGTAGACTGGAATGGGTAAGTCCCGGGAGGGCTCTGTGTCAGCACCATGCACGGCAAGTGTTCCTAACCTATATGGTATCACTCTGGCTATTCTGATTTCTTAGAGTTAATTATTTAGTTATTTATACTTTGTGGATGCAAATAACCCTTGTAATGCATATATATACATATATATATGTACATATACACATATATATATATATATATATATATATATATACATAGAGCTTTTTGGGTCACACTCAGCAATGCTCAGGGATTACTCCTGGCTCTGTGCTCAGGAATTAATCATAGAAGTTCATGGGGGACCCTATGGGATGCCCTATGGGATGCTGAGGACTTAACCTGGGTCAGCGGCATGCAAGGCAAACACCCTATCCACTGTGATATTGCTCCAACCCACCAATATGTTCTTTTAATAAAGATTTTAAGAACCATGATTAACAAAACCATTATTTTTGAACTTTCATACATAATACTTTCTGCACTTCACCCTCCACCAGAGTCCAGTGTCACTGGCACAAAATCTTGTTTCATACCTCATCATTGATTTTATTTGCATTATCCTGATAGAAGTGACACAGGGCGTTTGTTCGTATCGTTTTTGTTTTTCTTTTATTTATCTTCTTTGAGTTTACTAATCTTCTGGAGTTCACTAGTGGAAGGGCACATCCAGGGAGAAGTCTTAGATCCTTGTAAAGGTTTATTCACCATTTTTCTTCTCTGCCTCAACAACCTTAGGATTTGAGGGTGTGAGGAGGATAAACTTCAACTCCTTAGTTTTTCCTTGGCAACACTCTTTGTCTAATTAATTTATTTATTTTAAATTTTTATTAGTGAAACACCATGAGGTACGGTTGTAGACTTACAAATTTTTGTGATTGGGTTTCAATTATACAATGATCAAATAGTCATCCCTCCACCAGTGCCCATTTTCCACCATCATGGGTCCCAGTATCCCTCCAAGACCCATCCAATCCCAATCCCACCCTGCCTCTGTGCGAGGGCATTCATTTTGTTCTCTCTCCTTTTGGTTGGTATGGTTTGCAAAAGAGGCATTGAGTGGCAACCATGTCCGGTCTATAGTCTACTTTCAGCATGCTTCTCCCAGCCTGGGTGGATCCTCTCAACACCCTTTATTTGGTGTTCCCCTCTTTATCTGAGCTCCCTTTTCCCCTAGTATGTGTGGTTGGCCTCCAATCCATGGCATAAGCCTCCTGGTACTAATCTCGGCTATTCATGGATGTTAGTCTCCTATTTTGTTACTTTATGTTCCACATGTAAATGCAGTCTTTCCATGTCTATCCCTCTCTTTCTGATTCATTTTGCTTAGCATGATACTTTCCATGTAGTATCACTTATATGTAAATTTCATGACTTCATCTTTTCTAATAGCTACATACTACTTCACTGTGTAGATGTACCAAAGTTTCGTTAACCAGTCATCTGTTCTTGGGCACTCAGGTTTTTCCCAGATTCTGCCTATTGTAGTCAGTGCTGCAATGAACACACAAGAGCAGATGACAATTCAACTATACTTTATTGCCTCTCTGGGATATATTCCCAGGATTGGTATTGCTAGGTCAAATGGGAGCTCACTTTCTAATTTTTTGAGAATTGTCCATACTGTTTTCCAAAAGGAATGAACCAGTAGGCATTCCCACCAGCAGTGATGGAAGGTCCCATTCTTGCCAAATCCACACAAACACTGGTTGCTTTTGTTCTTTCAGAGGTGCCTAGTCACCATGGTGTGAGATAATATCTCATTGTGGTTTTGATATACATCTCCTTGATGATTAATGATGTAGAATATTTTCTCATGCTTGGAAAAACTTTATATTCATTCACGCTAACAAAATTAGCTTAGGAATCAAAATTTGTACATGTGACTATCTATGCACATGTGCATGAGTACGTGATCAGAGATTAATAAATATTACTCTACATTGGGATTATGAATCAAATGAATTCCTGTTCTGAGAGACATGATCTGAGAACTCAAAATGCATATCGGTTATTGTTCAGTCTTAGCTGGAGAAAGCAATGGTGGAAGGTACTGCATCCCTGATCTACATCGGTGACTGTAGGGGAAGTTATTATTAATAAGTAAACTCTGGAAATAAGTAAACTCCATATTGATAGATGAGCACTAACCATAGCTCAGGTGACATGTGATATCTGTGGGGAGGGAAGGGGAGCCATGAAGAGAAAATTTAAAGCCATCATAAGAACATCGCCTTAAGTCATGTATGCTCTCTCCAGATATTACTTGTCTATTGAGTAATGACATATGCAAAGAATGGAATTATAATGAAGGACTTTTCGTGAAACCACAAAGTCCTATATTAGACAGTGTTGCCTACCTGAGTATCATTGGTTTACATAGCTTTCGGCTCATATGTGACCAAAACTCACTTGGGTAGTACATGTTACCATTTTGAGAAAGGATGGCGTGTTCATCAATAACAATGGGAAAGCATACATTATTTGGAGCATATGGGTATCAAGTGTTTCCCTGTGTGGGAGAAAGAATGCTCCGGAGAATTTAGTTTTCTAAATTGATCTATGACTAAGATCCCTAGGTCCAGGGTTGCCTGTTGATATTTAGACTCCATACTCTGCTCTGCAGCAAAGTTCTACCCTGTCTTTTTTCATCTACATGGGACCCTTTCTCTATCTTGAGTTTGCATCAGCAGAGGAAGGTGGGATACAATCCATGGGTTGTCAAGATAACTCCAGTTTCACATTGCCTTCTCGTTGACTCTCTTTGGATTTTGACTGCCCCTGAATGAGCCAACTTTATGCTTCTTGTTCTAGTCTCATGCGAGAATATAGGTGTGCTGCTCACATAATATGTTTCATTAGAAAATATTTCATATTTACATATACCTGCTCCATCTATGTCTTTTCATTTGACGTATATATCAAAAATAAAAAGGAAAACCCCAAATCTCTCAGTTCAAAGGAACAGCTGTGCGAGACACCAAAATTACCCATTTTGTGTTACCAAAGTTGGGAGGTATGAAGAATAGGTCAGGAGACAGGGAATCAAGACAGATTCCTGGTTTCAGGGACAGGGAGAGAGCGGGTGGGGAAGAGTTCTTCAATGATAAGATTCTAAGGGGCCCTGAAAAGTTCCTCAAACTTACTGAGCGATGATTTCAAAGCATTGACAGTATTCTGCTCATACCCAGGGACCATGCCATTCACAATAAAAACAAACTTTATTGAACTATAATAACAAATGATAAAACTTATAAACTACATTCAAAAGTACAATCAGGTCATAGATAAGCCAGAACATTCTGTGTCTACAAGACTTCTGAGCCCAGCAGGTGCTCTGTGTGGGGAATCAGAGCCGCTGGCTCACTATAAGGAGTCACTGGACCAACCGTTCTAAGACCTAAATTGTGTTGCAGTGAGGCTGCATATGCGGCAGCACAATGTCCTGGGATCCGTCTTCACTGGTGATGCTGTAGGACACCGGATCCATTTCTGCAGGTTGCACATCAGCCACAGGCTTGGGACCTCCTCTGGACTCTCCATTTCCACCCGGTTCCTTTGTTGGGAGAGGGGCAGGAGGAAGAGCCGTTTCTACTTGGAGAGAAGGTACAGGATGTGAGAGAACCAAAGTAAATCACCTGTATGCCCTCTTTCAAACGCTTTCCCAGGTCAGATCCCATCCTGCAACCTACAGGGCATCAAGCCCACAGTCCACAACAGGATGTCTCCTCATACCCACTCGGGCTCAGAGGCCTCAGACTGATCACTGAAACAAACAGATCCTTGGATGCCTTCCGTAGAAATGTCCCCCCAGCCTCATGTACATGTGCTCAGACACATTCATCCTGGTCTCTAACCATCCTCTTTGAGGTCCTCTGAATCTTGTGCTCGATGTACCATCAATGCATTGTACAGAGGGTATACTCTTATCTCATGAGAAGGCTCTCCCTCACTAACTGGGACTCCGTGTTTGGCGCACCTCTCTTCGACCCAAACCACTCCACACCACTGCCGGATCTCCTCGTTGCCAGGCAACACCTCTGCAACATTTAAGGAGAGGTACTGGGTGTCCTCAGTGATCAGCTCGTCTTCTGTCTCTCTGTAGCGCTGATGAGAGAGAGCAGCAGAACTTGAGCATTCCTGCCCTGCAATCTGTCATCATTGCTTCTCAGTCCCCCAGACTGTCCCCAAGAACCCTACTCTGTTCTAACAGGGACATCAGGGATGAACATGATTTACATTTTAAGAGATCAGTCTTGTTTGAAGGTCACCATTCAATAGTCCACAACCCACAAATTGGACTGTCTCTAGCTTTTGACTTTGGCCATCCTTTCTGCTCAGGATAGCCCTGTTCCCATGAAACGGTCCCCCCACTCAACCTAAATCTCTCTCTCACAAACAAGTTAAACACACCTCCCACGCTCAAACACTTGAGGAGGGCTCTAGTGTACCCCTTCAGCATCAGTGTTTTATCCTGGACTGGACAGTCCTCTCTGTGCTGCCTTGTGTTAGTTACCCTGGATGGCCTCTGGGGCAGATGCTGGGCAGGCCATGCAATGAGTACTCACCCACTACCAGTGTCTTTTCTCTGTGATCCCCTGAGGGCTCTTTAGGCTGTAAGCTGAGCACTATACACTGTCATCACCACTGCTCAGTCATCTTGACTGGCCCTCAGATCCATGCAGACCAGTACATGGGTCCTTCAGGGACACACAATATATACTTTGAAGTGAATTCAATTTTGACTAAAGGTCTCCATCCAATTCTCGCTATCCCAGTCTTAAGACTGGTTCTGAGTGTGAGTTTAACCCGGCCTGCTCTCATGGTAGCCCTTTCCACACAAAGGTAGGCACACACACCCACATACATACACAGGCAAGAACACGCGCGCACACACACATAGTCACAAACATGTGGGGAAGGGTTTAGAAGTGCCTCTTGGACATCCGTGGTGTGGTGTGTTCCAGACTGTCCTGCCTTGACTGTGCTGCCTTACCCTTGATGACCTCTGGGACAGAGGTTGGACAGGTCTGCTGTGGCTCCTCACCCACTCTCTAAATCTCTTCAGAATGCTCCCCTTCTGGTTCTTCCGGCCACAGCCTGGGGATTGGCGCCAGCAGCACAACATCTCTGTGTCTCTCCTTCACCAGCCCGTGAAACAAGCAAACTGCCGTTTCTAGAACGTGAGTGCCTTTTGAACAGGGTTCCAAATTCTACTTGCTAGCTCATGGGAGCGATGTCACTTCCTGCTCCTTCTATGAGAACTTCCTGCCCATAATGGACTCTTCATGGTCCCTTCGTGCTTGGAGTTCTCACGCTCTGCCTATGAGTCCTGGTCACACACAGAGACACTGCATAGCCAACCTACAAACCTGTGGAGATCAGGGAGAATTCAATGCCAAATGCGAGAGGACACAAACCTGGATTTTATCTAGGCTCAGGTCATCCCTTTGCTGCTATCCCGTAGAGGACATGTATCTCTCACATAATTGTGCCACTCCAGCCTCTCTTCTTATCTCTTTTAATTACAAACCGATGTAATGATGAATGTGCTCAAATAGCCCTGAAGCAGAAAACCTTCTGTATTGTGGTTTTGAAAATATCAAGAATATTTCTCTCAGCTGTCTTCCACAACATATTTAACACAGTTAACGTGGGTTTTGTTCTGCTAAATACAAGAAGGCCCTCCCATTGATCGTCGATTTGCTCGAGCGGGCCCAGTAACGTCTCCATTGGAGACTTTGTTGTTACTGTGTCTGGCATATCGAATCCTCTTGGTAGCTTGCCGGGCTCCCCGAGAGGGGCGAGGAATCGAACTCAGGTCGGCCATGTTGGCGGCTTGTAAGGCAAAGGCCCTACCCACTGTGCTATCGCTCCAACCATACAATACAAGAAAATACAAGAAAATTTCGATTTTAGGTGTAAGATTATACCTAGAAGACCTGCCTCCAACACATTATTGTATACTCATGGTTTGATTATGGGTTCCTCGATATTCCAACAGTTGACTTAGAGGATCATTCCGATAGGATCTTATTTTCGTATCATGATATTCTGGATCTCAGGTTTTGAGACCACCATCTTCCAAGTTTCAGCCACAATCCAAAAGAAGTGCTTTCTCTATCCATCCACTCTGATGAACGTTTGACTGCCTCAAATGGCAGCAGAACTGGACTTGGGCGATTAAAGTTGTTCCTTCATATAATCTTCTGTCTGAAGCCCAGTGGGATGTTTTCTCTAAAGAGATTGCCCAGAATCACATGAAGGGTTCCACTAGAGATTAATGCTTCAGAGCACCATGCAGGCATGTGGGTATCTATCCCCTCTCCCTCGCTCCGATAATATCAGTCCCCATCTCAGTTAATCCTAGTGTGTCTCCCACGGTTAATCATTTGGACAAGGCATATACACCTATTCTTTTTCCCTCTTTTATCTCTTTCTAGTAATGATACTCCATCCTCCTCTTCTCCTCTTCTCTTTTCTTATTCTAGATGGGTTCTATCTTTTTTAAGTTTTTATTTTCTTTTTATTTATTTCGGTGAGATCTCTGTATCTTTCCAGAAGAGGCTCAACCAATCCTACCAAAAGCTAATGAAGGTTTCTTTTGAACCACAGCCCCACAGACAATGGTGTTTCCAGACTTTTTGTTGTGTGCTATTTAACTATAGTGAGATGTTATCTCAATATTTTCAATTAGCATTTCCTTAATCCTAAGTGATGATTAACATTTTTTCATATGCCCTATGACCATCCATATGTCTTCCTTGGAAAAATATTTGTTCACATCCTCACCCTACTGGTTCATGGGGTCACTGAATTTTCTCTGCTTTGAATTTTGTGAGTGCTTATAGATCTTGATGATAAGCCCTAATCTGATGAATTGTGTGCAAAGGTTTTCTTCTCCTCAGTTGGATATCTATTTATTATGGTTTGAGTTTCTTTTTCAATGCAGAAGACATTTTTATTTGAAGGAGTTTCACTGGTTTATTTCTCATTTTTTTGTGTAGGCAGGCCACTGTGGCACTCTCATTGAGGACACCTTTGTAGTCAGCCCTCCTGGGAAGTTTTCTTCATATTACAAAGTAGATTCTTGTATAATCTATATATTGTTAATCCACTTTGAGTTTGCTTTTGTGAATGGTGTTAAGTATATGCAAGGAAAATTCCTTACCTACAATAGAATGTATTTTAACTCTGTCTCTATTCTTTCTTTTAATTTATTTTATTATTATTGTTATCATTATTATTATGTTTGCTTTGGATCACACCCAGCAATACTCAGGGGTTACTCCTGGGTCTGCCCTCAGGAATTCCTTCTGGCGGTGCAGGGGTCCATATTGTATGCTGGGAATTGAACCTGACTTGAGTAGTGCAAGGCAAACTCCCTACCCCCTCTGCTATTGCTCCAGCCCCTCTCTACTCTTTAAATATATTTTTTGTTTTATATGTATACAATCATCTTCCCATCTGTTGCTATATCTCCCTGTCTCTATGTATAAGTATCTCAGTAGTTTCATCTTTTTTTCTCTCAACCACCCACACACTCACTCTCATTCTCTCTCTTCTTCTCTTTCTCTAACTATTCTATTCCACGGAATAAAGTTGACATGCAATAAGCTAGTCTATGAGACAAAAGCTATCAAGAATCACTAGAAATTCCATGTCCCACGTCATTGAAGAGCTGAGACTTCCTATCCCAATTTTTTTCTGCCAATACCTCCTGATAATTAGAATGAAGATGCAGTCTCCCTCAAGAATCCTGCAAGAAGTTTGTTTTGTAAGAGAATTAGCTGAGTTGAACTCTCGCAGGGTGCAATGGTCCATTTTTGCTCTTCTGCGTCCTCAGTTTAGAACTAACTGTCAAAGACACCAACAGATGTCTTTGGACTTGGGTCTGACCATGCCCCCCCACACCCCTCCCTTTAGTATCTCTCCATCCTTTGACTCCTTCCATCCTGCCATACACCTGTGACTTTGAAGTCTGAAACCTTGCATCATTATTACACTCCTGAGAGCAGTATGTAAGTCTGGCTCCTCTTATCTGAGCTGACATCAGTGTCACTATAAAACCTTTTAGACCAATCCAATTTACAGTGTGTCATTGAGGTAGGCAAGAAGATTGGGAAGCACCCCTATAGCAATAAATTTTTAGGAATTAATAAAACTATCTAGTTCTAAGGTGATGAGGGCCCATCTTGTAAGCACATTCTTTAAGGCCTGATAAGACTTTCCTAGCACTAACAGAGAGTAGGGAAGACTTAGTTGAGAATGAGTGCCCTGCCCATTGGCGCCTTTCTCAATCCGGAGTTTACCTAGTGTGAGGAAGATTGGATACAAACCATGGGTTGTCAGGATAACTCCAGTTTCACATTGCCTTCTCAATTGACTTTCTTTTGATTTTGACTGGGCCCTTAATGAGACAGCTTTGTGCTCTGGCTCTAGTGTCATGCTCGAATATAGGTGTGCTGTAAATATTATATGTTTCATTAGAAAAAAATTCACATTCACGTATACCTGCTTCAATTATGTCTTTTCATTTAGGATATATTTTTTAAAAAGCAACTCACAAATCTCTCAGTTCAGCCTAACTGCTGTGTGAGACACCACAGTTATTCATTCTGTGTTACCAAAGAAGGAGGTATGAAGAATAGATAAGGAGAAAGGGAATCAAAAGAGATTCCTGGTTTTAGGGACTGGGAGAGAGAGGGTGGGGAAGAGTTCTTCAACGAGAAGATTCTAAGGGGTCTAGAAATGATCTTCAAACGTATTGAGTGATGATTTCAAAGCATTTCCAGTATTCTGCTCATTCCCAGGGACCATGCCATTCACAATAAACAAAAAACTTTATTGAAATATAAAAATAAAATGATAAAACTCATAAACTACATCTGACAGTACAATGAGGCCCTAGATAACCCAGAACACACTGTGTCTGCAGGGAGTGCACAGCCCACTGGTGCTCTGCTTGGTGGATCAGAGCTCCTGGCTCACTGTAAGGTGTCACTGGGCCCACCTTTCCAGGACCTAAAGAGTGTTCCAGTGAGGCTGCACATGCAACAACCCCATGATCTGGGATTAGTCTTCACTGATGATGCTGTAGGACACCAAATCCATTGCTGTAGGTGGCGCATAAGCAACAGACTCAAGACGACCTCTGGCTTCTTCATTTCCACCAGATTACTTTGGTGGGAAAGGGGCAGGAGGTAGAACGGGTTCTACTTGGAGAGAAGGAAGAGAATATGAGAAAGCAGAAGTAAATCACCTGTTTGCCCTCCTTCAAATGCTTTCCAAATGTCAGATCGCATTCTACAACCTGCAGGACGTCAAGCCCACAATCCAGTACAGAATGTCTCCTCCACCCCACTCCTTCTGCCAATGTTCCAGAGTCCTGCCCATTCTGCGGCCTCAGACTGATCACAGGAACACAGATATTGGGATGCATCATGTTGTGACCTCTCCCCAGCCTCATGAGGATATGCTCAGACACACCCATCCTGGTCTCTCACCATCCTCCTTGTGGTCCTCTGAATCTTGTGCCCGATGCACCATCAATGCATTGTACAGTGGGTATCTTCTTATCTCATGAGAAGGCTCTCCCTCGCCAACTTGGACTTCACGTTTAGCACACCTCTGATCGACCCAAACCATTCCGCTCCACTGCCGGATCTCCTCGTTGCCAGGAAACACATCTCCAACATTGAAGGACAGATACTGGGTATCCTCAGTGATCAGCTCGTCTTCTCTCTCTCTGTAGCGCTGAGACAGAACAGCAGAACTTGAGCATTCACACCCTGTACACTGTCGTCATTGCTGCTCAGTCCACCAGACTGTCTCCAAGACCCCTACTGATTTGTAAAGGTGCAGTCAGGAATGACTGTGATTTAGATTTTGAAGTGAAGAACAGTGTTGTTTTAAGGACAGCATCCACTAATCCCCAACCCACTAACAGAACTGTCTCTGGCTTGTGACTTTTTCCCACCCTACATCTCAGGGTAGCTCCTTCACATGAAATTGTCCTCCCCAATCTCAATTTCTCTCGCACACACATAAGCTTTACACAAGTCCCACAAACACACACAATTTTGGCGAGGTCAGAGTGCCACTTCGGCATCGGTGTTTCCTTGTGGACTTGCCAGTCCTCTCTGTGCTGCCTTGCGTTAACCTAGATGTCCTCTAGAGCAGATATCGGGCAGATCTTGTAATAAGTCCTCACCCCAGTCTCTTCCCATGTATTTTCACTGTGTTCCCCTGAGGATTCTTTAGGCTGTACGCTGAGCACTATACACTTTCATCACCACTGCTCAGTCCTCTTGATTGGCCCTCAGACTCCTGCAGACCAGTACATGGGTCCTTCAGGGACACATAAAATACACTTTGAAGTGAAGATCAATTTTGATTAAAGGACTCTATCCAATATTCACTAACCCAGGAAGTAAGACTGGCTCTGAGTGTGACTTTGACCCAGCCTACTCTCAGGGTAGCCATTTCCCCACAAACATAAACAGACACACGCACATACATACACACCCAAGCAGATACACACACGTATATACACACTCAAGAAACCACAGAGACACACATGGACACACACATGTGGGGAGGGGTTTGTGAGTGCTTCTTGGGCCTCCGTGGTGTGTCCTGGACTGTCTTGCCCTGCCTGTGCTGCCTTACCCTTGATGACCTCTGGGACAGAGGTTGAACAGGTCTGTGGTGGGTCCTCACCCACTCTCTAAATCTCTTCACGATGTTCCCCTTATGGCTCTTTCGGCCACAGTCTGGGGATCGATGCCAGCAGCATAACATCACTGTTGTGGACAGATCCTTCACCAGTACGTGAAACAAGCAAACTGCCGTTTCTAAAACGTGAGTGCCTTTTGACCAGGGTTCCAAATTCTATTTTGCTAGCTCTTGGCAGTGATGTCACTTCCTGCTACTTTTCCCTGCACTTCTTGCACATAATGACCTCTTCATGGCCCCTTCGTGCTGGGAGTGCTCACGCTCTGCCCCTGAGTCCTGGTCACACACAGAGACTCTGCGTAGCCAACCCACAATCCTGTGGAGAGCATGGAGAATTCAGGACAACAGGCCTGAGGACACAAACCTGGATTTAATCGAGGCCCTCTTCATCCCTTTGCTGAGATCCCATAGAAGCCATATATCCCTCACTTAATTGTGCCACTCCAACCTCTCTTCCTTGCGATGCCATAGCTTATTCAATTACATTCAGATGAAATTATGAATGTCCGGATAAAGCCCTGAAGGAGAAACCCTTCTGTATGTGTGATTTAGAAAATAAACAGAGTATTTCCTCATCTGTCCTCCAAAACATGTTTTACACATGTAACGTGGATCTTATTCTTTTAAATACAAGAAAACTTTAGATTTTTATGTGCAAGATGATACCTAGAAGACCTGATTCCAATAGACTGGTGCCCACTTATGTTTTGATTATTGTTTCCTGGATATTCCAACACTTCCTTTGCAGGATCATTCTGATAGGATCTTATGTTGTTATCGTGAGAGACTATGGATCTCAAGGTTTTGAGACCACCATCTCCCAGTTTCAGCCACAATCCTAATAAAGTGCTCTCTCTATCCATCCACTCTGAGGAATGTTGGACTGGCCTGAATGGCAGCAGAACTAGGCTTGGACAATTAAAGTTCTTCCTTCATATAATCTTGTGTCTGTAGCCCAGCAGGAACTTTCCTCTCAAGCAAATGCGCAGAATCAGATGAAGGGTTCCACTAGAGACTAATGCTTTAGAGCACCATGCAGGCATGACTCTATCTACCCTGGAATCAGAGAAATATATGATTTAATATTCCTTTGACACTCCATAGGAGGCTCAAATTCCAATATGGTTCCCATGTGGTCTTAACTTTTTCAGATGGCTAATTTATGTTACAATTAAGAGCAAAAGCTGCCTTGTTGTGTGGGTCATTCGTACCACAGTTTTCAAGCTCCTGTTTCAGTTTCCAATCAAAAAACAGTCTCATTTGTTGTACTAAAACTTCAATCCACCCCTGAACCCAGAACAGTACTTGTTACAAAGTGTCCAATAGTCCTGCACTGTCCAAGGGTGATCAGAATCATTTAGTCGTGTTTTTTAGAAACGGAGAGTACGGATCACAATTTGAAGAGTTGTTTCTGCAACAGCAACTGTAGTGGTCACAGCACTGAGCCCCAGGAGAGCAGCTATAGGAATCAATGAACTTCAGGGAGCACTGTATCTGGCAGGGAGTACTGGAACAGGACGATTACACCTTGTGTCAGGAGCCCTTCAGCAGGCTAATACAGCCTTTCTTTGGTCAGGTTATGATTGGAGAAACACTTTTTTAAAGTTATCAAATGCTTCAACCATCAGGGTTTGGTACATCTCCATGCATGGGAGTAGAGAAAGAGATAGGGGGGAATTCTGACACAAACAGCTATCCCAGAGTGAAATTAAAAGGTGTTCCTATTTAGTCATTTCTTCCTCCTTAGGGAGCTGAAGCACTTGTGAGTTCCAAGGAGAGGGTAAAAGGAAGGAATTGTTCATCCCAAATATGGGGTTCTGGAGTTGCCAGTCCACAACCTGTAAGAGAAGGGTCTAAGGAATGCTCTTCATGTGATCTCATGATACTTTAAAGGAGCTAGAGGCCTTTGCTGCAGGCTCTCTGATGCTGTCTCCTTCTCTGATTTCCTTGTGACTTCCAGCTGAAATCAGCTTGGCGGTGGCTTGAGGCTAGAATTTGGAGGGTTGTAAGACTGCAGTTGTCTGAAAGTTTAAGCAGGCAGATGAAATCAGCTCCTGATAATATGCATTGGGACCTAAAATTTTTTGGTGGGGTTATCTGTTGAAAGAAAAACAGACTTTTCCTGGAATGAGATGTCTCCCTGCTATGCAGTCTTCTAAGTCTGTACATATTCTTGAAAATGCTTTTGAGCTGCTGTATATGACTCCCTTTGAGGTAGATTCAAAAACTGTAAAGAGAACAATGTCAAGTTCAAGGTGTCAAACTGAGGGTATACCTCTGTTTGTTTGTTTGTTTGTTTGTTTGTTTTTAAAACTGCACAAGTCATAGGTCCAGGAAGACCAGAGTGAAATCTGATATGAGTAATAAAAACAATTTCAGACCACTTTTTAAAAGATCCTGTTGCTGCTGAAGCAATTGTTGCACTATAGAATTCAGGGCAGTTAGAGATGCAGTTACAATACTAGAGAAGAGACCAACAACATAAACTGAATCTGAGATGATATTAGCAGGCACTGGCACATGGGCCAGTGAAGAAACTACTTTTCATGAAGTAGAAGTTCACTTCCCCAAAATAAAACTGTACCAGCCCAAGTCTTTGAATAACCTTCTTTGGAACTGGCACATCGCCATCACTTATCACTTAAATCACTTAACTTCCCGTTAGTCGTGGATTTGCTCGAGCGGGCACCAGTAAAGTCTGCATTTGTCCCTGTCGCGTGCTAGTGTAGCCCAATGGCATCTGTTCGCTCTGGGAACATGAAAAGCCTCAAACTGATAGTTCATGATCTTCACGAAGAAGTCTGACCATCTGGTACGTGGGCGGCCACGCGGTCCTTTGACATCCCATGGAATCCAGTCAGTAACAGCTCTAGTCCAGTGGTCGTCTTTAAATCTCATTATGTGACCAGCCCATCTGATTTTTGACACCTTGGCAAATGAGACAGCGTCCCTGATTCTTGATCGTCTACGGATGTCGCAACTCCGGATTTTTTCTCTGAGGCATATGTTAATGCAGGAAGAACAGTGGAATCAAAGAGATGTGCCTGGAGCCGGAGGTTCTTCGTCCTCTTAGCTATTTCTTTGACGTTCTTGAAGGCGTTCCAAGCCGCTCTCTTCCTCCTGCACAGCTCGGGTGCCAGGTCATTTGTCATGTTGACTTCTCGACCTCGGAACACATAGCTGTTGCATTCAGAGATGGTTGTTCCGTTGAAAGCGAATAGGGCATCAGGAACGAGGCTTTTTCTCATAAACACTGTCTTCGTAAGATTCAGCTGTAGTCCTACCTTTCCACACTCACGGTCAAAGTCGGCCAGCATTTGTGCAGCTTGGCTGATGTTTGGTGTTATTAAAAGAATGTCATCAGCAAAGCAGAGGTGGTGTAATTGCCGAACATCTATCTTCACTGCCATTCCTTCCCATTCCAGTCGTCGCATGATGTTCTTGAGGGTGGCACTGAAGAGTTTCGGTGAAATGGTATCACCCTGCTGAACCCCTCTCTTGACATCAACGATCACTTTGCAGAATGGTGAGATCCTGGCAGTGAATCCGCAATACAGCTCACGGAGGATCTTGCACATCGCCATAGGTTCTGATAAAAAAGACTGAGAGTTGGTTGTCCAGATTGAGTTCCTGGCAGATGTTCTAGGGAATCAAGACTAGAAACTAGAGAAGGCTCTCTCCACCTTGGACCTGACTGTCGACTCTCAGGGTAGCTGAGGCCTTTTACACAAAGTTCTGCTCGGTTTGTCAGTGCAAATTCACTAATACACACAACTCTTTGGGTCCAAACTTCCTCAATTTTGTCCTGGCTCAAAACCTGATGTACATTAGGTGGAAAACTCAGCTCTGCATATCCCATAGGTGGGATGGCTCCTTGTTCCCTGAACTCAACCACTTGTCAGTGAGCCTCTAGATGCACACACTCCATGAGGAACCGAGTCAGGAATCGGAGAAGCCTTTCGCTTCACTGTCAGGGAGTCTTCCAGACAACCATGAAAACCTGATGTGCTGCTTGTAAGATTCACTTGAGCAAACTCCCTTTCTACCTCGGGTTTCAAATCTCATCCCATTGCCCCAGAATTTAATCTGCAGGGACTCTGGGTGGGAGAAGTGGTGACTGTATCAGAGCAGGGAATATCCAAGGTGGAGCTCCCTGTTGTGGCTGGTTGCAGTGAATCTACTCACTGGGGCTCTGAAGCTCCATATAGGGGAGAAGGGCTGCGAGTGGAATCATCCCTTGATTTTGCAGGGCCTGGGACTGCGCCACTGCAAGTTTCCCGAATCGGGGTCACCAGCTGTGTCAAAATTAAAGCGACAATCTCTGACACTGTGGTTTTCTTTAGGGCATCGTGGACAAGGTTCAGGGGGGTGTTCTCACAGAGGCACATTTGAGGTGCCCTGCAGTCCTTATGGAAATGGCCTGATGTTCCACAATTAAAACATTTGCCCTGTTCTTGCTTCTGCTTGGAATAGGTCTCAACAGCTTTAATTCGTTCCTGATGTTTGATAGAACCAACATTCCCACATGCCTTCAAGTACCCCATTATGTCCTCTTTCTCCTTAATGGGGCACAGAATTGTCTGAGAGTCCTCATTAGCATTTTCAAAGCTAATTGTTTGGACAAAAGCTCCTGAGTTTCCTTACCCTTCTCATGCCTTTTCATGGCTTCCATCAACCTTCCTATGAAGTTTCCATAAGGTTCTGTGGCACCCTGAACAATCTTTGTGTACCTTTACTTGAATTCAGCATCTGCATCAATCCTCTCCCAGGCCCACAAGGCGGCATCACAGACATGAGCAAAAACAGCTGGAGGCAAGGTGACCTGCTTTTTAGGATCCTGCCATTTCCCTTCACCTCTTAACATCTCATAAATCAATTTAATCCCTGAAAATTTCCGTCCACATGGCCTAGGCTCTGAAGTTTTGCCTTGGCCTCATCACTGAACCACATCCTCCACTGCATGTACTGAGAAGGCCTTAAGCACATCTTAGCAACCATGTAAAAATCTTGAGGTACAGAACGAGCCATTTTTCTCCAGCCTGTTAGATACTCCCTTCAGTACGGAGATGTAGGTCCGTACGAGGCACAGGCCTTTTTGAAATTAATGAGTGAATCCATTCTTAACCCTTCATTAAGACAGTGACTGATTCTCCTCCAGCTGGATGGGAAAAAAGAGACGGAGCTCATGGGGTTTTGGTAGCATTGACCACTTACAGTCAAGAGGTTTCAGCTCTAAGCTTCGATCAGGAGCATGTCCCGAGTGGGCTGGAGGCCGCTTATCTGAGGCACTGCAGCTCCTGTGAGAAGCCTTCTGTACCAAGTCGTTCTCAGACTCAGAATCTGAGGAAGTGGTAGCTGGCTCATAATGCCCATCACTTTCCTCTGACGCACTGCAAGTGGGTCATACAGAGGAGGTGAGGGTCTCTCTGGCTTGACATCAGGAGGGAATGTTAATTCATCAGTGGCAGAGAAACTTTTGCTTTGAGAACGTGTTTCCACTGCAAACAGCTTGAGCTGCTTTTGGGGCTTGGGTACAGGAGTAGCCAAGCATTGAGCATCAGGCCTCTTTGTAGGCTTGGGTATGGGATGAGCCATAATCATCCTTAATCTTCACATCACCTCTGTTTAACTCCTGAGGAAGGCTGCCCATAGTATATCTAATATCTTCCTCCTCAGAGGTACCTTGCAAAGCCTTTCCCAAACCTCAGGCTCCAAAGTACCCTTATCTGGAAACCAAGGATGAAATTAATAAAGAGATTGTAGGCAGGACCGGAGTAAGTCCCGAGAAACACGGTGTCCAATTCTCTTTGCAAAATACTTAGACAATTCAATTTAAAAAATATGGCCATGATCAATATGGCACGAGGGATTATTTTTAAATTTTTGTTAGTGAAACACCAGAGACATAGATGTAGATTTACAAATATTGGGGCTTGGGTTTCAGTTATACAATGATCAAGTATCCATCCCTCCACCAGTGCCCTTTCTCTACCACCAGAGATCCCAGAATCCCTCCCAGCCCCGACCTCCACCTTCCCCATCCCATCCTGCGTCTGTGGCAGGGTATTCCCTTTTATCTCTCTTCTTTTGGATGCTGTGGTTTACAAAAGAGGCAATGAGTGCCAACCATGTTCAGTCTATAGTCTATTTTCAGCAGGCATCTCCCATCCTGGGAGGTTCCTCCCAACACCCTTTATGTGTTGCTCCCTTAGCTTATCTGAGCTGCCTTTCCCCCTAGCATGGCCTCCAGCCATGGAGTGAACCTCCTGGTACTTATCTCCACTATTCTTTAGTGTTAGTCTCCTATTTTGTTACTTTATGTTCCCCAGATGAATGTAATCTTTCTATATCTGTCCCTCTCTGACTCATTTCGCTTAGCATGATACTTTCCATGTAGTACCACTTGTATATAAATTTCATGACTTCATCTTTCCTTACAGCTACATAGTTTTTAAAGGACTTCACACAACTCTGTTTTTGTCCTTCTTATTGGAGGAGTACAGCTAATATTCTAATTCACCACACCACAAAATCCTGTTCTGCCACTTACTTTCTAGAGTTGGGTGTATGAAACACTACTCTTACCTTTAGTTGTGCACCAGTGGAGATTCAGGCGTGCACAGGGATGCCAGATGTGTAAACTAAAAAAAAATACAGCAGCTACGGAGGTCTATCTCCCCTGCCTCCAGTGTTCAGTAGTCCCACTCTGGTTCCCCCATGCCAGGGTGGTTGATGGCGATGGGCAGGCAAATGAAGGAAACAAAGGCTAGGCTTGTTGATCTTAGTTGGAGTTTATTCCAGTCCTCTCTCCATTCATTCCTGTCTCTCCTCAGTATCTCCCTCCTCATGCTACTTCATTCTCCTTCTCAGTCCCCCTACATCCTCCTTCTGACTCTGGAATCTGGATACTGATCCTCCAACCCACTCTTACAGTCTAGTTAAATCCCAAAGCATGAGGGGTGGGGGTAACAATTACACATAGTTGTGGTCACAAGAAACAGGAGTAAAGTGGATGAAGGTTTCTGTTGAACCACAGCCCCACCAACAACGGTGTTTCCAGACTTTTTGATATGTGCTATTTCACTATAGTGAGGTGGTATATCAATATTTTTAGTTTGTATTTCCTTAATTCTAGGTGATGAGTAACATTTTTTCATATGCCTAATGACCATCCGTATGTCTTCTTTGGAAAAATCTCTGTTCACATCCTCACCCTGCTTGTTCATGGGGGTCATTGAATTTTCTCTGCTTTGAATTTTGTGAGTGCCTTATAGACTTGCTTAGAAGACCTTAATCAGATGAATTGTGTGCAAAGTTTTTCTCCTCGTCAGTCGGATCTCTTTTTTATTATAGTTGGAGTTTCTTTTGCAATGAAGAAGACCCTTTAATTTGAAGTAGTTCCACTGGTTTATTTCTGTTTTTGTTGTGTAGGCATGCCACTGTGCTCCTCTCATTGCGGACACCTCAGTAGTCAATGTCCTGGTCTGTTTTCTTCATATTACTGAGTAGATTCTTGTATAATCTATATATAATTAATCCACTTTGAGTTACTTTTGTGAATGGTGTTAAGTATGTGCAAGGAAAGCACATTGCCTACGATAATATGTCTTTGTCCCTCTGTCTCTACTCTTTTTTTAATTTATTTTATTATTATTGTTATCATTATTATTGTTTGCTTTGGGGAACACCCAGCAATATTCAGGGGTTACTCCTGGCTCTGCACTCAGGAATTCCTCCTGGCGGTGCAGGGCAACCATATAGGATGCTGGGAATTGAACTTGGCTTGACACCTGCATGGCAAACGCCCTACCTGCTGTGTATTGCTCCAGACCCTCTCTACTCTTTAAATGTATTTTTTTGGTTTTTTGTTTTATTTTTAAATCATCTACTTCCTATCTGATACTATATCTTCCTGTGTCTAAGTCTAACTATCTCAGTGGTTTCAACATTTTTTCTCTCAACCGCCCCCTCCCCCCACCACAGCCTCATTCTCACTCTATTCTTCTTTTTCCAAAGAATAAAGATTTGGTCCTAGGAATAAAGCTGACATGCAATCAGCTAATCTATGAGACAAAAGGTACCAAGAATCACTAGAAATTCGATGTCCAGTGTCATTGAAGAGCTGAGACTTCCTGTCCCTAATTATTTCTGGCAATACCTCATGATAATTTGAATGAAGACTCAGCCTCTCTCAAGAGTCCTGCAAGAAGTTTGTTTTGTAAGAGAATTAGCTGAGTTGAACTCTCACAGGGTGGGATGGTCCATTTTTGCTCTTCTGGGTCCTCAGTTTAGAACTAACTGTCAAATACACCAATAGAGGTCTATGGGCTTGGGTCTGACCATGCCCTGCCACCCGCCTCCCTTTAGTATTTCTCCATCCTTTGACTCCTTCTATCCTGCCATACCCCTGTGACTTTGAAGTCTGAAACCTTGCATCATCAGTACACTCCTGACAGCAGTGTGCCAGTCTGGCTCCTCTTGTCTGCGCTGACATCAGTGTCACGATGGAAACCCTTTAGACCAATCCAATTTACAGTGTGTCATTGAGGCAGGCAGGTAGATAGAAAAGGACACAAATAGCAATAAATTCCTAGGAAGTAATAAAACCAACTAGCTTTAAGGTGATCAGGGCTTATCTTGTGAGCACATTCTTTAAGGCCTGACAAGACCTTCCTAGCACCAACACAGAGTAGGGAAGACTTAGTTGAGAATGAGTACCCTGCCCATTGGAGCCTTTCTCAATTCTGAGTTTGTACAGGGTGAGGAAGGTGGGATACAAACCATGGGTGGTCAGGATATCTCCAGTTTCACGTTGCCTTCTCAACTGACTTTCTTTTGTTTTTGAGTGGGCCGTTGATTAGACAGCTTTGTACTTCTGGCTCTAGTGTCATGCTAATATATAGGTGTGCTGCTAACATTATAAGTTTCATTAGAAAAAATTTCACATTCACATACTTGCTCCATCTAGGTTTTTTCATTTGAGGTATTTATTTTTTCAAAATGGCAACCCCCAAATCTTTCGGTTCAACCTAATTGCTATGTGAGACACCACAGTTATCCATTCTATATTACCAAAGATGGGAGGTATGAAGAATAGGCAAGGAGACAGGGAATCAAAACAGATTGCTGGTTTTAGGGACAGGGAGAGAGAGGGTGGGAAGAGTTCTTCAACTAGAAGATTCTAAGTGGCCACAAAATGTTCATCAAACATATCAAGTGATGAATTCAAAGCATTGTCAGGATTCTGCTCATACCCAGGGACCATGCGATTCACAATAAAAAACAAACTTTATTGAAATATAAAAATAAAATGATAAAACACATAAATTAAATCTGACAGTACAATGAGGTCATAGATAGGCCAGAACACTCTGTCTGCAGAGAGTGCCAAGACAGCTGGTGCTCGGCTTGGGGGATCAGAGCTGATGGCTCAATGTAAGTTGTCACTGGACCCAACTATACAGGACTTAAACCGTGTTCCAGTGAGGCTGCATATGCGGCAGCTCCATCACCTGGGAGCAGTCTTCACTGATGATGCTGTAGAACACCAGCTCCATTGCTGCAGGTGGCACAACAGTGACAGGCTCTAGACCTCCTCTGGCTTCTCCATTTCCACACACTTCCTTTGGTGGGAGAGGGGCAGGAGTAAGAGCCAGTTCTACTAGGAGAGAAGAAACAGGATATAAGATAGCAGAAGTAAATCACCCGTATGCGCCCTTGCAAACACTTTCCCAAGGTCAGATTCCCATCCTGCAAACTGCAGGGCGTCAAGCCCAGAGTCAACTACAGGATCTCTCCTCCAGCCCACTCAGGCTCAGAGGCCTGAGACTGATCACAGTAACACAATTTCTGGGATTCCTCCAGTTGTGACCTCCTCACAGACTCGTGTGGATATGCTCAAACACACACATCCTGGTCTCTCACCATCCTCCTTGAGGTCCTCTGAATCTTGTGCCCGATGCATCATCAATGTATTGTACAGTGGGTATACTCTTTTCTCATGAGAAGGCTCTCCCTCGCTAACTGGGACTCCATGTTTGGCGCACCTCTCTTCGACCCAAACCACCATGCACCACTGCTGGATCTCCTCGTTGCCAGGCAACAACTCTCCGAAATAGAAGGAGAGGTACTGGGTGTCCTCAGTGATCAGCTCTTCATCTCTCTCTCTGTAGCGCTGATGAAACAGAGCAGCAGAACCTGAGTATTCACACCCTGTAAACCTTCATCATTTACAGTAAACTGATCCCCCAGACAGATCCCTGATTTATAAAGGGGCTTTCAGGGATGACCATGATTTACACTTTAAGTGAAGATTGGCCTTGTCTGAAGGGCACCATCCAATAATAGCCAACCCACTAACAGGACTGTCTCTGGCTTGTGACTTTGGCCCACCCTACTACTCAGGGTAGCCCCTTACCAGAAACTTGTTCCCCCACCCAACCTCAATCTCTTTCTCACACAGAAGCTAAACTCACCTCCTCCCCACACACACACACTTGGGTAGAGGTCTACAGTGCCCCTCTCATATTAGTGTTTTCTCCTGGATTGGCCAGTTCTCTCTGTGTTGCCTTGTGTTACTTACCCTGGATGTCCTCTGGGGCAGATGTTGGGCAGGCCTTGCAATGAGTCCTGCCTACTTCCAGTATCTTTTCTCTGTGTATCCCTGAGGGCTCTTTAGGCTGTAAGCTGAGCACTATACGCTGTTATCACCACTGCTCAGTCCTCCTGACTGGCCCTAAGATCCCTGCAGACCAGTATATTGGTCCTTAGGGGACAAACCAAATACACTTTGAAGTGAAGATCAATTTTGACTAAGGGGCTCCATGCCATAATCGCTAACCCAGCGTAAGGCTGGCTCTAAGTATGACTTTCACCCAGCCTACTCTCAGGGTAGCTCTTTCCACACAAATATATGTGCACACACGCGTATATATACATACTCAAGAATACACACACATACACATTCACACAAATGTGGGGAGGGGTTTGGGAGTGCCTCTTGGCCTCCTTGGTGTGTCCCGGACTGTCCTTCTCTGCCTATGCTGTCTTACCCTTGATGTCCTCTGGGGTAGAGGTTGGACAGGTCTGTGGTGGTTCCTCAGCCACACTCTAAATGTCTTCACAATGCTCCCCTTCTCGCTCTTCAGGCCGCAGCCTGGGGATCGACTCCAGCAGTACAACATTGCTGTGTCGCTCCTTCACCAGCATGTGAAACAAGCAAACTGACGTTTCTAGAACATGAGTGTCTTTTGACCAGGGTTCCAAATTCTGTTATGCTTGCTCATGGCAGCGATGTCACTTCCTGTTCCTGCTACCTGGACTTCCTGCACATAATGGCCTCTTCATGGCCCCTCGTGATGGTAGTGTTCACCCTCTGCCTCTGAGTCCTGGTCACTCACATATACACTGCACAGCCAACCTATAACTCTGTGGAGAGCAGGGAGAACTCAGGGCCACAGGCGTGAGTACACAAACCTGGATTTAATTAAGGCCCTCTTCATCCCTTTGCTGAGATCACATAGAGGCCATGGAATCTCATCTGTTTCTGCCAGTACAGTATTTTTTTACTTATATTTTGTAGATGCAAATAACCCAATTATTTCCTATATAGATATACATATTTGCTTTTGGTTCACACCCAGAGATGCTCAGGTGTTACTCCTGGCTCTGTAAATAGGAATTACTCCTAGCAGTGCTTAGGGGATCATATGGGATGCCAGGGAGTGAACCTGTTTCAGCCGCATGCAAACCAAACACTCTCCCACTGTGCTATTTCTATGGCCTGCCAATATCTTCTTTTTATAAATGTTTTAAGCACCATGATTAACAAAACCATTATTTTTTATGTTTCATACATAAAACTTTCTGCACCACACTGTCCACCAGAGTCCATTGACTGCAACCATTGCCCCAGTGTCTTGTTTTTTTTTTTTTTTGAGAAGAGTCCATATAGTTTTCCAACACGGCTAGACAAGTTGACATTACCTCCAACAGTCAATGAGGGTCTTGTTTTCCCCATATCTTCACCAACACTGGTCGATTTTGTTATTTGTGACCTGTGCTTGTGTCCCTGGCTCAAAATTTGTTTTGTTACCTCTATTTTGTTTTTATTTACATTTTCCTGATAGAAATGGTGCGGGGCATTTGTTCATATCATTTTTTTGTTTATCTTTTGTTTTTCTTCTTTGAAAAACTTTACTGTTCATCTGTTCTCACAATATTTTAATTTTGATGAGGTTGATTTTTTGATTCTTATAAAGTTCTGACAGTGTTTTACATATCTTCAATATTAATAATTTGTCAGATGATTCGTGGACATATTTTTTGGTGTAATAGGTCTTTATTCTGCTTATTGTTTCTTTTGAAGTCCAGCATCTTCTTAGTTTGATATAGTCTCCTTTGTTTATTTTTTATTCCATTAGCTTGGCCAATGACATTGAATCACTGAAGATTCAAGATACCTCTAGATTCAATGCCGTTCTCTACTGCTCTTCTCAGCATAGTTTAAAAATTCAATAATATTTTGAGGTTTTTAATCTGTTTTGATTGGACCTTTGTACATAGTGTTAGAAAATCATTACGGACTTAATGTTTTTTGTGCATGAGAGCAACCAGATTTCTTGATAACCATTTCTGAAAAGGCTTTCTTCTCTTCCATGAAGAATATTCACTGTTCATATAGCTGAGGATCTGTCCCTGGACCTATATTATGTTCTCTTGTTCAGAGAGTGGTCCTTGTTTCAGCGCGACACTGTTTTGATTGCTGTAGCATCAGAGTATAGTTTGAAATTTGGCAGGGGGAAAGAGGCCTCTAATCTTTTTTCTTAGGTTGCGTTTGGCTCTTTGCAGTGGGGGAATTATTTCCCTATAAAACTTTCAGCAGCATTTGATCGATATCTTTAAAATTTGTCATGATTTTTCCTCTTGGTATTCATTAAGTTTTAAAATTTTTGTATATTAATGCCCTGTGAAAAACAGTAATGTTAATAATGGTTTCCTGTGCACATCATTCCAATGTCACATTCATCACCAATATAACCACCTTCTTCCACTCCCTTTTGACAGACACCCTTTCCCCAAACTCAGTCATGTGGATCAGGTCTCTCTTTGTCTTGTTATTGGCTCTTTGTTGCTACCTTGCTGTATATCTTTAAGTTACACACACACACACACACAATCACAAACACACACAAGATCTTTTCTTTGGAGAGACCTCACTTAGCATTATATCCTTTAGTTACATCTATATTGCTGCAAACTGCATGGTTTTATTCTTTGTTAGGGTTGCATAATATTCTATTGTGGATGTATACTGAAACTCCTTGAATCAGTCACTCAGAGTTGAACTTTTGTTTTGTATCCATATCTTAGCTCTCTTAGCTATTAAACTAAGCACTGCGATTAAGGTAGGTGTGGATTAATTCATTTATATTTGTGTTTTTGTGTTTTGGTGTTAGATGTCAAGCACAGTGGTATTGCTGGGTCAAACAGTAACTTTATTCTTTCTTTTTTGTTTTTTTTTTGTTAGTTTTTATTTTTTTCGGTGAGATCTCTGTATCTTCCCAGAAGAGGTTCACCCAATCCTACCAAGAGTCGATGACGGTTTCTTTTGAACCACAGCCGGACCAACAACGGTGTTTCCAGACTTTTTGATATGTGCTATTTCACTATTGTGAGATTCACTTATCACTTATCACTTAATCCCCGTTATTCATCGATTTATTTGAGCGGGTGCCAGTAACGTCTCCATTCATCCTGGTTGCGTGTTAGCGTAGCCCAATGGAATCTGTTCGTTCTAAGAACATGCAGAGCCTCAAACCGATCATTTAGGGTCTTGACGAAAAAGTCTGACCATCTTATAGGTGGGCGTCCACGTGATCTTTTGATGTCCCGTGGAATCCAATCAGTAATGGCTCTAGTCCAGCGGTTGTCTGTAAACCTCATTACGTGTCCAGCCCATCTGATTTTTGATGTCTTGGCAAATGAGACAGCGTCTCTGATTCTTGAGCGTTGACAAAGATCAGAACTCCGGATTCTATCTCTCATTTGAGTGAATCGTGATATTCCAAGCATAGTTCTTTCGATTCCTCTTTGAGAGACCCGAATAGCGTTCTCATCCTGTTTTCGAAGGGTCCAGGTCTCTGAGGCATATGTTAATGCAGGAAGAATAGTGGAATCAAAGAGATGTGCTCATAGCTGGAGGTTCTTTGTCCTTTTAGTTATTTCTTCAATGCTCTTGAAGGCATTCCAAGCCGCTATCTTCCTCCTGCGCAAATCAGGTGCCAGGTCATTCATCATGTTGATTTCTCGACCTAGGTATATGTAACTATTGCATTCGGACATGGTGGTTCCGTTGAGAGCGAATGGAGCGTCAGGAGCAAGGCTGTTTCTCATAAACATTGTCTTCGTAAGATTCAGCTGTAGTCCGACCTTTCCACATTCACGGTCTAAGTCGTTCAGCATTTGTGCCGCTTGGCTGATATTTGGTGTTATTAGAACGATGTCATCAGCAAAGCGTAGGTGGTGTAGTTGCCGACCATCTATCTTCACTCCCATGTTTTCCCATTCCAGTCGTCGCATGATGTTCTCGAGGGTGGCACTGAAGAGTTTTGGTGAAATGGTATCACCCTGCCGAACCCCTCTCTTGATATGGATGATTACTTCTTTGTAGAATGGTGAGATCTTGGTAAAGATCGCAAAGTTTCCTTAATGAGTCATCTGTTCTTGGGCACTCAGGTTTTTTCCAGATTCTGCCTATTGCAAACAGTGCTGCAATGAACAAACAAGAGCAGATGACACTTGAACTATACTTTTTTGCCGCTCTGGGATATATGCCCAGGAGTTGTACTGCTGGGTCAAATGGGAGCTCACTTTCTAATTTTTTGAGAATCGTCCATACGCTTTTTCAAAAGGGCTGAACCAGTAGGCATTCCTACCAGCAGTGAAGGGGGTCCCATTCCCGCCACATCCTCACCAGCACTGGTTGCTTTTGTTCTTTTAGATGTGGACTACACTCCATGGTGTGAGATGATATCTCATTGTGGTTTTGATCTACATCTCCCTGATGATTAATGATGTAGAGTATTTTCTCATGCTTGGCAACACTTTATGTTCATTCACGCTAACAAAATTAGCTTAGGACTCACAATTTGTACATGTAACTATCTATGCACATGTGCATGTGTACGTGATCAGAGATTAATAAATATTACTCTACATTGGGATGATGAATCAAATGAATTCCAGTACTCATAGACATGATCTGAGAACTCAAAATACAGATCTAATATTGTTCAGGCCTAGCTGCAGGAAACAATGGTGGAAGGTACTGCGTCACTGATCAGGTGACTGTTAGGGGAGTTATTATTAATGAGTAAACTCTGGAAATGGTTCCTCCATGTTGATAGATGAGCACTAACCACAGCTGAGGTGACATATGATATGTGTTGGGAGGGAGGGGAGCCATGAACAGAAAATTTGAAGCTATCATAAGAAAAAAAGCCTTAAGTCATGTACTCTCTCCAGATATTACTTGTATATTAAGTAATGACATCGTAATGGCAGACTTTTCTTGAAACCACATAGTCCTATGTTAGACAGTGTTGCCTACCTGAGTATCATGGGTTTACATAGCTTTCTGCTCATATGTGACAAAAACTCACTGGGGAAGTACATGTTACCATTATGAGAAAGGATAACCTGTTCATAAAGAAAAATGGGAATGCAGGCATTGTGTAGAGCATATGGGTATCAAGTGTTTCAGGTGTTGACGAAAGAATGCTCAGGAGAATTTAGTGTTCTGAATTGACATATGGCTAAGATCCCTAGGTCCAGGGTTGCCTGTTGATATTTAGACTCCATGCGCTGCTCTGTAGCAAAGCTGTGCCCTGTCCTTTTCATCTACCTGGGACCCTATCTCTGTCTTGAGTTTGCAGAGATAGAGGAAGCTGGGGTACAGCCCATGGGTTGTCAGGATAACTCCAGGTTCACATTGCCTTCTCATTGACTCTCTCTTGATTTTGACTGGGTCCTGTATGAGCCAGCTTTATGCGTCTGGCTCTAGTGTCATGCTAGAATATTGGTGTGCTGATAACATAATATGTTTCATTAGAAAATATTTGACATTTGCATATTCCTGCTCCATCTAGGTCTTTGCATTTGACGTATATAACAAAAATAAAAAGGCAAACCCCAAATCTCTCAGTTCAACCTAACTGCTGTGTGTGACACCACAACTATCCATTCTGTGTTACCAAAGGTGGGAGGTATGAAGAATAGGCCAGGAGACAGGGAATCAAGACAGATTCCTGGTTTCAGGGACTGGGAGAGAGAGGGTGGGGAAGAGTTCTTCAACGAGAAGAATCCAAGGGGCCCTGAAATGTTCCTCAAACATACTGAATGATGACTTTAAGGCATTGCCAGTATTCTGCTCATACCCAGGGACCATACCATTCACAATAAAAAACAAACTTTATTGAAATATAATAATAAATGATAAAGCTTATAAACTACATGCGAAAATACAATGAAGTCATAGATAAGCCAGAAAACTCTGTGTCTACAGAGACTTCCGAGCCCAGCAGGTGCTCTGCGTGGGGGATCAGAGCTGCTGGCTCACTATAAGGAGTCACTGGGCCCACCTTTCCAAGACCTAAATTGTGTTCCGGTGAGGCTGCACATGCGGCAGTGCAATGTCCTGGGATCCGTCTTCACTAATAATGCTGTAGGACACTGGATCCATTGCTGCAGGTGGCGCATCACCTACAGGCTCAGCCACAGTCTTGGGACCTCCTCTGGCCTCTCCATTTCCACCCAGATCCTTAGGTGGGAGAGGAGCAGGAGGAAGAGCCGATTCTAATTGGAGAGAAGGTACAAGATGTGAGAGAACTAAAGTAAATCACCTGTATGCCCTCTTTCAAACGGTTTCCCAAGGTCAGATCCCATCCTGCAACCTACAGGGCGTAAAGCCTGAAGTCCACTACAGGATGTCTCCTCATGCCCACTCAGGCTCAGAGGCCTCAGAATGATCACTGCAACACACATCCTGAGATGCCTTCAGTACTAATCTCCCCCCAGCCTCATGTGCATGTGCTCAGACACACTCATCCTGGTCTCTTACTATCCTCGTTGAGGTCCTCTGAATCTTGTGCTCGATGCACCATCAATGCATTGTACAGAGGATATACTCTTATCTCATGAGAAGGCTCTCCCTCACCAACTGGGACTCCATGTTTGGCGCACCTCTCTTCGACCCAAACCACTCCGCACCACTGCCGGATATCCTCGTTGTCGGGCAACACATCTCCAACATCGAAGGAGAGGTACGGGGTGTCCTCAGTGATCAGCTCTTCTTCTGTCTCTCTGTAGCGCTGATGAGACATAGCAGCAGAACTTGAGCATTCCCGCCCTGCAATCTGTCATCATTGCTGCTCAGTCCCCCAGACTGTCCCCAAGAACCCTACTTTTTTCTAACGGGGCCATCAGGGATGAACATGATTTACACTTTAAGAGATCAGTCTTGTCTGAAGGGCACCACCCAATAATCCACAACCCACTAATTGGACTGCTTCTGGCTTTTGATTTTGGCCTATCTTTCTGCTCAGGATAGCCATCTTCCCATGAATCTTTCCCCCCACTCAACCTAAATCTCTCTCTCACAAACAAGCTAAACAATCCTCCAATGCCCAAACACTTGGGAAGGGCTCTAAAGTACCCCTTCGGCATCAGTGTTTTCTCCGGGACTGGACAGTCCTCTTTGTGCTGCCTTGTGTTAGTTACCCTGGATGGCCTCTGGGGCAGATGTTGGGCAGGCGGTGCAATGAGTCCTCACCCACTACTTGTGTCTTTTCTATGTGTTCCCCTGAGGGCTCTTTAGGCTGTACGCTGAGCACTATACACTGTCATCACCACTGCTCAGTCCTCTTGACTGGGCCTCAGACCCATGCACACCAGTACATGGGTCCTTCAGGGACACACAAAATATACTTTGAAGTGAATTCAGTTTTGACTAAAGGTCTCCATCCAATTCTCGCTAACCCAACCATAAGACTGTTACTGAGTGGGAATTTGACCCAGCCTACTATCATGGTAACCCTTTCCACACAAACGTAGGCACAAACACCCACATACATACACACACAAGAACGCGCGCACACACACACAGTCACACATATGTGGGGAAGGGTTTGGGAGTGCCTCTTGGACATCCACGATGTGTCTGAGACTGTCCTACCTTGACTGTGCTGCCTTACCCTTGATGGCCTCTGGGGCAGAGGTTGGACAGTTCTGTGGTGGCTCCTCACCCACTCTCTAAATCTCTTCAGAATGCTCCCCTTCTGGCTCTTCCGGCCACAGCCTGGGGATTGGTGCCAGCAGCACAACATCTCTGTGTCTCTCCTTCACCAGCCCGTGAAACAAGCAAACTGCCGTTTCTAGAACGTGGTTGCCTTTTGAACAGGGTTCCAAATTCTATTTACTAGCTAATGGGAGCGATGTCACTTCCTGCTCCTTCTATCTGGACTTCCTTCTCATAATAACCTCTTCATGGCCCCTTGTGCTGGGAGTGTTCACCCTCTGCCTCTGAGTCCTGTTCACTCACAGATACACTGCAAAGCCAGCCTACAACACTTTGGAGAGCAGGGAAAATTCAGGGTCACAGGCGTGAAGACACAATCCTGGATTTAATCTAGGCCCTCTTCATCCCTTTGCTGAGATACCATAGAGGCCATGTATCCCTCACTTAATTGTGCCACTCCAGCCTCTCTACTTTGGGATGCCATAATTTTTTTAATTATATACAAATGAAATTGTGAATGTGCTCAAAAAGCCCTAAATTAGAAACCCTTCTGTATGTGTGGTTTTGAAAATATAAAGATATTTGCCTCATCTGTCCTCGAAAACATTTAACACTTAACGTGGGGTTTATTCTGTTCAATGTAAGAAAACTTTCGATTTTTAAGTGCAATATTATACCTAGAAGACCTGCCTGCAAAAGATCTTTGCCCATTCAGGTTTAGATTATTTTTCTTGGATATTCCAACACTTGCCTTTCAGCATCATTTTGATTGGATCTTATTTTGGAATCGTGAGAAACTCTGGATCTCAAGGTTTTGAGACCAATATCTTCCAAGTGTCAGCCACAATCCAAAAGAAGTGCTTTCTCTATCCATCCACTCTGATGAATGTTTGACTGCCCTCAATGGCAGTAGAACTGGACTTGGACAATTAAAGTTGTTCCTTCATATAATCTTGTGTCTGTATCCCAGAGGGAAGTTTCCTCTCAAGGGAATACACATAATCACATGAAGGGGTCCACTAGAGACTAATGCTTCAGAGCACCATGCAGGCATGTCGGTATCTACCCTGGATACAGGGAACTTTATGATCTTAATGCTCCTTTGACACTCCCTACAAGGTTTCAAATCCACTATGGTTCCCACGTGGTCTTAAGTTTTTCCAATGGCTATGTTAGAATCAAGTGCAAAGCTGCCTTGTTGTGTGGGTCATTCTTGCCACATTTTTCAAGCTCCTGCTACCACCTCACGTATTTTATACACACAGAGTGCTCTCTCAGTGGGTGGATATACTTCGAAAAGCATATCTTTTGCAAATAACATTCAAGGAAATGAGCGTTCCTTCCCAAAAGTTGTTCATTTTGTATGAGTTTCTAAGTTTTCCACTCTCTTGCCACCTCTCCCCCGCTACGATAATATCAGTCCCCTTCTCAGTTAATCCTTGTGTGTCTCCCACACTTAATTATATGGGCAAGTCATATACACTTATTCTTCTTTCCTCCTAAATTTCTTTCTAGTGATATACTCCATTCTCTTCTTCTCTTGTCGTATTCTAGATGGGTTGTTCTACCAGAGCATCCTGATGGCAGGCTCATAGGATCCTCATTTAAGGAATATGCTGGGACACAATAACTGAGCATAATTAAAGAATCTCCATCCCCTCCTGCCACTCACCAATTCATTAAGTAACTCTGGAAAAATTAGCATAAAGCCAATTTTGAGCTTGAAGGAATGGGGGGGGGGGTCCAGAATGACCATGATGTGTTTTTTTCTGCTTTTACTGCCTCAGTTATGGCTAATGGAAGACCAGAAAGAAAAAGCGAAGGTAAATAAATCGTTTGGTGTCCTGGGGCCCATAATGAGAAAGGAAATTAGGACATGTGGAGGAACCAAGAAAGGTGCCTCAGATTCTCATTTGCATCTGTTTTCCTGCAATGTGGAGTTCCAGGACTCTAACTCTGTCTGGATTTGAAATGAGGACTCCAGATTTCTATCTTTGATATTGTTATATATATCCAGTCATGATGACCAGTTGCTCTGACTCTCTCAGATAGTCAGAAGCCGAGACTTTGAAAGGCATAGTCTACCTGCTGTCCAGAGGACCTCAAGGCGTTCCAAGACTGGAAGCACAGTGAATACTGGATGGAGATTCAAGGGCAGAAAATACTGCCACCGGCCTACATATATTCAGTTTCCCCTAGTGTATCCTTCAACTTATAGAGTGGGGTTAGGTAAGGTCTCCTCTCCTTCCATAGGTCATTGTCAGAGAGCAAAGCAACAGTGATTGAAGACACAAGCCAGAGTTGGGTTTCTGTATTTTCTCAATCTCTTATGTTGTCCTCAACATGTGGACCCAAGGTTTATATACTAGTTCAGATCAGAATCTCCACAATTCTGGAAATCCCTAAGAATTGGCCACTCTGGGGAAAAGCATGTTGGCACTGTATTCCTCACTGCCTTATGAAGGAAGACTTCAGAAGAGTTTGGGCCTGAAATTAATAACTTGTTCTCACACACTTTTTTCAATACAATAAATACTTATGCAAACATACTCACACATAGAAGTATATAAGACAAGCACCCACAATTTTATCTTTCCTTCTTTGCACAGCAACAATGCAGTTGTGTGTGTATGTGTGTGTGTGTGTGTGTGTGTGTGTTTGGTATTGTCACGCCCAGCAATTCTCAAAACTTATTTCTGGCTGTGTCTACTTGGATGGGAAATTCCTGGCAGGGTTCTGTGTCTGCAGCATGCGTGGTATGTGTTCCTATCCTTTATGATACCACTCTGGCTATTTTGTTTTTCTTATAGTTAATTATGTTTTTTGCTTATCCTTTGCAGATGCAAATAACACATTTATTGCCTATATAGATATAGAAATAGATATAGATATTTGCTTTTGGGTCACACCCACAGATGCTCAGGGGTTACTGCTGGCTCTGTTATCAGGAGTTACCCCTCCCAGTGCTTTAGGGACCATATGGGATACTGGGGACTGAATCTGGGTCAGCCGCATGCAAACCAAACACCCTACCCTCTGTGCTATTGCTCCGGCCTGCCAATATCTTCTTCTAAAATGTTTTAAGCACCATAATTAAGAAAACCATTATTTTTATACTTTCATACATAGAACTTTCTGCATCACACCGTCCACCAGAGTCCATTGACTGAACCATTACCCCAGTTTTTTGGTTGTTTTTTTTTGAATAGTGTCAAAAATATATATATTGTTTTCCCAAAACAGCTAGACCAGTTGACATTCCCCCGCAACAGTCAATGAGGGTCTTGGTTTCCCCATATCTTTACCAACACTGGTTGCTTTTGTAACTTGTGATTTGTGCTAGTGTCCCTGGCATGAAACATTGTTTTGTTACTTCATCACTTGATCACTTGATCAATTGACTTCCCGTTAATCTTCGATTTGATCGAGCAGGTGCCAGTAATGTCTCCATTTGTCCCTGTTGCCTGCTAGTGTAGCCCAATGGCGTCTGTTCGCTCTAGGAAAATGAAGAGCCTCAAACCGATCATTTATGATCTTACTGAAGAAGTCTAACCATCTGGCAGGTGGGCGGACACGCAGTCTTTTGATATCCCTTGGAATCCAGTCGGTAACAGCTCTAGTCCAGCGGTCGTCTTTAAATCTAATTACATGACCAGCCCATCTGATTTTTGACACCTTGGGAAACAGACAGTTTCCCTGATTATTGATCGTCGACGGAGGTTGGAACTCCAGATTCTTTCTCTCATTTGAGTGAAATGTGATATTCCAAGCATAGCTCTTAAAATTCCTCTTTGGGAAACCCGAATAGTGTTCTCGTCCTGTTTGCATAGGGCCCAGGTCTCTGAGGCATATGTTAATGCAGGAAGAACAGTGGAGTCAAAGAGATGTGCCCGGAGCCAGAGGTTCTTCGTCCTCTTAGCTATTTCTTCGATGCTCTTGAAGGTGTTCCAAGCTGCTCTCTTCCTCCTGCACAGCTCGGGTGCCAGGTCATTTGTCATGTTGACTTCTCGACCCAGGTACACATAGCTGTTGCATTCGGAGATGGTCGTTCCGTTGAGAGCCAATGGGGTGTCAGAACAAGGCTGTTTCTCATAAACATTGTGTTCGTAAGATTCAGCTGTAGTCTGGCCTTTCCACACTCACGATCGAAGTCGGCCATGTGCCGCTTGGGGCTAATGTTTGGTGTTATTTTTGTTACCTCATAGTTGTTTTCATTTGCATTTTCCTGATAGAAGTGATGCAGGGCATTTGTTCATATCCTTTTTGTTTATCTTTTGTTTTTCTTCTTTGAAAAAAGTCTCTGCTCATCTCTTCCCACAATATTTTAATATTCATGAGGTTGATTGTTTTATTCTTGTAACGTTCTGCCAGTGTTTTACGTATCTTCAATATTAACAATTTGTCACATGAATCGTGGACACATTTTTTGGTGTGATATGTATTATTCTGCTCATTGTTCTTTTTTCCTTTTTTTGAGTTCATATTCTAATTTTATTCCATGCTTCGAAACTGCAGTGACCCTCATATTATAGACACTGTTGATTTTTTGTTAAAAAGCAACCTCCCACCACCACCACACACATGCAGTGAAGAAGGGTCCCTTTCTCATCACATCCACGCCAACACCGGTTGCTTTTGTTCTTGTTGATGTGGGCCAGTCTCTATGGTGTGAGATTATATCTTACTGTTGTTTCGATCTGCATCTCCCTGATGATTAATGATGTAGAGCATTTTCTCATGTGCCTTTTTGCCATTAAGATTTCTTCTTTGAGAAAGTTTCTGTTGTTTTCGTCGCCCCAATTTTTGATGGGGTTGGATGCTTTCTTCTTGTGGAGTTCAACCAGTACTTTGTATATCCTTGATATCAACCCCTTGTCGCATGGGTATAGGGCAAATATCCTTTCCCATTCTGTAGACTGTCCTTTTATTTTAGTCACTGTTTCTTTTGAGGTGCAGAGGCTTGTTAGTTTAAGATAGTCCCATTCGTCTATCTCTGTTTTCACATGCTTTGCCTGTGGCGTGACATTTTTGGAGATACCATTAGCTTCAATGTCATGGATTATTTTGCCAACTTTGTCTTCAATGTACTTTATGGATTATTCCGGTTTGATGTTGAGGTCTTTAATCCATTTTGATCTTACTATTGTATTGGAGTTAAGCAGAGATCTGAGCCCATTTTTTGCATATAGCTGTCCAGTTTTGGTCGCACAATTTGTTAAAGAGGCTTTCCTTGCTCCAAATCACATTCTTTGCTCCCTCATCAAAGATTAGATGATTATATGTTTTAGGGGATATGTCATCCTGGGGATGCATGGATGGTTTAACATTCGGAAATCAATAACCATAATCAATCATATAAACAAAAGAAAAGATAAAAACCATATGATCCTATCAATAGATGCAGATAAAGCATTTGACAAGATCCTCCACCCATTTTTGATGAAAATCCTCGCCAAAATGGGTATAGAGGGGACTTTCCTCAATATAGTTAAAGCCATCTACCACAAGCTTACAGCAAGCATCATCCTCAATCGGGAAACACTAAAGCCTTCCCTCTAAGATTAGGGACGAGACAAGGATTCCCACTCTATCCACTGCTGTTCAATATAGTACTATAATTCTAGCAAGAGCAGATAGGCAAAAAATATATATTAAGGACCTTCAGGTAGGAAAGAAAGACATCAAGTTCTCACTATTAGCAGATGATATGATACTATATTTAGAGAACCCTAAAACCTCTACCAAGAAACTCCTAGAAACAATAGACTTGTATAGGAAAGGTGCAGGCTATAAATTCAATACCCAAAAGTCCATGTCTTTCTATACGCAAATAGTGAGAGAGAAGAAAGTGACATGAAAACAGAAATCCCATTCACAATTGTGCCCCAGAAAATCAAGTACCTAGAAATCAGCTTAACCAAGGAAGCAAAGGACCTATACAAAGAAAACTACAAAATGCTACGTCAGGAAATAAAAGAGGACAAGGTAAAATGGAAAGATATCCCTGCTTATGGATTGGCACAATTAATATTGTCAAAATGGCAATACTTCCCAAAGCATTGTACAAATTCAATGGAATCCCTATAACAATGGGCTGGAGCGATAGCACAGCGGGTAGGGCGTTTGCCTTACAAGCGGCCAACATGGCCGACCTGAGTTCGATTCCTCCGCCCCTCTCGGAGAGCCCGGCAAGCTACCGAGAGTATTCGATATGCCAGACACAGTAACAACAAAGTCTCCAATGGAGACGTTACTGGGCCCGCTCGAGCAAATCGACAATCAACGGGAGGGCCTTTTACCTTACCCTATAACAATACCATGACATTCTTCAAAAAAAAAAATGGAGCAAACACTCCTGAAATTCATATGGAACACTAAGCACCCAGGAACAGCTAAAGCAATCTTGGGAAAAGAAAATGGGAGGAATCAACCTCCCTAACTTTAAACTCTACTACGAAGCGGTAATAATTAAAACAGCAATGTACTGGAAAAAAGGCAGAGCTGCAGAACAATGTTTCTTGTTTCTTTTACAATCCAGAAGCTTCTTAGTTTGATATAGTCTCCTTTGTTTAATTTTTATTCAGTTTGCTTGGCCAATGACATTCAATTCTTGAAGATATCTCTTGATTCAGTGTCGTGATCCACTGCTTTTCTCAGCACAATTTAATAATGCAAAATTCGTTTGAAGTTTTTAATCCATTTTGATTGGACTTTTCTACATAGTATTAGAAAATGATTATGGTTTTAATGGGTTTTTTGCAAGTGAGCAACCAGACTACTTGATAACCATTTGTGAAAAGTCTTCCTTTCCTTCCTTGAAAAAGATTCACTGTCCATATAGCTGAGAATCTTTCCCTAGATCTACATTACTTTCTATTGTCCACAGAGATGGGTCATGTTTCAGTGCCACACTGTTTTGATTACTGTAGCTTTATAGTATAGTTTGAAATTTGGAGGGAAAAGAGGCCTCAAATCTTTTATCCTAAGATGCTTTTTGGCTCTTTGGGATGGGGTAATTATTTTCCTATAAAACCTTCAGCAGCATTTTATCTATGTCTTTAAAATTCGTAATATATCTTTTTTCCTCTTTGTACTCATACAATATTGTTAATAATTTCCTGTGCACGGCATTCCAATGTCACATTCATCACCAATTTAACCACCTTCTTCTACTTCCTTGTGACACCCTGTTCCCAAACTCAGTTATGTGGATCAGGTCTCTCCTTGTCTTGCCACTAACCTTTGTTGCTACCTTGCTGTATATCTTTATGTTAACACGCACGCGTGCGCACACGCACACACACACACACACACACACACACACACACACACACGATCTTTTCTTCAGAGTGACCTCACTCAGCATTATATATCCTTTAGTTACATTTATATTGCTGCAAACCTCACGGTTTTATACTTTGTTAGAGTTGCATAATATTCTATTGTGGTTGTATATTAAAACTCCTTGATCCAGTCACTCAGAGTTGGGCTTTTGGTTTGTTTCCATATCTTAGCTATTAAAGCAAGCCTGCGATTATGGTAGGTGTGCATTTATTCATTAATATTCATGGTATTGTATTTTGGTGAGAGATGTCAAGAACAGTGGTATTGCTGAGTCATACAGGAAATTTATTCTATCTTTTTTTGTTTTCTTTTATGTGTTTTATTTATCTTTTCGTTAAATGTATTGGAGGGGGCTGAAGCGATAGCACAGCAGGTAGGGCGTTTGTCTTGCAGATGGCTGAACTGGGTTCGATTCCCAACAACCCATATAGTCCCCTGAGCACCGCCAGGGGAAATTCGTGAGTGCAGGCCAGGAGTACACCCTGTGCATCGCCAGGTGTGACCCAAAAAGAAAAAAATAATAATAAATGTATTTTTTGTTTTCTCTGCACATCATTGCCTTCCTATCTTTTGCTATATCTTCCGATGTCTTTGTCTAATTACCTCAATAGTTTCATCTTTTTATCTCTCAAACCTCCCACACACACTCACTCTCATTCTCTCTCTATTCCTCTCTTTCTCTAACTATTCTATTCCTAGGAATAAAGCTGACATGCAATCAGCTAATCTATGAGACAAAAGCTACCAAGAATCACTAGTAATTCCATGTCCCATGGCCTTGAAGAACTGAGAGTTCCTGTCCCCAATTATTTCTGGCAATACTTCATGATAATTTGAATGAGACAGCCTCCCTCAAGAGTCCTGCAAGAAGTTTCTTTGGTAAGGGAATTGGCTGAGTTGAACTCTCACAGTTCTCGCTCTTCTGGGTTATTGCTCTTCTGAGTCCCCAGTTTAGAACTAACTGTCAAAGGGACCAAAAGAGGTCTTTGGGCTTGGGTCTGACCATGCCCTGCCACCCCATCCGTTTAGTATCTCTCCATCCTTTGACTCCTTCTCTCCTGCCATCCCCCTGTGACCTTGAAGTCTGAAGCCTTGCATTATCAGTACACTCCAGACAGCAGTGTGCAAGATTGGCTTCTCTTGTCTGTGCTGTCATCAGTGTCACTAGAGAAGCCCATTAGACAAATTTAATATACAGTGTGTCACTCAGTCAGACAGGTAGATAGGGAAGGGCCCCTATGGCAATAAATTCCTGGAAAGTAATAAAACCAACTAGCTCTAAGTGATCAGGGCCCACCTTCTGAACACAATCTTTAAGGCCTGATAATACCTTCCCAGTACAAGCGCAGAATAGGGAAGACTGGACTCCCATCAGCTCCACCAGGAACAAAGGCCTAGACATATTTCAAAGAGCACCATCTACCAATCCAAATACTACCTCCTTAGCAGCCACCCTAGCAATGACCTCTTACTTCGGTAGACAGCCCCACCTGGGCAGCTTGGGAGAAACCCTATGAATACCAACTTGAAGAAAGAAAGGGTGTGTATATGCTGCCGAACCCCTGCATTGCTTGTGTCCATGCTTGTGTATGTCACTGCCAAGTGGACGTGCTTCCAGAGAATATGTGTCGCTTGTAATGTGTATGTTCATGTGTAATTCTGAGTTGTGTGTGGGAGCTCTCTCTGCCTTTGGAGAAGCCTGCATTCTCTTTTGAGTGTGCTAGTTCTTCCTTTCTCTCCCTCCTTCCCCTTCCTCCAAAACCTCCAAATGAAATCTGTTTTTACTTCACTGCTTGTCTTCTCTTGTAATTCTTCTCTGTGAGAAATACAAAGGGCCCAAAAGGCCTGCATAAGGCCCAAGACTGGCTTTACTTGCCTGCAAAGAGCAATTCCTTGCTCCATCCTGAGTCATTGGTTCTCTGAGAAATGGAGTAGTGGAGATTCACTCCCATGCTGAACAGAACAAGCGAACATCAGTTCACCAGGAGTGGATTGGTAGCTACTTTGTAAGGCTGACAGGACTCAAGGCCTATGCTGTTCAGGGGGTCATTGCATACTCTATCAATCCTAGCCTTCTTATCCTGTCCCAGCGTGGCAGAGGTAGACTGAGAGAAAGTGGTCATCCCTCTCCTCTCCACTCACATAAGTCAAGAGGGCGGAGTGGGGGAACTGACATCTTGGAGTTGATTTGTCCTCCAGGACTCTGTAGATGTGAACTCACAGAGGGAGTCATGCGGGTCATTTCATCAATTTACGCCCTCCCAAAATATGCAAGACTCCATTAAACCCTAGATCAATTGGAAGTTCAGGGTCACAGTAGCTAGGAAAATGAGATCTCTAGTCTCCTCCTGTGTCTTCAAGTTCGCAGGGTGGAAAAGTCAAGGACATGTTTGATATGAGGCAGGAAATACCCAGAATGATCTCTCGGAGTTCCTTTCCTGTTCTTGTTACTCTGTTGAAAGTTACCTATACTCTACCAGTCAGCAACAGCAGTGCAGCTAGCCAATAACAAAACACAAAAGTTTATTTAGAATCCTGAGATACAAAGGTACATGGGAGACAAAGTAGCAGGGCCTGTGAACCCCAGCAACCCTGAGAGTTGTCATGGGCTCACCTGTTCTAGTATTTGCCTTCAGTGTCCTTATATCCATTTCATACGCAAGGTCTACTTCCCCTGATGAGGACAACAAATCTTCCACTTTCACATGATGACCCCAAGGGCTTTACAGAATTTATATCGTTAAAAATTGGGAGTGCTCAAGTACTCTAACATGTGCCACTACATAGGACATCAATTCATAAATGTCCAGACCTGCATCTTTGAAGGATTCCAGGCACCACTTTGGCAACCCGGGGGACCTTGATGAAAAGAAAAGAGCAGAAAACAAACATAAGAAAAAGGTATACAATCATACCTTCAATTCACAAATGAGTAAGCTATGCCCTCCTCTCCTTTGGTGGATGTGGAACTTAATACTGAAGACTCATCACTGCTTTTACTTGCTAAAGTGGTATATGTGGGCTCCGAGATTGTCCTCTGGAGTTCACTAATGGAAGGGCACATCAGGGAGATGCCTTGGATCCTTATAAATCTCTGCTCACCACTTTTTTCTCTGTCCTCAACAGCCTTAGTATGTGAGGTTCTGAGAGAGGATAACCTTCAACTCCATACTTTTCACCCTTGGCAATTATCTATGTTCATTCACTCTAACAAAATTAGCTTAGGAATCATAGTGTGTACATGTGACTATGTATGCACATGTGCATTTGTGTATGATCATGGAGTAATAAATATTACTCTACATTGGGATGGTGTGTCAAATGAATTCCAGAACTCATAGACATGATCTGAGAAGTCAAAATACGTGTCTTTTATTACGCAGTCTTAGCTGGAGGAAACAATGTTAGAAGTCTCTATATCACTGGTCTACATAGGTGAGTGTTGGGGGAGTTACAGTTAATAAGTAATCTCTGGAAGTAGATCCTCCATGTTGATAGATGAGCACCGACCATAGCTCAGCTGGCATATGCTGTGTGTGTGTTTGTGTGTGTGTATGTGTGTTGTGTGGCAGGGGGAGAGGATTTGAAGGTATCATAAGAATGAAAGCCTTACCTCCTATACTCTCTCTACAGATTTTACTTGACCATTGAGTAATGACATATGTCAAAGAACGAAATTATAATGGAAGAATTTTAACTGAAACCACACAGTCCTATGTTAGACAGTGTTGCCTACCCAAGTTTCATTGGTTTACATAGCTTTCTGCTCATATGGAACATAAACTCACTTGGGTAGTACAGGTTTCCATTTTGAGAAAGGATGTCATGTTCATAAAGAACAATTGGAAAGTAGGCATTTTGTGGAGCACATGGGTATCAAGCGTTCCATGTATGGGAGAAAGAATGTTCAGGGGAATTTGGTGTTCAAAACTGACCTAAGGCAAGGTCCCTTGGTCCAGGGTTACCTGTTGATATTTGGACTCCATGTGCTGCTCTCTAGCAAAGTTGTGCCCTGTCTTTTTCATTTACACTTGGACCCTGACTGATCATCAAGGACAGTGGACCATCACCAGGCTAAAAGCACTTCTGGAATCTGTAACCTATTCCTTATTAGCATGAGCATATTGTGCTATTCTGTGCCTTTTCACGTGGATTTCCACACAAAGACCTGCTCTTCAAGGAGAACTACACATAAATGTGTGTGAGAGTGTGTGAGTATGCGTATGTGTGTGTGTGGTGTTTGTGTGTGTGTCTTGGCTCAAGGTCTAGAAAGGGAGTTTCTGAAGAGTTCATTCTCTGTAACCAGGATGATGTGCCTAGTTGTTGGTAAGCGGGCTCTTTGGCTGCACAAGGCGCATCCGTCTATATAGAATGACTCTGTGGGCCTAGCTTCAGGGGAGCATCCTGCTTTTCCAGGTGTTTTCCTCCTGAAGTTCCCAGGATAATGAGAGAGACTCCTACATACACAGGCGAAGTACATATGAACTGACATGACTTGGAAGTACAAGATTGAGCAGAGACAGTCTCTGGCCAGTAAACACTCAGATACCTCTGTTCTACAAACCCTACATCCAAAGGAAAAAAGCAATATTGTGAATTCAAACCTTCTGTGAGAGACACCCAACTCTGTCAGTATCACATGTATTTCTCCAGAATCTCAGTATTAGGAAATGCTAATATTTGACAAAGAGGCCACCATTCAGCAAATCTAAAGAACCTGTAGAAAGTAGCAGAGGAATTGCTGGTACAAACCCTGCCTAAGTGGGAAGCTATTCTTCGAAAGGCAGTGACTCGTGAGCCTTGGAGAGACTTGGCCCTCCTTCTCAAATCTTTTCCCACCCTTAAGTCAGGGAGCTCTCTCACCACTGCCTATGAGGAAGAGAAGTACGCCTGAGGACAGGTCCTGAGGTCCTAGAGTCAGGGCTTATGCTGAACTCTTCACACTGCCACGTGCTTTGGCTTAGGCTTCACACTGTGAACTTCTTTTTGCCACAAATTCAGCATCTCCTGGTCAGATGTTCACTCCCTTCACATTGCTTTTCCATCAGTCTGTCCTCTGCGTCAGTGAAGCATATCTGATAAGAGTCTGAACCTGGTCTTGCCAATTTGGAACTACAATGTAAATGGCTCCAACTCCAAAATTTGGTAATGTGGTTTCAGATGTTTATGTGTGTAGTTTCCTTCCTTCCTTGGTGATGGTTATTGTGTAAACACACAAAAAATAAAAAGGCCGGGGGTCTTGCCGTTTCCCCACTCCGGGGAGGTCAAAGGCGACGGTCAGGTGAAGGAAGGAAACGAGGCCAAGCTAGTTGGTCTTAGTAGCCGTTTATTACATGGAAGAGATGTATGTCATGGAGGCCTCAGGAATCCTCAAGCACGTGCGCCTTTGTTCTCTCAGCTTCTGTCCTCAGCCCCATCTTCCCAGGTTCTCTGATGCACGTGTCCCCCCAGAGAGCCCTGAAATCTCCCCTATATAGATCATAGTACCTCTAAAGGGCGCAATACAATGATGTCATCAAAAGGAGTTACAGAAAGAACACTGAGGCAGTGAACATACATTGTTTCCTTACATCCGCAGGCCAGTAATCCTGGGCTCACCTTTTCACAAGCTACAAGCACCTAGATTAGCACAACAAAGACCAGTCTGCTAGAGCTTGGAATCTACATCTCCAAAAAAGCAGTCTCATCCAAGCTAGCCAGGACACACAGAAAACTGCTTCTAGGACGTGTTTCTCCTCTCCTTGTCCAACCAACATATAAGCATACATAATATTAATCATTTTGTATGGACACAGTAAGAAATACTTTGGGCTTATAGAATTGCTCTCCTAGGGCCATCTCGATCTCAGACTGCAGTGCTCAGGCCAGATATCTTTCCCATTCCTAGCAGCAGGGCCCTAGTCTCATCGCTACTATTGGATCATGACATAATGCCTATGATCAACCTCTTAACTTATAGTTAAGAATCGTGGCACCTTGGCCTGGCCCATCGCGATGCCAGGGTAGCACATAACTTACCGGCTTGCCCTGGTTCCATCCAGTCCCACGTCGGGACCCTGCCCTTGGAGTGCTAGGAAGTGAGGGCAACTGAGGCTGAAGTTGAGAAGGCAGATGCCCAGGAGTGAATAATATTCAAAGCCAATCAATTCCTAAGTTACGGAGCATATTAATTAATTGCCTTCCTGTATCTATACAAAAGGACATTGCATTAAAGTAAACTGCTCAAAAGACATAAGGAGAGGAGAAAGACAATATTAACTTACAGTACAGCTTCAGTGTCTAAGAAGGATGAGACCTTACAAATTGGTTGGGGAAGAGAGCATAGAAGAGGTTACAGGCAGACAAAGTAATGGGAGTGACTCGGGAGCACTGTGATGAGTGCGATTCCGATAAACCTAAGCTCCGTGTACTCCAACAGTTATAGTGTCTCACAAGCTCTGGAGTGATGTGCACACACTCTGCTCTCAGACTTATACAGAGTAGGTCAGACTGTCCTAGAATGATTTCGTTTCTTTATTCCAAGGAGGACAGTGAGTTTGCCTACACTAAAATTGTGGAGGCATGAGCAGAAGAAAGTTGTTCTCTCCTTGAAGTTAAACTTAGTTGAAGATGAGTATCCTGCACATTGGCCCCTTTCTCAATATTGAGTTTTCACAGGGTGATAAAAGTTGGATACAACCCATGGGTTGTCAGGATAACTCCAGTTTCACATTGCCTTCTCCATTGACTTTCTTTTGATTTTGACTAGGCCTTTAATGAGCCAGCTTTATGCTTATGGCTCTAGTGTCTTGCTAGAATATAGGTGTGCTGCTAACATTATATGTTTCATTAGAAAAATTTCACATTCATGTATACTTGCTGCATCTCGGTCTTTTCATTTGAGGTAACTTTTTTAAAAAAGGCAAACCCCAAATTCCTCAGTTCAACCTAATTTCTGTGTGAGACACCACACTTATCCATTCTGTATTACCAAAGATGGGAGGTATGAAGAATAGGCAAGGAGACAGGGAATCAATCAGATTGCTGGTTTTATGGACTGGGAGAGAGAGGGTGAGAAGAGTTCTTCAACGAGAAGTTTCTAAGTGGCCACAAAATTATCATCAAACATATCAAGTGATGAATTCAAATCATTGCCAGGATTCTGCTCATACCCACGGACCATGTGATTCACAATAAAAAAAACTTTATTGAAATATAAAAATAAAATGATAAAACACATACATTAAATCTGACAGTACAATGAGGTCATAGATAGCCCAGAACATTCTGTCTGCAGAGAGTGCCAAGCCCAGCTGGTGCTCGGCTTGGGGGATCAGAGCTGCTGACTCACTGTAAGTTGTCACTGGGCCCAACTATACAGGACCTAAACCGTGTTCCAGTGAGGCTGCATATGTGGCAGCTCCATCACCTGGGAGCAGTCTTCACTGATGATGCTGTAGGACACCAGATCCATAGCTGCAGATGGCACATCTGTGACAGGCTCTGGACCTCGTCTGGCTTCTCCATTTCCACCCACTTCCTTTGGTGGGAGAGGGGCAGGAGTAAGAGCCAGTTCTACTTGGAGAGAAGGAACAGGATATGAGATAGCAGAAGTAAATCACCCATATGTGTGCTTGCAAACACTTTCCCAAGGTCACATCCCATCCTGCAAACTGCAGGGCGTCAAGCCCACAGTACACTGCAGGATTTCTCCTCCAGGTCACTCAGGCTCAGAGGCCTGAGACTGATCATAGGAACACAGTTTCTGGGATGCCTCCAGTTGTGACCTCCCCCCAGCCTTGTGTGGATATGCTCAGACACACACATCCTATTCTCTCACCGTCCTCCTTGAGGTCCTCTGAATCTTGTGCCCAATGTACCATAAATGCATTGTACAGTTGGTATGCTCTCATCTCATGAAAAGGCTCTCCCTCGCCAACTTGGAATCCACGTTTGGCACACCTCTCTTCCACCCAAACCACCCCGCACCACTGCCGGATCTCCTCGTTGCCGGGCAAGACCTCTCCAACATCGAAGGAGAGGTACTTGGTGTTCTCAGTGATCAGCTCTTCTTCTGTCTCTCTGTAGCGCTGATGAGACAGAGCAGCAGAACTGGAGAATTCACGCCCTGTAAAACTTCATTATTTACAGTAAACTGATCCCCCAGACTGATCCCAAGACCCTTACTGATTTATAAAGGGGCTTTCAGGGATGACCATGATTTACACTTTAAGTAAAGATCAGACTTGTCTGAAGGGCACCATCCAATAATCGCCAACCCACTTACAGGACTGTTTCTGGCTTGTGACTTTGGCCCACCCTACTACTCAGGGTAGCCCCTTACCAGAAACCTGTCCCCCCCAACCTCAATCTCTTTCTTACACACAAGCTAAACACACCTCCTCCCCCCCACATACACACTTGGGCAGGGGTCTAGAGTGCCCCTCTCATATCAGTGTTTTCTCCTGGATTGGCCAGTTCTCTCTGTGTTGCCCTGTGTTAGTTACCCTGGATGACCTCTGAGGCAGATGTTGGGCAGGCCTTGCAATGAGTCCTACCTGCTTCCAGTATCTTTACTCTGTGTATCCCTGAGGACTTTTTAGGCTGTACGCTGAGCACTATACACGGTTATCACCACTGCTCAGTCCTCTTGACTGGCCCTAAGATCCCTGCTAGACCATACATGGGATCTTAGGGGACAAACCAAATACACTTTGAAGTGAAGATCAATTTTGACTAAAGGGCTCCATCCAATGATCGCTAACCCATCGTAAGACTGGTTCTAAGTGTGAGTTTGACACAGCCTACTCTCAAGGTAGCTCTTTCCACACAAATATATGCGTACACACGCATATATATACATACTCAAGAATACACACACATACACATTCACACAAATGTGGGGAGGGGTTTGGGAGTGCTTCTTGGCATCCATGGTGTGTCCCTGACTGTTCTTATCTGCCTATGCTGCCTTACCCTTGATGTCCTCTGGGGTAGAGATTGAACAGGTCTGTGGTGGTTCCACACCCACTCTCTAAATCTCTTCACAATGTTCTCCTTCTCGTTCTTTAGGGCCACAGCATGGGGATCGACGCCAGCAGCACAACATCGCTGTGTCTCTCCTTCACCAGCACGTGAAACAAGGAAACTGCCGTTTCTAGAACGTGAGTGCCTTTTAACCAGGGTTCCAAATTCTATTTTGCTTGCTTTTGGCAAGGATGTCACTTCCTGCTGCTTCTACCTGGACTTCCTGCACATAATGGCCTCTTCATGGCCCCTCATGCTTTGCATGCCCACATTCTGCCTCTGAGTCCTGTTCACTCACAGATACACAGCACAGCCAACCCACAACCCTGTGGAGAGCAGGGAGAATTCAGGGCCACAGGCGTGAGGACACAAACCTGGATTTAACCGAGTCCCTCTTCATCCCTTTGCTGAGATCCCATAGAGGCCATGTATATCTCACCTGATTCTGCCACTCCAGTGTTTTTTACTTATACTTTGCAGATGCAAATAACCCAATTATTTCCTATATAGATAAAGATATTTGTTTTTGGTTCACACCCTGTGATGCTCAGGTGTTACTCCTGGCTCTGTGAACAGGAATTACTTCTAGCAGTGCTTAGGGGATGATATGGGAAGACGGAGAGAGAACCTGGGTCAGCCACATGCAAACCAAACACCCTACCCACTGTGCTATTTCTCTGGCTTTCCAATATCTTCTTTTTATAAATGTTTTCAGCACTATAATTAACAAACCCATTATTTTTTATGTTTCATACATAAAACTTTCTGCACCACACCATCCACCAGAGTCCATTGACTGCAACCATTGTCCCAGTGTCTTGTTTTTCTTTGAGAAGAGTTCATATAGTTTTCCAACACGGCTAGACAAGTTGACATTCTCCCCAACAGTCAATGAGGGTCTTGTTTTCCCCATCTTCACCAACACTGGTTGATTTTGTTATTTGGGATCTGTGCTTGTGTCCCTGGTACAAAATGTTGTTTTGTTACCTGTTTTTTGTTTTTGTTTACATTTTCCTGATAGAAGTGGTGCAGGGCATTTGTTCATATACTTTTTTGTTTATCTTTTGTTTTTCTTCCTTGAAAAACATTACTGTTCATCTGTTCTCACAATAGTTTAATTTTGATGATCTTAATTGTTTGATTCTTATAAAGTTCTGACAGTGTTTTACATATCTTCAATATTAATTATTTATCAGATGATTCCTGGATACATTTTTTGTGTGATAGTTCTGACAGTGTTTTACATATCTTCAATATTAACAATTTGTGAGATGATTCATGAATACATTTTTTGTGTGATATATCTTTATTCTGCTTATTGTTTCTTTTGAAGTCCAGCATCTTCTTAGTTTGATGTAGTCTCCTTTGTTTATTTTGTATTCCGTTACCTTGGCCAATGACATTGAATCATTGAAGATTCAAGATACCTCTAGATTCCATGACGTGCTCTACTGCTCTTCTCAGCATAATTTAAGAATTCAATCATGTTTTGAGGTTTTAAATCTGTTTTGATTGGACCTTTGTACATAGTGTTAGAAAATCTTTTTTTTTAACTATGAAAATTCTGGCACTTTAATGAAAACATAAAAAAAAAATACAATATAATACGTTTCCTGGAGCGATAGCACAGCGGGTAGGGCGTCTGCCTTGCACGCAGCCAACATGGCCGACCCGAGTTCGATTCCTCCGCCCCTCTCGGAGAGCCTGGCAAGCTACCGAGAGTAGTCGATATGCCAGGCACAGTAACAACAAAGTCTCCAATGGAGACGTTACTGGGCCCGCTCGAGCAAATCGATGATCAACGGGAGGGCCTTGACCTTTACCTTAATACATTTCCAGATTTCAGCACCCACTATGGTTAAAGACCGTCTAGTCCCAGCATTAGGCTCCGATATTTTTCCTGTGATGCTGGGACCATAGATGTGGTTGTGAGGATGGAGCCAGACCCCACCTGTCAAGTCGCATGCTCGGTTCACTGAGCACTCCGATGGAATAATAGTTTCAACAAGAGAATCTTACAGCACACTTGTATGCAATACCCCTGTTCTCTAACGAAATTGCTGTAATGCCACATCCTGAACCTGTGATTTGAGTTCTGAAATCAAACAAAATGCACAATGTGAATTAGTCCAATGTTGAATGGAATACAGTTGAATGACCAAACAGGTGGAGGACATCTCCATAGTTCTCACAGTCCAAGCAAGCCTACAGAAAGGGAAAATCTGCGGGAAGTGTTGCTGGGAGGAGCTCGGCAATCCCAAAAAAAGCCTTTTGGGATTTGTTTTTAATCAGACGAGTGATGCTTGGGATACCACAAGGGATGCTGGACATCGAAGGTATGCGGCATCTGTAAGGCGAGCACCCTCCATGATGCACTGCTGTTCTGGTTCGAATTCGCTTCACGATGTGCTCACAGTCACAATTTAACATACACACAATAAAACAATTTTTGGTGCGTACAAGCATACAGCAGGTAGGCATTTGCCTTGCATGCGGCTGACAGGTGTTGATACTTGAACACTGTCAAAAGCAACTTACGAGAACCACCAGGAATAACTGCTGGGCATCCCCAGGCCCCAAAACAAAACTAAATTTCTTCCCACATTAAAAAAACCATGGCAATGATCCAAAGGCAAAGTTATGCATGGTGTCAGATTGACAGAGCAAAGTCCAGAAAGGGCATCCGACCCTTTTGGTGTACAGTCAAGCTAGAAATACAGCCGGGAACACAAGGACTACTTGACATACCTGACAGATAAGGAAGAATGACAACAAAGTCAAGAAAGCAAAGCACAGGATCTATCTGACAGGAACAGCTCTAGGGAGAAGACAGCCGTACCCCATGCCACACCTCCACATCACATGTTCTAGGGATGAGAAGGGGATACTCAATGTCCAATGAGCAACTGAAAGATGTTGTGCATTGGAGGACTCCTGGGTTGGCCACATGCAAGGCAAGCATCCTACTTGCCCTACTATTGCTCTGGCCATTTCTAAATAAATGGGAGAAAACGGGAAAAAATGGGAGAGCAACTACAAAGCTTTCAGGTTTAATTTTCGGGCATACAATGAAACACCCGTCCCTTCACCGTGCCCATTTCCCACCACTAAAAACCCAAGTATACCGCCATACCACAGCCTCCACCTATCTGTGGGCAGATAATTTGCACATTCTTCTCTCTACTTTGATTACATTCAATATTTTGACACGAGACCAATCATTATTATTTGGCATTTTACCCCAGCACTCAGATCTGGCGAAAACGCAACAGTAGACAATTATTTTTTGATTGCTGGTTATAAATAACATATGATTTTGGAATTCTGAAATTTTAACAACTAAATCTGGAGGGATTTCTGCCAAAACCTGCTGGGTTCCAAGATTTGTTCCTGAGTCTCTGGAACTATGACCATTAAACAGCTTTACTACGAGCCAGAGAGGCGGTTCGTGGGAATGACTTAGGCTCATGTTGGGGTGGGGGGGAATTGGCCGGCTCCACCCCATCCTGAGAGGCCCCACGTATCTTACTGAGTGCAGGCCCAAACCTGAATTTCCAAAGGCCTTTGGAGGCTGGAGGCCACCATGCCGCAAAGTGGGAGCAGTTGGAGGGACAGCACCAATTACCCCTGGGGTGGACCGGAGACAGAAACTTATTGCAGGGTCCAGACTCATTTCTGCTAAAAAGCGCTGGGTTTCAAGATTTGTCTCTGAATCTCTGGGATCATAGCCATTAGGCACCTTGATCACGAGCCACAGAGGTCAATCATAGGTGCCAGACAACTCGGGGTTTCATTGGGGAGGGGATAAAAGGGCCGGCTCCACCACCATCCAGTTAGGCCCTGCATGTCTCCTCACAGCAGTCCCAAACCTAACCGTCCAGAAGCCATAAGAGATGGTGGCCACTGAGCCGCCAGGCACAAAACCTATTGCCACCTGAAATACTCAGCTTTGGTAACCTACTGTGGGGACCAGACACATTTCTGCTGAAAGTCGCTGGGTTCCGAGATTTGTTACTGAGACTCTGGGGTCATGGCCGAGTGATCAAGAGCCAGAGTATGTACATGGGCAGCGACTCGGGGTCTCATTGAGGTGGGGAGGAAAGGGCAGAGTCCACCCCAATCTCATGAGGCCCTGCATGTCTTGTCACTGCAGGTCCAAACCTGTCTGTCCAAAAGCCTCTGGAAATGGTGGCCACCGAGCCACCAAGTGGGATCAGGCAGAGATACACAGCCTTTCCCCCTTGTGGTGGTCTGTCACGGGTAGCTCATTGCATGAACCGGGAACATCTCTGCAAAAAGCCGCTGGGTTCCGAGATTTGTCTCTGAGTCTCTGGGATCATAGCCTTTAAGCAGTTTGATCAGGAACCAGAGAAACCTTACCTCCAATTATATAGCTGAGCCAGAAATGGTTTGTTGGTGTGTCACACGCATACCTAAATTTTTGCCGTTTACTTTCTTGGAAGACTTTGCCCAAAGTTTTTGGAGTCTGGCCAAAGGCACAGCATCAATCTTGGAGTATGTGGAAGTCTGACGGTCCCATCAAGCTGCTGATGCCCTTGCCTTACAGGCACAGATTGACCTGCTGGTGGTACCATACACGCAGGAAGTACAAAATCTATATATGTAAAAAAAAAACAATAATAGTGGGGTTGGACTCAATGTAAAGCGAGTAGGATGCTTGCCTTGTTGATCCAGTCAAACCTCCCCATCCCATAGGAACCCAGAAACACCACAGAATAATTTCTGACCTGCATAAAGAGAAGTAACCTTGAGCATCAAAGAATTCCTTCAAACTGCCCTGAATAAAAAAGCTATTAAAATTAATCCAAAGAGGGGCTGAAGTGATAGCAGAGCGGGTAGGGTGTTTGACTTGAACGTGACCAACCCAGGTTCAAATTCCAGCAACAATATGGTCCCCTAAGCTTTACCTGGAGTAATTCCTGAGTGCAAAAGCCAGGAGTAACCCCATGTGCAACGCTGGGTGTGACCCAAAAAGCAAAAAATATAATCCAAAGAGTACATTTTCAGAGGCAAATACCTCTTACTTGTCCAAACCCTAGCACGGAAGCCAATGAAAATGACCGACCGCAAAACTGTCCCTTTCCTTTGTGGGCTGCCCGTGAACATATCTGGAGGTTCAATAAGTATTATGTCCAGTCCAAAGGCTCCAAACAGGGTCCCGCGCAGACCTGAGTAGGGAGGTCTGAGATGGCCAAGACCACCACTCTCTACAGGTCCCTCACACCAAGGACCAAATTTCATGTGCCCACCCTCCAGTGTCATCTTGGACCTGGATGCGATCTTGGCTGCAGGGACCCTCAGGATAACGAACCCTCACCCAGGACACCTGCGCCACAGAACGGCCCTCAATGCATCCCTCAAATGTTCCACATTCCCTAATGCCTGGATATACAGACCAAGTTATACAATAACAAGCGGGAAAACGCCCCATAAGCTGGCGTGTCCTGCCGCTCAAGTTCCCAAAGTAGGAGCTACAGGGTGCTCAAGCGTTTTTCTCCAGCATGAATGCGCCTATGTTCCCTAAGTCTGAAGCTCCAGCAAAGGCCTTCCACATTCCTTACATACATACGGTTTATCTCCAATGTGAATTCTCCTATGTACATTAAGTATTGAGGTCACAGCAAAGGCCTTCCCACATTCCTTACATATATATGGTTTCTCTCCAGTGTGAATTCTCCTATGTACAATAAGTTTTGAGGGTACAGCAAAGTCTTCCCACATTCCATACATATACATGGTTTCTCTTCAGTGTGAATTTTCCTATGTACAGTAAGTTTTGAGGCTGCAGCAAAGGACTTTCCACATTCCTTACATATATACGGTTTCTCTCCAGTGTGAATTCTCCTATGTACAGTAAGTTTTGAGGCTGTAGCAAAGGCCTTCCCACATTCCTTACATATATACGTTTTCTCTCCAATGTGAATTCTCCTATGGTTACTAAGTCTTGAGGCTTCAGAAAAGGCCTTCCCACATTCCTTACATTTATATGGTTTCTCTCCAGTGTGAATTTTCCTATGTACAGTAAGTTTTGAGGATATAGCAAAGGCATTCCCTCATTCCTTACATATATACGGTTTCTCTCCAGTGTGATTTCTCCTATGTACAGTAAGTCTTGTGGCTTTAGCAAAGGCATTCCCACATTCCTTACATATAAACGGTTTCTCTCCAGTGTGATTTCTCCTATGTACAGTCAATTGTGAAGATGCAGCAAAGGCCTTTTCACACTCCACGCATATAAAAGGCTTCTGTCCAGTGTGAATTCTCCTATGTACTCTAAGTATTCAGGCTTCAGAAAAGGCCTTCCCACATTCCTTACATATATACGGTTTCTCTCCAGTGTGAATTCTCCTAAGTACAGTAAGTTTTGAGGCTCCAGCAAAGGCATTTCCACACTCCTTACATATATAAGTCTTCTTTCCACTATGCGTATTCATACGTTTATCAAGATATGAGGTGTGAATAAAGGTCTTCCCACATGTCTGAAATTTATGAGGTTTCTCTCCACAGTGAGTATTCTTATGAATATTAAGATCTGAGGGCTGATTAAAGGCCTTCCCATATGTCTGACACTTATGAGATTACTCTCCTTTATGAATTCTCCTATGTCTAATAAGATGTGATGATTGATTGAAGACCTTCCCACATGCTTCACATGCATAACTTTTCACTCCGGAATTTATATTCATATGGTCATGATGGAGTAACCCTTGACTCACACTGTGTTCTCGGTGCTCACTTTTCTGGGGATTCTGTCCACTGTAGTTTTCTAAGGGAACATCACAGCACTGAGAATACGGGGAGGCTCCGCACATTCCTTACACTTAGATGGGTTCCGCTCACAGTGACTGTGGTTTAGATTTTGTCGCTGCGAGGGACTCACTATAAACAGTGCTTCTTTCCCTTGTGACTGCCAGACTGGGGGATTTTGTGACTGTGAACTGAGAACAACACACCCCAAGGAAGTTTTTCCAAGGGAGGGCTTCTTCAAAGTGAGGTAGCTCTCGCCATTCTGGTCACCATCAGAAGACATCCCACATGTCTTGGGGTCCTCATGGTGCTGAAGGCGTGATAGCTCACTAGAGATATTGTCATAGAGCGCAGGATCAGAGACTTGCCACTCAGGCTGGCAGCTTCCCCAAACACAAGTCTCTACTCCCCGACCTCAGGGCTCCTCTTTCCAGCCCTGATCACCGCAGGCTTCATCCCAGTGTGCCCTCATGGCTCTCCAACATCCCAGCCCGTCACAGTCACAGCTACTGTTGGACACACAGCTGCGGACTAATCCCAGGGAGCCCAATCGGGGCTGTCCAGAAACGGTTGGCTCCACACTGCTCTCAACTACAGCCTGCAGATGCTGGTAGGTCTCCAGCATCACGTCCCTGTAGAGCTTCATCTGAGAAGCGGCCAGGCATGACCATTCCTCCGGGGTGAAGTTCACAGCCACGTCAGGGAAGGTCACTGCGTCCAAATATCCGAGTCCCCCACCAAACCCCGCCGCGCCGCAGGAACCGCCAGGATCTTGGAAATTATTGAAAAAGGAGCGTGAAAGCATCCTCCAAGGTGGCCTGGCCCGCCCCTCAGTGCGGACAGCGGGAGGCGTGGGGCGGGGCGCTCACGGGAGGCCGCTAGTGTCCTGCCACGAAACAGGCCTTCACAGACCCCTTCCTCGCGGGACAGCCACTTCGCCCCACACCTGCGTAACCGTGTTAGAAAATCTTTACGGTCTTAATATTTTTGTGCATGAGAGCAACCAGATTTTTTGATAACCATTTGTGAAAAGGCTTTCTTCTCTTCCGTGAAGAAGATTCACTGTCCATATAGCTGAGGATCTGTTTCTTGACCTATATTATGTTCTCTTGTTCAAAGATAACGGTTCTTGTTTCAGTACGACACTGTTTTGATTACTGTAGCATTCTAGTATAATTTGAAATTTGGCGGGGGGAAAGAGGCCTATGATATTTTTTCCTAGGTTGCGTTTGGCTCTTTGGAGTGGGGGAATAATTCCCTATAAAACTTTCAGGAGCATTTGATCGGTGTCTTTAAAATTTGTCATGATTTTTCCTCTTGGTATTCATTAGGTTTTAAACATTTTTTAATGCCCTGTGAACAACAGTAATGTTCATAATGGTTTCCTGTGCACATCATTCCTATGTCACATTCATTATCAATATAACCACCTTCTTCCACTCCCTTTTGGTACCCTTTCCCCAAACTCAGTCATGTGGATCAGGTCTCTCTTTGTCTTGTCATTGGCCCTTTGTTGCTACCTTGATGTATGTCTTTAAGTTACACATACACACACACAAACACAAACACACACAAGATCTTTTCTTTGGAGAGACCTCATTTAGCACTATATCCTTTGGTTATGTCTATATTGGTGCAAACTGCATGGTTTTATTCTTTGTTAGGGTTGCATAATATTCTATTGTGGATGTATATTGAAACTCCTTGAATCAGTCACTCAGAGTTGACTTTTGTTTTGTTTCCATATCTTAGCTATCTTATCTATTAAACTAAGCACTGCGATTAAGGTAGGTGTGGATTAATTCATTTATATTCGTGTTTTTCTGTTCTGGTGTTAGATGTCAAGCACAGTGGTATTGCTCGGTCAAACAGTAACATGATTCTTTCTTTTTTTGTTCTTTTTTTGTTAGTTTTTATTTTTTTCGTTGAGATCTCTGTATCTTGCCAGAAGAGGCTCAACCAATCCTATCAAAAGTGGATGAAGGTTTCTTTGGAACCACAGCCCTACCAACAACGGTGTTTCCAGACTTTCTGATATGTGCTATTTCACTATTGTGAGATTGTATCTCAATATTTTCACTTTGCATTTCCTTAACCCTAAGTGATGATTAACATTTTTTCATATGCCTGATGGCCCTCTATATGTCTTCTTTGGAAAAATCTCTGTTCACATCCTCACCCTGCTTTTTCATGGGGTTCACTGAATTTTCTCTGCTTTGGATTTTGAGAATACTTTATAGATCACATAGTATTCCACCTGAAAAAAGCAATATTAGAGAGAATAGGAGATTATATGCTGGTTAAGGAAGCAGAAGTTTAAGGGACTTAACTTTGTCAATATATATGCTAAAAAGATAGTAAATCTAATTTTTTTAAGAAATGATAAAAGGTCTAAGGATAAAATTTACAGCAAGATGATTGTGATGGGAAGTTTTAACACCACACTTTGGTGGTTAGATAGATAAACAGAGCAGAAGGTAGGTTCGGATCTTAAACAATACCTCTGATAATAAACAGACAATAAACCAAAATTAGATGACTGTATGGGAAATCAGAAGTGATAGAACCAGTAGACATATAGAATCCCACAGATTTTCTAGAAATGAAAATAATACAGTGAGTCAATGAAACCAATATCTATATTTATTTGGAAACCTAGAAAATGATTGACAACTTAATATGTATATAGAGAAAAAAAGAAAGCCCAAATAAATCTCTCAGGATTCCCCCATCAAACACATTCCAATACCCATGGAAACATGTACACACCTGTTTACAATCACATGAGCAAGATGCTAACTTGATCATGAGTTGATGACTTAATTTTGCCCCTGACTGGACAAACTTTCCTGAGGCATTCTACAATACCTTTTTCTTCTTCCATAAATGCCAGCAGAGTATCCTTAAATGTTTCCCCACCCAGTTTCTAATTTGAATTTGCTCTTTCTGTGGCCTTCCTATGGACTTAGCCTGGAGATATGGAAAAGGATTGAATATTTTTCTTTTTTTTCTTTCTTCTTTCTTTTTTTATTAGTGAAACACCATGAGGTACAGTTATACACTTACAAATTTTGTGCTTGGGTTTCGGCCATACAACGATCAAGCACCCATCCTTCCACCAGTGCACATCATCCACCACCACGGGTCCCAGCATTCCCCCCGCCGCCCATCCCCCCCGTGCCACCCTTTTTCTGTGGCAGGGTATTACCTTCTGTTCTCTCTCTTCTTTTGGGTAATGCAAGAGAGGCATTGAGTGGCAATCATGTTTGGACCATAGACTAATTTTAGCATTGCATATTTTTCTTGAAGTGCATCTCCAGGTATAAGATCTAGGTATAGGGGTGTTTCTAAAATATGGGTACCAAACTTTCAAGGTCTCATGCTATTATTTGATTCCTCCCAGGCATATGAGGTCACTTTCTGAGGTACTTATACGTGAGCTTTCTCCACATCAGAGAAATCTCCATGGGTGTCTCTACACCGGGATGCTTACCTGTACCTGCGTGTCTTGTTGACACACAACAGCCTCATAACTTGTGCTACTTGGTGGCAGCCAAGACCTCTGGTGTGAGCACACAGAGCTGAGTTTAGCCCTATGCTATCCTTAGCAATGATGATACCTTGGAGAAATATGTGACCCTCTTTTAGTCCACATGTCTATATGCACGGCATCTTCTCCTAGGGCTACCTAGATTTGTGTAAAATAGGAAAAAATGAAATAATAATGTATCCAGTCCATCTGGAAAATTCATTGCATGTTCTCTTGAGAATGTAAATAATATTCTATCTTTTATTTCCTCAAAAAAGTGTATAAAGAACTGTATATAGAAGCTTTATTTTTACCTTAAATGAAATCTATTTTATTACGAGTTACAAAGTTGCTAACAATAGTTTCTGATGTATAATGTACCAACTCCATTCACAGCTTCAGTGCTCACATCTTTCCACCAATGACTCCAGATTCCTTCCAACCCCCATCCTGTTTCCTTGATAAACACATCATAAAAATAATTTATTTCAATAACCATGATTAATATTACTGTCACTGAAAGGCTTTCATGCACATAACATATCATACCCTTCACCAGAATGTTCACCTAAATCCCCTTCCTACAATAGATTCCTACTGAAGTCCATAGATATTGTTGCCTTTAGGCATTTTTGGACATATCACAAGTAAGAGAGATCATTCTGTGATAGTACGTTTCTTCCTGACTAGCTTCACTCAGCATGATTCTGTCCAGAACATGCAAATTACATGATTCCATCGATTTTGTTTTCAGCTGAACACTATTCCATGTGCACATACACACACACAATAGATATATGTATTATACATATACAAAGAAGCATCTCTCTACATATATATCGGTACATATGTAGAGACAGATAATTAATAATTTAGCTATTGTGAATTGTGCTGCAATAATCACAGGAAGATAAATGTCTTTTCTGAATAGAGATTTTGAGCACTTGGGATGATAGGTGTCAAGAATCAGAATTGAAGGATTATGTAAGAACTGAATTCTTAGTTTTTCTTTGGTGTGTTCATTTAGATTTATAGAAAAGCTGAACCACTAGCAATGAATGAGTGTCGATTTTCCCCCACATCAATGCAAACACTATTATATTTGCTCTTAATGATGTGTGCTAGTTTTACTGGTAGCACCGTAGCACTGTCCTCCCACTATTCAATGATTTGCTCGAGCAGGCCCAGTAACGTCTCCATTATGAGAGTCCTTGTTACTGTGTTTGGCATATTGAACACATCACGGGTAGCTTGCCAGGCTTTGCCATGTTGTTGAGATACTCTCAGAAGCTTGCCAGGCTCCCCGAGAAGGGAAGAGGAATAGAACCCAGCTCGATCGGGCCTTATGCATGCAAGGCAATCACCCTACCGCTATGTTATCGCTCCAGCCCTCTGTATTTCCACAATCTCTTATGTTGTTCTCAATATGTAGACCCAAGGCTGATGTACTAGTTCAGATCACAACCTCCACAATTCTGGAAGTCTATATTCCTCATTGTCTTATGAAGGAAGACTTCAGAATAGTTTAGGGCCTAAAATGAATGATATATTCTCACACAATATTTTTGTTATAGCAAATTTGCTATAACAAATACTTACGCAGACATACTCACACTTAGAGGTGTATAAGAAAACACCCCACAATTTTATCTTTCTTTCTTTGCACAGCAAGAATGCAGTTTTCATAAAGTCCATATTCCCTGTGTATACATCATGGTTATGTAACTTTCATTATGTAACTTTCATTAATGGATAAGTTCTGTTATTCTTATCTACACTTATGCAGTGTGCACTTTAGATTCGATTGTTCCCTTCCTTATTTATCTTTTATTTATCTTCTTTGAGTTCACTAATCTTCTGGAGTTCACTAATGGAAGGACACATCCAGGTAAGTCTTAGATACTTGTAAATCTTTGTTCACCATTTTTCTTCTCTGTCCTCAACACCCTTAGGACTTGAGGTTGTGAGGAGGATGACCTTCAACGCCTTGGTTTTCCCCTTGGCAAAACTTTTTGTTTGTTTAACTTATTCATTTATTTATTTATTTTTAATATTTGTTAGTGAAGCACCATGAGGTATGGTTGTAGACTGAAATTTTTTGTGCTTGGGGTTCAATTATACAATGATCAAATACCCATCCCTCTACCAGTGCCCATTTTCAACCACCACATGTCTGGGTATCCCTCCCACCCCCATCCTATCCCCATCCCACCCTGCCTCTGTGGCAGGGCATTCCCTTTTGTTCTATCTCTCCTTTTGGGTGGTGTGGTTTCAAAAGAGGCATTGAGTGGCAATCATGTTCAGTCTAGAGTCTACTTTCAGCATGCTTCTCCCATCCTGAGAGGAACCTCCCAACACTCTATTTGGTGCTCCCTTCTCTATTTGAGCTACCTTTCCCCTCGCATGTGTGGCTGGCCTCCAAGCCATCGAGTAAGCCACCTGATACTAATCTCATATATTCTTGGGTATTAATCTCTTATTTTGTTACTTCATGTTCCATAGATAAATGCAATCTTTCTATGTCTATCCCTCTCTTTCTGACTCATTTTGCTTAGCATGATATTTTCCATGTAGTAGCATTTGCATGTAAATTTCATGACTTCATCTTTTCTAACAGCTACATACTACTCCATTGTGTAGATGTGCCAAAATTTCTTTAACCAGTCATCTGTTCTGGGGCACTCAGATTTTTTTCCAGATTCTGCCTATTGTAAACAATGCTGCAATGAACAAACAAGTGCAGATGACACTTCAACTATACTTTTTTGCCGCTCTGGGATATATGCCCAGGAGTGATATTGCTGGGTCAAATGGGAGCTCACCCAGCTCCATCAATCTCACATGAATGTCCCCAAAATCTCAGTCTTAGGAAGTGCTAAACTGCAATAAAGCGACTGTCTTTCAGCAATTCTAGAGAACCTGAGAAAGTACCAGAGGAATTTCTGGCACAAACCCTGCGCAAGAGAGAAGCTGTTCTATGAAAAGCAGTGACTCTTGGGTCTTGGTGAGACTTGGCCCTCCTTCTCAAACCTTCTGCTGCTCTTGCTTCAGAGAGCTCTCTCACCACTGCCTATGAGGAAGAGGTGTATGTGTGAGGACATGCCCTGGGGTCCTAGCATCAGGACTGATGCTCAACACTTCTCACCACCACATGCTGTGGCTGAGAGTTCCCTCCTGGGAATTTGTTTTTGCTACATTTTCAGCCTCTGCTGGTCAGATGATCGCTCTCTTCACGTTGTGTTTCCATCAGTCTGTCTTCTTGGGCCGTGAAGCATGCCTGAAAAGTGTCTGAACCTGGTCTTGCCTACTTGGAAGTGCTGTGTTGCAATTCAAAAATTTGGGCATTTGGTTTCAGATGTTTAAGTGTTTAATTCCCTTCATCCCTTGGTTATGGTTATAGTGTTACACAAGCTCTGTGGTGAGGCACAAACAATCTGCTATGAGACTCACACACAGTAGGTCAGACTGTCCTAGAATGATGTTGTTTCTTTGTTCCAAGGAGGGCAGTGATGTTGTATGGCTAAACTCAAGTTGTTGAGGCTGAGCAGAGGAAAGTTGTTTTCTCTAATTAAAGTTAGACTTATCGAGACTGAGTATACTGCCCATTGGCCCCTTTCTCTATCTTGAGTTTGCATAGGGTGAGGAAGGTGGGATACAACCCATGGGTTGTCAGGATAACTCCAGTTTCACATTGCCTTCTCAATTGACTTTCTTTTGATTTTCAATGTGCCCTTAATGAGACAGTTTGATGCTTCTGGCTCTAGTATCATGCTAGAATCTATTTGTGCTATAAATATTATACGTTTCATTAGAAAAATTTCACATTGACATATACCAGCACCATCTAGTTCTTTTCATTTGAGGTATATTTAAAAAACGAATGGCAACCCCCAAATCTCGAGTTCAAACTAATACCTGTGTGAGACACCACAGTTATCCATTCTGTGTTACCATAGCTGGTAGGGATGAAGAATAGGTGAGGAGACAGGCAACCGAAACAGACAACTGGTTTTAAGGACTGGGAGAGAGAGGGTGTGCAAGAGTTCTTCAAAGACAAGATACTAAGGGATGGCAAAATGTTTCTCAAACATACTGAGTGATGATTTCAAAGCATTGCCAGTGTTCTACTCATACACAGGGACCATACCATTCACAATAAAAAAGAAATTTTATTGAAAAATAAAAATAAATGAAGAAACTCATAAACTACATCAGACAGTACAATGAGGTCATAGATAAGCCAGAACACTCTGAACAGTGTCTGCAGAGACAGCCCCGTCCAGCTGGTACTCTAGATGGGGATCAGAGCTGCTGGCCCACTTTAAGGTGTCAATGGGCCCACCTTGCAAAACCTAAATAGTGTTCCATTGAGGCTGCACATGTGACAGTGCCATGACCTGGCATCTGTCTTCACTGATGATGCTGTAGGACACCGCATGCATTTTTACACATGGTGCACCAGCGACAGGCTTGGCACCCCCTCTGGCTTCTCCATTTCCACCCGATTCCTTTGGTGGTTGAGGGGCAGGAGGAAGAGCCGGTTCTACTTGGAGAGAAGGAACAGGATATGAGAGAACTGAAGGAAATAACCCGTATGCCCTCTTTCAAATGCTTTCCCAAGGTCAGATCCCATCTACAACCTACAGGGCGTTAAGCTTACAGTCCACTACAGAATGTCTCCTCCCACACATTCGAGCTCAGAGACCTGAGACTGATCACTGGATCACAGATTCTGGGATCCCTTTGGTAGTAAACTCCTCCCAAACTCATGTGCATATGGTCAGACACACCCATCCTGGTCTCTCACCGTCCTCCTGGAGTTCCTCTGAATCTTGTGCCCGATGCACCATCAATGCATTGTACAGTGGGTATACTCTCATTTCATGAGAAGGCTCTCCCTCGCCAACTTGGTCTCCACGTTTGGCATACCTCTCCTCGACCCAAACTACCCCGCACCACTGCCGGATCTCCTCATTGCCGGGCAACACCTCTCCAACATCGAAGGATGGGTACTGGGTGTCCTCAGTGATCAGCTCGTCTTCTGTCTCTCTGTATCGCTGATGAGACAGAGCAGCAGAACATGAGTATTCACAACTGTATACTATTATCATTACTGCTCAGTCCCCAGGACTGTCCCCAAAACCCCTGGTGACTTATAAGGGTCAGTCCAGGATAACTCTGATTCACATTTTGAAGTGTAGATCAGTCTTTTCTGAAGGGCACCATCCAATAATTGCCAACCCACTTAAAGGACTGTCTCTGGCTTGTGACTTTGGCCCACCCTACAACCCAGTGTAGCCCCTTATCTGGAACCTGTCCCCCACCCCCCGACCTCAATCTCTCGCTCTCACAGACAAGCTAAAAACACCACACACACACACACACACACACACACACACACACACACACATGGGGAGGGATCTAGAGTGCCCGTCACACATCAGTGTTTTATCCTGGATTGGCCGGTCCTCTCTGTGTTGCCTTCTGTTACTTACCCAGGATGGCCTCTGGGGCAGATGTTGAGCAGGCCTTGCAATGAGTCCTACCTACTTCCAGTACCTTTTCTCTGTGTTTCCCTGAGGACTCTTTAGGCTGTAAGCTGAGCATTATGCACTGTTATCACCACTGCTCAGTTCTCTTGACTGACCCACAGACCCCTGCAGACCAGTACAGGGGTCCTTAGGGCACAAACCAAATACATTTTGAAGTGAAGATCAAATTTGACTAAAAGGCTCCATCCAAGAGTCGCTAACCCAGACATAAGGCTGGCTCTAAGTGTGACTTTCACCCAGCCTACTCTCAGGGTAGCTCTTCCCACACAAATGTACGCAGACACATGCGCATGTATACATACTCAAGAAAACAGGCACATACACATTCACAAAAATAGGAGGAGGGGTTTGGGAGTGCCTCATGATATCTGTGGTTTGTCCCAGACTGTCCTTTCCTGCCTTACCCTTCTTGATGACCTCTGGGGCAGAGGTTGGACAGGTCTGCGGTGGCTCCTCACCCACTCTCTAAATCTCTTCACAATGCTCCCCTTCTGGCTCTGCTGGCCACAGCCTGGGGATTGACGCCAGCAGCACAACATCGCTGTGTGGCTCCTTCACCAGCCCGTGAAACAAGCAAACTGCCGTTTCTAGAAGGTGAGTGCCTTTTGAACAGGGTTCCAAATTCTATCTTGCTAGCTCATGGGAGTGATGTCACTTCCTGCTCCTTCTACCAGCACTTCCTGCTCATAATGGCATCTTCATGGCCCCTTCTTGGGAATGCTCACCCTCTGCCTCTGAGTCCTAGTCACACACACAGACACTACATAGCCAACTTAGAACCCTGTGAAGAGCAGGGAGAGTTCAACGCCACATGCGAGAGGACACAAACCTGGATTTGATCTAGTCTCAGGTCATCCGTTTGCTGATATCCCATAGAGGACATGTATCTCTCACAAAGTTGTGCCACTCCAGTCTCTCTTCCTATCTCTTTTAACTACTTGACTTGATCACTTGACTTCCAGTTAGTCTTCCATTTGCTTGAGTGGGCGCCAGTAACGTCTCCATTTGTCCCTGTCGCGTGCCAGTGTAGCGCAATGGCGTCTGTTTGCTCTGGGAACATGAAGAGCCTCAAACCGATCGTTCAGGATCTTGATGAAGAAGTCTGACCATCTGGTAGGTGGGCGGCCACGCGGTCTTTTGACATCCCATGGAATCCAGTCGGTAATAGCTCGGGTCCAGTGGTCGTCTTTAAATCTCATTACGTGACCAGCCCATCTGATTTTTGACACCTTGGCAAATGAGACAGCGTTCCTGATTCTTGATCTGCGATGGATGTCGGAACTCCGGATTTTTTCTCTCATTTAAGTGAAACGTGATATTCCAAGCATAGCTCTTTCAATTCTTCTTTGGCAGACCTGAATAGCGTTCTCATCCTGTTTGCGTAGGGCCCAGGTCTCTGAGGCATATGTTAATGCAGGAAGAACAGTGGAATCAAAGAGATGTGCCCGGAGCCGGAGGTTCTTCATCCTCTTAGCTATTTCTTCGAAGTTCCTGAAGGCCCTTCCAAGCCGCTCTCTTCCTCCTGTGCAGCTCGGGTGCCAGGTCATTTGTCATGTTGACTTCTCGACCTAGGTACATATAGCTCTTGCATTCGGAGATGGTCGTTCCGTTGAGACTGAATGCGGCATCAGGAACAAGGCTGTTTCTCAGGAACATTGTCTTTGTAAGATTCAGCTGTAGGCCTACCGTTCCACACTCACGGTCCAAGTCGGCCAGCATTTGTGTCGCTTGGCTGATGTTTGGTGTTATTAGAACAATGTCATCAGCAAAGCGGAGGTGGTGTAGTTGCCGACCATGAGTGCCCACTCATGGTTTGATTATTGTTTCCTGGATATTCCAACACTTGCCTTACAGGATCATTCTGATAGGATCTTATTTTGGAATCGTGAGAGACTCTGGATCTCAAGGTTTTGAGACCACCATCTTCCAAGTGTCAGCCACAATCCAAAAGAAGTGCTTTCCCTATCCATCCACTCTGATGAATGTTTGACTGCCCTCAATGGCAGTGCAAATGGACTTGGACGATTCAAGTTATTCCTTCATATACTCTTGTGTCAGTAGCCCAGAGGGCAGTTTCCTCTACGAGATCGCATAGAATCAGATGAAGGGTTCCACTAGAGACTAATTCATCAGAGCACCATGCAGACATGTCGGCATCTACCCTTGATGCAGGAACTTTATGATCTTAATGTTCCTTTGATACTGCACATAAGGGTTGAATTCCACTATGGTTTCACGTGGACTTAACTTTTTTTGATGCCTAAGTTATATTAGAATCAAGTGCAAAGCTGCCTTTTTATGTGGGTCATTTTTGCCACAGTTTTCAAGCTCCTGCTACCACCTCACACAGTTTAGACACACATTGCTCTCACAGTGGGTGGATATACTTCGAAAAGAATGTCTTTTGCAAATCACAGCCAATGAAATGCACATTCCTTCCCAAAGGTTGTTCAGTTTTTATAAGTTTCTATGTTTTGCAGTCTCTTGCTCCCCGCCTCCGCTCCGATAATATCAGTCCCCTTCTCAGTCTTATCCTTGTGTGTCTCCCACACTTAATTATTTGGGCAAGTCGTATACACCTATTCTGATTTCCTCTTAAATCTCATTCTAGTGATGATACTCCATCCTCCTCTTCTCTTGTCTTATTCTAGATGGGTTCTTCAATCAGTCCATCCTGATGACAGGCTCATAGAACCCTCATTCAAGGAACATGCTGGGACACAATAACTGGGGATAATTAGAGAATCTCCATCCCCTCCTGACATTCAGCAATTCATTATGTCCTGAAAAATCAAGGAAAAACCAATTTTCAGTGGGATTGTGGAGGAATCTAGAACGACCATGTTATGGGTTTTTTTGTGGCAAATTTTCTATTTTATTTATTTATTATAAATTTTTCTTAGTGAAACACCATGAGGCAATGTTGTCCACTTACAAACTTTTGTGTTTGAGTTTCAGTTATACAATGATCGAATAGTCATTTCTCCACCAGTGCCCAACTCCACCGCCACTGATCCCAGTATCCCTCCCACCCCCCATTCCCCCATCTCACCCTGCCACTGTGGCAGAGCATTCTCTTTGGTTCTCTCCATGAGTGTTTTTTCCTGCTTGCATTCCCTCAGTTATGGCTAGTGGGAGACCAGGAAGAAAAAAGAAAACGAAATAAATTGTCATTGTCCTAGGGCTCAAGAAGTCTGATGAAATTAGGACGTGTGGAGGAACCATGAAAGGTGCCTCAGATTCTCATTTTGAGTCTATTTTCCTGCAATGTGGAGGTCCAGGGCATCTAACTCTGTCTGGACTTCTAATGAGGAATCCTGACTTGTATCTTAGTTCTTCCTACTTGTATCCAGTCATGATGACCAGTTGCTCTGATTCTCTGAGAGAGTCAGAAGCTGAGTCCTGGAAAGGCATAGTCGGCCCTCTGTCAAGAGAACTTCAAGGCGTTCCAGGACTAGCAGCACAGTGAATACTGGACGGAGATTCAAGGGCAGAAAATATTGCCACAGGCCTCTGTATATTCCGTTTCCCCCAGTGTATCCTCCAACATATAGAGAGAAGTTAGAGGAGGTCTCCTCTCCTTCTATGGGTAATTGTCAGAGAACAGAGCAACAGTGATTGAGGACGCAAGCCATAGTTGGGTTTCTGTATTTCCTCAATCTCTTATGTTGTCCTCAATATGTAGACCCAGGTTGATGTACTAGATCAGATCACAACCTCCACAATTCTGGAAATCTCTAAGAATTGGGCACTCTGGGGAAAAGCATATTGGCACTTATTCGTCACTGCCTTATGAAGGAAGACTTCAGAATAGTTTGGGGCCTAAAATTAATGATATATTCTCACACAATATTTTTGTTATAGCAAGTTTGCTATAACAAGTACTTACGCAGACATACTCACACATAGAGCTGTATAAGACAACACCCCACAATTTTATCTTTCTTTCTTTGCACAGCAAGAATGCAGTTTTCATAAAGTCCATATTGCCTGTGTATACATCATGCTTATGTAACTTTCATTAATGGATAAGTTCTGTTATATTTATCTACACTTATGCAGTGTGCACTTCAGATTCGATTGTTCCCTTCCTTGTGTGAGTTTTTGTTTTTTTGGTGTTGTCGTTTTTTGTTCCACCCAGCAATGCTCACAGCTAATTTTTGGCTCTGTCTACGGGAATGGGTAAGTCGTGGCAGGGCTCTGTGTGTACAGCATGCATGACAAGTGTTCCGAACCTCTATGGTATCACTCTGGCTATTTTATTTTTCTTAGAGTTAATTATTTTGTTATTTGTAGTTTGTGGATGAAAATTACCCATTTATTGCACATATGTGTGTGTATATATATGTATATATATATATATATATATATATATATATATTTGCCTTTTTGGTCAGACCCAGCTTTGCACAGGGAATACTCCTGGCTCTGTGCTCAGGAATTAATCATAGAAGTTCTTGGGGGACCATATGGGCTGCCATATAGGATGCTGGGGACTGAACCTGAGTCAGCGGCATGTAAGGCAAACATCCTACCCACTGTGATATTGCTCTGACCCGCCAATATCTACTTTTTATAAACATCTTAAGAATCATGATTAAGAATACCATTATTTTTGTAGTTTGATACATAATACTTCCTGCACCACACCCTCCACCAGAGTCCAGTGTCACTGGCACAAAACATTTTTCATATCACATCAATGTTTTTATTTGCATTTTTCTGATAGAAGTGACACAGGGTATTTTTCATATCATTTTTATTTATCTTTTATTTATCTTCTTTGAGTTCACTAATAGTCTGGAGTTCACAAATGGAAGGACACATCCAGGTAAGTCTTAGATACATGTAAATCTTTGATCACCATTTTTCTTCTCTGTCCTCAACACCCTTAGCACTTGAGGTTGTGAGGAGGATGACCTTCAACTCCTTGGTTTTCCCCTTGGCAAAACTTTTTGTTTGTTTAATTTATTCATTTATTTCTTTATTTGTAATATTTGTTAGTGAAACACCATGAGGTATGGATGTAGACTGAAATTTTTTGTGCTTGGGGTTCAATTATAAAATGATCAAATACCCATCCCTCTACCAGTGCCCATTTTCAACCACCACATGTCCCGGTATCCCTCCCACCCCCATCCCATCCCCATCCCACCCTGCCTCTGTGGCAGGGGATTCCCTTTTGTTCTATCTCTCCTTTTGGGTGGTGTGGTTTCAAAAGAGGCATTGAGTGGCAATCATGTTCAGTCTATAGTCTACTTTCAGCATGCTTCTCCCATCCTGAGAGGATCCTCCCAACACTCTATTTGGTGCTCCCTTCTCTATTTGAGCTACCTTTTCCGCTCGCATGTGTGGCTGGCCTCCAAGCCATGGAGTAAGCCACCTGATACTAATCTCATCTATTCTTGGGTATTAATCTCTTATTTTGTTACTTTATATTCCATAGATAAATGCAATCTTTCTATGTCTATCCCTCTCTTTCTGACTCATTTTGCTTAGCATGATATTTTCCATGTAGTACCATTTGCATGTAAATTTCATGACTTCATCTTTTCTAACAGCTACATACTACTCCATTGTGTAGATGTGCCAAAATTTCTTTAACCAGTCATCTGTTCTGGGGCACTCAGATTTTTTTCCAGATTCTGCCTATTGTAAACAGTGCTGCAATGAACAAACAAGTGCAGATGACACTTCAACTATACTTTTTTGCCGCTCTGGGATATATGCCCAGGAGTGATATTGCTGGGTCAAATGGGAGCTCACCCAGCTCCATCAGTCTCACATAAATGTCCCCAAAATCTCAGTCTTAGGAAGTGCTAAACTGCAATAAAGCGGCTGTCTTTCAGCAATTCTAGAGAACCTGAGAAACTACCAGAGGAATTTCTGGCTCAAACCCTGCACAAGAGAGAAGCTGTTCTATGAAAAGCAGTGACTCTTGGGTCTTGGTGAGACTTGGCCCTCCTTCTCAAACCTTCTGCTGCTCTTGCTTCAGAGAGCTCTCTCACCACTGCCTATGAGGAAGAGGTGTATGTCTGAGGACATGCCCTGGGGTCCTAGCATCAGGGCTGATGCTCAACACTTCTCACCACCACATGCTGTGGCTGAGAGTTCCCTCCTGGGAATTTGTTTTTGCCACATTTTCAGCCTCTGCTGGTCAGATGATCGCTCTCTTCACGTTGTGTTTCCATCAGTCTGTCTTCTTGGGCAGTGAAGCATGCCTGATAAGAGTCTGAACCTGGTCTTGCCTACTTGGAAGTGCTGTGTTGCAATTAAAAAATTTGGGCATTTGGTTTCAGATGTTTAAGTGTTTAATTCCCTTCATCCCTTGGTTATGGTTATAGTGTTACACAAGCTCTGTGGTGAGGCACAAACAATCTGCTATGAGATTCACACACAGTAGGTCAGACTGTCCTAGAATGATGTTGTTTCTTTGTTCCAAGGAGGACAGTGGTGTTGTATGGCTAAACTCAAGTTGTTGAGGATGAGCAGAGGAAAGTTGTTTTCTCTACTTAAAGTTAGCCTGATCGACACTGAGTATCCTGCTCATTGGCCCCTTTCTCTATCTTGAGTTTGCATAGGGTGAGGAAGGTGGGATACAACCCATGGGTTGTCAGGATAACTCCAGTTTCACATTGCCTTCTCAATTGACTTTCTTTTGATTTTCGATGTGCCCTTAATGAGCCAGTTTGATGCTTCTGGCTCTAGTATCATGCTAGAATCTATGTGTGCTATAAATATTATACGTTTCATTAGAAAAATTTCACATTGACATATACCAGCACCATCTAGGTCTTTTCATTTGAGGTATATTTAAAAAACAAATGGCAACCCCCAAATCTCAAGTTCAAACTAATACCTGTGTGAGACACCACAGTTATCCATTCTGTGTTACCATAGCTGGTAGGGATGAAGAATAGGTGAGGAGACAGGCAACCAAAACAGACAGCTGGTTTTAGGGACTGGGAGAGAGAGGGTGGGCAAGAGTTCTTCAAAGACAAGATACTAAGGGATGCCATAATGTTTCTCAAACATACTGAGTGATGATTTCAAAGCATTGCCAGTGTTCTACTCATACACAGGGACCATACCATTCACAATAAAAAAGAAATTTTATTGAAATATAAAAATAAATGACGAAACTCATAAACTACATCAGACAGTACAATGAGGTCATAGATAAGCCAGAACACTGAGAACCGTGTCTGCAGAGACTGCCCCGTCCAGCTGGTACTCTAGATGGGGATCAGAGCTGCTGGCCCACTATAAGGTGTCAATGGGCCCACCTTGCAAAACCTAAATAGTGTTCCAGTGAGGCTGCACATGTGACAGTGCCATGACCTGGCATCTGTCTTCACTGATGATGCTGTAGGACACTGCATGCATTTTTACAGATGGTGCACCAGCGACAGGCTTGGCACCTCCTCTGGCTTCTCCATTTCCTCCCCGTTCCTTTGGTGGTAGAGGGGCAGGAGGAAGAGCCGGTTCTACTTGGAGAGAAGGAACAGGATATGAGAGAACTGAAGGAAATAACCCGTATGCCCTCTTTCAAATGCTTTCCCGAGGTCAGATCCCACCTACAACCTACAGGGCGTTAATCTTACAGTCGACTACAGAATGTCTCCTCCCACACATTCGAGCTCAGAGGCCTGAGACTGATCAGTGGATCACAGATTCTGCGATCCCTTTGGTAGTAAACTCCTCCCAGCCTCATGTGCATATGGTCAGACACACCCATCCTGGTCTCTCACCGTCCTCCTGGAGGTCCTCTGAATCTTGTGCCCGATGCACCATCAATGCATTGTACAGTGGGTATACTCTCATCTCATGAGAAGGCTCTCCCTCGCCAACTTGGTCTCCACGTTTGGCATACCTCTCCTCGACCCAAACTACCCCACACCACTGCCGGATCTCCTCATTGCCGGGCAACACCTCTCCAACATCGAAGGATGGGTACTGGGTGTCCTCAGTGATCAGCTCGTCTTCTGTCTCTCTGTATCGCTGATGAGACAGAGCAGCAGAACATGAGTATTCACAACTGTATACTATTATCATTACTGCTCAGTCCCCAGGACTGTCCCCAAAACCCCTGGTGACTTATAAGGGTCAGTCCAGGATAACTCTGATTTACATTTTGAAGTGTAGATCAGTCTTTTCTGAAGGGCACCATCCAATCATTGCCAACCCACTTAAAGGACTGTCTCTGGCTTGTGACTTTGGCCCACCCTACAACCCAGTGTAGCCCCTTACCTGGAACCTGTCCCCCACCCCCTGACCTCAATCTCACTCTCTCTCACAGACAAGCTAAACACACCTCCCACACACACACACACACACACACTTGGGGAGGGGTCTAGGGTGCCCCTCACACATCAGTGTTTTATCCTGGATTGGCCGGTCCTCTCTGTGTTGCCTTCTGTTACTTACCCAGGATGGCCTCTGGGGCAGATGTTGAGCAGGCCTTGCAATGAGTCCTACCTACTTCCAGTACCTTTTCTCTGTGTTTCCCTGAGGACTCTTTAGGCTGTAAGCTGAGCATTATGCACTGTTATCACCACTGCTCAGTTCTCTTGACTGGCCCTCAGACCCCTGCAGACCAGTACAGGGGTCCTTAGGGGACAAACCAAATACATTTTGAAGTGAAGATCAATTTTGACTAAGGGGCTCCATCCAAGAGTCGCTAACCCAGACATAAGGCTGGCTCTAAGTGTGACTTTCACACAGCCTACTCTCAAGGTAGCTCTTCCCACACAAATGTACGCAGACACATGCGCATATATAAATACTCAAGAAAACAGGCACATACACATTCACAAAAATAGGAGGAGGGTTTTGGGAGTGCCTCATGGTATCTGTGGTATGTCCCGGACTGTCCTTTCCTGCCTTACTCTTCTTGATGACCTCTGGGGCAGAGGTTGGACAGGTCTGCGGTGGCTCCTCACCCACTCTCTAAATCTCTTCACAATGCTCCCCTTCTGGCTCTTGTGGCCACAGCCTGGGGATTGACGCCAGCAGCACAACATCGCTGTGTCGCTGCTTCACCAGCCCGTGAAACAAGCAAACTGCCGTTTCTAGAAGGTGAGTGCCTTTTGAACAGGGTTCCAAATTCTATCTTGCTAGCTCATGGGAGTGATGTCACTTCCTGCTCCTTCTACCAGCACTTCCTCCTCATAATGGCATCTTCATGGCCCCTTCTTGGGAATGCTCACCCTCTGCCTCTGAGTCCTAGTCACACACACAGACACTACATAGCCAACCTAGAACCCTGTGAAGAGCAGGGAGAATTCAACGCCACATGCGAGAGGACACAAACCTGGATTTGATCTAGGCTCAGGTCATCTGCTTGCTGATATCCCATAGAGGACATGTATCTCTCACAAAGTTGTGCCACTCCAGTCTCTCTTCCTATCTCTTTTAACTACTTGACTTGATCACATGACTTCCAGTTAGTCTTCCATTTGCTTGAGTGGGCGCCAGTAACGTCTCCATTTGTCCCTGTCGCGTGCCAGTGCAGCGCAATGGCGTCTGTTTGCTCTGGGAACATGAAGAGCCTCAAACCGATCGTTCAGGATCTTGATGAAGAAGTCTGACCATCTGGTAGGTGGGCGGCCACGCGGTCTTTTGACATCCCATGGAATCCAGTCGGTAACAGCTCGGGTCCAGTGGTCGTCTTTCAATCTCATTACGTGACCAGCCCATCTGATTTTTGACACCTTGGCAAATGAGACAGCGTTCCTGATTCTTGATCTGCGATGGATGTCGGAACTCCGGATTTTTTTCTCTCATTGGAGTGAAACGTGATATTCCAAGCATAGCTCTTTCAATTCTTCTTTGGCAGACCTGAATAGCGTTCTCATCCTGTCTGCGTAGGGCCCAGGTCTCTGAGGCATATGTTAATGCAGGAAGAACAGAGTAATCAAAGAGATGTGCCCGTAGATGGAGGTTCTTCATCCTCTTAGCTATTTCTTCGACGTTCTTAAAGGCCCTTCCAAGCCGCTCTCTTCCTCCTGCGCAGCTCGGGTGCCAGGTCATTTGTCATGTTGACTTCTCGACCTAGGTACATATAGCTCTTGCATTCGGAGATGGTCGTTCCGTTGAGAGTGAATGCGGCATCAGGAACAAGGCTGTTTCTCAGGAACATTTTCTTTGTAAGATTCACCTGCATTCCTACCGTTCCACACTCACGGTCCAAGTCGGCCAGCATTTGTGTCGCTTGGCTGATGTTTGGTGTTATTAGAACAATGTCATCAGCAAAGCGGAAGTGGTGTAGTTGCCGACCATGAGTGCCCACTCATGGTTTGATTATTGTTTCCTGGATATTCCAACACTTGCCTTACAGGATCATTCTGATAGGATCTTATTTTGGAATCGTGAGAGACTCTGGATCTCAAGGTTTTGAGACCACCATCTTCCAAGTGTCAGCCACAATCCAAAAGAAGTGCTTTCTCTATCCATCCACTCTGATGAATGTTTGACTGCCCTCAATGGCAGTGCAACTGGACTTGGACGATTCAAGTTATACTCTTGTGTCAGTAGCCCAGAGGGCAGTTTCCTCTACGAGATCGCACAGAATCAGATGAAGGGTTCCACTAGAGACTAATTCATCAGAGCACCATACAGACATGTCGGCATCTACCCTGGATGCAGGAACTTTATGAACTTAATGTTCCTTTGATACTGCACATAAGGGTTGAATTCCACTATGGTTTCACGTGGACTTAACTTTTTTTGATGCCTAAGTTATTTTAGAATCAAGTGCAAAGCTGCCTTTTTATGTGGGTCATTTTTGCCACAGTTTTCAAGCTCCTGCTACCACCTCACACAGTTTAGACACACATTGCTCTCACAGTGGGTGGATATACTTCGAAAAGAATGTCTTTTGCAAATCACAGCCAAAGAAATGCACATTCCTTCCCAAAGGTTGTTCAGTTTGTATGAGTTTCTATGTTTTGCAGTCTCTTGCCCCCCGCCTCCGCTCCGATAATATCAGTCCCCTTCTCAGTCTAATCCTTGTGTGTCTCCCACACTTAATTATTTGGGCAAGTCGTATACACCTATTCTGATTTCCTCTTAAATCTCATTCTAGTGATGATACTCCATCCTCCTCTTCTCTTGTCTTATTCTAGATGGGTTCTTCAATCAGTCCATCCTGATGACAGGCTCATAGAACCCTCATTCAAGGAACATGCTGGGACACAATAACTGGGGATAATTAGAGAATCTCCACCCCTCCTGACATTCAGCAATTCATTGTGTCCTGAAAAATCAAGGAAAAACCAATTTTCAGTGGGATTGTGGAGGAATCTAGAACGACCATGTTATGGGTTTTTTTGTGGCAAATTTTCTATTTTATTTATTTATTATAAATTTTTTTTAGTGAAACACCATGAGGTAATGTTGTACACTTACAAACTTTTGTGCTTGAGTTTCAGTTATACGATGATCGAATAGTGATTTCTCCACCAGTGCCCATCTCCACCACCACTGATCTCAGTATCCCTCCCACCCCCCATTCCCCCATCCCACCCTGCCACTGTGGCAGAGCATTCTCTTTGGTTCTCTCCATGAGTGTTTTTTCCTGCTTGCATTCCCTCAGTTATGGCTAGTGGGAGACCAGAAAGAAAAAAGAAAACGAAATAAATTGTTATTGTCCTGGGGCTCAAGAAGTCTGAAGAAATTAGGACGTGTGGAGGAACCATGAAAGGTGCCTCCGATTCTCATTTTTCGTCTATTTTCCTGCAATATTGAGGTCCAGGGCATCTAACTCTGTCTGGACTTCTAATGAGGAATCCTGACTTGTATCTTAGTTCTTCCTACTTGTATCCAGTCATGATGACCAGTTGCTCTGATTCTCTGTGATAGTCAGAAGCTGAGTCCTGGAAAGGCATAGTCGGCCCTCTGTCAAGAGAACTTCAAGGCGTTCCAGGACTGGCAGCACAGTGAATACTGGACGGAGATTCAAGGGCAGAAAATATTGCCACAGGCCTCTGTATATTCCGTTTCCCCCAGTGTATCCTCCATCTTATAGAGAGGAGTTAGAGGAGGTCTCCTCTCCTTCCATGGGTAATTGTCAGAGAACAGAGCAACAGTGATTGAGGACGCAAGCCATAGTTGGGTTTCTGTATTTCCTCAATCTCTTATGTTGTCCTCAATATGTAGACCCAGGTTGATGTACTAGATCAGATCACAACCTCCACAATTCTGGAAATCCCTAAGAATTGGGCACTCTGGGGAAAAGCATATTGGCACTTATTCATCACTGCCTTATGAAGGAAGACTTCAGAATATTTGAGGCCTAAAATTAATAATTTGTTCTCACACAATATTTTTTTTGCTACAACAAATGCTTCTGCAGACATAGTGTCACATAGATGTATATAAGACAAGTCACCACAAATTTATCTTTCTTTCTTTGCACAGCAACTGTGCAGTTTTGGTAAATTCCATATTACCTACATATATATCATAGCTATATAACTATCATTGATAGATAACTCATGTAGTATTTATTTATTCTTCTTCTTCTTCTTCTTCTTCTCTGGAACCTCTGGCTCCGGGCACATCTCTTTGATTCCACTGTTCTTCCTGCATTAACATATGCCTCAGAGACCTGGGTCCTTTGCAAACAAGATGAGAACTCTATTCAGGTCTCCCAAAGTAGAATAGTAAGAGCTATGCTTGGAATATCACGTTTCACTCAAATGAGAGAAAGAATCCGGAGTTCTGACATCTGTCGATGATCAAGGATCAGGGACGCTGTCTCATTTGCCAAGGTGTCGAAAATGAGATGGGCTGGTCACGTAATGAGACTTAAAGACGACCGTTGGACTAGAGCTGTTACAGATTGGATTCCACGGGATGTCAAAAGACCGCGTGACCGCCCACCTACCTGATGGTCAGACGTCTTTTTCAAGATCATGAACGATTGGTTTGAGGCCCTTCATGTTCCCAGAGCGAACAGATGCCATTGGGCTACAGTAGGATGCGACAGGGACAAATGGAGACGTTACTGACGCCAGCTCGAGCAAATCGACGACTAACGGGAAGTTAAGTGAAGTGATTAAGTTATTTATTTATACTTGTCCAGTGTGCACTGTTGATTCTTTTGTTCCCTTCCCTGTGTGATTTTTTTCTCACACCCAGCAATGCTCATAACTAATTTCTGGCTCTATCTACTGGGATGGGTAAATCCTGGCAGGACTCTGTGTCTACAGCATGGATGGCAAGTGTTCCTGCCCTCTATGATAGCACTCTGGCTATTTTGTTTTTGTTCGAGTTAATTTTTTTTACTTATAATTTGCAGATGCAAATCACACTCTGCCCACATGGCAGAGTCTGGCAAACTCCCCGTGGCATACGCAATATACCAAACACCAGTAACAATGATGGGTCTCATTCTCTTAACCCTGTAAGAACCTTGAATGTGGCACTTTTTAGATCCTCAGGGCTAGGACGAAGGAGACGTTACTGGTGCCTGCTCAAGGCAATTGACGAACAAAAGGATGACGTGATCGTGACTTTGCAGATGCAAATCACCCTTTTTTTGCCTATATATACATAAGTATCTATATAGATAGATAGATAGATATTCACTTTCTGAGTCAGACCTAGCAATACACAGTGGTTACACCTGGCTTTCTGATAAGGAATTACTCCTAGTAGTTCATAGGGGACCATATGGGATGCCAGGGACTGAATCTGAGTCAGCCGCATGCAAGGCAAACACCCTACCAAGTGTGCTATTGTTCCGGTCCTCCAATATCTTCTTTTTATAAACGTTTTAAGCTCCATGATTAACAAAACCATTATTTTTGTAGTTTCATACAAGAAACTTTCAGCACCACACCCTCCACCAGAGTCAAACCATTTGGCTGCCACCATTGCCCCCGTTTCTTGTTTTTTTTTAAGAACTGTCCATATAGTATTCCAAAATGGCTAGACCCGTAGACATTCCATCCAACAATCAAAGAGGGCATTCTCATATCTTGAATATTAACACTTTTCAGAAGAATCCTGGATACATTTTTTGGTGTGATATGTATTTATTCTTCTCATTGTTTCTTTTGTAGTCCTTCAGCTTCTTACTTTGATGTAGTCTTTTTTGTTTATTTATTATTCCTTTAGCTTGTCCAATGACATTGAATCATTGAAGATACCTCTAGATTCAATGCCGTGCTCTACTGCTTTTCTCAGCATCCTGCAGAATTCAAATTAGTTTTAAGATTTTGAATCCATTTTGATTGGACTTTTGTACGTAGTATTAGAAAGTGATTTTGGTTTTAATGGTTTTTAACATGTACGCAACCAGATTTCTATATAACCATCTATGTAAAGGCTTTCTTCCCTTCAGGGAAGTAGTTTCACTGTCCATATAGCTGAGGATCTCTCCCTAGTTCTATATTACATTCTCTTGTTCAGAGAGATGATGCTTTTTTCAGTGCCACACTGTTGTGATTACTGTAGCTTTATAGTATAGTTTTAAATTTGGGTGGGGAGGGAATAGGCCTCTAATATTTTATTCTAGGATGCATTTGGCTCTTGGGGTTGGGGAATTATTTCCCTATAAAACTTTCAACAGCATTTTATCTATGTTTTTAAGATTTCTTATACATCTTTTTTCCTCGTGTAGTCATTTAGTTTTAAACATTTTTTATTTATTTTAATGCGCTGTGTACTAAAGTAATGTTAATAATGGTTTCCTGTGCACATCATTCCAATGTCAGATTCACACCAATTTAATGAGCTTTTTCCACTCCCTTATGACACCCTTTCCCCAAATTCAGTTGTGTGGATCAGGGTCTCCTTGTCTTGCCTTTGGGCCTTTGCTGCTACCTTGCTGTATATCTTTAAATTACACACACACACACACACACACACACAAGATCTTTTCTTTGCGGTGACCTCTCAGCATTATATCCTTTCACAAATCACGACCATCCTGTTATTCGTAAATTGCCTCGAGCAGGCCCCAGTAACATCTCCTTCATCCTATCCCTGAGATTTTTTAAAAAGTGCTATATTCAAGGCTCTTTAGGAGAATGAGACCCATCATTGTTACTGGCATTTGGCATATTGGGTACACCACGGGGAGTTTGCCAGACTCTGCCATGTGGGCAGGTTACATTCGGTAGCCTGCCAGTGTGTCCAAAGTAGGAATGAGATAATAAGATGTCATAATAAGATCTTGTGCAGCTGCAACTGTGGCCGCGCGGTTCTGGGAGCTAGGTTCTGTGAGAAAAGGGAAACTGCCTCTTATAAATTTTTCATAAAAGTTAGCTGAGGCTTGGAAGATAAGTTCTTGCTTTCTCTAAACTCTTATTTCACTTTAGTTTTAGGCTCTAATTCCACGGCTCTTCCTGGACAGTATAGATTCTTAAGTTCAAAAGAATTACAACTATTAATAACCATTAATGTTCTTCCAATATCCTTCCAATATCTTCCAATATCCTTTAGTGACATCTATATTGGTGTACACTTTACGGTTTTGTTCTTTGTTAGAGTTGCATAATATTCTCTTATGGATATATACTAAAACTCCTTGATCCAGCCACTCAGACTTGGCCTTTTGGTTTGTTTCCATCTCTTAGCTATTAAACTAAGCACTGCGATTAAGGTAGGTGTGCATTTATTCAATTATATCCATGTTTTTGTGTTTTGGTGATAGATGCCAAGCACAGTGGTATGGTTGGGTCATACTAGAACTTTATTCTTTCCTTTTTTGTTGTTGTTCTTTTTGTTTCTTTGTTTTAATTTTTTTGGTGAGATCTCTGATCTTGCAAGAAGAGGCTCAACCAATCCTACCAAAAGTGGACGAAGGTTACTTTAGAACAAGTGACCCACGAACAATGGCGTTTCCAGACTTTTTGATACGTGCTATTTTACTATAGTGAGATGGTATCTCAATATTTTCAATTTGCATCTCCTTAGTCCTATGTGATGATAACATTTTTCATATGCCTGATGGCCATTCATATGTCTTCTTTGGAAAAATCTCTGTTCACATCCTCACCCAGCTGGTTCATGTGTCACTGAATTTTCTCTGCTTTGAATTTTATGAGTGCTCTATAGGCCTTGATTATAAGCCCTTACTCTGATGAATTGGGTGCAAATGTTTTCTCCTCCTCAGTTGGATGTCTTTTTTAATATGGTTTGAATTTCTTTTGCAATGCAGAAGACATTTGAATTTGAAGTAGTTACACTGGATTCCTTCTAATTTTGTTGTGTAGGCATGCCACTTTGGTCCTCTCATTGAGAACATTTTGGTAGTCAATGTCCTGGGCTGTTTTCTTCATATTGTAGGGTAGATTCTTGTATAATCTATATATTGATAAGGCACTTTGAATTTACTTTAGAAAATGGTGTGTTAAGTATGTGCAAGGAAAACACCTTAACTACGATTTGTCCCTCTGTCTTAACCTTTAAATGTTTTGTTGTTGTTGTTTGTTTTATTTGTATATCATTATCTTCCTATATGTTGCTATATCTTCCTGAGTCTTTGTTTAACTATCTCACTAGTTTCATCTTTTTATCTCTCAACCCTCACACCACACACACACACTCTCCACACTCTCGTTCTCTCTCTATTCCACTCTTTCTCTAACTATTCTGTTCCTAGGAAAAAAGCTGACATGCAATCAGCTAATCTGTGAGACAAAAGCTACCAAGAATCACTAGAAAATCCATGTCCCAAGTCATTGAAGACTGAGACTTCCTGTCCCCAATTATCTCTGGAAATACCTTGTGATAATTTGAATGAAGACACCGCCTCCCTCAAGAGTCTTGCAAGACGTTTGTTTTGTAAGGGAATTGGCTGAGTTGAACTCTCACAGAGAGTGCTATGGTCCATTACTGCTCTTCTGAATCCTCAGTTTAGAATTAAACGTCAAAGAGAACAAGGAGATCTTAGGGATTAGGTCTGACCATGCCCTGCCAACCCCTCCCTTTAGTATCTCTCCATCCTTTGACTCCTTCTCTCCTGCCATCCCCCTGTGACCTTGAAGTCTGAGATCTTGCATAGTCAGTACACGCCTGACAGCAGTGTGCAAGTTTGGCTCCTCTTGTCTGTGCTTTCGTCAGTGTCACTATGGGTTTAGCATCTTGGTAACATCCTAGTATTCCAGGTGCTTTCAAATTGCAGTTCTCGAGATAATGATAGAGAGGCTCCTACATGCAATGGTGAAGTATTTGTCTACTGACATAACTTGGTAATGACTAGGTAATACAATACTGACCAAAGAGAGTCTCTGGCCAGTGAGCACTCAGAAGCCTCTATTCTAGAAACCTTACTTAATCTTTACTTACTTAAAGAGCAATGTTTTGAGTTCAAACATTCTCTGAGAGACAGCCAACTCCGTCACTCTCACATGAATTTCATAAAATCTCAGTCTTAGGAAATGCTAATCTTTGACAAAGAGGCCATCATTCAGCAGTCCTAGAGAACCTGTAGAAAGTACCAGAGGAATTCCTGGTACAAACTCTGCCCAAGAGGGAAGCTGTTCTATGAAATGCAGTGACTCCTGGGCCTTGGTGAGACTTGGCCCTCCTTCTCAAACCTTCTGCTCCCCCTAAGTCAGGGAGCTCTCTCATCACTGCCTATGGAAGAAGAGTATGCCTGAGGACATGTCCTGGGGTCCTAGCATCAGGGCTGATGAGCAATACTTCTCACCGCCAAAGGCTGTGGCTTAGGCTTCCCTATGTGAACTTGTTTTTGACATAGATTCAACATTTGCTGGGCAGATGATCACTCTCTTCACACTGTGTTTCCATCAGACTATACTCTGGTACAGTGAAGCATGTCTGATAAGAGTCTGAACCTGGTCTTGCCTATTTGGAATTGCTGTGGGAATGGTTCCAATTCCAAAATTTGGGGATTTGGTTTCAGATTTTTAAGTATCTAGTTTCCTTCCTTCCTCGATTATGGTTATACTGTCTCACAAGCTTTGGTGTGATTTGCACACACTCTGCTGTCAGACTCATACACAGTAGGTCAGATTGTCCTAGATGGCATCGTTTCTGTTCTTCAAAGGAGCACAGTGATGTCATTTGTCTACACTCACCTTGTTGAGGCATAAGCAGAGCAAAGTTGTTTTTTCTCCTTGAAGTTAGACTTATTCGACGCTGAGTATCCTGCCCATGGGCCCCTTTTTTCAATATTGAGTGTGCATAGGGTGAGGAAAGTGGGATACAACCCATGGACTGTCAGGATAACTCCAGTTTCACATTGACTTCTCCATTGAGTTTCTTTTGATTTTAACTAGGCCCTTAATGAGCCAGATTTATGCTTCTGGCTCTAGTGCCATACTAGAATATAGGTAGGCTAACATTGTATGTTTCATTAGAAAAAATTTCACATTAACATACACCTGCTCCATCTAGGTCTTTTCATTTGAGGTATATTTTTTGTAAAAACAAAGGCAACCCCCAGATCTCTCAGTTCACCTTAATAGCTGTGTGAGACACCACAGTTGTGTATTCTGTGTTACCAAAGTTGGGAGGTATGAAGAATAGATAAGGAGACAGGGAATCAAAACAGATTGCTGGTTTTAGGGACTGGGATAGAGAGGGTGGGGAATAGATCTTCAATGAGAAGATTCTAAGGGGCCCAAAATATTCATCAAACATATTGAGTGATATTTTCTAAGCATTCCTAGTATTCTGCTCATATCCAGGGATCATGCCATTCACAATAAAAAACAAACTTTATTGAAATATAAAAATAAAATAATAAAACACATAAACTACATCTGACAGTACAATGAGGCCATAGATAACCCAGAACACTCTGTGTCTGCAGGGAGTGCCAAGCCCCGCAGGTACTCTGCTTGGGGGATCAGAGCTGCTGGCTCACTGTAAGGTGTCCTGGGCCCACCTTTCAAGGACCTAGACTGTGTTCCAGTGAGGCTGCACATGAGACAATGCCATGACCTGGGATCCTTTTTAACTGATGATGCTGTGGGACACCAGATCCATTGCTGCAGATGGCACATCAGCAACAGGCTCGGGACCTCCTCTGGCTTCTCCATTTCCACCTGGTTCCTTTGGTGTGAGAGGGGCAGGAGGAAGAGACGGTTCTACTTGGAGAGAAGGAACAGGATATGAGATAGCAGAAGTAAATCACCTGTATGTCCCCTTGAAAACATTTTCCCAAGGTCAAATTCCAGCCTGTGAACTGCAGGGAGACAAGTCCAGAGTCCACTAAAGGATGTCTCCGCCTGCACACTCGGGCTCGGAGGCCTGAGACTGATCACAAGAACACAATTTCTGGGATGCCTCTGGTTGTGATATCCCCCAAGCCTCCCGTGAATAGGCTCATACACACCCATCCTGGTCTCTCACCGTCCTCCTTGAGGTCCTCTGAATCTTGTGCCTGATGAACCATCAATGCTTGTACAATGGGTATACTCTTATCTCATGAGAAGGCTCTCCATCATCAACTTGGACTCCATGTTTGGTGCACCTCTCTTCAACACAAACCACCCCACACCACTGCCGGATCTCCTCGTTGCCAGGCAACACCTCTCCTACATCAAAGGAGAGGTACTAGGTGTCCTCAGTGATCAGCTCTTCTTCTGTCTCTCTGTAGCGCTGATGAGATAGAGCAGCAGAACTTGAGCATTCACACCCTGTACACTGTCATCATTGCTGCTCAGTCCCCAGACTGTCACCGAGACCCCTAGTGACTTGTAAAGGGGAAGTCAGGGATGACCATGATTTACACTTTGAAGTGAAGATCAGTCTTTTCTGAAGAGCACTACCCAATAATCCCCAACCCACTAACAGGACTGTCTCTGACTTTGGCCCACCCTACTGCTCAGGGTAGCTACTTACCAAAAACCTGTCCCCCACCCTAACCGCAAACTCTCTCTCACACACAAGCTAAACACACCTCCCAGGCACACAGACTTGGGGAGGGCTCTAGAGTGCCCCTTCTGCATCAGTGTTTCCTCCTGGACTGGACAGTCCTCTCTGCTCCCTTGTGTTAGTTATCCGGGATGCCCTTTGGTGCAGATTTTGGGCAGGCCTTGCAATGAGTCCTCATGCACTACCCGTGTCTTTTCTCTGAGTTCCCCGGAGGGCTCTTTAGGCTGTATGCTGAGTACTATACACTGTCATCACCACTGCTCAGTCCTCTTGACTGGCCCAAGTCCCCTGCAGACCAGTACATGGGTCCTTCAGGGACATAAAATATAAACCTAGAAGTGAAGATTAATTTTGACTAAAGGGCTCCAAGCAATACTCACTAACCCAGCAGTAAGACTGCCTCTGAGTGTGACTTTTACCCAGTCTATTTTCAGGGTAGCGCTTTCTACACAAACGTATGGGCACACACGGACATACATACACACCTATGAACACACACACAGAGTCACACACATGTGAGGAGGGGTTAGGGAGTGACTCACAAATACAGGGCACAGCCAACCTACAACCCTGTGGAGAGCAGGGAGAATTCACGGCCACAGGCATGAGGGCACAAACCTGGATTTCATCGAGGCCCCTTCCTCCCTTTGCTGAGATCCCATGGAGGCCATGTATCTCTCACCTGATTCTGCCACTCCAGTATTTTTTTACTTATACTTTGCAGATGCAAATAACCCATTTATTTCCTATATAGATATAGATATTTACTTTTGATTTACACCCAGCGATGCTCAGGTTCTACTCCTGGCTCTGTGAACAGGAATTACTCCTAGCAGCGCTTAGGGGTCCATATGGGATGCCGGGGAGTGAACCTGGGTCAGCCGCATGAGAGCCAAATACCCTACCCACTGTTCTATTTCTCCAGCCTGCCAATATATTCTTTTTATAATTTTTTGTAGGAGTACTGCTAATTATTAAGCCACCGATTAGCTGATTGAATTGGGCATAAACTCCACCGTTTTTTTTATTTGATTTTTTCCTGTTTATATTTATTGAATCACTGTGAGAAAAGTTACTAAGTTTTCAGGTTTTAGTCTCAGTCATACAATGATCAAACACTTTTCCCTTCAACAGTACTCATTTTTCACCAACAAGAACCCCAGTATACCCACCCTCCCACCCCTCCAAATGCCTGTGAGGCAGATGATTTCTACTTAACTCTTCTCTGCATTGATTACAATCATTATTTCGACAAAAGTTTTACCATTATAGCTTAGAATTTCCCCCCAGAGATTCGAGCACCATGATTAACAAAGCCATTATTTTTATAGTTTCATACATCAAATTTTCTTCACCGCACCCTCCACCAGAGTCCATTGACTGCAACCATTTCCCCAGTGTCTTGTTTTTTTTTTTGAGAAGTGCCCATATAATTTTCTAAAACAGCTAGACATGTTGACATTCCCCCCAACAGTCAATGAAGATCTTCTTTTCCTTCCCCATATCTTCACCAACACTGGTTGATTTTGTTATTTGTCCTATGTGCTTGTGTCCCTGGCACAAAATGCTGTTTTGTTAACTCTTTGTTGTTTTTATTTACATTTTCCTGATGGAAGTGGTGCAGGGCATTTATTCATATCCTTTTTTGTTTATCTTTTGTTTTTCTTCTTTAAAAACGTTTCTGTTCATCAGTTCTCACAATATCATAATTTTGATGAGGTTGATTGATTCTTGTAAAGTTCTGACAGTGTTTTATGTATCTTCAATATTTTATGTTTTATGTATCTTCAATATTAACAATTTGTCAGATGATTCGTGGACACATATTTTGGTGTGATGTGTCTTTATTCTGCTTTTTGTTACTTTTGCAGTCCAGAATCTTCTTAGTTTGATGTAGGCTCCTTTGTTTATTTTTTATTCCATGAGCTTGACCAATGAAATTGAATCATTGAAGATACAAGATACCTCTAGATTTAATGCCGTGCTCGACTGCTCTTCTCAGCATAATTTAAGAATTCAATCATGTTTAGAGTTTTTAATCTGTTTTGATTGGACCTTTGTACATAGTGTTAGAAAATCATTACAGTTTTCATGGTTTTTTTTTGCATGAGAGCAACCAGATTTCTTGATAAACATTTGTGAACAGGCTTTCTTCTCTATCATGAAGAAGATTCACTGTCCATATAGCTGAGCATCTGTTAGATGCTGGTTAAGGGAGCAGAAGTTTAAGGGACTTAACTTTGTCAACATATATGCTTAACACAAAAGTAAATCTAATTTTTTAAAGAAATGATGATAGGCCTTAAGATATAAATTTACACCAAAATGATAGTGATGAGAATTTTTAACACCACACTTTGGTGATTAGATAGATAAACTAAACAGAAGGTAGGTTCAGATCTTAAAGAATACCTCTGATCATAAACAGACAATAAATCAAAATTAGATCACTGTATGGGAAATCAGAAGAAATAGGACTAGTAGACATAAAGAAACCCACAGACTTTCAAGAAATGAAAATAATACAGTGAGTCAATGAAACCAATATCTATATTTATTTGTAAACCTAGAAAATGATTGACAACTTTCTAACTCTATGCATGTAGAGAAAAAAAGAAAACCCAAATAAATCTCACAGGATTCCCTGATCAAACGCATTCCAATACCCATGCAAACATGTGCACACCTGTTTACAATCTCATGAGCAAGCTGCTAACTTGATCATGCGTTGATGACTTAATTTTGCCTCTGACTGGACAAACTTTCCTGTGGCGTCCTACAATACCTTTTTCTTCTTCCATAAATGTCAGCAGAGTCTCCTGATATGTTTCCTCACCCAGTTTCTAATTTGAATGTGCTCTTTCTGTGACCTTTCCTAGAGACTTAGCCTGGAGATCTGGAAAAGGATTGCATATTTTTCTTGAAGTGCATCTCCAGGTAGAAGATCGAGGTATAGGGGTGTTTTGAAAATATGGGTACCTAAATTCCAAGCTCTCATGCTGCTATTTGATTCCTCCCAGGGACATGAGGTCACTTTCTGGGGTTCTTAGACTTCAGTTTTCTACTCATCAGAGAAATCTCCATGGGTGTCTCCAGGATGCTTACCTGTACCTGCGTGTCATGTTCACACACAACCACCTCATAACTTGTGATACTTGGCGGCAGACAAGGCCTCTGGTAGGAGCACACAGAGCAGAGTTGGGCCCTATGCTATACTTAGCAATGATGATACCTAGGAGAAACATGTGACACATTTTCAGCCCCCATGTCTATATGCACAACATCTTTTCCTAGGGCGATCTAGGTATGAGTAAAATAGGAAAAAAGGAAATAATAATGTACCCAGTCAATCTGGAAAATTCATGGCATGTTCTCTTTAGAATGTAAATAATATTCTTTTTTTCTTTCCCCAAAAGTTGATACAAAGAACTGCATATAGAAACTTTATTTTTACACTTATAAAAAATCAATTTTTATTATATGAGGAACAAAGTTGCTAACAATAGTTTCTGGTGTATAATGTACCAACTCCATTCACAGCTTCAGTGCTCGCCTCTTTCCACCAATGACTCCAGATTCCTTCCAGTACCCCACACTGTCTCCTTGATAAACACATCATAAAAAATAATTTATTTCAGTAACCATGATTATCATGACTGTCAATGAAAGGGTTTCATGCACATAACATATCATACCCTCCACCTGAACGTTCACCTACCTCCACTTCGTACAATAGATTCCTACTGAAGTCCATAGATATTGTTGCTTTGCGCATTTTTGAATATGTCACACGTAAAAGTGATCATTCTGTGATAGTACTTTTCTTTCTGACTAGCTTCACTCAGCACAATTCTGTACAGATCATGGAAATTACATGATTCCATATTTTTTAAGCTGAGCACTATTCCATGTGTACACACACACAAAATAGGTATATATATATTATACATATACAAAGAAGCATCTCTCTCTTCATATATACAGATATCGGTATATATGTAGAAAGAGATACTTCATAATTAAGCTATTGTGAATTGGGCAGCATTACACAAGGAAGACAAATGTCTTTTCTGAATAGAAATTTTTGGCACTTGGGATGATGATGTCAGGAAGCAGAATTGAAGGATTATGTAGGAACTCAATTCTTAGTTTTTGCATGCTGTGTTCATTCAGATTTATAGAAAAGCTGAACCACTAGCATTGAAAGAGTGTCGCTCTTCCTCCACATCAATGCAAACACTAGTTATATTTGCTCTTAATGATGTGTGCTGGTTTTATTGGTAGCACTGTAGCACTGTCCTCCCATTGTTCATCGATTTGCTAGAGCAGGTTCAGTAACATTTCCATTGTCAGACTGTTACTGTGTTTGGCATATCAAATATATCCTGGGTAACTTGCCAGGCTTTGCCGTGCGGGCGAGATACTCTCGATAGCTTGCCAGGCAAATGCCCTACGTGCTGGTACCTTGCCAGGGAAATGCCCTACCTACATGCAAGGCAAATGCCCTACCTGCTGTGCTATTTCATTGTTATTTTTATTTGTATTTTCCTGATGATATGTGATGCAGAGCATTTGTTCATATATCCTATGTCTTTTTTACAGTTACAAAGCTTTCGTGTTTGAGTTTCAGTCATACAATGATCGAACACCTATCCCTCCACCAATGTATATTTTCCAACACCAAAGTCCTCAGTATCCCTCCACTTCATGCCACGCCTCCACCCGCCACTATAGCAGAATTTCCCTCTTATTCTCTCTCTACTTTTGTGATTATGGTTTGCAATACAGATACCAATACTTATAGGCCATCATATTTGGTCCCTCATCGAGTTTCAGCACCCATCTCTCATTCTAAATGATCCCTCCAAACATCATTACTCTGCCGCATGTGCGGGCAGAATACTCTCAGTAGCTGGTCAGGCTCTTCCAGAGGGACGGAGGCATCGAACCCGGGTCAGATGCATGCAAGGAAAACTCCCTACCCACTGTGCTATCGCTGTGCTGTGCTTTAGCAACAATTATGTTGTCATGTGAGTGAAATACATTTGAATGGAAATTACATTCACCAAATTAAAAATGGGGGCCCTCACATATGCCTAGCATACTCAGGGACCATGTATATGGGATGCCGGGGGATTGAACCCATACAGGGCAAATGCCCTACCCACTATTCTATCATGAATTGCACACCAGGATTGGTAACTTGACAGTTGTGTCATTTTATCTTGATTATGTCACCTTATTTCCCTAAGACACAACTTCCCAGTGTAAACTGGGTTGTAGAATAGGAATTAGACAGGTGATATTAAGAATTTCCCCAGCTCAGACTGCCCATGATATAAAGTCTCAGGTTCTCTCCTCAGTTACTCTGCCCACATGCAATAGCTTTCCTTGTCTGTCACTCTCCTTTCAGTACCTCCCAATCTGCAAAGAGAATGCAGAGAATCACAAGGATAATTCACTGTGACAAGGTTCATTCTCAATTCCTGCCGAAATCATATAAAATAAAATATATCTTTGTCTATATCTCTGCAGCTACTACCATAACTTCATTGTCACTGTCCCGGTCCCAGTCCTCCGGTTGTTCATCGATTTGCTCGAGCGAGCCCAATAACATATCCATCGTGAGACTTGTTGTTACTGTGTTTCGCATATTGAGCACACCATGGGAAGCTTGCCAGGCTCCCCGAGAGGGGTTGAGGAATAGAACCCAGCTCGTCTGGGCCTTCTGCGTGCAAGACAAATGCCCTACCGCTTATGTTGCCCTCAATATGTAGACCCAAGGCTGGTGTACTAGTTCAGATCACAACCTCCACAATTCTGAAAATCTCTAAGAATTGGACACTCTGAGGAAAAGCAAGTTGTCACTGTATTCCTTACTATTTATGAAGGAAGACTTCAGAATAGTTTGGGGCATAAAATTCATGATATATTCTCACAGAATATTTTGCTATAACAAATGTGCTATAACAAATACTTATGCAGAAATACTCACACATAGAGGTATATAAGACCACACCCCACAATTTTATCTTTTCTTCTTTGCACAGGAACAGTGCAGTTTTTGTAAAGTCCATATAGCCTGTGTGTGTGTGTATATATATATATATATATATATATATATATATATATATCATGGTTATGTAACTTTCAGTAATAGATAAGTTCTGTACTTTTCTACAATTTTGCAGTGTGCACTGTTGATTCAATTATTCCCTTCCCTGTGTGATTTGTTGGGGGGGGTATTGTCACACCCAGCAATGCTCACAGCTTATTGATGGCTCTGTATACTGGAATGGGTAAGTCCTGGCAGGGCTCTGTGTCAGCACCATGCACGGCAAGTGTTCCTAACCTATACGGTATCACTCTGGCTATTTTGATTTTCTTAGAGTTAATTATTTAGTTATTTATACTTTGTGGATGCAAATAACCCATGTAATGCATATATATACATATATATGTACATATACACACACATATATATATATAAATAGAGCTTTTTGGGTCACACTCAGCAATGCTCAGGGATTACTCCTGGCTCTGTGCTCAGGAATTAATCATAGAAGTTCATGGGGGACCCTATGGGATGCCATATGGGATGCTGAGGACTGAACCTGGGTCAGCGGCATGCAAGGCAAACACCCTATCCACTGTGATATTGCTCCAACCCACCAATATTTTCTTTTAATAAAGATTTTAAGAACCATGATTAACAAAACGATTATTTTTGAACTTTCATACATAATACTTTCTGCACTTCACCCTCCACCAGAGTCCAGTGTCACTGGCACAAAATCTTGTTTCATACCTCATCATTGATTTTATTTGCATTATCCTGATAGAAGTGACACAGGGCGTTTGTTCGTATCGTTTTTGTTTTTCTTTTATTTATCTTCTTTGAGTTTACTAATCTTCTGGAGTTCACTAGTGGAAGGGCACATCCAGGGAGAAGTCTTAGATCCTTGTAAAGGTTTATTCACCATTTTTCTTCTCTGCCGCAACAACCTTAGGATTTGAAGGTGTGAGGAGGATAAACTTCAACTCCTTAGTTTTTCCTTGGAAACACTCTTTGTCTCATTAATTAATTTATTTTAAATTTTTATTAGTGAAACACCATGAGGTATGGTTGTAGACTTACAAATTTTTGTGATTGGGTTTCAATTATACAATGATCAAATAGCCATCCCTCCACCAGGGCCCATTTTCCACCATCATGGGTCCCAGTATCCCTCCAAGACACATCCAATCCCAATCCCACCCTGCCTCTGTGGGAGGGCATTCCCTTTTGTTCTCCCTCCTTTTGGTTGGTATGGTTTGCAAAAGAGGCATTGAGTGGCAACCATGTCCGGTCTATAGTCTACTTTCAGCATGCTTCTGCCATCCTGGGTGGATCCTCTCAACACCCTTTATTTGGTGTTCCCCTCTTTATCTGAGCTCCCTTTTCCCCTAGTAAGTGTGGTTGGCCTCCAATCCATGGCATAAGCCTCCTGGTACTAATCTCGGCTATTCATGGATGTTAGTCTCCCATTTTGTTACTTTATGTTCCACATGTAAATGCAGTCTTTCCATGTCTATCCCTCTCTTTCTGATTCATTTTGCTTAGCATGATACTTTCCATGTAGTATCACTTATATGTAAATTTCATGACTTCATCTTTTCTAATTGCTACATACTCCTTCACTGTGTAGATGTACCAAATTTCGTTAACCAGTCATCTGTTCTTGGGCACTCAGGTTTTTCCCAGATTCTGCCTATTGTAGTCAGTGCTGCAATGAACACACAAGAGCAGATGACAATTCAACTATACTTTATTGCCTCTCTGGGATATATTCCCAGGATTGGTATTGCTAGGTCAAATGGGAGCTCACTTTCTAATTTTTTGAGAATTGTCCATACTGTTTTCCAAAAGGGCTGAACCAGTAGGCATTCCCACCAGCGGTGAAGGAAGGTCCCATTCTTGCCACATGCACACAAACACTGGTTGCTATTGTTCTTTCAGAGATGCCTAGTCACCATGGTGTGAGATAATATCTCATTGTGATTTTGATATACATCTCCTTGATGATTAATGATGTAGAATATTTTCTCATGCTTGGAAAAACTTTATATTCATTCACGCTAACAAGATTAGCTTAGGAATCAAAATTTGTACATGTGACTATCTATGCACATGTGCATGAGTACGTGATCAGAGATTAATAAATATTACTCTACATTGGGATTATAAATCAAATGAATTACTGTTCTGAGAGACATGATCTGAGAACTAAAATTGCATATCGGTTATTGTTCAGTCTTAGCTGGAGAAAGCAATGGTGGAAGGTACTGCATCCCTGATCTACATCGGTGACTGTTGGGGAAGTTATTATTAATAAGTAAACTCTGGAAATAAGTAAACTCCATATTGATAGATGAGCACTAACCATAGCTCAGGTGACATGTGGTATCTGTGGGGAGGGAAGGGGAGCCATGAAGAGAAAATTTAAAGCCATCATAAGAACATCGCCTTAAGTCATGTATGCTCTCTCCAGATATTACTTGTCTATTGAGTAATGACATATGCAAAGAATGGAATTATAATGAAGGACTTTTCTTGAAACCACATAGTCCTATATTAGACAATGTTGCCTACCTGAGTATCATTGGTTTACATAGCTTTCGGCTCATATGTGACCAAAACTCACTTGGGTAGTACATGTTACCATTTTGAGAAAGGATGGCGTGTTCATCAATAACAATGGGAAAGCATACATTGTTTGGAGCATATGGGTATCAAGTGTTTCCATGTGTGGGAGAAAGAATGCTCCGGAGAATTTAGTTTTCTAAATTGATCTATGACTAAGATCCCTAGGTCCAGGGTTGCCTGTTGATATTTAGACTCCATACTCTGCTCTGCAGCAAAGTTCTACCCTGTCTTTTTTCATCTACATGGGCCCCTTTCTCTATCTTGAGTTTGCATCGGCAGAGGAAGGTGGGATACAATCCATGGGTTGTCAAGATAACTCCAGTTTCACATTGCCTTCTCGTTGACTCTCTTTGGATTTTGACTGCCCCTGAATGAGCCAGCTTTATGCTTCTTGTTCTAGTCTCATGCGAGAATATAGGTGTGCTGCTCACATAATATGTTTCATTAGAAAATATTTCATATTTACATATACCTGCTCCATCTATGTCTTTTCATTTGACGTATATATCAAAAATAAAAAGGAAAACCCCAAATCTCTCAGTTCAAAGGAACAGCTGTGTGAGACACCAAAATTACCCATTTTGTGTTACCAAAGTTGGGAGGTATGAAGAATAGGTCAGGAGACAGTGAATCAAGACAGATTCCTGGTTTCAGGGACAGGGAGAGAGCGGGTGGGGAAGAGTTCTTCAATGAGAAGATTCTAAGGGGCCCTGAAAAGTTCCTCAAACATACTGAGTGATGATTTCAAAGCATTGACAGTATTCTGCTCATACCCAGGGACCATGCCATTCACAATAAAAACAAACTTTATTGAACTATAATAACAAATGATAAAACTTATAAGCTACATTCAAAAGTACAATCAGGTCATAGATAAGCCAGAACATTCTGTGTCTACAAGACTTCTGAGCCCAGCAGATGCTCTGTGTGGGGAATCAGAGCCGCTGGCTCACTATAAGGAGTCACTGGACCCACCGTTCTAAGACCTAAATTGTGTTGCAGTGAGGCTGCATATGCGGCAGCACAATGTCCTGGGATCCGTCTTCACTGGTGATGCTGTAGGACACCGGATCCATTTCTGCAGGTTGCGCATCAGCCACAGGCTTGGGACCTCCTCTGGACTCTCCATTTCCACCCGGTTCCTTTGGTGGGAGAGGGGCAGGAGGAAGAGCCGGTTCGACTTGGAGAGAAGGTACAGGATGTTATAGAACTGAAGTAAATCACCTGTATGCCCTCTTTCAAACACTTTCCCCAGGTCAGATCCCATCCTGCAACCTACAGGGAATCAAGCCCACAGTCCACAACAGGATGTCTCCTCATACCCACTCGGGCTCAGAGGCCTCAGACTGATCACTGAAACAAACAGATCCTTGGATGCCTTCCATAGAAATGTCCCCCCAGCCTCATGTACATGTGCTCAGACACACTCATCCTGGTCTCTTACCATCCTCTTTGAGGTCCTCTGAATCTTGTGCTCGATGTACCATCAATGCATTGTACAGAGGGTATACTCTTATCTCATGAGAAGGCTCTCCCTCACTAACTGGGACTCCGTGTTTGGCGCACCTCTCTTCGACCCAAACCACTCCACACCACTGCCGGATCTCCTCGTTGCCAGGCAACACCTCTCCAACATTTAAGGAGAGGTACTGGGTGTCCTCAGTGATCAGCTCGTCTTCTGTCTCTCTGTAGCGCTGATGAGAGAGAACAGCAGAACTTGAGCATTCCTGCCCTGCAATCTGTCATCATTGCTTCTCAGTCCCCCAGACTGTCCCCAAGAACCCTACTCTGTTCTAACGGGGCCGTCAGGGATGAACATGATTTACACTTTAAGAGATCAGTCTTGTTTGAAGGTCACCATTCAATAGTCCACAACCCACAAATTGGACTGTCTCTAGCTTTTGACTTTGGCCATCCTTTCTGCTCAGGATAGCCCTGTTCCCATGAAACGGTCTCCCCACTCAACCTAAATCTCTCTCTCACAAACAAGTTAAACACACCTCCCACGCCCAAACACTTGAGGAGGGCTCTAGTGTACCCCTTCAGCATCAGTGTTTTATCCTGGACTGGACAGTCCTCTCTGTGCTGCCTTGTGTTAGTTACCCTGGATGGCCTCTGGGGCAGATGTTGAGCAGGCCGTGCAATGAGTACTCACCCACTACCAGTGTCTTTTCTCTGTGTTCCCCTGAGGGCACTTTAGGCTGTAAGCTGAGCACTATACACTGTCATCACCACTGTTCAGTCATCTTGACTGGCCCTCAGATCCATGCAGACCAGTACATGGGTCCTTCAGGGACACACAATATATACTTTGAAGTGAATTCAATTTTGACTAAAGGTCTCCATCCAATTCTCGCTAACCCCGCCGTAAGACTGGTTCTGAGTGTGAGTTTAACCCGGCCTGCTCTCATGGTAGCCCTTTCCACACAAAGGTAGGCACACACACCCGCATACATACACAGGCAAGAACGCGCGCGCACACACACACAGTCACACACATGTGGGGAAGGGTTTGGGAGTGCCTCTTGGACATCCGTGGTGTGGTGTGTTCCAGACTGTCCTGCCTTGACTGTGCTGCCTTACCCTTGATGACCTCTGGGGAAGAGGTTGGACAGGTCTGCGGTGGCTCCTCACCCACTCTCTAAATCTCTTCACAATGCTCCCCTTCTGGCTCTTCTGGCCACAGCCTGGGGATTGGCGCCAGCAGCACAACATCGCTGTGTCTCTCCTTCACCAGCCCGTGAAACAAGTAAACTGCCGTTTCTAGAACGTGAGTGCCTTTTGAACAGGGTTCCAAATTCTACTTGCTAGCTCATGGGAGCGATGTCACTTCCTGCTCCTTCTATGAGAACTTCTATGAGAACTGGTTACAAGAACAACTAAATGGGCTACTTTAAGGCAAGAAAGGCCCCTCAAATACACCCAATTTTAACATAACAATGGGACAAAATCCCATAACAATAATCTCTCTCAATGTCAATGGGCTAAACGCACCAATTAAAAGACATAGAGTGGCAGGATGGATTAGAAAATTGAACCCAACATTCTGCTGCCTGCAAGAAACGCATCTCAATAGTCAAAGCAAACACAGACTCAGAGTCAAAGGCTGGAAAACAATCCTACAGGCAAACAGCTCCCATAAAAAAGCTGGGGTAGCCATCCTTATATCAGACCACATTGATTTCAGAGTGAGAAAGGTCATAAGAGACAGTGAAGGCCACTACTTATTGATCAGAGGATCTGTACAACAGGAAGAACTTACAATAATAAATGTATATGCACCTAATGAGAGACCAGCAAAGTACTTAAAACAACTACTCATAGATTTGGAAAAAGACATCAATAGCAACACAATACTAGTGGGAGACTTCAACACTGCTTTGTCACCTCTTGATAGATCAACCAGACTCAAGCTTAGCAAGGACATACTTCATTTGAGGGAAACAATGGAAGAAAGGGACTTAGTAGATATATACAGGACACTTCATCCACAAAAAGCTGAATACACATTCTTCTCAAGCGTACATGGAACATTCTCCAAGATAGACCACATGCTGAGCCACAAAACATGCCTCCATAAAATTAAGAAGGTAGAGATTGTATCAACAATCTTCTCAGACCATAATGCGCTGAAATTAGAAGTAAATCACACACAAAAACAGAAAACTAAATCAAACACCTGGAAATTAAACAGTGCACTATTGAACAACAAGTGGATTAGACAGGAAATCAAAGAGGAAATCAAAAGATTCCTAGAAACGAATGAAAATGAGAACACGAGTTACCAAAACTTATGGGACACAGCAAAGGCTGTGTTAAGAGGAAAGTTTATAGCTCTACAAGCATTCCTCAGGAAGGAGGAGCGAGCACACATAAGTAACCTAACCTCACAGCTTAAGAGCTTGGAGAAGGACCAAAAAAAGGAGCACAACCCGAACAGGAGAAAAGAAATAATAAAACTCAGAGCAGAGATTAACGAGATGGAAACCCAAAAAACAATACGAAAGATCAATGAAACCAAGAGCTGGTTCTTTGAGAAAATTAACAAGATCGATAAGCCTCTAGCAAAACTCACAAAGAAAGGGAGAGAGAAAACCCTAATAAACCGAATCAGAAATGAAAAGGGGGTCATTACAACAGAAACCACAGAAATTCAGAGGATCCTCAGGGAGTACTTTGAGAAGCTTTATGCCACGGAACATCAAAACCTCGAGGAAATGGATAAATTCCTAGACTCCTACAGACTCCCAAGGCTGAACCAAGAAGACCTGGAATACCTGAACAGACCTATCACCATCAAGGAAATTGAAATGGTAATAAAAAGTCTCCCCAAGCACAAAAGTCCTGGCCAGGATGGATTCACTAGTGAATTCTTCCAAATCTTTAAAGAGGACTTACTCCCAATACTCTTTAAGCTTTTCCACGAAATTGAAATATCAAAAACACTTCCAAACAGTTTCTACGAAGCAAATATCACACTGATACCAAAAGCAGACAGAGATACCACAAAGAAAGAGAATTACAGGCCGATATCCCTGATGAACACAGATGCAAAGATCCTCAACAAACTACTAGCAAATAGAATCCAACTACTCATCAAAAAGATCATACACCATGACCAAGTAGGATTCATCCCAGGGATGCAAGGATGGTTCAACATTCGGAAATCAATCAACATAATCCACCATATCAACAAAAGAAAAGATAAAAAGCATATGATCATATCAATAGATGCAGAGAAAACATTTGATAAGATCCAGCACCCCTTTATGATGAAAACCCTAGCCAAAATGGGTATAGAGGGGACCTTCCTCAACATAATTAAAGCCATCTACCACAAGCCTACAGCAAGCATCATCCTCAATGGGGAAAAACTGAGAGCCTTCCCTCTAAGATCAGGGACGAGACAGGGATGCCCACTCTCTCCACTGCTGTTCAATATAGTACTGGAAGTACTTGCAATAGCGATTAGGCAGGAAAAAGATATTAAGGGCATTCAGGTAGGAAAGGAAGAAATCAAGCTCTCACTATTCGCAGATGATATGATACTCTACTTAGCGAACCCAATAACTTCCACCAAAAAACTCTTAGAAACAATAGACTCGTATAGTAAAGTTGCAGGTTATAAAATCAATACCCAGAAGTCCATGGCTTTCCTATACGCAAACAGTGAGAGAGAAGAAAGCAACATGAAAAAAATAATCCCATTCACAATTGTGCCCCAGAAAATCAAGTACCTAGGAATCAGCTTAACTAAGGAAGTAAAGGACCTGTACAAAGAAAACTACAAAACGCTACTTCAGGAAATAAAAGAGGACATGAGGAAATGGAAAGATATCCCCTGCTCATGGGTCGGGAGACTTAACATTGTCAAAATGGCAATACTACCGAAAGCATTGTATAAATTCAATGCAATCCCTATAAGGATACCCATGACATTCTTCAAAGAAATGGAGCAAACACTCTTGAAATTTATATGGAACAATAAGCCCCCACGAATAGCTAAAGCAATTCTTGGGAAAAAGAAAATGGGAGGAATCAACCTCCCGAACTTCAAATTGTACTACAAAGCAGTAATAATTAAAACAGCATGGTACTGGAACAAAGGCAGAACTGCAGACCAATGGAACAGGGTTGAATACACTGACATCTCTCCTCAATCATATGCTCATCTAATCTTTGATAAAGGTGCAAGTAATGTGAAGTGGAGTAAGGAAAGCCTCTTTAATAAATTGTGTTGGCATCACTGGACGGCTACATGCAAAAAAATAGGCTCAGAACTCTGCCTAACACCATGTACAAAAGTAAGATCAAAATGGATTAAAGACCTCAACATCAGACCAGAAACCATAAGGTACATTGAAGATAAAGTTGGCAAAACCCTCCATGACATTGAAGCTAATGGTATCTTCAAAGATGCCACGCCACTGGCCGAGCAAGTGAAAACAGAGATAGATAAATGGGACTATATTAAATTAAGAAGCTTCTGCACCTCCAAAGAAACAGTGACCAAAATACAAAGACAGTCTACAGAATGGGAAAGGATATTCACCGAATACACATCTGACAAGGGGTTGATATCCAGGATATACAAAATACTGGTTAAACTCCACAAGAAGAAAACATCCAACCCCATCCAAAAATGGGGCAATGAAATGAACAGAAACTTTCTCAAAGAAGAAATCCGAATGGCAAAAAAGCACATGAGAAAATGCTCTACATCATTAATCATCAGGGAGATGCAGATCAAAACCACAATGAGATACCATCTCACACCTCAGAGACTGGCCCAAATTCAAAAGAACAAAAGCAACCGATGCTGGCGTGGATGTGGCGAGAAAGGGACACTCCTTCACTGTTGGTGGGAATGTCCACTGGTTCAGCCCTTTTGGAAAACAGTATGGACGATTCTCAAAAAATTAGAAATTGAGCTCCCATTTGACCCAGCAATACCACTCCTGGGAATATATCCCAGAGAGGCAAAAATGTATAGTCGAAGTGACATCTGCACTTGTTTGTTCATTGCAGCACTCTTTACAATAGCCAGAAACTGGAAGAAACCTGAATGCCCAAGAACAGATGACTGGTTAAAGAAACTTTGGTACATCTACACAATGGAGTACTATGTAGCTCTTAGAAAAGATGAAGTCATGAAATTTACATACAAGTGGTACAATATGGAAAGTATCATGCTAAGCGAAATGAGTCAGAAAGAGAGGGATAGACATAGAAAGATTGCATTCATCTGGGGGATATAAAGTAACAAAGTATGAGATTAATACCCAAGAATAGCTGAGATCAGCACCAGGAGGATTACTCCATAACTTAGAGGCCAGCCGGGTATCCTAGAGGAAAGGGCTATTCAGATAGAGAAGGGAGCACCAAATAAAGGATGTTTGGAGGATCCTCCCAGGAGGGGAGATGCATGTCGAAAGTAGACTATGGACTGAACATGTTTGCCACTCAATGCCTCTTTTGCAGACCACAACACCCAAAAGGAGAGAGAGAACACAGGGGATTGCCCTGCCACAGAGACGGGGGGATGGGGGGATGGGGGTGGGAGGGATATTATCCATGGTGGTGGAAAATGGGCACTGGTGGAGGGATGGGTATCTGATCATTGTATAATTGAAACCAAAGCACAAAAAATTGTAAATCTACAACTTTAAAAAAAATAAAATAAAATAAAGGGGAAAAAAAAAAAAGAATATTTCTCTCAGCTGCCTTCCACAACATATTTAACACAGTTAATGTGGGGTTTGTTCTGCTAAATACAAGAAAATTTTGATTTTAGGTGCAAGATTATACCTAGAAGACCTGCCTCCAACAGATTATTGTCTACTCATGGTTTGATTATGGGTTCCTCGATACTCCAACAGTTGACTTAGAGGATCATTCTGATAGGATCTTATTTTCGTATCATGATATTCTGGATCTCAGGTTTTGAGACCACCATCTTCCAAGTTTCAGCCACAATCCAAAAGAAGTGCTTTCTCTATCCATCCACTCTGATGAACGTTTGACTGCCTCAAATGGCAGCAGAACTGGACTTGGACGATTAAAGTTGTTCCTTCATATAATCTTATGTCTGAAGCCCAGTGGGAAGTTTTCTCTAAAGAGAATGCCCAGAATCACATGAAGGGTTCCACTAGAGATTAATGCTTCAGAGCACCATGCAGGCATGTGGGTATCTATCCCCTCTCCCTCGCTCCGATAATATCAGTCCCCATCTCAGTTAATCCTAGTGTGTCTCCCACGGTTAATCACTTGGCCAAGGCATATACACCTATTCTTTTTTCCTCTTTTATCTCTTTCTACTAATGATACTCCATCCTCCTCTTCTCCTCTTCTCTTTTCTTATTCTAGATGGGTTCTATCTTTTTTAAGTTTTTATTTTCTTTTTATTTATTTCGGTGAGATCTCTGTATCTTTCCAGAAGAGGCTCAACCAATCCTACCAAAAGCTAATGAATTTTTCTTTTGAACCACAGCCCCACAGACAATGGTGTTTCCAGACTTTTTGTTATGTGCTATTTCACTATAGTGAGATGTTATCTCAATATTTTCAATTAGCATTTCCTTAATCCTAAGTGATGATTAACATTTTTTCATATGCCCTTTGACCATCCATATGTCTTCCTTGGAAAAATATTTGTTCACATCCTCACCCTACTGGTTCATGGGGTCACTGAATTTTCTCTGCTTTGAATTTTGTGAGTGATTATAGATCTTGATTATAACCCTTAATCTGATGAATTGTGTGCAAAGGTTTTCTTCTCCTCAGTTGGATATCTATTTACTATGGTTTGAGTTTCTTTTTCAATGCAGAAGACATTTTTATTTGAAGGAGTTCCACTGGTTTATTTCTCATTTTTTTGTGTAGTCAGGCCACTGTGGCACTCTCATTGAGGACACCTTTGTAGTCAGCCCTCCTGGGAAGTTTTCTTCATATTACAAAGTAGATTCTTGTATAATCTATATATTGTTAATCCACTTTGAGTTTGCTTTTGTGAATGGTGTTAAGTATATGCAATGAAAATTCCTTACCTACAATAGAATGTATTTTAACTCTGTCTCGATTCTTTCTTTTAATTTATTTTATTATTATTGTTATCATTATTATTATGTTTGCTTTGGACCACACCCAGCAATACTCAGGGTTTACTCCTGGATCTGCCCTCAGGAATTCCTTCTGGCGGTGCAGGGGGACCATATTGTATGCTGGGAATTGACCCTGACTTGAGTAGTGCAAGCAAACTCCCTACCCCCTTTGCTATTGCTCCAGCCCCTCTCTACTCTTTAAATATATTTTTTGTTTTATTTGTATCCAATCATCTTCCCATCTGTTGCTATATCTCCCTGTCTCTATGTATAAGTATCTCAGTAGTTTCATCTTTTTTCTCTCAACCACCCACACACTCACTCTCAGTCTCTCTCTTCCTCTCTTTCTCTAACTATTCTATTCCAAGGAATAAAGTTGACATGCAATCAGCTAATGTATGAGACAAAAGCTATCAAGAATCACTAGAAATTCCATGTCCCACGTCATTGAAGAGCTGAGACTTCCTATCCCAATTTTTTCTGGCAATACCTCCTGATAATTAGAATGAAGATGCAGCCTCCCTCAAGAGTTCTGCAAGAAGTTTGTTTTGTAAGAGAATTAGCTGAGTTGAACTCTCGCAGAGTGCAATGGTCCATTTTTGCTCTTCTGCATCTCAGTTTAGAACTAACTGTCAAAGACACCAATAGATGTCTTTGGACTTGGGTCTGACCATGCCCCGCCACACCCCTCCCTTTAGTATCTCTCCATCCTTTGACTCCTTCCTTCCTTCCATACACCTGTGACTTTGAAGTCTGAAACCTTGCATCATTATTACACTCCTGAGAGCAGTATGTAAGTCTGGCTCCTCTTATCTGAGCTGACATCAGTGTCACTATAAAACCTTTTAGACCAATCCAATTTACAGTGTGTCGTTGAGGTAGGCAAGAAGATTGGGAAGGACCCCTATAGCAATAAATTTTTAGGAATTAATAAAACTATCTAGTTCTAAGGTGATGAGGGCCCATCTTGTAAGCACATTCTTTAAGGCCTGATAAGACTTTCCTAGCACTAACAGAGAGTAGGGAAGACTTAGTTGAGAATGAGTGCCCTTCCCATTGGCGCCTTTCTCAATCCGGAGTTTACCTAGTGTGAGGAAGATTGGATACAAACCATGGGTTGTCAGGATAACTCCAGTTTCACATTGCCTTCTCAATTGACTTTCTTTTGATTTTGACTGGGCCCTTAATGAGACAGCTTTGTGCTCTGGCTCTAGTGTCATGCTCGAATATAGGTGTGCTGTAAATATTATATGTTTCATTAGAAAAAAATTCACATTCACGTATACCTGCTTCAATTATGTCTTTTCATTTAGGATATATTTTTTAAAAAGCAACTCACAAATCTCTCAGTTCAGCCTAACTGCTGTGTGAGACACCACAGTTATCCATTCTGTGTTACCAAAGAAGGAGGTATGAAGAATAGGTAAGGAGAAAGGGAATCAAAACAGATTCCTGGTTTTAGGGACTGGGAGAGAGAGGGTGGGGAAGAGTTCTTCAACGAGAAGATTCTAAGGGGTCTAGAAATGATCTTCAAACGTATTGAGTGATGATTTCAAAGCATTTCCAGTATTCTGCTCATTCCCAGGGACCATGCCATTCACAATAAACAAAAAATTTTATTGAAATATAAAAATAAAATGATAAAACTCATAAACTACATCTGAAAGTACAATGAGGCCCTAGATAACCCAGAACACACTGTGTCTGCAGGGAGTGCCCAGCCCACTGGTGCTCTGCTTGGTGGATCAGAGCTCCTGGCTCACTGTAAGGTGTCACTGGGCCCACCTTTCCAGGACCTAAACAGTGTTCCAGTGAGGCTGCACATGCAACAACCCCATGATCTGGGATTAGTCTTCACTGATGATGCTGTAGGACACCAAATCCATTGCTGCAGGTGGTGCATAAGCAACAGACTCAGGACGACCTCTGGCTTCTTCATTTCCACTAGATTACTTTGGTGGGAAAGGGGCAGGAGGAAGAGCCGGTTCTAATTGGAGAGAAGGAACAGGATATGAGAAAGCAGAAGTAAATCACCTGTTTGCCCTCCTTCAAATGCTTTCCAAATGTCAGATCATATTCTACAACCTGCAGGACGTCAAGCCCACAATCCAGTACAGAATGTCTCCTCCACCCCACTCCTTCTGCCAATGTTCCAGAGTCCTGCCCATTCTGCGGCCTCAGACTGATCACAGGAACACAGATATTGGGATGCATCAGGTTGTGACCTCTCCCCAGCCTCATGAGGATATGCTCAGACACACCCATCCTGGTCTCTCACCGTCCTCCTTGTGGTCCTCTGAATCTTGTGCCCGATGCACCATCAATGCATTGTACAGTGGGTATCTTCTTATCTCATGAGAAGGCTCTCCCCCGCCAACTTGGACTTCACGTTTCGCACACCTCTGATCGACCCAAACCATTCCGCTCCACTGCCGGATCTCCTCGTTGCCAGGAAACACATCTCCAACATTGTAGGACAGATACTGGGTATCCTCAGTGATCAGCTCGTCTTCTCACTCTCTGTAGCGCTGAGACAGAACAGCAGAACTTGAGCATTCACACCCTGTACACTGTCGTCATTGCTGCTCAGTCCACCAGACTGTCTCCACGAGCCCTACTGATTTGTAAAGGTACAGTCAGGAATGACTGTGATTTAGATTTTGAAGTGAAGAACAGTGTTGTTTTAAGGACAGCGTCCACTAATCCCCAACCCACTAACAGAACTGTCTCTGGCTTGTGACTTTTTCCCACCCTACAGCTCAGGGTAGCTCCTTCACATGAAATTGTCCTCCCCAATCTCAATTTCTCTCGCACACACATAAGCTTTACACAAGTCCCACAAACACACACAATTTTGGAGAGGTCAGAGTGCCACTTCGGCATCGGTGTTTTCTTGTGGACTTGCCAGTCCTCTCTGTGCTGCCTTGCGTTAACCTAGATGTCCTCTAGAGCAGATATCGGGCAGATCTTGTAATGAGTCCTCACCCAAGTCTCTTCCCATGTATTTTCACTGTGTTCTCCTGAGGAATCTTTAGGCTGTACGCTGAGCACTATACACTTTCATCACCACTGCTCAGTCCCCTTGATTGGGCCTCAGACTCCTGCAGACCAGTACATGGGACCTTCAGGGACACATAAAATACACTTTGAAGTGAAGATCAATTTTGATTAAAGGACTCTATCCAATATTCACTAACCCAGGAAGTAAGACTGGCTCTGAGTGTGACTTTGACCCAACCTACTCTCAGGGTAGCCATTTCCTCACACACTTAAACAGACACACGCACATACATACTCACCAAAGCAGACACACACGTACATACACACTCAAGAACCACAGAGACACACATGGACACACACATGTGGGGAGGGGTTTGTGAGTGCTTCTTGGGCCTCCGTGGTGTGCCCTGGACTGCCTTGCCCTCCCTGTGCTGCCTTACCCTTGATGACCTCTGGGACAGAGGTTGAACAGGTCTGTGGTGGGTCCTCACCCACTCTCTAAATCTCTTCACGATGTTCCCCTTATGGCTTTTTCGGCCACAGTCTGGGGATCGATGCCAGCAGCATAACATCACTGTTGTGGACAGATCCTTCACCAGTACGTGAAACAAGCAAACTGCCGTTTCTAAAACGTGAGTGCCTTTTGACCAGGGTTCCAAATTCTATTTTGCTAGCTCATGGCAGTGATGTCACTTCCTGCTACTTCTCCCTGCACTTCCTGCACATAATGACCTCTTCATGGCCCCTTCGTGCTGGGAGTGCTCACGCTCTGCCCCTGAGTCCTGGTCACACACAGAGACACTGTGTAGCCAACCCACAATCCTGTGGAGAGCATGGAGAATTCAGGACAACAGGCCTGAGGACACAAACCTGGATTTAATCGAGGCCCTCTTCATCCCTTTGCTGAGATCCCATAGAAGCCATATATCCCTCACTTAATTGTGCCACTCCAACCTCTCTTCCTTGCGATGCCATAGCTTATTCAATTACATTCAGATGAAATTATGAATGTCCGGATAAAGCCCTGAAGCAGAAACCCTTCTGTATGTGTGGTTTTGGAAATAAACAGAGTATTTCCTCATCTGTCCTCCAAAACATGTTTTACACATGAAACGTGGATCTTATTCTTTTAAATACAAGAAAACTTTAGATTTTTATGTGCAAGATGATACCTAGAAGACCTGATTCCAATAGATTAGTGCCCACGTATGTTTTGATTATTGTTTCCTGGATATTCCAACACTTGCTTTGCAGGATCATTCTGATAGGATCTTATGTTGTTATCGTGAGAGACTATGGATCTCAAGGTTTTGAGACCTCCATCTCCCAGTTTCAGCCACAATCCTAATAAAGAGCTCTCTCTAACTTTTTTAAAGTTATCAAATGCTTCAACCATCAGGGTTTGGTACATCTCCTTGCCTGGGGGTAGAGAAAGAGATAGGGGGGAATTCTGACACAAACAGCTATCCCAGAGTGAAATTAAAAGGTGTTCCTATTAAGTCATTTCTTCCTCCTTAGGGAGCTGAAGCACTTGTGAGTTCCAAGGAGAGGGTAAAAGGAAGGAATTGTTCATCCCAAATATGGGGTTCTGGAGTTGCCAGTCCACAACCTGTAAGAGAAGGGTATAAGGAATGCTCTTCATGTGATCTCATGATACTTTAAAGGAGCTAGAGGCCTTTGCTGCAGGCTCTCTGATGCTGTCTCCTTCTCTGATTTCCTTGTGACTTCCAGCTGAAATCAGCTTGGCGGTGGCTTGAGGCTAGAATTTGGAGGGTTGTAAGACTGCAGTTGTCTGAAAGTTTAAGCAGGCAGATGAAATCAGCTCCTGATAATATGCATTGGGACCTAAAATTTTTTGGTGGGGTTATCTGTTGAAAGAAAAACAGACTTTTCCTGGAATGAGATGTCTCCCTGCTATGCAGTCTTCTAAGTCTGTACATATTCTTGAAAATGCTTTTGAGCTGCTGTATATGACTCCCCTTGAGGTAGATTCAAAAACTGTAAAGAGAACAATGTCAAGTGCAAGGTGGCAAACTGAGGGTATACCTCTTTTTTGCTTGTTTGTTTGTTTGTTTGTTTTTAAAACTGCACAAATCATAGGTCCAGGAAGACCAGAGTGAAATCTGATATGAGTAATAAAAACAATTTCAGACCACTTTTTAAAAGATCCTGTTGCTGCTGAAGCAATTGTTGCACTATAGAATTCAGGGCAGTTAGAGACGCAGTTACAATACTAGAGAAGAAACCAACAACATAAACTGAGTCTGAGATGATATTGGCAAGTGAAGAAACTACTTTTCATGAAGTAGAAGTTCACTTCCCCAAAATAAAACTGTACCAGCCCAAGTCTTTGAATAACCTTCTTTGGAACTGGCACGTCGCCATCACTCATCACTTAAATCACTTAACTTCCCGTTAGTCGTTGATTTGCTCGAGCGGGCGCCAGTAACGTCTCCATTTGTCCCTGTCGCGTGCTAGTGTAGCCCAATGGCATCTGTTAGCTCTGGGAACATGAAAAGCCTCAAACTGATAGTTCATGATCTTCACGAAGAAGTCTGACCATCTGGTACGTGGGCGGCCACACGGTCTTTTGACATCTCATGGAATCCAGTCAGTAACAGCTCTAGTCCAGTGGTCATCTTTAAATCTCATTACGTGACCTGCCCATCTGATTTTTGACACCTTGGCAAATGAGACAGCGTCCCTGATTCTTGGTCGTCTATGGATGTCGGAACTCCGGATTTTTTTCTTTGAAGCATATGTTAATGCTGGAAGAACAGTGGAATCAAAGAGATGTGCCCGGAGCTGGAGGTTCTTTGTCCTCTTAGCTATTTCTTTGACGTTCTTGAAGGCGTTCCAAGCCGCTCTCTTCCTCCTGCACAGCTCGGGTGCCAGGTCATTTGTCATGTTGACTTCTCGACCTAGGTACATATAGCTGTTGCATTCGGAGATGGTCGTTCCGTTGAGAGCAAATAGGGCATCAGGAACGAGGCTTTTTCTCATAAACACTGTCTTCGTAAGATTCAGCTGTAGTCCTACCTCTCCACACTCACGGTCCAAGTCGGCCAGCATTTGTGCAGCTTGGCTGATGTTTGGTGTTATTAAAACAATGTCATCAGCAAAGCGGAGGTGGTGTAATTGCCGAACATCTATCTTCACTGCCATTCCTTCCCATTCCAGTCGTCGCATGATGTTCTCGAGGGTGGCACTGAAGAGTTTCGGTGAAATGGTATCACCCTGCCAAACCCCTCTCTTGACATCAACGATCACTTCTTTGCAGAATGGTGAGATCCTGGTAGTGAATCCGCAATACAGCTCACGGAGGATCTTGCACATCGCCATAGGTTCTGATAAAAAAGACTGAGAGTTGGTTGTCCAGATTGAGTTCCTGGCAGATGTTCTAGGGAATCAAGACTAGAAACTAGAGAAGGCTCTCTCCACCTCGGACCTGACTGTCGACTCTCAGGGTACCTGAGCCCTTTTACACAAAGTTCTGCTCGGTTTGTCAGTGCAAATTCACTAATAGACACAACTCTTTGGGTCCAAACTTCCTCACTTTTGTCCTGGCTCAAAACCTGATGTACATTAGGTGCAAAACTCAGCTCTGCATATCCCATAGGTGGGATGGCTCCTTGTTCCCTGAACTCAACCACTTGTCAGTGAGCCTCTAGGTGCACACACTCCATGAGGAACCGAGTCAGGAATCGGAGAAGCCTTTCGCTTCACTGTCAGGGAGTCTTCCAGACAACCATGAAAACCTGATGTGCTGCTTGTAAGATTCACTTGAGCAAACTCCCTTTCTACCTGGGGTTTCAAATCTCATCCCATTGCACCAGAATTTAATCTGCAGGGACTCTGGGTGGGAGAAGTGGTGACTGTATCAGAGCAGGGAATATCCAAGGTGGAGCTCCCCGCTGTGGCTGGTTGCAGTGAATCTACTCACTGGGGCTCTGAAGCTCCATATACGGGAGAAGGGCTGCAACTGGAATCATCCCTTGATTTTTCAGGGCCTGGGACTGCGCCACTGCAAGTTTCCCGAATCGGGGTCACCAGCTGTGTCCAAATTAAAGCGACAATCTCTGACACTGTGGTTTTTTTAGGGCATCGTGGACAAGGTTCAGGGGGGTGTTCTCACAGAGGCACATTTGAGGTGCCCTGCAGTCCTTATGGAAATGGCCTGATGTTCCACAATTAAAACATTTGCCCTGTTCTTGCTTCTGCTTGGCATAGGTCTCAACAGCTTTAATTCGTTCCTGATGTTTGATAGAACCAACATTCCCACATGCCTTCAAGTACCCCATTATGTCCTCTTTCTCCTTAATGGGGCACAGAATTGTCTGAGAGTCCTCATTAGCATTTTCAAAGCTAATTGTTGTTTGGACAAAAGCTCCTGAGTTTCCTTACCCTTCTCATGCCTTTTAATGGCTTCCATCAACCTTCCTATGAAGTTTCCATAAGGTTCTGTGGCACCCTGAACAATCTTTGTGTGCCTTTACTTGAATTCAGCATCTGCATCAATCCTCTCCCAGGCCCACAGGGCGGCATCACAGACATGAGCAAAAACAGCTGGAGGCAAGGTGACCTGCTTTTTACGGTCCTGCCATTTCCCTTCACCTCTTAACATCTCATAAATCAATTTAATCCCTGAAAATTTCAGTCCACATGGCCTAGGCTCTGAAGTTTTGCCTTGCCCTCATCACTGAACCACATCCTCCACTGCATGTACTGAGAAGGCCTTAAGCACATCTTAGCAACCATGTAAAAATCTTGAGGTACCCAATGAGCCATTTTTCTCCAGCCTGTTAGATACTCCCTTCAGTACGGAGATGTAGGTCTGTACGAGGCAAAGGCCTTTTTGAAATTAATGAGTGAATCCATTCTTAACCCTTCATTAAGACAGTGACTGATTCTCCTCCAGCTGGATGGGAAAAAAGAGACGGAGCTCATGGGGTTTTGGTAGCATTGACCACTTACGGTCAAGAGGTTTCAGCTCTAAGCTTCGATCAGGAGCATGTCCCGAGTGGGCTGGAGGCCGCTTACCTGAGGCGCTGCAGCTCCTGTGAGAAGCCTTCTGTACCAAGTCGTTCTCAGACTCAGAATCTGAGGAAGTGGTAGCTGGCTCATAATGCCCATCACTTTCCTCTGACGCACTGCAAGTGGGTCATACAGAGGAGGTGAGGGTCTCTCTGGCTTGACATCAGGAGGGAATGTTAATTCATCAGTGGCAGAGAAACTTTTGCTTCGAGAACGTGCTTCCACTGCAAACAGCTTGAGCTGCTTTCGGGGCTTGGGTACAGGAGTAGCCAAGCATTGAGCATCAGGCCTCTTTGTAGGCTTGGGTATGGGATGAGCCATAATCATCCTTAATCTTCACATCACCTCTGTTTAACTCCTGAGGAAGGCTGCCCATAGTATATCTAATATCTTCCTCCTCAGAAGTACCTTGCAAATCCTTTCCCAAACCTCAGGCTCCAAAGTACCCTTATCTGGAAACCAAGGATGAAATTTATAAAGAGATTGTAGGCAGGACCGGAGTACGTCCCGAGAAACACGGTGTCCAATTCTCTTTCCAAAATACTTAGTCAATTCAATTTAAAAAATATGGCCATGATCAATATGGCACGAGGGATTATTTTTAAATTTTTGTTAGTGAAACACCAGAGATATAGATGTAGACTTACAAATTTTGGGGCTTGGGTTTCAGTTATACAATGATCAAGTACCCATCCCTCCACCAGTGCCCATTCTCCACCACCAGAGATCCCAGAATCCCTCCCAGCCCCGACCTCCACCTTCCCCATCCCATCCTGCGTCTGTGGCAGGGTATTCCCTTTTTTCTCTCTCTTCTTTTGGATGCTGTGGTTTACAAAAGAGGCATTGAGTGCCAACCATGTTCAGTCTATAGTCTATTTTCAGCATGCATCTCCCATCCTGGGAGGATCCTCCCAACACCCTTTATTTGTTGCTCCCTTAGCTTATCTGAGCTGCCTTTCCCCCTAGCATGGCCTCCAGCCATGGAGTGAACCTCCTGGTACTTATCTCCGCTATTCTTTGGTGTTAGTCTCCTATTTTGTTACTTTATGTTCCCCAGATGAATGTAATCTTTCTATATCTGTCCCTCTCTGACTCATTTCGCTTAGCATGATACTTTCCACGTAGTACCACTTGTATATAAATTTCATGACTTCATCTTTCCTTACAGCTACATAGTTTTTAAAGGACTTCACACAACTCTGTTTTTGTCCTTCTTATTGGAGGAGTACAGCTAATATTCTAATTCACCACACCACAAAATCCTGTTCTGCCACTTACTTTCTAGAGTTGGGTGTATGAAACACTACTCTTACCTTTAGTTGTGCACCAGTGGAGATTCAGGCGTGCACAGGGATGCCAGATGTGTAAACTAAAAAAAAAAATACAGCAGCTACGGAGGTCTATCTCCCCTGCCTCCAGTGTTCAGTAGTCCCACTGTGGTTCCCCCATGCCAGGGTGGTTGATGGCGATGGGCAGACAAATGAAGGAAACAAAGGCTAGGCTTGTTGGTCTTAGTTGGAGTTTATTCCAGTCCTCTCTCCATTCATTCCTGTCTCTCCTCAGTATCTCCCTCTTCATGCTACTTCATTCTCCTTCTCAATCCCCCTACATCCTCCTTCTGACTCTGGAATCTGGATACTGATCCTCCAACCCACTCTTACAGTCTAGTTAAATCCCAAAGCATGAGGGGTGGGGGTAACAATTACACATAGTTGTGGTCACAAGAAACAGGAGTAAAGTGGATGAAGGTTTCTGTTGAACCACAGCCCCACCAACAGCGGTGTTTCTAGACTTTTTGATATGTGCTATTTCACTATAGTGAGATGGTATCTCAATATTTTTAGTTTGCATCTCCTTAATCCTAGGTGATGAGTAACATTTTTTCATATGCCTAATGACCATCCATATGTCTTCTTTGGAAAAATCTCTGTTCACATCCTCACCCTGCTTGTTCATGGGGGTCATTGAATTTTCTCTGCTTTGAATTTTGTGAGTGCCCTATAGACTTGCTTAGAAGACCTTAATCAGATGAATTGTGTGCAAAGTTTTTCTCCTCGTCAGTCGGATCTCTTTTTTATTATAGTTGGAGTTTCTTTTGCAATGAAGAAGACACTTTAATTTGAAGTAGTTCCTCTGGTTTATTTCTCTTTTTGTTGTGTAGGCATGCCAATGTGCTCCTCTCATTGCGGACACCTCGGTAATCAATGTCCTGGTGTGTTTTCTTCATATTACCGAGTAGATTCTTGTATAATCTATATATAATTAATCCACTTTGAGTTACTTTTGTGAATGGTGTTAAGTATGTGCAAGGAACGCACATTGCCTACGATGATATGTCTTTGTCCCTCTGTCTCTACTCTTTATTAAATTTATTTTATTATTATTGTTATGATTATTATTATGTTTGCTTTAGGTCACACCCAGCAATATTCAGGGGTTACTCCTGGCTCTGCACTCAGGAATTCCTCCTGGTGGTGCAGGGAGACCATATAGGATGCTGGGAATTGAACTTGGCTTGACACCTGCATGGCAAACGCCCTACCTGCTGTGTATTGCTCCAGAACCTCTCTACTTTTTAAATGTATTTTTTTGGTTTTTTGTTTTATTTTTAAATCATCTACTTCCTATCTGATACTATATCTTCCTGTGTCTAAGTCTAACTATCTCAGTGGTTTCAACTTTTTTCTCTCAACCCCTCCCCCCACCACAGCCTCATTCTCACTCTATTCTTCTTTTCCAAAGAATAAAGTTTTGGTCCTAGGAATAAAGCTGACATGCAATCAGCTAATCTATGAGACAAAAGGTACCAAGAATCACTAGAAATTCGATGTCCAGTGTCATTGAAGAGCTGAGACTTCCTGTCCCTAATTATTTCTGGCAATACCTCATGATAATTTGAATGAAGACTCAGCCTCTCTCAAGAGTCCTGCAAGAAGTTTGTTTTCTAAGAGAATTAGCTGAGTTGAACTCTCACAGGGTGGGATGGTCCATTTTTGCTCTTCTGGGTCCTCAGTTTAGAACTAACTGTCAAATACACCAATAGAGGTCTATGGGCTTGGGTCTGACCATGCCCTGCCACCCGCCTCCCTTTAGTATTTCTCCATCCTTTGACTCCTTCTATCCTGCCATACTCCTGTGACTTTGAAGTCTGAAACCTTGCATCATCAGTACACTCCTGACAGCAGTGTGCCAGTCTGGCTCCTCTTGTCTGCGCTGACATCAGTGTCACTATGGAAACCCTTTAGTCCAATCCAATTCACAGTGTGTCATTGAGGCAGGCAGGTAGATAGAAAAGGACACAAATAGCAATAAATTCCTAGGAAGTAATAAAACCAACTAGCTTTAAGGTGATCAGGGCTTATCTTGTGAGCACATTCTTTAAGGCCTGACAAGACCTTCCTAGCACCAACACAGAGTAGGGAAGACTTAGTTGAGAATGAGTACCCTGCCCATTGGAGCCTTTCTCAATCCTGAGTTTGTACAGGGTGAGGAAGGTGGAATACAAACCATGGGTGGTCTTCAATGGATGCAGCAGATGCCAGCGTACAAGCATTAAAAGTACAGACAATCATTTTTGTTTTTCTGCGTTTTGGCAGCCTATGTCTGCCTTGGTGTTTTATCAGCCTCTCCTTCCATGTCCTTCTCGACTCTGCATATTCAGGGTTAGGGAAATGGATTATGAGATTGTATCTCAATATTTTCACTTTGCATTTCCTTAACCCTAAGTCATGGTTAACATTTTTTCATATGCCTGAGACAATCTATATGTCTTCTTTGGAAAAATCTCTGTTCACATTCTCACCCTGCTTGTTCATGGGGTTCACTGAATTTTCTCTGCTTTGGATTTTGAGAATACTTTATAGATCACATAGTATTCCCCCTGAAGAAAGCAATATTAGAGAGAATAGGATATTAGATGCTGGTTAAGGAAGCAGAAGTTTAAGGGACTTAACTTTGTCAATATGTATGCTAAACAGAATAGTAAATCTAATTTTTTTAAGAAATGATAATAGGCCTAAAGATATAAATTTACACCAAGATGATACTGATATGAAGTTTTAACACCACACTTTGGTGATTAGATAGATAACCTAAACAGAAGGTAGGTTCAGATCTTAAACAATACCTCTGATAGTAAACAGACAATAAACCAAAATTAGATCTCTGTATGAAAGTCAGAAGGGATAGGACTGGTAGACATATAGAATCCCACAGACTTTCTAGAAATGAAAATAATACAGTGAGTCAATGAAACCAATATCTATATTTATTTGTAAACCTAGAAAATGATTGACAACTTTCTAACTCTGTATATAGAGAAAAAAAGAAAGCCCAAATAACTCTCTCAGGATTCCCCCATCAAACACATTCCAATACCCATGGAAACATGTACACACCTGTTTACAATCACATAGCAAGCTGCTTATTTGATCTTGAGTTGATGAATTAATTTTGCCCCTGACTGGACAAACTTTCCTGTGGCATTCTACAACACCTTTTTCTTCTTCTATAAATGTCACCAGAGTATCCTGAAACGTTTCCTCACCCAGTTTCTAAAATGAATTTGCTCTTTCTGTGGCTTTCCTGAAGATCTGGAAAAGGATTGCATATTTTTCTTGAAGTGCATCTCCAGGTATAAGATCCAGGTATAAGGGTGTTTCTAAAATATGGCTACTAAAATTCCAAGGTCTCGTGCTGTTATTTGATTCCACACAGGGACATGAGGTCACTATCTGGAGTCCTTATACTTGAGCTTTCTCCTCATCAGATTAATCTCCATGGGTGTCTCTACACCGGGATGCTTACCTGTACCTGCGTGTCATGTTCACACACAACAACCTTATACCTTGTAATACTTGGCAGCAGCCAAGGCCTCTGGTGTGAGCACGCAGAGCTGAGTTTAGCCGTATGCTATCCTTAGCAATGATGATACCTTGGAGAAACATGTGACCCTCTTTCAGTTCCCATGTCTATATGCATGGCATCTTCTCCTAGGGCTACCTATGTATGAGTAAAATAGGAAAAAAATTAAATAATAATGTATCCAGTCAATCTGGAAAATTTATTGCATGTTCCCTTGAGAATGTAAATAATGTTTTATCTTCTATTTCCCCCAAAAAGTATATAAAGAACTGTATATAGAAGCTTTATTTTTACCCTTAAAAGAAATCTATTTTTATTATATGAGTTACAGACTTGCTATCAATAGTTTCTAATGTATAATGTACCAACTCTACATATGTATTTGTAGATATGTAGAGACAAATACTTCATAATTTAACTATTGTGACTTGTGCTGTAATAAACACAGGAAGACAAAATCTTTTCTGAATAGAGACTTTGGGCACTTGGGATGATCGGTGTCAAGAAGCAGAATTGAAGGATTATGTAGGAACTCAATTCTTAGTTTTTCTTTGGTGTTTTCATTTAGATTTATGGAAAAGCTGAACCACTCACAATGAATGAGTGTCACTTTTCCCCCACATCAATGCAAACTCTAGTTATATTTGATCTTAATGATGTGTGCTAGTTTTATTGGTAGCACTGTAGCACTGTCCTCCCGTTGTTCATCGATTTGCTCGAGCAGGCCCAGTAACATCTACATTGTGAGACTCGTTGGTACTGTGTTTGGCATATTGAATACATCACGGGTAGCTTTCCAGGCTTTTCCATGTGGTTGAGATACTCTTGGTAGCTTGCCAGGCTCACTGAGAAGGGCAGAGTAATAGAACCCAGCTCGATCGGGCCTTATGCACGCAGGGCAAACACCCTACTGCTATGCTATTGCTCCAGCCCTCTGTATTTCCTCAATCTCTTATGTTGTCCTCTATATGTAGACCCAAGGCTGATGTACTAGTTCAGATCACAACCTCCACAATTCTGGAAATCCCTATTCCTCATTGTCTTATGAAAGAAGACTTTTGAATAGTTTGGGGCCTAAAATTAATGATATATTCTCACACAATATTTTTGCTATAACAAATTTACTATAACAAATACGTATGCAGACATACTCACACATAGAGGTATATAAGACAACACCCCACAATTTTATCTTTCTTTCTTTGCACAGCAACAGTGCAGTTTTGGTAAAGTCCATATTGCCTGCGTATAAATCATGGCTATGTAACTTTCACTAATAAATAAGTTCTGTAGTACTCATCTACACTTATGCAGTGTGCACTGTTGATTCTATTGTTCCGTTCTCTGTGTCATTTTTTTTTTTGGTATTGTCACACCGAGCAATGCTCCCAGCTTATTTCTGGCTCTGTCTCCTGGAATGGGTAAGTCCTGGCAGGGCTCTGTGTCTGAAGCATGCATGGCAAGTTTTCCTAAACTCTGGCTATTTTGTTTTTCTTAGAGTTAATCATTTTGTTATTTATACTTTGTGGATGCAAATAACCCATTTATTGCATATATATATATATATATATATATATATTTGGCTTTTGGGGTCAGACCCAGCAATGCTCAGGGATTACTCCTGACTCTGTGCTCAGGAATTAATCATAGAAGTTCTTGGGGGACCATATGGGATGCCATATGGGATGTGGGGACTGAACCTGGGTCAGCAACATGCAAGGCAAACACCCTACCCACTGTGATATTGCTCCGACCAGCCAATATCTTCTTTTTATAAACAGTTTAAGAACCGTAATTAACAAAACCATTTCTTTTGTAGTTTCATACATAATACTTTCTGCACCACAGCCTCCACCAGAGTCCAGTGTCACTGGCACAAAACGTTGTTTCATACCACTTCATTGTTTTTATTTACATTTTCCTGTTAGAAGTGACACAGGGCATTTGTTCATGTCGCTCTTGTTTATCTTTTATTTATCTTGTTTGAGTTCACTACTCTTCTGGAGTTCACTAATGGAAGGGCACATCCAGAGAGAAGTCTTAGATCCTTGTAAATCTTTGTTCACCAATTTTCTTCTCTGTCCTCAACACATTTAATATTTGAGGTTGTGAGGAGGATAAGCTTCAACTCCTTACTTTCCCTCTTGGCAACACTTTTTATTTTATTTATTTATTTATAATTTTTATTAGTGAAACACCAAGAGGTATTGTTGCAGACTTACAAATTTTTTTTATTAATGAGACATCATGAAGTACAGTTGTAGACTTAAAAATTTTTGTGCTTGCGTTTCAATTATACAATGATCAAATACCCATCACTCCACCAGTGCCCATTTTCCACCACCACGGGTCCCAGTATCCCAGCCATCTCCATCCCATCCCCATCACACCCTGCCACTGTGGCAGGCCATGCCCTTCTGTTCTCTCTCTCCTTTTCGGTGGTGTGGTTTGCAAAAGAGGCATTGAGTGGCAACCATGTTCGGTCTATAGTCTACTTTCAGCATGCTTCTCACAACCTGGGAGGATCCTCCAAATACCGTTTATTTGGTGCTCCCTTCTCTCTTTGAGCAGCCTTTTCCCCTAGCACATGAGGCTGGCCTCCAAGCCATGGAGTAAGCCTCCTGCTGCTTATCTCAGCTATTCTTGGATGTTAGTCTTGTATTTTGTTACTTTATGTTTCACAGATAAATACAATCATTCTATGACTATCCCTCTCTTTCTGATTCATTTTGCTTAACATGATACATTCCATGTAGTATCATTCATTCATTCATCATCCTGTTATTCGTCGATTGCCTCGAGCAGGCCCCAGTAATGTCTCTTTCATCCTAGCCCTGAGATTATATTCAAGGCTCTTTAGGAGAATGAGACCCATCATTGTTACTGGTATTTGGCATATTTGGTACGCCACGGGGAGTTTGCCAGACTCTGACCTGTGGGCAGGCTACATTCGATAGCCTGCAAGTTTGTCCAAAGTAGAAATGAGATAATAAGATGTCATAAAAAGATGTCCTGATAAGATGTCATATCAACCGCGCGGTTCCAGGAGCTGGAATTTATAGTCTCTGAGTCTTGGCCGCTGATGGGATTACATGGCGCCAGGGGGCCAGGTGGTGGGTGTGACCCCCGCTACTGAAATTTGGAGGATCTGGGTGGAGGATGCTCAACTCCAATCCGAGTAGGCTTGGAGATCTCGGCCCCGGAACCCGCGTGGCTTTGTCCCTCTGACAGTACCTTCATGTGTGTGGAGAGTGGTCTCGGCATGGTGGTGGCTGGTCCTGGAGGTCTTCCGCTGCCAGAGCCCTGGTCGGGGCAGGGAGGAAAGCTCAACCCACTCCCCTCCAAGGGACCCCGGCGAGGAACAGCCAGGCGCAGGGGCAGGAGACTGCACTGGTCTTGTCCAGGAGCTGGATGTAGTATCACTTGTATGTAAATTTCATGACTTCATATTTTCTAACAGATACATACTACTTCATTGTGTAGATGTCGCAAAGTTTCTTTAATGAGTCATCTGTTCTTGGGCACTCTGGTTTTTTCCAGATTCTGCCTATTGTAAACAGTGCTGCAATGAACAAACAAGAGCAGATGGCACTTGAATTATACTTTTTTGCCGCTCTGGGATATATGCCCAGGAGTTGTACTGCTGGGTCAAATGCGAGCTCACTTTCTAATTTTTTGAGAATCGTCCATACTGTTTTTCAAAAGGGCTGAACCAGTAGGCATTCCCACCAGCAGTGAAGGGGGTCCCATTCTCGCCACATCCTCACCAGCACTGGTGGCTTTTGTTCTTTTAGATGTGGACTACACTCCATGGTGTGAAATGATATCTCATTGTGGTTTTGATCTACATCTCCCTGATGATTAATGATGTAGAGTATTTTCTCATGCTTGGCAACACTTTATGTTCATTCACGCTAACAAAATTAGCTTAGGACTCACAATTTGTACATGTAACTATCTATGCACATGTGCATGTGTACGTGATCAGAGATTAATAAATATTACTCTACATTGGGATGATGAATCAAATGAATTCCAGTGCTCATAGACATGATCTGAGAACTCAAAATACAGATCTAATATTGTTCAGTCTTAGCTGGAGGAAACAATGGTGGAAGGTACTGCGTCACTGATCAGGTGACTGTTAGGGGAGTTATTATTAATGAGTAAACTCTGGAAATGGTTCCTCCATGTTCATAGATGAGCACTAACCACAGCTGAGGTGACATATGATATGTGTTGGGAGGGAGGGGAGCCATGAACAGAAAATTTGAAGCTATCATAAGAAAAAAAGCCTTAAGTCATGTACTCTCTCCAGATATTACTTGTATATTAAGTAATGACGTCGTAATGGAAGACTTTTCTTGAAACCACATAGTCCTATGTTACACAGTTTTGCCTACCTGAGTATCATTGGTTTACATAGCTTTCTGATCATATGTGACAAAAACTCACTTGGGAAGTACATGTTACCATTATGAGAAAGGATAACCTGTTCATAAAGAAAAATGGGAATGCAGGCATTGTGTAGAGCATATGGGTATCAAGTGTTTCAGGTGTTGACGAAAGAATGCTCAGGAGAATTTAGGGTTCTGAATTGATATATGGATAAGATCCCTAGGTCCAGGGTTGCCTGTTGGTATTTAGACTCCATGCGCTGCTCTGTAGCAAAGTTGTGCCCTGTCTTTTTCATCTACCTGGGACCCTGTCTCTGTCTTGAGTTTGCAGAGATAGAGGAAGCTGGGGTACAACCCATGGGTTGTCAGGACAACTCCAGGTTCACATTGCCTTCTCATTGACTCTCTCTTGATTTTGACTGGGTCCTGTATGAGCCAGCTTTGTGCGTCTGGCTCTAGTGTCATGCTAGAATATTGGTGTGCTGATAACATAATAGGTTTCATTAGAAAATATTTGACATTTACATATTCCTGCTCCATCTAGGTCTTTGCATTGGACGTATATAACAAAAATAAAAAGGCAAACCCCAAATCTCCCAGTTCAACCTAACTGCTGTGTGTGACACCAAAATTATCCATTCTGTGTTACCAAAGGTGGGAGGTATGAAGAATAGGTCAGGAGACAGGGAATCAAGACAGATTCCTGGTCTCAGGGACTGGGAGAGAGAGGATGGGGAAGAGTTCTTCAACGAGAAGAATCTAAGGGGCCCTGAAATGTTCCTCAAACAAACTGAATGATGACTTTAAGGCATTGCCAGTATTCTGCTCATACCCAGGGACCATACCATTCACAATAAAAAACAAACTTTATTGAAATATAATAATAAATGATAAAGCTTATAAACTACATGCGAAGGTACAATGAAGTCATAGATAAGCCAGAAAACTCTGTGTCTACAGAGACTTCCGAGCCCAGCAGGTGCTCTGCGTGGGGGATCAGAGCTGCTGGCTCACTATAAGGAGTCACTGGGCCCACCTTTCCAAGACCTAAATTGTGTTCCAGTGAGGCTGCACATGCGGCAGTGCAATGTCCTGGGATCCGTCTTCACTGATGATGCTGTAAGACACCGGATCCATTTCTGCAGGTTGTGCATAAGCCACCGGCTTGGGACCTCCTCTGGACTCTCCATTTCCACCCGGTTCCTTTGGTGGGAGAGGGGCAGGAGGAAGAGCCGATTCTAATTGGAGAGAAGGTACAGGATGTGAGAGAACTAAAGTAAATCACCTGTGTGCCCTCTTTCAAACGGTTTCCCAAGGTCAGATCCCATCCTGCAACCTACAGGGCATAAAGCCTGAAGTCCACTACAGGATGTCTCCTCATGCCCACTCGGGCTCAGAGGCCTCAGAATGATCACTGCAACACACATCCTGAGATGCCTTCAGTACTAATCTCCCCCCAGCCTCATGTGCATGTGCTCAGACACACTCATCCTGGTCTCTTACCATCCTCTTTGAGGTCCTCTGAATCTTGTGCTCGATGTACCATCAATGCATTGTACAGAGGATATACTCTTATCTCATGAGAAAGCTCTCCCTCACCAACTGGGACTCCATGTTTGGCGCACCTCTCTTCGACCCAAACCACTCCGCACCACTGCCGGATCTCCTCGTTGTCGGGCAACACATCTCCAACATCGAAGGAGAGGTACGGGGTGTCCTCAGTGATCAGCTCTTCTTCTGTCTCTCTGTAGCGCTGATGAGACAGAGCAGCAGAACTTGAGCATTCCCACCCTGCAATCTGTCATCATTGCTGCTCAGTCCCCCAGAATGTCCCCAAGAACCCTACTCTGTTTTAACGGGGCCATCAGCGATGAACATGATTTACACTTTAAGAGATCAGTCTTGTCTGAAGGGCACCACCCAATAATCCACAACCCACTAATTGGACTGTCTCTGGCTTTTGATTTTGGCCTATCTTTCTGCTCAGGATAGCCGTCTTCCCATGAATCTTTCCCCCCACTCAACCTAAATCTCTCTCTCACAAACAAGCTAAACAATCCTCCCATGCCCAAACACTTGGGAAGGGCTCTAAAGTACCCCTTCGGCATCAGTGTTTTCTCCAGGACTGGACAGTCCTATTTGTGCTGCCTTGTGTTAGTTACCCTGGATGGCCTCTGGGTCAGATGTTGGGCAGGCGGTGCAATGAGTCCTCACCCACTACTTGTGTCTTTTCTATGTGTTCCCCTGAGGGCTCTTTAGGCTGTACGCTGAGCACTATACACTGTCATCACCACTGCTCAGTCCTCTTGACTGGCCCTCAGACCCATGCAGACCAGTACATGGATCCTTCAGGGACACACAAAATATACTTTGAAGTGAATTCAATTTTGACTAAAGGTCTCCATCCAATTCTCGCTAACCCAGCCATAAGACTGTTACTGAGTGGGAATTTGACCCAGCCTACTATCATGGTAGCCCTTTCCACACAAACGTAGGCACAAACACCCACATACATACACACACAAGAACGCGCGCACACACACAGTCACACATATGTGGGGAAGGGTTTGGGAGTGCCTCTTGGACATCCACGATGTGTCTGAGACTGTCCTGCCTTGACTGTGCTGCCTTACTCTTGATGACCTCTGGGGCAGAGGTTGGACATGTCTGTGGTGGCTCCTCACCCACTCTCTAAATCTCTTCAGAATGCTCCCCTTCTGGCTCTTCTGGCCACAGCCTGGCGATCGACGCCAGCAGCACAACATTGCTGTGTCTCTCCTTCACCAGCCCGTGAAACAAGCAAATTGCCGTTTGTAGAACGTGAGTGCCTTTTGAACAGGGTTCCAAATTCTATTTGCTAGCTCATGGGAGCGATGTCACTTCCTGCTCCTTCTATCTGGACTTCCTTCTCATAATAACCTCTTCATGGCCCCTTGTGCTGGGAGTGCTCACCCTCTGCCTTTGAGTCCTGTTCACTCACAGATACACTGCACAGCCAGCCTACAACACTTTGGAGAGCAGGGAAAATTCAGGGTCACAGGCGTGAAGACACAAACCTGGATTTAATCTAGGCCCTCTTCATCCCTTTGCTGAGATAGCATAGAGGCCATGTATCCCTCACTTAATTGTGCCACTCCAGCCTCTCTACCTTGGGATGCCATAATTTTTTTAATTATATACAAATGAAATTGTGAATGTGCTCAGAAAGCCCTAAATTAGAAACCCTTCTGTATGTGTGGTTTTGAAAATATAAAGATATTTCCCTCATCTGTCCTCGAAAACATTTAACACTTAACGTGGGGTTTATTCTGTTCAATGTAAGAAAACTTTCGATTTTTAAGTGCAATATTATACCGAGAAGACCTGCCTGCAAATATCTTTGCCCATTCAGGTTTAGATTATTTTTCTTGGATATTCCAACACTTGCCTTTCAGCATCATTTTGATTGGATCTTATTTTGGAATCGTGAGAAACTCTGGATCTCAAGGTTTTGAGACCAACATCTTCCAAGTGTCAGCCACAATCCAAAAGGAGTACTTTGTCTATCCATGCACAGTGATGAACGTTTGACTGCCCTAAATGGCAGTAGAACTGGACTTGGACAATTAAAGTTGTTCCTTCATATAATCTTGTGTCTGTAGCCCAGAGGGAAGTTTCCTCTCAAGAGAATGCACAGAATCACATGAAGGGGTCCACTAGAGACTAATGCTTCAGAGCACCATGCAGGCATGTCGGTATCTACCCTGGATACAGGGAACTTTATGATCTTAATGCTCCTTTGACACTCCTTACAAGGTTTCAAATCCACTATGGTTCTCACGTGGTCTTAAGTTTTTCCGATGGCTATGTTAGAATCAAGTGCAAAGCTGCCTTGTTGTGTGGGTCATTCTTGCCACAGTTTTCAAGCTCCTGCTACCACCTCACATATTTTATACACACAGAGTGCTCTCTCAGTGGGTGGATATACTTCGAAAAGCATATCTTTTTCAAATAACAGCCAAGGAAATGAGCGTTCCTTCCCAAAAGTTGCTCATTTTGTATGAGTTTCTATGTTTTCCACTCTCTTGCCACCTCTCCCCCGCTACGATAATATCAGTCCCCTTCTCAGTTAATCCTTGTGTGTCTCCCACAGTTAATTATATGGGCAAGTCATATACACCTATTCTTCTCTCCTCCTAAATTTCTTTCTAGTGATATACTCCATCCTCTTCTTCTCTTGTCTTATTCTAGATGGGTTGTTCTACCAGAGCATCCTGATGGCAGGCTCATAGGATCCTCATTTAAGGAATATGCTGGGACACAATAACTGAGCATAATTAAAGAATCTCCATCCCCTCCTGCCACTCAGCAATTCATTACGTAACTCCGGAAAAATTAACATAAAGCCAATTTTGAGCTAGAATGAATGGGGGGGGGGGTTCCAGAATTACCATGATGTGTTTTTTTCTGCTTTTACTGCCTCAGTTATGGCTAATGGAAGACCAGAAAGAAAAAATGAAGGTAAATAAATCGTTTGGTGTCCTGGGGCCCAGAATGAGAAAGGAAATTAGGACATGTGGAGGAACCAAGAAAGGTGCCTCAGATTCTCATTTGCATCTGTTTTCCTGCAATGTGGAGTTCCAGGACTTTTAACTCTGTCTGGATTTGAAATGAGGATTCCAGATTTCTATCTTTGATATTGTTATATATATCCAGTCATGATGACCAGTTGCTCTGATTATGTCAGATAGTCGGAAGCCGAGACTTTGAAAGGCATAGTCTACCTGCTGTCCAGAGGACCTCAAGGCGTTCCAAGACTGGAAGCACAGTGAATACTGGATGGAGATTCAAGGGCAGAAAATACTGCCACCGGTCTACATATATTCAGTTTCCCCTAGTGTATCTTCCAACTTATAGGGTGGGGTTAGGTAAGGTCTCCTCTCCTTCCATAGGTCATTGTCAGAGAGCAAAGCAACAGTGATTGAAGACACAAGCCAGAGTTGGGTTTCTGTATTTTCTCAATCTCTTATGTTGTCCTCAATATGTGGACCCAAGGTTTATATACTAGTTCAGATCAGAATCTCCACAATTCTGGAAATCCCTAAGAATTGGCCACTCTGGGGAAAAGCATGTTGGCACTGTATTCCTCACTGCCTTATGAAGGAAGACTTCAGAAGAGTTTGGGCCTAAAATTAATAACTTGTTCTCACACACTTTTTTTCAATACAATAAATACTTATGCAAACATACTCACACATAGAAGTATATAAGACAAGCACCCACAATTTTATCTTTCCTTCTTTGCACAGCAACAATGCAGTTCTGGTAAAGTCCATATTGCCTGTGTATATATCATAGCTATGTTACTGTCACTGATAGATAAGTCCTGGAGTACTTATCTAAACATGCAGTGTGCATGTTGATTCTTTTATTTCATTTCCTGTCTGTGTGTGTGTGTGTGTGTTTGGTATTGTCACGCCCAGCAATTCTCAAAACTTATTTCTGGCTGTGTCTACTTGGATGGGTAATTCCTGGCAGGGTTCTGTGTCTGCAGCATGCGTGGTATGTGTTCCTATCCTCTATACCACTCTGGCTATTTTGTTTTTCTTATAGTTAATTATTTTTTTGCTTATCCTTTGCAGATGCAAATAACTCATTTATTGCCTATATAGATATAGAAATAGATATAGATATTTGCTTTTGGGTCACACCCACAGATGCTCAGGGGTTACTGCTGGCTCTGTTATCAGTTACTCCTCCCAGTGCTTTTGGGACCATATGGGATACTGGGGACTGAATCTGGGTCAGCCGCATGCAAACCAAACACCCTACCCTCTGTGCTATTGCTCCGGCCTGCCAATATCTTCTTCTAAAATGTTTTAAGCACCGTAATTAAGAAAACCATTATTTTTATACTTTCATACATAAAACTATCTGCATCACACCGTCCACCAGAGTCCATTGACTGAACCATTACCTCAGTTTTTTGGTTGTTTTTTTGTTTGAATAGTGTCAAAAAATATATATATTTTTCCCAAAACAGCTAGACCAGTTGACATTCCCCCACAACAGTCAATGAAGGTCTTGGTTTCCCCATATCTTTACCAACACTGGTTGCTTTTGTAACTTGTGACTTGTGCTAGTGTCCCTGGCATGAAACATTGTTTTGTTACTTCATCACTTGATCGCTTGATCACTTGACTTCCCGTTAATCTTCGATTTGCTCGAGCAGGTGCCAGTAATGTCTCCATGTGTCCCTGTTGCCTGCTAGTGTAACCCAATGGCGTCTGTTCGCTCTAGGAAAATGAAGAGCCTCAAACCGATCATTTATGATCTTACTGAAGAAGTCTAACCATCTGGTGGAAAATGGGCACTGGTGGAGGGATGGGTATCTGATCATTGTATAATTGAAACCAAAGCACAAAAAATTGTAAATCTACAACTTTAAAAAAAAATAAAATAAAATAAAGGGGAAAAAAAAAAGAAGTCTAACCATCTGGCAGGTGGGCGGACACGCGGTCTTTTGATATCCCTTGGAATCCAGTCGGTAACAGCTCTAGTCCAGCGGTCGTCTTTAAATCTCATTACGTGACCAGCCCATCTGATTTTTGACACCTTGGGAAACAGACAGTTTCCCTGATTATTGATCGTCGACGGAGGTTGGAACTCCAGATTCTTTCTCTCATTTGAGTGAAATGTGATATTCCAAGCATAGCTCTTAAAATTCCTCTTTGGGAGACCCGAATAGTGTTCTCGTCCTGTTTGCATAGGGCACAGGTCTGTGAGGCATATGTTAATGCAGGTAGAACAGTGGAGTCAAAGAGATGTGCCCGGAGCCAGAGGTTCTTCGTCCTCTTAGCTATTTCTTCGATGCTCTTGAAGGTGTTCCAAGCTGCTCTCTTCCTCCTGCACAGCTCGGGTGCTAGGTCATTTGTCAAGTTGACTTCTCGACCCAGGTACACATAGCTGTTGCATTCGGAGATGGTCGTTCCATTGAGAGCCAATGGGGTGTCAGAACAAGGCTGTTTCTCATAAACATTGTGTTCGTAAGATTCAGCTGTAGTCTGGCCTTTCCACACTCACGATCGAAGTCGGCCAGCATTTGTGCCGCTTGGGGCTAATGTTTGGTGTTATTGTTGTTACCTCATAGTTGTTTTCATTTGCATTTTCCTGATAGAAGTGATGCAGGGCATTTGTTCATATCCTTTTTGTTTACCTTTTGTTTTTCTTCTTTGAAAAAAGTCTCTGTTCATCTCTTCCCACAATATTTTAATATTCAAGAGGTTGATTGTTTTATTCTTGTAACGTTCTGCCAGTGTTTTACGTATCTTCAATATTAACAATTTGTCACATGAATCGTGGATACATTTTTTGGTGTGATATGTATTATTCTGCTCATTGTTCTTTTTTCCTTTTTTTGAGTTCATATTCTAATTTTATTCCATGCTTCGAAACTGCAGTGACCCTCATATTATAGACACTGTTGATTATTTGTTAAAAAGCAACCTCCCACCACCACCACACACAAGCAGTGAAGAAGGGTCCCTTTCTCATCACATCCACGCCAACACCGGATGCTTTTGTTCTTGTTGATGTGGGTCAGTCTCTGTGGTGTGAGATATATCTTACTGTTGTTTCGATCTGCATCTCCCTGATGATTATTGATGTAGAGCATTTTCTCATGTACCTTTTTGCCATTAAGATTTCTTCTTTGAGAAATTTTCTGTTGTTTTCGTCGCCCCAATTTTTGATGGGGTTGGATGCTTTCTTCTTGCGGAGTTCAACCAGTACTTTGTAGATCCTTGATATCAACCCCTTGTCGCATGGGTATAGAGCAAATATCCTTTCCTATTCTGTAGACTGTCCTTTTATTTTGGTCACTGTTTCTTTTGAGGTGCAGAAACTTGTCAGTTTAAGATAGTCCGATTTGTCTATCTCTGTTTTCACATGCTTGGCCTGTGGCGTGACATCTTTGGAGATACCATTAGCTTCAATGTCATGGATTATTTTGCCAACTTTGTCTTCAATGTACTTGATGGATTATTCCGGTTTGATGTTGAGGTCTTTAATCCATTTTGATCTTACTATTGTATTGGAGTTAAGCAGAGATCTGAGCCCATTTTTTGCATGTAGCTGTCCAGTTTTGGTCGCACAATTTGTTAAAGAGGCTTTCCTTGCTCCAATTCACATTATTTGCTCCCTTATCAAAGATTAGATGATTATATGTTTTAGGGGATATGTCATCCTGGGGATGCATGGATGGTTTAACATTCGGAAATCAATAAACATAATCGATCATATAAACAAAAGAAAAGATAAAAACCATATGATCATATCAATAGATGCAGATAAAGCATTTGACAAGATCCTCCACCCATTTTTGATGAAAATCCTCGCCAAAATGGGTATAGAGGGGACTTTCCTCAATATAGTTAAAGCCATCTACCACAAGCTTACAGCAAGCATCATCCTCAATCGGGAAACACTAAGAGCCTTCCCTCTAAGATTAGGGACGAGACAAGTATTCCCACTCTATCCACTGCTGTTCAATATAGTACTATAATACTAGCAAGAGCAGATAGGCAAAAAATATATATTAAGGACATTCAGGTAGGAAAGAAAGACATCAAGTTCTCACTATTAGCAGGTGATATGATACTATACTTAGAGAACCCTAAAACCTCTACCAAGAAACTCCTAGAAACAATAGACTTGTATAGGAAAGGTGCAGGCTATAAATTCAATACCCAAAAGTCCATGTCTTTCTATATGCAAATAGTGAGAGAGAAGAAAGTGACATGAAAAAAGAAATCCCATTCAAAATTGTGCCCCAGAAAATCAAGTACCTAGAAATCAGCTTAACCAAGGAAGCAAAGGACCTATGCAAAGAAAACTACAAAATGCTACGTCAGGAAATAAAAGAGGACAAGGTAAAATGGAAAGATATCCCCTGCTTATGGATCGGCACAATTAATATTGTCAAAATGGCAATACTTCCCAAAGCATTGTACAAATTCAATGCAATCCCTATAACAATACCATGACATTCTTCAAAAAAAATGGAGCAAACACTCCTGAAATTCATATGGAACACTAAGCGCCCAGGAACAGCTAAAGCAATCTTGGGAAAAGAAAATGGGAGGAATCAACCTCCCTAACTTCAAACTCTACTACGAAGCGGTAATAATCAAAACAGCAATGTACTGGGAAAAAGGCAAAGCTGCAGAACAATGTTCCTTGTTTCTTTTACAATCCAGAAGCTTCTTAGTTTGATATAGTCTCCTTTGTTTATTTTTTATTCAGTTTGCTTGGCCAATCACATTCAATTCTTGAAGATATCTCTTGATTCAGTGTCGTGATCCACTGCTTTTCTCAGCACAATTTAATAATGCAAAATTCGTTTGAAGTTTTTAATCCATTTTGATTGGACTTTTCTACATAGTGTTAGAAAATGATTATGGTTTTAATGGGTTTTTTGCAAGTGAGCAACCAGACTACTTGATAACCATTTGTGAAAAGTCTTCCTTTCCTTCCTTGAAAAAGATTCATGTCCATATAGCTGAGAATCTTTCCCTAGATCTACATTACTTTCTATTGTCCACAGAGATGGGTCATGTTTCAGTGCCACACTGTTTTGATTACTGTAGCTTTATAGTATAGTTTGAAATTTGGAGGGAAAAGAGGCCTCTAATCTTTTATCCTAAGATGCTTTTTGGCTCTTTGGGGTGGGGGAATTATTTTCCTATAAAACTTTCAGCAGCATTTTATCTATGTCCTTAAAATTCGTCATATATCTTTTTTCCTCTTTGTACTCATACAGTATTGTTAATAATTTCCTGTGCACAGCATTCCAATGTCACATTCATCACCAATTTAACCACCTTCTTCTACTTCCTTGTGACACCCTGTTCCCAAACTCAGTTATGTGGATCAGTTCTCTCCTTGTCTTGCCACTGACCTTTGTTGCTACCTTGCTGTATATCTTTATGTTAACACGAATGCGTGCGCGCACGCGCGCACACACACACACACACACACACACGATCTTTTCTTCAGAGTGACCTCACTCAGCATTATATCCTTTAGTTACATTTATATTGCTGCAAACCTCACGGTTTTATTCTTTGTTAGAGTTGCATAATATTCTATTGTGGTTGTATATTAAAACTCCTTGATCCAGTCACTCAGAGTTGGGCTTTTGGTTTGTTTCCATATCTTGGCTATTAAACCAAGCCTGCGATTATGGTAGGTGTGCATTTATTCATTAATATTCATGATATTGTATTTTGGTGAGAGATGTCAAGAACAGTGGTATTGCTGAGTCATACAGGAAATTTATTCTATCTTTTTTTGTTTTCTTTTATGTGTTTTATTTATCTTCTCGTTAAATGTATTGGAGGGGGGCTGGAGCGATAGCACAGCAGGTAGGGCGTTTGTCTTGCATATGGCTGACCTGGGTTCGATTCCCAACATCCCATATAGTCCCCTGAGCACCGCCAGGGGAAATTCCTGAGTGCAGTCCAGGAGTACACCCTGTGCATCACCAGGTGTGACCCAAAAATAAAAAAATAATAATAAATGTATTTTTTGTTTTATCTGCACATCATTGCCTTCCTATCTTTTGCTATATCTTCCGATGTCTTTGTCTAATTACCTCAATAGTTTCATCTTTTTATCTCTCAAACCCCCCCCATACACTCACTCTCATTCTCTCTCTATTCCTCTCTTTCTCTAACTATTCTATTCCTAGGAATAAAGCTGACATGCAATCAGCTAATCTATGAGACAAAAGCTACCAAGAATCACTAGTAATTCCATGTCCCATGGCCTTGAAGAACTGAGAGTTCCTGTCCCCAATTATTTCTGGCAATACTTCATGATAATTTGAATGAGACAGCCTCCCTCAAGAGTCCTGCAAGAAGTTTCTTTGGTAAGGGAATTGGCTGAGTTGAACTCTCACAGTTCTCGCTCTTCTGGGTTATTGCTCTTCTGAGTCCCCAGTTTAGAACTAACTGTCAAAGGGACCAAAAGAGGTCTTTGGGCTTGGGTCTGACCATGCCCTGCCACCCCATCCGTTTAGTATCTCTCCATCCTTTGACTCCTTCTCTCCTGCCATCCCCCTGTGACCTTGAAGTCTGAAGCCTTGCATTATCAGTACACTCCTGACAGCAGTGTGCAAGATTGGCTTCTCTTGTCTGTGCTGTCATCAGTATCACTACAGAAGTCCTTTAGACCAATTCAATATACAGTGTGTCACTCAGTCAGACAGGTAGATAGGGAAGGGCCCCTATGGCAATAAATTCCTGGAAAGTAATAAAACCAACTAGCTCTAAGTGATCAGGGCCCAACTTCTGAACACAATCTTTAAGGCCTGATAATACCTTCCCAGTACAAGCGCAGAATAGGGAAGACTGGACTCCCATCAGCTCCACCAGGAACAAAGGCCAAGACATATTTCAACGAGCACCATCTACCAATCCAAATACTACCTCCTTAGCAGCCACCCTAGCAATGACCTCTTACTTCGGTAGACAGCCCCACCTGGGCAGCTTGGGAGAAACCCTATGAATACCAACTTGAAGAAAGAAAGGGTGTGTATATGCTGCCGAACCCCTGCATTGCTTGTGTCCATGCTTGTGTATGTCACTGCCAAGTGGACGTGCTTCCGGAGAATATGTGTCGCTTGTAATGTGTATGTTCATGTGTAATTCTGAGTTGTGTGTGGGAGCTCTCTCTGCCTTTGGAGAAGCCTGCATTCTCTTTTGAGTGTGCTAGTTCTCCCTTTCTCTCCCTCCTTCCCCTTCCTCAAAAACCTCCAAATGAAATCTGTTTTTACTTCACTGCTTGTCTTCTCTTGTAATTCTTCTCTGTGAGAAATACAAAGGGCCCAAAAGGCCTGCAAAAGGCCCAAGACTGGCTTTACTTGCCTGCAAAGAGCAATTCCTTGCTCCATCCTGAGTCATTGGTTCTCTGAGAAATGGAGTAGTGGAGATTCACTCCGATGCTGAACAGTACAAGAAAACATCAGTTCACCATTAGTGGATTGGTAGCTACTTTGTAAGGCTGACAGGACTCAAGGCCTATGCTGTTCAGGGGGACATTGCATACTCTATCAGTCCTAGCCTTCCTATCCAGTCCCAGCGTGGCAGAGGTAGACTGAGAGAAAGTGGTCATCCCTCTCCTCTCCACTCACATAAGTCAAGAGGGCGGAGTGGGGGAACTGACATCTTGGAGCTGATTTGTCCTCCAGGACTCTGTAGATGTGAACTCACAGAGGGAGTCATGCGGGTCATTTCATCAATTTACGCCCTCCCAATATATGCAAGACTCCATTAAACCCTAGATCAATTGGAAGTTCAGGGTCACAGTAGCTAGGAAAATGAGATCTCTAGTCTCCTCCTGTGTCTTCAAGTTCGCAGGGTGGAAAAGTCAAGGACATGTTTGATATGAGGCAGGAAATACCCAGAATGATCTCTCGGAGTTCCTTTCCTGTTCTTATTACTCTGTTGAAAGTTACCTATACTCTACCAGTCAGCAACAGCAGTGCAGATAGCCAATAACAAAACACAAAAGTTTATTTAGAATCCTGACATCCAAAGGTACATGGGAGACTAAGTAGCAGGGCCTGTGAACCCCAGCAACCCTGAGAGTTGTCATGGGCTCACCTGTTCTAGTATTTGCCTTCAGTGTCCTTATATCCATTTCATACGCAAGGTCTACTTCCCCTGATGAGGACAACAAATCTTCCACTTTCACATGATGACCCCAAGGGCTTTACAGAATTTATATCGTTAAAAATTGGGAGTGCTCAAGTACTCTAACATGTGCCACTACATAGGACATCAATTCATAAATGTCCAGACCTGCATCTTTGAAGGATTCGAGGCACCACTTTGGCAACCTGGGGGACCTTGATGAAAAGAAAAGAGCAGAAAACAAACATATGGAAAAGGTATACAATCATACCTTCAATTCACAAATGAGTAAGCTATGCCCTCCTCTCCTTTGGTGGATGTGGAACTTAATACTGAAGACTCATCACTGCTTTTACTTGCTAAAGTGGTATATGTGGGCTCCGAGATTGTCGTCTGGAGTTCACTAATGGAAGGGCACATCAGGGAGATGCCTTGGATTCTTGTAAATCTCTATTCACCATTTTTTTCTCTGTCCTCAACAGCCTTAGTATGTGAGGTTCTGAGAGAGGATAACCTTCAACTCCATACTTTTCACCCTTGGCAATTATCTATGTTCATTCACTCTAACAAAATTAGCTTAGGAATCATAGTGTGTACACGTGACTATGTATGCACATGTGCATTTGTGTATGATCATGGAGTAATAAATATTACTCTACATTGGGATGGTGTGTCAAATGAATTCCAGAACTCATAGCCATGATCTGAGAAGTCAAAATACGTGTCTTTTATTAGGCAGTCTTAGCTGGAGGAAACAATGGTAGAAGTCTCTACATTACTGGTCTACATAGGTGAGTGTTGGTGGAGTTACAGTTAATAAGTAATCTCTGGAAGTAGATCCTCCATGTTGATAGATGAGCACCGACCATAGCTCAGCTGGCATATGCTGTGTGTGTGTTTGTGTGTGTGTATGTGTGTTGTGTGGCAGGGGGAGGGGATTTGAAGGTATCATAAGAACGAAAGCCTTACCTCCTATACTCTCTCTACAGATTTTACTTGACCATTGAGTAATGACATATGTCAAAGAATGAAATTATAATGGAAGAATTTTAACGGAAACCACACAGTCCTATGTTAGACACTGTTGCCTACCCGAGTTTCATTGGTTTACATAGCTTTCTGCTCATATGCGACATAAACACACTTGGGTAGTACAGGTTTCCATTTTGAGAAAGGATGTCATGTTCATAAAGAACAATTGGAAAGTAGGCATTTTGTGGAGCACATGGGCATCAAGCGTTCCAGGTATGGGAGAAAGAATGTTCAGGGGAATTTGGTGTTCAAAACTGACCTAAGGCAAGGTCCCTTGGTCCAGGGTTACCTGTTGATATTTGGACTCCATGTGCTGCTCTCTAGCAAAGTTGTGCCCTGTCTTTTTCATTTACACTTGGACCCTGACTGATCATCAAGGACAGTGGACCATCACCAGGCTAAAAACACTTCTGGAATCTGTAACCTATTCCTTATTAGCATGAGCATATTGTGCTATTCTGTGCCTTTTCACGTGGATTTCCACACAAAGACCTGCTCTTAAAGGAGAACTACAAATAAATGTGTGTGAGAGTGTGTGAGTATGCGTGTGTGTGTGTGTTGTTTGTGTGTGTGTCTTGGCTCAAGGTTTAGAAAGGGAGTTTCAGAAGAGTTCATTCTCTGTAACCAGGATGATGTGCCTAGTTGTTGGTAAGCGGGCTCTTTGGCTGCACAAGGCGCATCCGTCTATATAGAATGACTCTGTGGGCCTAGCTTCAGGGGATCATCGTGCTTTTCCAGGTGTTTTCCTCCTGAAGTTCCCAGGATAATGAGAGAGACTCCTACATACACAAGTGAAGTACATATGAACTGACATGACTTGGAAGTACAAGATTGAGCAGAGAGAGTCTCTGGCCAGTAAACACTCAGATACCTCTGTTCTACAAACCCTACATCCAAAGGAAAAAAGCAATATTGTGAATTCAAACCTTCAGTGAGAGACACCCAACTCTGACAGTATCACATGAATTTCTCCAGAATCTCAGTATTAGGAAATGCTAATATTTGACAAAGAGGCCACCATTCAGCAAATCTAAAGAACCTGTAGAAAGTAGAAGAGGAATTGCTGGTACAAACCCTGACTAAGTGGGAAGGTATTCTTTGAAAGGCAGTGACTCGTGAGCCTTGGAGAGACTTGGCCCTTCTTCTCAAATCGTTTCCCACCCTTAAGTCAGGGAGCTCTCTCACCACTGCCTATGAGGAAGAGAAGTACGCCTGAGGACAGATCCTGAGGTCCTAGAGTCAGGGCTTATGCTGAACTCTTCACACTGCCACGTGCTGTGGCTTAGGCTTCGCACTGTGAACTTCTTTTTGCCACAAATTCAGCATCTCCTGGTCAGATGTTCACTCTCTTCACATTGCTTTTCCATCAGTCTGTCCTCTGCGTCAGTGAGGCATATCTGATAAGAGTCTGAACCTGGTCTTGCCAATTTGGAACTACAATGTAAATGGCTCCAACTCCAAAATTTGGTAATGTGGTTTCAGATGTTTATGTGTGTAGTTTCCTTCCTTCCTTGGTGATGGTTATCGTGTCTCGCAAGCTCTGGAGTGATGTGCACACACTCTGCTGTCAGACTTATACAGAGTAGGTCAGACTGTCCTAGAATGATTTCGTTTCTTTGTTCCAAGGAGGACAGTGAGTTTGCCTACACAAAAATTGTGGAGGCATGAGCAGAAGAAAGTTGTTCTCTCCTTGAAGTTAAACTTAGTTGAAGATGAGTATCCTGCACATTGACCCCTTTCTGAATATTGAGTTTTCACAGGGTGATAAAAGTTGGATACAACCCATGGGTTGTCAGGATAACTCCAGTTTCACATTGCCTTCTCCATTGACTTTCTTTTGATTTTGACTAGGCCTTTAATGAGCCAGCTTTATGCTTATGGCTCTAGTGTCTTGCTAGAATATAGGTGTGCTGCTAACATTATATGTTTCATTAGAAAAAATTTCACATTCATATATACTTGCTGCATCTCGGTCTTTTCATTTGAGGTATTTTTTTTAAAAAAGGCAAACCCCAATTTCCTCAGTTCAACCAAATTTCTGTGTGAGACACCACACTTATCCATTCTGTATTAACAAAGATGGGAGGTATGAAGAATAGGCAAGGAAACAGGGAATCAAAACAGATTGCTGGTTTTATGGACTGGGAGAGAGAGGGTGAGAAGAGTTCTTCAACGAGAAGTTTCTAAGTGGCCACAAAATTTTCATCAAACATATCAAGTGATGAATTCAAAGCATTGCCAGGATTCTGCTCATACCCAGGGACCATGTGATTCACAATAAAAAAACTTTATTGAAATATAAAAATAAAATGATAAAACACATACATTAAATCTGACAGTACAATGAGGTCATAGATAGCCCAGAACATTCTGTCTGCAGAGAGTGCCAAGCCCAGCTGGTGCTCGGCTTGGGGGATCAGAGTTGCTGACTCACTGTAAGTTGTCACTGGGCCCAACTATACAGGACCTAAACCGTGTTCCAGTGAGGCTGCATATGCGGCAGCTCTATCACCTGGGAGCAGTCTTCACAGATGATGCTGTAGTACACCATATCCATAGCTGCAGATGGCACATCTGTGACAGGCTCTGGACCTCGTCTGGCTTCTCCATTTCCACCCACTTCCTTTGGTGGGAGAGGGGCAGGAGTAAGAGCCAGTTCTACTTGGAGAGAAGGAACAGGATATGAGATAGCAGAAGTAAATCACCCATATGCGCGCTTGCAAACACTTTCCCAAGGTCACATCCCATCCTGCAAACTGCAGGGCGTCAAGCCCACAGTACACTGCAGGATTTCTCCTCCAGGTCACTCAGGCTCAGAGGCCTGAGACTGATCATAGGAACACAGTTTCTGGGATGCCTCCAGTTGTGACCTCCCCCCAGCCTTGTGTGGATATGCTCAGACACACACATCCTATTCTCTCACCGTCCTCCTTGAGGTACTCTGAATCTTGTGCCCGATGTACCATCAATGCATTGTACAGTTGGTATACTCTCATCTCATGAAAAGGCTCTCCCTCGCCAACTTGGACTCCACGTTTGGCACACCTCTCTTCAACCCAAACCACCCCGCACCACTGCCGGATCTCCTCGTTGCCGGGCAACACCTCTCCAACATCGAAGGAGAGGTGCGTGGTGTTCTCAGTGATCAGCTCTTCTTCTGTCTCTCTGTAGCGCTGATGAGACAGAGCAGCAGAACTGGAGAATCCACGCCCTGTAAAACTTCATTATTTACAGTAAACTGATCCCCCAGACTGATCCCAAGATCCTTACTGATTTATAAAGGGGCTTTCAGGGATGACCATGATTTACACTTTAAGTAAAGATCAGACTTGTCTGAAGGGCACCATCCAATAATCGCCAACCCACTAACAGGACTGTTTCTGGCTTGTGACTTTGGCCCACCCTACTACTCAGGGTAGCCCCTTACCAGAAAACTGTCCCCACCAACCTCAATCTCTTTCTCACACACAAGCTAAACACACCTCCTCCCCCCCCCCCACGTACACACTTGGGCAGGGGTCTAGAGTGCCCCTCTCATATCAGTGTTTTCTCCTGGACTGGCCAGTTCTCTATGTGTTGCCCTGTGTTAGTTACCCTGGATGACCTCTGAGGCAGATGTTGGGCAGGCCTTGCAATGAGTCCTACCTACTTCCAGTATCTTTACTCTGTGTATCCCTGAGGACTTTTTAGGCTGTACGCTGAGCACTATACACGGTTATCACCACTGCTCAGTCCTCTTGACTGGCCCTAAGATCCCTGCTAGACCATACATGGGATCTTAGGGGACAAACCAAATACACTTTGAAGTGAAGATCAATTTTGACTAAAGGGCTCCATCCAATAATCGCTAACCCAGCGTAAGACTGGTTCTAAGTGTGACTTTGACTCAGCCTACTCTCAGGGTAGCTCTTTCCACACAAATATATACGCACACACGCGTATATATACATACTCAAGAATACACACACATGCACATTCACACAAATGTGGGTAGGGGTTTGGGAGTGCCTCTTGGCATCCTTGGTGTGTCCCGGACTGTCCTTCTCTGCCTATGCTGCCTTACCCTTGATGTCCTCTGGGGTAGAGGTTGAACAGGTCTGTGGTGGTTCCTCACCCACTCTCTAAATCTCTTTACAATGTTCCCCTTCTCCTTCTTTAGGGCCACAGCCTGGGGATCGACGCCAGCAGCACAACATCGCTGTGTCTCTCCTTCACCAGCACGTGAAACAAGCAAACTGTCATTTCTAGAACGTGAGTGCCTTTTGACCAGGGTTCCAAATTCTACTTTGCTTGCTCATGGCAGCGATGTCACTTCCTGCTCCTGCTACCTGGATTTCCTGCACATAATGGCCTCTTCATGGCCCCTCGTGCTGTGCGTGCCCACACTCTGCCTCTGAGTCCTGGTCACTCACAGATACACAGCACAGCTAACCCACAACCCTGTGGAGAGCAGGGAGAATTCAGGGCCACAGGCGTGAGGACACAAACCTGGATTTAATCGAGGCCCTCTTCATCCCTTTGCTGAGATCCCATAGAGGCCATGTATAACTCACCTGATTCTGCCACTCCAGTGTTTTTTACTTATACTTTGCAGATGCAAATAACCCAATTATTTCCTATATAGATATAGATATTTGTTTTTGGTTCACACCCAGCGATGCTCAGGTGTTACTCCTGGCTCTGTGAACAGGAATTACTTCTAGCAGTGCTTAGGGGATGATATGGGAAGACGGAGAGTGAACCTGGGTCAGCCACATGCAAACCAAACACCCTACCCACTGTGCTATTTCTCTGGCTTTCCAATATCTTCTTTTTATAAATGTTTTCAGCACTATAATTAACAAACCCATTATTTTTTATGTTTCATACATAAAACGTTCTGCACCACACCATCCACCAGAGTCCATTGACTGCAACCATTGTCCCAGTGTCTTGTTTTTCTTTGAGAAGAGTTCATATAGTTTTCCAACACGGCTAGACCTGTTGACATTCTCCCCAACAGTCAATGAGGGTCTTGTTTTCCCCATCTACACCAACACTGGTTGATTTTGTTATTTGTGATCTGTGCTTGTGTCCCTGGCACAAAATGTTGTTTTGTTACCTGTTTTTTGTTTTTGTTTACATTGTCCTGATAGAAGTGGTGCAGGGCATTTGTTCATATACTTTTTTGTTTATCTTTTGTTTTTCTTCTTTGAAAAACATTACTGTTCATCTGTTCTCACAATAGTTGAATTTTGATGATCTTGATTCTTTGATTCTTATAAAGTTCTGACAGTGTTTTACATATCTTCAATATTAATTATTTATCAGATGATTCCTGGATACATTTTTTGTGTGATAGTTCTGACAGTGTTTTACATATCTTCAATATTAACAATTTGTGAGATAATTCATGGACACATTTTTTGTGTGATATATCTTTATTCTGCTTATTGTTTCTTTTGAAGTCCAGCATCTTCTTAGATTGATGTAGTCTCCTTTGTTTATTTTGTATTCCGTTACCTTGGCCAATGACATTGAATCATTGAAGATTCAAGATACCTCTAGATTCCATGCCGTGCTCTACTGCTCTTCTCAGCATAATTTAAGAATTCAATCATGTTTTGAGGTTTTTAATCTGTTTTGATTGGACCTTTGTACATAGTGTTAGAAAATCTTTTTTTTTAACTATGAAAATTCTGGCACTTTAATGAAAACTTTAAAAAACAATACAATATAATACATTTCCTGGAGCGATAGCACAGCGGGTAGGGTGTCTGCCTTGCACGCAGCCAACATGGCCGACCCGAGTTCGATTCCTCCGCCCCTCTCGGAGTGCCCGGCAAGCTACCAAGAGTAGTCGATATGCCAGACACAGTAACAACAAAGTCTCCAATGGAGACGTTACTGGGCCCGCTCGAGCAAATCGACGATCAACAGGAGGGCCTTTACCTTTACCTTAACAAATTTCCAGATTTCAGCACCCACTATGGGTAAAGACCGTCTAGTCCCAGCATTAGGCTCCGATATTTTTCCTGTGATGCTGAGACCATAGATGTGGTTGTGAGGATGGAGCCAGACCCCACATTTCAAGTTGCATGCTCGGTCCACTGAGCACTCCGATGGAATAATAGTTTCAACAAGAGAATCTTACAGCACACTTGTATGCAATACCCCTGTTCTCTAAAGAAATTGCTGTAATGCCACATCCTGAACCAGTGATTTGAGTTCTGAAATCAAACAAAATGCACAATGAGAATTAGTCCAATGTTGAATGGAATACAGTTGAATGACCAAACAGGTGGAGGACATCTCCATAGTTCTCACAGTCCAAGCAAGCCTACAGAAAGGGAAAATCTGCGGGAAGTGTTGCTGGGAGGAGCTCGGCAATCCCAAAAAAAGTCTTTTGGGATTTGTTTTTAATCAGACGAGTGATGCTTGGGATACCACAAGGGATGCTGGACATCGAAGGTAGGCGGCATCTGTAAGGCGAGCACCCTCCATGATGCACTGCTGTTCTGGTTCGAATTAGCTTCACGATGTGCTCACAGTCACAATTTAACATACACACAATAAAACAATTTTTGGTGCGTACAAGCGTACAGCAGGTAGGCATTTGCCTTGCATGAGACTGACAGGGGTTGATCCTTGAACGCTGTCAAAAGCAACTTACGAGAACCACCAGGAATAACTGCTGGGCATCCCCAGGCCCCAAAACGAAACTAAATTTCTTCCCATATTAAAAAAACCATGGCAATGATCCAAAGGCAAAGTTATGCATGGTGTCAGATTGACAGAGCAAAGTCCAGAAAGGGCACCCGACCCTTTTGGTGTACAGTCAAGCTAGAAATACAGCCGGGAACACAAGGACTACTTGACATACCTGATAGATAAGGAAGAATGACAACAAAGTCAAGAAAGCAAAGCACAGGATCTATCCGACAGGAACAGCTCCAGGGAGAAGACAGCCGTAACCCATGCCACACCTCCACATCACATGTTCTAGGGATGAGAAGGGGATACTCAATGTCCAATGAGCAACTCAAAGATGTTGTGCATTGGAGGACTCCTGGGTTGGCCACATGCAAGGCAAGCATCCTACTTGCCCTACTATTCCTCTGGCCATTTCTAAATAAATGGGAGAAAACGGGGAAAAATGGGAGAGCAATTACAAAGCTTTCAGGTTTAATTTTCGGGCATACAATGAAACACCCGTCCCTTCACCGTGCCCATTTCCCACCACTAAAAACCCAAGTATACCGCCATACCACAGCCTCCCCCTATCTGTGGGCAGATAATTTGCACATTCTTCTCTCTACTTTGATTACATTCAATATTTTGACACATAACCAAATATTATTATTTGGCATTTTACCCCCGCACTCAGATCTGGCGAAAACGCAGCAATAGACAATTATTTTTCGATTGCTGGTTATAAATAACATATGATTTTGGAATTCTGAAATTTTAACAAATAAATCTGGAGGGATTTCTGCCAAAACCTGCTGGGTTCCAAGATTTGTTCCTGAGTCTCTGGTACTATGACCATTAAACAGCTTTACCACGAGCCAGAGAGGCGGTTCGTGGGAATGACTTAGGCTCATGTTGGGGTGGGGGGGAATTGGCCGGCTCCACCCCATCCTGAGAGGCCCCACGTATCTTACTGAGTGCGGGCCCAAACCTGAATTTCCAAAGGCCTTTGGAGGCTGGAGGCCACCGAGCCGCCAAGTGGGTGCAGTTGGAGGGACAGCACCAGTTACCCCTGGGGTGGACCGGAGACAGAAACTTATTGCAGGGTCCAGACGCATTTCTGCTTAAAAGCGCTGGGTTTCAAGATTTGTCTCTGAATCTCTGGGATCATAGCCATTAGGCACCTTGATCACGAGCCACAGAAGTCAATCATAGGTGCCAGACAACTCGGGGTTTCATTGGGGAGGGGATAAAAGGGCCGGCTCCACCACTATCCAGTTAGGCCCTGCATGTCTCCTCACAGCAGTCCCAAACCTAACCGTCCATAAGCCATAAGAGATGGTGGCCACTGAGCCGCCAGGCACAAAACCTATTGCCACCTGAAATACCCAGCTTTGGTAACCTACTGTGGGGACCAGACACATTTCTGCTGAAAGTCGCTGGGTTCCGAGATTTGTTACTGAGACTCTGGGATCATGGCTGAGTGATCAAGAGCCAGAGTACGTACATGGGCAACGACTCGGGGTCTCACTGAGGTGGGGAGGAAAGGGCATAGTCCACCCCAATCTCATGAGGCCCTGCATGTCTTGTCACTGCAGGCCCAAACCTGTCTGTCCAAAAGTTTCTGGAAGATGGTGGCCACCGAGCCACCAAGTGGGATCAGACAGAGATACACAGCCTTTCCCCCTTGTGGTGGTCTGTCACGGGTAGCTCATTGCATGAACCGGGAACATCTCTGCAAAAAGCCGCTGGGTTCCGAGATTTGTCTCTGAGTCTCTGGGATCATAGCCTTTAAGCAGTTTGATCAGGAACCAGAGAAACCTTACCTCCAATTATACAGCTGAGCCAGAAATGGTTTGTTGGTGTGTCACACACATACCAAAATTTTGGCCGTTTACTTTCTTGGAAGACTTTGCCCAAAGTTTTTGGAGTCTGGCCAAAGGCACAGCATCGATTTTTCAGTATGTGGAAGTCTGACTGTCCCATCAAGCTGCTGATGCACTCGCCTTACAGGCATAGATTGACCTGCTGGTGGTACCATACACGCAGGAAGTACAAAAATCTATACATGTAAAAGAAAACCAATAATAGTGGGATTGGACTCAATGTAAAGCAAGTAGGATGCTTGCCTTGTTGATCCAGTCAAACCTCCCCATCCCATAGGAACCCAGAAACACCACAGAATAATTTCTGACCTGCATAAAGAGAAGTAACCTTGAGCATCAAAGAATTCCTTCCAACTGCCCTGAATAAAAAAGCTGTTAAAATTAATCCAAAGAGGGGCTGAAGTGATAGCAGAGCGGGTACGGTGTTTGACTTGCACGTGACCAACCCAGGTTCAAATTCCAGCAACAATATGGTCCCCTAAGCTTTACCTGGAGTAATTCCTGAGTGCAAAAGCCAGGAGTAACCCCATGTGCAACGCTGGGTGTGACCCAAAAAGCAAAAAAATTAATCCAAAGAGTACATTTTCAGAGGCAAATACCTCTTACTTGTCCAAACCCTAGCATGGAAGCCAATGCAAATGACCGACCGCAAAACTGTCCCTTTCCTTTGTGGGCTGCCCGTGAACATATCTGGAGGTTCAATAAGTATTATGTCCAGTCCAAAGGCTCCAAACAGGGTCCCGCGCAGACCTGAGTAGGGAGGTCTGAGATGGCCAAGACCAGCACTCTCTATAGGTCCCTCACACCAAGGACCAAATTTCATGTGCCCACCCTCCAGTGTCATCTTGGACCTGGATGCGATCTTGGCTGCAGGGACCCTCAGGATAACGAACCCTCACCCATGACACCTGCGCCACAGAACGGCCCTCAATGCATCCCTCAAATGTTCCACATTCCCTAATCCCTGGATATACAGAACAAGTTATAAAATAACAAGCGGGAAAACGCCCCATAAGCTGGCGTGTCCTGCCGCTCAAGTTCCCAAACTAGGAGCTACAGGTGCTCAAGCGTTTTTCTCCAGCATGAATGCGCCTATGTTCACTACTTCTGAAGCTCCAGCAAAGGCCTTCCACATTACTTACATACATACGGTTTATCTCCAATGTGAATTCTCCTATGTACATTAAGTATTGAGGTCACAGCAAAGGACTTCCCACATTCCTTACATATAAAGTTTCTCTCCAGTGTAATTTCTCCTATGTACAGTCAATTGCGAGGATGTAGTGAAGGCGTTTCCACACTCCACACATATATAAGGCTTCTCTCAAGTATGAAATCTCATGTGTATAGTAAGGAAAGAGGACCACGGGAACGCCATTCCACATGTCTGACACTGATGAGATTTCTCTCCACTGTGAATTCTCCTATGTTCCAAAGGTACCGAGATTGACAGAAGGCCTTCCCACATTCTTTGCAGATATATGGTTTCTCTCCAGTGTGAATTCTCCTATGTACAATAAGTTTTGAGGGTACAGCAAAGTCTTCCCACATTCCGTACATATACATGGTTTCTCTCCAGTGTGAATTTTCCTATGTACAGTAAGTTTTGAGGCTGCAGCAAAGGACTTTCCACATTCCTTACATATATATGGTTTCTCTCCAGTGTGAATTCTCCTATGTACAGTAAGTTTTGAGGCTGTAGCAAAGGCCTTCCCACATTCCTTACATATATACGGTTTCTCTCCAATGTGAATTCTCCTATGGTTACTAAGTCTTGAGGTTTCAGAAAAGGCCTTCCCACATTCCTTACATTTATATGGTTTCTCTCCAGTGTGAATTCTCCTATGTACAGTAAGTTTTGAGGATATAGCAAAGGCCTTCCCACATTCCTTACATTTATATGGTTTCTCTCCAGTGTGAATTCTCCTACGTACAGTAAGTTTTGAGGATATAGCAAAGGTCTTCCCACATTCCTTACATATATACAGTTTCTCTCCAGTGTGAATTCTCCTATGTACAGTAAGTCTTGTGGCTGTAGCAAAGGCCTTCCCACATTCCTTACATATATACGGTTTCTCTCCAGTGTGATTTCTCCTATGTACAGTCAATTGTGAAGATGTAGCAAAGGCCTTTTCACACTCCACGCATATAAAAGGCTTCTGTCCAGTGTGAATTCTCCTATGTACTCTAAGTATTCAGGCTTCAGAAAAGGCCTTCCCACATTCCTTACATATATACGGTTTCTCTCCAGTGTGAATTCTCCTAAGTACAGTAAGTTTTGAGGCTCCAGCAAAGGCATTTCCACACTCCTTACATATATAAGTCTTCTTTCCACTATGCGTATTCATACGTTTATCAAGATATGAGGTGTGAATAAAGGCCTTCCCACATGTCTGAAATTTATGAGGATTCTCTCCACAGTGAGTATTCTTATGAATATTAAGATCTGAGGGCTGATTAAAGGCCTTCCCACATGTCTGACACTTATGAGATTTCTCTCCTTTATGAATTCTCCTATGTCTAATAAGATGTGATGATTGATTGAAGAACTTCCCACATGCTTCACAGGCATAACGTTTCACTCCGGAATTTATATTCATATGGTCATGATGGAGTAACCCTTGACTGACACTTTGTTCTCGGTGCTCACTTTTCCGGGGATTCTGTCCACTGTAGTTTTCTAAGGGAACATCACAGCACTGAGAACATGGGGAGGCTCCGCACATTCCTTACACTTAGATGGGTTCTGCTCACAGTGACTGTGGTTTAGATTTTGTCGCTGCGAGGGACTCACTATAAACAGTGCTTCTTTCCCTTGTGACTGCCAGACTGGGGGATTTTGTGACTGTGAACTGAGAACAACACACCCCAAGGAACTTTTTCCAAGGGAGGGCTTCTTCAAAGTGAGGTAGCTCTCGCCATTCTGGTCACCATCAGAAGACATCCCACATGTCTTGGGGTCCTCATGGTGCTGAAGGCGGGATTGCTCACTAGAGATATTGTCATAGAGCGCAGGATCAGAGACTTGCCACTCAGGCTGGCAGCTTCCCCAAACACAAGTCTCTACTCCCTGACCTCAGGGCTCCTCTTTCCAGCCAGGAGATCACCGCAGGCTTGCTTCATCCCAGTGTGCCCTCATGGCCCTCCAACATCCCAGCCCGTCACAGTCACAGCTACTGTTGGACACACAGCTGCGGACTAATCTCAGGGAGCCCAAGCGGGGCTGTCCAGAAACGGTTGGCTCCACACTGCTCTCAACTACAGCCTGCAGATGCTGGTAGGTCTCCAGCATCACGTCCCTGTAGAGCTTCTTCTGAGAAGCGGCCAGGCATGACCATTCCTCCGGGGTGAAGTTCACAGTCACGTCATGGAAGGTCACTGCGTCCAAATATCCGAGTCCCCCACCAAACCCCGCCGCGCCGCAGGAACCGCCTGGATCTTGGAAATTATTGAAAAAGGAGCGTGAAAGCATCCTCCAAGGTGGCCTGGCCCCGCCCCTCAGTGCTGACAGCGGGAGGCGTGGGGCGGGGCGCTCACGGGAGGCCGCTAGTGTCCTGCCATGAAACAGGCCTTCACAGACCCCTTCCACGCGGGACAGCCACTTCGCCCCTCACCCGCGTAACCGTGTTAAAAAATCTTTACGGTCTTAATATTTTTGTGCATGAGAGCAACCAGATTTTTTGATAACCATTTGTGAAAAGGCTTTTTTCTCTTCCGTGAAGAAGATTCACTGTCCATATAGCTGAGGATCTGTTTCTAGACCTATATTATGTTCTCTTGTTCAGAGATATGGTTCTTGTTTCAGTACGACACTGTTTTGATTACTGTCGCATTCTAGTATAATTTGAAATTTGGCGGGGGGAAAGAGGCCTGTAATATTTTTTCCTAGGTTGCGTTTGGATCTTTGGAGTGGGGGAATTATTTCCCTATAAAACTTTCAGGAGCATTTGATCGATGTCTTTAAAATTTGTCATGATTTTTCCTCTTGGTATTCATTAAGTTTTAAATATTTTTTAAGGCCCTGTGAACAACAGTAATGTTCATAATGGTTTCCTGTGCACATCATTCCTATGTCACATTCATTATCAATATAACCAACTTCTTCCACTCCCTTTTGGCACCCTTTCCCCAAACTCAGTCATGTGGATCAGGTCTCTCTTTGTCTTGTCATTGGCCCTTTGTTGCTACCTTGATGTATGTCTTTAAGTTACACATGCACACACACACAAACACAAACACACACACGATCTTTTCTTTGGAGAGACCTCACTTAGCACTATATCCTTTGGTTACGTCTATATTGGTGCAAACTGCATGGTTTTATTCTTTGTTAGGGTTGCATAATATTCTATTGTGGATGCATACTGAAACTCCTTGAATCAGTCACTCAGAGTTGAACTTTGGTTTTGTTTCCATATCTTAGCTATCTTAGCTATTAAACTAAGCACTGCGATTAAGGTAGGTGTGGATTAATTCATTTATATTCGTGTTTTTGTGTTCTGTTGTTAGATGTCAAGCACAGTGGTATTGCTGGGTCTAACAGTAACATTATTCTTTCTTTTTTTGTTCTTTTTTTGTTAGTTTTTATTTTTTTCGTTGAGATCTCTCTATCTTGCCAGAAGAGGCTCAACCAATCCTACCAAAAGTGGATGAAGGTTTCTTTGGAACCACAGCCCGACCAACAACGGTGTTTCCAGACTTTCTGATATGTGCTATTTCACTATTGTGAGATTTTATCTCAATATTTTCACTTTGCATTTCCTTAACCCTAAGTGATGATTAACATTTTTTCATATGCCTGATGGCCATCTATATGTCTTCTTTGGAAAAATCTCTGTTCACATCCTCACCCTGCTTGTTCATGGGGTTCACTGAATTTTCTCTGCTTTGGATTTTGAGAATACTTTATAGATCACATAGTATTCCACCTGAAAAAAGCAATATTAGAGAGAATAGGAGATTATATGCTGGTTAAAGAAGCAAAAGTTTAAGGGACTTAACTTTGTCAATATATATGCTAAAAAGATAGTAAATATAATTTTTTAAGAAATGATAAAAGGTCTAAAGATAAAATTTACAGCAAGATGATTGTGATGGGAAGTTTTAACACCACACTTTGGTGATTAGATAGATAAAATGAACAGAAGGTAGGTTCGGATCTTAAACAATACCTCTGATAATAAACAGACAATCAACCAAAATTAGATGACTGTATGGGAAATCAGAAGGGATAGGACCAGTAGACATATAGAATCCCACAGATTTTCTAGAAATGAAAATAATACAGTGAGTCAATGAAACCAATATCTATATTTATTTGTAAACCTAGAAAATGATTGACAACTTATTATGTATATAGAGAAAAAAAGAAAGCCCAAATAAATCTCTCAGGATTCCCCCATCAAACACATTCCAATACCCATGGAAACATGTACACACCTGTTTACAATCACATGAGCAAGCTGCTAACTTGATCATGAGTTGATGACTTAATTTTGCCCCTGACTGGACAAACTTTCCTGAGGCATTCTACAATACCTTTTTCTTCTTCCATAAATGTCAGCAGAGTCTCCTGAAATGTTTCCTCACCCAGTTTCTAATTTGAATTTGCTCTTTCTGTGGCCTTCCTATGGACTTAGCCTGGAGATATGGAAAAGGATTGAATATTTTTCTTTTTTTTCTTTCTTTTTTCTTTTTTTATTAGTGAAACACCATGAGGTACAGTTATACATTTACAAATTTTGTGCTTGGGTTTCGGCCATACAACGATCAAGCACCCATCCTTCCACCAGTGCCCATCATCCACCACCACGGGTCCCAGCATCCCACCCCCCGCCCATCCCCACCATGCCACCCTTTTTCTGTGGCAGGGTATTCCCTCCTGTTCTCTCTCTTCTTTTGGGTACTGTGTAATGCAAGAGAGGCATTGAGTGGCAATCATGTTTGGACCATAGACTAATTTTAGCATTGCATATTTTTCTTGAAGTGCATCTCCAGGTATAAGATCTAGGTATAGGGGTGTTTCTAAAATATGGGTACCAAAATTCCAAGTTCTCATGCTGTTATTTGATTCCTCCCAGGCATATGAGGTCACTTTCTGAGGTCCTTATATGTGATCTTTCTCCTCATCAGAGAAATCTCCATGGGTGTCTCTACACCGGGATGCTTACCTGTACCTGCGTGTCTTGTTGACACACAACAGCCTCATAACTTGTGTTACTTGGTGGCAGCCAAGGCCTCTGGTGTGAGCACACAGAGCTGAGTTTAGCCCTATGCTATCCTTAGCAATGATGATACCTTGGAGAAATATGTGACCCTCTTTCAGTCCCCATGTCTATATGCACGGCATCTTCTCCTAGGGCTACCTAGGTATGAGTAAAATAGGAAAAATGAAATAAAAATGTATCCAGTCCATCTGGAAAATTCATTGCATGTTCTCTTGAGAATGTAAATAATATTCTATCTTTTATTTCCCCCAGAAAGTATATAAAGAACTTTATATAGAAGCTTTATTTTTACCTTAAATGAAATCTATTTTTATTATATGAGTTACAAAGTTGCTAACAATAGTTTCTGATGTATAATGTACCAACTCCATTCACAGCTTCAGTGCTCACATCTTTCCACCAATGACTCCAGATTCCTTCCAACCCCCACCCTGTCTCCTTGATAAACACATCATAAAAATAATTTATTTCAATAACCATGATTAATATTACTGTCACTGAATGGCTTTCATGCACATAACATATCATACCCTTCACCAGAATGTTCACCTAAATCCCCTTCCTACAATAGATTCCTACTGAAGTCCATAGATATTGTTGCCTTTAGGCATTTTTGGACATATCACATGTAAGAGAGATCATTCTGTGATAGTACGTTTCTTCCTTTCTTCTTGACTAGCTTCACTCAGCATGATTCTGTCCAGATCATGCAAATTACATGATTCCATCGATTTTGTTTTCAGCTGAACACTATTCCATGTGTACACACACACACACACACAATAGATATATGTATTATACATATACAAAGAAGCATCTCTCTACATATATATCGGTAGATATGTAGAGACAGATAATTAATAATTTAGCTATTGGGAATTGTGCTGCAATAATCACAGGAAGATAAATGTCTTTTCTGAATAGAGATTTTGGGCACTTGGGATGATAGGTATCAAGAATCAGAATTGAAGGATTATGTAAGAACTCAATTCTTAGTTTTTCATTGGTGTGTTCATTTAGATTTATAGAAAAGCTGAACCACTAGCAATGAATGAGTGTCTATTTTCCCCCACATCAATGCAAACACTATTATATTTGCTCTTAATGATGTGTGCTAGTTTTACTGGTAGCACCGTAGCACTGTCCTCCCACGATTCAATGATTTGCTCGAGCAGGCCCAGTAACGTCTCCATTATGAGACTCCTTGTTACTGTGTTTGGCATATTGAACACATCACGGGTAGCTTGCCAGGCTTTGCCATGTTGTTGAGATACTCTCGGAAGCTTGCCAGGCTCCCCGAGAAGGGAAGAGGAATAGAACCCACCTCGATCGGGCCTTATGCATGCAAGGCAAACACCCTACCGCTATGCTATCGCTCCAGCCCTCTGTATTTCCACAATCTCTTATGTTGTTCTCAATATGTAGACCCAAGGCTGATGTACTAGTTCAGATCACAACCTCCACAATTCTGGAAATCTCTATTCCTCATTGTCTTATGAAGGAAGACTTCAGAATAGTTCAGGGCCTAAAATTAATGATATATTCTCACACAATATTTTAGTTAGAGCAAATTTGCTATAACAAATTCTTACGTAGACATACTCACACTTAGAGGTGTATAAGAAAACACCCCACAATTTTATCTTTATTTGCACAGCAAGAATGTAGTTTTCATAAAGTCCATATTGCCTGAGTACAGCATGCATGACAAGTGTTCCGAACCTATATGGTATCACTCTGGCTATTTCAATTTTCTTAGAGTTAACTATTTTGTTATTTGTAGTTTGTGGATGCAAATTACCCATTTATTGCATATATATGTGTATCTTGGGCAGTGAAGCATGCCTGATAAGAGTCTGAACCTGGTCTTGCCTACTTGGAAGTGCTGTGTTGCAATTCAAAAATTTGGGCATTTGGTTTCAGATGTTTAAGTGTTTAATTCCCTTCATCCCTTGGTTATGGTTATACTGTTACACAAGCTCTGTGGTGAGGCACAAACAATCTGCTATGAGACTCACACACAGTAGGTCAGACTGTCCTAGAATGATGTTGTTTCTTTGTTCCAAGGAGGACAGTGATGTTGTATGGCTAAACTCAAGTTGTTGAGGCTGAGCAGAGGAAAGTTGTTTTCTCTACTTAAAGTTAGCCTTATCTACACTGAGTATCCTGCTCATTGGCCCCTTTCTCTATCTTGAGTTTGCACAGGGTGAGGAAGGTGGGATACAACCCATGGGTTGTCAGGATAACTCCAGTTTCACATTGCCTTCTCAATTGACTTTCTTTTGATTTTCAATGTGCCCTTAATGAGCCAGTTTGATGCTTCTGGCTCTAGTATCATGCTAGAATCTATTTGTGCTATAAATATTATACGTTTCATTAGAAAAATTTCACATTGACATATACCAGCACCATCTAGGTCTTTTCATTTGAGGTATATTTAAAAAACAAATGGCAACCCCCAAATCTCGAGTTCAAACTAATACCTGTGTGAGACACCACAGTTATCCATTCTGTGTTACCATAGCTGGTAGGGATGAAGAATAGGTGAGGAGACAGGCAACCAAAACCGACAGCTGGTTTTAGGGACTGGGAGAGAGAGGGTGGGCAAGAGTTCTTCAAAGACAAGATACTAAGGGATGCCAAAATGTTTCTCAAACATACTGAGTGATGATTTCAAAGCATTGCCAGTGTTCTACTCATACACAGGGACCATACCATTCACAATAAAAAGGAAATTTTATTGAAATATAAAAATAAATGACGAAACTCATAAACTACATCAGACAGTACAATGAGGTCATAGATATGCCAGAACACTCAGAACAGTGTCTGCAGAGACTGCCCCGTCCAGCTGGTACTCTAGATGGGGATCAGAGCTGCCGGCCCACTATAAGGTGTCAATGGGCCCACCTTGCAAAACCTAAATAGTGTTCCAGTGAGGCTGCACATGTGACAGTGCCAACACCTGGCATCTGTCTTCACTGATGATGCTGTAGGACACCGCATGCATTTTTACAGATGGTGCACCAGCGACAGGCTTGGCACCTCCTCTGGCTTCTCCATTTCCACCCGGTTCCTTTGGTGGTTGAGGGGCAGGAGGAAGAGCCGGTTCTACTTGGAGAGAAGGAACAGGATATGAGAGAACTGAAGTAAATAACCTGTATGCCCTCTTTCAAATGCTTTCCCAAGGTCAGATCCCACCTACAACCTACAGGGCGTTAAGCTTACAGTCCACTACAGAATGTCTCCTCCCACCCATTCGAGCTCGGAGGCCTGAGACTGATCACTGGATCACAGATTCTGGGATGCCTTTGGTAGTAAACTCCTCCCAGCCTCATGTGCATATGGTCAGACACACCCATCCTGGTCTCTCACCGTCCTCCTGGAGGTCCTCTGAATCTTGTGCCCGATGCACCATCAATGCATTGTACAGTGGGTATACTCTCATCTCATGAGAAGGCTCTCCCTCGCCAACTTGGTCTCCACGTTTGGCATACCTCTCCTCGACCCAAACTACCCCGCACCACTGCCGGATCTCCTTGTTGCCGGGCAACACCTCTCCAACATCGAAGGATGGGTACTGGGTGTCCTCAGTGATCAGCTCGTCTTCTGTCTCTCTGTATCGCTGATGAGACAGAGCAGCAGAACATGAGTATTCACAACTGTATACTATTATCATTACTGCTCAGTCCCCAGGACTGTCCCCAAAACCCCTGGTGACTTATAAGGGTCAGTCCAGGATAACTCTGATTTACATTTTGAAGTGTAGATCAGTCTTTTCTGAAGGGCACCATCCAATCATTGCCAACCCACTTAAAGGACTGTCTCTGGCTTGTGACTTTGGCCCACCTTAAAACCCAGTGTAGCCCCTTACCTGGAACCTGTCCCCCACCCCCCGACCTCAATCTCACTCTCTCTCACAGACAAGCTAAACACACCTCACACACACACACACACACACACTTGGGGAGGGGTCTAGGTTGTCTCTCTCACATCAGTGTTTTATCCTGGATTGGCCGGTCCTCTCTGTGTTGCCTTCTGTTACTTACCCAGGATGGCCTCTGGGGCAGATGTTGAGCAGGCCTTGCAATGAGTCCTACCTACTTCCAGTACCTTTTCTCTGTGTTTCCCTGGGGACTCTTTAGGCTGTAAGCTGAGCATTATGCACTGTTATCACCACTGCTCAGTTCTCTTGACTGGCCCTCAGACCCCTGCAGACCAGTAAAGGGGTCCTTAGGGGACAAACCAAATACATTTTGAAGTGAAGATCAATTTTGAGTAAGGGGCTCCATCCAAGAGTCGCTAACCCAGACATAAGGCTGGCTCTAAGTGTGACTTTCACCCAGCCTACTCTCAAGGTAGGTCTTCCCACACAAATGTACGCAGACACATGCGCATATATACATACTCAAGAAAACAGGCACATACACATTCACAAAAATAGGAGGAGGGTTTTGGGAGTGCCTCATGGTATCTGTGGTATTTCCCGAACTGTCCTTTCCTGCCTTACCCTTCTTGATGACCTCTGGGGCAGAGGTTGGACAGGTCTGCGGTGGCTCCTCACCCACTCTCTAAATCTCTTCACAATGCTCCCCTTCTGGCTCTTCTGGCCACAGCCTGGGGATTGACGCCAGCAGCACAACATCGCTGTGTCGCTCCTTCACCAGCCCGCGAAACAAGCAAACTGCCGTTTCTAGAAGGTGAGTGCCTTTTGAACAGGGTTCCAAATTCTATCTTGCTAGCTCATGGGAGTGATGTCACTTCCCGCTCCTTCTACCAGCACTTCCTGCTCATAATGGCATCTTCATGGCCCCTTCTTGGGAATGCTCACCCTCTGCCTCTGAGTCCTAGTCACACACACAGACACTACATAGCCAACCTAGAACCCTGTGAAGAGCAGGGAGAATTCAACGCCACATGCGAGAGGACACAAACCTGGATTTGATCTAGGCTCAGGTCATCCGCTTGCTGATATCCCATAGAGGACATGTATCTCTCACAAAGTTGTGCCACACCAGTCTCTCTTCCTATCTCTTTTAACTACTTGACTTGATCACTTGACTTCCAGTTAGTCTTCCATTTGCTTGAGTGGGCGCCAGTAACGTCTCCATTTGTCCCTGTCGCGTGCCAGTGTAGCGCAATGGCGTCTGTTTGCTCTGGGAACATGAAGAGCCTCAAACCGATCGTTCAGGATCTTGATGAAGAAGTCTGACCATCTGGTAGGTGGGCGGCCACGTGGTCTTTTGACATCCCATGGAATCCAGTCGGTAACAGCTCGGGTCCAGTGGTCGTCTTTAAATCTCATTACGTGACCAGCCCATCTGATTTTTGACACCTTGGCAAATGAGACAGCATTCCTGATTCTTGATCTGCGATGGATGTCGGAACTCCGGATTTTTTTCTCTCATTGGAGTGAAACGTGATATTCCAAGCATAGCTCTTTCAATTCTTCTTTGGCAGACCTGAATAGCGTTCTCATCCTGTCTGCGTAGGGCCCAGGTCTCTGAGGCATATGTTAATGCAGGAAGACCAGTGGAATCAAAGAGATGTGCCCGGAGCCGGAGGTTCTTCATCCTCTTAGCTATTTCTTCGACGTTCTTGAAGGCCCTTCCAAGCCGCTCTCTTCCTCCTGCGCAGCTCGGGTGCCAGGTCATTTGTCATGTTGACTTCTCGACCTAGGTACATATAGCTCTTGCATTCGGAGATGGTCGTTCCATTGAGAGTGAATACGGCATCAGGAACAAGGCTGTTTCTCAGGAACATTGTCTTTGTAAGATTCACCTGCATTCCTACCGTTCCACACTCACGGTCCAAGTCGGCCAGCATTTGTGTCGCTTGGCTGATGTTTGGTGTTATTAGAACAATGTCATCAGCAAAGCGGAAGTGGTGTAGTTGCCGACCATGAGTGCCCACTCATGGTTTGATTATTGTTTCCTGGATATTCCAACACTTGCCTTACAGGATCATTCTGATAGGATCTTATTTTGGAATCGTGAGAGACTCTGGATCTCAAGGTTTTGAGACCACCATCTTCCAAGTGTCAGCCACAATCCAAAAGAAGTGCTTTCTCTATCCATCCACTCTGATGAATGTTTGACTGCCCTCAATGGCAGTGCAACTGGACTTGGACGATTCAAGTTATACTCTTGTGTCAGTAGCCCAGAGGGCAGTTTCCTCTACGAGATCGCACAGAATCAGATGAAGGGTTCCACTAGAGACTAATTCATCAGAGCACCATGCAGACATGTCGGCATCTACCCTGGATGCAGGAACTTTATGATCTTAATGTTCCTTTGATACTGCACATAAGGGTTGAATTCCACTATGGTTTCACGTGGACTTAACTTTTTTTGATGCCTAAGTTATTTTAGAATCAAGTGCAAAGCTGCCTTTTTATGTGGGTCATTTTTGCCACAGTTTTCAAGCTCCTGCTACCACCTCACACAGTTTAGACACACATTGCTCTCACAGTGGGTGGATATACTTCGAAAAGAATGTCTTTTGCAAATCACAGCCAAAGAAATGCACATTCCTTCCCAAAGGTTGTTCAGTTTGTATGAGTTTCTATGTTTTGCAGTCTCTTGCCCCCCGACTCCGCTCCGATAATATCAGTCCCCTTCTCAGTCTTATCCTTGTGTGTCTCCCACACTTAATTATTTGGGCAAGTCGTATACACCTATTCTGATTTCCTCTTAAATCTCATTCTAGTGATGATACTCCATCCTCCTCTTCTCTTGTCTTATTCTAGATGGGTTCTTCAATCAGTCCATCCTGATGACAGGCTCATAGAACCCTCATTCAAGGAACATGCTGGGACACAATAACTGGGGATAATTAGAGAATCTCCACCCCTCCTGACATTCAGCAATTCATTGTGTCCTGAAAAATCAAGGAAAAACCAATTTTCAGTGGGATTGTGGAGGAATCTAGAACGACCATGTTCTGGGTTTTTTTGTGGCAAATTTTCTATTTTATTTATTTATTATAAATTTTTTTTAGTGAAACACCATGAGGTAATGTTGTACACTTACAAACTTTTGTGCTTGAGTTTCAGTTATACGATGATCGAATAGTCATTTCTCCACCAGTGCCCATCTCCACCACCACTGATCTCAGTATCCCTCCCACCCCCCATTCCCCCATCCCACCCTGCCACTGTGGCAGAGCATTCTCTTTGGTTCTCTCCATGAGTGTTTTTTTCCTGCTTGCATTCCCTCAGTTATGGCTAGTGGGAGACCAGAAAGAAAAAAGAAAACGAAATAAATTGTTATTGTCCTGGGGCTCAAGAAGTCTGAAGAAATTAGGACGTGTGGAGGAACCATGAAAGGTGCCTCAGATTCTCATTTTGCGTCTATTTTCCTGCAATATTGAGGTCCAGGGCATCTAACTCTGTCTGGACTTCTAATGAGGAATCCTGACTTGTATCTTAGTTCTTCCTACTTGTATCCAGTCATGATGACCAGTTGCTCTGATTCTCTGTGATAGTCAGAAGCTGAGTCCTGGAAAGGCATAGTCGGCCCTCTGTCAAGAGAACTTCAAGGCGTTCCAGGACTGGCAGCACAGTGAATACTGGACGGAGATTCAAGGGCAGAAAATATTGCCACAGGCCTCTGTATATTCCGTTTCCCCCAGTGTATCCTCCATCTTATAGAGAGGAGTTAGAGGAGGTCTCCTCTCCTTCCATGGGTAATTGTCAGAGAACAGAGCAACAGTGATTGAGGACGCAAGCCATAGTTGGGTTTCTGTATTTCCTCAATCTCTTATGTTGTCCTCAATATGTAGACCCAGGTTGATGTACTAGATCAGATCACAACCTCCACAATTCTGGAAATCCCTAAGAATTGGGCACTCTGGGGAAAAGCATATTGGCACTTATTCGTCACTGCCTTATGAAGGAAGACTTCAGAATATTTTGGGGCCTAAAATTAATAATTTGTTCTCACACAATTTTTTTTTTGCTACAACAAATGCTTCTGCAGACATAGTGTCACATAGATGTATATAAGACAAGATACCACAAATTTATCTTTCTTTCTTTGCACAGCAACTGTGCAGTTTTGGTAAATTCCATATTACCTACATATATATCATATCTATATAACTATCATTGATAGATAACTCATGTAGTATTTATTTATTCTTCTTCTTCTTCTTCTTCTCTGGAACCTCTGGCTCCGGGCACATCTCTTTGATTCCACTGTTCTTCCTGCATTAACATATGCCTCAGAGACCTGGGTCCTTTGCAAACAAGATGAGAACTCTATTCAGGTCTCCCAAAGAAGAATAGTAAGAGCTATGCTTGGAATATCACGTTTCACTCAAATGAGAGAAAGAATCCGGAGTTCTGACATCTGTCGATGATCAAGGATCAGGGACGCTGTCTCATTTGCCAAGGTGTCGAAAATGACATGGGCTGGTCACGTAATGAGACTTAAAGACGACCGTTGGACTAGAGCTGTTACAGATTGGATTCCACGGGATGTCAAAAGACCGCGTGACCGCCCACCTACCTGATGGTCAGACTTCTTTTTCAAGATCATGAACGATTGGTTTGAGGCCCTTCATGTTCCCAGAGCGAACAGATGCCATTGGGCTACAGTAGGATGCGACAGGGACAAATGGAGACGTTACTGACGCCAGCTCGAGCAAATCGACGACTAACGGGAAGTTAAGTGAAGTGATTAAGTTATTTATTTATACTTGTCCAGTGTGCACTGTTGATTCTTTTGTTCCCTTCCCTGTGTGATTTTTTTCTCACACCCAGCAATGCTCATAACTAATTTCTGGCTCTATCTACTGGGATGGGTAAATCCTGGCAGGACTCTGTGTCTACAGCATGGATGGCAAGTGTTCCTGCCCTCTATGATAGCACTCTGGCTATTTTGTTTTTGTTCAAGTTAATTTTTTTTACTTATAATTTGCAGATGCAAATCACACTCTGCCCACATGGCAGAGTCTGGCAAACTCCCCGTGGCATACGCAATATACCAAACACCAGTAACAATGATGGGTCTCATTCTCTTAACCCTGTAAGAACCTTGAATGTGGCACTTTTTAGATCCTCAGGGCTAGGACGAAGGAGACGTTACTGGTGCCTGCTCAAGGCAATTGACGAACAAAAGGATGACGTGATCGTGACTTTGCAGATGCAAATCACCCTTTTTTTGCCTATATATACATAAGTATCTATATAGATAGATATATAGATATTCACTTTCTGAGTCAGACCTAGCAATACACAGTGGTTACACCTGGCTTTCTGATAAGGAATTACTCCTAGTAGTTCATAGGGGACCATATGGGATGCCAGGGACTGAATCTGAGTCAGCCGCATGCAAGGCAAACACCCTACCAAGTGTGCTATTGTTCTGGTCCGCCAATATCTTATTTTTATAAACGTTTTAAGCTCCATGATTAACAAAACCATTATTTTTGTAGTTTCATACAAGAAACTTTCAGCACCACACCCTCCACCAGAGTCCAACCATTTGGCTGCCACCATTGCCCCCGTTTCTTGTTTTTTTTTAAGAACTGTCCATATAGTATTCCAAAATGGCTAGACCCGTAGACATTCCATCCAACAATCAAAGAGGGCATTCTCATATCTTGAATATTAACACTTTTCAGAAGAATCCTGGATACATTTTTTGGTGTGATATGTATTTATTCTTCTCATTGTTTCTTTTGTAGTCCTTCAGCTTCTTACTTTGATGTAGTCTTTTTTGTTTATTTATTATTCCTTTAGCTTGTCCAATGACATTGAATCATTGAAGATACCTCTAGATTCAATGCCGTGCTCTACTGCTTTTCTCAGCATCCTGCAGAATTCAAATTAGTTTTAAGATTTTGAATCCATTTTGATTGGACTTTTGTACGTAGTATTAGAAAGTGATTTTGGTTTTAATGGTTTTTAACATGTACGCAACCAGATTTCTATATAACCATCTATGTAAAGGCTTTCTTCCCTTCAGGGAAGTAGTTTCACTGTCCATATAGCTGAGGATCTCTCCCTAGTTCTATATTACATTCTCTTGTTCAGAGAGATGATGCTTTTTTCAGTGCCACACTGTTGTGATTACTGTAGGTTTATAGTATAGTTTTAAATTTGGGTGGGGAGGGAATAGGCCTCTAATATTTTATTCTAGGATGCATTTGGCTCTTGGGGTTGGGGAATTATTTCCCTATAAAACTTTCAACAGCATTTTATCTATGTTTTTAAGATTTCTTATACATCTTTTTTCCTCGTGTAGTCATTTAGTTTTAAACATTTTTTATTTATTTTAATGCGCTGTGTACTAAAGTAATGTTAATAATGGTTTCCTGTGCACATCATTCCAATGTCAGATTCACACCAATTTAATGAGCTTTTTCCACTCCCTTATGACACCCTTTCCCCAAATTCAGTTGTGTGGATCAGGGTCTCCTTGTCTTGCCTTTGGGCCTTTGCTGCTACCTTGCTGTATATCTTTAAATTACACACACACACACACACACACACACACACACACACACACACACACACAAGATCTTTTCTTTGCGGTGACCTCTCAGCATTATATCCTTTCACGAATCACGACCATCCTGTTATTTGTAAATTGTCTCGAGCAGGCCCCAGTAACATCTCCTTCATCCTATCCCTGAGATTTTTTAAAAAGTGCTATATTCAAGGCTCTTTAGGAGAATGAGACCCATCATTGTTACTGGTATTTGGCATATTGGGTACACCACGGGGAGTTTGCCAGACTCTGCCATGTGGGCAGGTTACATTCGGTAGCCTGCCAGTGTGTCCAAAGTAGGAATGAGATAATAAGATGTCATAATAAGATCTTGTGCAGCTGCAACTGTGGCCGCGCGGTTCTGGGAGCTAGGTTCTGTGAGAAAAGGGAAACTGCCTCTTATAAATTTTTCATAAAAGTTAGCTGAGGCTTGGAAGATAAGTTCTTGCTTTCTCTAAACTCTTATTTCACTTTAGTTTTAGGCTCTAATTCCACGGCTCTTCCTGGACAGTATAGATTCTTAAGTTCAAAAGAATTACAACTATTAATAACCATTAATGTTCTTCCAATATCCTTCCAATATCTTCCAATATCCTTTAGTGACATCTATATTGGTGTACACTTTACGGTTTTGTTCTTTGTTAGAGTTGCATAATATTCTCTTATGGATATATACTAAAACTCCTTGATCCAGCCACTCAGACTTGGCCTTTTGGTTTGTTTCCATCTCTTAGCTATTAAACTAAGCACTGCGATTAAGGTAGGTGTGCATTTATTCAATTATATCCATGTTTTTGTGTTTTGGTGATAGATGCCAAGCACAGTGGTATGGTTGGGTCATACTAGAACTTTATTCTTTCCTTTTTTGTTGTTGTTCTTTTTGTTTCTTTGTTTTAATTTTTTTGGTGAGATCTCTGATCTTGCAAGAAGAGGCTCAACCAATCCTACCAAAAGTGGACGAAGGTTACTTTAGAACAAGTGACCCACGAACAATGGCGTTTCCAGACTTTTTGATACGTGCTATTTTACTATAGTGAGATGGTATCTCAATATTTTCAATTTGCATCTCCTTAGTCCTATGTGATGATAACATTTTTCATATGCCTGATGGCCATTCATATGTCTTCTTTGGAAAAATCTCTGTTCACATCCTCACCCAGCTGGTTCATGTGTCACTGAATTTTCTCTGCTTTGAATTTTATGAGTGCTCTATAGGCCTTGATTATAAGCCCTTACTCTGATGAATTGGGTGCAAATGTTTTCTCCTCCTCAGTTGGATGTCTTTTTTAATATGGTTTGAATTTCTTTTGCAATGCAGAAGACATTTGAATTTGAAGTAGTTACACTGGATTCCTTCTAATTTTGTTGTGTAGGCATGCCACTTTGGTCCTCTCATTGAGAACATTTTGGTAGTCAATGTCCTGGGCTGTTTTCTTCATATTGTAGGGTAGATTCTTGTATAATCTATATATTGATAAGGCACTTTGAATTTACTTTAGAAAATGGTGTGTTAAGTATGTGCAAGGAAAACACCTTAACTACGATTTGTCCCTCTGTCTTAACCTTTAAATGTTTTGTTGTTGTTGTTTGTTTTATTTGTATATCATTATCTTCCTATATGTTGCTATATCTTCCTGAGTCTTTGTTTAACTATCTCACTAGTTTCATCTTTTTATCTCTCAACCCTCACACCACACACACACACTCTCCACACTCTCGTTCTCTCTCTATTCCACTCTTTCTCTAACTATTCTGTTCCTAGGAAAAAAGCTGACATGCAATCAGCTAATCTGTGAGACAAAAGCTACCAAGAATCACTAGAAAATCCATGTCCCAAGTCATTGAAGACTGAGACTTCCTGTCCCCAATTATCTCTGGAAATACCTTGTGATAATTTGAATGAAGACACCGCCTCCCTCAAGAGTCTTGCAAGACGTTTGTTTTGTAAGGGAATTGGCTGAGTTGAACTCTCACAGAGAGTGCTATGGTCCATTACTGCTCTTCTGAATCCTCAGTTTAGAATTAAACGTCAAAGAGAACAAGGAGATCTTTGGGATTAGGTCTGACCATGCCCTGCCAACCCCTCCCTTTAGTATCTCTCCATCCTTTGACTCCTTCTCTCCTGCCATCCCCCTGTGACCTTGAAGTCTGAGATCTTGCATAGTCAGTACACGCCTGACAGCAGTGTGCAAGTTTGGCTCCTCTTGTCTGTGCTTTCGTCAGTGTCACTATGGGTTTAGCATCTTGGTAACATCCTAGTATTCCAGGTGCTTTCAAACTGCAGTTCTCGAGATAATGATAGAGAGGCTCCTACATGCAATGGTGAAGTATTTGTCTACTGACATAACTTGGTAATACAATACTGACCAAAGAGAGTCTCTGGCCAGTGAGCACTCAGAAGCCTCTATTCTAGAAACCTTACTTAATCTTTACTTACTTAAAGAGCAATGTTTTGAGTTCAAACATTCTCTGAGAGACAGCCAACTCCGTCACTCTCACATGAATTTCGTAAAATCTCAGTCTTAGGAAATGCTAATCTTTGACAAAGAGGCCATCATTCAGCAGTCCTAGAGAACCTGTAGAAAGTACCAGAGGAATTCCTGGTACAAACTCTGCCCAAGAGGGAAGCTGTTCTATGAAATGCAGTGACTCCTGGGCCTTGGTGAGACTTGGCCCTCCTTCTCAAACCTTCTGCTCCCCCTGAGTCTGGGAGCTCTCTCATCACTGCCTATGGAAGAAGAGTATGCCTGAGGACATGTCCTGGGGTCCTAGCATCAGGGCTGATGAGCAATACTTCTCACCGCCAAAGGCTGTGGCTTAGGCTTCCCTATGTGAACTTGTTTTTGACATAGATTCAACATTTGCTGGGCAGATGATCACTCTCTTCACATTGTGTTTCCATCAGACTATACTCTGGTACAGTGAAGCATGTCTGATAAGAGTCTGAACCTGGTCTTGCCTATTTGGAATTGCTGTGGGAATGGTTCCAATTCCAAAATTTGGGGATTTGGTTTCAGATTTTTAAGTATCTAGTTTCCTTCCTTCCTCGATTATGGTTATACTGTCTCACAAGCTTTGGTGTGATTTGCACACACTCTGCTGTCAGACTCATACACAGTAGGTCAGATTGTCCTAGATGGCATCGTTTCTGTTCTTCAAAGGAGCACAGTGATGTCATTTGTCTACACTCACCTTGTTGAGGCATAAGCAGAGCAAAGTTGTTTTTTCTCCTTGAAGTTAGACTTATTCGACGCTGAGTATCCTGCCCATGGGCCCCTTTTTTCAATATTGAGTGTGCATAGGGTGAGGAAAGTGGGATACAACCCATGGACTGTCAGGATAACTCCAGTTTCACATTGACTTCTCCATTGAGTTTCTTTTGATTTTAACTAGGCCCTTAATGAGCCAGATTTATGCTTCTGGCTCTAGTGCCATACTAGAATATAGGTAGGCTAACATTGTATGTTTCATTAGAAAAAATTTCACATTAACATACACCTGCTCCATCTAGGTCTTTTCATTTGAGGTATATTTTTTGTAAAAACAAAGGCAACCCCCAGATCTCTCAGTTCACCTTAATAGCTGTGTGAGACACCACAGTTGTGTATTCTGTGTTACCAAAGTTGGGAGGTATGAAGAATAGATAAGGAGACAGGGAATCAAAACAGATTGCTGGTTTTAGGGACTGGGATAGAGAGGGTGGGGAATAGATCTTCAATGAGAAGATTCTAAGGGGCCCAAAATATTCATCAAACATATTGAGTGATATTTTCTAAGCATTCCTAGTATTCTGCTCATATCCAGGGATCATGCCATTCACAATAAAAAACAAACTTTATTGAAATATAAAAATAAAATAATAAAACACATAAACTACATCTGACAGTACAATGAGGCCATAGATAACCCAGAACACTCTGTGTCTGCAGGGAGTGCCAAGCCCCGCAGGTACTCTGCTTGGGGGATCAGAGCTGCTGGCTCACTGTAAGGTGTCCTGGGCCCACCTTTCAAGGACCTAGACTGTGTTCCAGTGAGGCTGCACATGAGACAATGCCATGACCTGGGATCCTTTTTAACTGATGATGCTGTGGGACACCAGATCCATTGCTGCAGATGGCACATCAGCAACAGGCTCGGGACCTCCTCTGGCTTCTCCATTTCCACCTGGTTCCTTTGGTGTGAGAGGGGCAGGAGGAAGAGACGGTTCTACTTGGAGAGAAGGAACAGGATATGAGATAGCAGAAGTAAATCACCTGTATGTCCCCTTGAAAACATTTTCCCAAGGTCAAATTCCAGCCTGTGAACTGCAGGGAGACAAGTCCAGAGTCCACTACAGGATGTCTCCGCCTGCCCACTCGGGCTCGGAGGCCTGAGACTGATCACAAGAACACAATTTCTGGGATGCCTCTGGTTGTGATATCCCCCAAGCCTCCCGTGAATAGGCTCATACACACCCATCCTGGTCTCTCACCGTCCTCCTTGAGGTCCTCTGAATCTTGTGCCTGATGAACCATCAATGCTTGTACAATGGGTATACTCTTATCTCATGAGAAGGCTCTCCATCATCAACTTGGACTCCATGTTTGGTGCACCTCTCTTCAACACAAACCACCCCACACCACTGCCGGATCTCCTCGTTGCCAGGCAACACCTCTCCTACATCAAAGGAGAGGTACTAGGTGTCCTCAGTGATCAGCTCTTCTTCTGTCTCTCTGTAGCGCTGATGAGATAGAGCAGCAGAACTTGAGCATTCACACCCTGTACACTGTCATCATTGCTGCTCAGTCCCCAGACTGTCCCCGAGACCCCTAGTGACTTGTAAAGGGGAAGTCAGGGATGACCATGATTTACACTTTGAAGTGAAGATAAGTCTTTTCTGAAGAGCACTACCCAATAATCCCCAACCCACTAACAGGACTGTCTCTGACTTTGGCCCACCCTACTGCTCAGGGTAGCTACTTACCAAAAACCTGTCCCCCACCCTAACCGCAAACTCTCTCTCACACACAAGCTAAACACACCTCCCAGGCACACAGACTTGGGGAGGGCTCTAGAGAGCCCCTTCTGCATCAGTGTTTCCTCCTGGACTGGACAGTCCTCTCTGCTGCCTTGTGTTAGTTATCCGGGATGCCCTTTGGTGCAGATTTTGGGCAGGCCTTGCAATGAGTCCTCATGCACTACCCGTGTCTTTTCTCTGAGTTCGCCGGAGGGCTCTTTAGGCTGTACGCTGAGTACTATACACTGTCATCACCACTGCTCAGTCCTCTTGACTGGCCCAAGACCCCTGCAGACCAGTACATGGGTCCTTCAGGGACATAAAAAATAAACCTAGAAGTGAAGATTAATTTTGACTAAAGGGCTCCAAGCAATACTCACTAACCCAGCAGTAAGACTGCCTCTGAGTGTGACTTTTACCCAGTCTATTTTCAGGGTAGCGCTTTCTACACAAACGTATGGGCACACACGGACATACATACACACCTATGAACACACACACAGAGTCACACACATGTGAGGAGGGGTTAGGGAGTGACTCACAAATACAGGGCACAGCCAACCTACAACCCTGTGGAGAGCAGGGAGAATTCACGGCCACAGGCATGAGGGCACAAACCTGGATTTCATCGAGGCCCCTTCCTCCCTTTGCTGAGATCCCATGGAGGCCATGTATCTCTCACCTGATTCTGCCACTCCAGTATTTTTTTACTTATACTTTGCAGATGCAAATAACCCATTTATTTCCTATATAGATATAGATATTTACTTTTGATTTACACCCAGCGATGCTCAGGTTCTACTCCTGGCTCTGTGAACAGGAATTACTCCTAGCAGCGCTTAGGGGTCCATATGGGATGCCGGGGAGTGAACCTGGGTCAGCCGCATGAAAGCCAAATACCGTACCCACTGTTCTATTTCTCCAGCCTGCCAATATATTCTTTTTATAATTCTTTGTAGGAGTACTGCTAATTATTCAGCCACTGATTAGCTGATTGAATTGGGCATAAACTCCACCGTTTTTTTTATTTGATTTTTTCCTGTTTATATTTATTGAATCACTGTGCGAAAAGTTACTAAGTTTTCAGGTTTTAGTCTCAGTCATACAATGATCAAACACTTTTCCCTTCACCAGTACTCATTTTTCACCAACAAGAACCCCAGTATACCCACCCTCCCACCCCTCCAAATGCCTGTGAGGCAGATGATTTCTACTTAACTCTTCTCTGCATTGATTACAATCATTATTTCGACAAAAGTTTTACCATTATAGCTTAGAATTTCCCCCCAGAGATTCGAGCACCATGATTAACAAAGCCATTATTTTTATAGTTTCATACATCAAATTTTCTTCACCGCACCCTCCACCAGAGTCCATTGACTGCAACCATTTCCCCAGTGTCTTGTTTTTTTTTTGAGAAGTGCCCATATAATTTTCTAAAACAGCTAGACATGTTGACATTCCCCCCAACAGTCAATGAAGATCTTCTTTTCCTTCCCCATATCTTCACCAACACTGGGTGATTTTGTTATTTGTCCTATGTGCTTGGGCTGGAGCGATAGCACAGCGGTAGGGCGTTTGCCTTACAAACGGCCAACATGGCCGACTCAAGTTCGATTCCTCCGCCCCTCTCGGAGAGCCCGGCAAGTTACCGAGAGTATTCAATATGCCAGACACAGTAACAACAAAGTCTCCAATGGAGACGTTACTGGGCCCGCTCGAGCAAATCGATGATCAACGGGAGGGCCTTTACCTTTACCTATGTGCTTGTGTCCCTGGCACAAAATGCTGTTTTGTTAACTCTTTGTTGTTTTTATTTACATTTTCCTGATGGAAGTGGTGCAGGGCATTTATTCATATCCTTTTTTGTTTATCTTTTGTTTTTCTTCTTTAAAAACGTTTCTGTTCATCAGTTCTCACAATATCATAATTTTGATGAGGTTGATTGATTCTTGTAAAGTTCTGACAGTGTTTTATGTATCTTCAATATTTTATGTTTTATGTATCTTCAATATTAACAATTTGTCAGATGATTCGTGGACACATATTTTGGTGTGATGTGCCTTTATTCTGCTTTTTGTTTCTTCTGCAGTCCAGAATCTTCTTAGTTTGATGTAGGCTCCTTTGTTTATTTTTTATTCCATGAGCTTGACCAATGAAATTGAATCATTGAAGATACAAGATACCTCTAGATTTAATGCCGTGCTCGACTGCTCTTCTCAGCATAATTTAAGAATTCAATCATGTTTATAGTTTTTAATCTGTTTTGATTGGACCTTTGTACATAGTGTTAGAAAATCATTACAGTTTTCATGGGTTTTTTTGCATGAGAGCAACCAGATTTCTTGATAAACATTTGTGAACAGGCTTTCTTCTCTATCATGAAGAAGATTCACTGTCCATATAGCTGAGCATCTGTTAGATGCTGGTTAAGGGAGCAGAAGTTTAAGGGACTTAACTTTGTCAACATATATGCTTAACACAAAAGTAAATCTAATTTTTTAAAGAAATGATGATAGGCCTTAAGATATAAATTTACACCAAAATGATAGTGATGAGAATTTTTAACACCACACTTTGGTGATTAGATAGATAAACTAAACAGAAGGTAGGTTCAGATCTTAAAGAATACCTCTGATCATAAACAGACAATAAATCAAAATTAGATCACTGTATGGGAAATCAGAAGAAATAGGACTAGTAGACATAAAGAAACCCACAGACTTTCAAGAAATGAAAATAATACAGTGAGTCAATGAAACCAATATCTATATTTATTTGTAAACCTAGAAAATGATTGACAACTTTCTAACTCTATGCATGTAGAGAAAAAAAGAAAACCCAAATAAATCTCACAGGATTCCCTGATCAAACGCATTCCAATACCCATGCAAACATGTGCACACCTGTTTACAATCTCATGAGCAAGCTGCTAACTTGATCATGCGTTGATGACTTAATTTTGCCTCTGACTGGACAAACTTTCCTGTGGCGTCCTACAATACCTTTTTCTTCTTCCATAAATGTCAGCAGAGTCTCCTGATATGTTTCCTCACCCAGTTTCTAATTTGAATGTGCTCTTTCTGTGACCTTTCCTAGAGACTTAGCCTGGAGATCTGGAAAAGGATTGCATATTTTTCGTGAAGTGCATCTCCAGGTAGAAGATCGAGGTATAGGGGTGTTTTGAAAATATGGGTACCTAAATTCCAAGCTCTCATGCTGCTATTTGATTCCTCCCAGGGACATGAGGTCACTTTCTGGGGTTCTTAGACTTCAGTTTTCTACTCATCAGAGAAATCTCCATGGGTGTCTCAAAACCGGGATGCTTACCTGTATCTGCGTGTCATGTTCACACACAACCACCTCATAACTTGTGATACTTGGCGGCAGACAAGCCCTCTGGTAGGAGCACACAGAGCAGAGTTGGGCCCTATGCTATACTTAGCAATGATGATACCTAGGAGAAACATGTGACACATTTTCAGCCCCCATGTCTATATGCACAACATCTTTTCCTAGGGCGATCTAGGTATGAGTAAAATAGGAAAAAAGGAAATAATAATGTACCCAGTCAATCTGGAAAATTCATGGCATGTTCTCTTTAGAATGTAAATAATATTCTTTTTTTCTTTCCCCAAAAGTTGATACAAAGAACTGCATATAGAAACTTTATTTTTACACTTATAAAAAATCAATTTTTATTATATGAGGAACAAAGTTGCTAACAATAGTTTCTGGTGTATAATGTACCAACTCCATTCACAGCTTCAGTGCTCGCCTCTTTCCACCAATGACTCCAGATTCCTTCCAGTACCCCTCACTGTCTCCTTGATAAACACATCATAAAAAATAATTTATTTCAGTAACCATGATTATCATGACTGTCAATGAAAGGGTTTCATGCACATAACATATCATACCCTCCACCTGAACGTTCACCTACCTCCCCTTCGTACAATAGATTCCTACTGAAGTCCATAGATATTGTTGCTTTGCGCATTTTTGAATATGTCACACGTAAAAGTGATCATTCTGTGATAGTACTTTTCTTTCTGACTAGCTTCACTCAGCACAATTCTGTACAGATCATGGAAATTACATGATTCCATATTTTTTAAGCTGGGCACTAATCCATGTGTACACACACACAAAATAGGTATATATATTATACATATACAAAGAAGCATCTCTCTCTTCATATATACAGATATCGGTATATATGTAGAAAGAGATACTTCATAATTAAGCTATTGTGAATTGGGCAGCATTACACAAGGAAGACAAATGTCTTTTCTGAATAGAAATTTTTGGCACTTGGGATGATGATGTCAGGAAGCAGAATTGAAGGATTATGTAGGAACTCAATTCTTAGTTTTTGCATGCTGTGTTCATTCAGATTTATAGAAAAGCTGAACCACTAGCATTGAAAGAGTGTCGCTCTTCCTCCACATCAATGCAAACACTAGTTATATTTGCTCTTAATGATGTGTGCTGGTTTTATTGGTAGCACTGTAGCACTGTCCTCCCATTGTTCATCGATTTGCTAGAGCAGGTTCAGTAACATCTCCATTGTCAGACTGTTACTGTGTTTGGCATATCAAATATATCCTGGGTAACTTGCCAGGCTTTGCCGTGCGGGCGAGATACTCTCGATAGCTTGCCAGGCAAATGCCCTACGTGCTGGTACCTTGCCAGGGAAATGCCCTACCTACATGCAAGGCAAATGCCCTACCTGCTGTGCTATTTCATTGTTATTTTTATTTGTATTTTCCTGATGATATGTTATGCAGAACATTTGTTCATATATCCTATGTCTTTTTTACAGTTACAAAGCTTTCGTGTTTGAGTTTCAGTCATACAATGATCGAACACCTGTCCCTCCACCAATGTATATTTTCCACCACCAAAGTCCTCAGTATCCCTCCACTTCATGCCACGCCTCCACCCGCCACTATAGCAGAATTTCCCTCTTATTCTCTCTCTACTTTTGTGATTATGGTTTGCAATACAGATACCAATACTTATAGGCCATCATATTTGGTCCCTCATCGAGTTTCAGCACCCATCTCTCATTCTAAATGATCCCTCCAAACATCATTACTCTGCCGCATGTGCGGGCAGAATACTCTCAGTAGCTGGTCAGGCTCTTCCAGAGGGACGGAGGCATCGAACCCGGGTCAGATGCATGCGAGGAAAACTCCCTACCCACTGTGCTATCGCTGTGCTGTGCTTTAGCAACAATTATGTTGTCATGTGAGTGAAATACATTTGAATGGAAATTACATTCACCAAATTAAAAATGGGGGCCCTCACATATGCCTAGCATACTCAGGGACCATGTACATGGGATGCCAGGGGATTGAACCCATACAGGGCAAATGCCCTACCCACTATACTATCATGAATTGCACACCAGGATTGGTAACTTGACAGTTGTGCCATTTTATCTTGATTATGTCACCTTATTTCCCTAAGACACAACTTCCCAGTGTAAACTGGGTTGTAGAATAGGAATTAGACAGGTGATATTAAGAATTTCCCCAGCTCAGACTGCCCATGATATAAAGTCTCAGGTTCTCTCCTCAGTTACTCTGCCCACATGCAATAGCTTTCCTTGTCTGTCACTCTCCTTACAGTACCTCCCAATCTCCAAAGAGAATGCAGAGAATCACAAGGATAATTCACTGTGACAAGGTTCATTCTCAATTCCTGCCGAAATCATATAAAATAAAATATATCTTTGTCTATATCTCTGCAGCTACTACCATATCTTCATTGTCACTGTCCTAGTCCCAGTCCTCCGGTTGTTCATCGATTTGCTCGAGCGAGCCCAATAACATATCCATCGTGAGACTTGTTGTTACTGTGTTTCGCATATTGAGCACGCCATGGGAAGCTTGCCAGGCTCCCCGAGAGGGGTTGAGGAATAGAACCCAGCTCGTCTGGGCCTTCTGCGTGCAAGACAAATGCCCTACCGCTTATGTTACCCTCAATATGTAGACCCAAGTCTGGTGTACTAGTTCAGATCACAACCTCCACAATTCTGAAAATCCCTAAGAATTGGACACTCTGAGGAAAAGCAAGTTGTCACTGTATTCCTTACTGTTTATGAAGGAAGACTTCAGAATAGTTTGGGGCATAAAATTCATGATATATTCTCACAGAATATTTTGCTATAACAAATGTGCTATAACAAATACTTATGCAGAAATACTCACACATAGAGGTATATAAGACCACACCCCACAATTTTATCTTTTCTTCTTTGCACAGGAACAGTGCAGTTTTTGTAAAGTCCATATAGCCTGTGTGTGTGTGTGTGTGTATATATATATATATATATATATATATATATATATCATGGTTATGTAACTTTCAGTAATAGATAAGTTCTGTACTTTTCTACAATTTTGCAGTGTGCACTGTTGATTCAATTATTCCCTTCCCTGTGTGATTTTTTGGGGGGTGGGTATTGTCACACCCAGCAATGCTCACAGCTTATTGATGGCTCTGTATACTGGAATGGGTAAGTCCTGGCAGGGCTCTGTGTCAGCACCATGCACGGCAAGTGTTCCTAACCTATACGGTATCACTCTGGCTATTTTGATTTTCTTAGAGTTAATTATTTAGTTATTTATACTTTGTGGATGCAAATAACCCATGTAATGCATATATATACATATATATGTACATATACACACACATATATATATATAAATAGAGCTTTTTGGGTCACACTCAGCAATGCTCAGGGATTACTCCTGGCTCTGTGCTCAGGAATTAATCATAGAAGTTCATGGGGGACCCTATGGGATGCCATATGGGATGCTGAGGACTGAACCTGGGTCAGCGGCATGCAAGGCAAACACCCTATCCACTGTGATATTGCTCCAACCCACCAATATTTTCTTTTAATAAAGATTTTAAGAACCATGATTAACAAAACGATTATTTTTGAACTTTCATACATAATACTTTCTGCACTTCACCCTCCACCAGAGTCCAGTGTCACTGGCACAAAATCTTGTTTCATACCTCATCATTGATTTTATTTGCATTATCCTGATAGAAGTGACACAGGGCGTTTGTTCGTATCGTTTTTGTTTTTCTTTTATTTATCTTCTTTGAGTTTACTAATCTTCTGGAGTTCACTAGTGGAAGGGCACATCCAGGGAGAAGTCTTAGATCCTTGTAAAGGTTTATTCACCATTTTTCTTCTCTGCCGCAACAACCTTAGGATTTGAAGGTGTGAGGAGGATAAACTTCAACTCCTTAGTTTTTCCTTGGAAACACTCTTTGTCTCATTAATTAATTTATTTTAAATTTTTATTAGTGAAACACCATGAGGTATGGTTGTAGACTTACAAATTTTTGTGATTGGGTTTCAATTATACAATGATCAAATAGCCATCCCTCCACCAGGGCCCATTTTCCACCATCATGGGTCCCAGTATCCCTCCAAGACACATCCAATCCCAATCCCACCCTGCCTCTGTGGGAGGGCATTCCCTTTTGTTCTCCCTCCTTTTGGTTGGTATGGTTTGCAAAAGAGGCATTGAGTGGCAACCATGTCCGGTCTATAGTCTACTTTCAGCATGCTTCTGCCATCCTGGGTGGATCCTCTCAACACCCTTTATTTGGTGTTCCCCTCTTTATCTGAGCTCCCTTTTCCCCTAGTAAGTGTGGTTGGCCTCCAATCCATGGCATAAGCCTCCTGGTACTAATCTCGGCTATTCATGGATGTTAGTCTCCCATTTTGTTACTTTATGTTCCACATGTAAATGCAGTCTTTCCATGTCTATCCCTCTCTTTCTGATTCATTATGCTTAGCATGATACTTTCCATGTAGTATCACTTATATGTAAATTTCATGACTTCATCTTTTCTAATTGCTACATACTCCTTCACTGTGTAGATGTACCAAATTTCGTTAACCAGTCATCTGTTCTTGGGCACTCAGGTTTTTCCCAGATTCTGCCTATTGTAGTCAGTGCTGCAATGAACACACAAGAGCAGATGACAATTCAACTATACTTTATTGCCTCTCTGGGATATATTCCCAGGATTGGTATTGCTAGGTCAAATGGGAGCTCACTTTCTAATTTTTTGAGAATTGTCCATACTGTTTTCCAAAAGGGCTGAACCAGTAGGCATTCCCACCAGCGGTGAAGGAAGGTCCCATTCTTGCCACATGCACACAAACACTGGTTGCTATTGTTCTTTCAGAGATGCCTAGTCACCATGGTGTGAGATAATATCTCATTGTGATTTTGATATACATCTCCTTGATGATTAATGATGTAGAATATTTTCTCATGCTTGGAAAAACTTTATATTCATTCACGCTAACAAGATTAGCTTAGGAATCAAAATTTGTACATGTGACTATCTATGCACATGTGCATGAGTACGTGATCAGAGATTAATAAATATTACTCTACATTGGGATTATAAATCAAATGAATTACTGTTCTGAGAGACATGATCTGAGAACTAAAATTGCATATCGGTTATTGTTCAGTCTTAGCTGGAGAAAGCAATGGTGGAAGGTACTGCATCCCTGATCTACATCGGTGACTGTTGGGGAAGTTATTATTAATAAGTAAACTCTGGAAATAAGTAAACTCCATATTGATAGATGAGCACTAACCATAGCTCAGGTGACATGTGGTATCTGTGGGGAGGGAAGGGGAGCCATGAAGAGAAAATTTAAAGCCATCATAAGAACATCGCCTTAAGTCATGTATGCTCTCTCCAGGTATTACTTGTGTACTGAGTAATGACATATGCAAAGAATGGAATTATAATGAAGGACTTTTCTTGAAACCACATAGTCCTATATTAGACAATGTTGCCTACCTGAGTATCATTGGTTTACATAGCTTTCGGCTCATATGTGACCAAAACTCACTTGGGTAGTACATGTTACCATTTTGAGAAAGGATGGCGTGTTCATCAATAACAATGGGAAAGCATACATTGTTTGGAGCATATGGGTATCAAGTGTTTCCATGTGTGGGAGAAAGAATGCTCCGGAGAATTTAGTTTTCTAAATTGATCTATGACTAAGATCCCTAGGTCCAGGGTTGCCTGTTGATATTTAGACTCCATACTCTGCTCTGCAGCAAAGTTCTACCCTGTCTTTTTTCATCTACATGGGCCCCTTTCTCTATCTTGAGTTTGCATCGGCAGAGGAAGGTGGGATACAATCCATGGGTTGTCAAGATAACTCCAGTTTCACATTGCCTTCTCGTTGACTCTCTTTGGATTTTGACTGCCCCTGAATGAGCCAGCTTTATGCTTCTTGTTCTAGTCTCATGCGAGAATATAGGTGTGCTGCTCACATAATATGTTTCATTAGAAAATATTTCATATTTACATATACCTGCTCCATCTATGTCTTTTCATTTGACGTATATATCAAAAATAAAAAGGAAAACCCCAAATCTCTCAGTTCAAAGGAACAGCTGTGTGAGACACCAAAATTACCCATTTTGTGTTACCAAAGTTGGGAGGTATGAAGAATAGGTCAGGAGACAGTGAATCAAGACAGATTCCTGGTTTCAGGGACAGGGAGAGAGCGGGTGGGGAAGAGTTCTTCAATGAGAAGATTCTAAGGGGCCCTGAAAAGTTCCTCAAACATACTGAGTGATGATTTCAAAGCATTGACAGTATTCTGCTCATACCCAGGGACCATGCCATTCACAATAAAAACAAACTTTATTGAACTATAATAACAAATGATAAAACTTATAAGCTACATTCAAAAGTACAATCAGGTCATAGATAAGCCAGAACATTCTGTGTCTACAAGACTTCTGAGCCCAGCAGATGCTCTGTGTGGGGAATCAGAGCCGCTGGCTCACTATAAGGAGTCACTGGACCCACCGTTCTAAGACCTAAATTGTGTTGCAGTGAGGCTGCATATGCGGCAGCACAATGTCCTGGGATCCGTCTTCACTGGTGATGCTGTAGGACACCGGATCCATTTCTGCAGGTTGCGCATCAGCCACAGGCTTGGGACCTCCTCTGGACTCTCCATTTCCACCCGGTTCCTTTGGTGGGAGAGGGGCAGGAGGAAGAGCCGGTTCGACTTGGAGAGAAGGTACAGGATGTTATAGAACTGAAGTAAATCACCTGTATGCCCTCTTTCAAACACTTTCCCCAGGTCAGATCCCATCCTGCAACCTACAGGGAATCAAGCCCACAGTCCACAACAGGATGTCTCCTCATACCCACTTGGGCTCAGAGGCCTCAGACTGATCACTGAAACAAACAGATCCTTGGATGCCTTCCATAGAAATGTCCCCCCAGCCTCATGTACATGTGCTCAGACACACTCATCCTGGTCTCTTACCATCCTCTTTGAGGTCCTCTGAATCTTGTGCTCGATGTACCATCAATGCATTGTACAGAGGGTATACTCTTATCTCATGAGAAGGCTCTCCCTCACTAACTGGGACTCCGTGTTTGGCGCACCTCTCTTCGACCCAAACCACTCCACACCACTGCCGGATCTCCTCGTTGCCAGGCAACACCTCTCCAACATTTAAGGAGAGGTACTGGGTGTCCTCAGTGATCAGCTCGTCTTCTGTCTCTCTGTAGCGCTGATGAGAGAGAACAGCAGAACTTGAGCATTCCTGCCCTGCAATCTGTCATCATTGCTTCTCAGTCCCCCAGACTGTCCCCAAGAACCCTACTCTGTTCTAACGGGGCCGTCAGGGATGAACATGATTTACACTTTAAGAGATCAGTCTTGTTTGAAGGTCACCATTCAATAGTCCACAACCCACAAATTGGACTGTCTCTAGCTTTTGACTTTGGCCATCCTTTCTGCTCAGGATAGCCCTGTTCCCATGAAACGGTCTCCCCACTCAACCTAAATCTCTCTCTCACAAACAAGTTAAACACACCTCCCATGCCCAAACACTTGAGGAGGGCTCTAGTGTACCCCTTCAGCATCAGTGTTTTATCCTGGACTGGACAGTCCTCTCTGTGCTGCCTTGTGTTAGTTACCCTGGATGGCCTCTGGGGCAGATGTTGAGCAGGCCGTGCAATGAGTACTCACCCACTACCAGTGTCTTTTCTCTGTGTTCCCCTGAGGGCACTTTAGGCTGTAAGCTGAGCACTATACACTGTCATCACCACTGTTCAGTCATCTTGACTGGCCCTCAGATCCATGCAGACCAGTACATGGGTCCTTCAGGGACACACAATATATACTTTGAAGTGAATTCAATTTTGACTAAAGGTCTCCATCCAATTCTCGCTAACCCCGCCGTAAGACTGGTTCTGAGTGTGAGTTTAACCCGGCCTGCTCTCATGGTAGCCCTTTCCACACAAAGGTAGGCACACACACCCGCATACATACACAGGCAAGAACGCGCGCGCACACACACACAGTCACACACATGTGGGGAAGGGTTTGGGAGTGCCTCTTGGACATCCGTGGTGTGGTGTGTTCCAGACTGTCCTGCCTTGACTGTGCTGCCTTACCCTTGATGACCTCTGGGGAAGAGGTTGGACAGGTCTGCGGTGGCTCCTCACCCACTCTCTAAATCTCTTCACAATGCTCCCCTTCTGGCTCTTCTGGCCACAGCCTGGGGATTGGCGCCAGCAGCACAACATCGCTGTGTCTCTCCTTCACCAGCCCGTGAAACAAGTAAACTGCCGTTTCTAGAACGTGAGTGCCTTTTGAACAGGGTTCCAAATTCTACTTGCTAGCTCATGGGAGCAATGTCACTTCCTGCTCCTTCTATGAGCACTTCCTGCCCATAATGGACTCTTCATGGTCCCTTCGTGCTTGGAGTTCTCACGCTCTGCCTATGAGTCCTGGTCACACACAGAGACACTGCATAGCCAACCTACAAACCTGTGGAGATCAGGGAGAATTCAATGCCAAATGCGAGAGGACACAAACCTGGATTTGATCTAGGCTCAGGTCATCCCTTTGCTGCTATCCTGTAGAGGACATGTATCTCTCACATAATTGTGCCACTCCAGCCTCTCTTCTTATCTCTTTTAATTACAAACCGATGAAATGATGAATGTGCTCAAATAGCCCTGAAGCAGAAAACCTTCTGTATTGTGGTTTTGAAAATATCAAGAATATTTCTCTCAGCTGTCTTCCACAACATATTTAACACAGTTAATGTGGGGTTTGTTCTGCTAAATACAAGAAAATTTTGATTTTAGGTGCAAGATTATACCTAGAAGACCTGCCTCCAACAGATTATTGTCTACTCATGGTTTGATTATGGGTTCCTCGATACTCCAACAGTTGACTTAGAGGATCATTCTGATAGGATCTTATTTTCGTATCATGATATTCTGGATCTCAGGTTTTGAGACCACCATCTTCCAAGTTTCAGCCACAATCCAAAAGAAGTGCTTTCTCTATCCATCCACTCTGATGAACGTTTGACTGCCTCAAATGGCAGCAGAACTGGACTTGGACGATTAAAGTTGTTCCTTCATATAATCTTCTGTCTGAAGCCCAGTGGGAAGTTTTCTCTAAAGAGAATGCCCAGAATCACATGAAGGGTTCCACTAGAGATTAATGCTTCAGAGCACCATGCAGGCATGTGGGTATCTATCCCCTCTCCCTCGCTCCGATAATATCAGTCCCCATCTCAGTTAATCCTAGTGTGTCTCCCACGGTTAATCACTTGGCCAAGGCATATACACCTATTCTTTTTTCCTCTTTTATCTCTTTCTACTAATGATACTCCATCCTCCTCTTCTCCTCTTCTCTTTTCTTATTCTAGATGGGTTCTATCTTTTTTAAGTTTTTATTTTCTTTTTATTTATTTCGGTGAGATCTCTGTATCTTTCCAGAAGAGGCTCAACCAATCCTACCAAAAGCTAATGAATTTTTCTTTTGAACCACAGCCCCACAGACAATGGTGTTTCCAGACTTTTTGTTATGTGATATTTCACTATAGTGAGATGTTATCTCAATATTTTCAATTAGCATTTCCTTAATCCTAAGTGATGATTAACATTTTTTCATATGCCCTATGACCATCCATATGTCTTCCATGGAAAAATATTTGTTCACATCCTCACCCTACTGGTTTATGGGGTCACTGAATTTTCTCTGCTTTGAATTTTGTGAGTGCTTATAGATCTTGATGATAACCCCTAATCTGATGAATTGTGTTCAAAGGTTTTCTTCTCCTCAGTTGGATATCTATTTACTATGGTTTGAGTTTCTTTTTCAATGCAGAAGACATTTTTATTTGAAGGAGTTCCACTGGTTTATTTCTCATTTTTTTTGTGTAGTCAGGCCACTGTGGCACTCTCATTGAGGACACCCTTGTAGTCAGCCCTCCTCGGAAGTTTTCTTCATATTACAAAGTAGATTCTTGTATAATCTATATATTGTTAATCCACTTTGAGTTTGCTTTCGTGAATGGTGTTAAGTATATGCAAGGAAAATTCCTTACCTACAATAGAATGTATTTTAACTCTGTCTCTATTCTTTCTTTTAATTTATTTTATTATTATTGTTATCATTATTATTATGTTTGCTTTGGATCACACCCAGCAATACTCAGGGGTTACTCCTGGGTCTGCCCTCAGGAATTCCTTCTGGCGGTGCAGGGGGACCATATTGTATGATGGGAATTGAACCTGACTTGAGTAGTGCAAGCAAACTCCCTACCCCCTTTGCTATTGCTCCAGCCCCTCTCTACTGTTTAAATATATTTTTTGTTTTATTTGTATGCAATCATCTTCCCATCTGTTGCTATATCTCCCTGTCTCTATGTATAAGTATCTCAGTAGTTTCATCTTTTTTTCTCTCAACCACCCACACACTCACTCTCAGTCTCTCTCTTCCTCTCTTTCTCTAACTATTCTATTCCAAGGAATAAAGTTGACATGCAATCAGCTAATGTATGAGACAAAAGCTATCAAGAATCACTAGAAATTCCATGTCCCACGTCATTGAAGAGCTGAGACTTCCTATCCCAATTTTTTCTGGCAATACCTCCTGATAATTAGAATGAAGATGCAGCCTCCCTCAAGAGTTCTGCAAGAAGTTTGTTTTGTAAGAGAATTAGCTGAGTTGAACTCTCGCAGAGTGCAATGGTCCATTTTTGCTCTTCTGCATCTCAGTTTAGAACTAACTGTCAAAGACACCAATAGATGTCTTTGGACTTGGGTCTGACCATGCCCCGCCACACCCCTCCCTTTAGTATCTCTCCATCCTTTGACTCCTTCCTTCCTTCCATACACCTGTGACTTTGAAGTCTGAAACCTTGCATCATTATTACACTCCTGAGAGCAGTATGTAAGTCTGGCTCCTCTTATCTGAGCTGACATCAGTGTCACTATAAAACCTTTTAGACCAATCCAATTTACAGTGTGTCGTTGAGGTAGGCAAGAAGATTGGGAAGGACCCCTATAGCAATAAATTTTTAGGAATTAATAAAACTATCTAGTTCTAAGGTGATGAGGGCCCATCTTGTAAGCACATTCTTTAAGGCCTGATAAGACTTTCCTAGCACTAACAGAGAGTAGGGAAGACTTAGTTGAGAATGAGTGCCCTGCCCATTGGCGCCTTTCTCAATCCGGAGTTTACCTAGTGTGAGGAAGATTGGATACAAACCATGGGTTGTCAGGATAACTCCAGTTTCACATTGCCTTCTCAATTGACTTTCTTTTGATTTTGACTGGGCCCTTATTGAGACAGCTTTGTGCTCTGGCTCTAGTGTCATGCTCGAATATAGGTGTGCTGTAAATAATATATGTTTCATTAGAAAAAAATTCACATTCACGTATACCTGCTTCAATTATGTCTTTTCATTTAGGATATATTTTTTAAAAAGCAACTCACAAATCTCTCAGTTCAGCCTAACTGCTGTGTGAGACACAACAGTTATCCATTCTGTGTTACCAAAGAAGGAGGTATGAAGAATAGGTAAGGAGAAAGGGAATCAAAACAGATTCCTGGTTTTAGGGACTGGGAGAGAGAGGGTGGGGAAGAGTTCTTCAACGAGAAGATTCTAAGGGGTCTAGAAATGATCTTCAAACGTATTGAGTGATGATTTCAAAGCATTTCCAGTATTCTGCTCATTCCCAGGGACCATGCCATTCACAATAAACAAAAAACTTTATTGAAATATAAAAATAAAATGATAAAACTCATAAACTACATCTGAAAGTACAATGAGGCCCTAGATAACCCAGAACACACTGTGTCTGCAGGGAGTGCCCAGCCCACTGGTGCTCTGCTTGGTGGATCAGAGCTCCTGGCTCACTGTAAGGTGTCACTGGGCCCACCTTTCCAGGACCTAAACAGTGTTCCAGTGAGGCTGCACATGCAACAACCCCATGATCTGGGATTAGTCTTCACTGATGATGCTGTAGGACACCAAATCCATTGCTGCAGGTGGTGCATAAGCAACAGACTCAGGACAACCTCTGGCTTCTTCATTTCCACTAGATTACTTTGGTGGGAAAGGGGAAGGAGGTAGAACGGGTTCTACTTGGAGAGAAGGAAGAGAATATGAGAAAGCAGAAGTAAATCACCTGTTTGCCCTCCTTCAAATGCTTTCCAAATCTCAGATCATATTCTACAACCTGCAGGACGTCAAGCCCACAATCCAGTACAGAATGTCTCCTCCACCCCACTCCTTCTGCCAATGTTCCAGAGTCCTGCCCATTCTGCGGCCTCAGACTGATCACAGGAACACAGATATTGGGATGCATCAGGTTGTGACCTCTCCCCAGCCTCATGAGGATATGCTCAGACACACCCATCCTGGTCTCTCACCGTCCTCCTTGTGGTCCTCTGAATCTTGTGCCCGATGCACCATCAATGCATTGTACAGGGGGTATCTTCTTATCTCATGAGAAGGCTCTCCCCCGCCAACTTGGACTTCACGTTTCGCACACCTCTGATCGACCCAAACCATTCCGCTCCACTGCCGGATCTCCTCGTTGCCAGGAAACACATCTCCAACATTGAAGGACAGATACTGGGTATCCTCAGTGATCAGCTCGTCTTCTCACTCTCTGTAGCGCTGAGACAGAACAGCAGAACTTGAGCATTCACACCCTGTACACTGTCGTCATTGCTGCTCAGTCCACCAGACTGTCTCCACGAGCCCTACTGATTTGTAAAGGTACAGTCAGGAATGACTGTGATTTAGATTTTGAAGTGAAGAACAGTGTTGTTTTAAGGACAGCATCCACTAATTCCCAACCCACTAACAGAACTGTCTCTGGCTTGTGACTTTTTCCCACCCTACAGCTCAGGGTAGCTCCTTCACATGAAATTGTCCTCCCCAATCTCAATTTCTCTCGCACACACATAAGCTTTACACAAGTCCCACAAACACACACAATTTTGGAGAGGTCAGAGTGCCACTTCGGCATCGGTGTTTTCTTGTGGACTTGCCAGTCCTCTCTGTGCTGCCTTGCGTTAACCTAGATGTCCTCTAGAGCAGATATCGGGCAGATCTTGTAATGAGTCCTCACCCAAGTCTCTTCCCATGTATTTTCACTGTGTTCCCCTGAGGATTCTTTAGGCCGTACGCTGAGCACTATACACTTTCATCACCACTGCTCAGTCCCCTTGATTGGGCCTCAGACTCCTGCAGACCAGTACATGGGTCCTTCAGGGACACATAAAATACACTTTGAAGTGAAGATCAATTTTGATTAAAGGACTCTATCCAATATTCATTAACCCAGGAAGTAAGACTGGCTCTGAGTGTGACTTTGACCCAACCTACTCTCAGGGTAGCCATTTCCTCACACACTTAAACAGACACACGCACATACATACTCACCAAAGCAGACACACACGTACATACACACTCAAGAAACCACAGAGACACACATGGACACACACATGTGGGGAGGGGTTTGTGAGTGCTTCTTGGGCCTCCGTGGTGTGCCCTGGACTGCCTTGCCCTCCCTGTGCTGCCTTACCCTTGATGACCTCTGGGACAGAGGTTGAACAGGTCTGTGGTGGGTCCTCACCCACTCTCTAAATCTCTTCACGATGTTCCCCTTATGGCTTTTTCGGCCACAGTCTGGGGATCGATGCCAGCAGCATAACATCACTGTTGTGGACAGATCCTTCACCAGTACGTGAAACAAGCAAACTGCCGTTTCTAAAACGTGAGTGCCTTTTGACCAGGGTTCCAAATTCTATTTTGCTAGCTCATGGCAGTGATGTCACTTCCTGCTACTTCTCCCTGCACTTCCTGCACATAATGACCTCTTCATGGCCCCTTCATGCTGGGAGTGCTCACGCTCTGCCCCTGAGTCCTGGTCACACACAGAGACACTGCGTAGCCAACCCACAATCCTGTGGAGAGCATGGAGAATTCAGGACAACGGGCCTGAGGACACAAACCTGGATTTAATCGAGGCCCTCTTCATCCCTTTGCTGAGATCCCATAGAAGCCATATATCCCTCACTTAATTGTGCCACTCCAACCTCTCTTCCTTACGATGCCATAGCTTATTCAATTACATTCAGATGAAATTATGAATGTCCGGATAAAGCCCTGAAGCAGAAACCCTTCTGTATGTGTGGTTTTGGAAATAAACAGAGTATTTCCTCATCTGTCCTCCAAAACATGTTTTACACATGAAACGTGGATCTTATTCTTTTAAATACAAGAAAACTTTAGATTTTTATGTGCAAGATGATACCTAGAAGACCTGATTCCAATAGATTAGTGCCCACGTATGTTTTGATTATTGTTTCCTGGATATTCCAACACTTGCTTTGCAGGATCATTCTGATAGGATCTTATGTTGTTATCGTGAGAGACTATGGATCTCAAGGTTTTGAGACCTCCATCTCCCAGTTTCAGCCACAATCCTAATAAAGAGCTCTCTCTAACTTTTTTAAAGTTATCAAATGCTTCAACCATCAGGGTTTGGTATATCTCCTTGCCTGGGGGTAGAGAAAGAGATAGGGGGGAATTCTGACACAAACAGCTATCCCAGAGTGAAATTAAAAGGTGTTCCTATTAAGTCATTTCTTCCTCCTTAGGGAGCTGAAGCACTTGAGAGTTCCAAGGAGAGGGTAAAAGGAAGGAATTGTTCATCCAAAATATGGGGTTCTGGAGTTGCCAGTCCACAACCTATAAGAGAAGGGTATAAGGAACGCTCTTCATGTGATCTCATGATACTTTGAAGGAGCTAGAGGCCTTTGCTGCAGGCTCTCTGATGCTGTCTCCTTCTCTGATTTCCTTGTGACTTCCAGCTGAAATCAGCTTGGCGGTGGCTTGAGGCTAGAATTTGGAGGGTTGTAAGACTGCAGTTGTCTGAAAGTTTAAGCAGGCAGATGAAATCAGCTCCTGATAATATGCATTGGGACCTAAAATTTTTTGGTGGGGTTATCTGTTGAAAGAAAAACAGACTTTTCCTGGAATGAGATGTCTCCCTGCTATGCAGTCTTCTAAGTCTGTACATATTCTTGAAAATGCTTTTGAGCTGCTGTATATGACTCCCCTTGAGGTAGATTCAAAAACTGTAAAGAGAACAATGTCAAGTGCAAGGTGGCAAACTGAGGGTATACCTCTTTTTTGCTTGTTTGTTTGTTTGTTTTTAAAACTGCACAAGTCATAGGTCCAGGAAGACCAGAGGGAAATCTGATATGAGTAATAAAAACAATTTCAGACCACTTTTTAAAAGATCCTGTTGCTGCTGAAGCAATTGTTGCACTAGAGAATTCAGGGCAGTTAGAGACGCAGTTATAATACTAGAGAAGAGACCAACAACATAAACTGAGTCTGAGATGATATTAGCAGGCACTGGCACATGGGCAAGTGAAGAAACTACTTTTCATGAAGTAGAAGTTCACTTCCCCAAAATAAAACTGTACCAGCCCAAGTCTTTGAATAACCTTCTTTGGAACTGGCACATCGCCATCACTCATCACTTAAATCACTTAACTTCCCGTTAGTCGTTGATTTGCTCGAGCGGGCGCCAGTAACGTCTCCATTTGTCCCTGTCGCGTGCTAGTGTAGCCCAATGGCATCTGTTCGCTCTGGGAACATGAAAAGCCTCAAACTGATAGTTCATGATCTTCACGAAGAAGTCTGACCATCTGGTACGTGGGCGGCCACACGGTCTTTTGACATCTCATGGAATCCAGTCAGTAACAGCTCTAGTCCAGTGGTCATCTTTAAATCTCATTACGTGAACTGCCCATCTGATTTTTGACACCTTGGCAAATGAGACAGCGTCCCTGATTCTTGGTCGTCTATGGATGTCGGAACTCCGGATTTTTTTCTTTGAAGCATATGTTAATGCTGGAAAAACAGTGGAATCAAAGAGATGTGCCCGGAACCGGAGGTTCTTTGTCCTCTTAGCTATTTCTTTGACTTTCTTGAAGGCTTTCCAAGACGCTCTCTTCCTCCTGCGCAGCTCGGGTGCCAGGTCATTTGTCATGTTGACTTCTCGACCTAGGTACATATAGCTGTTGCATTCGGAGATGGTCGTTCCGTTGAGAGCGAATAGGGCATCAGGAACGAGGCTTTTTCTCATAAACACTGTCTTCGTAAGATTCAGCTGTAGTCCTACCTTTCCACACTCACGGTCCAAGTCGGCCAGCATTTGTGCAGCTTGGCTGATGTTTGGTGTTATTAAAACAATGTCATCAGCAAAGCGGAGGTGGTGTAATTGCCAAACATCTATCTTCACTGCCATTCCTTCCCATTCCAGTCGTCGCATGATGTTCTCGAGGGTGGCACTGAAGAGTTTCGGTGAAATGGTATCACCCTGCCAAACCCCTCTCTTGACATCAACGATCACTTCTTTGCAGAATGGTGAGATCCTGGTAGTGAATCCGCAATACAGCTCACGGAGGATCTTGCACATCGCCATAGGTTCTGATATAAAAGACTGAGAGTTGGTTGTCCAGATTGAGTTCCTGGCAGATGTTCTAGGGAATCAAGACTAGAAACTAGAGAAGGCTCTCTCCACCTCGGACCTGACTGTCGACTCTCAGGGTAGCTGAGCCCTTTTACACAAAGTTCTGCTCGGTTTGTCAATGCAAATTCACTAATAGACACAACTCTTTGGGTCCAAACTTCCTCACTTTTGTCCTGGCTCAAAACCTGATGTACATTAGTTGCAAAACTCAGCTCTGCATATCCCATAGGTGGGGTGGCTCCTTGTTCCCTGAACTCAACCACTTGTCAGTGAGCCTCTAGGTGCACACACTCCATGAGGAACCGAGTCAGGAATCAGAGAAGCCTTTCGCTTCACTGTCAGGGAGTCTTCCAGACAACCATGAAAACCTGATGTGCTGCTTGTAAGATTCACTTGAGCAAACTCCCTTTCTACCTGGGGTTTCAAATCTCATCCCATTGCACCAGAATTTAATCTGCAGGGACTCTGGGTGGGAGAAGTGTTGACTGTATCAGAGCAGGGAATATCCAAGGCGGAGCTCCCTGCTGTGGCTGGTTGCAGTGAATCTACTCACTGGGGCTCTGAAGCTCCATATACGGGAGAAGGGCTGCAACTGGAATCATCCCTTGATTTTTCAGGGCCTGGGACTGCGCCACTGCAAGTTCCCCGAATCGGGGTCACCAGCTGTGTCAAAATTAAAGCGACAATCTCTGACACTGTGGTTTTCTTTAGGGCATCGTGGACAAGGTTCAGGGGGGTGTTCTCACAGAGGCACATTTGAGGTGCCCTGCAGTCCTTATGGAAATGGCCTGATGTTCCACAATTAAAACATTTGCCCTGTTCTTGCTTCTGCTTGGCATAGGTCTCAACAGCTTTAATTCGTTCCTGATGTTTGATAGAACCAACATTCCCACATGCCTTCAAGTACCCCATTATGTCCTCTTTCTCCTTAATGGGGCATAGAATTGTCTGAGAGTCCTCATTAGCATTTTCAAAGCTAATTGTTTGGACAAAAGCTCCTGAGTTTCCTTACCCTTCTCATGCCTTTTAATGGCTTCCATCAACCTTCCTATGAAGTTTCCATAAGGTTCTGTGGCACCCTGAACAATCTTTGTGTGCCTTTACTTGAATTCAGCATCTGCATCAATCCTCTCCCAGGCCCACAGGGCGGCATCACAGACATGAGCAAAAACAGCTGGAGGCAAGGTGACCTGCTTTTTACGGTCCTGCCATTTCCCTTCACCTCTTAACATCTCATAAATCAATTTAATCCCTGAAAATTTCCGTCCACATGGCCTAGGCTCTGAAGTTTTGCCTTGCCCTCATCACTGAACCACATCCTCCACTGCATGTACTGAGAAGGCCTTAAGCACATCTTAGCAACCATGTAAAAATCTTGAGGTACCCAATGAGCCATTTTTCTCCAGCCTGTTAGATACTCCCTTCAATACGGAGATGTAGGTCCGTACGAGGCACAGGCCTTTTTGAAATTAATGAGTGAATCCATTCTTAACCCTTCATTAAGACAGTGACTGATTCTCCTCCAGCTGGATGGGAAAAAAGAGACGGAGCTCATGGGGTTTTGGTAGCATTGACCACTTACGGTCAAGAGGTTTCAGCTCTAAGCTTCGATCAGGAGCATGTCCCGAGTGGGCTGGAGGCCGCTTACCTGAGGCGCTGCAGCTCCTGTGAGAAGCCTTCTGTACCAAGTCGTTCTCAGACTCAGAATCTGAGGAAGTGGTAGCTGGCTCATAATGCCCATCACTTTCCTCTGACGCACTGCAAGTGGGTCATACAGAGGAGGTGAGGGTCTCTCTGGCTTGACATCAGGAGGGAATGTTAATTCATCAGTGGCAGAGAAACTTTTGCTTCGAGAACGTGCTTCCACTGCAAACAGCTTGAGCTGCTTTCGGGGCTTGGGTACAGGAGTAGCCAAGCATTGAGCATCAGGCCTCTTTGTAGGCTTGGGTATGGGATGAGCCATAATCATCCTTAATCTTCACATCACCTCTGTTTAACTCCTGAGGAAGGCTTCCCATAGTATATCTAATATCTTCCTCCTCAGAAGTACCTTGCAAAGCCTTTCCCAAACCTCAGGCTCCAAAGTACCCTTATCTGGAAACCAAGGATGAAATTTATAAAGAGATTGTAGGCAGGACCGGAGTACGTCCCGAGAAACACGGTGTCCAATTCTCTTTCCAAAATACTTAGTCAATTCAATTTAAAAAATATGGCCATGATCAATATGGCACGAGGGATTATTTTTAAATTTTTGTTAGTGAAACACCAGAGATATAGATGTAGACTTAAATATTTGGGGGCTTGGGTTTCAGTTATACAATGATCAAGTACCCATCCCTCCACCAGTGCCCATTCTCCACCACCAGAGATCCCAGAATCCCTCCCAGCCCCGACCTCCACCTTCCCCATCCCATCCTGCGTCTGTGGCAGGGTATTCCCTTTTTTCTCTCTCTTCTTTTGGATGCTGTGGTTTACAAAAGAGGCATTGAGTGCCAACCATGTTCAGGCTATAGTCTATTTTCAGCATGCATCTCCCATCCTGGGAGGATCCTCCCAACACCCTTTATTTGTTGCTCCCTTAGCTTATCTGAGCTGCCTTTCCCCCTAGCATGGCCTCCAGCCATGGAGTGAACCTCCTGGTACTTATCTCCGCTATTCTTTGGTGTTAGTCTCCTATTTTGTTACTTTATGTTCCCCAGATGAATGTAATCTTTCTATATCTGTCCCTCTCTGACTCATTTCGCTTAGCATGATACTTTCCATGTAGTACCACTTGTATATAAATTTCATGACTTCATCTTTCCTTACAGCTACATAGTTTTTAAAGGACTTCACACAACTCTGTTTTTGTCCTTCTTATTGGAGGAGTACAGCTAATATTCTAATTCACCACACCACAAAATCCTGTTCTGCCACTTACTTTCTAGAGTTAGGTGTATGAAACACTACTCTTACCTTTAGTTGTGCACCAGTGGAGATTCAGGCGTGCACAGGGATGCCAGATGTGTAAAATAAAAAAAAAATACAGCAGCTACGGAGGTCTATCTCCCCTGCCTCCAGTGTTCAGTAGTCCCACTCTGGTTCCCCCATGCCAGGGTGGTTGATGGCGATGGGCAGACAAATGAAGGAAACAAAGGCTAGGCTTGTTGGTCTTAGTTGGAGTTTATTCCAGTCCTCTCTCCATTCATTCCTGTCTCTCCTCAGTATCTTTCTCTTCATGCTACTTCATTCTCCTTCTCAATCCCCCTACATCCTCCTTCTGACTCTGGAATCTGGATACTGATCCTCCAACCCACTCTTACAGTCTAGTTAAATCCCAAAGCATGAGGGGTGGGGGTAACAATTACACATAGTTGTGGTCACAAGAAACAGGAGTAAAGTGGATGAAGGTTTCTGTTGAACCACAGCCCCACCAACAGCGGTGTTTCTAGACTTTTTGATATGTGCTATTTCACTATAGTGAGATGGTATCTCAATATTTTTAGTTTGCATCTCCTTAATCCTAGGTGATGAGTAACATTTTTTCATATGCCTAATGACCATCCATATGTCTTCTTTGGAAAAATCTCTGTTCACATCCTCACCCTGCTTGTTCATGGGGGTCATTGAATTTTCTCTGCTTTGAATTTTGTGAGTGCCCTATAGACTTGCTTAGAAGACCTTAATCAGATGAATTGTGTGCAAAGTTTTTCTCCTCGTCAGTCGGATCTCTTTTTTATTATAGTTGGAGTTTCTTTTGCAATGAAGAAGACACTTTAATTTGAAGTAGTTCCTCTGGTTTATTTCTCTTTTTGTTGTGTAGGCATCCCACTGTGCTCCTCTCATTGCGGACACCTCGGTAGTCAATGTCCTGGTGTGTTTTCTTCATATTACCGAGTAGATTCTTGTATAATCTATATATAATTAATCCACTTTGAGTTACTTTTGTGAATGGTGTTAAGTATGTGCAAGGAAAGCACATTGCCTACGATGATATGTCTTTGTCCCTCTGTCTCTACTCTTTATTAAATTTATTTTATTATTATTGTTATGATTATTATTATGTTTGCTTTGGGTCACACCCAGCAATATTTAGGGGTTACTCCTGGCTCTGCACTCAGGAATTCCTCCTGGTGGTGCAGGGAGACCATATAGGATGCTGGGAATTGAACTTGGCTTGACACCTGCATGGCAAACGCCCTACCTGCTGTGTATTGCTCCAGAACCTCTCTACTTTTTAAATGTATTTTTTTGGTTTTTTGTTTTATTTTTAAATCATCTACTTCCTATCTGATACTATATCTTCCTGTGTCTAAGTCTAACTATCTCAGTGGTTTCAACTTTTTTCTCTCAACCCCTCCCCCCACCACAGCCTCATTCTCACTCTATTCTTCTTTTCCAAAGAATAAAGTTTTGGTCCTAGGAATAAAGCTGACATGCAATCAGCTAATCTATGAGACAAAAGGTACCATGAATCACTAGAAATTCCATGTCCAGTGTCATTGAAGAGCTGAGACTTCCTGTCCCTAATTATTTCTGGCAATACCTCATGAGAATTTGAATGAAGACTCAGCCTCTCTCAAGAGTCCTGCAAGAAGTTTGTTTTCTAAGAGAATTAGCTGAGTTGAACTCTCACAGGGTGGGATGGTCCATTTTTGCTCTTCTGGGTCCTCAGTTTAGAACTAACTGTCAAATACACCAATAGAGGTCTATGGGTTGGGTCTGACCATGCCCTGCCACCCGCCTCCCTTTAGTATTTCTCCATCCTTTGACTCCTTCTATCCTGCCATACTCCTGTGACTTTGAAGTCTGAAACCTTGCATCATCAGTACACTCCTGACAGCAGTGTGCCAGTCTGGCTCCTCTTGTCTGCGCTGACATCAGTGTCACTATGGAAACCCTTTAGTCCAATCCAATTCACAGTGTGTCATTGAGGCAGGCAGGTAGATAGAAAAGGACACAAATAGCAATAAATTACTAGGAAGTAATAAAACCAACTAGCTTTAAGGTGATCAGGGCTTATCTTGTGAGCACATTCTTTAAGGCCTGACAAGACCTTCCTAGCACCAACACAGAGTAGGGAAGACTTAGTTGAGAATGAGTACCCTGCCCATTGGAGCCTTTCTCAATCCTGAGTTTGTACAGGGTGAGGAAGGTGGAATACAAACCATGGGTGGTCTTCAATGGATGCAGCAGATGCCAGCGTACAAGCATTAAAAGTACAGACAATCATTTTTGTTTTTCTGCGTTTTGGCAGCCTATGTCTGCCTTGGTGTTTTATCAGCCTCTCCTTCCATGTCCTTCTCGACTCTGCATATTCAGGGTTAGGGAAATGGATTATGAGATTGTATCTCAATATTTTCACTTTGCATTTCCTTAACCCTAAGTCATGGTTAACATTTTTTCATATGCCTGAGACAATCTATATGTCTTCTTTGGAAAAATCTCTGTTCACATCCTCACCCTGCTTGTTCATGGGGTTCACTGAATTTTCTCTGCTTTGGATTTTGAGAATACTTTATAGATCACATAGTATTCCCCCTGAAGAAAGCAATATTAGAGAGAATAGGATATTAGATGCTGGTTAAGGAAGCAGAAGTTTAAGGGACTTAACTTTGTCAATATATATGCTAAACAGAATAGTAAATCTAATTTTTTTAAGAAATGATAATAGTCCTAAAGATATAAATTTACACCAAGATGATACTGATATGAAGTTTTAACACGACACTTTGGTGATTAGATAGATAACCTAAACAGAAGGTAGGTTCAGATCTTAAACAATACCTCTGATAGTAAACAGACAATAAACCAAAATTAGATCTCTGTATGAAAGTCAGAAGGGATAGGACTGGTAGACATATAGAATCCCACAGACTTTCTAGAAATGAAAATAATACAGTGAGTCAATGAAACCAATATCTATATTTATTTGTAAACCTAGAAAATGATTGACAACTTTCTAACTCTGTATATAGAGAAAAAAAGAAAGCCCAAATAACTCTCTCAGGATTCCCCCATCAAACACATTCCAATACCCATGGAAACATGTACACACCTGTTTACAATCACATAGCAAGCTGCTAACTTGATCATGAGTTGATGACTTAATTTTGCCCCTGACTGGACAAACTTTCCTGTGGCATTCTACAACACCTTTTTCTTCTTCTATAAATGTCACCAGAGTCTCCTGAAACGTTTCCTCACCCAGTTTCTAAAATGAATTTGCTCTTTCTGTGGCTTTCCTGAAGATCTGGAAAAGGATTGCATATTTTTCTTGAAGTGCATCTCCAGGTATAAGATCCAGGTATAAGGGTGTTTCTAAAATATGGCTACTAAAATTCCAAGGTCTCGTGCTGTTATTTGATTCCACACAGGGACATGAGGTCACTTTCTGGAGTCCTTATACTTGAGCTTTCTCCTCATCAGATTGATCTCCATGGGTGTCTCTACACCGGGATGCTTACCTGTACCTGCGTGTCATGTTCACACACAACAACATTATACCTTCTAATACTTGGCAGCAGACAAGGCCTCTGGTGTGAGCACACAGAGCTGAGTTTAGCCCTATGCTATCCTTAGCAATGATGATACCTTGGAGAAACATGTGACCCTCTTTCAGTTCCCATGTCTATATGCATGGCATCTTCTCCTAGGGCTACCTATGTATGAGTAAAATAGGAAAAAAATTAAATAATAATGTATCCAGTCAATCTGGAAAATTTATTGCATGTTCCCTTGAGAATGTAAATAATGTTTTATCTTCTATTTCCCCCAAAAAGTATATAAAGAACTGTATATAGAAGCTTTATTTTTACCCTTAAAAGAAATCTATTTTTATTATATGAGTTACAAACTTGCTATCAATAGTTTCTAATGTATAATGTACCAACTCTACATATGTATTTGTAGATATGTAGAGACAAATACTTCATAATTTAACTATTGTGACTTGTGCTGTAATAAACACAGGAAGACAAAATCTTTTCTGAATAGAGACTTTGGGCACTTGGGATGATCGGTGTCAAGAAGCAGAATTGAAGGATTATGTAGGAACTCAATTCTTAGTTTTTCTTTGGTGTTTTCATTTAGATTTATGGAAAAGCTGAACCACTCACAATGAATGAGTGTCACTTTTCCCCCACATCAATGCAAACTCTAGTTATATTTGATCTTAATGATGTGTGCTAGTTTTATTGGTAGCACTGTAGCACTGTCCTCCCGTTGTTCATCGATTTGCTCGAGCAGGCCCAGTAACATCTACATTGTGAGACTCGTTGGTACTGTGTTTGGCATATTGAATACATCACGGGTAGCTTTCCAGGCTTTTCCATGTGGTTGAGATACTCTTGGTAGCTTGCCAGGCTCACTGAGAAGGGCAGAGTAATAGAACCCAGCTCGATCGGGCCTTATGCACGCAGGGCAAACACCCTACTGCTATGCTATTGCTCCAGCCCTCTGTATTTCCTCAATCTCTTATGTTGTCCTCTATATGTAGACCCAAGGCTGATGTACTAGTTCAGATCACAACCTCCACAATTCTGCAAATCCCTATTCCTCATTGTCTTATGAAAGAAGACTTTTGAATAGTTTGGGGCCTAAAATTAATGATATATTCTCACACAATATTTTTGCTATAACAAATTTACTATAACAAATACGTATGCAGACATACTCACACATAGAGGTATATAAGACAACACCCCACAATTTTATCTTTCTTTCTTTCTTTGCACAGCAACAGTGCAGTTTTGGTAAAGTCCATATTGCCTGCGTATAAATCATGGCTATGTAACTTTCACTAATAAATAAGTTCTGTAGTACTCATCTACACTTATGCAGTGTGCACTGTTGATTCTATTGTTCCGTTCTCTGTGTCATTTTTTTTTGGTATTGTCACACCGAGCAATGCTCCAGCTTATTTCTGGCTCTGTCTCCTGGAATGGGTAAGTCCTGGCAGGGCTCTGTGTCTGAAGCGTGCATGGCAAGTTTTCCTAAACTCTGGCTATTTGGTTTTCTTAGAGTTAATCATTTTGTTATTTATACTTTGTGGATGCAAATAACCCATTTATTGCATATATATATATATATATATATATATATTTGGCTTTTGGGGTCAGACCCAGCAATGCTCAGGGATTACTCCTGACTCTGTGCTCAGGAATTAATCATAGAAGTTCTTGGGGGACCATATGGGATGCCATATGGGATGTGGGGACTGAACCTGGGTCAGCAACATGCAAGGCAAACACCCTACCCACTGTGATATTGCTCCGACCAGCCAATATCTTCTTTTTATAAACAGTTTAAGAACCATAATTAACAAAACCATTTCTTTTGTAGTTTCATACATAATACTTTCTGCACCACAGCCTCCACCAGAGTCCAGTGTCACTGGCACAAAACATTGTTTCATACCACTTCATTGTTTTTATTTACATTTTCCTGTTAGAAGTGACACAGGGCATTTGTTCATGTCGCTCTTGTTTATCTTTTATTTATCTTGTTTGAGTTCACTACTCTTCTGGAGTTCACTAATGGAAGGGCACATCCAGAGAGAAGTCTTAGATCCTTGTAAATCTTTGTTCACCAATTTTCTTCTCTGTCCTCAACACATTTAATATTTGAGGTTGTGAGGAGGATAAGCTTCAACTCCTTACTTTCCCTCTTGGCAACACTTTTTATTTTATTTATTTATTTATAATTTTTATTAGTGAAACACCAAGAGGTATTGTTGCAGACTTACAAATTTTTTTTATTAATGAGACATCATGAAGTACAGTTGTAGACTTAAAAATTTTTGTGCTTGCGTTTCAATTATACAATGATCAAATACCCATCACTCCACCAGTGCCCATTTTCCACCACCACGGGTCCCAGTATCCCAGCCATCTCCATCCCATCCCCATCACACCCTGCCACTGTGGCAGGCCATGCCCTTCTGTTCTCTCTCTCCTTTTCGGTGGTGTGGTTTGCAAAAGAGGCATTGAGTGGCAACCATGTTCGGTCTATAGTCTACTTTCAGCATGCTTCTCACAACCTGGGAGGATCCTCCAAATACCGTTTATTTGGTGCTCCCTTCTCTCTTTGAGCAGCCTTTTCCCCTAGCACATGAGGCTGGCCTCCAAGCCATGGAGTAAGCCTCCTGCTGCTTATCTCAGCTATTCTTGGATGTTAGTCTCGTATTTTGTTACTTTATGTTTCACAGATAAATACAATCATTCTATGACTATCCCTCTCTTTCTGATTCATTTTGCTTAACATGATACATTCCATGTAGTATCATTCATTCATTCATCATCCTGTTATTCGTCGATTGCCTCGAGCAGGCCCCAGTAATGTCTCTTTCATCCTAGCCCTGAGATTATATTCAAGGCTCTTTAGGAGAATGAGACCCATCATTGTTACTGGTATTTGGCATATTTGGTACGCCACGGGGAGTTTGCCAGACTCTGCCCTGTGGGCAGGCTACATTCGATAGCCTGCAAGTTTGTCCAAAGTAGAAATGAGATAATAAGATGTCATAAAAAGATGTCCTGATAAGATGTCATATCAACCGCGCGGTTCCAGGAGCTGGATTTTATAGTCTCTGAGTCTTGGCCGCTGATGGGATTACATGGCGCCAGGGGGCCAGGTGGTGGGTGTGACCCCCGCTACTGAAATTTGGAGGATCTGGGTGGAGGATGCTCAACTCCAATCCGAGTAGGCTTGGAGATCTCGGCCCCGGAACCCGCGTGGCTTTGTCCCTCTGCCAGTACCTTCATGTGTGCGGAGAGTGGTCTCGGCATGGTGGTGGCTGGTCCTGGAGGTCTTCCGCTGCCAGAGCCCTGGTCGGGGCAGGGAGGAAAGCTCAACCCACTCCCCTCCAAGGGACCATGGCGAGGAACAGCCAGGCGCAGGGGCAGGAGACTGCACTGGTCTTGTCCAGGAGCTGGATGTAGTATCACGTGTATGTAAATTTCATGACTTCATATTTTCTAACAGATACATACTACTTCATTGTGTAGATGTCGCAAAGTTTCTTTAATGAGTCATCTGTTCTTGGGCACTCTGGTTTTTTCCAGATTCTGCCTATTGTAAACAGTGCTGCAATGAACAAACAAGAGCAGATGGCACTTGAATTATACTTTTTTGCCGCTCTGGGATATATGCCCAGGAGTTGTACTGCTGGGTCAAATGCGAGCTCACTTTCTAATTTTTTGAGAATCGTCCATACTGTTTTTCAAAAGGGCTGAACCAGTAGGCATTCCCACCAGCAGTGAAAGGGGTCCCATTCTCGCCACATCCTCACCAGCACTGGTGGCTTTTGTTCTTTTAGATGTGGACTACACTCCATGGTGTGAAATGATATCTCATTGTGGTTTTGATCTACATCTCCCTGATGATTAATGATGTAGAGTATTTTCTCATGCTTGGCAACACTTTATGTTCATTCACGCTAACAAAATTAGCTTAGGACTCACAATTTGTACATGTAACTATCTATGCACATGTGCATGTGTACGTGATCAGAGATTAATAAATATTACTCTACATTGGGATGATGAATCAAATGAATTCCAGTACTCATAGACATGATCTGAGAACTCAAAATACAGATCTAATATTGTTCAGTCTTAGCTGGAGGAAACAATGGTGGAAGGTACTGCGTCACTGATCAGGTGACTGTTAGGGGAGTTATTATTAATGAGTAAACTCTGGAAATGGTTCCTCCATGTTCATAGATGAGCACTAACCACAGCTGAGGTGACATATGATATGTGTTGGGAGGGAGGGGAGCCATGAACAGAAAATTTGAAGCTATCATAAGAAAAAAAGCCTTAAGTCATGTACTCTCTCCAGATATTTCTTGTATATTAAGTAATGACGTCGTAATGGAAGACTTTTCTTGAAACCACATAGTCCTATGTTAGACAGTGTTGCCTACCTGAGTATCATTGGTTTACATAGCTTTCTGCTCATATGTGACAAAAACTCACTTGGGAAGTACATGTTACCATTATGAGAAAGGATAACCTGTTCATAAAGAAAAATGGGAATGCAGGCATTGTGTAGAGCATATGGGTATCAAGTGTTTCAGGTGTTGAAGAAAGAATGCTCAGGAGAATTTAGGGTTCTGAATTGATATATGGATAAGATCCCTAGGTCCAGGGTTGCCTGTTGGTATTTAGACTCCATGCGCTGCTCTGTAGCAAAGTTGTGCCCTGTCCTTTTCATCTACCTGGGACCCTGTCTCTGTCTTGAGTTTGCAGAGATAGAGGAAGCTGGGGTACGACCCATGGGTTGTCAGGACAACTCCAGGTTCACATTGCCTTCTCATTGACTCTCTCTTGATTTTGACTGGGTCCTGTATGAGCCAGCTTTGTGCGTCTGGCTCTAGTGTCATGCTAGAATATTGGTGTGCTGATAACATAATAGGTTTCATTAGAAAATATTTGACATTTACATATTCCTGCTCCATCTAGGTCTTTGCATTGGACGTATATAACAAAAATAAAAAGGCAAACCCCAAATCTCCCAGTTCAACCTAACTGCTGTGTGTGACACCACAATTATCCATTCTGTGTTACCAAAGGTGGGAGGTATGAAGAATAGGTCAGGAGACAGGGAATCAAGACAGATTCCTGGTCTCAGGGACTGGGAGAGAGAGGGTGGGGAAGAGTTCTTCAACGAGAAGAATCTAAGGGGCCCTGAAATGTTCCTCAAACAAACTGAATGATGACTTTAAGGCATTGCCAGTATTCTGCTCATACCCAGGGACCATACCATTCACAATAAAAAACAAACTTTATTGAAATATAATAATAAATGATAAAGCTTATAAACTACATGCGAAGGTACAATGAAGTCATAGATAAGCCAGAAAACTCTGTGTCTACAGAGACTTCCGAGCCCAGCAGGTGCTCTGCGTGGGGGATCAGAGCTGCTGGCTCACTATAAGGAGTCACTGGGCCCACCTTTCCAAGACCTAAATTGTGTTCCAGTGAGGCTGCACATGCGGCAGTGCAATGTCCTGGGATCCGTCTTCACTGATGATGCTGTAGGACACCGGATCCATTTCTGCAGGTTGTGCATAAGCCACCGGCTTGGGACCTCCTCTGGACTCTCCATTTCCACCCGGTTCCTTTGGTGGGAGAGGGGCAGGAGGAAGAGCCGATTCTAATTGGAGAGAAGGTACAGGATGTGAGAGAACTAAAGTAAATCACCTGTGTGCCCTCTTTCAAACGGTTTCCCAAGGTCAGATCCCATCCTGCAACCTACAGGGCATAAAGCCTGAAGTCCACTACAGGATGTCTCCTCATGCCCACTCGGGCTCAGAGGCCTCAGAATGATCACTGCAACACACATCCTGAGATGCCTTCAGTACTAATCTCCCCCCAGCCTCATGTGCATGTGCTCAGACACACTCATCCTGGTCTCTTACCATCCTCCTTGAGGTCCTCTGAATCTTGTGCTCGATGTACCATCAATGCATTGTACAGAGGATATACTCTTATCTCATGACAAAGCTCTCCCTCACCAACTGGGACTCCATGTTTGGCGCACCTCTCCTCGACCCAAACCACTCCGCACCACTGCCGGATATCCTCGTTGTCGGGCAACACATCTCCAACATCGAAGGAGAGGTACGGGGTGTCCTCAGTGATCAGCTCTTCTTCTGTCTCTCTGTAGCGCTGATGAGACAGAGCAGCAGAACTTGAGCATTCCCGCCCTGCAATCTGTCATCATTGCTGCTCAGTCCCCCAGAATGTCCCCAAGAACCCTACTCTGTTTTAACGGGGCCATCAGGGATGAACATGATTTACACTTTAAGAGATCAGTCTTGTCTGAAGGGCACCACCCAATAATCTACAACCCACTAATTGGACTGTCTCTGGCTTTTGATTTTGGCCTATCTTTCTGCTCAGGATAGCCGTCTTCCCATGAATCTTTCCCCCCACTCAACCTAAATCTCTCTCTCACAAACAAGCTAAACAATCCTCCCATGCCCAAACACTTGGGAAGGGCTCTAAAGTACCCCTTCGGCATCAGTGTTTTCTCCAGGACTGGACAGTCCTATTTGTGCTGCCTTGTGTTAGTTACCCTGGATGGCCTCTGGGTCAGATGTTGGGCAGGCGGTGCAATGAGTCCTCACCCACTACTTGTGTCTTTTCTATGTGTTCCGCTGAGGACTCTTTAGGCTGTACGCTGAGCACTATACACTGTCATCACCACTGCTCAGTCCTCTTGACTGGCCCTCAGACCCATGCAGACCAGTACATGGATCCTTCAGGGACACACAAAATATACTTTGAAGTGAATTCAATTTTGACTAAAGGTCTCCATCCAATTCTCGCTAACCCAGCCATAAGACTGTTACTGAGTGGGAATTTGACCCAGCCTACTATCATGGTAGCCCTTTCCACACAAACGTAGGCACAAACACCCACATACATACACACACAAGAACGCGCGCACACACACAGTCACACATATGTGGGGAAGGGTTTGGGAGTGCCTCTTGGACATCCACGATGTGTCTGAGACTGTCCTGCCTTGACTGTGCTACCTTACCCTTGATGACCTCTGGGGAAGAGGTTGGACATGTCTGTGGTGGCTCCTCACCCACTCTCTAAAACTCTTCAGAATGCTCCCCTTCTGGCTCTTCTGGCCACAGCCTGGCGATCGACGCCAGCAGCACAACATTGTTGTGTCTCTCCTTCACCAGCCCGTGAAACTAGCAAACTGCCGTTTGTAGAACATGAGTGCCTTTTGAACAGGGTTCCAAATTCTATTTGCTAGCTCATGGGAGCGATGTCACTTCCTGCTCCTTCTATCTGGACTTCCTTCTCATAATAACCTCTTCATGGCCCCTTGTGCTGGGAGTGCTCACCCTCTGCCTTTGAGTCCTGTTCACTCACAGATACACTGCACAGCCAGCCTACAACACTTTGGAGAGCAGGGAAAATTCAGGGTCACAGGCGTGAAGACACAAACCTGGATTTAATCTAGGCCCTCTTCATCCCTTTGCTGAGATACCATAGAGGACATGTATCCCTCACTTAATTGTGCCACTCCAGCCTCTCTACCTTGGGATGCCATAATTTTTTTAATTATATACAAATGAAATTGTGAATGTGCTCAAAAAGCCCTAAATTAGAAACCCTTCTGTATGTGTGGTTTTGAAAATATAAAGATATTTGCCTCATCTGTCCTCGAAAACATTTAACACTTAACGTGGGGTTTATTCTGTTCAATGTAAGAAAACTTTCGATTTTTAAGTGCAATATTATACCGAGCTATAGCACAGCGGGTAGGGCATTCGCCTTACAAGCGGCCAACATGGCCGACCCGAGTTCGATTCCTCCGCCCCTCTCGGAGAGCCCGGCAAGCTACTGAGAGTACTCGATATGCCAGACACAGTAACAACAAAGTCTCCAATGGAGACGTTACTGGGCCCGCTCGAGCAAATCGACGATCAACGGGAGGGCCTTTAATTATACCGAGAAGACCTGCCTGCAAATATCTTTGCCCATTCAGGTTTAGATTATTTTTCTTGGATATTCCAACACTTGCCTTTCAGCATCATTTTGATTGGATCTTATTTTGGAATCGTGAGAAACTCTGGATCTCAAGGTTTTGAGACCAACATCTTCCAAGTGTCAGCCACAATCCAAAAGAAGTACTTTGTCTATCCATGCACACTGATGAACGTTTGACTGCCCTAAATGGCAGTAGAACTGGACTTGGACAATTAAAGTTGTTCCTTCATATAATCTTGTGTCTGTAGCCCAGAGGGAAGTTTCCTCTCAAGAGAGTGCACAGAATCACATGAAGGGGTCCACTAGAGACTAATGCTTCAGAGCACCATGCAAGCATGTCGGTATCTACCCTGGATACAGGGAACTTTATGATCTTAATGCTCCTTTGACACTCCTTACAAGGTTTCAAATCCACTATGGTTCTCACGTGGTCTTAAGTTTTTCCGATGGCTATGTTAGAATCAAGTGCAAAGCTGCCTTGTTGTGTGGGTCATTCTTGCCACAGTTTTCAAGCTCCTGCTACCACCTCACGTATTTTATACACACAGAGTGCTCTCTCAGTGGGTGGATATACTTCGAAAAGCATATCTTTTGCAAATAACAGCCAAGGAAATGAGCGTTCCTTCCCAAAAGTTGTTCATTTTGTATGAGTTTCTATGTTTTCCACTCTCTTGCCACCTCTCCCCCGCTACGATAATATCAGTCCCCTTCTCAGTTAATCCTTGTGTGTCTCCCACAGTTAATTATATGGGCAAGTCATATACACCTATTCTTCTTTCCTCCTAAATTTCTTTCTAGTGATATACTCCATCCTCTTCTTCTCTTGTCTTATTCTAGATGGGTTGTTCTACCAGAGCATCCTGATGGCAGGCTCATAGGATCCTCATTTAAGGAATATGCTGGGACACAATAACTGAGCATAATTAAAGAATCTCCATCCCCTCCTGCCACTCAGCAATTCATTACGTAACTCCGGAAAAATTAACATAAAGCCAATTTTGAGCTAGAGTGAATGGGGGGGGGGTTCCAGAATGACCATGATGTGTTTTTTTCTGCTTTTACTGCCTCAGTTATGGCTAATGGAAGACCAGAAAGAAAAAGTGAAGGTAAATAAATCGTTTGGTGTCCTGGGGCCAGGAATGAGTAAGGAAATTAAGACATGTGGAGGAACCAAGAAAGGTGCCTCAGATTCTCATTTGCATCTGTTTTCCTGCAATGTGGAGTTCCAGGACTTTTAACTCTGTCTGGATTTGAAATGAGGACTCCAGATTTCTATCTTTGATATTGTTATATATATCCAGTCATGATGACCAGTTGCTCTGATTATGTCAGATAGTCGGAAGCCGAGACTTTGAAAGGCATAGTCTACCTGCTGTCCAGAGGACCTCAAGGCGTTCCAAGACTGGAAGCACAGTGAATACTGGATGGAGATTCAAGGGCAGAAAATACTGCCACCGGCCTACATATATTCAGTTTCCCCTAGTGTATCTTCCAACTTATAGGGTGGGGTTAGGTAAGGTCTCCTCTCCTTCCATAGGTCATTGTCAGAGAGCAAAGCAACAGTGATTGAAGACACAAGCCAGAGTTGGGTTTCTGTATTTTCTCAATCTCTTATGTTGTCCTCAATATGTGGACCCAAGGTTTATATACTAGTTCAGATCAGAATCTCCACAATTCTGGAAATCCCTAAGAATTGGCCACTCTGGGGAAAAGCATGTTGGCACTGTATTCCTCACTGCCTTATGAAGGAAGACTTCAGAAGAGTTTGGGCCTAAAATTAATAACTTGTTCTCACACACTTTTTTTCAATACAATAAATACTTATGCAAACATACTCACACATAGAAGTATATAAGACAAGCACCCACAATTTTATCTTTCCTTCTTTGCACAGCAACAATGCAGTTCTGGTAAAGTCCATATTGCCTGTGTATATATCATAGCTATGTTACTGTCACTGATAGATAAGTCCTGGAGTACTTATCTAAACATGCAGTGTGCATGTTGATTCTTTTATTTCATTTCCTGTGTGTGTGTGTGTGTGTGTGTGTGTTTGGTATTGTCACGCCCAGCAATTCTCAAAACTTATTTCTGGCTGTGTCTACTTGGATGGGTAATTCCTGGCAGGGTTCTGTGTCTGCAGCATGCGTGGTATGTGTTCCTATCCTCTATGATACCACTCTGGCTATTTTGTTTTTCTTATAGTTAATTATTTTTTTGCTTATCCTTTGCAGATGCAAATAACTCATTTATTGCCTATATAGATATAGAAATAGATATAGATATTTGCTTTTGGGTCACACCCACAGATGCTCAGGGGTTACTGCTGGCTCTGTTATCAGTTACTCCTCCCAGTGCTTTAGGGACCATATGGGATACTGGGGACTGAATCTGGGTCAGCCGCATGCAAACCAAACACCCTACCCTCTGTGCTATTGCTCCGGCCTGCCAATATCTTCTTCTAAAATGTTTTAAGCACCGTAATTAAGAAAACCATTATTTTTATACTTTCATACATAAAACTATCTGCATCACACCGTCCACCAGAGTCCATTGACTGAACCATTACCCCAGTTTTTTGGTTGTTTTTTTTTTGAATAGTGTCAAATATATATATAGTTTTCCCAAAACAGCTAGACCAGTTGACATTCCCCCACAACAGTCAATGAAGGTCTTGGTTTCCCCATATCTTTACCAACACTGGTTGCTTTTGTAACTTGTGATTTGTGCTAGTGTCCCTGGCATGAAACATTGTTTTGTTACTTCATCACTTGATCGCTTGATCACTTGACTTCCCGTTAATCTTCGATTTGCTCGAGCAGGTGCCAGTAATGTCTCCATGTGTCCCTGTTGCCTGCTAGTGTAACCCAATGGCGTCTGTTCGCTCTAGGAAAATGAAGAGCCTCAAACCGATCATTTATGATCTTACTGAAGAAGTCTAACCATCTGGTGGAAAATGGGCACTGGTGGAGGGATGGGTATCTGATCATTGTATAATTGAAACCAAAGCACAAAAAATTGTAAATCTACAACTTTAAAAAAAAATAAAATAAAATAAAGGGAAAAAAAAAGAAGTCTAACCATCTGGCAGGTGGGCGGACACGCGGTCTTTTGATATCCCTTGGAATCCAGTCGGTAACAGCTCTAGTCCAGCGGTCGTCTTTAAATCTCATTACGTGACCAGCCCATCTGATTTTTGACACCTTGGGAAACAGACAGTTTCCCTGATTATTGATCGTCGACGGAGGTTGGAACTCCGGATTCTTTCTCTCATTTGAGTGAAATGTGATATTCCAAGCATAGCTCTTAAAATTCCTCTTTAGGAGACCCGAATAGTGTTCTCGTCCTGTTTGCATAGGGCCCAAGTCTGTGAGGCATATGTTAATGCAGGAAGAACAGTGGAGTCAAAGAGATGTGCCCGGAGCCAGAGGTTCTTCGTTCTCTTAGCTATTTCTTCGATGCTCTTGAAGGTGTTCCAAGCTGCTCTCTTCCTCCTGCACAGCTCGGGTGCCAGGTCATTTGTCATGTTGACTTCTCGACCCAGGTACACATAGCTGTTGCATTCGGAGATGGTCGTTCCGTTGAGAGCCAATGGGGTGTCAGAACAAGGCTGTTTCTCATAAACATTGTGTTCGTAAGATTCAGCTGTAGTCTGGCCTTTCCACACTCACGATCGAAGTCGGCCAGCATTTGTGCCGCTTGGGGCTAATGTTTGGTGTTATTGTTGTTACCTCATAGTTGTCTTCATTTGCATTTCCCTGATAGAAGTGATGCAGGGCATTTGTTCATATCCTTTTTGTTTATTTTTTGTTTTTCTTCTTTGAAAAAAGTCTCTGTTCATCTCTTCCTACAATATTTTAATATTCAAGAGGTTGATTGTTTTATTCTTGTAACGTTCTGCCAGTGTTTTACGTAGCTTCAATATTAACAATTTGTCACATGAATCGTGGACACATTTTTGGGTGTGATATGTATTATTCTGCTCATTGTTCTTTTTTCCTTTTTTTGAGTTCATATTCTAATTTTATTCCATGCTTCGAAACTGCAGTGACCCTCATATTATAGACACTGTTGATTTTTTGTTAAAAAGCAACCTCCCACCACCACCACACACATGCAGTGAAGAAGGGTCCCTTTCTCATCACATCCACGCCAACACCGGATGCTTTTGTTCTTGTTGATGTGGGCCAGTCTCTGTGGTGTGAGATGATATCTTACTGTTGTTTCGATCTGCATCTCCCTGATGATTATTGATGTAGAGCATTTTCTCATGTACCTTTTTGCCATTAAGATTTCTTCTTTGAGAAATATTCTGTTGTTTTCGTCGCCCCAATTTTTTTTTTTTTTTTTTTTTCCCCCTTTATTTTATTTTTTTTTTTTTAAAGTTGTAGATTTACAATTTTTTGTGCTTTGGTTTCAATTATACAATGATCAGATACCCATCCCTCCACCAGTGCCCATTTTCCACCACCATGGATAATATCCCTCCCACCCCCATCCCCCCATCCCCCCGTCTCTGTGGCAGGGCAATCCCCTGTGTTCTCTCTCTCCTTTTGGGTGTTGTGGTCTGCAAAAGAGGCATTGAGTGGCAAACATGTTCAGTCCATAGTCTACTTTCGACATGCATCTCCCCTCCTGGGAGGATCCTCCAAACATCCTTTATTTGGTGCTCCCTTCTCTATCTGAATAGCCCTTTCCTCTAGGATACCCGGCTGGCCTCTAAGTTATGGAGTAATCCTCCTGGTGCTGATCTCAGCTATTCTTGGGTATTAATCTCATACTTTGTTACTTTATATCCCCCAGATGAATGCAATCTTTCTATGTCTATCCCTCTCTTTCTGACTCATTTCGCTTAGCATGATACTTTCCATATTGTACCACTTGTATGCAAATTTCATGACTTCATCTTTTCTAAGAGCTACATAGTACTCCATTGTGTAGATGTACCAAAGTTTCTTTAACCAGTCATCTGTTCTTGGGCATTCAGGTTTCTTCCAGTTTCTGGCTATTGTAAAGAGGGCTGCAATGAACAAACAAGTGCAGATGTCACTTCGACTATACATTTTTGCCTCTCTGGGATATATTCCCAGGAGTGGTATTGCTGGGTCAAATGGGAGCTCAATTTCTAATTTTTTGAGAATCGTCCATACTGTTTTCCAGAAGGGCTGAACCAGTGGACATTCCCACCAACAGTGAAGGAGTGTCCCTTTCTCGCCACATCCACGCCAGCATCGGTTGCTTTTGTTCTTTTGAATTTGGGCCAGTCTCTGAGGTGTGAGATGGTATCTCATTGTGGTTTTGATCTGCATCTCCCTGATGATTAATGATGTAGAGCATTTTCTCATGTGCTTTTTTGCCATTCGGATTTCTTCTTTGAGAAAGTTTCTGTTCATTTCATTGCCCCATTTTTGGATGGGGTTGGATGTTTTCTTCTTGTGGAGTTTAACCAGTATTTTGTATATCCTGGATATCAACCCCTTGTCAGATGTGTATTCGGTGAATATCCTTTCCCATTCTGTAGACTGTCTTTGTACTTTGGTCACTGTTTCTTTGGAGGTGCAGAAGCTTCTTAGTTTAAGATAGTCCCATTTATCTATCTCTGTTTTCACTTGCTCGGCCAGTGGCGTGGCATCTTTGAAGATACCATTAGCTTCAATGTCATGGAGGGTTTTGCCAACTTTATCTTCAATGTACCTTATGGTTTCTGGTCTGATGTTGAGGTCTTTAATCCAATTTGATCTTACTTTTGTACATGGTGTTAGGCAGAGTTCTGAGCCTATTTTTTTGCATGTAGCCGTCCAGTGATGCCAACACAATTTATTAAAGAGGCTTTCCTTACTCCACTTCACATTACTTGCACCTTTATCAAAGATTAGATGAGCATATGATTGAGGAGAGATGTCAGTGTATTCAACCCTGTTCCATTGGTCTGCAGTTCTGCCTTTGTTCCAGTACCATGCTGTTTTAATTATTACTGCTTTGTAGTACAGTTTGAAGTTCGGGAGGTTGATTCCTCCTATTTTCTTTTTCCCAAGAATTGCTTTAGCTATTCGTGGGGGCTTATTGTTCCATATAAATTTCAAGAGTGTTTGCTCCATTTCTTTGAAGAATGTCATGGGTATCCTTATAGGGATTGCATTGAATTTATCCAATGCTTTCGGTAGTATTGCCATTTTGACAATGTTAAGTCTCCCGACCCATGAGCAGGGGATATCTTTCCATTTCCTCATGTCCTCTTTTATTTCCTGAAGTAGCGTTTTGTAGTTTTCTTTGTACAGGTCCTTTACTTCCTTAGTTAAGCTGATTCCTAGGTACTTGATTTTCTGGGGCACAATTGTGAATGGGATTGTTTTTTTCATGTTGCTTTCTTCTCTCTCACTGTTTGCGTATAGGAAAGCCATGGACTTTTGGGTATTGATTTTATAACCTGCAACTTTACTATACGAGTCTATTGTTTCTAAGAGTTTTTTGGTGGAAGTTATTGGGTTCTCTAAGTAGAGTATCATATCATCTGCGAATAGTGAGAGCTTGATTTCTTCCTTTCCTACCTGAATGCCCTTAATATCTTTTTCCTGCCTAATCGCTATTGCAAGTACTTCCAGTACTATATTGAACAGCAGTGGAGAGAGTGGGCATCCCTGTCTCGTCCCTGATCTTAGAGGGAAGGCTCTCAGTTTTTCCCCATTGAGGATGATGCTTGCTGTAGGCTTGTGGTAGATGGCTTTAATTATGTTGAGGAAGGTCCCCTCTATACCCATTTTGGCTAGGGTTTTCATCATAAAGGGGTGCTGGATCTTATCAAATGCTTTCTCTGCATCTATTGATATGATCATATGCTTTTTATCTTTTCTTTTGTTGACATGGTGGATTATGTTGATTGATTTCCGAATGTTGAACCATCCTTGCATCCCTGGGATGAATCCTACTTGGTCATGGTGTATGATCTTTTTGATGAGTAGTTGGATTCTATTTGCTAGTAGTTTGTTGAGGATCTTTGCATCTGTGTTCATCAGGGATATCGGCCTGTAATTCTCTTTCTTTGTGGTATCTCTGTCTGCTTTTGGTATCAGTGTGATATTTGCTTCGTAGAAACTGTTTGGAAGTGTTTTTGATATTTCAATTTCGTGGAAAAGCTTAAAGAGTATTGGGAGTAAGTCCTCTTTAAAGATTTGGAAGAATTCACTAGTGAATCCATCCGGGCCAGGACTTTTGTGCTTGGGGAGACTTTTTATTACCATTTCAATTTCCTTGATGGTGATAGGTCTGTTCAGGTATTCCAGGTCTTCTTGGTTCAGCCTTGGGAGTCTGTAGGAGTCTAGGAATTTATCCATTTCCTCGAGGTTTTGATGTTCCGTGGCATAAAGCTTCTCAAAGTACTCCCTGAGGATCCTCTGAATTTCTGTGGTTTCTGTTGTAATGACCCCCTTTTCATTTCTGATTCGGTTGATTAGGGTTTTCTCTCTCCCTTTCTTTGTGAGTTTTGCTAGACGTCGCCCCAATTTTTGATGGGGTTGGATGCTTTCTTCTTGCGGAGTTCAACCAGTACTTTGTATATCCTTGATATCAACCCCTTGTCGCATGGGTATAGGGCAAATATCCTTTCCTATTCTGTAGACTGTCCTTTTATTTTGGTCACTGTTTCTTTTGAGGTGCAGAAGCTTGTTAGTTTAAGATAGTCCGATTTGTCTATCTCTGTTTTCACATGCTTGGCCTGTGGCGTGACATCTTTGGAGATACCATTAGCTTCAATGTCATGGATTATTTTGCCAACTTTGTCTTCAATGTACTTGATGGATTATTCCGGTTTGATGTTGAGGTCTTTAATCCATTTTGATCTTACTATTGTATTGGAGTTAAGCAGAGATCTGAGCCCATTTTTTGCATGTAGCTGTCCAGTTTTGGTCGCACAATTTGTTAAAGAGGCTTTCCTTGCTCCAATTCACATTATTTGCTCCCTTATCAAAGATTAGATGATTATATGTTTTAGGGGATATGTCATCCTGGGGATGCATGGATGGTTTAACATTCGGAAATCAATAAACATAATCGATCATATAAACAAAAGAAAAGATAAAAACCATATGATCATATCAATAGATGCAGATAAAGCATTTGACAAGATCCTCCACCCATTTTTGATGAAAATCCTCGCCAAAATGGGTATAGAGGGGACATTCCTCAATATAGTTAAAGCCATCTACCACAAGCTTACAGCAAGCATCATCCTCAATCGGGAAACACTAAGAGCCTTCCCTCTAAGATTAGGGACGAGACAAGTATTCCCACTCTATCCACTGCTGTTCAATATAGTACTATAATACTAGCAAGAGCAGATAGGCAAAAAATATATATTAAGGACATTCAGGTAGGAAAGAAAGACATCAAGTTCTCACTATTAGCAGGTGATATGATACTATACTTAGAGAACCCTAAAACCTCTACCAAGAAACTCCTAGAAATAATAGACTTGTATAGGAAAGGTGCAGGCTATAAATTCAATACCCAAAAGTCCATGTCTTTCTATATGCAAATAGTGAGAGAGAAGAAAGTGACATGAAAAAAGAAATCCCATTCACAATTGTGCCCCAGAAAATCAAGTACCTAGAAATCAGCTTAACCAAGGAAGCAAAGGACCTATACAAAGAAAACTACAAAATGCTACGTCAGGAAATAAAAGAGGACAAGGTAAAATGGAAAGATATCCCCTGCTTATGGATCGGCACAATTAATATTGTCAAAATGGCAATACTTCCCAAAGCATTGTACAAATTCAATGCAATCCCTATAACAATACCATGACATTCTTCAAAAAAAATGGAGCAAAAACTCCTGAAATTCATATGGAACACTAAGCGCCCAGGAACAGCTAAAGCAATCTTGGGAAAAGAAAATGGGAGGAATCAACCTCCCTAACTTCAAACTCTACTATGAAGCGGTAATAATTAAAACAGCAATGTACTGGAAAAAAGGCAGAGCTGCAGAACAATGTTCCTTGTTTCTTTTACAATCCAGAAGCTTCTTAGTTTGATATAGTCTCCTTTGTTTATTTTTTATTCAGTTTGCTTGCCCAATGACATTCAATTCTTGAAGATATCTCTTGATTCAGTGTCGTGATCCACTGCTTTTCTCAGCACAATTTAATAATGCAAAATTCGTTTGAAGTTTTTAATCCATTTTGATTGGACTTTTCTACATAGTGTTAGAAAATGATTATGGTTTTAATGGGTTTTTTGCAAGTGAGCAACCAGACTACTTGATAACCATTTGTGAAAAGTCTTCCTTTCCTTCCTTGAAAAAGATTCACTGTCCATACAGCTGAGAATCTTTCCCTAGATCTACATTACTTTCTATTGTCCACAGAGATGGGTCATGTTTCAGTGCCACACTGTTTTGATTACTGTAGCTTTATAGTATAGTTTGAAATTTGGAGGGAAAAGAGGCCTCTAATCTTTTATCCTAAGATGCTTTTTGGCTCTTTGGGGTGGGGGAATTATTTTCCTATAAAACTTTCAGCAGCATTTTATCTATGTCCTTAAAATTTGTCATATACCTTTTTTCCTCTTTGTACTCATACAGTATTGTTAATAATTTCCTGTGCACAGCATTCCAATGTCACATTCATCACCAATTTAACCACCTTCTTCTACTTCCTTGTGACACCCTGTTCCCAAACTCAGTTATGTGGATCAGGTCTCTCCTTGTCTTGCCACTGACCTTTGTTGCTACCTTGCTGTATATCTTTATGTTAACACGCATGCGTGCGCGCACGCACACACACACACACACACACAACACACACAATATCTTTTCTTCAGAGTGACCTCACTCATCATTATATCCTTTAATTACATTTATATTGCTGCAAACCTCACGGTTTTATTCTTTGTTAGAGTTGCATAATATTCTATTGTGGTTGTATATAAAAACTCCTTGATCCAGTCACTCAGAGTTGGGCTTTTGGTTTGTTTCCATATCTTAGCTATTAAACCAAGCCTGCGATTATGGTAGGTGTGCATTTATTCATTAATATTCATGATATTGTATTTTGGTGAGAGATGTCAAGAACAGTGGTATTGCTGAGTCATACAGGAAATTTATTCTATCTTTTTTTGTTTTCTTTTATGTGTTTTATTTATCTTCTCGTTAAATGTATTGGAGGGGGGCTGAAGCGATAGCACAGCAGGTAGGGCGTTTGTCTTGCATATGGCTGACCTGGGTTCGATTCCCAACATCCCATATAGTCCCCTGAGCACCGCCAGGGGAAATTCCTGAGTGCAGTCCAGGAGTACACCCTGTGCATCACCAGGTGTGACCCAAAAATAAAAAAATAATAATAAATGTATTTTTTGTTTTATCTGCACATCATTGCCTTCCTATCTTTTGCTATATTTTCCGATGTCTTTGTCTAATTACCTCAATAGTTTCATCTTTTTATCTCTCAAACCCCCCCATACACTCACTCTCATTCTCTCTCTATTCCTCTCTTTCTCTAACTATTCTATTCCTAGGAATAAAGCTGACATGCAATCAGCTAATCTATGAGACAAAAGCTACCAAGAATCACTAGTAATTCCATGTCCCATGGCCTTGAAGAACTGAGAGTTCCTGTCCCCAATTATTTCTGGCAATACTTCATGATAATTTGAATGAGACAGCCTCCCTCAAGAGTCCTGCAAGAAGTTTCTTTGGTAAGGGAATTGGCTGAGTTGAACTCTCACAGTTCTCGCTCTTCTGGGTTATTGCTCTTCTGAGTCCCCAGTTTAGAACTAACTGTCAAAGGGACCAAAAGAGGTCTTTGGGCTTGGGTCTGACCATGCCCTGCCACCCCATCCGTTTAGTATCTCTCCATCCTTTGACTCCTTCTCTCCTGCCATCCCCCTGTGACCTTGAAGTCTGAAGCCTTGCATTATCAGTACACTCCTGACAGCAGTGTGCAAGATTGGCTTCTCTTGTCTGTGCTGTCATCAGTATCACTACAGAAGTCCTTTAGACCAATTCAATATACAGTGTGTCACTCAGTCAGACAGGTAAATAGGGAAGGGCCCCTATGGCAATAAATTCCTGGAAAGTAATAAAACCAACTAGCTCTAAGTGATCAGGGCCCACCTTCTGAACACAATCTTTAAGGCCTGATAATACCTTCCCAGTACAAGCGCAGAATAGGGAAGACTGGACTCCCATCAGCTCCACCAGGAACAAAGGCCAAGACATATTTCAACGAGCACCATCTACCAATCCAAATACTACCTCCTTAGCAGCCACCCTAGCAATGACCTCTTACTTCGGTAGACAGCCCCACCTGGGCAGCTTGGGAGAAACCCTATGAATACCAACTTGAAGAAAGAAAGGGTGTGTATATGCTGCCGAACCCCTGCATTGCTTGTGTCCATGCTTGTGTATGTCACTGCCAAGTGGACGTGCTTCCGGAGAATATGTGTCGCTTGTAATGTGTATGTTCATGTGTAATTCTGAGTTGTGTGTGGGAGCTCTCTCTGCCTTTGGAGAAGCCTGCATTCTCTTTTGAGTGTGCTAGTTCTCCCTTTCTCTCCCTCCTTCCCCTTCCTCAAAAACCTCCAAATGAAATCTGTTTTTACTTCACTGCTTGTCTTCTCTTGTAATTCTTCTCTGTGAGAAATACAAAGGGCCCAAAAGGCCTGCAAAAGGCCCAAGACTGGCTTTACTTGCCTGCAAAGAGCAATTCCTTGCTCCATCCTGAGTCATTGGTTCTCTGAGAAATGGAGTAGTGGAGATTCACTCCCATGCTGAACAGAACAAGCGAACATCAGTTCACCAGGAGTGGATTGGTAGCTACTGAGTAAGGCTGACAGGACTCAAGGCCTATGCTGTTCACGGGGACATTGCATACTCTATCAGTCCTAGCCTTCCTATCCAGTCCCAGCGTGGCAGAGGTAGACTGAGAGAAAGTGGTCATCCCTCTCCTCTCCACTCACATAAGTCAAGAGGGCGGAGTGGGGGAACTGACATCTTGGAGCTGATTTGTCCTCCAGGACTCTGTAGATGTGAACTCACAGAGGGAGTCATGCGGGTCATTTCATCAATTTACGCCCTCCCAGTATATGCAAGACTCCATTAAGCCCTAGATCAATTGGAAGTTCAGGGTCACAGTAGCTAGGAAAATGAGATCTCTAGTCTCCTCCTGTGTCTTCAAGTTCGCAGGGTGGAAAAGTCAAGGACATGTTTGATATGAGGCAGGAAATACCCAGAATGATCTCTCGGAGTTCCTTTCCTGTTCTTATTACTCTGTTGAAAGTTACCTATACTCTACCAGTCAGCAACAGCAGTGCAGATAGCCAATAACAAAACACAAAAGTTTATTTAGAATCCTGACATCCAAAGGTACATGGGAGACTAAGTAGCAGGGCCTGTGAACCCCAGCAACCCTGAGAGTTGTCATGGGCTCACCTGTTCTAGTATTTGCCTTCAGTGTCCTTATATCCATTTCATACGCAAGGTCTACTTCCCCTGATGAGGACAACAAATCTTCCACTTTCACATGATGACCCCAAGGGCTTTACAGAATTTATATCGTTAAAAATTGGGAGTGCTCAAGTACTCTAACATGTGCCACTACATAGGACATCAATTCATAAATGTCCAGACCTGCATCTTTGAAGGATTCCAGGCACCACTTTGGCAACCTGGGGGACCTTGATGAAAATAAAAGAGCAGAAAACAAACATATGGAAAAGGTATACAATCATACCTTCAATTCACAAATGAGTAAGCTATGCCCTCCTCTCCTTTGGTGGATGTGGAACTTAATACTGAAGACTCATCACTGCTTTTACTTGCTAAAGTGGTATATGTGGGCTCCGAGATTGTCCTGTGGAGTTCACTAATGGAAGGGCACATCAGGGAGATGCCTTGGATCCTTGTAAATCTCTATTCACCATTTTTTTCTCTGTCCTCAACAGCCTTAGTATGTGAGGTTCTGAGAGAGGATAACCTTCAACTCCATACTCTTCACCCTTGGCAATTATCTATCTTCATTCACTCTAACAAAATTAGCTTAGGAATCATAGTGTGTACACGTGACTATGTATGCACATGTGCATTTGTGTATGATCATGGAGTAATAAATGTTACTCTACATTGGGATGGTGTGTCAAATGAATTCCAGAACTCATAGACATGATCTGAGAAGTCAAAATACGTGTCTTTTATTACGCAGTCTTAGCTGGAGGAAACAATGGTAGAAGTCTCTACATTACTGGTCTACATAGGTGAGTGTTGGTGGAGTTACAGTTAATAAGTAATCTCTGGAAGTAGATCCTCCATGTTGATAGATGAGCACCGACCATAGCTCAGCTGGCATATGCTGTGTGTGTGTTTGTGTGTGTGTATGTTTGTTGTGTGGCAGGGGGAGGGGATTTGTAGGTATCATAAGAACGAAAGCCTTACCTCCTATACTCTCTCTACAGATTTTACTTGACCACTGAGTAATGACATATGTCAAAGAACGAAATGATAATGGAAGAATTTTAACGGAAACCACACAGTCCTATATTAGACACTGTTCCCTACCCGAGTTTCATTGGTTTACATAGCTTTCTGCTCATATGCGACATAAACACACTTGGGTAGTACAGGTTTCCATTTTGAGAAAGGATGTCATGTTCATAAAGAACAATTGGAAAGTAGGCATTTTGTGGAGCACATGGGCATCAAGCGTTCCAGGTATGGGAGAAAGAATGTTCAGGGGAATTTGGTGTTCAAAACTGACCTAAGGCAAGGTCCCTTGGTCCAGGGTTACCTGTTGATATTTGGACTCCATGTGCTGCTCTCTAGCAAAGTTGTGCCCTGTCTTTTTCATTTACACTTGGACCCTGACTGATCATCAAGGACAGTGGACCATCACCAGGCTAAAAACACTTCTGGAGTCTGTAACCTATTCCTTATTAGCATGAGCATATTGTGCTATTCTGTGCCTTTTCACGTGGATTTCCACACAAAGACCTGCTCTTCAAGGAGAACTACACATAAATGTGTGTGAGAGTGTGTGAGTATGCGTGTGTGTGTGTTGTTTGTGTGTGTGTCTTGGCTCAAGGTCTAGAAAGGGAGTGTCAGAAGAGTTCGTTCTCTTTAACCAGGATGATGTGCCTAGTTCTGGTAAGCGAGCTCTTTGGCTGCACAAGGCACATCCGTCTATATAGAATGACTCTGTGGGCCTAGCTTCAGCGGAGCATCCTGCTTTTCCAGGTGTTTTCCTCCTTAAGTTCCCAGGATAATGAGAGAGAGGCTCCTACATACACAGGTGAAGTACATATGAACTGACATGACTTGGAAGTACAAGATTGAGCAGAGAGAGTCTCTGGCCAGTAAACACTCAGATACCTCTGTTCTACAAACCTTACATCCAAAGGAAAAAAGCAATATTGTGAATTCAAACCTTCTCTGAGAGACACCCAGCTCCGGCAGTATCACATGAATTTCTCCAGAATCTCAGTATTAGGAAATGCTAATATTTCACAAAGAGGCCACCATTCAGCAAATCTAAAGAACATGTAGAAAGTAGCAGAGGAATTGCTGGTACAAACCCTGCCTAAGTGGGAAGCTATTCTATGAAAGGCAGTGACTCATGAGCCTTGGAGAGACTTGGCCCTCCTTCTCAAATATTTTGCCACCTTGAGGCAGGGAGCTCTCTCACCACTGCCTATGAGGAAGAGAAGTACGCCTGAGGACAGGTCCTGAGGTCCTAGAGTCAGGGCTTATGCTGAACTCTTCACACTGCCACGTGCTGTGGCTTAGGCTTCGCACTGTAAACTTCTTTTTGCCACAAATTCAGCATCTCCTGGTCAGATGTTCACTCTCTTCACATTGCTTTTCCATCAGTCTGTCCTCTGCGTCAGTGAGGCATATCTGATAAGAGTCTGAACCTGGTCTTGCCAATTTGGAACTACAATGTAAATGGCTCCAACTCCAAAATTTGGTAATGTGGTTTCAGATGTTTATGTGTGTAGTTTCCTTCCTTCCTTGGTTATGGTTATAGTGTCTCACAAGCTCTGGAGTGATGTGCACACACTCTGCTGTCAGACTTATACAGAGTAGGTCAGACTGTCCTAGAATGATTTCGTTTCTTGGTTCCAAGGATGACAGTGAGTTTGCCTACACAAAAATTGTGGAGGCATGAGCAGAAGAAAGTTGTTCTCTCCTTGAAGTTAAACTTAGTTGAAGATGAGTATCCTGCACATTGGCCCCTTTCTCAATATTGAGTTTTCACAGGGTGATAAAAGTTGGATACAACCCATGGGTTGTCAGGATAACTCCAGTTTCACATTGCCTTCTCCATTGACTTTCTTTTGATTTTGACTAGGCCTTTAATGAGCCAGCTTTATGCTTATGGCTCTAGTGTCTTGCTAGAATATAGGTGTGCTGCTAACATTATATGTTTCATTAGAAAAAATTTCACATTCATATATACTTGCTGCATCTCGGTCTTTTCATTTGAGGTATTTTTTTTTAAAAAAGGCAAACCCCAAATTCCTCAGTTCAACCAAATTTCTGAGTGAGACACCACACTTATCCATTCTGTATTAACAAAGATGGGAGGTATGAAGAATAGGCAAGGAGACAGGGAATCAAAACAGATTGCTGGTTTTATGGACTGGGAGAGAGAGGGTGAGAAGAGTTCTTCAACAAGAAGTTTCTAAGTGGCCACAAAATTTTCATCAAACATATCAAGTGATGAATTCAAAGCATTGCCAGGATTCTGCTCATACCGAGGGACCATGTGATTCACAATAAAAAAAACTTTATTGAAATATAAAAATAAAATGATAAAACACATACATTAAATCTGACAGTACAATGAGGTCATAGATAGCCCAGAATATTCTGTCTGCAGAGACTGCCAAGCCCAGCTGGTGCTCGGCTTGGGGGATCAGAGTTGCTGACTCACTGTAAGTTGTCACTGGGCCCAACTATACAGGACCTAAACCGTGTTCCAGTGAGGCTGCATATGCAGCAGCTCTATCACCTGGGAGCAGTCTTCACAGATGATGCTGTAGTACACCATATCCATAGCTGCAGATGGCACATCTGTGACAGGCTCTGGACCTCGTCTGGCTTCTCCATTTCCACCCACTTCCTTTGGTGGGAGAGGGGCAGGAGTAAGAGCCAGTTCTACTTGGAGAGAAGGAACAGGATATGAGATAGCAGAAGTAAATCACCCATATGCGCGCTTGCAAACACTTTCCCAAGGTCAGATCCCATCCTCCAAACTGCAGGGCGTCAAGCCCACAGTACACTGCAGGATTTCTCCTCCAGGTCACTCAGGCTCAGAGGCCTGAGACTGATCATAGGAACACAGTTTCTGGGATGCCTCCAGTTGTGACCTCCCCCCAGCCTTGTGTGGATAGGCTCAGACACACACATCCTCTTCTCTCACCATCCTCCTTGAGGTACTCTGAATCTTGTGCCCGATGTACCATCAATGCATTGTACAGTTGGTATACTCTCATCTCATGAAAAGGCTCTCCCTCGCCAACTTGGACTCCACGTTTGGCACACCTCTCTTCAACCCAAACCACCCCGCACCACTGCCGGATCTCCTCGTTGCCGGGCAACACCTCTCCAACATCGAAGGAGAGGTGCGTGGTGTTCTCAGTGATCAGCTCTTCTTCTGTCTCTCTGTAGCGCTGATGAGACAGAGCAGCAGAACTGGAGAATCCACGCCCTGTAAAACTTCATTATTTACAGTAAACTGATCCCCCAGACTGATCCCAAGATCCTTACTGATTTATAAAGGGGCTTTCAGGGATGACCATGATTTACACTTTAAGTAAAGATCAGACTTGTCTGAAGGGCACCATCCAATAATCGCCAACCCACTTACAGGACTGTTTCTGGCTTGTGACTTTGGCCCACCCTACTACTCAGGGTAGCCCCTTAGCAGAAAACTGTCCCCACCAACCTCAATCTCTTTCTCACACACAAGCTAAACACACCTCCTCCCCCCCCCCCACATACACACTTGGGCAGGGGTCTAGAGTGCCCCTCTCATATCAGTGTTTTCTCTTGGACTGGCCAGTTCTCTCTGTGTTGCCCTGTGTTAGTTACCCTGGATGACCTCTGAGGCAGATGTTGGGCAGGCCTTGCAATGAGTCCTACCTACTTCCAGTATCTTTACTCTGTGTATCCCTGAGGACTTTTTAGGCTGTACGCTGAGCACTATACACGGTTATCACCACTGCTCAGTCCTCTTGACTGGCCCTAAGATCCCTGCTAGACCATACATGGGATCTTAGGGGACAAACCAAATACACTTTGAAGTGAAGATCAATTTTGACTAAAGGGCTCCATCCAATAATCGCTAACCCAGCGTAAGACTGGTTCTAAGTGTGACTTTGACACAGCCTACTCTCAGGGTAGCTCTTTCCACACAAATATATACGCACACACGCATATATATACATACTCAAGAATACACACACATACACATTCACACAAATGTGGGGAGGGGTTTGGGAGTGCCTCTTGGCATCCTTGGTGTGTCCCGGACTGTCCTTCTCTGCCTATGCTGCCTTACCCTTGATGTCCTCTGGGGTAGAGGTTGAACAGGTCTGTGGTGGTTCCTCACCCACTCTCTAAATCTCTTCACAATGTTCCCCTTCTCGTTCTTTAGGGCCACAGCCTGGGGATCGACGCCAGCAGCACAACATCGCTGTGTCTCACCTTCACCAGCACGTGAAACAAGCAAACTGTCATTTCTAGAATGTGAGTGCCTTTTGACCAGGGTTCCAAATTCTACTTTGCTTGCTCATGGCAGCGATGTCACTTCCTGCTCCTGCTACCTGGATTTCCTGCACATAATGGCCTCTTCATGGCCCCTCGTGCTGTGCATGCCCACTCTCTGCCTCTGAGTCCTGGTCACTCACAGATACACAGCACAGCCAACCCACAACCCTGGGGAGAGCAGGGAGAATTCAGGGCCACAGGCGTGAGGACACAAACCTGGATTTAATCGAGGCCCTCTTCATCCCTTTGCTGAGATCCCATAGAGGCCATGTATAACTCACCTGATTCTGCCACTCCAGTGTTTTTTACTTATACTTTGCAGATGCAAATAACCCAATTATTTCCTATATAGATATAGATATTTGTTTTTGGTTCACACCCAGCGATGCTCAGGTGTTACTCCTGGCTCTGTGAACAGGAATTACTTCTAGCAGTGCTTAGGGGATGATATGGGAAGACGGAGAGTGAACCTGGGTCAGCCACATGCAAACCAAACACCCTACCCACTGTGCTATTTCTCTGGCTTTCCAATATCTTCTTTTTATAAATGTTTTCAGCACTATAATTAACAAACCCATTATTTTTTATGTTTCATACATAAAACTTTCTGCACCACACCATCCACCAGAGTCCATTGACTGCAACCATTGTCCCAGTGTCTTGTTTTTCTTTGAGAAGAGTTCATATAGTTTTCCAACACAGCTAGACCTGTTGACATTCTCCCCAACAGTCAATGAGGGTCTTGTTTTCCCCATCTACACCAACACTGGTTGATTTTGTTATTTGTGATCTGTGCTTGTGTCCCTGGCACAAAATGTTGTTTTGTTACCTGTTTTTTGTTTTTGTTTACATTGTCCTGATAGAAGTGGTGCAGGGCATTTGTTCATATACTTTTTTGTTTATCTTTTGTTTTTCTTCTTTGAAAAACATTACTGTTCATCTGTTCTCACAATAGTTGAATTTTGATGATCTTGATTCTTTGATTCTTATAAAGTTCTGACAGTGTTTTACATATCTTCAATATTAATTATTTATCAGATGATTCCTGGATACATTTTTTGTGTGATAGTTCTGACAGTGTTTTACATATCTTCAATATTAACAATTTGTGAGATAATTCATGGACACATTTTTTGTGTGATATATCTTTATTCTGCTTATTGTTTCTTTTGAAGTCCAGCATCTTCTTAGATTGATGTAGTCTCCTTTGTTTATTTTGTATTCCGTTACCTTGGCCAATGACATTGAATCATTGAAGATTCAAGATACCTCTAGATTCCATGCCGTGCTCTACTGCTCTTCTCAGCATAATTTAAGAATTCAATCATGTTTTGAGGTTTTTAATCTGTTTTGATTGGACCTTTGTACATAGTGTTAGAAAATCTTTTTTTTTAACTATGAAAATTCTGGCACTTTAATGAAAACTTTAAAAAACAATACAATATAATACATTTCCTGGAGCGATAGCACAGCGGGTAGGGTGTCTGCCTTGCACGCAGCCAACATGGCCGACCCGAGTTCGATTCCTCCGCCCCTCTCGGAGTGCCCGGCAAGCTACCAAGAGTAGTCGATATGCCAGACACAGTAACAACAAAGTCTCCAATGGAGACGTTACTGGGCCCGCTCGAGCAAATCGACGATCAACAGGAGGGCCTTTACCTTTACCTTAACAAATTTCCAGATTTCAGCACCCACTATGGGTAAAGACCGTCTAGTCCCAGCATTAGGCTCCGATATTTTTCCTGTGATGCTGAGACCATAGATGTGGTTGTGAGGATGGAGCCAGACCCCACATTTCAAGTTGCATGCTCGGTCCACTGAGCACTCCGATGGAATAATAGTTTCAACAAGAGAATCTTACAGCACACTTGTATGCAATACCCCTGTTCTCTAAAGAAATTGCTGTAATGCCACATCCTGAACCAGTGATTTGAGTTCTGAAATCAAACAAAATGCACAATGAGAATTAGTCCAATGTTGAATGGAATACAGTTGAATGACCAAACAGGTGGAGGACATCTCCATAGTTCTCACAGTCCAAGCAAGCCTACAGAAAGGGAAAATCTGCGGGAAGTGTTGCTGGGAGGAGCTCGGCAATCCCAAAAAAAGTCTTTTGGGATTTGTTTTTAATCAGACGAGTGATGCTTGGGATACCACAAGGGATGCTGGACATCGAAGGTAGGCGGCATCTGTAAGGCGAGCACCCTCCATGATGCACTGCTGTTCTGGTTCGAATTAGCTTTACGATGTGCTCACAGTCACAATTTAACATACACACAATAAAACAATTTTTGGTGCGTACAAGCGTACAGCAGGTAGGCATTTGCCTTGCATGAGACTGACAGGGGTTGATCCTTGAACGCTGTCAAAAGCAACTTACGAGAACCACCAGGAATAACTGCTGGGCATCCCCAGGCCCCAAAACAAAACTAAATTTCTTCCCATATTAAAAAAACCATGGCAATGATCCAAAGGCAAAGTTATGCATGGTGTCAGATTGACAGAGCAAAGTCCAGAAAGGGCACCCGACCCTTTTGGTGTACAGTCAAGCTAGAAATACAGCCGGGAACACAAGGACTACTTGACATACCTGATAGATAAGGAAGAATGACAACAAAGTCAAGAAAGCAAAGCACAGGATCTATCCGACAGGAACAGCTCCAGGGAGAAGACAGCCGTAACCCATGCCACACCTCCACATCACATGTTCTAGGGATGAGAAGGGGATACTCAATGTCCAATGAGCAACTCAAAGATGTTGTGCATTGGAGGACTCCTGGGTTGGCCACATGCAAGGCAAGCATTCTACTTGCCCTACTATTCCTCTGGCCATTTCTAAATAAATGGGAGAAAACGGGGAAAAATGGGAGAGCAATTACAAAGCTTTCAGGTTTAATTTTCGGGCATACAATGAAACACCCGTCCCTTCACCGTGCCCATTTCCCACCACTAAAAACCCAAGTATACCGCCATACCACAGCCTCCCCCTATCTGTGGGCAGATAATTTGCACATTCTTCTCTCTACTTTGATTACATTCAATATTTTGACACGAGACCAACCATTATTATTTGGCATTTTACCCCCGCACTCAGATCTGGCGAAAACGCAGCAGTAGACAATTATTTTTCGATTGCTGGTTATAAATAACATATGATTTTGGAATTCTGAAATTTTAACAACTAAATCTGGAGGGATTTCTGCCAAAACCTGCTGGGTTCCAAGATTTGTTCCTGAGTCTCTGGTACTATGACCATTAAACAGCTTTACCACGAGCCAGAGAGGCGGTTCGTGGGAATGACTTAGGCTCATGTTGGGGTGGGGGGGAATTGGCCGGCTCCACCCCATCCTGAGAGGCCCCACATATCTTACTGAGTGCAGGCCCAAACCTGAATTTCCAAAGGACTTTGGAGGCTGGAGGCCACCAAGCCGCCAAGTGGGAGCAGTTGGAGGGACAGCACCAATTACCCCTGGGGTGGACCGGAGACAGAAACTTATTGCAGGGTCCAGACGCATTTCTGCTTAAAAGCGCTGGGTTTCAAGATTTGTCTCTGAATCTCTGGGATCATAGTCATTAGGCACCTTGATCACGAGCCACAGAAGTCAATCATAGGTGCCAGACAACTCGGGGTTTCATTGGGGAGGGGATAAAAGGGCCGGCTCCACCACCATCCAGTTAGGCCCTGCATGTCTCCTCACAGCAGTCCCAAACCTAACCGTCCAGAAGCCATAAGAGATGGTGGCCACTGAGCCGCCAGGCACAAAACCTATTGCCACCTGAAATACCCAGCTTTGGTAACCTACTGTGGGGACCAGACACATTTCTGCTGAAAGTCGCTGGGTTCCGAGATTTGTTACTGAGACTCTGGGATCATGGCTGAGTGATCAAGAGCCAGAGTACGTACATGGGCAACGACTCGGGGTCTCACTGAGGTGGGGAGGAAAGGGCATAGTCCACCCCAATCTCATGAGGCCCTGCATGTCTTGTCACTGCAGGCCCAAACCTGTCTGTCCAAAAGTCTCTGGAAGATGGTGGCCACCAAGCCACCAAGTGGGATCAGACAGAGATACACAGCCTTTCCCCCTTGTGGTGGTCTGTCACGGGTAGCTCATTGCATGAACCGGGAACATCTCTGCAAAAAGCCGCTGGGTTCCGAGATTTGTCTGAGTCTCTGGGATCATAGCCTTTAAGCAGTTTGATCAGGAACCAGAGAAACCTTACCTCCAATTATACAGCTGAGCCAGAAATGGTTTGTTGGTGTGTCACGCACATACCTAAATTTTGGCCGTTTACTTTCTTGGAAGACTTTGCCCAAAGTTTTTGGAGTCTGGCCAAAGGCACAGCATCGATTTTGGAGTATGTGGAAGTCTGACTGTCCCATCAAGCTGCTGATGCACTCGCCTTACAGGCACAGATTGACCTGCTGGTGGTACCATACACGCAGGAAGTACAAAAATCTATATATGTAAAAGAAAACCAATAATAGTGGGATTGGACTCAATGTAAAGCGAGTAGGATGCTTGCCTTGTTGATCCAGTCAAACCTCCCCATCCCATAGGAACCCAGAAACACCACAGAATAATTTCTGACCTGCATAAAGAGAAGTAACCTTGAGCATCAAAGAATTCCTTCCAACTGCCCTGAATAAAAAAGCTATTAAAATTAATCCAAAGAGGGGCTGAAGTGATAGCAGAGCGGGTACGGTGTTTGACTTGCACGTGACAAACCCAGGTTCAAATTCCAGCAACAATATGGTCCCCTAAGCTTTACCTGGAGTAATTCCTGAGTGCAAAAGCCAGGAGTAACCCCATGTGCAACGCTGGGTGTGACCCAAAAAGCAAAAAAATTAATCCAAAGAGTACATTTTCAGAGGCAAATACCTCTTACTTGTCCAAACCCTAGCATGGAAGCCAATGCAAATGACCGACCGCAAAACTGTCCCTTTCCTTTGTGGGCTGCCCGTGAACATATCTGGAGGTTCAATAAGTATTATGTCCAGTCCAAAGGCTCCAAACAGGGTCCCGCGCAGACCTGAGTAGGGAGGTCTGAGATGGCCAAGACCACCACTCTCTATAGGTCCCTCACACCAAGGACCAAATTTCATGTGCCCACCCTCCAGTGTCATCTTGGACCTGGATGCGATCTTGGCTGCAAGGACCCTCAGGATAACGAACCCTCACCCAGGACACCTGCGCCACAGAACGGCCCTCAATGCATCCCTCAAATGTTCCACATTCCCTAATGCCTGGATATACGGAACAAGTTATACAATAACAAGCGGGAAAACGCCCCATAAGCTGGCGTGTCCTGCCGCTCAAGTTCCCAAACTAGGAGCTACAGGGTGCTCAAGCGTTTTTCTCCAGCATGAATGCGCCTATGTTCCCTAAGTCTGAAGCTCCAGCAAAGGCCTTCCACATTCCTTACATACATACGGTTTATCTCCAATGTGAATTCTCCTATTTACATTAAGTATTGAGGTCACAGCAAAGGACTTCCTACATTCCTTACATATAAAGTTTCTCTCCAGTGTAATTTCTCCTATGTACAGTCAATTGTGAGGATCTAGTGACGGCGTTTCCACACTCCACACATATATAAGGCTTCTCTCAAGTATGAAATCTCATGTGTATAGTAAGGGAAGAGGACCACGTGAATGCCATTCCACATGTCTGACAATGATTAGATTTCTCTCCACTGTGAATTCTCCTATGTTTCCGAAGGTACCGAGATTGACAGAAGGCCTTCCCACATTCTTTGCAGATATATGGTTTCTCTCCAGTGTGAATTCTCCTATGTTCATTAAGTCTTGAGGCTAAAGAAAAGGCCTTCCCACATTCCTTACATATATATGATTTCTCTCCAGTGTGAATTCTCCTATGTACAATAAGTTTTGAGGGTACAGCAAAGTCTTCCCACATTCCGTACATATACATGGTTTCTCTCCAGTGTGAATTTTCCTATGTACGGTAAGTTTTGAGGCTGCAGCAAAGGCCTTCCCACATTCCTTACATATATACGGTTTCTCTCCAGTGTGATTTCTCCTATGTACAGTAAGTCTTGTGGCTGTAGCAAAGGCCTTCACACATTCCTTACATATAAACGGTTTCTCTCCAGTGTGATTTCTCCTATGTACAGTCAATTGTGAAGATGTAGCAAAGGCCTTTTCACACTCCACGCATATTAAAGGCTTCTGTCTAGTGTGAATTCTCCTATGTACTCTAAGTATTCAGGCTTCAGAAAAGGCCTTCCCACATTCCTTACATATATACGGTTTCTCTCCAGTGTGAATTCTCCTAAGTACAGTAAGTTTTGAGGCTCCATCAAAGGCATTTCCACACTCCTTACATATATAAGTCTTCTTTCCACTATGCGTATTCATACGTTTATCAAGATATGAGGTGTGAATAAAGGCCTTCCCACATGTCTGAAATTTATGAGGTTTCTCTCCACAGTGAGTATTCTTATGAATATTAAGATCTGGTAAAGGTAAAGTTAAAGGTAAAGGCCCTCCCGTTGATCGTCGATTTGCTCAAGCGGGCCCAGTAACGTCTACATTGGAGACTTTGTTGTTACTATGTCTGGCATATCGAATACTCTCAGTAGCTTGCCGGGCTCTCCGAGAGGGGCGGAGGAATCGAACTCGGGTCGGCCGTGTTGGCTGCTTGTAAGGCAAACGCCCTACCCGCTGTGCTATCGCTCAGGCCCATTAAGATCTGAGGGCTGATTAAAGGCCTTCCCATATGTCTGACACTTATGAGATTACTCTTGTTTATGAATTCTCCTATGTCTAATAAGATGTGATGATTGATTGAAGACCTTCCCACATGCTTCACACGCATAACGTTTCACTCCGGAATTTATATTCATATGGTCATGATGGAGTAACCCTTGACTCACACTTTGTTCTCGGTGCTCACTTTTCCGGGGATTCTGTCCACTGTAGTTTTCTAAGGGAACATCACAGCACTGAGAACATGGGGAGGCTCTGCACATTCCTTACACTTAGATGGGTTCTGCTCACAGTGACTGTGGTTTAGATTTTGTCACTGCGAGGGACTCACTATAAACAGTGCTTCTTTCCCTTGTGACTGCCAGACTGGGGGATTTTGTGACTGTGAACTGAGAACAACACACCCCAAGGAACTTTTTCCAAGGGAGGGCTTCTTCAAAGTGAGGTAGCTCTCGCCATTCTGGTCACCATCAGAAGACATCCCACATGTCTTGGGGTGCTCATGGTGCTGAAGGCGGGATTGCTCACTAGAGATATTGTCTTAGAGCGCAGGATCAGAGACTTGCCACTCAGGCTGGCAGCTTCCCCAAACACAAGTCTCTACTCCCCGACCTCAGGGCTCCTCTTTCCAGCCAGGAGATCACCGCAGGCTTGCTTCATCCCAGTGTGCCCTCATGGCTCTCCAACATCCCAGCCCGTCACAGTCACAGCTACTGTTGGACACACAGCTGCGGACTAATCCCAGGGAGCCCAAGCGGGGCTGTCCAGAAACGGTTGGCTCCACACTGCTCTCAACTACAGCCTGCAGATGCTGGTAGGTCTCCAGCATCACGTCCCTGTAGAGCTTCATCTGAGAAGCGGCCAGGCATGACCATTCCTCCGGGGTGAAGTTCACAGCCACGTCAGGGAAGGTCACTGCGTCCAAATATCCGAGTCCCCCACCAAACCCCGCCGCGCCGCAGGAACCGCCAGGATCTTGGAAATTATTGAATAAGGAGCGTGAAAGCATCCTCCAAGGTGGCCTGGCCCCGCCCCTCAGTGCGGACAGCGGGAGGCGTGGGGCGGGGCGCTCACGGGAGGCCGCTAGTGTCCTGCCACGAAACAGGCCTTCACAGACCCCTTCCACGCGGGACAGCCACTTCGCCCCTCACCTGTGTAACGGTGTTAGAAAATCTTTACGGTCTTAATATTTTTGTGCATGAGAGCAACCAGATTTTTTGATAACCATTTGTGAAAAGGCTTTCTTCTCTTCCATGAAGAAGATTCACTGTCCATATAGCTGAGGATCTGTTTCTAGACCTATATTATGTTCTCTTGTTCAGAGATACGGTTCTTGTTTCAGTACGACACTGTTTTGATTACTGTAGCATTCTAATATAATTTGAAATTTGGCGGGGGGAAAGAGGCCTATAATATTTTTTCCTAGGTTGCGTTTGGCTCTTTGGAGTGGGGGAATTATTTCCCTATAAAACTTTCAGGAGCATTTGATCGATGTCTTTAAAATTTGTCATGATTTTTCCTCTTGGTATTCATTAAGTCTTAAACATTTTTTAATGCCATGTGAACAACAGTAATGTTCATAATGGTTTCCTGTGCACATCATTCCTATGTCACATTCATTATCAATATAACCACCTTCTTCCACTCCCTTTTGACACCCTTTCCCCAAACTCAGTCATGTGGATCAGGTCTCTCTTTGGCTTGTCATTGGCCCTTTGTTGCTACCTTGATGTATGTCTTTAAGTTACACATACACACACACACAAACACAAACACACACAAGATCTTTTCTTTGGAGAGACCTCACTTAGCACTATATCCTTTGGTTACGTCTATATTGGTGCAAACTGCATGGTTTTATTCTTTGTTAGGGTTGCATAATATTCTATTGTGGATGTATACTGAAACTCCTTGAATCAGTCACTCAGAGTTGAACTTTTGTTTTGTTTCCATATCTTAGCTAACTTAGCTATTAAACTAAGCACTGCGATTAAGGTAGGTTTGGATTAATTCATTTATATTCGTGTTTTTGTGTTCTGGTGTTAGATGTCAAGCACAGTGGTATTGCTGGGTCAAACAGTAACATTATTCTTTCTTTTTTTGTTCTTTTTTTGTTAGTTTTTATTTTTTTCGTTGAGATCTCTGTATCTTGCCAGAAGAGGCTCAACCAATCCTACCAAAAGTGGATGAAGGTTTCTTTGGAACCACAGCCCGACCAACAACGGTGTTTCCAGACTTTCTGATATGTGCTATTTCACTATTGTGAGACTGTATCTCAATATTTTCACTTTGCATTTCCTTAACCCTAAGTGATGATTAACATTTTTTCATATGCCTGATGGTCATCTATATGTCTTCTTTGGAAAAATCTCTGTTCACATCCTCACCCTGCTTGTTCATGGGGTTCACTGAATTTTCTCTGCTTTGGATTTTGAGAATACTTTATAGATCACATAGTATTCCACCTGAAAAAAGCAATATTAGAGAGAATAGGAGATTATATGCTGGTTAAGAAGCAGAAGTTTAAGGGACTTAACTTTGTCAATATATGTGCTAAAAAGCTAGTAAATCTAATTTTTTTAAGAAATGATAAAAGGTCTAAAGATAAAATTTACAGCAAGGTGATTGTGATGGGAAGTTTTAACACCACACTTTGGTGATTAGATAGATAAACTGAACAGAAGGTAGGTTCGGATCTTAAACAATACCTCTGATAATAAACAGACAATCAACCAAAATTAGATGACTCTATGGGAAATCACAAGGGATAGGACCAGTAGGCATATAGAATCCCACAGATTTTCTAGAAATGAAAATAATACAGTGAGTCAATGAAACCAATATCTATATTTATTTGTAAACCTAGGAAATGATTGACAACTTACTATGTATATAGAGAAAAAAAGAAAGCCCAAATAAATCTCTCAGGATTCCCCCATCAAACACATTCCAATACCCATGGAAACATGTACACACCTGTTTACAATCACATGAGCAAGATGCTAACTTAATCATGAGTTGATGACTTAATTTTGCCCCTGACTGGACAAACTTTCCTGAGGCATTCTACAATACCTTTTTCTTCTTCCATAAATGTCAGCAGAGTCTCCTGAAATGTTTCCTCACCCAGTTTCTAATTTGAATTTGCTCTTTCTGTGGCCTTCCTATGGACTTAGCCTGGAGATATGGAAAAGAATTGAATATTTTTCTTTTTTTCTTTCTTTTTTCTTTTTTTATTAGTAAAACACCATGAGGTACAGTTATACACTTACAAATTTTGTGCTTGGGTTTCGGCCATACAACGATCAAGCACCCATCCTTCCACCAGTGCCCATCATCCACCACCACAGGTCCCAGCATTCCCCCCGCCGCTCATCCCCCCCGTGCCACCCTTTTTCTGTGGCAGGGTATTCCCTCCTCTTCTCTCTCTTCTTTTGGGTACTGTGTAATGCAAGAGAGGCATTGAGTGGCAATCATGTTTGGACCATAGACTAATTTTAGCATTGCATATTTTTCTTGAAGTGCATCTCCAGGTATAAGATCTAGGTATAGGGGTGTTTCTAAAATATGGGTACCAAAATTCCAAGGTCTCATGCTGTTATTTGATTCCTCCCAGTCATATGAGGTCACTTTCTGAGGTCCTTATACGTGAGCTTTCTCCTCATCAGAGAAATCTCCATGGGTGTCTCTACACCGGGATGCTAATCTGTACCTGCGTGTCTTGTTGACACACAACAGCCTCATAACTTGTGTTACTTGGTGGCAGCCAAGTCCTCTGGTGTGAGCACACAGAGCTGAGTTTAGCCCTATGCTATCCTTAGCAATGATGATACCTTGGAGAAATATGTGACCCTCTTTCAGTCCCCATGTCTATATGCACGGCATCTTCTCCTAGGGCTACCTAGGTATGAGTAAAATAGGAAAAAATGAAATAATAATGTATCCAGTCCATCTGGAAAATTCATTGCATGTTCTCTTGAGAATGTAAATAATATTCTATCTTTTATTTCCACAAAAAAGTATATTAAGAACTGTATATAGAAGCTTTATTTTTACCTTAAATGAAATCTATTTTTATTATATGAGTTACAAAGTTGCTAACAATAGTTTCTGATGTATAATGTACCAACTCCATTCACAGCTTCAGTGCTCACCTCTTTCCACCAATGACTCCAGATTCCTTCCAACTCCCACCCTATCTCCTTGATAAACACATCATAAAAAAATTTATTTCAATAACCATGATTAATATTACTGTCACTGAAAGGCTTTCATGCACATAACATATCATACCCTTCACCAGAATGTTCACCTAAATCCCATTCCTACAATAGATTTCTACTGAAGTCCATAGATATTGTTGCCTTTAGGCATTTTTGGACATATCACAAGTAAGAGAGATCATTCTGTGATAGTACGTTTCTTACTGACTAGCTTCACTCAGCATGATTCTGTCCAGATCATGCAAATTACATGATTCCATCGATTTTGTTTTCAGTTGAACACTATTCCATGTGTACACACACACACACACAATAGATATATGTATTATACATATACATAGAAGCATCTCTCTACATATATATCTGTAGATATGTAGAGACAGATAATTAATAATTTAGCTATTGTGAATTGTGCTGCAATAATCACAGGAAGATAAATGTCTTTTCTGAATAGAGATTTTGGGCACTTGGGATGATAGGTGTCAAGAATCAGAATTGAAGGATTATGTAAGAACTCAATTCTTAGTTTTTCTTTGGTGTGTTCATTTAGATTTATAGAAAAGCTGAACCACTAGCAATGAATGAGTGTCGATTTTCCCCCACATCAATGCAAACACTATTATATTTCCTCTTAATGATGTGTGCTAGTTTTACTGGTAGCACCGTAGCACTGTCCTCCCACTATTCAATGATTTGATCGAGCAGGCCCAGTAACGTCTCCATTATGAGACTCCTTGTTACTGTGTTTGGCATATTGAACACATCACGGGTAGCTTGCCAGGCTTTGCCATGTTGTTGAGATACTCTCGGAAGCTTGCGAGGCTCCCCGAGAAGGGAAGAGGAATAGAACTCAGCTCGATCCGGCCTTATGCATTCAAGGCAAACACCCTACCGTTATGCTATCGCTCCAGCCCTCTGTATTTCCACAATCTCTTATGTTGTTCTCAATATGTAGACCCAAGGCTGATGTACTAGTTCAGATCACAACCTCCACAATTCTGGAAATCTCTATTCCTCATTGTCTTATGAAGTAAGATTTTAGAATACTTTAGGGCCTAAAATTAATGATATATTCTCACACAATATTTTTGTTATAGCAAGTTTGCTATAACAAATACTTAGGCAGACATATTCACACTTAGAGGTGTATAAGACAACACCCCACAATTTTATCTTTCTTTCTTTGCACAGCAAGAATGCAGTTTTCAGAATGTCCATATTGCCTGTGTATACATCATGGTTATGTAACTTTCATTAATGGATAAGTTCTGTTATACTTATCTACACTTATGCAGTGTGCACTTTAGATTCAATTGTTCCCTTCCTTGTGTGATTTTTTGTTTTTCTGATGTTCTCGTTTTTTGTTCCACCCAGCAATGCTCACAGCTAATTTTTGGCTCTGTCTACTGGAATGGGTAAGTCGTGGCAGGGCTCTGTGTCTACAGCATGCATGACAAGTGTTCCGAACCTCTATGGTATCACTCTGGCTATTTTATTTTTCTTAGAGTTAATTATTTTGTTATTTGTACTTTGTGGATGAAAATTACCCATTTATTGCATATATGTATATATATATATATATATATATATATATACTTGACTTTTTGGTCAGACCCAGCAATGCACAGGGATTACTCCTGGCTCTGTGCTCAGGAATTAATCATAGAAGTTCTTGGGGGACCATATGGGCTGCCATATAGGATGCTGGGGACTGAACCTGAGTCAGCGGCATGCAAGGCAAACATCCTACCCACTGTGATATTGCTCTGACCCGCCAATATCTACTTTTTATAAACATCTTAATCATGATTAAGAAAACCATTATTTTTGTAGTTTGATACATAATACTTCCTGCACCACACCCTCCACCAGAATCCAGTGTCACTGGCACAAAACCTTTTTTCATATCACATCAATGTTTTTATTTGCATTTTTCTGATAGAAGTGACACAGGGTATTTTTCATATCATTTTTATTTATCTTTTATTTATCTTCTTTGAGTTCACTAATCTTCTGGAGTTCACTAATGGAAGGACACATCCAGGTAAGTCTTAGATACATGTAAAACTTTGTTCACCATTTTTCTTCTCTGTCCTCAACACCCTTAGGACTTGAGGTTGTGAGGAGGATGACCTTCAACTCCTTGGTTTTCCCCTTGGCAAAACTTTTTGTTTGTTTAATTTATTCATTTATTTATTTATTTTTAATATTTGTTAGTGAAACATCATGAGGTATGGTTGTAGACTGAAATTTTTTGTGCTTGGGGTTCAATTATACAATGATCAAATACCCATCCCTCTACCAGTGCCCATTTTCAACCACCATATGTCCCGGTATCCCTCCCACCCCCATCCCATCCCCATCCCACCCTACCTCTCTGGCAGGGCATTCCCTTTTGTTCTATCTCTCCTTTTGGGTGGTGTGGTTTCAAAAGAGGCATTGAGTGGCAATCATGTTCAGTCTATAGTCTACTTTCAGCATGCTTCTCCCATCCTGAGAGGATCCTCCCAACACTCTATTTGGTGCTCCCTTCTCTATTTGAGCTACCTTTTCCCCTCGCATGTGTGGCTGGCCTCCAAGCCATCGAGTAAGCCACCTGATACTAATCTCATCTATTCTTGGGTATTAATCTCTTATTTTGTTACTTTATGTTCCATAGATAAATGCAATCTTTCTATGTCTATCCCTCTCTTTCTGACTCATTTTGCTTAGCATAATATTTTCCATGTAGTACCATTTGCATGTAAATTTCATGACTTCATCTTTTCTAACAGCTACATACTACTCCATTGTGTAGATGTGCCCAAATTTCTTTAACCAGTCATCTGTTCTGGGGCACTCAGATTTTTTTCCAGATTCTGCCTATTGTAAACAGTGCTGCAATGAACAAACAAGTGCAGATGACACTTCAACTATACTTTTTTGCCGCTCTGGGATATATGCCCAGGAGTGATATTGCTGGGTCAAATGGGAGCTCACCCAGCTCCATCAGTCTCACATGAATGTCCCCAAAATCTCAGTCTTAAGAAGTGCTAAACTGTAATAAAGCGGCTGTCTTTCAGCAATTCTAGAGAACCTGAGAAAGTACCAGAGGAATTTCTGGCACAAACCCTGCGCAAGAGAGAAGCTGTTGTATGAAAAGCAGTGACTCTTGGGTCTTGGTGAGACTTGGCCCTCCTTCTCAAACCTTCTGCTGCTCTTGCTTCAGAGAGCTCTCTCACCACTGCCTATGAGGAAGAGGTGTATGTCTGAGGACATGCCCTGGGGTCCTAGCATCAGGGCTGATGCTCAACACTTCTCACCACCACATGCTGTGGCTGAGAGTTCCCTCCTGGGAATTTGTTTTTGCCACATTTTCAGCCTCTGCTGGTCAGATGATCGCTCTCTTCACGTTGTGCTTCCATCAGTCTGTCTTCTTGGGCAGTGAAGCATGCCTGATAAGAGTATGAACCTGGTCTTGCCTACCTGGAAGTGCTGTGTTGCAATTCAAAAATTTGGGCATTTGTTTTCAGATGTTTAAGTGTTTAATTCCCTTCATCCCTTGGTTATGGTTATAGTGTTACACAAGCTCTGTGGTGAGGAACAAACAATCTGCTATGAGACTCACACACAGTAGGTCAGAATGTCCTAGAATGATGTTGTTTCTTTGTTCCAAGGAGGACAGTGATGTTGTATGGCTAAACTCAAGTTGTTGAGGCTGAGCAGAGGAAAGTTGTTTTCTCTACTTAAATTTAGCCTTATCGACACTGAGTATCCTGCTCATTGGCCCCTTTCTCTATCTTGAGTTTGCATAGAGTGAGGAAGGTGGGATACAACCCATGGGTTGTCAGGATAACTCCAGTTTCACATTGCCTTCTCAATTGACTTTCTTTTGATTTTCAGTGTGCCCTTATTGAGCCAGTTTGATGCTTCTGGCTCTCGTATCATGCTAGAATCTATGTGTGCTATAAATATTATACGTTTCATTAGAAAAATTTCACATTGACATATACCAGCACCATCTAGGTCTTTTCATTTGAGGTATATTTAAAAAACAAATGGCAACCCACAAATCTCAAGTTCAAACTAATACCTGTGTGAGACACCACAGTTATCCATTCTGTGTTACCATAGCTGGTAGGTATGAAGAATAGGTGAGGAGACAGGCAACCAAAACAGACAGCTGGTTTTAGGGACTGGGAGAGAGAGGGTGGGCAAGAGTTCTTCAAAGACAAGATACTAAGGGATGCCATAATGTTTCTCAAACATACTGAGTGATGATTTCAAAGCATTGCCAGTGTTCTACTCATACACAGGGACCATACCATTCACAATAAAAAGGAAATTTTATTGAAATATAAAAATAAATGACGAAACTCATAAACTACATCAGACAGTACAATGAGGTCATAGATAAGCCAGAACACACTGAACAGTGTCTGCAGAGACTGCCCCGTCCAGCTGGTACTCTCGATGGGGATCAGAGCTGCTGGCCCACTATAAGGTGTCAATGGGCCCACCTTGCAAAACCTAAATAGTGTTCCAGTGAGGCTGCACATGTGACAGTGCCATGACCTGGCATCTGTCTTCACTGATGATGCTGTAGGACACTGCATGCATTTTTACAGATGGTGCACCAGCGACAGGCTTGGCACCTCCTCTGGCTTCTCCATTTCCACCCGGTTCCTTTGGTGGTTGAGGGGCAGGAGGAAGAGCCGGTTCTACTTGGAGAGAAGGAACAGGATATGAGAGAACTGAAGTAAATAACTCGTATGCCCTCTTTCAAATGCTTTCCTAAGGTCAGATCCCACCTACAACCTACAGGGCGTTAAGCTTACAGTCCACTACAGAATGTCTCCTCCCACCCATTCGAGCTCGTAGGCCTGAGACTGATCACTGGATCACAGATTCTGGGATGCCTTTGGTAGTAAACTCCTCCCAGCCTCATGTGCATGTGGTCAGACACACCCATCCTGGTCTCTCACCGTCCTCCTGGAGGTCCTCTGAATCTTGTGCCCGATGCACCATCAATGCATTGTACAGTGGGTATACTCTCATCTCATGAGAAGGCTCTCCCTCGCCAACTTGGTCTCCACGTTTGGCATACCTCTCCTCGACCCAAACTACCCCGCACCACTGCCGGATCTCCTCATTGCCGGGCAACACCTCTCCAACATCGAAGGATGGGTACTGGGTGTCCTCAGTGATCAGCTCGTCTTCTGTCTCTCTGTATCGCTGATGAGACAGAGCAGCAGAACATGAGTATTCACAACTGTATACTATTATCATTACTGCTCAGTCCCCAGGACTGTCCCCAAAACCCCTGGTGACTTATAAGGGTCAGTCCAGGATAACTCTGATTTACATTTTGAAGTGTAGATCAGTCTTTTCTGAAGGGCACCATCCAATAATTGCCAACCCACTTAAAGGACTGTCTCTGGCTTGTGACTTTGGCCCACCCTACAACCCAGTGTAGCCCCTTATCTGGAACCTGTCCCCCACCCCCCGACCTCAATCTCTCTCTCTCACAGACGAGCTAAAAACACCTCCCACCCACCCACACACACACACACACACACACACACACACACACACACACTCTTGGGGAGGGATCTAGATTGCCCGTCTCACATCAGTGTTTTATCCTGGATTGGCCGGTCCTCTCTGTGTTGCCTTCTGTTACTTACCCAGGATGGCCTCTGGGGCAGATGTTGAGCAGGCCTTGCAATGAGTCCTACCTACTTCCAGTACCTTTTCTCTGTGTTTCCCTGAGGACTCTTTAGGCTGTACGCTGAGCATTATGCACTGTTATCACCACTGCTCAGTTCTCTTGACTGGCCCTCAGACCCCTGCAGACCAGTACAGGGGTCCTTAGGGCACAAACCAAATACATTTTGAAGTGAAGATCAATTTTGAATAAAGGGCTCCATCCAAGAGTCGCTAACCTAGACATAAGGCTGGCTCTAAGAGTGACTTTCACCCAGCCTACTCTCAGGGTAGCTCTTCCCACACAAATGTACGCAGACACATGCGCATATATACATACTCAAGAAAACAGGCACATACACATTCACAAAAATAGGAGGAGGGGTTCGGGAGTGCCTCATGGTATCTGTGGTTTGTCCTGGACTGTCCTTTCCTGCCTTACCCTTCTTGATGACCTCTGGGGCAGAGGTTGGACAGGTCTGCGGTGGCTCCTCACCCACTCTCTAAATCTCTTCACAATGCTCCCCTTCTGGCTCTTCTGGCCACAGCCTGGGGATTGACGCCAGCAGCACAACATCGCTGTGTCGCTCCTTCACCAGCCCGTGAAACAAGCAAACTGCCGTTTCTAGAAGGTGAGTGCCTTTTGAACAGGGTTCCAAATTCTATTTTGCTAGCTCATGGGAGTGATGTCACTTCCTTCTCCTTCTACCAGCACTTCCTGCTCATAATGGCATCTTCATGGCCCCTTCTTGGGAATGCTCACCCTCTGCCTCTGAGTCCTAGTCACACACACAGACACTCCATAGCCAACCTAGAACCCTGTGAAGAGCAGGGAGAATTCAACGCCACATGCGAGAGGACACAAACCTGGATTTGATCTAGGCTCAGGTCATCCGTTTGCTGATATCCCATAGAGGACATGTATCTCTCACAAAGTTGTGCCACTCCAGTCTCTCTTCCTATCTCTTTTAACTACTTGACTTGATCACTTGACTTCCAGTTAGTCTTCCATTTGCTTGAGTGGGCGCCAGTAACGTCTCCATTTGTCCCTGTCGCGTGCCAGTGTAGCACAATGGCGTCTGTTTGCTCTGGGAACATGAAGAGCCTCAAACCGATCGTTCAGGATCTTGATGAAGAAGTCTGACCATCTGGTAGGTGGGCGGCCACGTGGTCTTTTGACATCCCATGGAATCCAGTCGGTAAAAGCTCGGGTCCAGTGGTCGTTTTTAAATCTCATTACGTGACCAGCCCATCTGATTTTTGACACCTTGGCAAATGAGACAGCGTTCCTGATTCTTGATCTGCGATGGATGTGGGAAATCCGGATTTTTTTCTCTCATTGGAGTGAAACGTGATATTCAAAGCATAGCTCTTTCAATTCTTCTTTGGCAGACCTGAATAGCGTTCTCATCCTGTTTGCGTAGGGCCCAGGTCTCTGAGGCATATGTTGATGCAGGAAGAACTGTGGAATCAAAGAGATGTGCCCGGAGCCGGAGGTTCTTCATCCTCTTAGCTATTTCTTCCACGTTCTTGAAGGTCCTTCCAAGCCGCTCTCTTCCTCCTGCGCAGCTCGGGTGCCAGGTCATTTGTCATGTTGACTTCTCGACCAAGGTACATATAGCTCTTGCATTCGGAGATGGTCGTTCTGTTGAGACTGAATGCGGCATCAGGAACAAGGCTGTTTCTCAGGAACATTGTCTTTGTAAGATTCAGCTGTAGGCCTACCGTTCCACACTCACGGTCCAAGTCGGCCAGCATTTGTGTCGCTTGGCTGATGTTTGGTGTTATTAGAACAATGTCATCAGCAAAGCGGAGGTGGTGTAGTTGCCGACCATGAGTGCCCACTCATGGTTTGATTATTGTTTCCTGGATATTCCAACACTTGCCTTACAGGATCATTCTGATAGGATCTTATTTTGGAATCGTGAGAGACTCTGGATCTCAAGGTTTTGAGACCACCATCTTCCAAGTGTCAGCCACAATCCAAAAGAAGTGCTTTCTCTATCCATCCACTCTGATGAATGTTTGACTGCCCTCAATGGCAGTGCAACTGGACTTGGACGATTCAAGTTATTCCTTCATATACTCTTGTGTCAGTAGCCCAGAGGGCAGTTTCCTCTACGAGATCGCACAGAATCAGATGAAGGGTTCCACTAGAGACTAATTCATCAGAGCACCATGCAGATATGTCGGCATCTACCCTGGATGCAGGAACTTTATGATCTTAATGTTCCTTTGATACTGCACATAAGGGTTGAATTCCACTATGGTTTCACGTGGACTTAACTTTTTTTGATGCCTAAGTTATTTTAGAATCAAGTGCAAAGCTGCCTTTTTATGTGGGTCATTTTTGCCACAGTTTTCAAGCTCCTGCTACCACCTCACACAGTTTAGACACACATTGCTCTCACAGTGGGTGGATATACTTCGAAAAGAATGTCTTTTGCAAATCACAGCCAAAGAAATGCACATTCCTTCCCAAAGGTTGTTCAGTTTGTATGAGTTTCTATGTTTTGCAGTCTCTTGCGCCCCACCTCTGCTCCGATAATATCAGTCCCCTTCTCAGTCTAATCCTTGTGTGTCTCCCACACTTAATTATTTGGGCAAGTCGTATACACCTATTCTGATTTCCTCTTGAATCTCATTCTAGTGATGATACTCCATCCTCCTCTTCTCTTGTCTTATTCTAGATGGGTTCTTCAATCAGTCCATCCTGATGACAGGCTCATAGAACCCTCATTCAAGGAACATGCTGGGACAAAATAACTGGGGATAATTAGAGAATCTCCATCCCCTCCTGACATTCAGCAATTCATTATGTCCTGAAAAATCAGGGAAAAACCAATTTTCAGTGGGATTGTGGAGGAATCTAGAACACCCATGTTATGGGGTTTTTTGTGGCAAATTTTCTATTTTATTTATTTATTATAAATTTTTTTTAGTGAAACACCATGAGGTAATGTTTTCCACTTACAAACTTTTGTGCTTGAGTTTCAGTTATACAATGATCGAATAGTCATTTCTCCACCAGTGCCCATCTCCACCACCACTGATCCCAGTATCCCTCCCACCCCCATTCCCCCATCCCACCCTGCCACTGTGGCAGAGCATTCTCTTTGGTTCTCTCCATGAGTGTTTTTTCCTGCTTGCATTCCCTCAGTTATGGCTAGTGGGAGACCAGAAAGAAAAAAGAAAACGAAATAAATTGTTATTGTCCTGGAGCTCAAGAAGTCTGAAGAAATTAGGACGTGTGGAGGAACCATGAAAGGTGCCTCAGATTCTCATTTTGTGTCTATTTTCCTGCAATGTGGAGGTCCAGGGCATCTAACTCTGTCTGGACTTCTAATGAGGAATCCTGACTTGTATCTTAGTTCTTCCTACTTGTATCCAGTCATGATGACCAGTTGCTCTGATTCTCTGAGAGAGTCAGAAGCTGAGTCCTGGAAAGGCATAGTCGGCCCTCTGTCAAGAGAACTTCAAGGCGTTCCAGGACTGGCAGCACAGTGAATACTGGACGGAGATTCAAGGGCAGAAAATATTGCCACAGGCCTCTGTATATTCCGTTTCCCCCAGTGTATCCTCCAACTTATCGAGAGGAGTTAGAGGAGGTCTCCTCTCCTTCCATGGGTAATTGTCAGAGAACAGAACAACAGTGATTGAGGACGCAAGCCATAGTTGGGTTTCTGTATTTCCTCAATCTCTTATGTTGTCCTCAATATGTAGACCCAGGTTGATGTACTAGATCAGATCACAGCCTCCACAATTCTGGAAATCCCTAAGAATTGGGCACTCTGGGGAAAAGCATCTTGGCACTTATTCGTCACTGCCTTATGAAGGAAGACTTCAGAATAGTTTGGGGCCTAAAATTAATGATATATTCTCACACAATATTTTTGTTATAGCAAGTTTGCTATAACAAATACTTACGCAGACATACTCACACATAGAGGTGTATAAGACAACACCCCACAATTTTATCTTTCTTTCTTTGCACAGCAAGAATGCAGTTTTCATAAAGTCCATATTGCCTGTGTATATATCATGGTTATGTAACTTTCATTAATGGATAAGTTCTGTTATACTTATCTACACTTATGCAGTGTGCACTTTAGATTCGATTGTTCCCTTCCTTGTGTGAGTTTTTGTTTTTTTGGTGTTGTCGTTTTTTGTTCCACCCAGCAATGCTCACAGCTAATTTTTGGAACTGTCTACGGGAATGGGTAAGTCGTGGCAGGGCTCTGTGTCTACAGCATGCATGACCAGTGTTCCGAACCTCTATGGTATCACTCTGGCTATTTTATTTTTCTTAGAGTTAATTATTTTGTTATTCGTAGTTTGTGGATGAAAATTACCCATTTATTGCACATATGTGTGTGTATATATATGTATGTATGTATGTATATATATATACATATATATATGTATATATATATATATATATATATATATATTTGCCTTTTTGGTCAGACCCCGCTTTGCACAGGGATTACTCCTGGCTCTGTGCTCAGGAATTAATCATAGAAGTTCTTGGGGGACCATATGGGCTGCCATATAGGATGCTGGGGACTGAACCTGAGTCTGCGGCATGCAAGGCAAACATCCTACCCACTGTGATATTGCTCTGACCCGCCAATATCTACTTTTTATAAACATCTTAAGAATCATGATTAAGAAAACCATTATTTTTGTAGTTTGATACATAATACTTCCTGCACCACACCCTCCACCAGAGTCCAGTGTCACTGGCACAAAACCTTTTTTCATATCACATCAATGTTTTTATTTGCATTTTTCTGATAGAAGTGACACAGGGTATTTTTCATATCATTTTTATTTATCTTTTATTTATCTTCTTTCAGTTCACTAATCTTCTGGAGTTCACTAATGGAAGGACACATCCAGGTAAGTCTTAGATACATGTAAAACTTTGTTCACCATTTTTCTTCTCTGTCCTCAACACCCTTAGGACTTGAGGTTGTGAGGAGGATGACCTTCAACTCCTTGGTTTTCCCCTTGACAAAACTTTTTGTTTGTTTAATTTATTCATTTATTTATTTATTTTTAATATTTGTTAGTGAAACATCATGAGGTATGGTTGTATACTGAAATTTTTTGTGCTTGGGGTTCAATTATACAATGATCAAATACCCATCCCTCCACCAGTGCCCATTTTCAACCACCATATGTCCCGGTATCCCTCCCACCCCCATCCCATCCCCATCCCACCCTGCCTCTCTGGCAGGGCATTCCCTTTTGTTCTATCTCTCCTTTTGGTTGGTGTGGTTTCAAAAGAGGCATTGAGTGGCAATCATGTTCAGTCTATAGTCTACTTTCAGCATGCTTCTCCCATCCTGAGAGGATCCTCCCAACACTCTATTTGGTGCTCCCTTCTCTATTTGAGCTACCTTTTCCCCTCGCATGTGTGGCTGGCCTCCAAGCCATCGAGTAAGCCACCTGATACTAATCTCATCTAGTCTTGGGTATTAATCTCTTATTTTGTTACTTTATGTTCCATAGATAAATGCAATCTTTCTATGTCTATCCCTCTCTTTCTGACTCATTTTGCTTAGCATGATATTTTCCATGTAGTACCATTTGCATGTAAATTTCATGACTTCATCTTTTCTAACAGCTACATACTACTCCATTGTGTAGATGTGCCCAAATTTCTTTAACCAGTCATCTGTTCTGGGGCACTCAGATTTTTTTCCAGATTCTGCCTATTGTAAACAGTGCTGCAATGAACAAACAAGTGCAGATGACACTTCAACTATACTTTTTTGCCGCTCTGGGATATATGCCCAGGAGTGATATTGCTGGGTCAAATGGGAGCTCACCCAGCTCCATCAGTCTCACATGAATGTCCCCAAAATCTCAGTCTTAGGAAGTGCTAAACTGCAATAAAGCGGCTGTCTTTCAGCAATTCTAGAGAACCTGAGAAAGTACCAGATAATTTCTGGCACAAACCCTGCGCAAGAGAGAAGCTGTTGTATGAAAAGCAGTGACTCTTGGGTCTTGGTGAGACTTGGCCCTCCTTCTCAAACCTTCTGCTGCTCTTGCTTCAGAGAGCTCTCTCACCACTGCCTATGAGGAAGAGGTGTATGTCTGAGGACATGCCCTGGGGTCCTAGCATCAGGGCTGATGCTCAACACTTCTCACCACCACATGCTGTGGCTGAGAGTTCCCTCCTGGGAATTTGTTTTTGCCACATTTTCAGCCTCTGCTGGTCAGATGATCGCTCTCTTCACGTTGTGTTTCCATCAGTCTGTCTTCTTGGGCAGTGAAGCATGCCTGATAAGAGTCTGAACCTGGTCTTGCCTACTTGGAAGTGCTGTGTTGCAATTCAAAAATTTGGGCATTTGGTTTCAGATGTTTAAGTGTTTAATTCCCTTCATCCCTTGGTTATGGTTATCGTGTTACACAAGCTCTGTGGTGAGGCACAAACAATCTGCTATGAGACTCACACACAGTAGGTCAGACTGTCCTAGAATGATGTTGTTTCTTTGTTCCAAGGAGGACAGTGATGTTGTATGGCTAAACTCAAGTTGTTGAGGCTGACCAGAGGAAAGTTGTTTTCTCTACATAAATTTAGCCTTATCGACACTGAGTATCCTGCTCATTGGCCCCTTTCTCTATCTTGAGTTTGCATAGAGTGAGGAAGGTGGGATACAACCCATGGGTTGTCAGGATAACTCCAGTTTCACATTGCCTTCTCAGTTGACTTTCTTTTGATTTTCAGTGTGCCCTTATTGAGCCAGTTTGATGCTTCTGGCTCTCGTATCATGCTAGAATCTATGTGTGCTATAAATATTATACGTTTCATTAGAAAAATTTCACATTGACATATACCAGCACCATCTAGGTCTTTTCATTTGAGGTATATTTAAAAAACAAATGGCAACCCACAAATCTCAAGTTCAAACTAATACCTGTGTGAGACACCACAGTTATCCATTCTGTGTTACCATAGCTGGTAGGTATGAAGAATAGGTGAGGAGACAGGCAACCAAAACAGACAGCTGGTTTTAGGGACTGGGAGAGAGAGGGTGGGCAAGAGTTCTTCAAAGACAAGATACTAAGAGATGCCATAATGTTTCTCAAACATACTGAGTGATGATTTCAAAGCATTGCCAGTGTTCTACTCATACACAGGGACCATACCATTCACAATAAAAAAGAAATTTTATTGAAATATAAAAATAAATGACGAAACTCATAAACTACATCAGACAGTACAATGAGGTCATAGATAAGCCAGAACACTCTGAACAGTGTCTGCAGAGACTGCCCCCTCCAGCTGGTACTCTCGATGGGGATCAGAGCTGCTGGCCCACTATAAGGTGTCAATGGGTCCACCTTGCAAAACCTAAATAGTGTTCCAGTGAGGCTGCACATGTGACAGTGCCATGACCTGGCATCTGTCTTCACTGATGATGCTGTAGGACACTGCATGCATTTTTACAGATGGTGCACCAGCGACAGGCTTGGCACCTCCTCTGGCTTCTCCATTTCCACCCGGTTCCTTTGGTGGTTGAGGGGCAGGAGGAAGAGCCGGTTCTACTTGGAGAGAAGGAACAGGATATGAGAGAACTGAAGTAATTAACCCATATGCCCTCTTTCAAATGCTTTCCTAAGGTCAGATCCCACCTACAACCTACAGGGCATTAAGCTTACAGTCCACTACAGAATGTCTCCTCCCACCCATTCAAGCTCGTAGGCCTGAGACTGATCACTGGATCACAGATTCTGGGATGCCTTTGGTAGTAAACTCCTCCCAGCCTCATGTGCATATGGTCAGACACACCCATCCTGGTCTCTCACCGTCCTCCTGGAGGTCCTCTGAATCTTGTGCCCGATGCACCATCAATGCATTGTACAGTGGGTATACTCTCATCTCATGAGAAGGCTCTCCCTCGCCAACTTGGTCTCCACGTTTGGCATACCTCTCCTCGACCCAAACTACCCCGCACCACTGCCGGATCTCCTCATTGCCGGGCAACACCTCTCCAACATCAAAGGATGGGTACTGGGTGTCCTCAGTGATCAGCTCGTCTTCTGTCTCTCTGTATCGCTGATGAGACAGAGCAGCAGAACATGAGTATTCACAACTGTATACTATTATCATTACTGCTCAGTCCCCAGGACTGTCCCCAAAACCCCTGGTGACTTATAAGGGTCAGTCCAGGATAACTCTGATTTACATTTTGAAGTGTAGATCAGTCTTTTCTGAAGGGCACCATCCAATAATTGTCAACCCACTTAAAGGACTGTCTCTTGCTTGTGACTTTGGCCCACCCTACAACCCAGTGTAGCCCCTTATCTGGAACCTGTCCCCCACCCCCCGACCTCAATCTCTCTCTCTCACAGACGAGCTAAAAACACCTCCCACCCACACACACACACACACACACACACACACACACACACACACACACACTCTTGGCGAGGGATCTAGATTGCCCGTCTCACATCAGTGTTTTATCCTGGATTGGCCGGTCCTCTCTGTGTTGCCTTCTGTTACTTACCCAGGATGGCCTCTGGGGCAGATGTTGAGCAGGCCTTGCAATGAGTCCTACCTACTTCCAGTACCTTTTCTCTGTGTTTCCCTGAGGACTCTTTAGGCTGTACGCTGAGCATTATGCACTGTTATCACCACTGCTCAGTTCTCTTGACTGGCCCTCAGACCCCTGCAGACCAGTACAGGGGTCCTTAGGGCACAAACCAAATACATTTTGAAGTGAAGATCAATTTTGACTAAAGGGCTCCATCCAAGAGTCGCTAACCCAGACATAAGGCTGGCTCTAAGTGTGACTTTCACCTAGCCTACTCTCAGGGTAGCTCTTCCCACACAAATGTACGCAGACACATGCGCATATATACATACTCAAGAAAACAGGCACATACACATTCACAAAAATAGGAGGAGGGGTTTGGGAGTGCCTCATGGTATCTGTGGTTGTCCCGGACTGTCCTTTCCTGCCTTACCCTTCTTGATGACCTCTGGGGCAGAGGTTGGACAGGTCTGTGGTGGCTCCTCACCCACTCTCTAAATCTCTTCACAATGCTCCCCTTCTGGCTCTTCTGGCCACAGCCTGGGGATTGACGCCAGCAGCACAACATCGCTGTGTCGCTCCTTCACCAGCCCGTGAAACAAGCAAACTGCTGTTTCTAGAAGGTGAGTGCCTTTTGAACAGGGTTCCAAATTCTATTTTGCTAGCTCATGGGAGTGATGTCACTTCCTTCTCCTTCTACCAGCACTTCCTGCTCATAATGGCATCTTCATGGCCCCTTCTTGGGAATGCTCACCCTCTGCCTCTGAGTCCTAGTCACACACACAGACACTCCATAGCCAACCTAGAACCCTGTGAAGAGCAGGGAGAATTCAACGCCACATGCGACAGGACACAAACCTGGATTTGATCTAGGCTCAGGTCATCCGTTTGCTGATATCCCATAGAGGACATGTATCTCTCACAAAGTTGTGCCACTCCAGTCTCTCTTCCTATCTCTTTTAACTACTTGACTTGATCTCTTGACTTCCAGTTAGTCTTCCATTTGCTTGAGTGGGCGCCAGTAACGTCTCCATTTGTCCCTGTCGCGTGCCAGTGTAGCGCAATGGCGTCTGTTTGCTCTGGGAACATGAAGAGCCTCAAACCGATCGTTCAGGATCTTGATGAAGAAGTCTAACCATCTGGTAGGTGGGCGGCCACGCGGTCTTTTGACATCCCATGGAATCCAGTCGGTAACAGCTCGGGTCCAGTGGTCGTCTTTAAATCTCATTACGTGACCAGCCCATCTGATTTTTGACACCTTGGCAAATGAGACAGCGTTCCTGATTCTTGATCTGCGATGGATGTGGGAACTCCGGATTTTTTTCTCTCATTGGAGTGAAACGTGATATTCAAAGCATAGCTCTTTCAATTCTTCTTTGGCAGACCTGAATAGTGTTCTCATCCTGTTTGCGTAGGGCCCAGGTCTCTGAGGCATATGTTGATGCAGGAAGAACTGTGGAATCAAAGAGATGTGCCCGGAGCCGGAGGTTCTTCATCCTCTTAGCTATTTCTTCCACGTTCTTGAAGGCCCTTCCAAGCCGCTCTCTTCCTCCTGCGCAGCTCGGGTGCCAGGTCATTTGTCATGTTGACTTCTCGACCTAGGTACATATAGCTCTTGCATTCGGAGATGGTCGTTCCGTTGAGACTGAATGCGGCATCAGGAACAAGGCTGTTTCTCAGGAACATTGTCTTTGTAAGATTCAGCTGTAGGCCTACCGTTCCACACTCACGGTCCAAGTCGGCCAGCATTTGTGTCGCTTGGCTGATGTTTGGTGTTATTAGAACAATGTCATCAGCAAAGCGGAGGTGGTGTAGTTGCCGACCATGAGTGCCCACTCATGGTTTGATTATTGTTTCCTGGATATTCCAACACTTGCCTTACAGGATCATTCTGATAGGATCTTATTTTGGAATCGTGAGAGACTCTGGATCTCAAGGTTTTGAGACCACCATCTTCCAAGTGTCAGCCACAATCCAAAAGAAGTGCTTTCTCTATCCATCCACTCTGATGAATGTTTGACTGCCCTCAATGGCAGTGCAACTGGACTTGGACGATTCAAGTTATTCCTTCATATACTCTTGTGTCAGTAGCCCAGAGGGCAGTTTCCTCTACGAGATCGCACAGAATCAGATGAAGGGTTCCACTAGAGACTAATTCATCAGAGCACCATGCAGACATGTCGGCATCTACCCTGGATGCAGGAACTTTATGATCTTAATGTTCCTTTGATACTGCACATAAGGGTTGAATTCCACTATGGTTTCACGTGGACTTAACTTTTTTTGATGCCTAAGTTATTTTAGAATCAAGTGCAAAGCTGCCTTTTTATGTGGGTCATTTTTGCCACAGTTTTCAAGCTCCTGCTACCACCTCACACAGTTTAGACACACATTGCTCTCACAGTGGGTGGATATACTTCGAAAAGAATGTCTTTTGCAAATCACAGCCAAAGAAATGCACATTCCTTCCCAAAGGTTGTTCAGTTTGTATGAGTTTCTATGTTTTGCAGTCGCTTGCCCCCCGCCTCCGCTCCGATAATATCAGTCCCCTTCTCAGTCTAATCCTTGTGTGTCTCCCACACTTAATTATTTGGGCAAGTCGTATACACCTATTCTGATTTCCTCTTGAATCTCATTCTAGTGATGATACTCCATCCTCCTCTTCTCTTGTCCTATTCTAGATGAGTTCTTCAATCAGTCCATCCTGATGACAGGCTCATAGAACCCTCATTCAAGGAACATGCTGGGACAAAATAACTGGGGATAATTAGAGAATCTCCATCCCCTCCTGACATTCAGCAATTCATTATGTCCTGAAAAATCAGGGAAAAACCAATTTTCAGTGGGATTGTGGAAGAATCTAGAACACCCATGTTATGGGTTTTTTTGTGGCAAATTTTCTATTTTATTTATTTATTATAAATTTTTTTTAGTGAAACACCATGAGGTAATGTTTTCCACTTACAAACTTTTGTGCTTGAGTTTCAGTTATACAATGATCGAATAGTCATTTCTCCACCAGTGCCCATCTCCACCACCACTGATCCCAGTATCCCTCCCACCCCCCATTCCCCCATCCCACCCTGCCACTGTGGCAGAGCATTCTCTTTGGTTCTCTCCATGAGTGTTTTTTCCTGCTTGCATTCCCTCAGTTATGGCTAGTGGGAGACCAGAAAGAAAAAAGAAAACGAAATAAATTGTTATTGTCCTGGGGCTCAAGAAGTCTGAAGAAATTAGGACGTGTGGAGGAACCATGAAAGGTGCCTCCGATTCTCATTTTGCGTCTATTTTCCTGCAATGTGGAGGTCCAGGGCATCTAACTCTGTCTGGACTTCTAATGAGGAATCCTGACTTGTATCTTAGTTCTTCCTACTTGTATCCAGTCATGATGACCAGTTGCTCTGATTCTCTGAGAGAGTCAGAAGCTGAGTCCTGGAAAGGCATAGTCGGCCCTCTGTCAAGAGAACTTCAAGGCATTCCAGGACTGGCAGCACAGTGAATACTGGACGGAGATTCAAGGGCAGAAAATATTGCCACAGGCCTCTGTATATTCCGTTTCCCCCAGTGTATCCTCCAACTTATAGAGAGGTGTTAGAGGAGGTCTCCTCTCCTTCCATGGGTAATTGTCAGAGAACAGAGCAACAGTGATTGAGGACGCAAGCCATAGTTGGGTTTCTGTATTTCCTCAATCTCTTATGTTGTCCTCAATATGTAGACCCAGGTTGATGTACTAGATCACATCACAACCTCCACATTTCTGGAAATCCCTAAGAATTGGGCACTCTGGGGAAAAGCATCTTGGCACTTATTCGTCACTGCCTTATGAAGGAAGACTTTAGAATAGTTTGGGGCCTAATATTAATGATATATTCTCACACAATATTTTTGTTATAGCAAGTTTGCTATAACAAATACTTACGCAGACATACTCACACATAGAGGTGTATAAGACAACACCCCACAATTTTATCTTTCTTTCTTTGCACAGCAAGAATGCAGTTTTCAGAAAGTCCATATTGCCTGTGTATACATCATGCTTATGTAACTTTCATTAATGGATAAGTTCTGTTATACTTCTCTACACTTATGCAGTGTGCACTTTAGATTCGATTGTTCCCTTCCTTGTGTGAGTTTTTGTTTTTTTTGGTGTTGTCGTTTTTTGTTCCACCCAACAATGCTCACAGCTAATTTTTGGCTCTGTCTACGGGAATGGGTAAGTTGTGGCAGGGCTCTGTGTCTACAGCATGCATGACCAGTGTTCTGAACCTCTATGGTATCACTCTGGCTATTTTATTTTTCTTAGAGTTAATTATTTTGTTATTTGTAGTTTGTGGATGAAAATTACCCATTTATTGCACATATGTGAGTGTATATATATATATATATATATATATATATATATATATATACTTGCCTTTTTGGTCAGACCCAGCTTTGCACAGGGATTACTCCTGGCTCTGTGCTCAGGAATTAATCATAGAAGTTCTTGGGGGACCATATGGGCTGCCATATAGGATGCTGGGGACTGAACCTGAGTCAGCGGCATGCAAGGCAAACATCCTACCCACTGTGATATTGCTCTGACCCGCCAATATCTACTTTTTATAAACATCTTAAGAATCATGATTAAGAAAACCATTATTTTTGTAGTTTGATACATAATACTTCCTGCACCACACCCTCCACCAGAGTCCAGTGTCACTGGCACAAAACCTTTTTTCATATCACATCAATGTTTTTATTTGCATTTTTCTGATAGAAGTGACACAGGGTATTTTTCATATCATTTTTATTTATCTTTTATTTATCTTCTTTGAGTTCACTAATCTTCTGGAGTTCACAAATGGAAGGACACATCCAGGTAAGTCTTAGATACATGTAAAACTTTGTTCACCATTTTTCTTCTCTGTCCTCAACACCCTTAGGACTTGAGGTTGTGAGGAGGATGACCTTCAACTCCTTGGTTTTCCCCTTGGCAAAACTTTTTGTTTGTTTAATTTATTCATTTATTTATTTATTTTTAATATTTGTTAGTGAAACATCATGAGGTATGGTTGTAGACTGAAATTTTTTGTGCTTGGGGTTCAATTATACAATGATCAAATACCCATCCCTCTACCAGTGCCCATTTTCAACCACCATATGTCCCGGTATCCCTCCCACCCCCATCCCATCCCCATCCCACCCTGCCTCTCTGGCAGGGCATTCCCTTTTGTTCTATCTCTCCTTTTGGTTGGTGTGGTTTCAAAAGAGGCATTGAGTGGCAATCATGTTCAGTCTATAGTCTACTTTCAGCATGCTTCTCCCATCCTGAGAGGATCCTCCCAACACTCTATTTGGTGCTCCCTTCTCTATTTGAGCTACCTTTTCCCCTCGCATGTGTGGCTGGCCTCCAAGCCATCGAGTAAGCCACCTGATACTAATCTCATCTATTCTTGAGTATTAATCTCTTATTTTGTTACTTTATGTTCCATAGATAAATGCAATCTTTCTATGTCTATCCCTCTCTTTCTGACTCATTTTGCTTAGCATGATATTTTCCATGTAGTACCATTTGCATGTAAATTTCATGACTTCATCTTTTCTAACAGCTACATACTACTCCATTGTGTAGATGTGCCCAAATTTATTTAACCAGTCATCTGTTCTGGGGCACTCAGATTTTTTTCCAGATTCTGCCTATTGTAAACAGTGCTGCAATGAACAAACAAGTGCAGATGACACTTCAACTATACTTTTTTGCCGCTCTGGGATATATGCCCAGGAGTGATATTGCTGGGTCAAATGGGAGCTCACCCAGCTCCATCAGTCTCACATGAATGTCCCCAAAATCTCAGTCTTAGGAAGTGCTAAACTGCAGTAAAGCGGCTGTCTTTCAGCAATTCTAGAGAACCTGAGAAAGTACCAGAGGAATTTCTGGCACAAACCCTGCGCAAGAGAGAAGCTGTTGTATGAAAAGCAGTGACTCTTGGGTCTTGGTGAGACGTGGCCCTCCTTCTCAAACCTTCTGCTGCTCTTGCTTCAGAGAGCTCTCTCACCACTGCCTATGAGGAAGAGGTGTATGTCTGAGGACATGCCCTGGGGTCCTAGCATCAGGGCTGATGCTCAACACTTCTCAACACCACATGCTGTGGCTGAGAGTTCCCTCCTGGGAATTTGGTTTTGCCACATTTTCAGCCTCTGCTGGTCAGATGATCGCTCTCTTCACGTTGTGTTTCCATCAGTCTGTCTTCTTGGGCAGTGAAGCATGCCTGATAAGAGTCTGAACCTGGTCTTGCCTACTTGGAAGTGCTGTGTTGCAATTCAAAAATTTGGGCATTTGGTTTCAGATGTTTAAGTGTTTAATTCCCTTCATCCCTTGGTTATGGTTATAGTGTTACACAAGCTCTGTGATGAGGCACAAACAATCTGCTATGAGACTCACACACAGTAGGTCAGACTGTCCTAGAATGATGTTGTTTCTTTGTTCCAAGGAGGACAGTGATGTTGTATGGCTAAACTCAAGTTGTTGAGGCTGAGCAGAGGAAAGTTGTTTTCTCTACTTAAATTTAGCCTTATCGACACTGAGTATCCTGCTCATTGGCCCCTTTCTCTATCTTGAGTTTGCATAGAGTGAGGAAGGTGGGATACAATCCATGGGTTGTCAGGATAACTCCAGTTTCACATTGCCTTCTCAATTGACTTTCTTTTGATTTTCAATGTGCACTTAATGAGCCAGTTTGATGCTTCTGGCTCTAGTATCATGCTAGAATCTATGTGTGCTATAAATATTATACGTTTCATTAGAAAAATTTCACATTGACATATACCAGCACCATCTAGGTCTTTTCATTTGAGGTATATTTAAAAAACAAATGGCAACCCACAAATCTCAAGTTCAAACTAATACCTGTGTGAGACACCACAGTTATCCATTCTGTGTTACCATAGCTGGTAGGTATGAAGAATAGGTGAGGAGACAGGCAACCAAAACAGACAGCTGGTTTTAGGGACTGGGAGAGAGAGGGTGGGCAAGAGTTCTTCAAAGACAAGATACTAAGGGATGCCATAATGTTTCTCAAACATACTGAGTGATGATTTCAAAGCATTGCCAGTGTTCTACTCATACACAGGGACCATACCATTCACAATAAAAAAGAAATTTTATTGAAATATAAAAATAAATGACGAAACTCATAAACTACATCAGACAGTACAATGAGGTCATAGATAAGCCAGAACACTCTGAACAGTGTCTGCAGAGACTGCCCCCTCCAGCTGGTACTCTCGATGGGGATCAGAGCTGCAGGCCCACTATAAGGTGTCAATGGGTCCACCTTGCAAAACCTAAATAGTGTTCCAGTGAGGCTGCACATGTGACAGTGCCATGACCTGGCATCTGTCTTCACTGATGATGCTGTAGGACACTGCATGCATTTTTACAGATGGTGCACCAGCGACAGGCTTGGCACCTCCTCTGGCTTCTCCATTTCCACCCGGTTCCTTTGGTGGTTGTGGGGCAGGAGGAAGAGCCGGTTCTACTTGGAGAGAAGGAACAGGATATGAGAGAACTGAAGTAAATAACCCGTATGCCCTCTTTCAAATGCTTTCCTAAGGTCAGATCCCACCTACAACCTACAGGGCGTTAAGCTTACAGTCCACTACAGAATGTCTCCTCCCACCCATTCAAGCTCGTAGGCCTGAGACTGATCACTGGATCACAGATTCTGGGATCCCTTTGGTAGTAAACTCCTCCCAGCCTCATGTGCATATGGTCAGACACACCCATCCTGGTCTCTCACCGTCCTCCTGGAGGTCCTCTGAATCTTGTGCCCGATGCACCATCAATGCATTGTACAGTGGGTATACTCTCATCTCATGAGAAGGCTCTCCCTCGCCAACTTGGTCTCCACGTTTGGCATACCTCTCCTCGACCCAAACTACCCCGCACCACTGCCGGATCTCCTCATTGCCGGGCAACACCTCTCCAACATCAAAGGATGGGTACTGGGTGTCCTCAGTGATCAGCTCGTCTTCTGTCTCTCTGTATCGCTGATGAGACAGAGCAGCAGAACATGAGTATTCACAACTGTATACTATTATCATTACTGCTCAGTCCCCAGGACTGTCCCCAAAACCCCTGGTGACTTATAAGGGTCAGTCCAGGATAACTCTGATTTACATTTTGAAGTGTAGATCAGTCTTTTCTGAAGGGCACCATCCAATAATTGCCAACCCACTTAAAGGACTGTCTCTGGCTTGTGACTTTGGCCCACCCTACAACCCAGTGTAGCCCCTTATCTGGAACCTGTCCCCCACCCCCCGACCTCAATCTCTCTCTCTCACAGACGAGCTAAAAACACCTCCCACCCACACCCACACCCACACCCACACACACACACACACACACACACACACTCTTGGGGAGGAATCTAGAGTGCCCGTCTCACATCAGTGTTTTATCCTGGATTTGCCGGTCCTCTCTGTGTTGCCTTCTGTTACTTACCCAGGATGGCCTCTGGGGCAGATGTTGAGCAGGCCTTGCAATGAGTCCTACCTACTTCCAGTACCTTTTCTCTGTGTTTCCCTGAGGACTCTTTAGGCTGTAAGCTGAGCATTATGCACTGTTATCACCACTGCTCAGTTCTCTTGACTGGCCCTCAGACCCCTGCAGACCAGTACAGGGGTCCTTAGGGCACAAACCAAATACATTTTGAAGTGAAGATCAATTTTGACTAAAGGGCTCCATCCAAGAGTCGCTAACCCAGACATAAGGCTGGCTCTAAGTGTCACTTTCACCCAGCCTACTCTCAGGGTAGCTCTTCCCACACAAATGTACGCAGACACATGCGCATATATACATACTCAAGAAAACAGGCACATACACATTCACAAAAATAGGAGGAGGGGTTTGGGAGTGCCTCATGGTATCTGTGGTTTGTCCCGGACTGTCCTTTCCTGCCTTACCCTTCTTGATGACCTCTGGGGCAGAGGTTGGACAGGTCTGCGGTGGCTCCTCACCCACTCTCTAAATCTCTTCACAATGCTCCCCTTCTGGCTCTTCTGGCCACAGCCTGGGGATTGACACCAGCAGCACAACATCGCTGTGTCGCTCCTTCACCAGCCCGTGAAACAAGCAAACTGCCGTTTCTAGAAGGTGAGTGCCTTTTGAACAGGGTTCCAAATTCTATTTTGCTAGCTCATGGGAGTGATGTCACTTCCTGCTCCTTCTACCAGCACTTCCTGCTCATAATGGCATCTTCATGGCCCCTTCTTAGGAATGCTCACCCTCTGCCTCTGAGTCCTAGTCACACACACAGACACTACATAGCCAACCTAGAACCCTGTGAAGAGCAGGGAGAATTCAACGCCACATGCGAGAGGACACAAACCTGGATTTGATCTAGGCTCAGGTCATCCGTTTGCTGATATCCCATAGAGGACATGTATCTCTCACAAAGTTGTGCCACTCCAGTCTCTCTTCCTATCTCTTTTAACTACTTGACTTGATCACTTGACTTCCAGTTAGTCTTCCATTTGCTTGAGTGGGCGCCAGTAACGTCTCCATTTGTCCCTGTCGCGTGCCAGTGTAGCGCAATGGCGTCTGTTTGCTCTGGGAACATGAAGAGCCTCAAACCGATCGTTCAGGATCTTAATGAAGAAGTCTGACCATCTGGTAGGTGGGCGGCCACGCGGTCTTTTGACATCCCATGGAATCCAGTCGGTAACAGCTCGGGTCCAGTGGTCGTCTTTAAATCTCATTTCGTGACCAGCCCATCTGATTTTTGACACCTTGGCAAATGAGACAGCGTTCCTGATTCTTGATCTGCGATGGATGTCGGAACTCCGGATTTTTTCTCTCATTGGAGTGAAACGTGATATTCCAAGCATAGCTCTTTCAATTCTTCTTTGGCAGACCTTAATAGCGTTCTCATCCTGTTTGCGTAGGGCCCAGGTCTCTGAGGCATATGTTAATGCAGGAAGAACAGTGGAATCAAAGAGATGTGCCCAGAGCCGGAGGTTCTTCATCCTCTTAGCTATTTCTTCGACGTTCTTGAAGGCCCTTCCAAGCCGCTCTCTTCCTCCTGCGCAGCTCGGGTGCCAGGTCATTTGTCATGTTGACTTCTCTTTTTTCCTCGTGTAGTAATTTAGTTTTAAACATTTTTTATTTATTTTAATGCCCTGTGTACTAAAGTAATGTTAATAATGGCTTCCTGTGCATATCATTCCAATGTCATATTCACACCAATTTAACGAGCTTTTTCCACTCCCTTATGACACCCTTTCCCCAAATTCAGTTGTGTGGATCAGGGTCTCCTTGTCTTGCCTTTGGGCCTTTGCTGCTACCTTGCTGTATATCTTTAAATTACACACACACACACACACACACACACACACACACACACAAGATCTTTTCTTTGCGGTGACCTCCTCAGCATTATATCCTTTCACGAATCACGACCATCCTGTTATTCGTAGATTGCCTCGAGCAGGCCCCAGTAACGTCTCCTTCATCCTAGCCCTGAGATTTTTTAAAAAGTGCTATATTCAAGGCTCTTTAGGAGAATGAGACCCATCATTGTTACTGGTATTTGGCATATTGGGTACACCACGGGGAGTTTGCCAGACTCTGCTGTGTGGGCAGGTTACATTCGGTAGCCTGCCAGTGTGTCCAAAGTAGGAATGAGATAATAAGATGTCATAATAAGATCTTGCGCAGCTGCAAATGTGGACGCGCGATTCTGGGAGCTAGGTTCTGTGAGAAAAGGGAAACTGCCTCTTATAAATTTTTCATAAAAGTTAGCTGAGGCTTGGAAGATAAGTTCTTGCTTTCTCTAAACTCTTATTTCACTTTAGTTTTAGGCTCTAATTCCACAGCTCTTCCTGGACAGTATAGATTCTTAAGTTCAAAAGAATTACAACTGTTAATAACCATTAATGTTCTTCCAATATCCTTCCAATATCTTCCAATATCCTTTAGTGACATCTATATTGGTGTACACTTTACGGTTTTGTTCTTTGTTAGAGTTGCATAACATTCTATTATGGATATATACTAAAACTCCTTGATCCAGCCACTCAGACTTGGCCTTTTGTTTTTTTTTCCATCTCTTAGCTATTAAACTAAGCACTGCTATTAAGGTAGGTGTGCATTTATTCAATTATATCCATGTTTTTGTGTTTTGGTGATAGATGTCAAGCACAGTGGTATGGCTGGGTCATACTAGAACTTTATTCTTTCCTTTTTTGTTGTTGTACTTTTTGTTTTGTTTTGTTTTAATTTTTTCGGTGAGATCTCTGATCTTGCCAGAAGAGGCTCAACCAATCCTACCAAAAGTGGATGAAGGTTACTTTTGAACAAGTGACCCACCAACAATGGTGTTTCCAGACTTTTTGATACGTGCTATTTCACTATAGTGAGATGGTATCTCAATATTTTCAATTTGCATCTCCTTAGTCCTACGTGATGATAACATTTTTTCCATATTCCTGATGGCCATTCATATGTCTTCTTTGGAAAAATCTCTGTTCACATCCTCACCCAGCTGGTTCATGTGTCACTGAATTTTCTCTGCTTTGAATTTTGTGAGTGCTCTATAGGTCTTGATTATAAGCCCTTTCTCTGATGAATAGGGTGCAAAGGTTTTCTCCTCCTCAGTTGGATGTCTTTTTTATTATGGTTTGAATTTCTTTTGCAATGCAGAAGACATTTGAATTTGAAGTAGTTACACTGGATTCTTTCTCATTTTGTTGTGTAGGCATGCCACTTTGGTCCGCTCATTGAGAACATTTTGGTAGTCAATGTCCTGGGCTGTTTTCTTCATATTGTAGGGTAGATTCTTGTATAATGTATATATTGATAAGGCACTTCGAGTTTACTTTCGAAAATGGTGTGTTAAGTATGTGCAAGGAAAACACCTTAACTACGATTTGTCCCTCTGTCTTTACCCTTTAAATGTTTTGTTGTTGTTGTTTGTTTTATTTGTATATCATTATCTTCCTATATGTTGCTATATCTTCCTGAGTCTTTGTTTAACTATCTCACTAGTTTCATCTTTTTATCTCTCAAACCTCCAACCACACACACACACTCTCCACACTCTCGTTCTCTCTCTATTCCACTCTTTCTCTAACTATTCTGTTCCTAGGAATAAAGCTGACATGCAATCAGCTAACCTATGAGCTAACTTTTTGTAAGCTACCAAGAATCACTAGAAAATCCATGTCCCAAGTCATTGAAGACTGAGACTTCCTGTCCCCAATTATCTCTGGAAATACCTCGTGATAATTTGAATGAAGACACAGCCTCCCTCAAGAGTCTTGCAAGACGTTTGTTTTGTAAGGGAATTGGCTGAGTTGAACTCTCACAGAGAGTGCTATGGTCCATTACTGCTCTTCTGAATCCTCAGTTTAGAATTAAACGTCAAAGAGAACAAGGAGATCTTTGGGATTAGGTCTGACCATGCCCTGCCAACCCCTCCCTTTAGTATCTCTCCATCCTTTGACTCCTTCTCTCCTGCCATCCCGCTGTGACCTTGAAGTCTGAAATCTTGCATAGTCAGTACACTCCTGACAGCAGTGTGCAAGTTTGGCTCCTCTTGTCTGTGCTTTCGTCAGTGTCACTATGGGTTTAGCTTCTTGGTAACATCCTGGTATTCCAGGTGCTTTCAAACTGTGGTTCTCGAGATAATGATAGAGAGGCTCCTACATGCAATGGTGAAGTATTTGTCTACTGACATAACTTGGTAATGACTAGGTAATACAATACTGACCAAAGAGAGTCTCTGGCCAGTGAGCACTCAGAAGCCTCTATTCTAGAAACCTTACTTAATCTTTACTTACTTAAAGAGCAATGTTTTGAGTTCAAACATTCTCTGAGAGACAGCCAACTCTGTCACTCTCACATGAATTTCGTAAAATCTCAGTCTTGGGAAATGCTAATCTTTGACAAAGAGGCCATCATTCAGCAGTCCTAGAGAACCTGTAGAAAGTACCAGGGGAATTACTGGTACAAACTCTGCCCAAGAGGGAAGCTGTTCTATGAAATGCAGTGACTCCTGGGCCTTGGTGAGACTTGGCCCTCCTTCTCAAACCTTCTGCTCCCCCTGAGTCTGGGAGCTCTCTCATCACTGCCTATGGAAGAAGAGTATGCCTGAGGACATGTCCTGGGGTCCTAGCATCAGGGCTGATGAGCAATACCTCTCACCGCCAAAGGCTGTGGCTTAGGCTTCCCTATGTGAACTTGTTTTTGACATAGATTCTATATTTTCTGGGCAGATGATCACTCTCTTCACATTGTGTTTCCATCAGACTATACTCTGGTACAGTGAAGCATGTCTGATAAGAGTCTGAACCTGGTCTTGCCTATTTGGAATTGCTGTGGGAATGGTTCCAATTCCAAAATTTGGGGATTTGGTTTCAGATTTTTAAGTATCTAGTTTCCTTCCTTCCTTGATTATGGTTATACTGTCTCACAAGCTTTGATGTGATTTGCACACACTCTGCTGTCAGACTCATACACAGTATGTCAGATTGTCCTAGAATGGCATCGTTTCTGTTCTTCAAAGGAGCACAGTGATGTCATTTGTCTACACTCACCTTATTGAGGCATAAGCAGAGCATTGGTTTTTTCTCCTTGAAGTTAGACTTATTCGACAATGAGTATCCTGCCCATGGGCCCCTTTTTTCAATATTGAGTGTGCATAGGGTGAGGAAAGTGGGATACAACCCATGGACTGTCAGGATAACTCCAGTTTCACATTGACTTCTCCATTGAGTTTCTTTTGATTTTAACTAGGCCCTTAATGAGCCAGATTTATGCTTCTGGCTCTAGTGCCATACTAGAATATAGGTAGGCTAACATTGTATGTTTCATTAGAAAAAATTTCACATTAACATATACCTGCTCCATCTAGGTCTTTTCATTTGGGGTATATATTTTTTTAAAAAGGCAACCCCAAGATCTCTCAGTTCACCTTAATAGCTGTGTGAGACACCACAGTTGTGTATTCTGTGTTACCAAAGTTGAGAGGTATGAAGAATAGATAAGGAGACAGGGAATCAAAACAGATTGCTGGCTTTAGGGACTGGGATAGAGAGGGTGGGGAATAGATCTTCAATGAGAAGATTCTAAGGGGCCCAAAATATTCATCAAACATATTGAGTGATATTCTCTAAGCATTCCTAATATTCTGCTCTTATCCAGGGATCATTCCATTCACAAAAAAAACAAACTTTATTGAAATATAAAAATAAAATGATAAAAAACATAAACTACATCTGACAGTACAATGAGGCCATAGATAACCCAGAACACTCTGTGTCTGCAGGGAGTGCCAAGCCCCGCTGGTACTCTGCTTGGGGGATCAGAGCTGCTGGCTCACTGTAAGGTGTCCTGGGCCCACCTTTCAAGGACCTAGACTGTGTTCCAGTGAGGCTGCAAATGAGACAATGCCATGACCTGGGATCTGTTTTAACTGATGATGCTGTGGGACACCAGATCCATTGCTGCAGGTGGCACATCAGCAACAGGCTCGGGACCTCCTCTGGCTTCTCCATTTCCACCTGGTTCCTTTGGTGTGAGAGGGGCAGGAGGAAGAGCCGGTTCTACTTGGAGAGAAGGAACAGGATATGAGATAGCAGAAGTAAATCACCTTTATGTCCCCTTGAAAGCATTTTCCCAAGGTCAAATACCAACCTACGAACTGCAGGGAGACAAGTCCAGAGTCCACTAAAGGATGTCTCTGCCTGCACACTCAGGCTCGGAGGCCTGAGACTGATCACAAGAACACAATTTCTGGGATGCCTCTGGTTGTGATATCCCCCAAGACTCCTGTGGATAGGCTCATACACACCCATCCTGGTCTCTCACCGTCCTCCTTGAGGTCCTCTGAATCTTGTGCCTGATGAACCATCAATGCTTGTACAATGGGTATACTTTTATCTCATGAGAAGGCTCTCCATCATCAACTTGGTCTCCATGTTTGGTGCACCTCTCTTCAACACAAACCACCCCACACCACTGCCGGATCTCCTCTTTGCCAGGCAACACCTCTCCTACATCATAGGAGAGGTACTAGGTGTCCTCAGTGATCAGCTCATGTTCGGTCTATCTGTAGCGCTGATGAGATAGAGCAGCAGAACTTGAGCATTCACACCCTGTACACTGTCATCATTGCTGCTCAGTCCCCCAGACTGTCCCCGAGACCCTTAGTGACTTGTAAAGGGGAAGTCAGGGATGACCATGATTTACACTTTGAAGTGAAGATCAGTCTTGTCTGAAGAGCACTACCCAATAATCCCCAACCCACTAACAGGACTGTCTCTGACTTTGGCGCACCCTACTTCTCAGGGTAGCTACTTACCAGAAACCTTTCCGCCACCCTAACCTGAAACTCTCTCTCACACACAAGCTAAACACACCTCCCAGGCACACAGACTTGGGGAGGGCTCTAGAGTGCCCCTTCTGCATCAGTGTTTCCTCCTGTACTGGACAGTCCTCTCTGCTGCCTGGTGTTAGTTACCCGGGATGCCCTTTGGGGCAGATTTTGGGCAGGCCTTGCAATGAGTCCTCACGCACTACCCGTGTCTTTTCTCTGAGTTCGCCGGAGGGCTCTTTAGGCTGTACGCTGAGTACTATACACTGTCATCACCACTGCTCAGTCCTCTTGACTGGCCCAAGACCCCTGCAGACCAGTACATGGGTCCTTCAGGGACATAAAAAATAAACCTAGAAGTGAAGATTAATTTTGACTAAAGGGCTCCAAGCAATACTCAAAAACCCAGCAGTAAGACTGCCTCCGAGTATGACTTTTACCCAGTCTATTTTCAGGGTAGCGCTTTCTACACAAACGTATGGGCACACACGGACATACATACACACCTATGAACACACACACAAAGTCACACACATGTGAGGAGGGGTTAGGGAGTGCCTCTTGGGCATCTGTGGTGTGTCCCAGACTGTCCTTCTCTGCCTGTGCTGCCTTACCCTTGATGACCTCTGGGGCATAAGTTGAAGAGGTCTGTGGTGGGTCCTCACCCACTCTCTAAATCTCTTCACAATGCTCCCCTTCTGGCTCTTCTGGCAACAGCCTGGGGATTGACGCCAGCAGCACAACATCGCTGTGTCTCTCCTTCACCAGCACGTGAAACAAGCAAAGTGCCGTTTCTAGAACGTGAGTGCCTTTTGACCAGGGTTCCAAATTCTATTTTGCTTGCTGATGGGAGCGATGTCACTTCCTGCTCCTTCTACCTGCACTTCCTGCACATAATGGCCTCTTCATGGCCCCTTCTTGGGAATGCTCACGCGCTACCTCTGAGTCCTGGTCACACACAGACACATTTCATAGCCAACCTACAACCCTGTGGAGAGCAGGGAGAATTCAAGGCCACAGGTGTGAGGACACAAACTTGGATTTGATCTAGGCTCAGGTCATCCCTTTGCTGATATCCCATAGCGGACATGTATCTCTCACATAATTCTGCCACTCCAGCCTCTCTTTCTATCTCTTTTGCTCAAGCGGGCCCAGTAACGTCTCCATTGGAGACTTTGTTGTTACTGTGTTTGGCATATCGAATATGTCCCTGGAAGCTTGCCAGGCTCTGTCGTGCAGGTGAGATATTCTCGGTAGCTTGCCGGGCTCTCAGAGAGGGGCGGAGGAATCGAACTCGGGTCGGCCATGTTGGATGCGTGCACAGCCCTACTCTATCTCTTTTAATTACACACAATTGAAATGTTGAATGTGTTCAAGTAGCCCTGAAGCAGAAAACATTCTGTATTGTGTTTTTAAAAATATAAAGAATATTTCTCTCATCTGTCCTCCAAAACATATTTAACACAGTTAACCTGGGATTTGTTCTGTTAAATACAAGAAAACTTTAGAATTTTTTTTATTTCTGTGTGCCCATTTCCCACCACCACGGATCCCAGTATCCCTCCCACCCTTCATCCCCCCCCATCCCACCCTGCCTCTGTGGCAGGTCATTCCCTTTTATTCACTCTCTCTTATTGGGTGTTGTGGTTTGCAAAAGAGGCAATGGGTGACAATCATGTTGGGTTGATAGTCTACTTTCAGCATGCCTCTCTCATCCTGGGAGTATCCTCCCAACACCTTTTTTTGGTACTCCCTTCTCTATCTGAATTCCCTTTTCCCTAGCATGTGTGGTTGGCCTCCAAGCCATGGAGTAAAATTCCTGGAGTAAAATTCCTGGTACTAATCTCGGCCATTATTGCCTGTTAGTCTCCTATTTTGTTACTTTATGTTCCCCAGATGAATTCAATTTTTCTATGTCTATCCCTTTCTTTCTGACTCATTTCACTTAACATTATACTTTCCATGTTGTACCACTTGTATGAAAATTTCATGACTTCATCTTTTATAACAGCTACATAGTACTCCATTGTGTAAATGTACCAAAGATTCTATAACCAGTCATCTGTTCTCGGGCACTCAGGTTTTTTCCAGATTCCGGCTATTGTAAAGAGTACTGCAATGACCAATTGCAGATGTCACTTCGACTATAATTTTTTGCCTCTCTGGGATATATTCCCAGGAGTGGTATTGCTGGATCAAATGGGAGCTCAATTTCTAATTTTTTGAGAATTGTCCATACTGTTTTCCAAAAGGGCTGAACCAGTCGGCATTCCCACCAACAGTGAAGGAGTGTCCCTTACTCACAACATCTGCGCCAGCACCAGTTGCTTTTGTTCTTCTGGATATGGGCCAGTCTCTGTGGTGTGAAATGATATCTCATTGTGGTTTTGATCTGCATCTCCCTGATGATTAATGATGTGGAGCATTTTCTCATGTGCCTTTCAGCCATTCGGATTTCTTCTTTGTGAAAATTTCTATTCATTTCATCTCCCCATTTTTTTGATGGGGTTGAATGTTTTCTTTTTGTGGAGTTCAGCCAGTACTTTGTATATCCTTGAAATTAACCCTTATCAGATGTGTATTTGGCAAATATCCTTTCCCATTCTGTAGACTGTCTTTGTATTTTGGTCACTGTTTCTTTTGCGGTGCAGAAGCTTCTTAGTTTAAGATAGTCCTATTTGTCTATCTCTGTTTTCACTTGCTTGGCCAGTGGTGTGATATCTTTGAAGACACCATTAGCTTCTATGTCATGGAGAGTTTTGCCAACTTTTTCCTCAATGTACCTTATAGATTCCGGTCTGATGTTGATGTCTTTAATCCACTTAGATCTTACTTTTGTGCATGGAGTTAGGAAGAGATCTGAGCCCATATTTTTTTCATGTAGCCATCCAGTTTTGCCAGCACAATTTGTTAAAGAGGCTTTCCCTGCTCCACTTCACTTTTCTTGCCCCCTTATTGAGGTTTAGATGCTCGTATGCTTGGGGGGAGAGAGTATATTCAAGCCTGTTCCATTGGTCTACAGCTTTGCCTTTGTTCCAGTACCATGCTGTTTTAATTATTACTGCCTTGTAGTAGTGTTTGAAGTTAGGAGGTTGATTCTTCCCATTTTCTTTTTCCCAAGAATTGCTTTAGCTATTCGTGGGGGCTTAATGTTCCATATAAATTTCAGGAGTGTTTGCTCCACTTCTTTGAAGAATGTCATGGGTATCCTAATAGGGATTGCGTTGAATTTATAAAGTGCTTTGGGAAGTATTGCCATTTTGACAATGTTAATTCTCCCGATCCATGAACAGGGGACATTTTTCCATTTGCTCGTATCCTCTCTTATTTCAAGAAGGACCGTTTTGTAGTTTTCTTTGTACAGGTCCTTTACTTCCTTAGTTAAGCTGATTCCTAGGTACTTGATTTTCTGGGGCACAATTGTGAATGGGATTCTTTTCTCTCTTTTTTCCCTTTATTTTATTTTATTTTTTTTTTACAGTTGTAGATTTACAAGTTTTTGTGCTTTGGTTTCAATTATACAATGATCAGATACCCATCCCTCCACCAGTGCCCATTTTCCACCACCATGGATAATATCCCTCCCACCTCCATCCCCCCATCCCCCCTGTCTCTGTGGCAGGGCAATCCCCTGTGTTCTCTCTCTCCTTTTGGGTGTTGTGGTCTGCAAAAGAGGCATTGAGTGGCAAACTTGTTCAGTCCATAGTCTACTTTCGACATGCATCTCCCCTCCTGGGAGGATCCTCCAAACATCCTTTATTTGGTGCTCCCTTCTCTATCTGAACTGCCCTTTCCTCTAGGATACCCGGCTGGCCTCTAAGTTATGGAGTAATCCTCCTGGTGCTGATCTCAGCTATTCTTGGGTATTAATCTCATACTTTGTTACTTTATATCCCCCAGATGAATGCAATCTTTCTATGTCTATCCCTCTCTTTCTGACTCATTTCGCTTAGCATGATACTTTACATATTGTACTACTTGTATGGAAATTTCATGACTTCATCTTTTCTAAGAGCTACATAGTACTCCATTGTGTAGATGTACCAAAGTTTCTTTAACCAGTCATCTGTTCTTGGGCATTCAGGTTTCTTCCAGTTTCTGGCTATTGTAAAGAGTGCTGCAATGAACAAACAAGTGCAGATGTCACTTTGACTACACATTTTTGCCTCTCTGGGATATATTCCCAGGAGTGCTATTGCTGGGTCAAATGGGAGCTCAATTTCTAATTTTTTGAGAATTGTCCATACTGTTTTCCAGAAGGGCTGAACCAGTGGACATTCCCACCAACAGTGAAGGAGTGTCCCTTTCTCGCCACATCCACCCCAGCATCGGTTGCTTTTGTTCTTTTGAATGTGGGCCAGTCTCTGAGGTGTGAGATGGTATCTCATTGTGGTTTTGTTCTGCATCTCCCTGATGATTAATGATGTAGAGCATTTTCTCATGTGCTTTTTTGCAATTCGGATTTCTTCTTTGAGAAAGTTTCTGTTCATTTCATTGCCCCATTTTTGGATGGGGTTGGATGTTTTCTTCTTGTGGAGTTTAACCAGTATTTTGTATATCCTGGATATCAACCCCTTGTCAGATGTGTATTCGGTGAATATCCTTTCCCATTCTGTAGACTGTCTTTGTATTTTGGTCACTGTTTCTTTGGAGGTGCAGAAGCTTCTTAGTTTAAGATAGTCCCATTTATCTATCTCTGTTTTCACTTGCTCGGCCAGTGGCGTGGCATCTTTGAAGATACCATTAGCTTCAATGTCATGGAGGGTTTTGCCAACTTTTTTTTTTCCCCTTTATTTTATTTTATTTTTTTTAAAGTTGTAGATTTACAATTTTTTGTGCTTTGGTTTCAATTATACAATGATCAGATACCCATCCCTCCACCAGTGCCCATTTTCCACCACCATGGATAATATCCCTCCCACCTCCATCCCCCTATCCCCGCTGTCTGTGGCAGGGCAATCCCCTGTGTTCTCTCTCTCCTTTTGGGTGTTGTGGTCTGCAAAAGAGGCATTGAGTGGCAAACTTGTTCAGTCCATAGTCTACTTTCGACATGCGTTCGACATGCGTTGAATTTATAAAGTGCTTTGGGAAGTATTGCCATTTTGACAATGTTAATTCTCCCAATCCATGAACAGGGGACATTTTTCCATTTGCTCGTATCCTCTCTTATTTCAAGAAGGACCGTTTTGTAGTTTTCTTTGTACAGATCCTTTACTTCCTTAGTTAAGCTGATTCCTAGGTACTTGATTTTCTGGGGCACAATTGTGAATGGGATTCTTTTCTCTTTTTTTTTTCCCTTTATTTTATTTTATTTTTTTTTACAGTTGTAGATTTACAATTTTTTGTGCTTTGGTTTCAATTATACAATGATCAGATACCCATCCCTCCACCAGTGCCCATTTTCCACCACCATGGATAATATCCCTCCCACCTCCATCCCCCTATCCCCGCTGTCTCTGTGGCAGGGCAATCCCCTGTGTTCTCTCTCTCCTTTTGGGTGTTGTGGTCTGCAAAAGAGGCATTGAGTGGCAAACTTGTTCAGTCCATAGTCTACTTTCGACATGCATCTCCCCTCCTGGGAGGATCCTCCAAACATCCTTTATTTGGTGCTCCCTTCTCTATCTGAACTGCCCTTTCCTCTAGGATACCCGGCTGGCCTCTAAGTTATGGAGTAATCCTCCTGGTGCTGATCTCAGCTATTCTTGGGTATTAATCTCATACTATGTTACTTTATATCCCCCAGATGAATGCAATCTTTCTATGTCTATCCCTCTCTTTCTGACTCATTTCGCTTAGAACGATACTTTACGTATTGTACTACTTGTATGGAAATTTCATGACTTCATCTTTTCTAAGAGCTACATAGTACTCCATTGTGTAGATGTACCAAAGTTTCTTTAACCAGTCATCTGTTCTTGGGCATTCAGGTTTCTTCCAGTTTCTGGCTATTGTAAAGAGTGCTGCAATGAACAAACAAGTGCAGATGTCACTTCGACTATACATTTTTGCCTCTCTGGGATATATTCCCAGGAGTGCTATTGCTGGGTCAAATGGGAGCTCAATTTCTAATTTTTTGAGAATTGTCCATACTGTTTTCCAGAAGGGCTGAACCAGTGGACATTCCCACCAACAGTGAAGGAGTGTCCCTTTCTCGCCACATCCACGCCAGCATCGGTTGCTTTTGTTCTTTTGAATGTGGGCCAGTCTCTGAGGTGTGAGATGGTATCTCATTGTGGTTTTGTTCTGCATTTCCCTGATGATTAATGATGTAGAGCATTTTCTCATGTGCTTTTTTGCCATTCGGATTTCTTCTTTGAGAAATTTTCTGTTCATTTCATTGCCCCATTTTTGGATGGGGTTGGATGTTTTCTTCTTGTGGAGTTAACCAGTATTTTGTATATCCTGGATATCAACCCCTTGTCAGATGTGTATTCGGTGAATATCCTTTCCCATTCTGTAGACTGTCTTTGTATTTTGGTCACTGTTTCTTTGGAGGTGCAGAAGCTTCTTAGTTTAAGATAGTCCCATTTATCTATCTCTGTTTTCACTTGCTCGGCCAGTGGCGTGGCATCTTTGAAGATACCATTAGCTTCAATGTCATGGAGGGTTTTGCCAACTTTATCTTCAATGTTCCTTATGGTTTCTGGTCTGATGTTGAGGTCTTTAATCCATTTTGATCTTACTTTTGTACATGGTGTTAGGCAGAGTTCTGAGCCTATTTTTTTTGCATGTAGCCGTCCAGTGATGCCAACACAATTTATTAAAGAGGCTTTCCTTACTCCACTTCACATTACTTGCACCTTTATCAAAGATTAGATGATCATATGATTGATGGGAGATGTCAGTGTATTCAACCCTGTTCCATTGGTCTGCAGTTCTGCCTTTATTCCAGTACCATGGTGTTTTAATTATTACTGCTTTGTAGTACAGTTTGAAGTTCGCGAGGTTGATTCCTCCCATTTTCTTTTTCCCAAGAATTGCTTTAGCTATTCGTGGGGGCTTATTGTTCCATATAAATTTCAGGAGTGTTTTCTCCATTTCTTTGAAGAATGTCATGGGTATCCTTATAGGGATTGCATTGAATTTATACAATGCTTTCGGTAGTATTGCCATTTTGACAATGTTAAGTCTCCCGACCCATGAGCACGGGATATCTTTCCATTTCCTCATGTCCTCTTTTATTTCCTGAAGTAGCGTTTTGTAGTTTTCTTTGTACAGGTCCTTTACTTCCTTAGTTAAGCTGATTCCTAGGTACTTCATTTTCTGGGGCACAATTGTGAACGGGATTGTTTTTTTCATGTTGCTTTCTTCTCTCTCACTGTTTGCGTATAGGAAAGCCATGGACTTTTGGGTATTGATTTTATAACCTGCAACTTTACTATACGAGTCTATTGTTTCTAGGAGTTTTTTGGTGGAAGTTATTGGGTTCTCTAAGTAGAGTATCATATCATCTGCGAATAGTGAGAGCTTGATTTCTTCCTTTCCTACCTGAATGCCCTTAATATCTTTTTCCTGCCTAATCGCTATTGCAAGTACTTCCAGTACTATATTGAACAGCTGGGGAGAGAGTGGACATCCTTGTCTCGTCCCTGATCTTAGAGGGAAGGCTCTCAGTTTCTCCCCACCAAGGACGATGCTTGCCGTAATCTTGTGGTAGATGGCTTTAACCATATTGAGGAAAGTCGGCTCTATCCCCATTTTGGCTAGGCTTTTCATCATAAATGGGTGCTGGATCTTGTCAAATGCTTTCTCTGCATCTATCGATATGATCATATGATTTTTATCTTTTCTTTTGTTGATATGGTGGATTATGTTAATTGATTTCCGAGTGTAAACCAGCCTTGCATCCCCGGGATGAATCCTACTTGGTCATGGTGTATGATCTTTTTGATGAGCAGTTGAATTCTATTTGCTAGTATTTTATTGAGAATCTTCGTATCCGTGTTCATCAGGGATATCAGAATGTAGTTTTCTTTTCTCGTGGTGTCTTTGTTTCCTTTTGGAATTAGAGATATATGGGCTTCATAGAAACTGTTTGGGAGAGTTTCCGTTTTTTCAATTTCCTGGAAAAGCTTGAGAAGGACTGTCAGTAGGTCCTCTTTAAATGTTTGGAAAAATTCGCTAGTGAATCCATCTGGACCTGGGCTTTCTTTTTTGGGAAGACTTTTGATTACAGTTTCGATTTCCTTGATTGTAATAGGCCTATTCATATACTCTAGATCTTCTTGACTCAGCTTTGGGAGATTATAGGAGTCCAGGAATTTGTCCATTTCTTCTAGGTTCTCTTGTTTCGTTGCATACAGACTTCCAAAGTAGTCTCTGATGATCTTTTGGATTTCTTTGGTTTCTGTGGTGATACCCCTCTTCTCATTTCTGATTCCGTTTATTAGGGTTCTCTTTCTGTTTCTTTGTGAGTGTTGCTAGTGGTTTATCTATCTTGTTTATTTTCTCGAAGAACCAGCTCTTGGTTTCATTGATCTTTTGGATTTTTCTTTGGTTTCAATGTCAATGATTTCTGCTCTAAGTTTTATGAATTCTTTCCTTCAGCCTGATTTAGGCTCTTTCTGTTGTTCTTTTTTTAAGGTCTTGAGCTGTGAGGTCAAGTTGTTTATGTCCATCCTTTCTACAGACCTAAGATATGCTTGCAGAGCTATAAATTTTCCCCTTAAAACGGCTTTCGCTGCATCGCATAGATTCTGGTACCTCGTGTCTTCATTCTCATTTGTTTCCAGGTATCTTTTGATTTCATCCCTGACTTCGTTCTTGACCCACTCATTGTTCAGAATTGAGTTTTTAATTTCCAGGTGTTTGATTTGGTTCTCCGTGTCTGTGTGTGATTCACTTCTATCCTCAGTGCATCATGGTCTGAAAAGATGTTTGATACTATTTCTATCTTCCTGATTCTGTTGAGGAATGTTTTGTGTCCTAGCTCATGGTCTATTTTCGAAAATATTCCGTGTGCACTGGAGAAGAGTGTGTATTCTTTCTTTTGGGGGTGTAAAGCCCTGTATAGCTTTATAAGCCCTTTCTCTTCTATTTCTTCTTTCAAAGCCAATGATTCCTTGCTGAGTTTTGTTCTTGTTGATCTATCCAGAGGTGATAAGGTGATGTTGAAGTCTCCAAGTACGATTGTGTTGCTAGCAATGTCCTCCTTAAAATCTGTTAGCAGTTTTTTTTTTAAATATTTAGCTGTTCCCTCATTAGGTGCGTATACATTTAAGAGTGTGATTTCTTCCTGTTGTACCTATCCCTTGATGAAGAGAAATTGCCTTCACTGTCCCTTCTAATCTTTTTCAAGGTGAAATTGATGTTGTTGGATACTAGTATGGCCACCCCAGCTTTTTTGCAGGAGCTCTTTGCTTGCAGCATTGTTTTCCATACTTTGACTTTGAGTCTTTGATTGCTCTGAGTGTTGAGATGAGTTTCTTGTAGGCAGCAGCATGTTGGGTTCTGTCTTTGTATCCATTTTGCCACTCTGTGTCTCTTAAATGGTGAATTTAGACCGGTGACATTGAGAGAGAATATTGTTATGGGATTTTGTGTCATGTTTCTGTGCGGGTGTGTTGTGGTTGCAGGGTTTGTCTTGTCTTATAGTAGCCCCTTTGGCCCTTGTTTTAGGTGTGGTTTTGAGTCTATGAAGTTCCCAAGCTGCTGTTTATCTAGAAAAGAGTGTACCATTCCTTCAATTTTGAGTGAGAGTATAGCCAGATAGAGTATTCTTGGTGAAGCATTCATTTCAGTGAGTTTTTTCACTATATCTTGCCACTGCCTTTGGGCTTGGAGGGTTTCCTCTGCTAGATCTGCTGTGAATCTAAAGGGTGCTCCTTTGTATGGGAGTTCCTTTTTTGCCCTTGCTGCTTGCAGTATTGTGTCTCTATGGGCAGCATCGATCATTCTAACTATGCTATGTTTTTGTTCGGGTCTTTTTCAGCTGGCACCCTTCAGGCTTCTTGAATCTGAGTGGCTGCATTGTGGAGCTCTGGGAATTTTTCAGCGATGATTTGTTTAACCATGGCTTTTTCATTGAGATTGTTTCCCTGAGCTTCTGGTAGTCCGATGATTCTAATGTTGTTTCTTTTGGAATCGTCTCGTAGGACTCTGATTCTCTGTAGAGCTACTTTGAGGTCCTTTGCCACTGTTTGTTGTTGCTTGTTGTCTGGTGCAGCTGATCTTACAGCTCACTGATTCTTTCCTCAGCTGTGGTCATTCTCAGGGCACAGACTGAGTTTTTGATTTTAGCTATGGAATCTTTGATCCGTGCCATTTCTGTGCAAAGCTTTCCAATTTCCTCTCTCACTTCGTCCTGTATTTTGTCGATTGTGCGATCGATTGTTTCTTTCATGTCCTCTCTCAATTTAATGGATATCAGTCTGACTGTTTCATTGAGTTAATTGAACATCTTGATGACTTCATATCTGAATTCTTTGTCAGAGAGGTCCTTTAGGTGGCTAGCACCTACTGAGGCTTCTGGACTTGTTTCCTCGTCCTCTCCCTGTGGCAGGAATTTGGATTGATTGATTCTTCATGTTGGTGTGTAGGTGTAGGGTTTAGATTCCTTGGTGTGAGTAAACTACTTGCAGCCCCATAAGCGTCTGCCCGCCCAAAATTAGGCCATGCCCTTGGAAAAAGCCACGCCCACTTCTAAAGTGGCCACACGCCCACGGATACTTGGTGTGTGTTGGGGGAGTAAAGACTGGGTGGGGAGAAGAGACCAGCTCAGCTTGGGTGACGGAAAGGAAGAGGCACAGAGGCTCAGATCTGCTTTGTCTCCCGGGGGACGCCTGGGGACTTTCAGGGTGAAATCCAAGTCCCGGGTTCGAGAAGCGGCAGAAAACCTGACGTCGGTGGGGAGAAGAGACAATATCAGCTTGGGGGACGGAAAGGGAGAGGCACAGAGGCTCAGATCTGCTTTGTCTGCCAGCATCTGGGGGATGCCTGGGCGCTTGCAGGTTGAAATCCAAGTCCTGGGTTCAAGAAGCAGTGGAAAAACTGACCTGGGTGGGGAGAAGAGACCAACTCAGCTTGGGCGACAGAAAGGGAAACTTTTGAGTTTTAAGTAGAAGATTATACCTAGAAGACCTCCCTCCAATTGATTAGTGCCCACTCATGGTTTTATTATTGTTTCCTGGATATTCTAACACTTGTTCTGAAGAATCATTCTGATATGATCTTATTTTGTAATCTTGAGAGACACGGGATCTCAAGGTTTTGAGACCACCATCTCCCAAGTTTCAGACACAATCCTACTGAATTGCTTTTTCAATCCATCCACTCTGATGAATGTTTGACAGGTCTGATTTGCAGCACAACTGGACTTGGATGGTTAAGGTTGTTCCTTCATGGGGCTGGAGTGATAGCGTCCTATGTAGGGCAATTCTTTGCATTCGGCCGACCCAGGTTCGATTCCCAGCATCCTATAAGGTTCCCCGAGTACAGCCAGGACTAATTCTTGAGTGCATGAGCCAGGATTAATGCCTGTGCATGGCTGGATGTGACCCAAAAAGCAAAAAAAAAAAAGTTGTTCCTTCATATGATCTTGTGTTTATAGTTCAGCAGTAAGTTTCCTCTCAAGAGAATGCACAGAATCAGATGAAGTGTTCCATTAGACACTAATGCTTCATAGCACCACACAGGCATATCTGTATTTACCCTGGATACAGGGAAATCTATGCTCTTAATGTTCCTTTGACATTCGACCCTCATTCCATATGAGGGTGGAATTCCACAATGCTTCCCAAATGATCTTAACTTTTTCAGATGGCTAAGTTATATTAGAATCAAGTGCAAATCTGCCTTGTGTGGGTCATTCTTGCCACAGTTTTTAAGCTTCTGCTTCCTGCTCACCCAGTTTAAACACCCACAGTGCTGTATCAGGGGGTGGATATACGTCTAAAAGACTGTACTTTGCAAATTACATCCAAAGAAATGAGTAATCCTTGCCAAAGTTTGTTAATTTTGTATGAGATTTATGTGTCTACTCACTCCCCCCACACTGCTCCCCTTATATCTGTCCCCATCTCAGTTAATCCTTGTGTGTCTCCAACAGTTAATTATTTTGGCAACTCATATACTCCTATTCTTCTTTCCTCTTCTATCTCTTTCAAGTGATGATACTCCATCCTCCTCTTCTCCTGTCCTATTCTAGATGGGTTCTTCAATCAGTCCATCCTGATGGCAGGCTGAGTAGGATCCTCATTCAAGGAACATGCTGGGACACAAAAACTGGGGATAATTAGAGAATCTCCATCCCTTCCTGCCACTCAACAATTCATTAAGTAACTCCAGAAAAATCAACAAAAAGCCAATTTTGAGTGGGATAGGAGGGGGGGGGGGTCCAGAATGACCATGATATGTTTTTTTCTGCTTATACTGCCTCAGTTATGGCTAGTGGAAGACCAGAAAGAAAAAAAAGGGAAATATATCTTTTGATATCCTGGGACCAGAATGAGTAAGGAAATTAGGACATGTGGAGGATCCATGAAAGGTGCCTCAGATTCTCATTTTGCATCTCTTTTCCTGCAATGTGGATGACCAGGACATCTAAATCTGTCTGGATTTTAAATGAGGACTCCAGACTTCTATCTTTGATCTTGCTACTTGTATCCAGTCATGATGACCAGTTGCTCTGATTCTGTCAGATAGTCAGAAGCCGAGACCTGGAAAGGCATAGTCTACCTGCTGTCCAGAGGACCTCAAGGCATTCCAGGACAGGCAGTGCAGTGAATACTGGATGGAGATACAAGGGCAGAAAATACTGCCACAGGCCTATGTATATAAGCCCTCTTTCGAACACTTTCCCAAGGTCAGATCCCATCCTGCAAACAGCAGGGAGTTAAGCCCACAGTCTACTACAGATGTCTCCTCTTGCCCACTCAGGCTCGGAGGCCTGAGACTGATCACAGGAACACAGATTATGAGATGCCTCTGGTTGTGACCTCCCCCAAGCCTCTTGTGGACACCCTAAGACACACCCATCCTGGTCTCTGACCATCGTCCTTGAGGTCCTCTGAATCTTGGGACCGATGCACCATCAATGCATTGTACAGTTGCTATACTCTTATCTCATGAGAAGGCTCTCGAAGGCAACTTGGACTCCACGTTTGGCACACCTTTCTTTGACCCAAACCACCCAACACCACAGCCGGATCTCCTCATTGCTGAGAAACACCTCTCCGACATCAAAGGAGAGGTACTGGGTGTCCTCAGTGAACAGCTCCTCTTCTGTCTTTATGTAGTACTGATGATATAGAGAAGCAGAACTTGAGCATTCATGCCCTGTACACTGTCATCATTGCTACTCAGCCCACCAGACTGTACCGAAGACCCCTAGTGACTTGTAAAGGGGCAGTCAGGGATGACCATGATTGACACTTTGAAGTGAAGACCAGTTTTGTCTGAAGGACACCATCCAATAATCCCCAACCCACTAACAGGACTGTCTCTGGCTGTGACTTTGGCCCACCTTACTGCTCAGGGTAACACCTACCAGGAACCTATCGCTCCCGCTCAACCTCAACATATCTCTCATACACAAGCTAAACACACCTCCCAGGCACACAGACTTGGGGAGGGCTCTAGAGTGCCACTTCGGCATCAGTGTTTCTCCTAGACTGGACAGTCCTCTCTGTGTTGCCTTGTGTTAATTACCCTGGATGGCCTCTGGGGCAGATGTTGGGCAGGCCTTGCAATGAGTCCTCACCCACTACACATGTCTTTTCTCTCTGTTCCCCTGAGGGCTCTTTAGGCTGTAGGCTGAGCACTATATACTGTCATCACCACTGCTCAGTCCTCTTGACTGGCCCTCAGAACCCTGCAGACCAGTACATGGGTCCTCAGGGACACACAAAATACACTTTGAAGTGAAGATCAATTTTGACTAAAGGGCTCCATCCAATTCTCGCTAACCCATTAGGAAGACTGGCTCTGACTGTGACTTTGACCCAATCTACTCTCAGGGTACTCCATTCCACACAAATGTACGCACACCCACACACATACTTACACACCAAGAACAAACACGCACACAGTCACACACATGTGGGGAGGGGTTTGGGAGTGCCTCTTGGGCATCTGTGGTGTGTCCCAGACTGTCCTGCCCTGCCTGTGCTGCCTTAGCCTTGATGACCTCTGGGGCAGAGGTGAGACAGGTTTGTGGTGGGTCCTCACCCACTCTCTAAATCTCTTCACAATGCTCCCTTTCTCGTTCTTCCGGCCAAAGCCTGGGGATCGAACCCAGCAGCACCATATCAGCTCCGTCATTCCTTCAGCAGCACGTGAAACAAGTAAATTGATGTTTCTAGAACGTGAGTGCCTTTTGAACAGGGTTCCAAATTCTATTTGCTTGTTCATAGGAGTGATGTCACTTCCTGCTCCTTCTACCTGCACTTCCTGCCCATAATGACCTCTTCATGGCCCCTCGTGCTGGGAGTGCTCACCCTCTGCCTCTGAGTTCTGGTGACTCACAAATACAGGGCACAGCCAACCTAAAACCCTGTGGAGAGCAGGGAGAATTCACGGCCACAGGCATGAGGGCACAAATCTGGATTTCATCGAGGCCCCTTCCTCCCTTTGCTGAGATCCCATGGAGGCCATGTATCTCTCACCTGATTCTGCCACTCCAGTATTTTTTTACTTATACTTTGCAGATGCAAATAACCCATTTATTTCCTATATAGATATAGATATTTGCTTTTGATTTACACCCAGCGATGCTCAGGTTCTACTCCTGGCTCTGTGAACAGGAATTACTCCTAGCAGCGCTTAGGGGTCCATATGGGATGCCGGGGAGTGAACCTGGGTCAGTCGCATGAAAGCCAAATACCGTACCCACTGTTCTATTTCTCCAGCCTGCAAATATATTCTTTTTATAATTTTTTGTAGGAGTACTGCTAATTATTCAGCCACTGATTAGCTGATTGAATTGGGCATAAACTCCGCCGTTTTTTTTTTATTTGATTTTTTTCTGTTTATATTTATTGAATCACTGTGAGAAAAGTTACTAAGTTTTCAGGTTTTAGTCTCAGTCATACAATGATCAAACACTTTTCCCTTCACCAGTACTCATTTTTCACCAACAAGAACCCCAGTATACCCACCCTCCCACCCCTCCAAATGCCTGTGAGGCAGATGATTTCTACTTAACTCTTCTCTGCATTGATTACAATCATTATTTCGACAAAAGATTTACCATTATAGCTTAGAATTTCCCCCCAGAGATTCGAGCACCATGATTAACAAAACCATTATTTTTATAGTTTCATACATCAAATTTTCTTCACCGCACACTCCACCAGAGTCCATTGACTGCAACCATTTCCCCAGTGTCTTGTTTTTTTTTTTTTGAGAAGTGCCCATATAATTTTCTAAAACAGCTAGACATGTTGACATTCCCCCCAACAGTCAATGAAGATCTTCTTTTCCTTCCCCATATCTTCACCAACACTGGTTGATTTTGTTATTTGTCCTATGTGCTTGTGTCCCTGGCACAAAATGTTGTTTTGTTAACTCTTTGTTGTTTTTATTTACATTTTCCTGATGGAAGTGGTGCAGGTCATTTATTCATATCCTTTTTTGTTTATCTTTTGTTTTTCTTCTTTAAAAATGTTTCTGTTCATCAGTTCTCACAATATCATAATTTTGATGAGGTTGATTGATTGATTCTTGTAAAGCTCTGACAGTGTTTTATGTATCTTCAATATTAACAATTTGGCAGATGATTTGTGGACACATTTTTTGGTGTGATGTGTCTTTATTCTGCTTTTTGTTTCTTCTGCAGTCCAGAATCTTCTTAGTTTGATGTAGGCTCCTTTGTTTATTTTTTATTCAGTGAGCTTGACCAATGAAATTGAATCATCGAAGATACAAGATACCTCTAGATTTAATGCCGTGCTCGACTGCTCTTCTCAGCATAATTTAAGAATTCAATCATGTTTTGAGTTTTTAATCTGTTTTGATTGGACCTTTGTACATAGTGTTAGAAAATCATTACAGTTTTCATGGGTTTTTTTGCATGAGAGCAACCAGATTTCTTGATAAACATTTGTGAACAGGCTTTCTTCTCTATCATGAAGAAGATTCACTGTCCATATAGCTGAGCATCTGTTAGATGCTGGTTAAGGGAGCAGAAGTTTAAGGGACTTAACGTTGTCAACATATATGCTTAACACAAAAGTAAATCTAATTTTTTAAAGAAATGATGATAGGCCTAAAGATATAAATTTACACAAAAATGATAGTGATGAGAATTTTTAACACTACACTTTGGTGATTAGATAGATAAACTAAACAGAAGGTAGGTTCAGATCTTAAAGAATACCTCTGATCATAAACAGACAATAAATCAAAATTAGATCACTGTATGGGAAATCAGAAGAAATAGGACTAGTAGACATAAAGAAACCCACAGACTTTCAAGAAATGAAAATAATACAGTGAGTCAATGAAACCAATATCTATATTTATTTGTAAACCTAGAAAATGATTGACAACTTTCTAACTCTATGCATGTAGAGAAAAAAAGAAAACCCAAATAAATCTCACAGGATTCCCTGATCAAACGCATTCCAATACCCATGCAAACATGTGCACACCTGTTTACAATCTCATGAGCAAGCTGCTATCTTGATCATGCGTTGATGACTTAATTTTGCCTCTGACTGGACAAACTTTCCTGTGGCGTCCTACAATACCTTTTTCTTCTTCCATAAATGTCAGCAGAGTCTCCTGATATGTTTCCTCACCCAGTTTCTAATTTGAATGTGCTCTTTCTGTGACCTTTCCTAGAGACTTAGCCTGGAGATCTGGAAAAGGATTGCATATTTTTCTTGAAGTGCATCTCCAGGTAGAAGATCGAGGTATAGGGGTGTTTTGAAAATATGGGTACCTAAATTCCAAGCTCTCATGCTGCTATTTGATTCCTCCCAGGGACATGAGGTCACTTTCTGGGGTTCTTAGACTTCAGTTTTCTACTCATCAGAGAAATCTCCATGGGTGTCTCAAAACCGGGATGCTTACCTGTACCTGCGTGTCATGTTCTCACACAACCACCTCATAACTTGTGATACTTGGCGGCAGACAAGGCCTCTGGTAGGAGCACACAGAGCTGAGTTGGGCCCTATGCTATACTTAGCAATGATGATACCTAGGAGAAACATGTGACACATTTTCAGCCCCCATGTCTATATGCACAACATCTTTTCCTAGGGCGATCTAGGTATGAGTAAAATAGGAAAAAAGGAAATAATAATGTACCCAGTCAATCTGGAAAATTCATGGCATGTTCTCTTTAGAATGTAAATAATATTCTTTTTTTTTCTTTCCCCAAAGTTGATACAAAGAACTGCATATAGAAACTTTATTTTTACACTTATAAAAAATCAATTTTTATTATATGAGGAACAAAGTTGCTAACAATAGTTTCTGGTGTATTATGTACCAACACCATTCACAGCTTCAGTGCTCGACTCTTTCCACCAATGACTCCAAATTCCTTCCAATACCCCTCACTGTCTCCTTGATAAACACATCATAAAAAATAATTTATTTCAGTAACCATGATTTTCATGACTGTCAATGAAAGGGTTTCATGCACATAACATATCATACCCTCCACCAGAACGTTCACCTACCTCCCCTTCGTACAATAGATTCCTACTGAAGTCCATAGATATTGTTGCTTTGCGCATTTTTGAATATGTCACATGTAAAAGTGATCATTCTGTGATAATACTTTTCTTTCTGACTAGCTTCACTCAGCACAATTCTGTACAGATCATGGAAATTACATGATTCCATATTTTTTAAGCTGAGCACTATTCCATGTGTACACACACACAAAATAGGTATATATATATTATACATATACAAAGAAGCATCTCTCTCTTCGTATATACAGATATCGCTATATATGTAGAAAGATATACTTCATAATTAAGCTATTGTGAATTGTGCTGCCTTACACAAGGAAGACAAATGTCTTTTCTGAATAGAGATTTTTGGCACTTGGGATGATGATGTCAGGAAGCAGAATTGAAGGATTATGTAGGAACTCAATTCTTAGTTTTTGCATGCTGTGTTCATTCAGATTTATAGAAAAGCTGAACCACTAGCATTGAAAGAGTGTCGCTCTTCCTCCACATCAATGCAAACACTAGTTATATTTGCTCTTAATGATGTGTGCTGGTTTTATTGGTAGCACTGTAGCACTGTCCTCCCATTGTTCATCGATTTGCTAGAGCAGGTTCAGTAACATCTCCATTGTCAGACTGTTACTGTGTTTGGCATATCAAATATATCCTGGGTAACTTGCCAGGCTTTGCCGTGCGGGCGAGATACTCTCGATAGCTTGCCAGGCAAATGCCCTACGTGCTGGTACCTTGCCAGGGAAATGCCCTACCTACATGCAAGGCAAATGCCCTACCTGCTGTGCTATTTCATTGTTATTTTTATTTGTATTTTCCTGATGATAAGTGATGCAGAGCATTTGTTCATATATCCTATGTCTTTTTTACAGTTACAAAGCTTTCGTGTTTGAGTTTCAGTCATACAATGATCGAACACCTGTCCCTCCACCAATGTATATTTTCCACCACCAATGTCCTCAGTATCCCTCCACTTCATGCCACGCCTCCACCCGTCACTATAGCAGAATTTCCCTCTTATTCTCTCTCTACTTTTGTGATTATGGTTTGCAATACAGATACCAATACTTATAGGCCATCATATTTGGTCCCTCATCGAGTTTCAGCACCCATTTCTCATTCTAAATGATCCCTCCAAACATCATTACTCTGCCGCATGTGCGGGCAGAATACTCTCAGTAGCTGGTCAGGCTCTTCCAGAGGGACGGAGGCATCGAACCCGGGTCAGATGCATGCGAGGAAAACTCCCTACCCACTGTGCTATCGCTGTGCTGTGCTTTAGCAACAATTATGTTGTCATGTGAGTGAAATACATTTGAATGGAAATTACATTCACCAAATTAAAAATGGGGGGCCCTCACATATGCCTAGCATACTCAGGGACCATGTATATGGGATGCCAGGGGATTGAACCCATACAGGGCAAATGCCCTACCCACTATACTATCATGAATTGCACACCAGGATTGGTAACTTGACAGTTGTGTCATTTTATCTTGATTATGTCACCTTATTTCCCTAAGACACAACTTCCCAGTGTAAACTGGTTTGTAGAATAGGAATTAGACAGGTGATATTAAGAATTTCCCCAGCTCAGACTGCCCATGATATAAAGTCTCAGGTTCTCTCCTCAGTTACTCTGCCCACATGCAATAGCTTTCCTTGCCTGTCACTCTCCTTACAGTACCTACCAATCTCCAAAGAGAATGCAGAGAATCACAAGGATAATTCACTGTGACAAGGTTCATTCTCAATTCCTGCCGAAATCATATAAAATAAAATATATCTTTGTCTATATCTCTGCAGCTACTACCATAACTTCATTGTCACTGTCCCGGTCCCAGTCCTCCGATTGTTCATCGATTTGCTCGAGCGAGCCCAGTAACATATCCATCGTGAGACTTGTTGTTACTGTGTTTCGCATATTGAGCACGCCATGGGTAGCTTGCCAGGCTCCCCGAGAGGGGTTGCGGAATAGAACCCAGCTCGTCTGGGCCTTCTGCGCGCAAGAAAAATGCCCTACCGCTTATGTTGCCCTCAATATGTAGACCCAAGTCTGGTGTACTAGTTCAGATCCCAACCTCCACAATTCTGAAAATCCCTAAAAATTGGACACTCTGAGGAAACGCAAGTTGTCACTGTATTCCTTACTGTTTATGAAGGAAGACTTCAGAATAGTCTGGGGCCTATAATTCATGATATATTCTCACAGAATATTTTGCTATAACAAATGTGCTATAACAAATACTTATGCAGAAATACTCACACATAGAGGTATATAAGACCACACCCCACAATTTTATCTTTTCTTCTTTGCACAGGAACAGTGCAGTTTTTGTAAAGTCCATATAGCCTGTGTGTGTGTGTGTGTATATATATATATATATATATATATATATATATATATATATCATGGTTATGTAACTTTCAGTAATAAATAAGTTCTGTACTTTTCTACAATTATGCAGTGTGCACTGTTGATTCAATTATTCCCTTCCCTGTGTGATTTGTTTGTTGGGGGGGTATTGTCACACCCAGCAATGCTCACAGCTTATTGATGGCTCTGTAGACTGGAATGGGTCAGTCCTGGCAGGGCTCTGTGTCAGCACCATGCACGGCAAGTGTTCCTAACCTATATGGTATCACGCTGGCTATTTTGATTTTCTTAGAGTTAATTATTTAGTTATTTATTCTTTCTGGATGCAAATAACCCTTGTAATGCATATATATACATATATATATATGTACATATATACACACACATATATATATACACATAGAGGTTTTTGGGTCACACTCAGTAATGCTCAGGGATTACTCCTGGCCCTGTGCTCAGGAATTAATCATAGAAGTTCATGGGGGACCCTATGGGATGCCATATGGGATGCTGAGGACTGAACCTGGGTCAGCAGCATGCAAGGCAAACACCCTATCCACTGTGATATTGCTCCAACCCACCAATATTTTCTTTTAATAAAGATTTTAAGAACCATGATTAACAAAATAATTATTTTTGAACTTTAATACATAATACTTTCTGCACTTCACCCTCCACCAGAGAGTCCAGTGTCACTGGCACAAAATCTTGTTTTATACCTCATCATTGATTTTTTTTGCATTATCCCGATAGAAGTGACACAGGGCGTTTGTTCGTATCGTTTTTGTTTTTCTTTTATTTATCTTCTTTGAGTTTACTAATCTTCTGGAGTTCACTAGTGGAAGGGCACATCAAGGGAGAAGTCTTAGATCCTTGTAAAGGTTTATTCACCATTTTTCTTCTCTGCCTCATCAACCTTAGGATTTGAGGGTGTGAGGAGGATAAACTTCAACTCCTTAGTTTTTCCTTGGCAACAATCTTTGTCTAATTAATTTATTTATTTTAAATTTTTATTAGTGAAACACCATGAGATACAGTTGTAGACTTACAAATTTTTGTGATTGGGTTTCAATTATACAATGATCAAATAGCCATCCCTCCACCAGTGCCCATTTTCCACCATCATGGGTCCCAGTATCCCTCCAAGACCCATCCAATCCCAATCCCACCCTGCCTCTGTGGGAGGGCATTCCCTTTTGTTCTCTCTCCTTTTGGTTGGTATGGTTTGCAAAAGAGGCATTGAGTGGCAACCATGTCCGGTCTATAGTCTACTTTCAGCATGCTTCTCCCATCCTGGGTGGATCCTCTCAACACCCTTTATTTGGTGTTCCCCTCTTTATCTGAGCTCCCTTTTCCCCTAGTAAGTGTGGTTGGCCTCCAATCCATGGCATAAGCCTCCTGGTACTAATCTCGGCTATTCATGGATGTTAGTCTCCTATTTTGTTACTTTATGTTCCACATGTAAATGCAGTCTTTCCATGTCTATCCCTCTCTTTCTGATTCATTTTGCTTAGCATGATACTTTCCATGTAGTATCACTTATATGTCAAATTCATGACTTCATCTTCTCTAATAGCTACATACTACTTCTCTGTGTAGATGTACCAAAGTTTCGTTAACCAGTCATCTGTTCTTGGGCACTCAGGTTTTTCCCAGATTCTGCCTATTGTAGTCAGTGCTGCAATGAACACACAAGAGCAGATGACAATTCAACTATACTTTATTGCCTCTCTGGGATATATTCCCAGGATTGGTATTGCTAGGTCAAATGGGAGCTCACTTTCTAATTTTTGGAGAATTGTCCATACTGTTTTCCAAAAGGGCTGAACCAGTAGGCATTCCCACCAGCAGTGAAGGAAGGTCCCATTCTTGCCACATCCACACAAACACTGGTTGCTTTTGTTCTTTCAGATGTGCCTAGTCACCGTGGTGTGAGATAATATCTCATTGTGGTTTTGATATACATCTCCTTGATGATTAATGATGTAGAATATTTTCTCATGCTTGGAAAAACTTTATATTCATTCACGCTAACAAAATTAGCTTAGGAATCAAAATTTGTACATGTGACTATCTATGCACATGTGCATGAGTACGTGATCAGTGATTAATAAATATTACTCTACATTGGGATTATGAATCAAATGAATTCCTGTTTTGAGAGACGTGATCTGAGAACTCAAAATGCATATCGGTTATTGTTCAGTCTTAGCTGGAGAAAGCAATGGTGGAAGGTACTGCATCCCTGATCTACATCGGTGACTGTTGGGGAAGTTATTATTAATAAGTAAACTCTGGAAATAAGTAAACTCCATATTGATAGATGAGCACGAACCATAGCTCAGGTGACATGTGATATCTGTGGGGAGGGAAGGGGAGCCATGAAGAGAAAATTTAAAGCTATCATAAGAAAATTACTTAAGTCATGTATGCTCTCTCCAGATACTACTTGTGTACTGAGTAATGACATATGCAAAGAATGGAATTATAATGAAGGACTTTTCTTGAAACCACAAAGTCCTATATTAGACAGTGTTACCTACCTGAGTATCATTTGTTTACATAGTTTTCGGCTCATATGTGACCAAAACACAATTGGGTAGTACATGTTACCATTTTGAGAAAGGATGGCGTGTTCATCAATAACAATGGGAAAGCATACATTGTTTGGAGCATATTGGTATCAAGTGTTTCCATGTGTGGGAGAAAGAATGCTCCGGAGAATTTAGTTTTCTAAATTGATCTATGACTAAGATCTCTAGGTCCAGGGTTGCCCGTTGATATTTAGACTTCATACTCTGCTCTGCAGCAAAGTTCTACCCTGTCTTTTTTCATCTACATGGGCCCCTTTCTCTATCTTGAGTTTGCATCGGCAGAGGAAGGTGGGATACAATCCATGGGTTGTCAAGATAACTCCAGTTTCACATTGCCTTCTCGTTGACTCTCTTTGGATTTTGACTGCCCCTGAATGAGCCAGCTTTATGCTTCTTGTTCTAGTCTCATGCGAGAATATAGGTGTGCTGCTCACATAATATGTTTCATTAGAAAATATTTCATACTTACATATACCTGCTCCATCTATGTCTTTTCATTTGACGTATATATCAAAAATAAAAAGGAAAACCCCAAATCTCCCAGTTCAAAGTAACAGCTGTGTGAGACACCAAAATTATCCATTTTGTGTTACCAAAGTTGGGAGGTATGAAGAATAGGTCAGGAGACAGGGAATCAAGACAGATTCCTGGTTTCAGGGACAAGGAGAGAGCGGGTGGGGAAGAGTTCTTCAATGATAAGATTATAAGGGACCCTGAAAAGTTCCTCAAACTTACTGAGCGATGATTTCAAAGCATTGACAGTATTCTGCTCATACCCAGGGACCATGCCATTCACAATAAAAACAAACTTTATTGAACTATAATAACAAATGATAAAACTTATAAGCTACATTCAAAAGTACAATCAGGTCATAGATAAGCCAGAACATTCTGTGTCTACAAGACTTCTGAGCCCAGCAGGTGCTCTGTGTGGGGAATCAGAGCCGCTGGCTCACTATAAGGAGTCACTGGACCCACCGTTCTAAGACCTAAATTGTGTTGCAGTGAGGCTGCATATGCGGCAGCACAATGTCCTGGGATCCGTCTTCACTGGTGATGCTGTAGGACACCGGATCCATTTCTGCAGGTTGCGCATCAGCCACAGGCTTGGGACCTCCTCTGGACTCTCCATTTCCACCCAGTTCCTTTGGTGGGAGAGGGGCAGGAGGAAGAGCCGGTTCGACTTGGAGAGAAGGTACAGGATGTTATAGAACTGAAGTAAATCACCTGTATGCCCTCTTTCAAACACTTTCCCCAGGTCAGATCCCATCCTGCAAACTACAGGGCATCAAGCCCACAGTCCACAACAGTATGTCTCCTCATACCCACTCGGGCTCAGAGGCCTCACACTGATCACTGAAACAAACAGATCCTTGGATGCCTTCCATAGAAATGTCCCCCCAGCCTCATGTACATGTGCTCAGACACACTCATCCTGGTCTCTTACCATCCTCTTTGAGGTCCTCTGAATCTTGTGCTCGATGTACCATCAATGCATTGTACAGAGGGTATACTCTTATCTCATGAGAAGGTTCTCCCTCACTAACTGGGACTCCACGTTTGGCGCATCTCTCTTCGACCCAAACCACTCCACACCACTGCCGGATCTCCTCGTTGCCAGGCAACACCTCTCCAACATTTAAGGAGAGGTACTGGGTGTCCTCAGTGATCAGCTCATCTTCTGTCTCTCTGTAGCGCTGATGAGAGAGAGCAGCAGAACTTGAGCATTCCTGCCCTGTAGTCTGTCATCATTGCTTCTCAGTCCCCCAGACTGTCCCCAAGAACTCTACTCTGTTCTAACGGGGCCATCAGGGATGAACATGATTTACACTTTAAGAGGTCAGTCTTGTTTGAAGGTCACCATGCAATAGTCCACAACCCACAAATTGGACTGTCTCTAGCTTTTGACTTTGGCCATTCTTTCTGCTCAGGATAGCCCTGTTCCCATGAAACGGTCCCCCCACTCAACCTAAATCTCTCTCTCTCACAAACAAGTTAAAGACACCTCCCACGCCCAAACACTTGAGGAGGGCTCTAGTGTACCCCTTCAGCATCAGTGTTTTATCCTGGACTGGACAGTCCTCTCTGTGCTGCCTTGTGTCAGTTACCCTGCATGGCCTCTGCGGCAGATGTTGGGCAGGCCGTGCAATGAGTCCTCACCCACTACCAGTGTCTTTTCTCTGTGTTCCCCTGAGGGCTCTTTAGGCTGAGAGCTGAGCACTATACACTGTCATCACCACTGCTCAGTCATCTTGACTGGCTCTCAGATCCATGCAGACCAGTACATGGGTCCTTCAGGGACACACAATATATACTTTGAAGTGAATTCAATTTTGACTAAAGGTCTCCATCCAATTCTCGCTAACCCCACCGTAAGACTGGTTCTGAGTGTGAGTTTAACCCGGCCTGCTCTCATGGTAGCCCTTTCCACACAAAGGTAGGCACACACACCCACATACATACACAGGCAAGAACGCGCGCGCACACACACACAGTCACACACATGTGGGGAAGGGTTTGGGAGTGCCTCTTGGACATCCGTGGTGTGCTGTGTTCCAGACTCTCCTGCCTTGACTGTGCTGCCTTACCCTTGATGACCTCTGGGACAGAGGTTGGACAGGTCTGCGGTGGCTCCTCACCCACTCTCTAAATCTTTTCAAATATTCCCCTTCTGGCTCTTCCGGCCACAGCCTGGGGATTGACGCCAGCAGCACAACATCTCTGTATCTCTCCTTCACCAGCCCGTGAAACAAGCAAACTGCCGTTTCTAGAACGTGAGTGCCTTTTGAACAGGGTTCCAAATTCTACTTGCTAGTTCATGGGAGCGATGTCACTTCCTGCTCCTTCTATGAGCACTTCCTGCCCATAATGGACTCTTCATGGTCCCTTCGTGCTTGGAGTTCTCACGCTCTGCCTATGAGTCCTGGTCACACACAGAGACACTGCATAGCCAACCTACAAATCTGTGGAGATCAGGGAGAATTCAATGCCAAATGCGAGAGGACACAAACCTGGATTTGATCTAGGCTCAGGTCATCCCTTTGCTGCTATCCCGTAGAGGACATGTAGCTCTCACATAATTGTGCCACTCCAGCCTCTCTTCTTATCTCTTTTAATTACAAACCGATGAAATGATGAATGTGCTCAAATAGCCCTGAAGCAGAAAACCTTCTGTATTGTGGTTTTGAAAATATCAAGAATATTTCGCTCAGCTGTCTTCCACAACATATTTAACACAGTTAACGTCTGGTTTGTTCTGCTAAATACAAGAACATTTCGATTTTAGGTGCAAGGTTATACCTAGAAGACCTGCCTCCAACAGATTATTGTCTACTCATGGTTTGATTATGGGTTCCTCGATATTCCAACAGTTGACTTAGAGGATCATTCCGATAGGATCTTGTTTTCGTATCATGATATTCTGGATCTCAGGTTTTGAGACCACCATCTTCCAAGTTTCAGCCACAATTCAAAAGAAGTGCTTTCTCTATCCATCCACTCTGATGAACGTTTGACTGCCTCAAATGGCAGCAGAACTGGACTTGGACGATTAAAGTTGTTCCTTCATATAATCTTCTGTCTGAAGCCCAGTGGGAAGTTTTCTCTAAAGAGAATGCCCAGAATCACATGAAGGGTTCCACTAGAGATTAATGCTTCAGAGCACCATGCAGGCATGTGGGTATCTATCCCCTCTCCCTCGCTCCGATAATATCAGTCCCCATCTCAGTTAATCCTAGTGTGTCTCCCACGGTTAATCATTTGGCCAAGGCATATACACCTATTCTTTTTTCCTCTTTTATCTCTTTCTAGTAATGATACTCCATCCTCCTCTTCTCCTCTTCTCTTTTCATATTCTAGATGGGTTCTATCTTTTTTAAGTTTTTATTTTCTTTTTATTTATTTCGGTGAGATCTCTGTATCTTTCCAGAAGAGGCTCAACCAATCCTACCAAAAGCTAATGAATGTTTCTTTTGAACCACAGCCCCACAGACAATGGTGTTTCCAGACTTTTTGTTATCTGCTATTTCACTATAGGGAGATGTTATCTCAATATTTTCAATTAGCATTTCCTTAATCCTAAGTGATGATTAACATTTTTTCATATGCCCTATGACCATCCATATGTCTTCCATGGAAAAGTATTTGTTCACATCCTCACCCTACTGGTTCATGGGGTCACTGAATTTTCTCTGCTTTGAATTTTGTGAGTGCTTATAGATCTTGATTATAAGCCCTAATCTGATGAATTGTGTGCAAAGGTTTTCTTCTCCTCAGTTGGATATCTATTTACTGTGGTTTGAGTTTCTTTTTCAATGCAGAAGACATTTTTATTTGAAGGAGTTCCACTGGTTTATTTCTCATTTTGTTGTGTAGGCAGGCCACTGTGGCACTCTCATTGAGGACACCTTTGTAGTCAGCCCTCCTGGGAAGTTTTCTTCATATTACAAAGTAGATTCTTGTATAATCTATATATTGTTAATCCACTTTGAGTTTGCTTTTGTGAATGGTGTTAAGTATATGCAAGGAAAATTCCTTACCTACAATAGAATGTATTTTAACTCTGTCTCTATTCTTTCTTTTAATTTATTTTATTATTATTGTTATCATTATTATTATGTTTGCTTTGGATCACACCCAGCAATACTCAGGGTTTACTCCTGGCTCTGCCCTCAGGAATTCCTTCTGGCGGTACAGGGGGACCATATTGTATGCTGGGAATTGAACCTGACTTGAGTAGTGCAAGGCAAACTCCCTACCCCCTCTGCTATTGCTCCAGCCCCTCTCTACTCTTTAAATATATTTTTTGTTTTATTTGTATACAATCATCTTCCCATCTGTTGCTATATCTCCCTGTCTCTATGTCTAAGTATCTCAGTAGTTTCATCTTTTTTTCTCTCAGCCACCCACACACTCACTCTCATTCTCTCTCTTCCTCTCTTTCTCTAACTATTCTATTCCAAGGAATAAAGTTGACATGCAATCAGCTAATCTATGAGACAAAAGCTATCAAGAATCACTAGAAATTCCATGTCCGACGTCACTGAAGAGCTGAGACTTCCTATCCCAATTTTTTCTGGCAATACCTCCTGATAATTAGAATGAAGGTGCAGCCTCCCTCAAGAGTCCTGCAAGAAGTTTGTTTTGTAAGAGAATTAGCTGAGTTGAACTCTCGCAGGGTGCAATGGTCCATTTTTGCTCTTCTGCATCCTCAATTTAGAACTAACTGTCAAAGACACCAATAGATGTCTTTGGACTTGGGTCTGACCATGCCCCGCCACACCCCTCCCTTTAGTATCTCTCCATCCTTTGACTCCTTCCTTCCTTCCATACACCTGTGACTTTGAAGTCTGAAACCTTGCATCATTATTACACTCCTGAGAGCAGTATGTAAGTCTGGCTCCTCTTATCTGAGCTGACATCAGTGTCACTATAAAACCTTTTAGACCAATCCAATTTACAGTGTGTCATTGAGGTAGGCAAGAAGATTGGGAAGGACCCCTATAGCAATAAATTTTTAGGAATTAATAAAACTATCTAGTTCTAAGTTGATGAGGGCCTATCTTGTAAGCACATTCTTTAAGGCCTGATAAGACTTTCCTAGCACTAACACAGAGTAGGGAAGACTTAGTTGAGAATGAGTGCCCTGCCCATTGGCGCCTTTCTCAATCCGGAGTTTACCTAGTGTGAGGAAGATTGGATACAAACCATGGGTTGTCAGGATAACTCCAGTTTCACATTGCCTTCTCAATTGACTTTCTTTTGATTTTGACTGGGCCCTTAATGAGACAGCTTTGTGCTCTGGCTCTAGTGTCATGCTCGCATATAGGTGTGCTGTAAATATTATATGTTTCATTAGAAAAAAATTCACATTCACGTATACCTGCTTCAATTATGTCTTTTCATTTAGGATATATTTTTTAAAAAGCAACTCACAAATCTCTCAGTTCAGCCTAACTGCTGTGTGAGACACCACAGTTATCCATTCTGTGTTACCAAAGAAGGAGGTATGAAGAATAGGTAAGGAGAAAGGGAATCAAAAGAGATTCCTGGTTTTAGGTACTGGGAGAGAGAGGGTGGGGAAGAGTTCTTCAACGAGAAGATTCTAAGGTGTCTAGAAATGATCTTCAAAAGTATTGAGTGATGATTTCAAAGCATTTCCAGTATTCTCCTCATTCCCAGGGACCAAGCCATTCACAATAAACAAAAAACTTTACTGAAATATAAAAATAAAATGATAAAACTCATAAACTACATCTGACAGTACAATGAGGCCCTAGATAACCCAGAACACACTGTGTCTGCAGGGAGTGCCCAGCCCACTGGTGCTCTGCTTGGTGGATCAGAGCTCCTGGCTCACTCAAAGGTGTCACTGGGCCCACCTTTCCAGGACGTAAACAGTGTTCCAGTGAGGCTGCACATGCAACAACCCCATGATCTGGTATTAGTCTTCACTGATTATGCTCTAGGACACCAAATCCATTGCTGCAGGTGGCGCATAAGCAACAGACTTAGGACGACCTCTGGCTTCTTCATTTCCACCAGATTACTTTGGTGGGAAAGGGGCAGGAGGTAGAACGGGTTCTACTTGGAAAGAAGGAAGAGAATATGAGAAAGCAGAAGTAAACCACCTGTTTGCCCTCCTTCAAATGCTTTCCAAATGTCAGATCGCATTCTACAACCTGCAGGACGTCAAGCCCACAATCCAGTACAGAATGCCTCCTCCACCCCACTCCTTCTGCCAATGTTCCAGAGTCCTGCCCATTCTGCGGCCTCAGACTGATCACAGGAACACAGATATTGGGATGCATCATGTTGTGACCTCTCCCCAGCCTCATGAGGATATGCTCAGACACACCCATCCTGGTCTCTCACCGTCCTCCTTGGGGTCCTCTGAATCTTGTGCCCGATGCACCATCAATGCATTGTACAGTGGGTATCTTCTTATCTCATGAGAAGGCTCTCCCTCGCCAACTTGGACTTCACGTTTAGCACACCTCTAATCGACCCAAACCATTCCGCTCCACTGCCGGATCTCCTCGTTGCCAGGAAACACATCTCCAACATTGAAGGACAGATACTGGGTATCCTCAGTGATCAGATCATCTTCTCTCTCTCTGTAGCGCTGAGAGAACAGCGGAACTTGAGCATTCACACCCTGTACACTGTCGTCATTGCTGCTCAGTCCACCAGACTGTCTCCAAGACCCCTACTGATTTGTAAAGGTGCAGTCAGGAATGACTGTGATTTAGATTTTGAAGTGAAGAACAGTGTTGTTTTAAGGACAGCATCCACTAATCCCCAACCCACTAACAGAACTGTCTCTGGCTAGTGACTTTTTCCCATCCTACAGCTCAGGGTAGCTCCTTCACATGAAATTGTCCTCCCCAATCTCAATTTCTCTCGCACACACATAAGCTTTACACAAGTCCCACAAACACACACAATTTTGGAGAGTTCAGAGTGCCACTTCGGCATCGGTGTTTTCTTGTGGACTTGCCAGTCCTCTCTGTGCTGCCTTGCGTTAACCTAAATGTCCTCTAGAGCAGATATCGGGCAGATCTTCTAATAAGTCCTCACCCAAGTCTCTTCCCATGTATTTTCACTGGGTTCTCCTGAGGATTCTTTAGGCTGTACGCTGAGCACTATACACTTTCATCACCACTGCTCAGTCCTCTTGATTGGCCCTCAGACTCCTGCAGACCAGTACATGGGTCCTTCAGGGACACATAAAATACACTTTGAAGTGAAGATCAATTTTGATTAAAGGACTCTATCCAATATTCACTAACCCAGGAAGTAAGACTGGCTCTGAGTGTGACTTTGACCCAGCCTACTCTCAGGGTAGCCATTTCCTCACACACTTAAACAGACACACGCACATACATACACACCAAAGCAGACACACACGTACATACACACTCAAGAAACCACAGAGACACACATGGACACACACATGTGGGGAGGGGTTTGTGAGTGCTTCTTGGGCCTCCATGGTGTGTCCTGGACTGTCTTGCCCTGCCTGTGCTGCCTAACCCTTGATGACCTCTGGGACAGAGGTTGAACAGGTCTGTGGTGGGTCCTCACCCACTCTCTAAATCTCTTCACGATGTTCCCCTTATGGCTTTTTCGGCCACAGTCTGGGGATCGATGCCAGCAGCATAACATCACTCTTGTGGACAGATCCTTCACCAGTACGTGAAACACGCAAACTGCCGTTTCTAAAACGTGAGTGCCTTTGACCAGGGTTCCAAATTCTATTTTGCTAGCTCATGGCAGTGATGTCATTTCCTGCTATTTCTCCCTGCACTTCCTGCACATAATGACCTCTTCATGGCCCCTACGTGCTGGGAGTGCTCACGCTCTGCCCCTGAGTCCTGGTCTCACACAGAGACACTGTGTAGCCAACCCACAATCCTGTGGAGAGCATGGAGAATTCAGAACAACAGGCCTGAGGACACAAACATGGATTTAATCAAGGCCCTCTTCATCCCTTTGCTGAGATCCCATAGAAGCCGTATATCCCTCACTTAATTGTGCCACTCCAACCTCTCTTCCTTGCGATGCCATAGCTTATTCAATTACATTCAGATGAAATTATGAATGTCCGGATAGAGCCCTGAAGCAGAAACCCTTCTGTATGTGTGGTTTTGAAAATAAACAGAGTATTTCCTCATCTGTCCTCCAAAACATGTTTTACACATGTAACGTGGATCTTATTCTTTTAAATACAAGAAAACTTTAGATTTTTGTGTGCAAGATGATACCTAGAAGACCTGATTCCAATAGATTAGTGCCCACTTATGTTTTGAATATTGTTTCCTGGATATTCCAACACTTGCTTTGCAGGATCATTCTGATAGGATCTTATGTTGTTCTCGTGAGAGACTATGGATCTCAAGGTTTTGAGACCACCATCTCCCAGTTTCAGCCACAATCCTAATAAAGTGCTCTCTCTATCCATCCACTCTGAGGAATGTTCGGCTGACCTGAATGGGAGCAGAACTAGGCTTGGACAATTAAAGTTCTTCCTTCATATAATCTTGTGTCTGTAACCCAGCAAGAACTATCCTCTCTAGCAAATGCGTAGAATCAGATGAAGGGTTCCACTAGAGACTAATGCTTTAGAGCACCGTGCAGGCATGACTCTATCTACCCTGGATTCAGAGAAATCTATGATCTAATGTTCCTTTGACACTCCATCCGAGGCTCAAATTCCAATATGGTTCCCATGTGGTCTTAACTTTTTCAGATGGCTAATTTATGTTAGAATTAAGTGCAAAAGCTGCCTTGTTGTGTGGGTCATTCGTGCCACAGTTTTCAAGCTCCTGTTTCAGTTTGCAATCAAAAAACAGTCTCATTTGTTGTACTAAAACTTCAATCCACCCCTGAATCCAGAACAGTACTTGTTATAAAGTGTCCAATAGTCCTGTACTGTCCAAGGGTGATCAGAATCATTTAGTCGTGTTTTTAAGAAACGGAGAGTCCGGATCACAATTTGAAGAGTTGTTTCTGCAACAGCAACTCTAGTGGTCACAGCACTGAGCCCCAGGAGAGCAGCTATAGGAATCAATGAACTTCAGGGAGCACTGTATCTGACAGGGAGTACTGGAACAGGACCATTACAATTTGTGTCAGGATCTCTTCAGCAGGCAAATACAGCCTTTCTTTGGTCAGGTTATGTTTGGAGAAACACTTTTTTAAAGTAATCAAATACTTCAACCATCCGGGTTTGGTATATCTCCATGCCTGGGGGTAGAGAAAGAGATAGGGGGGAATTCTGACACAAACAGCTATTCCAGAGTGAAATTAAAAGGTGTTCCTATGAAGTCATTTCTTCCTCCTTAGGGAGCTGAAGCACTTGTGAGTTCCAAGGAGAGGGTAAAAGGAAGGAATTGTTCATCCAAAATATGGGGTTATGGAGTTGCCAGTCCACAACCTGTAAGAGAAGGGTATAAGGAATGCTCTTCATGTGATCTCATGATACTTTAAAGGAGCTAGAGTCCTTTGCTGTAGGCTCTCTGATGCTGTCTCCTTCTCTGATTTCCTTGTGACTTCCAGCTGAAATCAGCTTGGCGGTGGCTTGAGGCTAGAATTTGGAGGGTTGTAAGACTGCAGTTGTCTGAAAGTTTAAGCAGGCAGATGAAATCAGCTCCTGAAAATATGCATTGGGACCTAAAATTTTTTGGTGGGGTTATCTGTTGAAAGAAAAACAGACTTTTCCTGGAATGAGATGTCTCCCTGCTATGCAGTCTTCTAAGTCTGTACATATTCTTGAAAATTCTTTTGAGCTGCTGTACATGACTCCCCTTGAGGTAGATTCAAAAACTGTAAAGAGAACAATGTTAAGTGCAAGATGTCAATCTGAGACTATACCTCTTTTATTTTTGTTTTTTTGTTTGTTTGTTTTTAAAACTGCACAAGTCATAGGTCCAGGAAGACCAGAGTGAAATCCGATATGAGTAATAAAAACAATTTCAGACCGCTTTTAAAAAGATCCTGTTGCTGCTGAAGCAATTGTTTCACTATAGAATTCAGGGCAGTTAGAGACGCAGTTACAATACTAGAGAAGAGACCAACAACATAAACTGAGTCTGAGATGATATTAGCAGGCACTGGCACATGGGCAAGTGAAGAAACTACTTTTCATGAAGTAGAAGTTCACTTCCCCAAAATAAAACTGTACCAGCCCAAGTCTTTGAATAACCTTCTTTGGAACTGGCACATTGCCATCACTTATCACTTAAATCACTTAACTTCCTGTTAGTCCTTGATTTGCTCGAGCGGGCGCAAGTAACGTCTCCATTTGTCCCTGTCGCGTGCTAGTGTAGCCCAATGGCATCTGTTCGCTCTGGGAACATGAAAAGCCTCAAACTGATAGTTCATGATCTTCACGAAGAAGTCTGACCATCTGGTACGTGGGCGGCCACGCGGTCTTTTGACATCCCATGGAATCCAGTCAGTAATAGCTCTAGTCCAGTGGTCGTCTTTAAATCTCATTACGTGACCAGCCCATCTGATTTTTGACACCTTGGCAAATGAGACAGCGTCCCTGATTCTTGATCGTCTACGGATGTCGGAACTCCGGATTTTTTCTCTGAGGCATATGTTAATGCAGGAAGAACAGTGGAATCAAAGAGATGTGCCCGGAGTCGGAGGTTCTTCATCCTCTTAGCTATTTCTTTGACGATCTTGAAGGCGTTCCAAGCCGCTCTCTTCCTCCTGCGCAGCTCGGGTGCCAGGTCATTTGTCATTTTGACTTCTCGACCTAGGTACACATAGCTGTTGCATTCGGAGATGGTCATTCTGTTGAGAGCGAATAGGGCATCAGGAACGAGGCTGTTTCTCATAAACACTGTCTTCGTAAGATTCAGCCGTAGTCCTACCTTTCCACACTCACGGTCAAAGTCGGCAAGCATTTGTGCAGCTTGGCTGATGTTTGGTGTTATTAAAAGAATGTCATCAGCAAAGCGGAGGTGGTGTAATTGCCGAACATCTATCTTCACTGCCATTCCTTCCCATTCCAGTCGTCGCATGATGTTCTCGAGGGTGGCACTGAAGAGTGTCGGAGAAATGGTATCACCCTGTCGAACCCCTCTTGAAATCAACGATCACTTCTTTACAGAATGGTGAGATCCTGGTAGTGAATCCGCAATACAGCTCACGGAGGATCTTGCACATCGCCATAGGTTCTGATAAAAAAGACTGAGAGTTGGTTGTCCAGATTGAGTTCCTGGCAGATGTTCTAGGGAATCAAGACTAGAAACTAGAGAAGGCTCTCTCCACCTCGGACCTGACTGTCGACTCTCAGGGTAGCTGAGCCCTTTTACACAAAGTTCTGCTCGGTTTGTCAGTGCAAATTCACTAATAGACAAAACTCTTTGGGTCCAAACTTCCTCACTTTTGTCCTGGCTCAAAACCTGATGTACATTAGGTGCAAAACTCAGCTCTGCATATCCCATAGGTGGGATGGCTCCTTGTTCCCTGAACTCAACCACTTGTCAGTGAGCCTCTAGATGCACACACTCCATGAGGAACCGAGTCAGGAATCGGAGAAGCCTTTCGCTTCACTGTCAGAGAGTCTTCCAGACAACCATGAAAACCTGATGTGCTGCTTGTAAGATTCACTTGAGCAAACTCCCTTTCTACCTGGGGTTTCAAATCTCATCCCATTGCCCCAGAATTTAATCTGCAGGGACTCTGGGTGGGAGAAGTGGTGACTGTATCAGAGCAGGGAATATCCAAGGTGGAGCTCCCTGCTGTGGCTGGTTGCAGTGAATCTACTCACTGGGGCTCTGAAGCTCCATATAGGGGAGAAGGGCTGCAACTGGAATCATCCCTTGATTTTGCAGGGCCTGGGACTGCGGCACTGCAAGTTTCCCGAATCGGGGTCACCAGCTGTGTCCAAATCAAAGCGACAATCTCTGACACTGTGGTTTTCTTTAGGGCATCGTGGACAAGTTTCAGGGGGGTGTTCTCACAGAGGCACATTTGAGGTGCCCTGCAGTCCTTATGGAAATGGCCTGATGTTCCACAATTAAAACATTTGCCCTGTTCTTGCTTCTGCTTGGCATAGGTCTCAACAGCTTTAATTCATTCCTCATGTTTGATAGAACCAACATTCCCACATGCCTTCAAGTACCCCATTATGTCCTCTTTCTCCTTAATGGGGCACAGAATTGTCTGAGAGTCCTCATTAGCATTTTCAAAGCTAATTGTTTGGACAAAAGCTCCTGAGTTTTCTTACCCTTCTCATGCCTTTTCATGGCTTCCATCAACCTTCCTATGAAGTTTCCATAAGGTTCTGTGGCACCCTGAACAATCTTTGTGTACCTTTACTTGAATTCAGCATCTGCATCAATCCTCTCCCAGGCCCACAGGGCGGCATCACAGACATGAGCAAAAACAGCTGGAGGCAAGGTGACCTGCTTTTAGGATCCTGCCATTTCCCTTCACCTCTTAACATCTCATAAATCAATTTAATCCCTGAAAATTTCCGTCCACATGGCCTAGGCTCTGAAGTTTTGCCTTGGTCTCATCACAACCACATCCTCCACTGCATGTACTGAGAAGGCCTTAAGCACATCTAAGCAACCATGTAAAAATCTTGAGGTACCCAATGAGCCATTTTTCTCCAGCCTGTTAGATACTCCCTTCAGTACGGAGATGTAGGTCCGTAGGAGGCAAAGGCCTTTTTGAAATTAATGAGTGAATCCATTCTTAACCCTTCATTAAGACAGTGACTGCTTCTCCTCCAGCTGGATTGGAAAAAAGAGACGGAGCTCATGGGGTTTTGGTAGCATTGACCACTTACGGTCAAGAGGTTTCAGCTCTAAGCTTCGATCAGGAGCATGTCCCGAGTGGGCTGGAGGCCGCTTACCTGATGTGCTGCAGCTCCTGTGAGAAGCCTTCTGTGCCAAGTCGTTCTCAGACTCAGAATCTGAGGAAGTGGTAGTTGGCTCATAATGCCCATCACTTTCCTCTGACGCACTGCAAGTGGGTCATACAGAGGAGGTGAGGGTCTCTCTGGCTTGACATCAGGAGGGAATGTTAATTCATCAGTGGCAGAGAAACTTTTGCTTCGAGAACGTGTTTCCACTGCAAACAGCTTGAGCTGCTTTCGGGGCTTTTGTACAGGAGTAGCCAAGCATTGAGCATCAGGCCTCTTTGTAGGCTTGGGTATGGGATGAGCCATAATCATCCTTAATCTTCACATCACCTCTGTTTAACTCCTGAGGAAGGCTTCCCATAGTATATCTAATATCTTCCTCCTCAGAGGTACCTTGCAAAGCCTTTCCCAAACCTCAGGCTCCAAAGTACCCTTATCTGGAAACCAAGGATGAAATTTATAAAGAGATTGTAGGCAGGACCGGAGTAAGTCCCGAGAAACATGGTGTCCAATTCTCTTTGCAAAATACTTAGTCAATTCAATTTAATAAATATGGCCATGATCAATATGGCATGAGGGATTATTTTTAAATTTTTGTTAGTGAAACACCAGAGATATAGATGTAGACTTACAATTTTTGGGGCTTGGGTTTCAGTTATACAATGATCAAGTACCCATCCCTCCACCAGTGCCCATTCTCCACCACCAGAGATCCCAGAATCCCTCCCAGCCCCGACCTCCACCTTCCCCATCCCATCCTGCGTCTGTGGCAGGGTATTCCCTTTTTTCTCTCTCTTCTTTTGGATGCTGTGGTTTACAAAAGTGGCATTGAGTGCCAACCATGTTCAGTCTATAGTCTATTTTCAGCATGCATCTCCCATCCTGGGAGGATCCTCCCAACACCCTTTATTTGTTGCTCCCTTAGCTTATCTGAGCTGCCTTTCCCCCTAGCATGGCCTCCAGCCATGGAGTGAACCTCCTGGTACTTATCTCCACTATTCTTTGGTGTTAGTCTCCTATTTTGTTACTTTATGTTCCCCAGATGAATGTAATCTTTCTATATCTGTCCCTCTCTGACTCATTTCGCTTAGCATGATACTTTCCATGTAGTACCACTTGTATATAAATTTCATGACTTCATCTTTCCTTACAGCTACACAGTTTTTAAAGGACTTCACACAACTCTGTTTTTGTCCTTCTTATTGGAGGAGTACAGCTAATATTCTAATTCACCACACCACAAAATCCTGTTCTGCCACTTACTTTCTAGAGTTGGGTGTATGAAACACTACTCTTACCTTTAGTTGTGCACCAGTGGAGATTCAGGCGTGCACAGGGATGCCAGATGTGTAAACTAAAAAAAAATACAGCAGCTACGGAGGTCTATCTCCCCTGCCTCCAGTGTTCAGTAGTCCCACTCTGGTTCCCCCATGCCAGAGTGGTTGATGGCGATGGGCAGGCAAATGAAGGAAACAAAGGCTAGGCTTGTTGGTCTTAGTTGGAGTTTATTCCAGTCCTCTCTCCATTCATTCCTGTCTCTCCTCAGTATCTCCCTCCTCATGCTACTTCATTCTCCTTCTCAATCCCCCTACATTCTCCTTCTGACTATGGAATCTGGATACTGATCCTCCAACCTACTCTTACAGTCTAGTTAAATCCCAAAGCATGAGGGGTGGGGTTAAAATTACACATAGGTGTGGTCACAAGCAACAGGAGTAAAGTGGATGAAGGTTTCTGTTGAACGACAGCCCCACCAACAACGGTGTTTCCAGACTTTTTGATATGTGCTATTTCACTATTGTGAGATTGTATCTCAATATTTTCACTTTGCATTTCCTTAACCCTATATCATGATTAACATTTTTTCATATGCCTGAGGCCATCTATATGTCTTATTTGGAAAAATCTCTGTCCACATCCTCACTCTGCTTGTTCATGGGGTTCACTGAATTTTCTCTGCTTTGGAGTTTGAGAATACTTTATAAATCACATAGTATTCCACCTGAAGAAAGCAATATTAGAGAGAATAGTATATTAGATGCTGGTTAAGGAGGCAGAAGGTTAAGGGACTTAACTTTGTCAATCACTTAATCACTTAATCACTTAATCCCCGTTATTCATCGATTTATTCGAGCGGGTGCCAGTAACGTCTCCATTCATCCCGGTTGCGTGCTAGCGTAGCCCAATGGTATCTGTTCGTTTTAGGAACATGTAGAGCCTCAAACCGATCATTTAGGGTCTTGACGAAGAAGTCTGACCATCTTATAGGTGGGCGTCCACGTGATCTTTTGATGTCTTGTGGAATCCAATCAATAATGGCTCTAGTCCAGCAGTTGTCTGTAAACCTCATTACATGTCCAGCCCATCTGATTTTTGATGTCTTGGTAAATGAGATAGCGTCCCTGATTCTTCAGCGTTGACGAAGATCAGAACTCCGGATTCTATCTCTCATTTGAGTGAATCATGATATTCCAAGCATAGTTCTTTCGATTCCTCTTTGAGAGACCCGAATAGTGTTCTCATCCTGTTTTCGTAGGGTCCAGGTCTCTGAGGCATATGTTAATGCAGGAAGAATAGTGGAATCAAAGAGATGTGCTGGTAGCTGGAGGTTCTTTGTCCTTTTATTTATTTCTTCAATGCTCATGAAGGCATTCCAAGCCGCTCTCTTCCTCCTGCGTAACTCAGGTGCCAGGTCTTACATCATGTTGATTTCTCGACCTAAGTATATATAACTGTTGCATTCGGAGATGGTGGTTCCGTTGAGAGCGAATGGAGCGTCAGGAACAAGGCTGTTTCTCATAAACATTGTCTTCGTAAGATTCAGCTCTAGTCCGACCTTTCCACACTCACGGTCAAAGTCCGCAAGCATTTGTGCCACTTGGCTGATGTTTGGTGTTATTAGAACGATGTCATCAGCAAAGCGGAGGTGGTGTAGTTGCCGACCATCTATCTTCACTCCCATGTTTTCCCATTCTAGTCGTCGCATGGTGTTCTCGAGGGTGGCACTGAAGAGTTTTGGTGAAATGGTATCACCCTGCCGAACCCCTCTCTTGATATGGATGATTACTTCTTTGTAGAATGGTGAGATCTTGGTAGTGAATCCGCAATAGAGCTCACGAAGGATCCTGATGTATTGAGTTTGTATGCCCTGATTGGCTAGGGATAACATGACCGCTTCCGTCTCAACAGAATAAAAGGCCTTCTTTAAATCAATGAACGTTAGTCAGAGCGGCATCTTGAACTCCCGAGATACCTCAATGCGCTTGGTTATTGTGTGGATATGGTCAATGGTACTGAATCCTTTTCGGAATCCAGCTTGTTCACATGGTTGTCCTTCATCTAGTGTTCTGCTAATCCTATTCAGGATGATTCGAGTGAATAGTTTGTAGATGACAGACAATAGGCAGATTGGGCGATAGTTGCCAATGTCGTGGATGTTTCCTTTCTTGTATAGTAGTACAGTCTTGCTGGTTTTCCATTGGGATGGAACCTTGCATTCAGACAGGTAGCGTGTGAAGAGTCGAGCTAATGTATTGATGAGTACTGATGGTAAGTTCTTCAGGTGTTCAGGTCTGATCTTGTCTGGGCCAGGTGCTTTTTGTTTCTTTACCGACGAGATGGCATGTTGGATTTCGGAAGGGAGAACATTGGGAACGACATATCCATCATGTGGTATGTGGTATGTGGGCAAGTGAATGTGGCTATTAAAGAGATCTGAGTAGAAGTCATGAATAATCTTCTCCATTGCCCTTCTGGAAGATGTGATAGATCCATCATGATGTCGGAGGGCAGTCATCTTGGTTTTGTAGTTGGTGAAGGACAGGCGGGCATTATGAATGTTTTTCCCAGCTTCTGCTGCATCTACCAGTACTGCTGCTCTCCTGTTTTTGAGGTCATCCTTGATGGCTTTTCTGCACTGTTTTGCCAGTTCGGACGTTTGCTTGTGGTTGCCTGAGGCACGTGCCACGCCACGTTGGCGAATAAGTTCAAGAGTGTTCGAAGAAAGACGGTTTTTTGTGGTTATCTCTCTCTTGGCATTCCTTGCACAATCATGGAGGTGCTGAATCATTCGATCGTATTCCTCATCAATGTTGTCAATGACGGCATCTTCCCATGTTGCTGCAACAGAGCCAAAGAGTTCCCAGTTGGTGGTTGTTCTGGGAGTCTTCTTCTTAAACCTTGCATTCTTTTCTCCTCGTTCTGTGAGGTAGAATTTTGCACGAAGAAGACGGTGGTCTGATCCCGTTTGGAATTTTGGGACAACAGCAACATCGGTTAGGCAAAACCTCCGATTGAATATGATGTGATCTATTTCATTGTGGAACCATCCATCAGGAGACTCCCATGTCCAACGTTTAGATTCAGTCTTTTGGAATTGTGAGTTACCATGGAAGGTTTTGGTTGACATGATGAACTCAGACAGTCTGTCACCCTGTTCGTTCCATTCCAGGCCATGGGTTCCGATGTGGAGTTCATCGACTGATCTTCTTGGTCCTATCTTGGCTTTAAAATCACCGACAATGATCTTGTAGAAGGTGTGATCTTCTTTATAGAATTTCTCCAGCTCCATGTAGAATTTCTCAGTTTCTTTTTCACCATAACTGGATGTTGGTGCATAGACAACAAAGATAGAAACTGCCGGTAGTGAGCCACATTTATTCAAGTGTAATCGTCCGATTCGGGTTGTTAGGCATTCAAATGAATCAATGCTTGTGACTAAGTTTGTGTTGACAAGGATACCGACACCACCGACGCCTCTTTTATCACATGGTCCAAGGAACAGTTCTTCTCCAGTGTCGAAAACAGCATGATGGGATTGATGTCTTCTCGTTTCGGTCAGACCAATGATGTCGTACTTGATCTTTCGTGCTTGTACCATAAGGTCTTCAATGGATGCAGCAGATGCCAGTGTACGAGCATTAAAAGTACAGACAATCATTTTTGTTTTTCTGCATTTTGGCAGCCCATGTCTGCCTTGGTGTTTTATCAGCTTCTCCTTCCATATCCTTCTCGACTCTGCATAATCAGGGTTAGAGAAATGAGATCCATTTATTACTGGATTTGGCATATCAATTTGGTCTATTTGGCATAGACCATGGATAGCTTGCCAGGCTCTGCCGTGTGGGTTGGATATTTAAGGATATTTAAGGTATCCTGAAAATTTAGAGAAAATTAAATAAATAGTCGCGCGGCCGCGAATGCGGTGGCGCACTCCTGGGAGCTTGTTGTGATAATCTTTGGATCCTGGCCTTTGTTGGGGTTACACGGCAGTTGGAGGGTGTAACTGTCTAGCTACTGACAGGTCCAGTCCCAAACCGTGCAGGCTTAGAGATCTCAGTCCCAGGTCCCACACACCTGGGTTCCTCTGCCAGTTCGGTTATGTCTGAGGCTTATCCAAGTGTGTGGAGAGTGGCTCCAGTAAGGCCTTGGTTGGGGCCTGGAAGTCTTCAGCTGTTGGGCCCTGGCGAGGATAGTCAGACACAGGGTAGGAGACTCTGCCTTGTGCTCTCCCGGGAGCTTGTTGTGATAATCTTTGGATCCTGGCCTTTGTTGGGGTTACACGGCAGTTGGAGGGTGTAACTGTCTAGCTACTGACAGGTCCAGTCCCAAACCGTGCAGGCTTAGAGATCTCAGTCCCAGGTCCCACACACCTGGGTTCCTCTGCCAGTTCGGTTATGTCTGAGGCTTATCCAAGTGTGTGGAGAGTGGCTCCAGTAAGGCCTTGGTTGGGGCCTGGAAGTCTTCAGCTGTTGGGCCCTGGCGAGGATAGTCAGACACATATTTGTCAATATATATGCTAAATAGAATCGTAAATCTAATTTTTTTAAGAAATGATAATAGGCATAAAGATATAAATTTACACCAAGATGATACTGATATGAAGTTTTAACACCACACTTTGGTGATTGGATAGATAAACTAAACAGAAGGTAGGTTCAGATCTTAAACAATACCTCTGATAGTAAACAGACAATAAACCAAAATTAGATCTCTGTATGAAAGTCAGAAGGGATAGGACTGGTAGACATATAGAATCCCACAGACTTTCTAGAAATGAAAATAATACAGTGAGTCAATGAAACCAATATCTATATTTATTTGTAAACCTAGAAAATGATTGACAACTTTCTAACTCTGTATATAGAGAAAAAAAGAAAGCCCAAATAAATCTCTCAGGATTCCCCCATCAAACACATTCCAATACCCATGGAAACATGTACACACCTGTTTACAATCACATAGCAAGCTGCTAATTTGATCATGAGTTGATGAATTAATTTTGCCCCTGACTGGACAAACTTTCCTGTGGCATTCTACAACACCTTTTTCTTCTTCTATAAATGTCACCAGAGTCACCTGAAACGTTTCCTCACCCAGTTTCTAAAATGAATTTGCTCTTTCTGTGGCCTTCCTGAAGATCTGGAAAAGGATTGCATATTTTTCTTGAAGTGCATCTCCAGGTATAAGATCCAGGTATAGGGGTGTTTCTAAAATATGGGTACCAAAATTCCAAGGTCTCGTGCTGTTATTTGATTCCACACAGGGACATGAGGTCACTTTCTGGAGTCCTTATACTTGAGCTTTCTCCTCATCAGATTAATCTCCATGGGTGTCTCTACACCGGGATGCTTACCTGTACCTGCGTGTCATGTTCACACACAACAACCTTATACCTTGTAATACTTGGCAGCAGCCAAGACCTCTGGTGTGAGCACACAGAGCTGAGTTTAGCCCTATGCTATCCTTAGCAATGATGATACCTTGGAGAAACATGTGACCCTCTTTCAGTCCCCATGTCTATATATATGCATGGCATCTTCTCCTAGGGCTACCTAGGTATGAGTAAAATAGGAAAAAATGAAATAATAATGTATCCAGTCAATCTGGAAAATTTATTGCATGTTCCCTTGAGAATGTAAATAATATTTTATATTCTATTTCCCCCAAAAAGTATATAAAGAACTGTATATAGAAGCTTTATTTTTACCCTTAAAAGAAATGTATTTTTATTATATGAGTTACAAAGTTGCTAACAATAGTTTCTAATGTATAATGTACCAACTCTACATATATATCTGTAGATATGTAGAGACAAATACTTCATAATTTAGGTATTGTGACTTGTGCTGTAATAAACACAGGAAGACAAAATCTTTTCTGAATAGAGACTTTGGGCACTTGGAATGATCAGTGTCAAGAAGCAGAATTGAAGGATTATGTAGGAAATCAATTCTTAGTTTTTCTTTGGTGTTTTCATTTAGATTTATGGAAAAGCTGAACCACTCACAATGAATGAGTGTCACTTTTCCCCCACATCAATGCAAACTCTAGTTATATTTGATCTTAATGATGTGTGCTAGTTTTATTGGTAGCACTGTCCTCCCGTTGTTCATCGATTTGCTCGAGCAGGCCCAGTAACATCTACATTGTGAGACTCGTTGGTACTGTGTTTGGCATATTGAGTACATCACAGGTAGCTTTCCAGGCTTTTCCATGTGGTTGAGATACTCTTGGTAGCTTGCCAGGCTCACTGAGAAGGGCAGAGGAATAGAACCCAGCTCGATCGGGCCTTATGCACACAGGGCAAACACCCTACTGCTATGCTATTGCTCCAGCCCTCTGTATTTCCTCAATCTCTTATGTTGTCCTCTGTATGTAGACCCAAGGCTGATGTACTAGTTCAGATCACAACCTCCACAATTCTGGAAATCCCTATTCCTCATTGTCTTATGAAAGAAGACTTTTGAATAGTTTGGGGCCTAAAATTAATGATATATTCTCACACAATATTTTTGCTATAACAAATTTACTATAACAAATACATATGCAGACATACTCACACATAGAGGTATATAAGACAATACCCCACAATTTTATCTTTCTTTCTTTGCACAGCAACAGTGCAGTTTTGGTAAAGTCCATATTGCCTGCGTATAAATCATGGCTATGTAAATTTCACTAATAAATAAGTTCTGTAGTACTCATCTACACTTATGCAGTGTGCACTGTTGATTCTATTGTTCTGTTCTCTGTGTCATTTTTTTTGGTATTGTCACACTGAGCAATGCTCCCAGCTTATTTCTGGCTCTGTCTCCTGGAATGGGTAAGTCCTGGCAGGGCTCTGTGTCTGAAGCATGCATGGCAAGTTTTCCTAAACTCTGGCTATTTTGTTTTTCTTAGAGTTAATTATTTTGTTATTTATACTTTGTGGATGCAAATAACTCATTTATTGCATATATATATATATATATATATATATATATATTTGGCTTTTGGGGTCAGACCCAGCAATGCTCAGGGATTACTCCTGACTCTGTGCTCAGGAATTAATCATAGAAGTTCTTGGGGGACCATATGGGATGCCATATGGGATGTGGGGACTGAACCTGGGTCAGCGACATGCAAGGCAAACACCCTACCCACTGTGATATTGCTCCGACCAGCCAATATCTTCTTTTTATAAACAGTTTAAGAACCGTAATTAACAAAACCATTTCTTTTGTAATTTCATACATAATACTTTCTGCACCACAGCCTCCACCAGAGTCCAGTGTCACTGGCACAAAACGTTGTTTCATACCACTTCATTGTTTTTATTTACATTTTCCTGTTAGAAGTGACACAGGGCATTTGTTCATGTCGCTCTTGTTTATCTTTTATTTATCTTGTTTGAGTTCACTAATCTTCTGGAGTTCACTAATGGAAGGGCACATCCAGAGAGAAGTCTTAGATCCTTGTAAATCTTTGTTCACCAATTTTCTTCTTTGTCCTCAACAAATTTAATATTTGAAGTTGTGAGGAGGATAAGCTTCAACTCCTTACTTTCCCTCTTGGCAACACTTTTTATTTAATTAATTTATTTATTTATAATTTTTATTAGTGAAACACCAAGAGGTATTGTTGTAGACTTACAAATTTTTTTTATTAATGAGACATCATGAAGTACAGTTGTAGACTTAAAAATTTTTGTGCTTGAGTTTCAATTATACAATGATCAAATACCCATCACTCCACCAGTGCCCATTTTCCACCACCACGGGTCCCAGTATCCCACCCATCTCCATCCCATCCCCATCACACCCTGCCACTGTGGCAGGCCATGCCCTTCTGTTCTCTCTCTCCTTTTCGGTGGTGTGGTTTGCAAAAGAGGCATTGAGTGACAACCATGTTCGGTCTATAGTCTACTTTCAGCATGCTTCTCACAACCTGGGAGGATCCTCCAAATACCCTTTATTTGGTGCTCCCTTCTCTCTTTGAGCAGCCTTTTCCCCTAGCACGTGAGGCTGGCCTCCAAGCCATGGAGTAAGCCTCCTGCTGCTTATCTCAGCTATTCTTGGATGTTAGTCTCGTATTTTGTGACTTTATGTTTCACAGATAAATACAATCATTCTATGACTATCCCTCTCTTTCTGATTCATTTTGCTTAACATGATACATTCCATGTAGTATCATTCATTCATTCATCATCCTGTTATTCGTCGATTGCCTCGAGCAGGCCCCAGTAATGTCTCTTTCATCGTAGCCCTGAGATTATATTCAAGGATCTTTAGGAGAATGAGACCCATCATTGTTACTGGTATTTGGCATACTTGGTATGCCACGGGGAGTTTGCCAGACTCTGCCCTGTGGGCAGGCTACATTCGATAGCCTTCAAGTTTGTCCAAAGTAGAAATGAGATAATAAGATGTCATAAAAAGATGTCCTGATAAGATGTCATATCAACCGCGCGGTTCCGGGAGCTGGATTTTATAGTCTCTGAGTCTTGGCCGCTGATCTGATTACACGGCGCCAGGGGACCAGGTGGTGGGTGTGACCCCCGATACTGGAATTTGGAGGATCTGGGTGGAGGATGCTCAACTCCAATCCGAGTAGGCTTGGAGATCTCGGCCCCGGAACCCGCGTGGCTTTGTCCCTCCGCCAGTACCTTCATGTGTGCAGAGAGTGGTCTCGGCATGGTGGTGGCTGGTCCTGGAGGTCTTCCACTGCCAGAGCCCTGGTCGGGGCGGGGAGGAAATCTCAAACCGCACCCCTCCAAGGGACCACGGCGAGGAACAGCCAGGCACAGGGGCAGGAGACTGCACTGGTCTCGTCCGGGAGCTGGATGTAGTATCACTTGTATGTAAATTTCATGACTTCATATTTTCTAACAGATACATACTACTTCATTGTGTACATGTAGCAAAGTTTTCTTAACGAGTCATCTGTTCTTGGGCACTCAGATTTTTTCCAGATTCTGCCTATTGTAAACAGTGCTGCAATGAACAAACAAGAGCAGATGACACTCGAACTATACTTTTTTGCCGCTCTGGGATATATGCCCAGGAGTTGTACTGCTGGGTCAAATGGGAGCTCACTTTCTAATTTTTTGAGAATCGTCCATACTGTTTTCCAAAAGGGCTGAACCAGTAGGCATTCCCACCAGCAGTGAAGGGGGTCCCATTCTCGCCACATCCTCACCAGCACTGGTTGCTTTTGTTCTTTTAGATGTGGACTACACTCCATGGTGTGAGATGATATCTCATTGTGGTTTTGATCTACATCTCCCTGATGATTAATGATGTAGAGTATTTTCTCATGCTTGGCAACACTTTATGTTCATTCACGCTAACAAAATTAGCTTAGGACTCACAATTTGTACATGTAACTATCTATGCACATGTGCATATGTACGTGATCAGAGATTAATAATTATTACTCTACATTGGGATGATGAATCAAATGAATTCCAGTACTCATAGACATGATCTGAGAACTCAAAATACAGATCTAATATTGTTCAGTCTTAGCTGGAGGAAACAATGGTGGAAGGTACTGCGTCACTGATCTACATAGGTGACTGTTAGGGGAGTTATTATTAATAAGTAAACTCTGGAAATGGTTCCTCCATGTTGATAGATGAGCACTAACCATAGCTCAGGTGACATATGATATGTGTTGGGAGGGAGGGGAGCCATGAACAGAAAATTTGAAGCTATCATAAGAAAAAAAGCCTTAAGTCATGTACTCTCTCCAGATATTACTTGTATATTAAGTAATGACGTCGTAATGGAAGACTTTTCTTGAAACCACATAGTCCTATGTTAGACAGTGTTGCCTACTTGAGTATCATTGGTTTACATAGCTTTCTGCTCATATGTGACAAAAACTCACTTGGGAAGTACATGTTACCATTATGAGAAAGGAAAACCTGTTCATAAAGAAAAATGGGAATGCAGGCATTGTGTAGAGCATATGGTTATCAAGTGTTTCAGGTGTTGAAGAAAGAATGCTCAGGAGAATTTAGGGTTCTGAATTGATATATGGATAAGATCCCTAGGTCCAGGGTTGCCTGTTGATATTTAGATTCCATGCGCTGCTCTGTAGCAAAGCTGTGCCCTGTCCTTTTCATCTACCTGGGACCCTTTCTCTGTCTTGAGTTTGCAGAGATAGAGGAAGCTGGGGTACAGCCCATGGGTTGTAAGGATAACTCCAGGTTCACATTGCCTTCTCATTGACTCTCTCTTGATCTTGACTGGGTCCTGTATGAGCCATCTTTATGCGTCTGGCTCTAGTGTCATGCTAGAATATTGGTGTGCTGATAACATAATATGTTTCATTAGAAAATATTTCACATTTACATATTCCTGCTCCATCTAGGTCTTGGCATTGGACGTATATAACGAAAATAAAAAGGCAAACCCCAAATCTCTCGGTTCAAACTAACTGCTGTGTGTGACACCACAGTTATCCATTCTGTGTTACCAAAGGTGAGAGGTATGATGAATAGGTCAGGAGACAGGGAATCAAGACAGATTCCTGGTTTCAGGGACTGGGAGAGAGAGGGTGGGGAAGAGTTCTTCAACGAGAAAATCTAAGGGGCCCTGAAATGTTCCTCAAACATACTGAATGATGACATTAAGGCATTGCCAGTATTCTGCTCATACCCAGGGACCATACCATTCACAATAAAAAACAAACTTTATTGAAATATAATAATAAATGGTAAAGCTTATAAACTACATGCGAAAGTACAATGAAGTCATAGATAAGCCAGAAAACTCTGTGTCTACAGAGACTTCCGAGCCCAGCAGGTGCTCTGCGTGGGGGATCAGAGCTGCTGGCTCACTAAAAGGAGTCACTGGGCCCACCTTTCCAAACCTAAATTGTGTTCCAGTGAGGCTGCACATCCGGCAGTGCAATGTCCTGGGATCCGTCTTCACTAATAATGCTGTAGGACACTGGATCCATTGCTGCAGGTGGCGCATCACCTACAGGCTCAGCCACAGGCTTGGGATCTCCTCTGGCCTCTCCATTTCCACCCAGTTCCTTTGGTGGGAGAGGGGCAAGAGGAAGAGCCGATTCTAATTGGAGAGAAGGTACAGGATGTGAGAGAACTAAAGTAAATCACCTGTATGCATTCTTTCAAAAGGTTTCCCAAGGTCAGATCCCATCCTGCAACCTACAGGGCGTAAAGCCTGAAGTCCACTACAGGATGTCTCCTCATGCCCACTCGGGCTCAGAGGCCTCAGAATGATCACTGCAACACACATCCTGAGATGCCTTCAGTACTAATCTCCCCCAGCCTCATGTGCATGTGCTCAGACACACTCATCCTGGTCTCTTACCATCCTCCTTGAGGTCCTCTGAATCTTGTGCTCGATGTACCATCAATGCATTTTACAGAGGATATACTCTTATCTCATGAGAAGGGTCTCCCTCACCAACTGGGACTCCATGTTTGGCGCACCTCTCTTCGACCCAAACCACTCCGCACCACTGCCAGATCTCCTCGTTGTCGGGCAACACATTTCCAACATCGAAGGAGAGGTACGGGGTGTTCTCAGTGATCAGCTCTTCTTCTGTCTCTCTGTAGCGCTGATGAGACAGAGCAGCAGAACTTGAGCATTCCCGCCCTGCAATCTGTCATCATTGCTGCTCAGTCCCCCAGACTGTCCCCAAGAACACTACTCTGTTTTAACGGGGCCATCAGGGATGAACATGATTTACACTTTAAGAGATCAGTCTTGTCTGAAGGGCACCACCCAAAAATCCACAACTCACTAATTGCACTGTCTCTGGCTTTTGATTTTGGCCTATCTTTCTGCTCAGGATAGCCGTCTTCCCATGAATCTTTCCCCCCACTCAACCTAAATCTCTCTCTCACAAACAAGCTAAACAATCCTCCCATGCCCAAACACTTGGGAAGGGCTCTAGAGTACCCCTTCGGCATCAGTGTTTTCTCCGGGACTGGACAGTCCTATTTGTGCTGCCTTGTGTTAGTTATCCTGGATGGCCTCTGGGGCAGATGTTGGGCAGGCGGTGCAATGAGTCCTCACCCACTACATGTCTCTTTCCTATGTGTTCCCCTGACGGCTCTTTAGGCTGTACGCTGAGCAATATACACTGTCATCACCACTGCTCAGTCCTCTTGACTGGCCCTCAGACCCATGCAGACCAGTACATGGGTCCTTCAGGGACACATAATATATACTTTGAAGTGAATTCAATTTTGACTAAAGGTCTCCATCCAATTCTCGCTAACCCAGCCATAAGACTGTTACTGAGTGGGAATTTGACCCAGCCTACTATCATGGTAGCCCTTTCCACACAAAGGTAGGCACAAACACCCACGTACATACACACACAAGAACGCGCGCACACACACAGTCACACATATGTGGGGAAGGGTTTGGGAGTGCCTCTTGGACATCCACGATGTGTCTGAGACTGTCCTGCCTTGACTGTGCTGCCTTACCCTTGATGACCTCTGGGGCAGAGGTTGGACGTGTCTGTGGTGGCTCCTCACCCACTCTCTAAATCTCTTCACAATGCTCCCCTTCTGGCTCTTCTGGCCACAGCCTGACGATCAACGCCAGCAGCACAACATTGCTGTGTCTCTCCTTCATCAGCCCGTGGAACAAGCAAATTGCCGTTTCTAGAACGTGAGTGCCTTTTGAACAGGGTTCCAAATTCTATTTGCTAGCTCATGGGAGCGATGTCACTTCCTGCTCCTTCTATCTGGACTTTTTCTCAAAATAACCTCTTCATGGCCCCTTGTGCTGGGAGTGCTCACCCTCTGCCTCTGAGTCCTGTTCACTCACAGATACACTGCACAGCCAGCCTACAACACTTTGGAGAGCAGGGAAAATTCAGGGTCACAGGCGTGAAGACACAAACCTGGATTTAATCTAAGCCCTCTTCATCCCTTTGCTGAGATACCATAGAGGCCATGTATCCCTCACTTAATTGTGCCACTCCAGCCTCTCTTCCTTGGGATGCCATAATTTTTAAATTATATACAAAAGAAATTGTGAATGTGCTCATAAAGCCCTAAATTAGAAACCCTTCTGTATGTGTGGTTTTGAAAATATAAAGATATTTCCCTCATCTGTCCTCGAAAACATTTAACACTTAACGTGGGGTTTATTCTGTTCAATGTAAGAAAACTTTCGATTTTTAAGTGCAATATTATACCGAGAAGACCTGCCTGCAAAAGATCTTTGCCCATTCAGGTTTAGATTATTTTTCTTGGATATTCCAACACTTGCCTTTCAGCATCATTTTGATTGGATCTTATTTTGGAATCGTGAGAAACTCTGGATCTCAAGGTTTTGAGACCAACATCTTCCAAGTGTCAGCCACAATCCAAAAGAAGTACTTTGTCTATCCATGCACACTGATGAACGTTTGACTGCCCTAAATGTCAGTAGAACTGGACTTGGACAATTAAAGTTGTTCCTTCATATAATCTTGTGTCTGTAGCCCAGAGGGAAGTTTCCTCTCAAGAGAATGCACAGAATCAGATGAAGGGGTCCACTAGAGACTAATGCTTCAGAGCACCATGCAGGCATGTCGGTATCTACCCTGGATACAGGGAATTTTATGATCTTAATGCTCCTTTGACACTCCTTACAAGGTTTCAAATCCACTATGGTTCCCACATGGTCTTAAGTTTTTCCGATGGCTATGTTAGAATCAAGTGCAAAGCTGCCTTGTTGTGTGGGTCATTCTTGCCACAGTTTTCAAGCTCCTGCTACCACCTCACGTATTTTATACACACAGAGTGCTCTCTCAGTGGGTGGATATACTTCGAAAAGCATATCTTTTGCAAATAACAGTCAAGGAAATGAGCGTTCCTTCCCAAAAGTTGTTCATTTTGTATGAGTTTCTATGTTTTCCACTCTCTTGCCACCTCTCCCCTGCTACGATAATATCAGTCCCCTTCTCAGTTAATCCTTGTGTGTCTCCCACACTTAATTATATGGGCAAGTCATATACACCTATTCTTCTTTCCTCCTAAATTTCTTTCTAGTGATATACTCCATCCTCTTCTTCTCTTGTCTTATTCTAGATGGGTTGTTCTACCAGAGCACCCTGATGGCAGGCTCATAGGATCCTCATTTAAGGAATATGCTGGGACACAATAACTGAGCATAATTAAAGAATCTCCATCCACTCCTGCCACTCAGCAATTCATTAAGTAACTCCGGAAAAATTAACATAAAGCCAATTTTGAGCTTGAATGAATGGGGGGGGGGGTTCCAGAATGACCATAATGTGTTTTTTTCTGCTTTTACTGCCTCAGTTATGGCTAATGGAAGACCAGAAAGAAAAAGCAAAGGTAAATAAATCGTTTGGTGTCCTGGGGCCCAGAATGAGTAAGGAAATTAGGACATGTGGAGGAACCAAGAAAGGTGCCTCAGATTCTCATTTGCATCTGTTTTCCTGCAATGTGGAGTTCCAGGACTTCTAACTGTCTGGATTTGAAATGAGGACTCCAGATTTCTATCTTTGATATTGTTATATATATCCAGTCATGATGACCAGTTGCTCTGATTCTGTCAGATAGACAGAGGCCGAGACTTTGAAAGGCATAGTATACCTGCTGTCCAGAAGACCTCAAGGCGTTCCAAGACTGGAAGCACAGTGAATACTGGATGGGGATTCAAGGGCAGAAAATACTGCCACCGGCCTACATATATTCAGTTTCCCCTAGTGTATCCTCCAACTTATAGAGTGGGGTTAGATAAGGTCTCCTCTCCTTCCATAGGTCATTGTCAGAGAGCAAAGCAACAGTGATTGAAGACACAAGCCAGAGTTGGGTTTCTGTATTTTCTCAATCTCTTATGTTGTCCTCAATATGTGGACCCAAGGTTTATATACTAGTTCAGATCAGAATCTCCACAATTCTGGAAATCCCTAAGAATTGGCCACTCTGGGGAAAAGCATGTTGGCACTGTATTCCTCACTGCCTTATGAAGGAAGACTTCAGAAGAGTTTGGGCCTAAAATTAATAACTTGTTCTCACACACTTTTTTTCAATACAATAAATACTTATGCAAACATACTCACACATAGAAGTATATAAGACAAGCACCCACAATTTTATCTTTCCTTCTTTGCACAGCAACAATGCAGTTGTGTGTGTGTGTGTCTGTTTGGTATTGTCACGCCCAGCAATTCTCAAAACTTATTTCTGGCTGTGTCTACTTGGATGGGAAATTCCTGGCAGGGTTCTGTGTCTGCAGCATGCGTGGTATGTGTTCCTACCCTCTATGATACCACTCTGGCTATTTTGTTTTTCTTATAGTTAATTATGTTTTTTGCTTATCCTTTGCAGATGCAAATAACTCATTTATTGCCTATATAGATATAGAAATAGATATAGATATTTGCTTTTGGGTCACACCCACAGATGCTCAGGGGTTACTGCTGGCTCTGTTACCAGGAGTTACTCCTCCCAGTGCTTTAGGGACCATATGGGATACTGGGGACTGAATTTGGGTCAGCCGCATGCAAACCAAACACCCTACCCTCTGTGCTATTGCTCCGGCCTGCCAATATCTTCTTCTAAAATGTTTTAAGCACCATAATTAAGAAAACCATTATTTTTATACTTTCATACATAAAACTTTCTGCATCACACCGTCAACCAGAGTCCATTGACTGAACCATTACCCCAGTTTTTTGGTTGTTTTTTTTGAATAGTGTCAAAAATATACATATTGTTTTCCCAAAACAGCTAGACCAGTTGACATTCCCCCGCAACAGTCAATGAGGGTCTTGGTTTCCCCATATCTTTACCAACACTGGTTGCTTTTGTAACTTGTGATTTGTGCTAGTGTCCCTGGCATGAAACATTGTTTTGTTACTTGATCACTTGATCACTTGATCAATTGACTTCCCGTTAATCTTCGATTTGCTCGAGCAGGTGCCAGTAATGTCTCCATTTGTCCCTGTTGCCTGCTAGTGTAGCCCAATGGCATCTGTTCGCTCTAGGAAAATGAAGAGCCTCAAACCGATCATTTATGATCTTACTGAAGAAGTCTAACCATCTGGCAGGTGGGCAGACACGCGGTCTTTTGATATCCCTTGGAATCCAGTCGGTAACAGCTCTAGTCCAGCGGTCATCTTTAAATCTCATTACGTGACCAGCCCATCTGATTTTTGACACCTTGGGAAACAGACAGTTTCCCTGATTATTGATCGTCGATGGAGGTTGGAACTCCAGATTCTTTCTCTCATTTGAGTGAAATGTGATATTCCAAGCATAGCTCTTAAAATTCCTCTTTAGGAAACCCGAATAGTGTTCTCGTCCTGTTTGCATAGGGCCCAGGTCTCTGAGGCATATGTTAATGCAGGAAGAACAGTGGAGTCAAAGAGATGTGCCCGGAGCCAGAGGTTCTTCGTCCTCTTAGCTATTTCTTCGATGCTCTTGAAGGTGTTCCAAGCTGCTCTCTTCCTCCTGCACAGCTCGGGTGCCAGGTCATTTGTCATGTTGACTTCTCGACCCAGGTACACATAGCTGTTGCATTCCGAGATGGTCGTTCCGTTGAGAGCCAATGGGGTGTCAGAACAAGGCTGTTTCTCATAAACATTGTGTTCGTAAGATTCAGCTGTAGTCTGGCCTTTCCACACTCATGATCGAAGTCGGCCAGCATTTGTGCCACTTGGGGCTAATGTTTGGTGTTATTGTTGTTACCTCATAGTTGTTTTCATTTGCATTTTCCTGATAGAAGTGATGCAGGGCATTTGTTCATATCCTTTTTGTTTATCTTTTGTTTTTCTTCTTTGAAAAAAGTCTCTGCTCATCTCTTCCCACAATATTTTAATATTCATGAGGTTGATTGTTTTATTCTTGTAACGTTCTGCCAGTGTTTTACGTATCTTCAATATTAACAATTTGTCACATGAATCGTGGACACATTTTTTGGTGTGATATGTATTATTCTGCTCATTGTTCTTTTTTCCTTTTTTTGAGTTCATATTCTAATTTTATTCCATGCTTCGAAACTGCAGTGACCCTCATATTATAGACACTGTTGATTTTTTGTTAAAAAGCAACCTCCCACCACCACCACAAACATGCAGTGAAGAAGGGTCCCTTTCTCCTCACATCCACGCCAACACTGGTTGCTTTTGTTCTTGTTGATGTGGGCCAGTCTCTGTGGTGTGAGATGATATCTTACTGTTGTTTCGATCTGCATCTCCCTGATGATTAATGATGTAGAGCATTTTCTCATGTGCCTTTTTGCCATTAAGTTTTCTTCTTTGAGAAAGTTTCTGTTGTTTTCGTCGCCCCAATTTTTGATGGGGTTGGATGCTTTCTTCTTGCGGAGTTCAACCAGTACTTTGTATAACCTTGATATCAACCCCTTGTCGCATGGGTATAGGGCAAATATCCTTTCCCATTCTGTAGACTGTCCTTTTATTTTGGTCACTGTTTCTTTTGAGGTGCAGAGGCTTGTTAGTTTAAGATATTCCCATTTGTCTATCTCTGTTTTCACATGCTTGGCCTGTGGCGTGACATCTTTGGAGATACCATTAGCTTCAATTTCATGGATTATTTTGCCAACTTTGTCTTCAATGTACTTTATGGATTATTCCGGTTTGATGTTGAGGTCTTTAAACAATTTTGATCTTACTATTGTATTGGAGTTAAGCAGAGATCTGAGCCCATTTTTTACATGTAGCTGTCCAGTTTTGGTCGCACAATTTGTTAAAGAGGCTTTCCTTGCTCCAATTCACATTCTTTGCTCCCTTATCAAAGATTAGATGATTATATGTTTTAGGGGATATGTCATCCTGGGGATGCATGGATGGTTTAACATTCGGAAATCAATAACCATAATCAATCATATAAACAAAAGAAAAGATAAAAACCATATGATCCTATCAATAGATGCAGATAAAGCATTTGACAAGATCCTCCACCCATTTTTGATGAAAATCCTCACCAAAATGGGTATAGAGGGGACTTTCCTCAATATAGTTAAAGCCATCTACCACAAGCTTACAGCAAGCATCATCCTCAATCGGGAAACACTAAAGCCTTCCCTCTAAGATTAGGGACGAGACAAGGATTCCCACTCTATCCACTGCTGTTCAATATAGTACTATAATACTAGCAAGAGCAGATAGGCAAAAAATATATATTAAGGACATTCAGGTAGGAAAGAAAGACATCAAGTTCTCACTATTAGCAGATGATATGATACTATACTTAGAGAACCCTAAAACCTCTACCAAGAAACTCCTAGAAACAATAGACTTGTATAGGAAAGGTGCAGGCTATAAATTCAATACCCAAAAGTCCATGTCTTTCTATACGCAAATAGTGAGAGAGAAGAAAGTGACATGAAAAAAGAAATCCCATTCACAATTGTGCCCCAGAAAATCAAGTACCTAGAAAACAGCTTAACCAAGGAAGCAAAGGACCTATACAAAGAAAACTACAAAATGCTACGTCAGGAAATAAAAGAGGACAAGGTAAAATGGAAAGATATCCCTGCTTATGGATCGGCACAATTAATATTGTCAAAATGGCAATACTTCCCAAAGCATTGTACAAATTCAATGCAATCCCTATAACAATACCATGACATTCTTCAAAAAAAAATGGAGCAAACACTCCTGAAATTCATATGGAACACTAAGCGCCCAGGAACAGCTAAAGCAATCTTGGGAAAAGAAAATGGGAGGAATCAACCTCCCTAACTTCAAACTCTACTACGAAGCGGTAATAATTAAAACAGCAATGTACTGGAAAAAAGGCAGAGCTGCAGAACAATGTTCCTTGTTTCTTTTACAATCCAGAAGCTTCTTAGTTTGATATAGTCTCCTTTGTTTAATTTTTATTCAGTTTGCTTGGCCAATGACATTCAATTCTTGAAGATATCTCTTGATTCAGTGTCGTGATCCACTGCTTTTCTCAGCACAATTTAATAATGCAAAATTCGTTTGAAGTTTTTAATCCATTTTGATTGGACTTTTCTACATAGTATTAGAAAATGATTATGGTTTTAATGGGTTTTTTGCAAGTGAGCAACCAGACTACTTGATAACCATTTGTGAAAAGTCTTCCTTTCCTTCCTTGAAAAAGATTCACTGTCCATATAGATGAGAATCTTTCCCTAGATCTACATTACTTTCTATTGTCCACAGAGATGGGTCATGTTTCAGTGCCACACTGTTTTGATTACTGTAGCTTTATAGTATAATTTGAAATTTGGAGGGAAAAGAGGCCTCAAATCTTTTATCCTAAGATGCTTTTTGGCTCTTTGGGGTGGGGGAATTATTTTCCTATAAAACTTTCAGCAGCATTTGATCTATGTCTTTAAAATTCGTCATATATCTTTTTTCCTTTTGTACTCATACAGTGTTGTTAATAAGTTCCTGTGCACAGCATTCCAATGTCACATTCATCACCAATTTAACCACCTTCTTCTACTTCCTTGTGACACCCTGTTCCCAAACTCAGTTATGTGGATCAGGTCTCTCCTTGTCTTGCCACTGACCTTTGTTGCTACCTTGCTGTATATCTTTATGTTAACACGCACACGTGCGTGCACGCACACACACACACACACACACACGATCTTTTCTTCAGAGTGACCTCACTCAGCATTGTATATCCTTTAGTTACATTTATATTGCTGCAAACCTCACGGATTTATACTTTGTTAGAGTTGCATAATATTCTATTGTGGTTGTATATTAAAACTCCTTGATCCAGTCACTCAGAGTTGGGCTTTTGGTTTGTTTCCATATCTTAGCTATTAAACCAAGCCTGCGATTATGGTAGGTGTGCATTTATTCATTAATATTCATGATATTGTATTTTGGTGAGTGATGTCAAGAACAGTGGTAATGCTGAGTCATACAGGAAATTTATTCTATCTCTTTTTCTTTTCTTTTATGTGTTTTATTTATCATCTCGTTAAATGTATTGGAGGGGGGCTGAAGTGATAGCACAGCAGGTAGGGCGTTTGTCTTGCATATGGCTGACGTGGGTTCCATTCCCAACATCCCATATAGTCCCCTGAGCACCGCCAGGGGAAATTCGTGAGTGCAGGCCAGGAGTACACCCTGTGCATCGCCAGGTGTGACCCAAAAAGAAAAAAATAATAATAAATGTATTTTTTGTTTTCTCTGCACATCATTGCCTTCCTATCTTTTGCTATATCTTCCGATGTCTTTGTCTAATTACCTCAATAGTTTCATCTTTTTATCTCTCAAACCCCCCCCACACACTCACTCTCATTCTCTCTCTATTCCTCTCTTTCTCTAACTATTCTATTCCTAGCAATAAAGCTGACATGCAATCAGCTAATCTATGAGACAAAAGCTACCAAGAATCACTAGTAATTCCATGTCCCATGGCCTTGAAGAACTGAGAGTTCCTGTCCCCAATTATTTCTGGCAATACTTCATGATAATTTGAATGAGACAGCCTCCCTCAAGCGTCCTGCAAGAAGTTTCTTTGGTAAGGGAATTGGCTGAGTTGAGCTCTCACAGTTCTCGCTCTTCTGGGTTATTGCTCTTCTGAGTCCCCAGTTTAGAACTAGCTGTCAAAGGGACTAATAGAGGTCTTTGGGCTTGGGTCTGACCATGCCCTGCCACCCCATCCGTTTAGTATCTCTCCATCCTTTGACTCCTTCTCTACTGCCATCCCCCTGTGACCTTGAAGTCTGAAGCCTTGCATTATCAGTACACTCCTGACAGCAGTGTGCAAGATTGGCTTCTCTTGTCTGTGCTGTCATCAGTGTCACTACAGAAGCCCATTAGACAAATTTAATATACAGTGTGTCACTCAGGCAGACAGGTAGATAGGGAAGTGCCCCTATGGCAATAAATTCCTGGAAAGTAATGAAACCAACTAGCTCTAAGTGATCAGGGCCCACCTTCTGAACACAATCTTTAAGGCCTGATAATACCTTACCAGGACAAGCACAGAATAGGGAAGACTGGACTCCCATCAGCTCCACCAGGAACAAAGGCCAAGACATATTTCAAAGAGCACCATATACCAATCAAAATACAACCTCCTTAGCAGCCACCCTAGCAATGACCTCTTACTTCGGTAGACAGCCCCATCTGGGCAGCTTGGGAGAAACCCTATGAATACCAACTTGAAGAAAGAAAGGGTGTGTATATGCTGCCGAACCTCTGCAATGCTTGTGTCCATGCTTGTGTAAGTCACTGCCAGTGGACGTGCTTCCGGAGAATATGTGTCGCTTGTAATATGTATGTTCATGTGTAATTCTGAGTTGTGTGTGGGAGCTCTCTCTGCCTTTGGAGAAACCTGCATTCTCTTTTGAGTGTGCTAGTTCTCCCTTTCTCTCCCTCCTTCCCCTTCCTCAAAAACCTCCAAATGAAATCTGTTTTTACTTCACTGCTTGTCTTCTCTTGTAATTCTTCTCTGTGAGAAATACAAAGGGCCCAAAAGGCCTGCATAAGGACCAAGACTGGCTTTACTTGCCTGCAAAGAGCAATTCCTTGCTCCATCCTGAGTCATTGGTTCTCTGAGAAATGGAGTAGTGGAAATTCACTCCCATGCTGAACAGAACAAGCGAACATCAGTTCACCAGGAGTGGATTGGTAGCTACTGAGTAAGGCTGACAGGACTCAAGGCCTATGCTGTTCAGGGGGTCATTGCATACTCTATCAGTCCTAGACATCCGATCCTGTCCCAGCGTGGCAGCGGTAGACTGAGAGAAAGTGGTCATCCCTCTCCTTTCCACTCACATAAGTCAAGAGGGCGGAGTGGGGGAACTGACATCTTGGAGTTGATTTGTCCTCCAGGACTCTGTAGATGTGAACTCACAGAGGGAGTCATGCGGGTCATTTCATCAATTTACGCCCTCCCAATATATGCAAGACTCCATTAAACCCTAGATCAATTGGAAGTTCAGGGTCACAGTAACTAGGAAAATGAGATCTCTAGTCTCCTCCTGTGTCTTCAAGTTCGCAGGGTGGAAAAGTCAAGGACATGTTTGATATGAGGCAGGAAATACCCAGAATGATCTCTCGGAGTTCCTTTCCTGTTTTTGTTACTCTGTTGAAAGTTACCTATACTCTACCAGTCAGCAACAGCAGTGCAGATAGCCAATAACAAAACACAAAAGTTTATTTAGAATCCTGAGATCCAAAGGTACATGGGAGACTAAGTAGCAGGGCCTGTGAACCCCAGCAACCCTGAGAGTTGTCATGGGCTCACCTGTTCTAGTATTTGCCTTCAGTGTCCTTATATCCATTTCATACGCAAGGTCTACTTCCCCTGATGAGGACAACAAATCTTCCACTTTCACATGATGACCCCAAGGGCTTTACAGAATTTATATCGTTAAAAATTGGGAGTGCTCAAGTACTCTAACATGTGCCACTACATAGGACATCAATTCATAAATGTCCAGACCTGCATCTTTGAAGGATTCCAGGCACCACTTTGGTAACCCGGGGGACCTTGATGAAAAGAAAAGAGCAGAAAACAAACATAAGGAAAAGGTATACAATCATACCTTCAATTCACAAATGAGTAAGCTATGCCCTCCTCTCCTTTGGTGGATGGGGAACTTAATACTGAAGACTCCTCACTGCTTTTACTTGCTAAAGTGGTATATGTGGGCTCCGAGATTGTCCTCTGGAGTTCACTAATGGAAGGGCACATCAGGGAGATGCCTTGGATCCTTGTAAATCTCTGTTCACCATTTTTTTCTCTGTCCTCAACAGCCTTAGTATTTGAGGTTCTAAGAGAGGATAACATTCAACTCCATACTTTTCACCCTTGGCAATTATCTATGTTCATTCACTCTAACAAAATTAGCTTAGGAATCATAGTGTGTACACGTGACTATGTATGCTCATGTGCATTTGTATATGATCATGGAGTAATAAATATTACTCTACATTGGGATGGTGTGTCAAATGAATTCCAGAACTCATAGACATGATCTGAGAAGTCAAAATACGTGTCTTTTATTAGGCAGTCTTAGCTGGAGGAAACAATGGTAGAAGTCTCTACATTACTGGTCTACATAGGTGAGTGTTGGGGGAGTTACAGTTAATAAGTAATCTCTGGAAGTAGATCCTCCATGTTGATAGATGAGCACCGACCATAGCTCAGCTGGCATATGCTGTGTGTGTGTTTGTGTGTGTGTATATGTGTTATGTGGCAGGGGGAGAGGATTTTCAGGTATCATAAGAACGAAAGCCTTACCTCCTATACTCTCTCTACAGATTTTACTTGACCATTGAGTAATGACATATGTCAAAGAACGAAATTATAATGGAAGACTTTTAACTGAAACCACACAGTCCTATGTTAGTCAGTGTTGCCTACCAGAGTTTCATTGGTTTATATGGCTTTCTGCTCATATGGGACATAAACTCACTTGGGTAGTACATGTTTCCATATTGAGAAAGGATGTCATGTTCATAAAGAACAATTGGAAAGTAGGCATTTTGTGGAGCACATGGGTATCAAGCGTTCCAGGTATGGGAGAAAGAATGTTCAGGGGAATTTGGTGTTCAAAACTGACCTAAGGCAAGTTCCCTTGGTCCAGGGTTACCTGTTGATATTTGGACTCCATGTGCTGCTCTCTAGAAAAGTTGTGCCCTGTCTTTTTCATTTACACTTGGACCCTGACTGATCATCAAGGACAGTGGACCATCACCAGGCTAAAAACACTTCTGGAATCTGTAACCTATTCCTTATTAGCATGAGCATATTGTGCCATTCTGTGCCTTTTCACGTGGATTTCCACACAAAGACCTGCTCTTCAAGGAGAACTACACATAAATGTGTGTGAGAGTGTGTGAGTATGCGTATGTGTGTGTGCTGTTTGTGTGTGTGTCTTGGCTCAAGGTCTAGAAAGGGAGTTTCAGAAGAGTTCGTTCTCTGTAACCAGGATGATGTGCCTAGTTGTTGGTAAGCGGGCTCTTTGGCTGCACAAGGCACATCCGTCTATATAGAATGACTCTGTGGGCCTAGCTTCAGGGGAGCATCCTGCTTTTCCAGGTGCTTTCCTCCTGAAGTTCCCAGGATAATGAGAGAGAGGCTCCTACATACACAGGTGAAGTACATATGAACTGATATGACTTGGAAGTACAAGATTTAGCAGAGAGAGTCTCTGGCCAGTAAACACTCAGATACCTCTGTTCTACAAACCTTACATCCAAAGGAAAAAAGCAATATTGTGAATTCAAACCTTCTGTGAGAGACACCCAACTCTGTCAGTATCACATGAATTTCTCCAGAATCTCAGTATTAGGAAATGCTAATCTTTGACAAAGAGGCCACCATTCAGCAAATCTAAAGAACCTGTAGAAAGTAGCAGAGGAATTGCTGGTACAAACCCTGCCTAAGTGAGAAGCTATTCTATGAAAGGCAGTGACTCGTGAGCCTTGGAGAGACTTGGCCCTCCTTCTCAAATCTTTTGCCACCCTTAAGTCAGAGAGCTCTCTCACCACTGCCTGTGAGGAAGAGAAGTACACCTGAGGACAGGTCCTGAGGTCCTAGCGTCAAGGCTTATGCTGAACTCTTCACACTGCCACGTGCTGTGGCTTAGGCTTCGCACTGTGAACTTCATTTTGCCACAAATTCAGCATCTCCTGGTCAGATGTTCACTCTCTTCACATTGCTTTTCCATCAGTCTGTCCTCTGCGTCAGTGAGGCATATCTGATAAGAGTCTGAACCTGGTCTTGCCAATTTGGAACTACAATGTAAATGGCTCCAACTCCAAAATTTGGTAATGTGGTTTCAGATGTTTATGTGTGTAGTTTCCTTCCTTCCTTGGTTATGGTTATAGTGTCTCACAAGCTCTGGAGTGATGTGCACACACTCTGCTGTCAGACTTATACAGAGTAGGTCAGACTGTCCTAGAATGATTTCGTTTCTTTGTTCCAAGGAGAAGAGTGAGTTTGCCTACACTAAAATTGTGGAGGCATGAGCAGAAGAAAGTTGTTCTCTCCTTGAAGTTAAACTTAGTTGAAGATGAGTATCCTGCACATTGGCCCCTTTCTCAATATTGAGTTTTAACAGGGTGATAAAAGTTGGATACAACCCATGGGTTGTCAGGATAACTCCAGTTTCACATTGCCTTCTCCATTGACTTTCTTTTGATTTTGACTAGGCCTTTAATGAGCCAGCTTTATGCTTATGGCTCTAGTGTCTTGCTAGAATATAGGTGTGCTGCTAACATTATATGTTTCATTAGAAAAAATTTCACATTCATATATACTTGCTGCATCTCGGTCTTTTCATTTGAGGTATTTTTTTTTAAAAAAGGCAAACCCCAAATTCCTCAGTTCAACCTAATTTCTGTGTGAGACACCACACTTATCCATTCTGTATTACCAAAGATGGGAGGTATGAAGAATAGGCAAGGAGACAGGGAATCAATACAGATTGCTGGTTTTATGGACTGGGAGAGAGAGGGTGAGAAGAGCTGTTCAACGAGAAGTTTCTAAGTGGCCACAAAATTTTCATCAAACATATCAAGTGATGAATTCAAAGCATTGCCAGGATTCTGCTCATACCCAGGGACCATGTGATTCACAATAAAGAAAATTTATTGAAATATAAAAATAAATGATAAAACACATACATTAAATCTGACAGTACAATGAGTTCATAGATAGCCCAGAACATTCTGTCTGCAGAGAGTGCCAAGCCCAGCTGGTGCTCGGCTTGGGGGATCAGAGCTGCTGACTCACTGTAAGTTGTCAGTGGGCCCAACTATACAGGACCTAAACCGTGTTCCAGTGAGGCTGCATATGCGGCAGCTACATCACCTGGGAGCAGTCTTCACTGATGATGCTGTAGGACACCAGATCCATAACTGCAGATGGCACATCTGTGACAGGCTCTGGACCTCGTCTGGCTTCTCCATTTCCACCCACTTCCTTTGGTGTAAGAGGCGCAGGAGTAACAGCCAGTTCTACTTGGAGAGAAGGAACAGGATATGAGATAGCAGAAGTAAATCACCCATATGCGCGGTTGCAAACACTTTCCCAAGGTCAGATCCCATCCTGCAAACTGCAGGGCGTCAAGCCCACAGTACACTGCAGGATTTCTCCTCCAGGTCACTCAGGCTCAGAGGCCTGAGACTGATTATAGGAACACAGTTTCTGGGATGCCTCCAGTTGTGACCTCCACCCAGCCTTGTGTGGATATGCTCAGACACACACATCCTATTCTCTCACTGTCCTCCTTGAGGTCCTCTGCATCTTGTGCCCGATGTACCATCAGTGCATTGTACAGTTGGTATACTCTCATCTCATGAAAAGGCTCTCCCTCACCAACTTGGACTCCACGTTTTGCACACCTCTCTTCAACCCAAACCACCACGCACCACTGCCGGATCTCTTCGTTGCCGGGCAACACCTCTCCAACATCGAAGGAGAGGTACGTGGTGTTCTCAGTGATCAGCTCTTCTTCTGTCTCTCTGTAGCGCTGATGAGACAGAGCAGCAGAACTGGAGAACTCACGCCCTGTAAAACTTCATTATTTACAGTAAACTGATCCCCCAGACTGATCCCAAGACCCTTACTGATTTATAAAGGGGCTTTCAGGGATGACCATGATCTACACTTTAAGTAAAGATCAGACTTGTCTGAAGGGCACCATCCAATAATCGCCAACCCACTAACAGGACTGTTTCTGGCTTGTGACTTTGGCCCACCCTACTACTCAGGGTAGCCCCTTACCAGAAACCTGTCCCCCCAACCTCAATTGGTTTCTCACACACAAGCTAAACACACCTCCTCCCCCCCACATACACACGTGGTCAGGGGTCTAGAGTGCCCCTCTCATATCAGTGTTTTCTCCTGGACTGGCCAATTCTCTCTGTGTTGCCCTGTGTTAGTTACCATGGATGACCTCTGAGGCACATGTTGGGCAGGCCTTGCAATGAGTCCTACCTACTTCCAGTATCTTTACTCTGTGTATCCCTGAGGACTTTTTAGGCTGTACGCTGAGCATTATACACGGTTATCACCACTGCTCAGTCCTCTTGACTGGCCCTAAGATCCCTGCTAGACAGTACATGGGATCTTAGGGGACAAACCAAATACACTTTGAAGTGAAGATCAATTTTGACTAAAGGGCTCCATCCAATAATCGCTAACCCAGCGTAAGACTGGTTCTAAGTGTGACTTTGACACAGCTTACTCTCAGGGTAGCTCTTTCCACACAAATATATGCGCACACATACTTATATATACATACTCAAGAATACACACACATACACATTCACACAAATGTGGGGAGGGGTTTGGGAGTGCCTCTTGGCATCCTTGGTGTGTCCCGGACTGTCCTTCTCTGCCTATGCTGCCTTACCCTTGATGTCCTCTGGGGTAGAGGTTGAAAAGGTCTGTGGTGGTTCCTCACCCACTCTCTAAATCTCTTCACAATGTTCCCCTTCTCGTTCTTTAGGGCCACAGCCTGGGGATCGATGCCAGCAGCACAACATCGCTGTGTCTCTCCTTCACCAGCACGTGAAACAAGCAAACTGCCGTTTCTAGAACGTGAGTGCCTTTTGACCAGGGTTCCAAATTCTACTTTGCTTGCTCATGGCAGGATATCACTTCCTGCTCCTGCTACCTGGACTTCCTGCACATAATGGCCTCTTCATGGTCCCTCGTGCTGTGTGTGCCCACACTCTGCCTCTGAGTCCTGGTCACTCACAGATACACAGCACAGCCAACCCACAACCCTGTGGAGAGCATGGAGAATTCAGGGCCACAGGCGTGAGGACACAAACCTGGATTTAATTGAGGCCCTCTTCATCCCTTTGCTGAGATCCCATAGAGGCCATGTATAACTCACCTGATTCTGCCACTCCAGTGTTTTTTACTTATACTTTGCAGATGCAAATAACCCAATTATTTCCTATATAGATATAGATATTTGTTTTTGGTTCACACCCAGCGATGCTCAGGTGTTACTCCTGGCTCTGTGAACAGGAATTACTTCTAGCAGTGCTTAGGGGATGATATGGGAAGACGGAGAGTGAACCTGGGTCAGCCACATGCAAACCAAACACCCTACCCACTGTGCTATTTCTCTGGCTTTCCAATATCTTCTTTTTATAAATGTTTTCAGCACTATAATTAACAAACCCATTATTTTTTATGTTTCATACATAAAACTTTCTGTACCACACCATCCACCAGAGTCCATTGACTGCATCCATTGTCCCAGTGTCTTGTTTTTCTTTGAGAAGAGTTCATATAGTTTTCCAACACGGCTAGACAAGTTGACATTCTCCCCAACAGTCAATGAGGGTCTTGTTTTCCCCATCTTCACCAACACTGGTTGATTTTGTTATTTGTGATCTGTGCTTGTGTCCCTGGCACAAAATGTTGTTTTGTTACCTGTTTTTTGTTTTTGTTTACATTTTCCTGATAGAAGTGGTGCAGGGCATTTGTTCATATACTTTTTTGTTTATCTTTTGTTTTTCTTCCTTGAAAAACATTACTGTTCATCTGTTCTCACAATATTTTAATTTTGATGATCTTGATTGTTTGATTCTTATAAAGTTCTGACAGTGTTTTACTTATCTTCAATATTAATTGTTTATCAGATGATTCCTGGATACGTTTTTTTGTGTGATAGTTCTGACAGTGTTTTACATATCTTCAATATTAACAATTTGTGAGATGATTCATGGATACATTTTTTGTGTGATATATCTTTATTCTGCTTATTGTTTCTTTTGAAGTCCAGCATCTTCTTAGTTTGATGTAGTTTCCTTTGTTTATTTTGTATTCCGTTACCTTGGCCAATGACATTGAATCATTGAAGATTCAAGATACCTCTAGATTCCATGCCGTGCTCTACTGCTCTTCTCAGCATAATTTAAGAATTCAATCATGTTTTGAGGTTTTTAATCTGTTTTGATTGGACCTTTGTACATAGTGTTAGAAAATCTTTTTTTTTTTAACTATGGAAATTCTGGCACTTTAATGAAAACTTTAAAAAACAATACAATATAATACATTTCCTGGAGCGATAGCACAGCGGGTAGGGCGTCTGCCTTGCACGCAGCCAACATGGCTGACCCGAGTTCGATTCCTCCGCCCCTCTCGGAGAGCCCGGCAAGCTACCGAGAGTAGTCGATATGCCAGACACAGTAACAACAAAGTCTCCACTGGAGACGTTACTGGGCCCGCTCGAGCAAATCGATGATCAACGGGAGGGCCTTTACCTTTACCTTAATACATTTCCAGATTTCAGCACCCACTATGGTTAAAGACCGTCTAGTCCCAGCATTAGGCTCCGATATTTTTCCTGTGATGCTGAGACCATAGATGTGGTTGTGAGGATGGAGCCAGACCCACCTTTCAAGTCGCATGCTCGGTCCACTGAGCACTCCGATGGAATAATAGTTTCAACAAGAGAATCTTACAGCACACTTGTATGCAATACCCCCGTTCTCTAAAGAAATTGCTGTAATGCCACATCCTGAACCAGTGATTTGAGTTCTGAAATCAAACAAAATGCACAATGAGAATTAGTCCAATGTTGAATGGAATACAGTTGAATGACCAAACAGGTGGAGGACATCTCCATAGTTCTCACAGTTCAAGCAAGCCTACAGAAAGGGAAAATCTGCAGGAAGTGTTGCTGGGAGGAGCTTGGCAATCCCAAAAAAATCCTTTTGGGATTTGTTTTTAATCAGACGAGTGATGCTTGGGATACCACAAGGGATGCTGGACATCGAAGGTAGGCGGCATCTGTAAGGCGAGCACCCTCCATGATGCACTACTGTTCTGGTTCGAATTAGCTTCACGATGTGCTCACAGTCACAATTTAACATACACACAATAAAACAATTTTTGGTGCGTACAAGCGTACAGCAGGTAGGCATTTGCCTTGCATGAGGCTGACAGGGGTTGGTCCTTGAACACTGTCAAAAGCAACTTACGAGAACCACCAGGAATAACTGCTGGGCATCCCCAGGCCCCAAAACAAAACTAAATTTCTTCCCATATTAAAAAAAAACCATGGCAATGATCCAAAGGCAAAGTTATGCATGGTGTCAGATTGACAGAGCAAAGTCCAGAAAGGGCACCCGACCCTTTTGGTGTACAGTCAAGCTAGAAATACAGCCGGGAACACAAGGACTACTTGACATACCTGACAGATAAGGAAGAATGACAACAAAGTCAAGAAAGCAAAGCACAGGATCTATCCGACAGGAACAGCTCCAGGGAGAAGACAGCCGTACCCCATGCCACACCTCCACATCACATGTTCTAGGGATGAGAAGGGGATACTCAATGTCCAATGAGCAAATCAAAGATGTTGTGCATTGGAGGACTCCTGGGTTGGCCACATGCATGGCAAGCATCCTACTTGCCCTACTATTGCTCTGGCCATTTCTAAATAAATGGGAGAAAACGGGAAAAAATAGGAGAGCAATTACAAAGCTTTCAGGTTTAATTTTCGGGCATACAATGAAACACCCGTCCCTTCACCGTGCCCATTACCCACCACTAAAAACCCAAGTATACCGCCATACCACAGCCTCCCACTATCTGTGGGCAGATAATTTGCACATTCTTCTCTCTACTTTGATTACATTCAATATTTTGACACGAGACCAACCATTATTATTTGGCATTTGACCCCAGCACTCAGATCTGGCGAAAACACAACAGTAGACAATTATTTTTCGATTGCTGGTTATAAATAACATATGATTTTGGAATTCTGAAATTTGAACAACTAAATATGGAGGGATTTCTGCCAAAACCTGCTGGGTTCCAAGATTTGTTCCTGAGTCTCTGGTACTATGACCATTAAACAGCTTTACCACGAGCCAGAGAGGCGGTTCGTGGGAATGACTTAGGCTCATGTTGTGGTGGGGGGAATTGGCTGGCTCCACCCAATCCTGAGAGGCCCCACGTATCTTACTGAGTGCGGGCCCAAACCTGAATTTCCAAAGGCCTTTGGAGGCTGGAGGCCACCGAGCCGCCAGGTGGGAGCAGTTGGGGGGACAGCACCAATTACCCCTGGGGTGGACCGGAGCCAGAAACTTATTGCAGGGTCCAGACGCATTTCTGCTAAAAAGCGCTGGGTTTCAAGATTTGTCTCTGAATCTCCGGGATCATAGCCATTAGGCACCTTGATCACTAGCCACAGAGGTCAATCATAGGTGCCAGACAACACGGGGTTTCGTTGGGGAGGGGATAAAAGGGCCGGCTCCACCACCATTCAGTTAGGCCCTGCATGTCTCCTCACAGCAGTCCCAAACCTAACCGTCCAGAAGCCATAAGAGATGGTGGCCACTGAGTCGCCAGGCACAAATCCTATTCCCACCTGAAATACCCAGCTTTGGTAACCTACTGTGGGCACCAGACACATTTCTGCTGAAAGTCGCTGGGTTCCGAGATTTGTTACTGAGACTCTGGGATCATGGCAAGTGATCAAGAGCCAGAGTACGTACATGGGCAGCGACTCGGGGTCTCATTGAGGTGGGGAGGGAAGGGCAGAGTCCACCCCAATCTCATGAGGCCCTGCATGTCTTGTCACTGCAGGCCCAAACCTGTCTGTCCAAAAGCCTCTGGAAATGGTGGCCACCGAGCCACCAAGTGGGATCAGGCAGAGATACACAGCCTTTCCCCTTTGTGGTGGTCTGTCACGGGTAGCTCATTGCATGAACCGGGAACATCTCTGCAAAAAGCCGCTGGGTTCCGAGATTTGTCTCTGAGTCTCTGGGATTATAGCCTTTAAGCAGTTTGATCAGGAACCAGAGAAAACTTACCTCCAATTAGATAGCTGAGCCAGAAATGGTTTGTTGGTGTGTCACGCACATACCTAAATTTTGGCCGTTTACTTTCTTGGAAGACTTTGCCCAAAGTTTTTGGAGTCTGGCCAAAGGCACAGCATCAATTTTGGAGTATGTGGAAGTCTGACGGTCCCATCAAACTGCTGAAGCACTCGCCTTACAGGCACAAATTGACCTGCTGGTGGTACCATACGTGCAGGAAGTACAAAATCTATATATGTAAAAAAAAACAATAATAGTGGGGTTGGACTCAATGTAAATCGAGTAGGATGCTTGCCTTGTTGATCCAGTCAAACCTCCCCATCCCATAGGAACCCCGAAACACCACAGAATAATTTCTGACATGCATAAAGAGAAGTACCCTTGAGCATCAAAGAATTACTTCCAACTGCCCTGAATAAAAAAGCTATTAAAATTAATCCAAAGAGGGGCTGAAGTGATAGCAGAGCGTGTAGCGTGTTTGACTTGCACGTGACCAACCCAGGTTCAAATTCCAGCAACAATATGGTCCCCTAAGCTTTACCTGGAGTAATTCCTGAATGCAAAAGCCAGGAGTAACCCCATGTGCAACGCTGGGTGTGACCCAAAAAGCAAAAAATATAATCCAAAAAGTACATTTTCAGAGGCAAATACCTCTTAATTGTCCAAATCCTAGCACGGAAGCCAATGAAAATGACCGACCGCAAAACGGTACCTTTCCTTTGTGGGCTGCCCGTGAACATATCTGTAGGTTCAATAAGTATTATGTCCAGTCCAAAGGCTCCAAACAGGGTCCCGCGCAGACCTGAGTAGGGAGGTCTGAGATGGCCAAGACCACCACTCTCTACAGGTCCCTCACACCAAGGACCAAATTTCATGTGCCCACCCCCCAGTGTCATCTTGGACCTGGATGCGATCTTGGCTGCAGGGACCCTCAGGATAACGAACCCTCACCCATGACACATGCGCCACAGAACGGCGCTCAATGCATCCCTCAAATGTTCCACATTCCCTAATGCCTGAATATACAGAACAAGTTATAAAATAACAAGTGTGAAAACGCCGCATAAGCTGGCGTGTCCTGCCGCTCAAGTTCCCAAACTAGGAGCTACAGGGTGTTCAAGCGTTTTTCTCCAGCATGAATGCGCCTATGTTCACTATGTCTGAAGCTCCAGCAAAGGCCTTCCACATTCCTTACATACATACGGTTTATCTCCAATGTGAATTCTCCTATGTACATTAAGTATTGAGGTCACAGCAAAGGACTTCCCACATTCCTTAAATTTAAAGTTTCTCTCCAGTGTAATTTCTCCTATGTACAGTCAATTGCGAGAATGTAGTGAAGGCGTTTCCACACTCCACACATATATAAGGCTTCTCTCAAGTATGAAATCTCATGTGTATAGTAAGGGAAGAGGACCACGTGAATGCCATTCCACATGTCTGACACTGATGAGATTTCTCTCCACTGTGAATTCTCCTATGTTTCCAAAGGTACCGAGATTGACAGAATGCCTTCCCACATTCTTTGCAGATATATGGTTTCTCTCCAGTGTGAATTCTCCTATGTTCATTAAGTCTTGAGGCTAAAGCAAAGGCCTTCCCACATTCCTTACATATATATGGTTTCTCTCCAGTGTGAATGCTCCTTTGTACAATAAGTTTTGAGGGTACAGCAAAGTCTTCCCACATTCCGTACATATACATGGTTTCTCTCCAGTGTGAATTTTCCTATGTACAGTAAGTTTTGAGGCTGCAGCAAAAGACTTTCCACATTCCTTACATATATACGGTTTCTCTCCAGTGTGAATTCTCCTATGTACAGTAAGTTTTGAGGCTGTAGCAAAGGCCTTCCCACATTCCTTACATATATATGGTTTCTCTCCAATGTGACTTCTCCTATGGTTACTAAGTCTTGAGGCTTCAGAAAAGTCCTTCCCACATTCCTTACATTTATATGGTTTCTCTCCTGTGTAAATTCTCCTATGTATAATAAGTTTTGAGGATATAGCAAAGGCCTTCCCACATTCCTTACATATATACGGTTTCTCTCGAGTGTGATTTCTCCTATGTACCGTAAGTCTTGTGTCTGTAGCAAAGGCCTTCCCAAATTCCTTACATATTTACGGTTTCTCTCCAGTGTGATTTCTCCTATGTACAGTCAATTGTGAAGATGTAGCAAAGGCCTTTTCACACTCCACGCATATAAAAGGCTTCTGTCCAGTGTGAATTCTCCTATGTACTCTAAGTATTCAGGCTTCAGAAAAGGCCTTCCCACATTCCTTACATATATATGGTTTCTCTCCAGTGTGAATTCTCCTAAGTACAGTAAGTTTTGAGGCTCCAGCAATGGCATTTCCACACTCCTTATATATATAAGTCTTCTTTCCACTATGCGTATTCATACGTTTATCAAGATATGAGGTGTGAATAAAGGCCTTCCCACAGGTCTGAAATTTATGAGGTTTCTCTCCACAGTGAGTATTCTTATGAATATTAAGATCTGAGGGCTGATTAAAGGCCTTCCCACATGTCTGACACTTATGAGATTTCTCTCCTTTATGAATTCTCCTATGTCTAATAAGATGTGATGATTGATTGAAGACCTTCCCACATGCTTCACATGCATAACGTTTCACTCCGGAATTTATATTCATATGGTCATGATGGAGTAACCCTTGACTCACACTTTGTTCTCGGTGCTCACTTTTCCGGGGATTCTGTCCACTGTAGTTTTCTAAGGGAACATCACAGCACTGAGAACATGGGGAGGCTCCGCACATTCCTTACACTTAGATGGGTTCTGCTCACAGTGACTGTGGTTTAGATTTTGTCACTGCGAGGGACTCACTATAAACAGTGCTTCTTTCCCTTGTGACTGTCAGACTGGGGGATTTTGTGACTGTGAACTGAGAACAACACACCCCAAGGAACTTTTTCCAAGGGAGGGCTTCTTCAAAGTGAGGTAGCTCTCGGCATTCTGGTCACCATCAGAAGACATCCCACATGTCTTGGGGTCCTCATGGTGCTGAAGGCGGGATAGCTCACTAGAGATATTGTCATAGAGCGCAGGATCAGAGACTTGCCACTCAGGCTGGCAGCTTCCCCAAACACAAGTCTCTACTCCCCGACCTCAGGGCTCCTCTTTCCAGCCAGGAGATCACCGCAGGCTTCATCCCAGTGTGCCCTCATGGCTCTCCAACATCCCAGCCCGTCACAGTCACAGCTACTGTTGGACACACAGCTGCGGACTAATCCCAGGGAGCCCAAGCGGGGCTGTCCAGAAACGGTTGGCTCCACACTGCTCTCAACTACAGCCTTCAGATGCTGGTAGGTCTCCAGCATCACGTCCCTGTAGAGCTTCTTCTGAGAAGCGGCCAGGCATGACCATTCCTCCGGGGTGAAGTTCACAGCCACGTCATGGAAGGTCACTGCGTCCAAATATCCGAGTCCCCCACCAAACCCCGCCGCGCCGCAGGAACCGCCTGGATCTTGGAAATTATTGAAAAAGGAGCGTGAAAGCATCCTCCAAGGTGGCCTGGCCCCGCCCCTCAGTGCGGACAGCGGGAGGCGTGGGGCGGGGCGCTCACGGGAGGCCGCTAGTGTCCTGCCACGAAAGAGGCCTTCACAGACCCCTTCCACGCGGGACAGCCACTTCGCCCCACACCTGCGTAACCGTCTTAGAAAATCTTTACGGTCTTAATATTTTTGTGCATGAGAGCAACCAGATTTTTTGATAACCATTTGTGAAAAGGCTTTCTTCTCTTCCGTGAAGAAGATTCACTGTCCATATAGCTGAGGATCTGTTTCAGACCTATATTATGTTCTCTTGTTCAGAGATATGGTTCTTGTTTCAGTACGACACTGTTTTGATTACTGTGGCATTCTAATATAATTTGAAATTTCACGGGGGGGGGGGGAAAGAGGCCTATAATATTTTTTCCTAGGTTGCGTTTGGCTCTTTGGAGTGGGGGAATTATTTCCCTATAAAACTTTCAGGAGCATTTGATCGATGTCTTTAAAATTTGTCATGATTTTTCCTCTTGGTATTCATTAAGTTTTAAACATTTTTTAATGCCCTGTGAACAACAGTAATGTTCATAATGGTTTCCTGTGCACATCATTCCTATGTCACATTCATTATCAATATAACCACCTTCTTCCACTCCCTTTTGACACCCTTTCCCCAAACTCAGTCATGTGGATCAGGTCTCTCTTTGTCTTGTCATTGTCCCTTTGTTGCTACCTTGATGTATGTCTTTAAGTTACACATACACACACAAAAAAAAATAAACACACACAAGATCTTTTCTTTGGAGAGACCTCACTTAGCACTATATCCTTTGGTTACGTCTATATTGGTGCAAACTGCATGGTTTTATTCCTTTTTAGGGCTGCATAATATTCTATTGTGGATGTATACTGAAACTCCTTGAATCAGTCACTCAGAGTTGAACTTTTGTTTTGTTTCCATATCTTAGCTATCTTAGCTATTAAACTAAGCACTGCGATTAAGGTAGTTGTGGATTAATTCATTTATATTCGTGTTTTTGTGTTCTGGTGTTAGATGTCAAGCACAGTGTTATTGCTGGGTCAAACAGTAACATTATTCTTTCTTTTTTTGTTCTTTTTTTGTTAGTTTTTATTTTTTTCGTTGAGATCTCTGTATCTTGCCAGAAGAGGCTCAACCAATCCTACCAAAAGTGCATGAAGGTTTCTTTGGAACCACAGCCCGACCAACAACGGTGTTTCCAGACTTTCGGATATGTGCTATTTCACTATTGTGAGACTGTATCTCAATAGTTTCACTTTGCATTTCCTTAACCCTAAGTGATGATTAACATTTTTTCATATGCCTGATGGCCATCTATATGTCTTCTTTGGAAAAATCTCTGTTCACATCCTCACCCTGCTTGTTCATGGGGTTCACTGAATTTTCTCTGCTTTGGATTTTGAGAATACTTTATAGATCACATAGTATTCCACCTGAAAAAAGCAATATTAGAGAGAATAGGAGATTATATGCTGGCTAAGGAAGCAGAAGTTTAAGGGACTTAACTTTGTCAATATATATGCTAAAAAGATAGTAAATCTAATTTTTTTAAGAAATGATAAAAGGTCTAAAGATAAAATTTACAGCAAGATGATTGTGATGGGAAGTTTTAACACCACACTTTGGTGATTAGATAGATAAAATGAACAGAAGGTAGGTTCGGATCTTAAACAATACCTCTGATAATAAACCAAAATTAGATGACTGTATGGGAAATCAGAAGGGATAGGACCAGTAGACATATAGAATCCCACAGATTTTCTAGAAATGAAAATAATAGAGTGAGTCAATGAAACCAATATCTATTTTTCTTTGGAAACCTAGAAAATGATTGACAACTTACTATGTGTATAGAGAAAAAAAGAAAGCCCAAATAAATCTCTCAGGATTCCCCCATCAAACACATTCCAATGCCCATGGAAATATGTACACACCTGTTTACAATCACATGAGCAAGCTGCTAACTTGATCATGAGTTGATGACTTAATTTTGCCCCTGACTGGACAAACTTTCCTGAGGCATTCTACAATACCTTTTTCTTCTTCCATAAATGTCAGCAGAGTCTCCTGAAATGTTTCCTCACCCAGTTTCTAATTTGAATTTGCTCTTTCTGTGGCCTTCCCATGGACTTATCCTGGAGATATGGAAAAGGATTGAATATTTTTCTTTTTTTTTCTTTCTTTTTTCTTTTTTTATTAGTGAAACACCATGAGGTACAGTTATACACTTACAAATTTTGTGCTTGGGTTTCGGCCATACAACGATCAAGCACCCATGCTTCCACCAGTGCCCATCATCCACCCCACGGGTCCCAGCATTCCCCCGCCGCCCATCCCCCCCCCCCCCGTGCCACCCTTTTTCTGTGGCAGGGTATTCCCTCCTGTTCTCTCTCTTCTTTTGGGTACTGTGTAATGCAAGAGAGGCATTGAGTGGCAATCATGTTTGGACCATAGACTAATTTTAGCATTGAATATTTTTCTTGAAGTGCATCTCCAGGTATAAGATCTAGGTATAGGGGTGTTTCTAAAATATGGGTACCAAAATTCCAAGGTCTCATGCTGTTATTTGATTCCTCCCAGGCATATGAGGTCACTTTCTGAGGTACTTATACGTGAGCTTTCTCCACATCAGAGAAATCTCCATGGGTGTCTCTACACCGGGATGCTTACCTGTACCTGCGTGTCTTGTTGACACACAACAGCCTCATAACTTGTGTTACTTGGTGGCAGCCAAGGCCTCTGGTGTGAGCACACAGAGCTGAGTTTAGCCCTATGCTATCCTTAGCAATGATGATACCTTGGAGAAATATGTGACCCTCTTTCAGTCCACATGTCTATATGCACGGCATCTTCTCCTAGGGCTACATAGGTTTGTGTAAAATAGGAAAAAATGAAATAATAATGTATCCAGTCCATCTGGAAAATTCATTGCATGTTCTCTTGAGAATGTAAATAATATTCTATCTTTTATTTCCTCAAAAAAGTATATAAAGAACTGTATATAGAAGCTTTATTTTTACCTTAAATGAAATCTATTTTTATTATGAGTTACAAAGTTGCTAACAATAGTTTCTGATGTATAATGTACCAACTCCATTCACAGCTTCAGTGCTCACATCTTTCCACCAATGACTCCAGATTCCTTCCAACACCCACCCTGTCTCCTTGATAAACACATCATAAAAATAATTTATTTCAATAACCATGATTAATATTACTGTCACTGAAAGGCTTTCATGCACATAACATATCATACCCTTCACCAGAATGTTCACCTAAATCCCCTTCCTACAATAGATTCCTACTGAAGTCCATAGATATTGTTGCCTTTAGGCATTTTTGGACATATCACAAATAAGAGAGATCATTCTGTGATAGTACGTTTCTTCCTGACTAGCTTCACTCAGCATGATTCTGTCCAGAACATGCAAATTACATGATTCCATCGATTTTGTTTTCAGCCGAACACTATTCCATGTGAACACACACACACACAATAGATATATGTATTATACATATACAAAGAAGCATCTCTCTACATATATATCGGTACATATGTAGAGACAGATAATTAATAATTTAGCTATTGTGAATTGTGCTGCAATAATCACAGGAAGATAAATGTCTTTTCTAAATAGAGATTTTGGGCACTTGGGATGATAGGTGTCAAGAATCAGAATTGAAGGATTATGTAAGAACTGAATTCTTAGTTTTTCTTTGGTGTGTTCATTTAGATTTATAGAAAAGCTGAACCACTAACAATGAATGAGTGTCGATTTTCCCCCACATCAATGCAAACACTATTATATTTGCTCTTTATTATGTGTGCTAGTTTTACTGGTAGCACCGTAGCACTGTCCTCCAATTATTCAGTGATTTGCTCAAGCAGGCCCAGTAACGTCTCCATTATGAGAGTCCTTGTTACTGTGTTTGGCATATTGAACACATCACGGGTAGCTTGCCAGGCTTTGCCATGTTGTTGAGATACTCTCGGAAGCTTGCCAGGCTCCCCTAGAAGGGAAGAGGAATAGAACCCAGATCGATCGGGCCTTATGCATGCAAGGCAATCACCCTACCGCTATGGTATCGCTCCAGCCCTCTGTATTTCCACAATCTCTTATGTTGTTCTCAATATGTAGACCCAAGGCTGATGTACTAGTTCAAATCACAACCTCCACAATTCTGGAAATCTCTATTCCTCATTGTTTATGAAGGAATACTTCAGAATAGTTTAGGGCCTAAAATGAATGATATATTCTCACACAATATTTTTGTTATAGCAAATTTGCTATAACAAATACTTACGCAGACATACTCACACTTAGAGGTGTATAAGACAACACCCCACAATTTTATCTTTCTTTCTTTGCATGCAAGAATGCAGTTTTCATAAAGTCCATATTGCCTGTGTATACATCATGGTTATGTAACTTTCATTATGTAACTTTCATTAATGGATAAGTTCTGTTATACTTATCTACACTTATGCAGTGTGCTCTTTAGATTCGATTGTTCCCTTCCTTATTTATCTTTTATTTATCTTCTTTGAGTTCACTAATCTTCTGGAGTTCACTAATGGAAGGACACATCCAGGTAAGTCTTAGATACTTGTAAATCTTTGTTCACCATTTTTCTTCTCTGTCCTCAACACCCTTAGGACTTGAGGTTGTGAGGAGGATGACCTTCAACTCCTTGGTTTTCCCCTTGGCAAAACTTTTTGTCTGTTTAATTTATTCATTTATTTATTTATTTTTAATATTTGTTAGTGAAACACCATGAGGTATGGTTGTAGACTGAAATTTTTTGTGCTTGGGGTTCAATTATACAATGATCAAATACCCATCCCTCCACCAGTGCCCATTTTCAACCACCACATGTCCCGGTATCCCTCCCACCCCCATCCCATCCCCATCCCACCCTGCCTCTGTGGCAGGGCATTCCCTTTTGTTCTATCTCTCCTTTTGGGTGGTGTGGTTTCAAAAGAGGCATTGAGTGGCAATCATGTTCAGTCTATAGTCTACTTTCAGCATGCTTCTCCCATCCTGAGAGGATGCTCCCAACACTCTATTTGGTGCTCCCTTCTCTATTTGAGCTAACTTTTCCCCTCGCATGTGTGGCTGGCCTCCAAGCCATCGAGTAAGCCACCTGATACTAATCTCATCTATTCTTGGGTATTAATCTCTTATTTTTTTACTTAATTTTCCATAGATAAATGCAATCTTTCTATGTCTATCCCTCTCTCTCTGACTCATTTTGCTTAGCATGATATTTTCCGTGTAGTAGCATTTGCATGTAAATTTCATGACTTCATCTTTTCTAACAGCTACATACTACTCCATTGTGTAGATGTGCCAAAATTTCTTTAACCAGTCATCTGTCCTTGGGCACTCAGATTTTTTCCAGATTCTGCCTATTGTAAACAGTGCTGCAATGAACTTCAACTATACTTTTTTGCCGCTCTGGGATATATGCCCAGGAGTGATACTGCTCCGTCAAATGGGAGCTCACCCAGCTCAATCAGTATCACATGCTTGTCCCAAAAATCTCAGTCTTAGGAAGTGCTAAACTGCAACAAAGCGGCTGTCTTTCAGCAATTCTAGAGAACCTGAGAAAGTACCCGAGGAATTTCTGGCACAAACCCTGCGCAAGAGAGAAGCTGTTCTATGAAAAGCAGTGACTCTTGGGTCTTGGTGAGACTTGGCCCTCCTTCTCAAACCTTCTGCTGCTCTTGCTTCAGAGAGCTCTCTCACCACTGCCTATGAGGAAGAGGTGTATGTCTGAGGACATGCCCTGGGGTCCTAGCATCAGGGCTGATGCTCAAAACTTCTCACCACCACATGCTGTGGCTGAGATTTCCCTCCTGGGAATTTGTTTTTGCCACATTTTCAGCCTCTGCTGGTCAGATGATCGCTCTCTTCACATTGTGTTTCCATCAGTCTGTCTTCTTGGGCAGTGAAGCATGCCTGATAAGAGTCTGAACCTGATCTTGCCTAATTGGAAGTGCTGTGTCGCAATTCAAAAATTTGGGCAAATGGTTTCAGATGTTTAAGTGTTTAATTCCCTTCATCCCTTGGTTATGGTTATAGTGTTACACAAGCTCTGTGGTGAGGCACAAACAATCTGGTATGAGACTCACACACAGTAGGTCAGACTGTCCTAAAATGATGTTGTTTCTTTGTTCCAAGGAGGACTTTGATGTTGTATGGCTAAACTCAAGTTGTTGAGGCTGAGCAGAGGAAAGTTGTTTTCTCTACTTAAAGTTAGACTTATCGACACTGAGTATCCTGCTCATTGGCCCCTTTCTCTATCTTGAGTTTGCATAGAGTGAGGAAGGTGGGATACAACCCATGGTTTGTCAGGATAACTCCAGTTTCACATTGTCTTCTTAATTGACTTTCTTTTGATTTTCAATGTGCCCTTAATGAGCCAGTTTGATGCTTCTGGCTCTAGTATCATGCTAGAATCTATGTGTGCTATAAATATTATACGTTTCATTAGAAAAATTTCACATTGACATATACCAGCACCATCTAGGTCTTTTCATTTGAGGTATATTTAAAAAAAAATGGCAACCCCCAAATCTCGAGTTCAAACTAATACCTGTGTGAGACACCACAGTTATCCATTCTGTGTTACCATAGCTTGTAGGTATGAAGAATAGGTGAGGAGACAGGCAACCAAAACAGACAGCTGGTTTTAGGGACTGGGAGAGAGAGGGTGGGCAAGAGTTCTTCAAAGACAAGATACTAAGGGATGCCATAATGTTTCTCAAACATACTGAGTGATGATTTCAAAGCATTGCCAGTGTTCTACTCATACACAGGGACCATACCATTCACAATAAAAAACAAATTTTATTGAAATATAAAAATAAATGACGAAACTCATAAACTACATCAGACAGTACAATGAGGTCATAGATAAGCCAGAACACTCAGAACAGTGTCTGCAGAGACTGACCCGTCCAGCTGGTATTCTAGATGGGGATCAGAGCTGCTGGCCCAATTTAAGGTGTCAATGGGCCCACCTTGCAAAACCTAAATAGAGTTCCAGTGAGGCTGCACATGTGACAGTGCCATGACCTGGCATCTGTCTTCACTGATGATACTGTAGGACACCGCATGCATTTTTACAGATGGTGCACCAGCGACAGGCTTGGCACCTCCTCTGGCTTCTCCATTTCCACCCGGTTCCTTTGGTGGTTGAGGGGCAGAAGGAAGAGCCGGGTCTACTTGGAGAGAAGGAACAGGATATGAGAGAACTGAAGTAAATAACCCGTATGCCCTCTTTCAAATGCTTTCCCAAGGTCAGATCCCACCTACAACCTACAGGGCGTTAAGCTTACAGTCCACTACAGAATGTCTCCTCCCACCCATTCGAGTTCGGAGGCCTGAGACTGATCACTGGATCACAGATTCTGGGATCCCTTTGGTAGTAAACTCCTCCCAGCCTCATGTGCATATGGTCAGACACACCCATCCTGGTCTCTCACCGTCCTCCTGGAGGTCCTCTGAATCTTGTGCCCGATGCACCATCAATGCATTGTACAGTGGGTATACTCTCATCTCATGAGAAGGCTCTCCCTCGCCAACTTGGTCTCCACGTTTGGCATACCTCTCCTCGACCCAAACTACCCCGCACCACTGCCGGATCTCCTCATTGCCGGGCAACACCTCTCCAACATCGAAGGATGGGTACTGGGTGTCCTCAGTGATCAGCTCGTCTTCTGTCTCTCTGTATCGCTGATGAGACAGAGCAGCAGAACATGAGTATTCACAACTGTATACTATTATCATTACTGCTCAGGCCCCAGGACTGTCCCCAAAACCCCTGGTGACTTATAAGGGTCAGTCTAGGATAACTCTGATTTACATTTTGAAGTGTAGATCAGTCTTTTTTGAAGGGCACCGTCCAATAATTGCCAACCCACTTAAAGGACTGTCTCTGGCTTGTGACTTTGGCCCACCCTACAACCCACTGCAGCCCGTAGCCCCTTATCTGGAACCTGTCCCCCACCCCCTGGCCTCAATCTCTCTCTCTCACAGACAAGCTAAAAACACCACGCACACACACACACACACACACACACACACTTGGGGAGGGATCTAGAGTGCCCCTCTCATATCAGTGTTTTATCCTGGATCGGCCAGTCCTCTCTGTGTTGCCTTCTGTTACTTACCCAGGATGGCCTCTGGGGCAGATGTTGAGCAGGCCTTGCAATGAGTCCTACCTACTTCCAGTACCTTTTCTCTGTGTTTCCCTGAGGACTCTTTAGGCTGTAAGCTGAGCATTATGCACTGCTATCACCACTGCTCAGTTCTCTTGACTGGCCCTCAGACCCCTGCAGACCAGTACAGGGGTCCTTAGGGCACAAACCAAATACATTTTGAAGTGAAGATCAATTTTGACTAAAGGGCTCCATCCAAGAGTCGCTAACCCAGACATAAGGCTGGCTCTAAGTGTGACTTTCACCCAGCCTACTCTCAGGGTAGCTCTTCCCACACAAATGTACGCAGACACATGCGCATATATACATACTCAAGAAAACAGGCACATACACATTCACAAAAATAGGAGGAGGGGTTTGGGAGTGCCTCATGGTATCTGTGGTTTGTCCCGGACTGTCCTTTCCTTCCTTACCCTTCTTGATGACCTCTGGGGCAGAGGTTGGACAGGTCTGCGGTGGCTCCTCACCCACTCTCTAAATCTCTTCACAATGCTCCCCTTCTGGCTCTTCTGGCCACAGCCTGGGGATTGACGCCAGCAGCACAACATCGCTGTGTCGCTCCTTCACCAGCCCGTGAAACAAGCAAACTGCCGTTTCTAGAAGGTGAGTGCCTTTTGAACAGGGTTCCAATTCTATTTTGCTAGCTCATGGGAGTGATGTCACTTCCTGCTCCTTCTACCAGCACTTCCTGCTCATAATGGCATCTTCATGGCCCCTTCTTGGGAATGCTCACCCTCTGCCTCTGAGTCCTAGTCACACACACAGACACTACATAGCCAACCTAGAACCCTGTGAAGAGCAGGGAGAATTCAACGCCACATGCGAGAGGACACAAACCTGGATTTGATCTAGGCTCAGGTCATCCGTTTGCTGATATCCCATAGAGGACATGTATCTCTCACAAAGTTGTGCCACTCCAGTCTCTCTTCCTATCTCTTCCTATCATCTCGCGAACAGATGACATTGGGCTACACTAGGACACGACAGGGACCCATGGAGACGTTACTGGCGCCAGCTCGAGCAAATCGACGACTAACGAGAAGTTAAGTGAAGTGATTAAGTGATTTATTTATACTTGTCCAGTGTGCACTGTTGATTCTTTTGTTCCCTTCCCTGTGTGATTTTTTTCTCAAACCCAGCAATGCTCATAACTAATTTCTGGCTCTAACTACTGGGATGGGTAAGTCCTGGCAGGACTCTGTGTCTACAGCATGGATGACAAGTGTTCCTGCCCTCTATGATAGCACTCTGGTTCTTTTGTTTTTGTTCGAGTTAATTTTTTTTTCTTATAATTTGCAGATGCAAATCACACTCTGCGCACATGGCAGAGTCTGGCAAACTCCCCGTGGCATACGCAATATACCAAACACCGGTAACAATGATGGGTCTCATTCTCTTAACCCTGTAAGAACCTTGAATGTGGCACTTTTTAGATCCTCAGGGCTAGGACGAAGGAGACGTTACTGGTGCCTGCTCAAGGCAATTGACAAACAACAGGATGACGTGATCGTGACTTTGCAGATGCAAATCACCCTTTTTTGCCTATATATACATAAATATCTATATAGATAAATAGATATTCGCTTTCTGAGTCAGACCTAGCAATACACAGGGTTACACCTGGCTTTCTGATAAGGAATTACTCCTAGTAGTTCATAGGGGACCATATGGGATGCCAGGGACTGAATCTGAATCAGCCGCATGCAAGGCAAACACCCTACCAACTGTGCTACTTTTTCCAGTCCGCCAATATCTTCTTTTTATAAACGTTTTAAGCTCCATGATTAACAAAACCATTATTTTTGAGTTTCATACAAGAAACTTTCAGCACCACACCCTCCACCAGAGTCCAACCATTTGGCTGCCACCATTGCCCCCGTTTCTTGTTTTTTTTTTAAGAACTGTCCATATGGTGTTCCAAAATGGCTAGACCCGTAGACATTCCATCCAACAATCAAAGAGGGCATTCTCATATCTTGAATATTAACACTTTTCAGAAGAATCCTGGATACATTTTTTGGTGTGATATGTATTTATTCTTCTCATTGTTTCTTTTGCAGTCCTTCAGCTTCTTACTTTGATGTAGTCTTTTTTGTTTATTTATTATTCCTTTAGCTTGTCCAATGACATTGAATCATTGAAGATACCTCCAGATTCAATGCCGTGCTCTACTGCTTTTCTCAGCATACTGCAGAATTCAAGTTAGTTTTAAGATTTTGAATCCATTTTGATTGGACTTTTGTACATAGTATTAGAAAGTGATTTTGGTTTTAATGGTTTTTAACATGTACGCAACCAGATTTCTATATAACCATCTATGAAAAGGCTTTCTTCCCTTCAGGGAAGTAGTTTCACTGTCCATATAGCTGAGGATCTCTCCCTAGTTCTATATTACATTCTATTGTTCAGAGAGATGATGCTTTTTTCAGTGCCACACTGTTGTGATTACTGTAGCTTTATAGTATAGTTTTAAATTTGGGTGGGGAGGGAATAGGCCTCTAATATTTTATTCTAGGATGCATTTGGCTCTTGGGGTTGGGGAATTATTTCCCTATAAAACTTTCAACAGCATTTTATCTATGTTTTTAAGATTCCTTATACATCTTTTTTCCTCGTGTAGTAATTTAATTTTAAACATTCTTTATTTATTTTAATGCCCTGTGTACTAAAGTAATGTTAATAATGGTTTCCTGTGCACATCATTCCAATGTCAGATTCACACCAATTTAACGAGCTTTTTCCACTCCCTTATGACACCTTTTCCCCAAATTCAGTTGTGTATCAGGGTCTCCTTGTCTTGCCTTTGGGCCTTTGCTGCTACCTTGCTGTATATCTTTAAATTACACACACACACACACACACACACACGATCTTTTCTTTGCGGTGACCTCCTCAGCATTATATCCTTTCACGAATCACGACCATCCTGTTATTCGTAGATTGCCTCAAGCAGGCCCCAGTAACGTCTCCTTCATCCTAGCCCTGAGGTTTTTTAAAAAGTGGTTTATTAAAGGCTCTTTAGGAGAATGAGACCCATCATTGTTACTGGTATTTGGCATATTGGGTACACCACGGGGAGTTTGCCAGACTCTGCTGTGTGGGCAGGTTACATTCGGTAGCCTGCCAGTGTGTCCAAAGTAGGAATGAGATAATAAGATGTCATAATAAGATCTTGCGTAGCTGCAAATGTGGCCGCGCGGTTCTGGGAGCAAGGTTCTGTGAGAAAAGGGAAACTGCCTCTTATAAATTTTTCATAAAAGTTAGCTGAGGCTTGGAAGATAAGTTCTTGCTTTCTCTAAACTCTTATTTCACTTTAGTTTTAGGCTCTAATTCCACAGCTCTTCCTGGACAGTATAGATTCTTAAGTTCAAAAGAATTACAACTGTTAATAACCATTAATGTTCTTCCAATAATCTTCCAATATCTTCCAATATCCTTTAGTGACATCTATATTGGTGCACACTTTACGGTTTTGTTCTTTGTTAGAGTTGCATAATATTCTATTATGGATATATACTAAAACTCCTTGATCCAGCCACTCAGACTTGGCCTTTTGTTTTTTTTTCCATTTCTTAGCTATTAAACTAAGCACTGCGATTTAGGTAGGTGTGCATTTATTCAATTATATCCATGTTTTTGTGTTTTGGTGATTGATGTCAAGCACAGTGGTATGCCTGGGTCATACTAGAACTTTATTCTTTCCTTTTTTGTTGTTGTACTTTTTGTTTTGTTTTGTTTTAATTTTTTCGGTGAGATCTCTGATCTTGCCAGAAGAGGCTCAACCAATCCTACCAAAAGTGGATGAAAGTTACTTTTGAACAAGTGACCCACCAACAATGGTGTTTCCAGACTTTTTGATACGTGCTATTTCACTATAGTGAGGTGGTATCTCAATATTTTCAATTTGCATATCCTTAGTCCTACGTGATGATAACATTTTTTCCATATTCCTGATGGCCATTCATATGTCTTCTTTGGAAAAATCTCTGTTCACATCCTCACCCAGCTGGTTCATGTGTCACTGAATTTTCTCTGCTTTGAATTTTGTGAGTGCTCTATAGGTCTTGATTATAAGCCATTTCTCTGATGAATTGGGTGCAAATGTTTTCTCCTCCTCAGTTGGATGTCTTTTTTATTATGGTTTGAATTTTTTTTGCAATGCAGAAGACATTTGAATTTGAAGTAGTTACACTGGATTCTTTCTCATTTTGTTGTGTAGGCATGCCACTTTGGTCCTCTCATTGAGAACATATCTGTAGTCAATATCCTGGGCTGTTTTCTATATATTGTAGGGTAGATTCTTGTATAATCTATATATTGTGAAGGCATTTTGAGTTTACTTTCAAAAATGGTGTGTTAAGTATTTGCAAGGAAAACACCTTAACTACGATTTGTCCCTCTGTCTTAACCTTTAAATGTTTTGTTGTTGTTGTTTGTTTTATTTGTATATCATTATCTTCCTATATGTTGCTATATCTTCCTGAGTCTTTGTTTAACTATCTCACTAGTTTCATCTTTTTATCTCTCAACCCTCCCACCACACACACACATTCTCCACACTCTCGTTCTCTCTCTATTCCACTCTTTCTCTAACTATTCTGTTCCTAGGAAAAAAGCTGACATGCAATCAGCTAATCTGTGAGACAAAAGCTACCAAGAATCACTAGAAAATCCATGTCCCAAGTCATTGAAGACTGAGACTTCCTGTCCCCAATTATCTCTGGAAATACCTCGTGATAATTTGAATGAAGACACAGCCTCCCTCAAGAGTCTTGCAAGACGTTTGTTTTGTAAGGGAATTGGCTGAGTTGAACTCTCACAGAGAGTGCTATGGTCCATTACTGCTCTTCTGAATCCTCAGTTTAGAATTAAACGTCAAAGAGAACAAGGAGATCTTTGGGATTAGGTCTGACCATGCCCTGCCAACCCCTCCCTTTAATATCTCTCCATCCTTTGACTCCTTCTCTCCTGCCATCCCCCTGTGACCTTGAAGTCTGAGATCTTGCATAGTCAGTACACGCCTGACAGCAGTGTGCAAGTTTGGCTCCTCTTGTCTGTGCTTTCGTCAGTGTCACTATAGGTTTAGCATCTTGGTAACATCCTGGTATTCCAGATGCTTTCAAACTGCAGTTCTCGAGATAATGATAGAGAGGCGCCTACATGTAATGGTGAAGTATTTGTCTACTGACATAACTTGGTAATGACGTGGTAATACAATACTGACCAAAGAGAGTCTCTGGCCAGTGAGCACTCAGAAGCCTCTATTCTAGAAACCTTACTTAATCTTTACTTACGTAAAGAGCAATGTTTTGAGTTCAAACATTCTCTGAGAGACAGCCAACTCCGTCACTCTCACATGAATTTCGTAAAATCTCAGTCTTAGGAAATGCTAATCTTTGACAAAGAGGCCATCATTCAGCAGTCCTAGAGAACCTGTAGAAAGTACCAGAGGAATTCCTGGTACAAACTCTGCCCAAGAGGGAAGCTGTTCTATGAAATGCAGTGACTCCTGGGCCTTGGTGAGACTTGGCCCTCCTTCTCAAACCTTCTGCTCCCCCTGAGTCAGGGAGCTCTCTCATCCCTGCCTATGGAAGAAGAGTATGCCTGAGGACATGTCCTGGGGTCCTAGCATCAGGGCTGATGAGCAATACCTCTCACCGCCAAAGGCTGTGGCTTAGGCTTCCCTATGTGAACTTGTTTTTGACATAGATTCAACATTTGCTGGGCAGATGATCACTCTCTTCACATTGTGTTTCCATCAGACTATACTCTGGTACAGTGAAGCATGTCTGATAAGAGTCTGAACCTTGTCTTGCCTATTTGGAATTGCTGTGGGAATGGTTCCAATTCCAAAATTTGGGGATTTGGTTTCAGATTTTTAAGTATCTAGTTTCCTTCCTTCCTTGATTATGGTTATACTGTCTCACAAGCTTTGATGTGATTTGCACATACTCTGCTGTCAGACTCATACACAGTAGGTCAGATTGTCCTAGAATGGCATCGTTTCTGTTCTTCAAAGGAGCACAGTGATGTCATTTGTCTACACTCACCTTATTGAGGCATAAGCAGAGCAGTTGTTTTTTCTCCTTGAAGTTAGACTTATTCGACGATGAGTATCCTGCCCATGGGCCCCTTTTTTCAATATTGAGTGTGCATAGGGTAAGGAAAGTGGGATACAACCCATGGACTGTCAGGATAACTCCAGTTTCACATTGACTTCTCCATTGAGTTTCTTTTGATTTTAACTAGGCCCTTAATGAGCCAGATTTATGCTTCTGGCTCTAGTGCCATACTAGAATATAGGTAGGCTAACATTGTATGTTTCATTAGAAAAAATTTCACATTAACATACACCTGCTCCATCTAGGTCTTTTCATTTGGGGTATATTTTTTTTTAAAAGGCAACCCCCAGATCTCTCAGTTCACCTTAATAGCTGTGTGAGACACCACAGTTGTGTATTCTGTGTTACCAAAGTTGGGAGGTATGAAGAATAGATAAGGAGACAGGGAATCAAAACAGATTGCTGGTTTTAGGGACTGGGATAGAGAGGGTGGGGAATAGATCTTCCATGAGAAGATTCTAAGGGGCCCAAAATATTCATCAAACATATTGAGTGATATTTTCTAAGCATTCCTAGTATTCTGCTCATATCCAGGGATCATGCCATTCACAATAAAAAACAAACTTTATTGAAATATAAAAATAAAATGATAAAACACATAAACTACATCTGACAGTACAATGAGGCCATAGATAACCCAGAACACTCTGTGTCTGCAGGGAGTGCCAAGCCCTGCTCGAACCCTGCTTGGGGGATCAGAGCTGCTGGCTCACTGTAAGGTGTCCTGGGCCCACCTTTCAAGGACCTAGACTGTGTTCCAGTGAGGCTGCACATGAGACAATGCCATGACCTGGGATCCGTTTTCACTGATGATGCTGTAGGACACCAGATCCATTGCTGCAGGTGGCACATCAGCAACAGGCTCGGGACCTCCTCTCGCTTCTCCATTTCCACCTGGTTCCTTTGGTGTGAGAGGGGCAGGAGGAAGAGCCGGTTCTACTTGGAGAGAAGGAACAGGATATGAGATAGCAGAAGTAAATCACCTGTATGTCCCCTTGAAAACATTTTCCCAAGGTCAAATACCATCCTGCAAACTGCAGGGAGACAAGTCCAGAGTTCACTACAGGATGTCTCCGCCTGCACACTCGGGCTCAGAGGCCTGAGACTGATCACAAGAACACAATTTCTGGGATGCCTCTGGTTGTGATATCCCCCAAGCCTCCTGTGGATAGGCTCATAGACACCCATCCTGGTCTCTCACCGTCCTCCTTGAGGTCCTCTGAATCTTGTGCCTGATGAACCATCAATGCTTGTACAATGGGTATACTCTTATCTCATGAGAAGGCTCTCCATCATCAACTTGGATTCCATGTTTGGTGCATGTCTCTTCAACACAAACCACCCCACACCACTGCCGGATCTCCTCGTTGCCAGGCAACACCTCTCCTACATCAAAGGAGAGGTATTAGGTGTCCTCAGTGATCAGCCCGTCTTCTGTCTCTCTGTACCACTGATGAGATAGAGCAGCAGAACTTGAGCATTCACACCCTGTACACTGTCATCATTGCTGCTAAGTCCCCCAGTCTGTCCCCGAGACCCCTAGTGACTTGTAAAGGGGAAGTCAGGGATGACCATGATTTACACTTTGAAGTGAAGATCAGTCTTGTCTGAAGAGCACTACCCAATATTCCCCAACCCACTAGCAGGACTGTCTCTGACTTTGGCGCACCCTACTTCTCAGGGTAGCTACTTACCAGAAACCTGTCCCCCACCCTAACCTCAAACTCTCTCTCACACACAAGCTAAACACACCCCCCAGGCACACAGACTTGGGGAGGGCTCTAGAGTGCCCCTTCTGCATCTGTGTTTCCTCCTGGACTGGACAGTTCTCTCTGCTGCCTTGTGTTAGTTACCCGGGATGCCCTTTGGGGCAGATTTTGGGCAGGCCTTGCAATGAGTCCTCATGCACCACCCGTGTCTTTTCTCTGAGTTCCCCGGAGGGCTCTTTAGGCTGTACGCTGAGTATTATACACTGTTATCACCACTGCTCAGTCCTCTTGACTGGCCCAAGACCCCTGCAGACCAGTACATGAGTCCTTCAGGGACATAAAAAATAAACCTAGAAGTGAAGATTAATTTTGACTAAAGGGCTCCAAGCAATACTCATTAACCCATCAGTAAGACTGCCTCTAAGTGTGAGTTTTACCCAGTCTATTTTCAGGGTAGCGCTTTCTACACAAACGTATGGGCACACACGGACATACATACACACCTATGAACACACACACAGAGTCACACACATGTGAGGAGAGGTTAGGGAGTGCATCTTGGGCATCTGTGGTGTGTCCCAGACTGTCCTTCTCTGCCTGTGCTGCCTTACCCTTGATAACCTCTGGGGCAGAAGTTGAAGAGGTCTGTGGTGGGTCCTCAACCACTCTCTAAATCTCTTCACAATGCTCCCCTACTAGCTCTTCTGGCCACAGCCTGGGAATTGACGCCAGCAGCACAACATCGCTGTGTCTCTCCTTCAACAGCACGTGAAACAAGCAAACTGCCGTTTCTAGAAAGTGAGTGCCTTTTGACCAGGGTTCCAAATTCTATTTTGCTTGCTCATGGGAGCGATGTCACTTCCTGCTCCTTCTACCTGCACTTCCTGCACATAATGGCCTCTTCATGGCCCCTTCTTGGGAATGCTCACGCGCTACCTCTGTGTCCTGGTCACACACAGACACATTTCTTAGCCAACCTACAACCCTGTGGAGAGCAGGGAGAATTCAAGGCCACAGGTGTGAGGACACAAACTTGGATTTGATCTAGGCTCAGGTCATCCCTTTGCTGATTTCCCATAGTGGACATGTATCTCTCACGGAATTCTGCCACTCCAGCCTCTCTTTCTATCTCTTTTGCTCAAGCGGGCCCAGTAACGTCTCCATTGGAGACTTTGTTGTTACTGTGTTTGGCATATTGAATACGTCATGGGGAGCATGCCAGGCTCTGCCGTGCAGGTGAGATATTCTCGGTAGCTTGCCGGGCTCTCAGAGAGGGGCGGAGAAATCGAACTCGGGTCGGCCATGTTGGCTGCGTGCACAACCCTACTCTATCTCTTTTAATTACACACAATTGAAATGTTGAATGTGTTCAAGTAGCCCTGAAGCAGAAAACATTCTGTATTGTGTTTTTAAAAATATAAAGAATATTTCTCTCATCTGTCCTCCAAAACATATTTAACACAGTTAACCTGGGGTTTGTTCTGTTAAATTCAAGAAAACTTTAGAATTGTTTTTATTTCTGTGTGCCCATTTCCCACCACCACGGATCCCAGTATCCCTCCCACCCTTCATCCCCCCCCCCCATCCCACCCTGCCTCTGTGGCAGGGCATTCCCTTTTATTCACTCTCTCTTATTGGGTGTTGTGGTTTGCAAAAGAGGCAATGGGTGACAATCATGTTGGGTTGATAGTCTACTTTCAGCATGCCTCTCTCATCCTGGCATTATCCTCCCAACACCTTTTTTTGGTACTCCCTTCCCTATCTGAGTTCCCTTTTCCCTAGCATGTGTGGTTGGCCTCCAAGCCATGGAGTAAAATTCCTGGAGTAAAATTCCTGGTACTAATCTCGGCCATTATTGCCTGTTAGTCTCCTATTTTGTTACTTTATGTTCCCCAGATGAATTCAATCTTTCTATGTCTATCCCTTTCTTTTTGACTCATTTCACTTAACATTATACTTTCCATGCTGTACCACTTGTATGTAAATTTCATGACTTCATCTTTTATAACAGCTACATAGTACTCCATTGTGTAAATGTACCAAAGTTTCTATAACCAGTCATCTGTTCTCGGACACTCAGGTTTTTTCCAGATTCCGGCTATTGTAAAGAGTACTGCAATGAACAATTGCAGATGTCACTTCGACTATAATTTTTTGCCTCTCTGGGATATATTCCCAGGAGTGGTATCGCTGGATCAAATGGGAGCTCACTTTCTAATTTTTTGAGAATTGTCCATACTGATTTCCAAAAGGGCTGAACCAGTCGGCATTCCCACCTACAGTGAAGGAGTGTCCCTTTCTCACAACATCTGCGCCAGCACCAGTTGCTTTTGTTCTGGATATGGGCCAGTCTCTGTGGTGTGAAATGATATCTCATTGTGGTTTTGATCTGCATCTCCCTGATGATTAATGATGTGGAGCATTTTCTCATGTGCCTTTCAGCCATTTGGATTTCTTCTTTGTGAAAATTTCTATCCATTTCATCTCCCTATTTTTTGATGGGGTTGAATGTTTTCTTTTTGTGGAGTTCAGCCAGTACTTTGTATATCCTTGAAATTAACCCCTTATCAGATGTGTATTTGGCAAATATCCTTTCCCATTCTGTAGACTGTCTTTGTATTTTGGTCACTGTTTCTTTTGAGGTGCAGAAGCTTCTTAGTTTAAGATAGTCCTATTTGTCTATCTCTGTTTTCACTTGCTTGGCCAGTGGTGTGATATCTTTGAAGACACCATTAGCGTCTATGTCATGGAGAGTTTTGCCAACTTTTTCCTCAATGTACCTTATAGATTCCGGTCTGATGTTGATGTCTTTAATCCACTTAGATCTTACTTTTGTACATGGAGTTAGGCAGAGATCTGAGCCCATTTTTTTTCATGTAGCCATCCAGTTTTGCCAGCACAATTTGTTAAAGAGGCTTTCCCTGCTCCACTTCACTTTTCTTGCCCCCTTATTGAGGTTTAGATGCTCGTATGCTTGGGGGGAGATAGTATATTCAAGCCTGTTCCATTGGTCTACAGCTTTGCCTTTGTTCCAGTACCATGCTGTTTTAATTATTACTGCCTTGTAGTAGAGTTTGAAGTTAGGGAGGTTGATTCTTCCCATTTTCTTTTTCCGAAGAATTGCTTTAGCTATTCGTGGGGGCTTATTGTTCCATATAAATTTCAGGAGTGTTTGCTCCACTTCTTTCAAGAATGTCATGGGTATCCTAATATGGATTGCGTTAATTTATAAAGTACTTTGGGAAGTATTGCCATTTTGACAATGTTAATTCTCCGGATCCATGAGCAGGGGATATCTTTCCATTTGCTCGTATCCTCTCTTATTTCAAGAAGGAGCGTTTTGTAGTATTCTTTGTACAGATCCTTTACTTCCTTAATTAACTTGATTCTTAGGTACTTGATTTTCTGGGGCACAATTGTGAATGGGATTGTTTTTTTCATGTTGCTTTCTTCTCTCTCACTGTTTGCGTATAGGAAAGCCATGGACCTTTGGGTATTGATTTTATAACCTGCAACTTTACTATACGAGTCTATTGTTTCTAGGAGTTTTTTGGGGGAAGTTATTGGGTTCTCTAAGTAGAGTATCAAATCATCTGCGAATAGTGAGAGCTTGAATTCTTCCTTTCCCACCTGAATGCCCTTAATATTTTTTCCTGCCTAATCGCTATTGCAAGTACTTCCAGTACTATATTGAACAGCAGTGGAGAGAGTGGACATCCTTGTCTCGTCCCTGATCTTAGAGGGAAGGCTCTCTGTTTCTCCCCACCAAGGACGATGCTTGCCGTAATCTTGTGGTAGATGGCTTTAACCATATTGAGGAAAGTCGGCTCTATCCCCATTTTGGCTAGGCTTTTCATCATAAATGGGTGGTGGATCTTGTCAAATGCTTTCTCTGCATCTATCGATATGATCATATGATTTTTATCTTTTCTTTTGTTGATATATTGGATTATGTTAATTGATTTCCGAGTGTAAACCAGCCTTGCATCCCCGGGATGAATCCTACTTGGTCATGGTGTATGATCTTTTTGATGAGCAGTTGAATTCTATTTGCTAGTATTTTATTGAGAATCTTCGTATCCGTGTTCATCAGGGATATCAGACTATAGTTTTCTTTTCTCGTGGTGTCTTTGTTTTCTTTTGAAATTAGAGAGATATGGGCTTCATAGAAACTGTTTGGGAGAGTTTCCGTTTTTTCAATTTCCTGGAAAAGCTTGAGAAGGACTGGCAGTAGGTCCTCTTTAAATGTTTGGAAAAATTCGCTAGTGAATCCATCTGGACCTGGGCTTTCTTTTTTGGGAAGACTTTTGATTACAGTTTCGATTTCCTTGATGTTAATAGGCCTATTCATATACTCTAGATCTTCTTGACTCAGCTTTGGGAGATTATAGGAGTCCAGGAATTTGTCCATTTCTTCTAGGTTCTCTTGTTTCGTGGCATACAGACTTCCAAAGTAGTCTCTGATGATCTTTTGGATTTCTTTGGTTTCTGTTGTGATATCCCTCTTCTCATTTCTGATTCGGTTTATTAGGGTTCTCTCTCTCTGTTTCTTTGTGAGTGTTGCTAGTGGTTTATCTATCTTGTTTATTTTCTCGAAGAACCAGCTCTTGGTTTCATTGATCTTTTGGATTTTTCTTTGGTTTGCATGTCAATGATTTCTGCTCTAAGTTTTATGAATTCTTTCCTTCAGCCTGATTTAGGCTCTTTCTGTTGTTCTTTTTCTAAGGTCTTGAGCTGTGAGGTCAAGTTGTTTGTGTCCATCCTTTCTACAGACCTAAGATATGCTTGCAGAGCTATAAATTTTCCCCTTAAAACGGCTTTTGCTGCATCGCATAGATTCTGGTAGCTCGTTTCTTCATTCTCATTTGTTTCCAGGTATCTTTTGATTTCATCCCTGACTTCGTTCTTGACCCACTCATTGTTCAGAATTGAGTTTTTATTTTCCAGGTGTTTGATTTGGTTCTCCGTGTCTGTGTGTGATTCACTTCTATCCTCAGTGCATCATGGTCTGAAAAGATGTTTGATATTATTTCTATCTTCCTGATTCTGTTGAGAAATGTTTTGTGTCCTAGCACATGGTCTATTTTCGAAAAGATTCCGTGTGCACTGGAGAAGAGTGTGTATTCTTTCTTTTGGGGGTGTAAAGCCCTGTATAGCTTTATAAGCCCTTTCTCTTCTATTTCTTCTTTCAAAGCCAATGATTCCTTGCTGAGTTTCGTTCTTGTTGGTCAATCCAGAGGTGATAAGGTGATGTTGAAGTCTCCAAGTACTATTGTGTTGCTAGCAATGTCCTCCTTAAAATCTGTTAGCAGTTCTTTTTTTAATATTTAGCTGTTCCCTCATTAGGTGCGTATACATTTAAGAGTGTGATTTCTTCCTGTTGTACGTATCCCTTGATGAAGAGAAAATTGCCTTCACTGTCCCTTCTAATCTTTTTCAAGGTGAAATTGATGTTGTTGGATACTAGTATGGCCACCCCAGCTTTTTTGCAGGAGCTCTTTGCTTGCAGCATTGTTTTCCATACTTTAACTTTGAGTCTGTGTTTGCTTTGAGTGTTGAGATGAGTTTCTTGTAGGCAGCAGAATGTTGGGTTCTGTCTTTGTATCCATTTTGCCACTCTGTGTCTCTTAAATGGTGAATTTAGACCGGTGACATTGAGAGAGAATATTGTTATGGGGTTTTGTGTCATGTTTCTGTGCGGGTGTGTTGTGGTTGCAGGGTTTGTCTTGTCTTATAGTAGCCCCTTTGGCCCTTGTTTTAGGTGTGGTTTTGAGTCTATGAAGTTCCCAAGCTGCTGTTTATCTAGAAAAGAGTGTACCATTCCTTCAATTTTGAGTGAGAGTATTGCCAGATAGAGTATTCTTGGTGAAGCATTCATTTCAGTGAGTTTTTTCACTATATCTTGCCACTGCCTTTGGGCTTGGAGGGTTTCCTCTTCTAGATCTGCTGTGAATCTAAAGGGTGCTCCTTTGTATGGGAGTTCCTTTTTTGCCCTTGCTGCTTGCAGTATTGTGTCTCTATGGGCAGCATCGATCATTCTAACTATGATATGTTTTTGTTCGGGACTCTTTCAGCTGGCACCCTTCAGGCTTCTTGAATCTGAATGGCTGCATTGTGGAGCTCTGGGAATTTTTCAGCGATGATTTGTTTAACCATGGCTTTTTCATTGGGATTGTTTCCCTGAGCTTCTGGTAGTCCTATGATTCTAATGTTGTTTCTTTTGGAATCGTCTCCTAGGACTCTGATTCTCTGTAGAGCTACTGTGAGGTCCATTGCCACTGCTCTTCCTCCACATCAATGCAAACACTAGTTATATTTGCTCTTAATGATGTGTGCTGGTTTTATTGGTAGCACTGCAGCACTGTCCTCCCATTGTTCATCGATTTGTTAGAGCAGGTTCAGTAACATCTCCATTGTCAGACTGTTATTGTGTTTGGCATATCAAATATATCCTGGGTAACTTGCCAGGCTTTGCCGTGCGGGCGAGATACTCTCGATAGCTTGCCAGGCAAATGCCCTACGTGCTGGCACCTTGCCAGGGAAATGCCCTACCTACATGCAAGGCAAATGCCCTACCTGCTGTGCTATTTCATTGTTATTTTTATTTGTATTTTCCTGATGATAAGTGATGTAGAGGATTTGTTCATATATCCTATGTCTTTTTTACAGTTACAAAGCGTTCGTGTTTGAGTTTCAGTCATACAATGATCGAACACCTGTCCCTCCACCAATGTATATTTTCCACCACCAATGTCCTCAGTATCCCTCCACTTCATGCCACGCCTCCACCCGTCACTATAGCAGAATTTCCCTCTTATTCTCTCTCTACTTTTGTGATTATGGTTTGCAATACAGATACCAATACTTATAGGCCATCATATTTGGTCCCTCATCGAGTTTCAGCACCCATCTCTCATTCTAAATGATCCCTCCAAACATCATTACTCTACCGCATGTGCGGGCAGAATACTCTCAGTAGCTGGTCAGGCTCTTCCCGAGGGACGGAGGCATCGAACCCGGGTCAGATGCATGCGAGGAAAACTCCCTACCCACTGTGCTATCGCTGTGCTGTGCTTTAGCAACAATTATGTTGTCATGTGAGTGAAAAACATTTGAATGGAAATTACATTCACCAAATTAAAATGGGGGGCCCTCACATATGCCTAGCATACTCAGGGACCATGTATATGGGATGCCCGTGGCTTGAACCCATAGAGGGCAAATGCCCTACCCACTATACTATCATGAATTGCACACCAGGATTGGCAACTTGACAGTTGTGTCATTTTATCTTGATTATGTCACCTTATTTCCCTAAGACACAACTTCCCAGTGTAAACTGGGTTGTAGAATAGGAATTAGACAGGTGATATTAAGAATTTCCCCAGCTCAGACTGCCCATGATATAAAGTCTCAGGTTCTCTCCTCAGTTACTCTGCCCACATGCAATAGCTTTCCTTGTCTGTCACTCTCCTTACAGTACTTCCCAGTCTCCAAAGAGAATGCAGAGAATCACAAGGATAATTCACTGTGACAAGGTTCATTCTCAATTCCTGCCGAAATCATATAAAATAAAATATATCTTTGTCTATATCTCTGCAGCTACTACCATAACTTCATTGTCACTGTTCCGGTCCCAGTCCTCCGATTGTTCATCGATTTGCTCGAGCGAGCCCAGTAACATATCCATCCATATCCATCGTGAGACTTGTTGTTACTGTGTTTCAAATATTGAGCACGCCATGGGTAGCTTACCAGGCTCCCCGAGAGGGTTTGCGGAATAGGACCCAGCTCGTCTGGGCCTTCTGCGCGCAAGAAAAATGCCCTACTGCTTATGTTGCCCTCAATATGTAGACCCAAGTCTGGTGTACTAGTTCAGATCACAACCTCGACAATTCTGAAAATCCTTAAGAATTGGACACTCTGAGGAAAGGCAAGTTGTCACTGTATTCCTTACTGTTTATGAAGGAAGACTTCAGAATAGTTTGGGGCCTATAATTCATGATATATTCTCACAGAATATTTTGCTATAACAAATGTGCTATAACAAATACTTATGCAGAAATACTCACACATAGAGGTATATAAGACCACACCCCACAATTTTATCTTTTCTTATTTGCACAGGAACAGTGCAGTTTTTGTAAAGTCCATATAGCCTGTGTGTGTGTGTGTGTGTATATATATATATATATATATATATATATATATATATATATCATGGTTATGTAACTTTCAGTAATAGATAAGTTCTGTACTTTTCTACAATTATGCAGTTTGCACTTTTGATTCAATTATTCCCTTCCCTGTGTGATTTGTTTGTTGGGGGGGGGTATTGTCACACCCAGCAATGCTCACAGCTTATTGATGGCTCTGTAGACTGGAATGGGTCAGTCCTGGCAGGGCTCTCTGTCAGCACCATGCACGGCAAGTGTTCCTAACCTATATGGTATCACTCTGGCTATTTTGATTTTCTTAGAGTAAATTATTTAGTTATTTATACTTTCTGGATGCAAATAACCCTTGTAATGCATATATATACATATATATATGTACATATACACACACACATATATATACACATAGAGGTTTTTGGGTCACACTCAGTAATGCTCAGGGATTACTCCTGGCCCTGTGCTCAGGAATTAATCATAGAAGTTCATGGGGGACCCTATGGGATGCCATATGGGATGCTGAGGACTGAACCTGGGTAAGCAGCATGCAAGGCAAACACCCTATCCACTGTGATATTGCTCCAACCCACCAATATTTTCTTTTAATAAAGATTTTAAGAACCATGATTAACAAAATCATTATTTTTGAACTTTCATACATAATACTTTCTGCACTTCACCCTCCACCAGAGTCCAGTGTCACTGGCACAAAATCTTGTTTTATACCTCATCATTGATTTTATTTGCATTATCCCGATAGAAGTGACACAGGGCGTTTGTTCGTATCATTTTGTTTTTCTTTTATTTATCTTCTTTGAGTTTACTAATCTTCTGGAGTTCACTAGTGGAAGGGCAAATCCAGGGAGAAGTCTTAGATCCTTGTAAAGGTTTATTCACCATTTTTCTTCTCTGCCTCAACAACCTTAGGATTTGAGGGTGTGAGGAAGATAAACTTCAACTCCTTAGTTTTTCCTTGGCAACAATCTTTGTCTAATTAATTTATTTATTTTAAATTTTTATTAGTGAAACACCATGAGATACGGTTATAGACTTACAAATTTTTGTGATTGGGTTTCAATTATACAATGATCAAATAGCCATCCCTCCACCAGTGCCAATTTTCCACCATCATGGGTCCCAGTATCCCTCCAAGACCCATCCAATCCCAATCCCACCCTGCCTCTGTGCGAGGGCATTCCCTTTTGTTCTCTCTCCTTTTGGTTGGTATGGTTTGCAAAAGAGGCATTGAGTGGCAACCATGTCCGGTCTATAGTCTACTTTCAGCATGCTTCTCCCATCCTGGGTGGATCCTCTCAACACCCTTTATTTGGTGTTCCCCTCTTTATCTGAGCTCCCTTTTCCCCTAGTAAGTGTGGTTGGCCTCCAATCCATGGCATAAGCCTCCTGGTACTAAACTTGGCTATTCATGGATGTTAGTCTCCTATTTTGTTACTTTATGTTCCACATGTAAATGCAGTCTTTCCATGTCTATCCCTCTCTTTCTGATTCATTTTGCTTAGCATGATACTTTCCATGTAGTATCACTTATATGTAAATTTCATGACTTCATCTTTTCTAATAGCTACATACTACTTCACTGTGTAGATGTACCAAAGTTTCATTAACCAGTCATCTGATCTTGGGCACTCAGGTTTTTCCCAGATTCTGCCTATTGTAGTCAGTGCTGCAATGAACACACAAGAGCAGATGACAATTCAACTATACTTTATTGCCTCTCTGGGATATATTCCCAGGATTGGTATTGCTAGGTCAAATGGGAGCTCACTTTCTAATTTTTGGAGAATTGTCCATACTGTTTTCCAAAAGGAATGAACCAGTAGGCATTCCCACCAGCAGTGAAGGAAGGTCCCATTCTTGCCAAATCCACACAAACACTGGTTGCTTTTGTTCTTTCAGAGGTGCCTAGTCACCGTGGTGTGAGATAATATCTCATTGTGCTTTTGATATACATCTCCTTGATGATTAATGATGTAGAATATTTTCTCATGCTTGGAATAACTTTATATTCATTCACGCTAACAAAATTAGCTTAGGAATCAAAATTTGTACATGTGACTATCTATGCACATGTGCATGAGTACGTGATCAGAGATTAATAAATATTACTCTACATTGGGATTATGAATCAAATGAATTCCTGTTTTGAGAGACATGATCTGAGAACTCAAAATGCATATCGGTTATTGTTCAGTCTTAGCTGGAGAAAGCAATGGTGGAAGGTACTGCATCCCTGATCTACATCGGTGACTGTTGGGGAAGTTATTATTAATAAGTAAACTCTGGAAATAAGAAAACTCCATATTGATAGATGAGCACTAACCATAGCTCAGGTGACATGTGATATCTGTGGGGAGGGAAGGGGAGCCATGAAGAGAAAATTTAAAGCCATCATAAGAACATCGCCTTAAGTCATGTATGCTCTCTCCAGATATTACTTGTGTACTGAGTAATGACATATGCAAAGAATGGAATTATAATGAAGGACTTTTCGTGAAACCACAAAGTCCTATATTAGACAGTGTTGCCTACCTGAGTATCATTGGTTTACATAGCTTTCGGCTCATATGTGACCAAAACTCACTTGGGTAGTACATGTTACCATTTTGAGAAAGGATGGCGTGTTCATCAATAACAATGGGAAAGCATACATTGTTTGGAGCATATGAGTATCAAGTGTTTCCCTGTGTGGGAGAAAGAATGCTCCGGAGAATTTAGTTTTCTAAATTGATCTATGACTAAGATCCCTAGGTCTAGGGTTGCCTGTTGATATTTAGAATCCATACTCTGCTCTGCAGCAAAGTTCTACCCTGTCTTTTTTCATCTACATGGGCCCCTTTCTCTATCTTGAGTTTGCATCGGCAGAGGAAGGTGGGTTACAATCCATGGGTTGTCAAGATAACTCCAGTTTCACATGGCCTTCTCGTTAACTCTCTTTGGATTTTGACTGCCCCTGAATGAGCCAGCTTTATGCTTCTTGTTCTAGTCTCATGCGAGAATATAGATGTGCTGCTCACATAATATGTTTCATTAGAAAATATTTCATATTTACATATACCTGCTCCATCTATGTCTTTTCATTTGACGTATATATCAAAAATAAAAAGGAAAACACCAAATCTCTCAGTTCAAAGGAACAGCTGTGTGAGACACCAAAATTATCCATTTTGTGTTACCAAAGTTGGGAGGTATGAAGAATAGGTCAGGAGACAGGGAATCAAGACAGATTCCTGGTTTCAGGGACAGGGAGAGAGTGGGTGGGGAAGAGTTCTTCAATGATAAGATTCTAAGGGGCCCTGAAAAGTTCCTCAAACTTACTGAGCGATGATTTCAAAGCATTGACAGTATTCTGCTCATACCCAGAGACCATGCCATTCACAATAAAAACAAACTTTATTGAACTATAATAACAAATGATAAAACTTATAAACTACATTCAAAAGTACAATCAGGTCATAGATAAGCCAGAACATTCTGTGTCTACAAAACTTCTGAGCCCAGCAGCTGCTCTGTGTGGGGAATCAGAGCCGCTGGCTCACTATAAGGAGTCACTGGACCCACCGTTCTAAGACCTAAATTGTGTGGCAGTGAGGCTGCATATGCGGCAGCACAATGTCCTGGGATCTGTCTTCACTGGTGATGCTGTAGGACACCAGATGCATTTCTGCAGGTTGCGCATCAGCCACAGGCTTGGGACCTCCTCTGGACTCTCCATTTCCACCCAGTTCCTTTGCTGGGAGAGGGGCAGGAGGATGAGCCGGTTCTACTTGGAGAGAAGGTACAGGATGTGAGAGAACTGAAGTAAATCACCTGTATGCCCTCTTTCAAATGCTTTCCCCAGGTCAGATCCCATCCTGCAAACTACAGGGCATCAAGCCCACAGTCCACAACAGGATGTCTCCTCATACCCACTCGGGCCCAGAGGCCTCAGACTGATCACTGAAACAAACAGATCCTTGGATGCCTTCCGTAGAAATGTCCCCCCAGCCTCATGTACATGTGCTCAGACACACTCATCCTGGTCTCTTACCATCCTCTTTGAGGTCCTCTGAATCTTGTGCTCGATGTACCATCAATGCATTGAACAGAGGGTATACTCTTATCTCATGAGAAGGCTCTCCCTCACTAACTGGGACTCCGTGTTTGGCGCACCTCTCTTCGACCCAAACCACTCCACACCACTGCCGGATCTCCTCGTTGCCAGGGAACACCTCTCCAACATTTAAGGAGAGGTACTGGGTGTCCTCAGTGATCAGCTCGTCTTCTGTCTCTCTGTAGCGCTGATGAGAGAGAGCAGCAGAACTTGAGCATTCCTGCCCTGCAATCTGTCATCATTGCTTCTCAGTCCCCCAGACTGTCCCCAAGAACCCTACTCTGTTCTAACGGGGCCATCAGGGATGAACATGATTTACACTTTAAGAGATCAGTCTTGTTTGAAGGTCACCATTCAATAGTCCACAACCCACAAATTGGACTCTCTCTAGCTTTTGACTTTGGCCATTCTTTCTACTCAGGATAGCCCTGTTCCCATGAAACGGTCCCCCCACTCAACCTAAATCTCTCTCTCACAAACAAGTTAAACACACCTCCCATGCTCAAACACTTGAGGAGGGCTCTAGTGTACCCCTTCAGCATCAGTGTTTTATCCTGGACTGGACAGTCCTCTCTGTGCTGCCTTGTGTTAGTTACCCTGGATGGCCTCTGGGACAGATGCTGGGCAGGCCATGCAATGAGTCCTCACCCACTACCAGTGTCTTTTCTCTGTGATCCCCTGAGGGCTCTTTAGGCTGTAAGCTGAGCACTATAAACTGTCATCACCACTGCTCAGTCATCTTGACTGGCCCTCAGATCCATGCAGACCAGTACATGGGTCCTTCAGGGACACACAATATATACTTTGAAGTGAATTCAATTTTGACTAAAGGTCTCCATCCAATTCTCGCTAACCCAGTCTTAAGACTGGTTCTGATTGTGAGTTTAACCCGGCCTGCTCTCATGGTAGCCCTTTCCACACAAAGGTAGGCACACACACCCACATACATACACAGGCAAGAACACGCGCGCACACACACATAGTCACAAACATGTGGGGAAGGGTTTAGAAGTGCCTCTTGGACATCCGTGGTGTGGTGTGTTCCAGACTGTCCTGCCTTGACTGTGCTGCCTTACCCTTGATGACCTCTGGGGAAGAGGTTGGACAGGTCTGCGGTGGCTCCTCACCCACTCTCTAAATCTCTTCAGAATGCTCCCCTTCTGGTTCTTCCGGCCACATCCTGGGGATTGGCGCCAGCAGCACAACATCTCTGTGTCTCTCCTTCACCAGCCCGTGAAACAAGCAAACTGCCGTTTCTAGAACGTGAGTGCCTTTTGAACAGGGTTCCAAATTCTACTTGCTAGCTCATGGGAGCGATGTCACTTCCTGTTCCTTCTATGAGCACTTCCTGCCCATAATGGACTCTTCATGGTCCCTTCGTGCTTGGAGTTCTCACGCTCTGCCTATGAGTCCTGCTCACACACAGAGACACTGCATAGCCAACCTACAAACCTGTGGAGATCAGGGAGAATTCAATGCCAAATGCGAGAGGACACAAACCTTGATTTGATCTAGGCTCAGGTCATCCCTTTGCTGCTATCCCGTAGAGGACATGTATCTCTCACATAATTGTGCCACTCCAGCCTCTCTTCTTATCTCTTTTAATTACAAACCGATGTAATGATGAATGTGCTCAAATAGCCCTGAAGCAGAAAACCTTCTGTATTGTGGTTTTGAAAATATCAAGAATATTTCTCTCAGCTGTCTTCCACAACATATTTAACACAGTTAACGTGGGTTTTGTTCTGCTAAATACAAGAAGGCCCTCCCATTGATCGTCGATTTGCTCGAGCGGGCCCAGTAACGTCTCCATTGGAGACTTTGTTGTTACTGTGTCTGGCATATCGAATCCTCTTGGTAGCTTGCCGGGTTCCCCGAGAGGGGCGGAGGAATCGAACTCGGGTCGGCCATGTTGGCCGCTTGTAAGGCGAACGCCCTACCCACTGTGCTATCGCTCCAACCATACAATACAAGTAAATACAAGAAAATTTCGATTTTAGGTGTAAGATTATACCGAGAAGACCTGCCTCCAACACATTATTGTCTACTCATGGTTTGATTATGGCTTCCTCGATATACCAACAGTTGACTTAGAGGATCATTCCGATAGGATCTTATTTTCGTATCATGATATTCTGGATCTCAGGTTTTGAGACCACCATCTTCCAAGTTTTAGCCACAATCCAAAAGAAGTGCTTTCTCTATCCATCCACTCTGATGAACGTTTGACTGCCTCAAATGGCAGCAGAACTGGACTTGGACGATTAAAGTTGTTCCTTCATATAATCTTCTGTCTGAAGCCCAGTGGGAAGTTTTCTCTAAAGAGAATGCCCAGAATCACATGAAGGGTTCCACTAGAGATTAATGCTTCAGAGCACCATGCAGGCATGTGGGTATCTATCCCCTCTCCCTCGCTCCGATAATATCAGTCCCCATCTCAGTTAATCCTAGTGTGTCTCCCACGGTTAATCATTTGGCCAAGGCATATACACCTATTCTTTTTTCCTCTTTTATCTCTTTCTAGTAATGATACTCCATCCTCCTCTTCTCCTCTTCTCTTTTCTTATTCTAGATGGGTTCTATCTTTTTTAAGTTTTTATTTTCTTTTTATTTATTTCGGTGAGATCTCTGTATCTTTCCAGAAGAGGCTCAACCAATCCTACCAAAAGCTAATGAATTTTTCTTTTGAACCACAGCCCCACAGACAATGGTGTTTCCAGACTTTTTGTTATGTGATATTTCACTATAGTGAGATGTTATCTCAATATTTTCAATTAGCATTTCCTTAATCCTAAGTGATGATTAACATTTTTTCATATGCCCTATGACCATCCATATGTCTTCCTTGGAAAAATATTTGTTCACATCCTCACCCTACTGGTTCATGGGGTCACTGAATTTTCTCTGCTTTGAATTTTGTGAGTGCTTATAGATCTTGATGATAAGCCCTAATCTGATGAATTGTGTGCAAAGGTTTTCTTCTCCTCAGTTGGATATCTATTTACTGTGGTTTGAGTTTCTTTTTCAATGCAGAAGACATTTTTATTTGAAGGAGTTCCACTGGTTTATTTCTCATTTTGTTGTGTAGGCAGGCCACTGTGGCACTCTCATTGAGGACACCTTTGTAGTCAGCCCTCCTGGGAAGTTTTCTTCATATTACAAAGTAGATTCTTGTATAATCTTGAGTTTGCTTTTGTGAATGGTGTTAAGTATATGCAAGGAAAATTCCTTACCTACAATAGAATGTATTTTAACTCTGTCTCTATTCTTTCTTTTAATTTATTTTATTATTATTGTTATCATTATTATTATGTTTGCTTTGGATCACACCCAGCAATACTCAGGGGTTACTCCTGGCTCTGCCCTCAGGAATTCCTTCTGGCGGTACAGGGGGACCATATTGTATGCTGGGAATTGAACCTGACTTGAGTAGTGCAAGGCAAACTCCCTACCCCCTCTGTTATTGCTCCAGCCCCTCTCTACTCTTTAAATATATTTTTTGTTTTATTTGTATACAATCATCTTCCCATCTGTTGCTATATCTCCCTGTCTCTATGTCTAAGTATCTCAGTAGTTTCATCTTTTTTTCTCTCAACCACCCACACACTCACTCTCATTCTCTCTCTTCTTCTCTTTCTCTAACTATTCTATTCCAAGGAATAAAGTTGACATGCAATCAGCTAGTCTATGAGACAAAAGCTATCAAGAATCACTAGAAATTCCATGTCCCACGTCATTGAAGAGCTGAGACTTCCTATCCCAATTTTTTTCTGCCAATACCTCCTGATAATTAGAATGAAGATGCAGCCTCCCTCAAGAGTCCTGCAAGAAGTTTGTTTTATAAGAGAATTAACTGAGTTGAACTCTCGCAGGGTGCAATGGTCCATTTTTGCTCTTCTGCATCCTCAGTTTAGAACTAACTGTCAAAGACACCAACAGATGTCTTTGGACTTGGGTCTGACCATGCCCTGCCACACCCCTCCCTTTAGTATCTCTCCATCCTTTGACTCCTTCCATCCTTCCATACACCTGTGACTTTGAAGTCTGAAACCTTGCATCATTATTACACTCCTGAGAGCAGTATGTAAGTCTGGCTCCTCTTATCTGAGCTGACATCAGTGTCACTATAAAACCTTTTAGACCAATCCAATTTACAGTGTGTCATTGAGGTAGGCAAGAAGATTGGGAAGCACCCCTATAGCAATACATTTTTAGGAATTAATAAAACTATCTAGTTCTAAGGTGATGAGGGCCCATCTTGTAAGCACATTCTTTAAGGCCTGATAAGAATTTCCTAACACTAACAGAGAGTAGGGAAGACTTAGTTGAGAATGAGTGCCCTGCCCATTGGCGCCTTTCTCAATCCGGAGTTTACCTAGTGTGAGGAAGATTGGATACAAACCATGTGTTGTCAGGATAACTCCAGTTTCACATTGCCTTCTCAATTGACTTTCTTTTGATTTTGACTGGGCCCTTAATGAGACAGCTTTGTGCTCTGGCTCTAGTGTCATGCTCGAATATAGGTGTGCTGTAAATATTATATGTTTCATTAGAAAAAAATTCACATTCACGTATACCTGCTTCAATTATGTCTTTTAATTTAGGATATATTTTTTAAAAAGCAACTCACAAATCTCTCAGTTCAGCCTAACTGCTGTGTGAGACACCACAGTTATCCATTCTGTGTTACCAAAGAAGGAGGTATGAGGAATAGGTAAGGAGAAAGGGAATCAAAAGAGATTCCTGGTTTTAGGGACTGGGAGAGAGAGGGTGGGAAAGAGTTCTTCAACGAGAAGATTCTAAGGGGTCTAGAAATGAACTTCAAACGTATTGAGTGATGATTTCAAAGAATTTCCAGTATTCTGCTCATTCCCAGGGACCATGCCATTCACAATAAACAAAAAACTTTATTGAAATATAAAAATAAAATGATAAAACTCATAAACTACATCTGACAGTACAATGAGGCCCTAGATAACCCAGAACACACTGTGTCTGCAGGGAGTGCCCAGCCCACTGGTGCTCTGCTTGGTGGATCTGAGCTCCTGGCTCACTGTAAGGTGTCACTGGGCCCACCTTTCCAGGACCTAAACAGTGTTCCAGTGAGGCTGCACATGCAACAACCCCATGATCTGGGATTAGTCTTCACTGATGATGCTGTAGGACACCAAATCCATTGCTGCAGGTGGCGCGTAAGCAACAGACTCAGGACGACCTCTGGCTTCTTCATTTCCACCAGATTACTTTGGTGGGAAAGGGGCAGGAGGTAGAACGGGTTCTAATTGGAGAGAAGGAAGAGAATATGAGAAAGTAGAAGTAAATCACCTGTTTGCCCTCCTTCAAATGCTTTCCAAATGTCAGATCGCATTCTACAACCTGCAGGACGTCAAGCCCACAATCCAGTACAGAATGTCTCCTCCACCCCACTCCTTCTGCCAATGTTCCAGAGTCCTGCCCATTCTGCGGCCTCAGACTGATCACAGGAACACAGATATTGGGATGCATCAGGTTGTGACCTCTCCCCAGCCTCATGAGGATATGCTCAGACACACCCATCCTGGTCTCTCACCATCCTCCTTGTGGTCCTCTGAATCTTGTGCCCAATGCACCATCAATGCATTGTACAGTGGGTATCTTCTTATCTCATGAGAAGGCTCTCCCTCGCCAACTTGGACTTCACGTTTAACACACCTCTGATCGACCCAAACCATTCCGCTCCACTGCCGTATATCCTCGTTGCCAGGAAACACATCTCCAACATTGAAGGACAGATACTGGGTATCCTCAGTGATCAGCTCGTCTTCTCTCTCTCTGTAGCGCTGAGACAGAACAGCAGAACTTGAGCATTCACACCCTGTACACTGTCGTCATTGCTGCTCAGTCCACCAGACTGTCTCCAAGACCCCTACTGATTTGTAAAGGTGCAGTCAGGAATGACTGTGACTTAGATTTTGAAGTGAAGAACAGTGTTGTTTTAAGGACAGGATCCACTAATCCCCAACCCACTAACAGTACTGTCTCTGGCTTGTGACTTTTTCCCACCCTACAGCTCAGGGTAGCTCCTTCACATGAAACTGTCCTCCCCAATCTCAATTTCTCTCGCACACACATAAGCTTTACACAAGTCCCACAAACACACACAATTTTGGAGAGGTCAGAGTGCCACTTCGGCATCGGTGTTTTCTTGTGGACTTGCCAGTCCTCTCTGTGCTGCCTTGCGTTAATCTAGATGTCCTCTAGAGCAGATATCGGGCAGATCTTGTAATCAGTCCTCACCCAAGTCTCTTCCCATGTATTTTCACTGTGGTCCCCTGAGGATTCTTTAGGCTGTACGCTGAGCACTATACACTTTCATCACCACTGCTCAGTCCTCTTGATTGGCCCTCAGACTCCTGCAGACCAGTACATGGGTCCTTCAGGGACACATAAAATACACTTTGAAGTGAAGATCAATTTTGATTAAAGGACTCTATCCAATATTCACTAACCCAGGAAGTAAGACTGGCTCTGAGTGTGACTTTGACCCAGCCTACTCTCAGGGTAGCCATTTCCCCACAAACTTAAACAGACACACGCACACACATACACACCCAAACAGATACACACACTTATATACACACTCAAGAAACCACAGAGACACACATGGACACACACATGTGGGGAGGGGTTTGTGAGTGCTTCTTGGGCCTCCGTGGTGTGTCCTGGACTGTCTTGCCCTGCCTGTGCTGCCTTACCCTTGATGACCTCTGGGACAGAGGTTGAACAGGTCTGTGGTGGGTCCTCACCCACTCTCTAAATCTCTTCACGATGTTCCCCTTATGGCTCTTTCTGCCACAGTCTGGGGATCGATGCCAGCAGCATAACATCACTGTTGTGGACAGATCCTTCACCAGTACGTGAAACAAGCAAACTGCCGTTTCTAAAACGTGAGTGCCTTTTGACCAGGGTTCCAAATTCTATTTTGCTAACTCATGGCAGTGATGTCACTTCCTGCTACTTCTCCCTGCACTTCTTGCACATAATGACCTCTTCATGGCCCCTTCGTGCTGGGAGTGCTCACGCTCTGCCCCTGAGTCCTGGTCACACACAGAGACACTGCGTAGCCAACCCACAATCCTGTGGAGATCATGGAGAATTCAGGACAACAGGCGTGAGGACACAAACCTGGATTTAATCGAGGCCCTCTTCATCCCTTTGCTGAGATCCCATAGATGCCATATATCCCTCACTTAATTGTGCCACTCCAACCTCTCTTCCTTGCGATGCCATAGCTTATTCAATTACATTCAGATGAAATTATGAATGTCCGGATAAAGCCCTGAAGGAGAAACCCTTCTGTATGTGTGGTTTTGAAAATAAACAGAGTATTTCCTCATCTGTCCTCCAAAACATGTTTTACACATGTAACGTGGATCTTATTCTTTTAAATACAAGAAAACTTTAGATTTTTATGTGCAAGATGATACCTAGAAGACCTGATTCCAATAGATTAGTGCCCACTTATGTTTTGATTATTGTTTCCTGGATATTCCAACACTTGCTTTGCAGGATCATTCTGATAGGATCTTATGTTGTTCTCGTGAGAGACTATGGATCTCAAGGTTTTGAGACCAACATCTCCCAGTTTCAGCCACAATCCTAATAAAGTGCTCTCTCTATCCATCCACTCTGAGGAATGTTGGACTGGCCTGAATGGGAGCAGAACTAGGCTTGGACAATGAAATTTCTTCCTTCATATAATCTTGTGTCTGTAACCCAGCAGGAACTTTCCTCTCTAGCAAATGCGCAGAATCAGATGAAGGGTTCCACTAGAGACTAATGCTTTAGAGCACCATGCAGGCATGACTCTATCTACCCTGGATTCAGAGAAATCTATGATCTAATGTTCCTTTGACACTCCATAGGAGGCTCAAATTCCAATACGGTTCCCATGTGGTCTTAACTTTTTCAGATGGCTAATTTATGTTAGAATCAAGTGCAAAAGCTGCCTTGTTGTGTGGGTCATTCGTGCCACAGTTTTCAAGCTCCTGTTTCAGTTTCCAACCAAAAAACAGTCTCATTTGTTGTACTAAAACTTCAGTCCACCCCTGAACCCAGAACAGTACTTGTTATAAAGTGTCCAATAGTCCTGCACTGCCCAAGGGTGATCAGAATCATTTAGTCGTGTTTTTTAGAAACGGAGAGTCCGGATCACAATTTGAAGAGTTGTTTCTGCAACAGCAACTTTAGTGGTCACAGCACTGAGCCCCAGGAGAGCAGCTATAGGAATCAATGAACTTCAGGGAGCACTGTATCTGGCAGGGAGTACTGGAACAGGACCATTACAACTTGTGTCAGGAGCTCTTCAGCAGGCTAATACAGCCTTTCTTTGGTCAGGTTATGTTTGGAGAAACACTTTTTGAAAGTAATCAAATGCTTCAACCATCAGGGTTTGGTACATCTCCATGCCTGGGGGGAGAGAAAGAGATAGGGGGGAATTCTGACACAAACAGCTATCCCAGAGTGAAATTAAAAGGTGTTCCTATTAAGTCATTTCTTCCTCCTTAGGGAGCTGAAGCACTTGAGAGTTCCAAGGAGAGGGTAAAAGGAAGGAATTGTTCATCCAAAATATGGGGTTCTGGAGTTGCCAGTCCACAACCTGTAAGAGAAGGATATAAGGAATGCTCTTCATGTGATCTCATGATACTTTAAAGGAGCTAGAGGCCTTTGCTGCAGGCTCTCTGATGCTGTCTCCTTCTCTGATTTCCTTGTGACTTCCAGCTGAAATCAGCTTGGCGGTGGCTTGAGGCTAGAATTTGGAGGGTTGTAAGACTGCAGTTGTCTGAAAGTTTAAGCAGGCAGATGAAATCAGCTCCTGAAAATATGCATTGGGACCTAAAATTTTTTGGTGGGGTTATCTGTTGAAAGAAAAACAAACTTTTCCTGGAATGAGATGTCTCCCTGCCATGCAGTCTTCTAAGTCTGTACATATTCTTGAAAATGCTTTTGAGCTGTTGTATATGACTCCCCTTGAGGTAGATTCAAAAAATGTAAAGATAACAATGTCAAGTGCAAGGTGTCAAACTGAGGGTATACCTCTTTTTTGTTTGTTTGTTTGTTTGTTTGTTTTTAAAACTGCACAAGTCATAGGTCCAGGAAGACCAGAGTGAAATCTGATATGAGTAATAAAAACAATTTCAGACCACTTTTTAAAAGATCCTGTTGCTGCTGAAGCAATTGTTGCACTATAGAATTCAGGGCAGTTAGAGATGCAGTTACAATACTAGAGAAGAGACCAACAACATAAACTGAGTCTGAGATGATATTAGCAGGCACTGGCACATGGGCAAGTGAAGAAACTACTTTTCATGAATTAGAAGTTCACTTCCCCAAAATAAAACTGTACCAGCCCAAGTCTTTGAATTACCTTCTTTCAAAATGGCACATCGCCATCACTTATCACTTAAATCACTTAACTTCCCGTTAGTCGTTGATTTGCTCGAGCGGGCGCCAGTAACGTCTCCATTTGTCCCTGTCGCGTGCTAGTGTAGCCCAATGGCATCTGTTCGCTCTGGGAACATGAAAAGCCTCAAACTGATAGTTCATGATCTTCACGAAGAAGTCTGACCATCCGGTACGTGGGCGGCCACACGGTCTTTTGACATCCCATGGAATCCAGTCAGTAACAGCTCTAGTCCAGTGGTCACCTTTAAATCTCATTACGTGACCTGCCCATCTGATTTTTGACACCTTGGCAAATGAGACAGCGTCCCTGATTCTTGATCGTCTACGTATGTTGGAACTCCGGATTTTTTCTCTGAGGCATATGTTAATGCAGGAAGAACAGTGGAATCAAAGAGATGTGCCCAGAGCCGGAGGTTTTTCGTCTTCTTAGCTATTTCTTTGACATTATTGAAGGCGTTCCAAGCCGCTCTCTTCCTCCTGCGCAGCTCGGGTGCCAGGTCATTTGCCATGTTGACTTCTCGACCTAGGTACACATAGCTGTTGCATTCGGAGATGGTCGTTCCGTTGAGAGCGAATAGGGCATCAGGAACGAGGCTGTTTCTCATAAACACTGTCTTCGTAAGATTCAGCTGTAGTCCTACCTTTCCACACTCACGGTCAAAGTCGGCCAGCATTTGTGCAGCTTGGCTGATGTTTGGTGTTATTAAAAGAATGTCATCAGCAAAGCGGAGGTGGTGTAATTGCCGAACATCTATCTTCACTGCCATTCCTTCCCATTCCAGTCGTCGCATGATGTTCTCGAGGGTGGCACTGAAGAGTTTCGGTGAAATAGTATCACCCTGCCGAACCCCTCTCTTGACATCAATGATCACTTCTTTGCAGAATGGTGAGATCCTGGTAGTGAATCCGCAATACAGCTCACGGAGGATCTTGCACATCGCCATAGGTTCTGATAAAAAAGACTGAGAGTTGGTTGTCCAGATTGAGTTCCTGGCAGATGTTCTAGGGAATCAAGACTAGAAACCACAGAAGGCTCTCTCCACCTCGGACCTGACTGTCGACTCTCAGGGTAGTTGAGCCCTTTTACACAAAGTTCTGCTCAGTTTGTCAGTGCAAATTCACTAATAGACACAACTCTTTGGGTCCAAACTTCCTCACTTTTGTCCTGGCTCAAAACCTGATGTACATTAGGTGCAAAACTCAGCTCTGCATATCCCATAGGTGGGATGGCTCCTTGTTCCCTGAACTCAACCACTTGTCAATGAGCCTCTAGATGCACACACTCCATGAGGAACCGAGTCAGGAATCGGAGAAGCCTTTCGCTTCACTGTCAGGGAGTCTTCCAGACAACCATGAAAACCTGATGTGCTGCTTGTAAGATTCACTTGAGCAAACTCCCTTTCTACCTGGGGTTTCAAGTCTCATTCCATTGCACCAGAATTTAATCTGCAGGGACTCTGGGTGGGAGAAGTGGTGACTGTATCAGAGCAGGGAATATCCAAGGTGGAGCTCCCTGCTGTGGCTGGTTGCAGTGAATCTACTCACTGGGGCTCTGAAGCTCCATATAGGGGAGAAGGGCTGCAACTGGAATCATCCCTTGATCTTTCAGGGCCTGGGACTGCGCCACTGCAAGTTTCCCGAATCGGGGTCACCAGCTGTGTCCAAATTAAAGCGACAATCTCTGACACTGTGGTTTTCTTTAGGGCATCGTGGACAAGGTTCAGGGGGGTGTTCTCACAGAGGAACATTTGAGGTGCCCTGCAGTCCTTATGGAAATGGCCTGATGTTCCACAATTAAAACATTTGCCCTGTTCTTGCATCTGCTTGGCATAGGTCTCAACAGCTTTAATTCGTTCCTGATGTTTGATAGAACCAACATTCCACATGCCTTCAAGTAACCCATTATGTCCTCTTTCTCCTTAATGGGGCACAGAATTGTCTGAGAGTCCTCATTAGCATTTTCAAAGCTAATTGTTTGGACAAAAGCTCCTGAGTTTCCTTACCCTTCTCATGCCTTTTCATGGCTTCCATCAACCTTCCTATGAAGTTTCCATAAGGTTCTGTGGCACCCTGAACATTCTTTGTGTACCTTTACTTGAATTCAGCATCTGCATCAATCCTCTCCTAGGCCCACAGGGCGGCATCACAGACATGAGCAAAAACAGCTGGAGGCAAGGTGACCTGCTTTTTAGGATCCTGCCATTTCCCTTCACCTCTTAACATCTCATAAATCAATTTAATCCCTGAAAATTTCCGTCCACATGGCCTAGGCTCTGAAGTTTTGCCTTGGCCTCATCACTGAACCACATCCTCCACTGCATGTACTGAGAAGGCCTTAAGCACATCTTAGCAACCATGTAAAAATCTTGAGGTACCCAATGAGCCATTTTTCTCCAGCCTGTTAGATACTCCCTTCAGTACGGAGATGTAGGTCCGTACGAGACAAAGGCCTTTTTGAAATTAATGAGTGAATCCATTCTTAATCCTTCATTAAGACAGTGACTGATTCTCCTCCAGCTGGATGGGAAAAAAGAGACGGAGCTCATGGGGTTTTGGTAGCATTGACCACTTACGGTCAAGAGGTTTCAGCTCTAAGCTTCGATCAGGAGCATGTCCCGAGTGGGCTGGAGGCCGCTTACCTGAGGCACTGCAGCTCCTGTGAGAAGCCTTCTGTACCAAGTCGTTCTCAGACTCAGAATCTGAGGACGTGGTAGCTGGCTCATAATGCCCATCACTTTCCTCTGACGCACTGCAAGTGGGTCATACAGAGGAGGTGAGGGTCTCTCTGGCTTGACATCATGAGGGAATGTTAATTAATCAGTGGCAGAGAAACTTTTGCTTCGAGAACGTGTTTCCACTGCAAACAGCTTGAGCTGCTTTCGGGGCTTGGGTACAGGAGTAGCCAAGCATTGAGCATCAGGCCTCTTTGTAGGCTTGGGTATGGGATGAGCCATAATCATCCTTAATCTTCACATCACCTCTGTTTAACTCCTGAGGAAGGCTTCCCATAGTATATCTAATATCTTCCTCCTCAGAAGTACCTTGCAAAGCCTTTCCCAAACCTCAGGCTCCAAAGTACCCTTATCTGGAAACCAAGGATGAAATTTATAAAGAGATTGTAGGCAGGACCAGAGTACGTCCCGAGAAACATGGTGTCCAATTCTCTTTGCAAAATACTTAGTCAATTCAATTTAAAAAATATGGCCATGATCAATATGGCACGAGGGATTATTTTTAAATTTTTGTTAGTGAAACACCAGAGATATAGATGTAGACTTACAAATTTTGGGGCTTGGGTTTCAGTTATACAATGATCAAGTACCCATCCCTCCACCAGTGCCCATTCTCCACCACCAGAGATCCCAGAATCCCTCCCAGTCCCGACCTCCACCTTCCCCATCCCATCCTGTGTCTGTGGCAGGGTATTCCCTTTTTTCTCTCTCTTCTTTTGGATGCTGTGGTTTACAAAAGATGCATTGAGTGTCAACCATGTTCAGTCTATAGTCTATTTTCAGCATGCATCTCCCATCCTGGGAGGATCCTCCCAACACCCTTTATTTGTTGCTCCCTTAGCTTATCTGAGCTGCCTTTCCCTCTAGCATGCCCTCCAGCCATGTAGTGAACCTCCTGGTACTTATCTCCACTATTCTTTGGTGTTAGTCTCCTGTTTTGTTACTTTATGTTCCCCAGATGAATGTAATCTTTCTATATCTGTCCCTCTCTGACTCATTTCGCTTAGCATGATACTTTCCATGTAGTACCACTTGTATATAAATTTCATGACTTCATCTTTCCTTACAGCTACATAGTTTTTAAAGGACTTCACACAACTCTGTTTTTGTCCTTCTTATTGGAGGAGTACAGCTAATATTCTAATTCACCACACCACAAAATCCTGTTCTGCCACTTACTTTCTAGAGTTGGGTGTATGAAACACTACTCTTACCTTTAGTTGTGCACCAGTGGAGATTCAGGCACAGGAATGCCAGATGTGTAAACTAAAAAAAAAATACAGCAGCTACTGAGGTCTATCTCCCCTGCCTCCAGTGTTCAGTAGTCCCACTCTGGTTCCCCCATGCCAGGGTGGTTGATGGCGATGGGCAGGCAAATGAAGGAAACAAAGGCTAGGCTTGTTGGTCTTAGTTGGAGTTTATTCCAGTCCTCTCTCCATTCATTCCTGTCTCTCCTCAGTATCTCCCTCCTCATGCTACTTCATTCTCCTTCTCAATCCCCCTACATCCTCCTTCTGACTCTGGAATCTGGATACTGATCCTTCAACCCACTCTTACAGTCTAGTTAAATCCCAAAGCATGAGGGGTGGGGGTAACAATTACACATAGGTGTGGTCACAAGCAACAGGAGTAAAGTGGATGAAGGTTTCTGTTGAACCACAGCCCCACCAACAATGGTGTTTCCAGACTTTTTGATATGTGCTATTTCACTATAGTGAGATAGTATCTCAATATTTTTAGTTTGCATCTCCTTAATCCTAGGTGAGGAGTAACATTTTTTCATATGCCTAATGACCATCCATATGTCTTCTTTGGAAAAATCTCTGTTCACATCCTCACCCTGCTTGTTCATGGGGGTCATTGAATTTTCTCTGCTTTGAATTTTGTGAGTACCTTATAGACTTGCTTAGAAGACCTTAATCAGATGAATTGTATGCAAAGTTTTTCTCCTCGTCAGTCGGATCTCTTTTTTATTATAGTTGGAGTTTCTTTTGCAATGAAGAAGACACTTTAATTTGAAGTAGTTCCTCTGGTTTATTTCTCTTTTTGTTGTGTAGGCATGCCACTGTGCTCCTCTCATTGCGGACACCTCGGTAGTCAATGTCCTGGTCTGTTTTCTTCATATTACCGAGTAGATTCTTGCATAATCTATATATAATTAATCCACTTTGAGTTACTTTTGTGAATGGTGTTAAGTATGTGCAAGGAAAGCACATTGCCTACGATAATATGTCTTTGTCCGTCTGTCTCTACTCTTTTTTTAATTTATTTTATTATTATTGTTATCATTATTATTATGTTTGCTTTGGGTCACACCCAGCAATATTCAGGGGTTACTTCTGGCTCTGCACTCAGGAATTCCTCCTGGCGGTGCACGGAGACCATATAGGATGCTGGGAATTGAACTTGGCTTGACACATGCATGGCAAACGCCCTACCTGCTGTGTATTGCTCCAGACCCTCTCTACTTTTTAAATATATTTTTTTTGTTTTTTTGTTTTATTTTTAAATCATCTAATTCCTATCTGATACTATATCTTCCTGTGTCTAAGTCTAACTATCTCAGTGGTTTCAACTTTTTTCTCTCAACCCCTCCCCCCACCACAGCCTCATTCTCACTCTATTCTTCTTTTTCCAAAGAATAAAGATTTGGTCCTAGGAATAAAGCTGACATGCAATCAGCTAATCTATGAGACAAAAGGTACCAAGAATCACTAGAAATTCGATGTCCAGTGTCATTGAAGAGCTGAGACTTCCTGTCCCTAATTATTTCTGGCAATACCTCATGAGAATTTGAATGAAGACTCAGCCTCTCTCAAGAGTCCTGCAAGAAGTTTGTTTTGTAAGAGAATTACCTGAGTTGAACTCTCACAGGGTGGGATGGTCCATTTTTGCTCTTCTGGGTCCTCAGTTTAGAACTAACTGTCAAATACACCAATAGAGGTCTATGGGCTTGGGTCTGACCATGCCCTGCCACCCGCCTCCCTTTAGTATTTCTCCATCCTTTGACTCCTTCTATCCTGCCATATCCCTGTGACTTTGAAGTCTGAAACCTTGCATCATCAGTACACTCCTGACAGCAGTGTGCCAGTCTGGCTCCTCTTGTCTGCGCTGACATCAGTGTCACTATGGAAACCCTTTAGACCAATCCAATTTACAGTGTGTCATTGAGGCAGGCAGGTAGATAGAAAAGGACACAAATAGCAATAAATTGCTAGGAAGTAATAAAACCAACTAGCTTTAAGGTGATCAGGGCTTATCTTGTGAGCACATTCTTTAAGGCCTGACAAGACTTTCCTAGCACCAACACAGAGTAGGGAAGACTTAGTTGAGAATGAGTACCCTGCCCATTGGAGCCTTTCTCAATCCTGAGTTTGTACAGGGTGAGGAAGGTGGGATACAAACCATGGGTGGTCAGGATAACTCCAGTTTCACGTTGCCTTCTCAACTGACTTTCTTTTGTTTTTGAGTGGGCCATTGATTAGACAGCTTTGTACTTCTGGCTCTAGTGTCACGCTAATATATAGGTGTGCTGCTAATGTTATATGTTTCATTAGAAAAAATTTCACATTAGCATACTTGCTCCATCTAGGTTTTTTCATTTGAGGTATTTATTTTTTCAAAATGGCAACCCCCAAATCACTCAGTTCAACCTAATTGCTATGTGAGACACCACAGTTATCCATTCTATATTACCAAAGACGGGAGGTATGAAGAATAGGCAAGGAGACAGGGAGTCAAAACAGATTGCTGGTTTTAGGAACAGGGAGAGAGAGGGTGGGAAGAGTTCTTCAACTAGAAGATTCTAAGTGGCCACAAAATGTTCATCAAACATATCAAGTGATGAATTCAAAGCATTGCCAGGATTCTGCTCATACCCAGGGACCATGCAATTCACAATAAAAAACAAACTTTATTGAAATATAAAAATGAAATGATAAAACATATAAATTAAATCTGACAGTACAATGAGGTCATAGATAGGCCAGAACACTCTGTCTGCAGAGAGTGCCAAGACAGCTGGTGCTCGGCTTGGGGGATCAGAGCTGATGGCTCAATGTAAGTTGTCCCTGGACCCAACTATAGAGGACCTAAACCGTGTTCCAGTGAGGCTGCATATGCAGCAGCTCCATCACCTGGGAGCAGTCTTCACTGATGATGCTGTAGAACACCAGATCCATTGCTGCAGGTGGCACAACAGTGACAGGCTCTGGACCTCCTCTGGCTTCTCCATTTCCACACACTTTCTTTGGTGGGAGAGGGGCAGGAGTAAGAGCCATTTCTACTTGGAGAGAAGAAACAGGATATAAGATAGCAGAAGTAAATCACCCGTATGCGCCCTTGCAAACACTTTCCCAAGGTCAGATTCCCAACCTGCAAACTGCAGGGTGTCAAGCCCAGAGTCAACTACAGGATCTCTCCTCCAGCCCACTCAGGCTCAGAGGCCTGAGACTGATCACAGTAACACAATTTCTGGGATAACTCCAGTTGTGACCTCCCCACAGACTCATGTAGATATGCACAAACGCACACATCCTATTCTCTCACCATCCTCCTTGAGGTCCTCTGAATCTTGTGCCCGATGCAACATCAATGCATTGTACAGTGGGTATACTCTTATCTCATGAGAAGGCTCTCCCTCGCTAACTGGGACTCCATGTTTGGCGCACCTCTCTTCGACCCAAACCACCCCGCACCACTGCTGGATCTCCTCGTTGCCAGGCAACAACTCTCCGAAATAGAAGGAGAGTTACTGGGTATCCTCAGTGATCAGCTCTTCTTCTCTCTCTCTGTAGCACTGATGAAACAGAGCAGCAGAACTTGAGCATTCACACCCTGTAAACCTTCATCATTTACAGTAAACTGATCCCCCAGACAGATCCCTGATTTATAAAGGGGCTTTCAGGGATGACCATGATTTACACTTTAAGTGAAGATTGGCCTTGTCTGAAGGGCACCATCCAATAATCGCCAACCCACGAACAGGACTGTCTCTGGCTTGTGACTTTGGCCCACCCTACTACTCAGGGTAGCCCCTTACCAGAAACTTGTTCCCCCACCCAACCTCAATCTCTTTCTCACACAGAAGCTAAACTCACCTCCTCCCCACACACACACACTTGGGGAGGGGTCTACAGTGCCCCTCTCATATCAGTGTTTTCTCCTGGATTGGCCAGTTCTCTCTGTGTTGCCTTGTGTTATTTACCCTGGATGTCCTCTGGGGCAGATGTTGGGCAGGCCTTGCAATGAGTCCTACCTACTTCCAGTATCTTTTCTCTGTGTATACCTGATGGCTCTTTAGGCTGTAAGCTGAGCAATATACGCTGTTATCACCACTGCTCAGTCCTCCTGACTGGCCCTAAGATCCCTACAGACCAGTATATTGGTCCTTAGGGGACAAACCAAATACACTTTGAAGTGAAGATCAATTTTGACTAAAGGGCTCCATGCCATAATTGCTAACCCAGCGTAAGGCTGGCACTAAGTGTGACTTTCACCCAGCCTACTCTCAGGGTAGCTCTTTCCACACATATATATGTGCACACACGCGTATATATACATACTCAAGAATACACATACATACACATTCACACAAATGTGGGGAGGGGTTTGGGAGTGCCTCTTGGCATCCTTGGTATGTCCCGGACTGTCCTTCTCTGCCTATGCTGCCTTACCCTTGATGTCCTCTGGGGTAGAGGTTGGACAGGTCCGTGGTGGTTCCTCACCCACACTCTAAATGTCTTCACAATGTTCCCCTTCTTGCTCTTCAGGCCGCAGCCTGGCGATCGACTCCAGCAGTACAACATCGCTGTGTCTCTCCTTCACCAGCATGTGAAACAAGCAAACTGACGTTTCTAGAACGTGAGTGTCTTTTGACCAGGGTTCCAAATTCTGTTATGCTTGCTCATGGCAGCGATGTCACTTCCTGCTCCTGCTACCTGGACTTCCTGCACATAATGGCCTCTTCATGGCCCCTCGTGATGGTAGTGTTCACCCTCTGCCTCTGAGTCCTGGTCACTCACATATACACTGCACAGCCAACCTATAACCCTGTGGAGAGCAGGGAGAACTCAGGGCCACAGGCGTGAATACACAAACCTGGATTTAATTAAGGCCCTCTTCATCCCTTTGCTGAGATCACATAGAGGCCATGTAATCTCATCTGTTTCCGCCAGTACAGTATTTTTTTACTTATATTTTGTAGATGCAAATAACCCAATTATTTCCTATATAGATATAGGTATTTGCTTTTGGTTCACACCCAGCGATGCTCAGGTGTTACTCCTGGCTCTGTAAACAGGAATTACTCCTAGCAGTGCTTAGGGTATCATATGGGATGCCGGGGAGTGAACCTGGTTCAGCCGCATGCAAACCAAACACCCTACCCACTGTGCTATTTCTCTGGCCTGCCAATATCTTCTTTTTATAAATGTTTTAAGCACCATGATTAACAAAACCATTATTTTTTATGTTTCATACATAAAACTTTCTGCACCACACTGTCCACCAGAGTCCATTGACTGCAACCATTGCCCCAGTGTCTTGTGTTTTTTTTTTTTTTTGAGAAGAGTCCATATAGTTTTCCAACACGGCTAGACAAGTTGACATTACCTCCAACAGTCAATGAGGGTCTTGTTTTCCCCATATCTTCACCAACACTGGTCGATTTTGTTATTTGTGAACTGTGCTTGTGTCTCTGGCTCAAAATGTTGTTTTGTTACCTCTATTTTGTTCTTATTTACATTTTCCTGATAGAAATGGTGCGGGGCATTTGTTCATATCCTTTTTTTGTTTATCTTTTGTTTTTCTTCTTTGAAAAACATTACTGTTTATCTGTTCTCACAATATTTTAATTTTGATGAGGTTGATTTTTTGATTCTTATGAAGTTCTGACAGTGTTTTACATATCTTCAATATTACTAATTTGTCAGATGATTCGTGGACACATTTTTTGGTGTAATAGGTCTTTATTCTGCTTATTGTTTCTTTTGAAGTCCAGCATCTTCTTAGTTTGATATACTCTCCTTTGTTTATTTTTTATTCCATTAGCTTGGACAATGACATTCAATCACTGAAGATTCAAGATACCTCTAGATTCAATGCCGTACTCTACTGCTCTTCTCAGCATAGTTTAAAAATTCAATGATATTTTGAGGTTTTTAATCTGTTTTGATTGGACCTTTGTACATAGTGTTAGAAAATCATTACCGTCTTAATATTTTTTTCTGCATCAGAGCAACCAGATTTCTTGATAACCATTTCTGAAATGGCTTTCTTCTCTTCCATGAAGAATATTCACTGTCCATATAGCTGAGGATCTGTCCCTGGACCTATATTATGTTCTCTTGTTCAGAGAGTGGTCCTTGTTTCAGTGTGACGCTGTTTTGATTGCTGTAGCATCATAGTATAGTTTGAAATTTGGCGGGGGGAAAGAGGCCTCTACTCTTTTTTCTTAGGTTGCGTTTGGCTCTTTGAAGTGGGGGAATTATTTCCCTAAAAAACTTTCAGCAGCATTTGATCGATATCTTTAAAATTTGTCATGATTTTTCCTTTTGGTATTCATTAAGTTTTAAAATTTTTGTATATTAATGCCCTGTGAAAAACAGTAACGTTAATAATGGTTTCCTGTGCACATCATTCCAATGTCACATTCATCACCAATATAACCACCTTCTTCCACTTCCTTTTGACAGACACCCTTTCCCCAAACTCAGTCATGTGGATCAGGTCTCTCTTTGTCTTGTTATTGGCTCTTTGTTGCTACCTTGCTGTATATCTTTAAGTTACACACACACACACAATCACAAACACACACAAGATCTTTTCTTTGGAGAGACCTCACTTAGCATTATATCCTTTAGTTACATCTATATTGCTGCAAACTGCATGGTTTTATTCTTTGTTAGGGTTGCATAATATTCTATTGTGGATGTATACTGAAACTCCTTGAATCAGTCACTCAGAGTTGAACTTTTGTTTTGTATCCATATCTTAGCTCTCTTAGCTATTAAACTAAGCACTGCGATTAAGGTAGGTGTGGATTAATTCATTTATATTTGTGTTTTTGTGTTTTGATGTTAGATGTCAAGCACAGTGATATTGCTGGGTCAAACAGTAACTTTATTCTTTCTTTTTTGTTCTTTTTTTTGTTAGTTTTTATTTTTTTCGGTGAGATCTCTGTATCTTCCCAGAAGAGCTTCAACCAATCCTACCAAGAGTCGATGACGGTTCCTTTTGAACCACAGCCGGACCAACAACGGTGTTTCCAGACTTTTTGATATGTGCTATTTCACTATTGTGAGATTCACTTATCACTTATCACTTAATCCCCGTTATTCATCGATTTATTCGAGCGGGTGCCAGTAACGTCTCCATTCATCCTGGTTGCGTGTTAGCGTAGCCCAATGGAATCTGTTCGTTCTAGGAACATGCAGAGCCTCAAACCGATCATTTAGGGTCTTGACGAAGAAGTCTGACCATCTTATAGGTGGGCGTCCACGTGATCTTTTGATGTCCCGTGGAATCCAATCAGTAATGGCTCTAGTCCAGCGGTTGTCTGTAAACCTCATTACGTGTCCAGGCCATCTGATTTTTGATGTCTTGGCAAATGAGAAAGCGTCCCTGATTCTTGAGCGTTGACGAAGATCAGAACTCCGGATTCTATCTCTCATTTGAGTGAATCGTGATATTCCAAGCATAGTTCTTTCGATTCCTCTTTGAGAGACCCGAATAGCGTTCTCATTCTGTTTTCGTAGGGTCCAGGTCTCTGAGGCATATGTTAATGCAGGAAGAATAGTGGAATCAAAGAGTTGTGCTCGTAGCTGGAGGTTCTTTGTCCTTTTAGTTATTTCTTCAATGCTCTTGAAGGCATTCCAAGCCGCTCTCTTCCTCCTGCGCAAATCAGGTGCCAGGTCATTCATCATGTTGATTTCTCGACCTAGGTATATATAACTATTGCATTCGGAGATGGTGGTTCCATTGAGAGCGAATGGAGCGTCAGGAACAAGGCTGTTTCTCATAAACATTGTCTTCGTAAGATTCAGCTGTAGTCCGACCTTTCCACATTCACGGTCAAAGTCGTTCAGCATTGGTGCCGCTTGGCTGATGTTTGTTGTTATTAGAACGATGTAATCAGCGAAGCGGAGGTGGTGTAGTTGCCGACCATCTATCTTCACTCCCATGTTTGCTTCACTCTCATTTTGCTTAACATGATACATTCCATGTAGTATCATTCATTCATTCAACATCCTGTTATTCGTCGATTGCCTCGAGCAGGCCCCAGTAATGTCTCTTTCATCCTAGCCCTGAGATTATATTCAAGGCTCTTTAGGAGAATGAGACCCATCATTGTTACTGGTATTTGGCATATTTGGTACGCCACGGGGAGTTTGCCAGACTCTGCCCTGTGGGCAGGCTACATTCGATAGCCTGCAAGTTTGTCCAAAGTAGAAATGAGATAATAAGATGTCATAAAAAGATGTCCTGATAAGATGTCTTATCAACTGCGTGGTTCCGGAGCTGGATTTTATAGCCTCTGAGTCTTGGCCACTGATGAGATTACATGGCGCCAGGGGGCCAGGTGGTGGGTGTGACCCCCACCTACTGGAACTTGGAGGATCTGGGTGGAGGATGCTCAACTCCAATCCGACTAGGCTTGGAGATCTCGGCCACGGAACCCGCGTGGCTTTGTCCCTCTGCCAGTACCTTCATGTGTGTGGAGAGTGGTCTCGGCATGGTGGTGGCTGGTCCTGCAGGTCTTCCGCTGCCGGAGCCCTGGTCGGGGCGGGGAGGAAAGCTCAACCTGCTCCCCTCCAAGGGACCCCGGTGAGGAACAGCCAGGCGCAGGGGCAGGAGACTGCTCTGGTCTCATCCGGGAGCTGGATGTAGTATCACTTGTATGTAAATTTCATGACTTCATATTTTCTAACAGATACATACTACTTCATTGTGTAGATGTAGCAAAGTTTCCTTATCGAGTCATCTGTTCTTGGGCACTCAAGTTTTTTCCAGATTCTGCCTATTGTAAACAGTGCTGCAATGAACAAACAAGATCAGATGACACTTGAACTATACCTTTTTGCCGCTCTGGGATATATGCCCAGGAGTTGTATTGCTGGGTCAAATGGGAGCTCACTTTCTAATTTTTTGAGAATCGTCCATACTGTTTTCCAAAAGGGCTGAACCAGTAGGCACTCCCACCAGCAGTGAAGGGGGTCCCATTCTTGCCACATCCTCACCAGCACTGGTTGCTTTTGTTCTTTTAGATGGGGACTACACTCCATGGTGTGAGATGATATCTCATTGTGGTTTTGATCTACATCTCCCTGATGATTAATGATGTAGAGTATTTTCTCATGCTTGGCAACACTTTATGTTCATTCACGCTAACAAAATTAGCTTAGGACTCACAATTTGTACATGTAACTATCTATGCACATGTGCATGTGTACGTGATCAGAGATTAATAAATATTACTCTACATTGGGATGATGAATCAAATGAATTCCAGTACTCATAGACATGATCTGAGAACTCAAAATACAGATCTAATATTGTTCAGTCCTAGCTGGAGGAAACAATGGTGGAAGGTACTGCGTCACTGATCAGGTGACTGTTAGGGGAGTTATTATTAATGAGTAAACTCTGGAAATGGTTCCTCCATGTTGATAGATGAGCACTAACCACAGCTCAGGTGACATATGATATGTGTTGGGAGGGAGGGGAGCCATGAACAGAAAATTTGAATCTATCATAAGAAAAATACCTTAAGTCATGTACTCTCCAGATATTACTTGTATATTAAGTAATGACATCGTAACTGAAGACTTTTCTTGAAACCACATAGTCCTATGTTAGACAGTGTTGCCTACCTGAGTATCATGGGTTTACATAGCTTTCTGCTCATATGTGACAAAAACTCACTTGGGAAGTACATGTTACCATTATGAGAAAGGATAACCTGTTCATAAAGAAAAATGGGAATGCAGGCATTGTGTAGAGCATATGGGTATCAAGTGTTTCAGGTGTTGAAGAAAGAATGCTCAGGAGAATTTAGGGTTCTGAATTGACATATGGCTAAGATCCCTAGGTCCAGGGTTGCCTGTTGATATTTAGACTCCATGCGGTGCTCTGTAGCAAAGCTGTGCCCTGTCCTTTTCATCTACCTGGGACCTTATCTCTGTCTTGAGTTTGCAGAGATAGAGGAAGCTGGGGTACAGCCCATGGGTTGTCAGGATAACTCCAGGTTCACATTGCCTTCTCATTGACTCTCTCTTGATCTTGACTGGGTCCTGTATGAGCCAGCTTTGTGCGTCTGGCTCTAGTGTCATGCTAGAATATCGGTGTGCTGATAACATAACATGTTTCGTTAGAAAATATTTGACATTTGCATATTCCTGCTCCATCTAGGTCTTTGCATTTGACGTATATAACGAAAATAAAAAGGCAAACCCCAAATCTCTCAGTTCAACCTAACTGCTGTGTGTGACACCACAATTATCCATTCTGTGTTACCAAAGGTGGGAGGTATGAAGAATAGGTCAGGAGACAGGGAATCAAGACAGATTCCTGGTTTCAGGGACTGGGAGAGAGAGGGTGGGGAAGAGTTCTTCAATGAGAAGAATCCAAGGGGCCCTGAAATGTTCCTCAAACATACTGAATGATGACTTTAAGGCATTGCCAGTATTCTGCTCATACCCAGGGACCATACCATTCACAATAAAAAACAAACTTTATTGAAATATAATAATAAATGATAAAGCTTATAAACTACATGCGAAAGTACAATGAAGTCATAGATAAGCCAGAAAACTCTGTGTCTACAGAGACTTCCGAGCCCAGCAGGTGCTCTGCGTGGGGGATCAGAACTGCTGGCTCACTGTAAGGAGTCACTGGGCCCACCTTTCCAAGACCTAAATTGTGTTCAGGTGAGGCTGTACATGAGGCAGTGCAATGTTCTGGGATCCGTCTTCACTAATAATGCTGTAGGACACTGGATCCATTGCTGCAGGTGGCGCATCACCTACAGGCTCAGCCACAGGCTTGGGACCTCCTCTGGCTTCTCCATTTCCACCCAATTCCTTAGGTGGGAGAAGGGCAGGAGGAAGAGCCGATTCTAATTGGAGAGAAGGTACAGGATGTGAGAGAACTAAAGTAAATCACCTGTATGCCCTCTTTCAAACGGTTTCCCAAGGTCAGATCCCATCCTGCAACCTACAGGGCGTAAAGACTGAAGTCCACTACAGGATATCTCCTCATGCCCACTTGGGCTCAGAGGCCTCAGAATGATCACTGCAACACACATCCTGAGATGCCTTCAGTACTAATCTCCCCCCAGCCTCATGTGCATGTGCTCAGACACACTCATCCTGATCTCTTACCATCCTCGTTGAGGTCCTCTGAATCTTGTGCTCGATGCACCATCAATGCATTGTACAGAGGATATACTCTTATCTCATGAGAAGGCTCTCCCTCACCAACTGGGACTCCATGTTTGGCGCACCTCTCTTCGACCCAAACCACTCCGCACCACTGCCGGATCTCCTCGTTGTCGGGCAACACATCTCCAACATCGAAGGAGAGGTACGGGGTGTCCTCAGTGATCAGCTCTTCTTCTGTCTCTCTGTAGCGCTGATGAGACAGAGCAGCAGAACTTGAGCATTCCCGCCCTGCAATCTGTCATCATTGCTGCTCAGTCCCCCAGACTGTCCCCAAGAACCCTACTCTGTTCTAACGGGGCCATCAGGGATGAACATGATTTACACTTTAAGACATCAGTCTTGTCTGAAGGGCAACACCCAATAATCCACAACCCACTAATTGGACAGCCTCTGGCTTTTGATTTTGGCCTATCTTTCTGGTCAGGATAGCCATCTTCCCATGAATCTTTCCCCCCACTCAACCTAAATCTCTCTCTCACAAACAAGCTAAACAATCCTCCAATGCCCAAACACTTGGGAAGGGCTCTAAAGTACCCCTTCGGCATCAGTGTTTTCTCCGGGACTGGACAGTCCTCTTTGTGCTGCCTTGTGTTAGTTACCCTGGATGGCCTCTGGGGCAGATGTTGGGCAGGCGGTGCAATGAGTCCTCACCCACTACTTGTGTCTTTTCTATGTGTTCCCCAGAGGGCTCTTTAGGCTGTACGCTGAGCACTATACACTGTCATCACCACTGCTCAGTCCTCTTGACTGGGCCTCAGACCCATGCACACCAGTACATGGGTCCTTCAGGGACACACAAAATATACTTTGAAGTGAATTCAATTTTGACTAAAGGTCTCCATCCAATTCTCGCTAACCAAACCATAAGACTGTTACTGAGTGGGAATTTGACCCAGCCTACTATCATGGTAACCCTTTCCACACAAACGTAGGCACAAACACCCACATACATACACACACAAGAACGCGCGCACACACACAGTCACACATATGTGGGGAAGGGTTTGGGAGTGCCTCTTGGACATCCACGATGTGTCTGAGACTGTCCTGCCTTGACTGTGCTGCCTTACCCTTGATGGCTCTGGGGCAGAGGTTGGACAGTTCTGTGGTGGCTCCTCACCCACTCTCTAAATCTCTTCAGAATGCTCCCCTTCTGGCTCTTCCGGCCACAGCCTGGGGATTGGCGCCAGCAGCACAACATCTCTGTGTCTCTCCTTCACCACCCCGTGAAACAAGCAAACTGCCGTTTCTAGAATGTGAGTGCCTTTTGAACAGGGTTCCAAATTCTATTTACTAGCTCATGGGAGCGATGTCACTTCCTGCTCCTTCTATCTGGACTTCCTTCTCATAATAACCTCTTCATGGCCCCTTGTGCTGGGAGTGTTCACCCTCTGCCTCTGAGTCCTGTTTACTCACAGATACACTGCACAGCCAGCCTACAACACTTTAGAGAGCAGGGAAAATTCAGGGTCACAGGCGTGAAGACACAATCCTGGATTTAATCTAGGCCCTCTTCATCCCTTTGCTGAGATACCATAGAGGCCATGTATCCCTCACTTAATTGTGCCACTCCAGCCTCTCTACCTTGGGATGCCATAATTATTTTAATTATATACAAATGAAATTGTGAATGTGCTCAAAAAGCCCTAAATTAGAAACCCTTCTGTATGTGTGGCTTTGAAAATATAAAGATATTTCCCTCATCTGTCCTCGAAAACATTTAACACTTAACGTGGGGTTTATTCTGTTCAATGTAAGAAAACTTTCGATTTTTAAGTGCAATATTATACCTAGAAGACCTGCCTGCAAAAGATCTTTGAACATTCAGGTTTAGATTATTTTTCTTGGATATTCCAACACTTGCCTTTCAGCATCATTTTGATTGGATCTTATTTTGGAATCGTGAGAAACTCTGGATCTCAAGGTTTTGAGACCAACATCTTCCAAGTGTCAGCCACAATCCAAAAGAAGTACTTTGTCTATCCATGCACACTGATGAACGTTTGACTGCCCTAAATGGCAGTAGAACTGGACTTGGACAATTAAAGTTGTTCCTTCATATAATCTTGTGTCTGTAGCCCAGAGGGAAGTTTCCTCTCAAGAGAGTGCACAGAATCACATGAAGGGGTCCACTAGAGACTAATGCTTCAGAGCACCATGCAAGCATGTCGGTATCTACCCTGGATACAGGGAACTTTATGATCTTAATGCTCCTTTGACACTCCTTACAAGGTTTCAAATCCACTATGGTTCTCACGTGGTCTTAAGTTTTTCCGATGGCTATGTTAGAATCAAGTGCAAAGCTGCCTTGTTGTGTGGGTCATTCTTGCCACAGTTTTCAAGCTCCTGCTACCACCTCACGTATTTTATACACACAGAGTGCTCTCTCAGTGGGTGGATATACTTCGAAAAGCATATCTTTTGCAAATAACAGCCAAGGAAATGAGCGTTCCTTCCCAAAAGTTGTTCATTTTGTATGAGTTTCTATGTTTTCCACTCTCTTGCCACCTCTCCCCCGCTACGATAATATCAGTCCCCTTCTCAGTTAATCCTTGTGTGTCTCCCACACTTAATTATATGGGCAAGTCATATACACTTATTCTTCTTTCCTCCTAAATTCCTTTCTAGTGATATACTCCATCCTCTTCTTCTCTTGTCTTATTCTAGATGCAGTTGTGTGTGTGTGTGTGTGTGTGTGTGTGTGTGTTTGGTATTGTCACGCCCAGCAATTCTCAAAACTTATTTCTGGCTGTGTCTACTTGGATGGGAAATTCCTGGCAGGGTTCTGTGTCTGCAGCATGCGTGGTATGTGTTCCTATCCTCTATGATACCACTCTGGCTATTTTGTTTTTCTTATAGTTAATTATGTTTTTTTGCTTATCCTTTGCAGATGCAAATAACTCATTTATTGCCTATATAGATATAGAAATAGATATAGATATTTGCTTTTGGGTCACACCCACAGATGCTCAGGGGTTACTGCTGGCTCTGTTATCAGGAGTTACTCCTCCCAGTGCTTTAGGGACCATATGGGATACTGGGGACTGAATCTGGGTCAGCCGCATGCAAACCAAACACCCTACCCTCTGTGCTATTGCTCCGGCCTGCCAATATCTTCTTCTAAAATGTTTTAAGCACCATAGTTAAGAAAATCATTATTTTTATACTTTCATACATAAAACTTTCTGCATCACACCGTCCACCAGAGTCCATTGACTGAACCATTACCCCAGTTTTTTGGTTGTTTTTTTGAATAGTGTCAAAAATATATATAGTTTTCCCAAAACAGCTAGACCAGTTGACATTCCCCCGCAACATTCAATGAGGGTCTTGGTTTCCCCATATCTTTACCAACACTGGTTGCTTTTGTAACTTGTGATTTGTGCTAGTGTCCCTGGCATGAAACATTGTTTTGTTACTTCATCACTTGATCACTTGATCAATTGACTTCCCTTTAATCTTCGATTTGCTCGAGCAGGTGCCAGTAATGTCTCCATTTGTCCCTGTTGCCTGCTAGTGTAGCCCAATGGCGTCTGTTCGCTCTAGGAAAATGAAGAGCCTCAAACCGATCATTTATGATCTTACTGAAGAAGTCTTACCATCTGGCAGGTGGGCGGACACACGGTCTTTTGATATCCCTTGGAATCCAGTCGGTAACAGCTCTAGTCCAGCGGTCGTCTTTAAATCTCATTACGTGACCAGCCCCTCTGATTTTTGACACCTTGGGAAACAGACAGTTTCCCTGATTATTGATCGTCGATGGAGGTTGGAACTCCAGATTCTTTCTCTCATTTGAGTGAAATGTGATATTCCAAGCATAGCTCTTAAAATTCCTCTTTGGGAAACCCGAATAGTGTTCTCGTCCTGTTTGCATAGGGCCCAGGTCTGTGAGGCATATGTTAATGCAGGAAGAACAGTGGAGTCAAAGAGATGTGCCCGGAGCCAGAGGTTCTTCGTCCTCTTAGCTATTTCTTCGATGCTCTTGAAGGTGTTCCAAGCTGCTCTCTTCCTACTGCACAGCTCGGGTGCCAGGTCATTTGTCATGTTGACTTCTCGACCCAGGTACACATAGCTGTTGCATTCGGAGATGGTCGTTCCGTTGAGAGCCAATGGGGTGTCAGAACAAGGCTGTTTCTCATAAACATTGTGTTCGTAAGATTCAGCTGTAGTCTGGCCTTTCCACACTCACGATCGAAGTCGGCCAGAATTTGTGCTGCTTGGGGCTAATGTTTGGTGTTATTGTTGTTACCTCATAGTTGTTTTCATTTGCATTTTCCTGATAGAAGTGATGCAGGGCATTTGTTCATATCCTTTTTGTTTATCTTTTGTTTTTCTTCTTTGAAAAAAGTCTCTGCTCATCTCTTCCCACAATATTTTAATATTCATGAGTTTGATTGTTTTATTCTTGTAACGTTCTGCCAGTGTTTTACGTATCTTCAATATTAACAATTTGTCACATGAATCGTGGACACATTTTTTGGTGTGATATGTATTATTCTGCTCATTGTTCTTTTTTCCTTTTTTTGAGTTCATATTCTAATTTTATTCCATGCTTCGAAACTGCAGTGACCCTCATATTATAGACACTGTTGATTTTTTGTTAAAAAGCAACCTCCCACCACCACCACACACATGCAGTGAAGAAGGGTCCCTTTCTTATCACATCCACGCCAACACCGGTTGCTTTTGTTCTTGTTGATGTGGGCCAGTCTCTGTGGTGTGAGATGATATCTTACTGTTGTTTCGATCTGCATCTCCCTGATGATTAATGATGTAGAGCATTTTCTCATGTGCCTTTTTGCCATTAAGATTTCTTCTTTGAGAAAGTTTCTGTTGTTTTCGTCGCCCTAATTTTTGATGGGGTTGGATGCTTTCTTCTTGTGGAGTTCAACCAGTACTTTGTATATCCTTGATATCAACCCCTTGTCGCATGGGTATAGGGCAAATATCCTTTCCCATTCTGTAGACTGTCCTTTTATTTTGGTCACTGTTTCTTTTGAGTTGCAGAGGCTTGTTAGTTTAAGATAGTCCCATTTGTCTATCTCTGTTTTCACATGCTTTGCCTGTGGCGTGACATCTTTGGAGATACCATTAGCTTCAATGTTATGGATGATTTTGCCAACTTTGTCTTCAATGTACTTTATGGATTATTCCGGTTTGATGTTGAGGTCTTTAATCCATTTTGATCTTACTATTGTATTGGAGTTAAGCAGAGATCTGAGCCCATTTTTTGCATGCAGCTGTCCAGTTTTTGTCGCAGAATTTGTTAAAGAGGCTTTCCTTGCTCCAATTCACATTCTTTGCTCCTTTATCAAAGATTAGATGATTATATGTTTTAGGGGATATGCCATCCTGGGGATTCATGGATGGTATAACATTCGGAAATCAATAACCATAATCAATCATATAAACAAAAGAAAAGATAAAAACCATATGATCCTATCAATAGATGCAGATAAAGCATTTGACAAGATCCTCCACCCATTTTTGATGAAAATCCTCGCCAAAATGGGTATAGAGGGGACTTTCCTCAATATAGTTAAAGCCATCTACCACAAGCTTACAGCAAGCATCATCCTCAATCGGGAAACACTAAAACCTTCCCTCTAAGATTAGGGACGAGACAAGGATTCCCAATCTATCCACTGCTGTTCAATATAGTACTATAATACTAGCAAGAGCAGACAGGCAAAAAATATATATTAAGGACATTCAGGTAGGAAAGAAAGACATCAAGTTCTCACTATTAGCAGATGATATGATACTATACTTAGAGAACCCTAAAACCTCTACCAAGAAACTCCTAGAAACAATAGACTTGTATAGGAAAGGTGCAGGCTATAAATTCAATACCCAAAAGTCCATGTCTTTCTATACGCAAATAGTGAGAGAGAAGAAAGTGACATGAAAAAAGAAATCCCATTCACAATTGTGCCCCAGAAAATCAAGTACCTAGAAATCAGCTTAACCAAGGAAGCAAAGGACCTATACAAAGAAAACTACAAAATGCTACGTCAGGAAATAAAAGAGGACAAGGTATAATGGAAAGATATCCCTGCTTATGGATCGGCACAATTAATATTGTCAAAATGGCAATACTTCCCAAAGCATTGTACAAATTCAATGCAATCCGTATAACAAATCCATGACATACTTCAAAAAAAAAATGGAGCAAACACTCCTGAAATTCATATGGAACACTAAGCGCCCAGGAACAGCTAAAGCAATCTTGGGAAAAGAAAATGGGAAGAATCAACCTCCCTAACTTCAAACTCTACTACGAAGCGGTAATAATTAAAACAGCAATGTACTGGAAAAAAGGCAGAGCTTCAGAACAATGTTCCTTGTTTCTTTTACAATCTTGAAACTTCTTAGTTTGATATAGTCTCCTTTGTTTAATTTTTATTCAGTTTGCTTGGCCAATGACATTCAATTCTTGAAGATATCTCTTGATTCAGTGTCGTGATCCACTGCTTTTCTCAGCACAATTTAATAATGCAAAATTCGTTTGAAGTTTTTAATCCATTTTGATTGGACTTTTCTACATAGTATTAGAAAATGATTATGGTTTTAATGGGTTTTTTGCAAGTGAGCAACCAGACTACATGATAACCATTTGTGAAAAGTCTTCCTTTCCTTCCTTGAAAAAGATTCACTGTCCATATAGATGAGAATCTTTCCCTAGATCTACATTACTTTCTATTGTCCACAGAGATGGGTCATGTTTCAGTGCCACACTGTTTTGATTACTGTAGCTTTATAGTATAGTTTGAAATTTGGAGGGAAAAGAGGCCTCTAATCTTTTATCCTAAGATGCTTTTTGGCTCTTTGGGGTGGGGGAATTATTTTCCTATAAAACTTTCAGCAGCATTTGATCTATGTCTTTAAATTTCGTCATATATCTTTTTTCCTCTTTGTACTCATACACTATTCTTCATAATTTCCTGTGCACAGCATTCCAATGTCACATTCATCACCAATTTAACCACCTTCTTCTACTTCCTTGTGACACCCTGTTCCCAAACTCAGTTATGTGGATCAGGTCTCTCCTTGTCTTGCCACTGACCTTTGTTGCTACCTTGCTGTATATCTTTATGTTAACACGCACACGTGCGCGCACGCACACACACACACACACACACACACACACACGATCTCTTCGTCAGAGTGACCTCACTCAGCATTATATCCTTTAGTTACATTTATATTGCTCCAAACCTCACGGTTTTATTCTTTGTTAGAGTTGCATAATATTCTATTGTGGTTGTATATTAAAACTCCTTGATCCAGTCACTCAGAGTTGGGCTTTTGGTTTGTTTCCATATCTTAGCTATTAAACCAAGCCTGCGATTATGGTAGGTGTGCATTTATTCATTAATATTCATGATATTGTATTTTGGTGAGAGATGTCAAGAACAGTGGTATTGCTGAGTCATACAGGAAATTTATTCTATCTTTTTTTGTTTTCTTTTATGTGTTTTATTTATCTTCTCGTTAAATGTATTGGAGGGGGGCTGAAGCGATAGCACAGCAGGTAGGGCGTTTGTCTTGCATATGGCTGACCTGGGTTCGATTCCCAACATCCCATATAGTCCCCTGAGCACCGCCAGGGGAAATTCGTGAGTGCAGGCCAGGAGTACACCCTGTGCATCGCCAGGTGTGACCCAAAAAGAAAAAATAATAATAAATGTATTTTTTGTTTTCTCTGCACATCATTGCCTTCCTATCTTTTGCTATATCTTCCAATATCTTTGTCTAATTACCTCAATAGTTTCATCTTTTTATCTCTCAAACCCCCTCACACACTCACTCTCATTCTCTCTCTATTCCTCTCTTTCTCTAACTATTCTATTCCTAGCAATAAAGCTGACATGCAATCAGCTAATCTATGAGACAAAAGCTACGAGGAATCACTAGTAATTCCATGTCCCATGGCCTTGAAGAACTGAGAGTTCCTGTCCCCAATTATTTCTGGCAATACTTCATGATAATTTGAATGAGACAGCCTCCCTCAAGAGTCCTGCAAGAAGTTTCTTTGGTAAGGGAATTGGCTGAGTTGAACTCTCACAGTTCGCGCTCTTCTGGGTTATTGCTCTTCTGAGTCCCCAGTTTAGAACTAACTGTCAAAGGGACCAATAGAGGTCTTTGGGCTTGGGTCTGACCATGCCCTGCCACCCCATCCGTTTAGTATTTCTCCATCCTTTGCCTCCTTCTCTCCTGCCATCCCCCTGTGACCTTGAAGTCTGAAGCTTGCATTATCAGTACACTCCTGACAGCAGTGTGCAAGATTGGCTTCTCTTGTCTGTGCTGTCATCAGTATCACTACAGAAGTCCTTTAGACCAATTCAATATACAGTGTGTCACTCAGTCAGACAGGTAAATAGGGAAGGGCCCCTATGGCAATAAATTCCTGGAAAGTAATAAAACCAACTAGCTCTAAGTGATCAGGGCCCACATTCTGAACACAATCTTTAAGGCCTGATAATACCTTCCCAGTACAAGCGCAGAATAGGGAAGACTGGACTCCCATCAGCTCCACCAGGAACAAAGGCCAAGATATATTTCAAAGAGCACCATCTACCAATCCAAATACTACCTCCTTAGCAGCCACCCTAGCAATGACCTCTTACTTAGGTAGACAGCCCCACCTGGGCAGCTTGGGAGAAACCCTATGAATACCAACTTGAAGAAAGAAAGGGTGTGTATATGCTGCCGAACCCCTGCATTGCTTGTGTCCATGCTTGTGTAAGTCACTGCCAGTGGACGTGCTTCCGGAGAATATGTGTCGCTTGTAATATGTATGTTCATGTGTAATTCTGAGTTGTGTGTGGGAGCTCTCTCTGCCTTTGGAGAAGCCTGCATTCTCTTTTGAGTGTGCTAGTTCTCCCTTTCTCTCCCTCCTTCCCCTTCCTCAAAAACCTCCAAATGAAATCTGTTTTTACTTCACTGCTTGTATTCTCTTGTAATTCTTCTCTGTGAGAAATACAAAGGGCCCAAAAGGCCTGCATAAGGCCCAAGACTGGCTTTACTTGCCTGCAAAGAGCAATTCCTTGCTCCATCCTGAGTCATTGGTTCTCTGAGAAATGGAGTAGTGGAGATTCACTCCCATGCTGAACAGAACAAGCGAACATCAGTTCACCAGGAGTGGATTGGTAGCTACTGAGTAAGGCTGACAGGACTCAAGGCCTATGCTGTTCAGGGGGTCATTGCATACTCTATCAATCCTAGCCTTCCTATCCTGTCCCAGCGTGACAGAGGTAGACTGAGAGAAAGTGGTCATCCCTCTCCTCTCCACTCACATAAGTCAAGAGGGTGGAGTGGGGGAACTGACATCTTGGAGTTGATTTGTCCTCCAGGACTCTGTAGATGTGAACTCACAGAGGGAGTCATGTGGGTCATTTCATCAATTTACGCCCTCCCAATATATGCAAGACTCCATTAAACCCTAGATCAATTGGAAGTTCAGGGTCACTGTAGCTAGGAAAATGAGATCTCTAGTCTCCTCCTGTGTCTTCAAGTTCGCAGGGTGGAAAAGTCAAGGACATGTTTGATATGAGGCAGGAAATACCCAGAATGATCTCTTGGAGTTCCTTTCCTGTTCTTGTTACTCTGTTGAAAGTTACCTATACTCTACCAGTCAGCAACAGCAGTGCAGATAGCCAATAACAAAACACAAAAGTTTATTTAGAATCCTGAGATCCAAAGGTACATGGGAGACTAAGTAGCAGGGCCTGTGAACCCCAGCAACCCTGAGAGTTGCCATGGGCTCACCTGTTCTAGTATTTGCCTTCAGTGTCCTTATATCCATTTCATACGCAAGGTCTACTTCCCCTGATGAGGACAACAAATCTTCCACTTTCACATGATGACCCCAAGGGCTTTACAGAATTTATATCGTTAAAAATTGGGAGTGCTCAAGTACTCTAACATGTGCCACTAGATAGGACATCAATTCATAAATGTCCAGACCTGCATCTTTGAAGGATTCCAGGCACCACTTTGGCAACCCGGGGGACCTTGATGAAAAGAAAAGAGCAGAAAACAAACATAAGAAAAAGGTATACAATCATACCTTCAATTCACAAATGAGTAAGCTATGCCCTCCTCTCCTTTGGTGGATGGGGAACTTAATACTGAAGACTCCTCACTGCTTTTACTTGCTAAAGTGGTATATGTGGGCTCCGAGATTGTCCTCTGGAGTTCACTAATGGAAGGGCACATCAGGGAGATGCCTTGGATCCTTATAAATCTCTGTTCACCACTTTTTTCTCTGTCCTCAACAGCCTTAGTATGTGAGGTTCTGAGAGAGGATAACCTACCACTCCATACTTTTCACCCTTGGCAATTATCTATGTTCATTCACTCTAACAAAATTAGCTTAGGAATCATAGTGTGTACACGTGACTATGTATGCACATGTGAATTTTTGTATGATCATGGAGTAATAAATATTACTCTACATTGGGATGGTGTGTCAAATGAATTCCAGAACTCATAGACATGATCTGAGAAGTCAAAATACGTGTCTTTTATTACGCAGTCTTAGCTGGAGGAAACAATGTTAGAAGTCTCTACATCACTGGTCTACATAGGTGAGTGTTGGGGGAGTTACAGTTAATAAGTAATCTCTGGAAGTAGATCCTCCATGTTGATAGATGAGCACCGACCATAGCTCAGCTGGCATACGCTGTGTGTGTGTTTCTGTGTGTGTACGTGTGTTGTGTGCCGGGGGAGAGGATTTGAAGGTATCATAAGAACGAAAGCCTTACCTCCTATACTCTCTCTGCAGATTTTACTTGACCATTGAGTAATGACATATGCCAAAGAACGAAATTATAATGGAAGACTTTTAACTGAAACCACACAGTCCTATGTTAGACAGTGTTGCCTACCCAAGTTTCATTGGTTTACATAGCTTTCTGCTCATATGGGACATAAACACACTTGGGAAGTACATGTTTCCATTTTGAGAAAGGATGTCATGTTCATAAAGAACAATTGGAAAGTAGGCATTTTGTGGAGCACATGGGTATCAAGCGTTCCAGGTATGGGAGAAAGAATGTTCAGGGGAATTTGGTGTTCAAAACTGACCTCAGGCAAGGTCCCTTGGTCCAGGGTTACCTGTTGATATTTGGACTCCATGTGCTGCTCTCTAGCAAAGTTGTGCCCTGTCTTTTTCATTTACACTTGGACCCTGACTGATCAGCAAGGACAGTGGACCATCACCAGGCTAAAAACACTTCTGGAATCTGTAACCTATTCCTTATTAGCATGAGCATATTGTGCTATTCTGTGCCTTTTCACGTGGATTTCCACACAAAGACCTGCTCTTCAAGGAGAACTACACATAAATGTGTGTGAGAGTGTGTGAGTATGCGTATGTGTGTGTGTGGTGTTTGTGTGTGTGTCTTGGCTCAAGGTCTAGAAAGGGAGTTTCAGAAGAGTTCGTTCTCTGTAACCAGGATGATGTGCCTAGTTGTTGGTAAGTGGGCTCTTTGGCAGCACAAGGCGCATCCGTCTATATAGAATGACTCTGTGGGCCTATCTTCAGGGGAGCATCCTGCTTTTCCAGGTGTTTTCCTCCTGAAGTTCCCAGGATAATGAGAGAGACTCCTACATACACAGGTGAAGTACATATGAACTGACGTGACTTGGAATTACAAGACTGACCAGAGAGAGTCTCTGGCCAGTAAACACTCAGATACCTCTGTTCTACAAACCCTACATCCAAAGGAAAAAAGCAATATTGTGAATTCAAACCTTCTGTGAGAGACACCCAACTCTGTCAGTATCACATGAATTTCTCCAGAATCTCAGTATTAGGAAATGCTAATCTTTGACAAAGAGGCCACCATTCAGCAAATCTAAAGAACCTGTAGAAAGTAGCAGAGGAATTGCTGGTACAAACCTTGCCTAAGTGGGAAGCTATTCTTTGAAAGGCAGTGACTCGTGAGCCTTGGAGAGACTTGGCCCTCCTTCTCAAATCTTTTGCCACCCTTGAGGCAGGGAGCTCTCTCACCACTGCCTATGAGGAAGAGAAGTACGCCTGAGGACAGGTCCTGAGGTCCTAGAGTCAGGGCTTATGCTGAACTCTTCACACTGCCACGTGCTGTGGCTTAGGCTTCGCACTGTGGACTTCTTTTTGCCACAAATTCAGCATCTCCTGGTCAGATGTTCACTCTCTTCACATTGCTTTTCCATCAGTCTGTCCTCTGCGTCAGTGAAGCATATCTGATAAGAGTCTGAACCTGGTCTTGCCAATTTGGAACTACAATGTAAATGGCTCCAACTCCAAAATTTGGTAATGTGGTTTCAGATGTTTATGTGTGTAGTTTCCTTCCTTCCTTGGTGATGGTTATAGTGTCTCACAAGCTCTGGAGTGATGTGCACACACTCTGCTCTCAGACTTATACAGAGTAGGTCAGCCTGTCCTAGAATGATTTCGTTTCTTTATTCCAAGGAGGACAGTGAGTTTGCCTACACTAAAATTGTGGAGGCATGAGCAGAACAAAGTTGTTCTCTCCTTGAAGTTAAACTTAGTTGAAGATGAGTATCCTGCACATTGGCCCCTTTCTCAATATTGAGTTTTCACAGGGTGATAAAAGTTGGATACAACCCATGGGTTGTCAGGATAACTCCAGTTTCACATTGCCTTCTCCATTGACTTTCTTTTGATTTTGACTAGGCCTTTAATGAGCCAGCTTTATGCTTATGGCTCTAGTGTCTTGCTAGAATATAGGTGTGCTGCTAACATTATATGTTTCATTAGAAAAATTTCACATTCATATATACTTGCTGCATCTCGGTCTTTTCATTTGAGGTATCTTTTTTAAAAAAGGCAAACCCCAAATTCCTCAGTTCAACCTAATTTCTGTGTGAGACACCACACTTATCCATTCTGTATTACCAAAGATGGGAGGTATGAAGAATAGGCAAGGAGACAGGGAATCAAAACAGATTGCTGGTTTTATGGACTGGGAGAGAGAGGGTGAGAAGAGTTCTTCAACGAGAAGTTTCTAAGTGGCCACAAAATTATCATCAAACATATCAAGTGATGAATTCAAAGCATTGCCAGGATTCTGCTCATACCCAGGGACCATGTGATTCACAATAAAAAAAACTTTATTGAAATATAAAAATAAAAAGATAAAACACATACATTAAATCTGACAGTACAATGAGGTCATAGATAGCCCAGAACATCCTGTCTGCAGAGAGTGCCAAGCCCAGCTGGTGCTCGGCTTCGGGGATCAGAGCTGCTGACTCACTGTAAGTTGTCACTGGGCCCAACTATACAGGACCTAAACCGTGTTCCAGTGAGGCTGCATATGCGGCAGCTCCATCACCTGGGAGCAGTCTTCACTGATGATGCTGTAGGACACCAGATCCATAGCTGCAGATGGCACATCTGTGACAGGCTCTGGACCTCGTCTGGCTTCTCCATTTCCACCCACTTCCTTTGGTGGAAGAGGGGCAGGAGTAACAGCCAGTTCTACTTGGAGAGAAGGAACAGGATATGAGATAGCAGAAGTAAATCACCCATATGCGCGCTTGCAAACACTTTCCCAAGGTCAGATCCCATCCTGCAAACTGCAGGGCGTCAAGCCCACAGTACACTGCAGGATTTCTCCTCCAGGTCACTCAGGCTCAGAGGCCTGAGACTGATCATAGGAACACAGTTTCTGGGATGCCTCCAGTTGTGACCTCCCCCCAGCCTTGTGTGGATATGCTCAGACACACACATCCTATTCTCTCACCGTCCTCCTTGAGGTCCTCTGAATCTTGTGCCCGATGTACCATCAATGCATTGTACAGTTGGTATACTCTCATCTCATGAAAAGGCTCTCCCTCGCCAACTTGGACTCCACGTTTGGTACACCTCTCTTCAACCCAAAGCACCCCGCACCACTGCCGGATCTCCTCGTTGCCGGGCAACACCTCTCCAACATCGAAGGAGAGGTACGTGGTGTTCTCAGTGATCAGCTCTTCTTCTGTCTTTCTGTAGCGCTGATGAGACAGAGCAGCAGAACTGGAGAATTCACGCCCTGTAAAACTTCATTATTTACAGTAAACTGATCCCCCAGACTGATCCCAAGACCCTTACTGATTTATAAAGGGGCTTTCAGGGATGACCATGATTTACACTTTAAGTAAAGATCAGACTTGTCTTAAGGGCACCATCCAATAATCGCCAACCCACTAACAGAACTGTTTCTGGCTTGTGATTTTGGCCCACCCTACTACTCAGGGTAGCCGCTTACCAGAAACCTGTTCCCCCCAACCTCAATCTCTTTCTCACACACAAGCTAAACACACCTCCTCCCCCCCACATACACACTTGGGCAGGGGTCTAGAGTGCCCCTCTCATATCAGTGTTTTCTCCTGGACTGGCCAGTTCTCTCTGTGTTGCCCTGTGTTAGTTACCCTGGATGACCTCTGAGGCAGATGTTGGGCAGGCCTTGCAATGAGTCCTACCTACTTCCAGTATCTTTACTCTGTGTATCCCTGAGGACTTTTTAGGCTGTATGCTGAGCACTATACACGGTTATCACCTCTGCTCAGTCCTCTTGACTGGCCCTAAGATCCCTGCTAGACCATACATGGGATCTTAGGGGACAAACCAAATACACTTTGAAGTGAAGGTCAATTTTGACTAAAGGGCTCCATCCAATAATCGCTAACCCAGCGTAAGACTGGTTCTAAGTGTGACTTTGACACAGCCTACTCTCAGAGTAGCTCTTTCCACACAAATATATGCGCACACACGCATATATATACATACTCCAGAATACACACACATACACATTCACACAAATGTGGGGAGGGGTTTGGGAGTGCCTCTTGGCATCCTTGGTGTGTCCCTGACTGTTCTTATCTGCCTATGCTGCCTTACCCTTGATGTCCTCTGGGGTAGAGATTGAACAGGTCTGTGGTGGTTCCTCACCCACTCTCTAAATCTCTTCACAATGTTCCCCTTCTCGTTCTTTAGGGCCACAGCCTGGGGATCGACGCCAGCAGCACAACATCGCTGTGTCTCTCCTTCACCAGCATGTGAAACAAGGAAACTGCCGTTTCTAGAACGTGAGTGCCTTTGAACCAGGGTTCCAAATTCTATTTTGCTTGCTTTTGGCAACGATGTCACTTCCTGCTGCTTCTACCTGGACTTCCTGCACATAATGGCCTCTTCATGGCCCCTCGTGCTGTGCGTGCCCACATTCTGCCTCTGAGTCCTGGTCACTCACAGATACACAGCACAGCCAACCCACAACCCTGTGGAGAGCAGGGAGAATTCAGGGCCACAGGCGTGAGGACACAAACCTGGATTTAACCGAGGCCCTCTTCATCCATTTGCTGAGATCCCATAGAGGCCATGTATAACTCACCTGATTCTGCCACTCCAGTGTTTTTTACTTATACTTTGCAGATGCAAATAACCCAATTATTTCCTATATAGATATAGATATTTGTTTTTGGTTCACACCCATCGATGCTCAGGTGTTACTCCTGGCTCTGTGAATAGGAATTACTTCTAGCAGTGCTTAGGGGATGATATGGGAAGACGGAGAGAGAACCTGGGTCAGCCACATGCAAACCAAACACCCTACCCACTGTGCTTTTTCTCTGGCTTTCCAATATCTTCTTTTTATAAATGTTTTCAGCACTATAATTAACAAACCCATTATTTTTTATGTTTCATACATAAAACTTTCTGCACCACACCATCCACCAGAGTCCATTGACTGCAACCATTGTCCCAGTGTCTTGTTTTTCTTTGAGAAGAGTTCATATAGTTTTCCAACACGGCTAGACAAGTTGACATTCTCCCCAACAGTCAATGAGGGTCTTGTTTTCCCCATCTTCACCAACACTGGTTGATTTTGTTATTTGTGATCTGTGCTTGTGTCCCTGGCACAAAATGATGTTTTGTTACCTGGTTTTTGTTTTTGTTTACATTTTCCTGATAGAAGTGGTGCAGGGCATTTGTTCATATACTTTTTTGTTTATCTTTTGTTTTTCTTCCTTGAAAACATTACTGTTCATCTGTTCTCACAATAGTTTAATTTTGATGATCTTGATTGTTTGATTCTTATAAAGTTCTGACAGTGTTTTACATATCTTCAATATTAATTATTTATCAGTGATTCCTGGATACATTTTTTTGTGTGATAGTTCTGACAGTGTTTTACATATCTTCAATATTAACAATTTGTGAGATGATTCATGAATACATTTTTTGTGTGATATATCTTTCTTCTGCTTATTGTTTCTTTTGAAGTCCAGCATCTTCTTAGTTTGATGTAGTCTCCTTTGTTTATTTTGTATTCCGTTACCTTGGCCAATGACATTGAATCATTGAAGATTCAAGATACCTCTAGATTCCATGCCGTGCTCTACTGCTCTTCTCAGCATAATTTAAGAATTCAATAATGTTTTGAGGTTTTGAATCTGTTTTGATTGGACCTTTGTACATAGTGTTAGAAAATCTTTTTTTTTTAACTATGAAAATTCTGGCACTTTAATGAAAACTTTAAAAAAAATACAATATAATACATTTCCTGGAGCGATAGCACAGCGGGTAGGGCGTCTGCCTTGCACGCAGCCAACATGGCCGACCCGAGTTCGATTCCTCCGCCCCTCTCGGAGAGCCTGGCAAGCTACCGAGAGTAGTCGATATGCCAGGCACAGTAACAACAAAGTCTCCAATGGAGACGTTACTGGGCCCGCTCGAGCAAATCGATGATCAACGGGAGGGCCTTGACCTTTACCTTAATACATTTCCAGATTTCAGCACCCACTATGGTTAAAGACCGTCTAGTCCCAGCATTAGGCTCCGATATTTTTCCTGTGATGCTGGGACCATAGATGTGGTTGTGAGGATGGAGCCAGACCCCACCTTTCAAGTCGCATGCTCGGTTCACTGAGCACTCCGATGGAATAATTGTTTCAACAAGAGAATCTTACAGCACACTTGTATGCAATACCCCTGTTCTCTAAAGAAATTGCTGTAATGCCACATCCTGAACCTGTGATTTGAGTTCTGAAATCAAACAAAATGCACAATGTGAATTAGTCCAATGTTGAATGGAATACATTTGAATGACCAAACAGGTGGAGGACATCTCCATAGTTCTCACAGTCCAAGCAAGCCTACAGAAAGGGAAAATCTGCGGGAAGTGTTGCTGGGAGGAGCTCGGCAATCCCAAAAAAAGCCTTTTGGGATTTGTTTTTAATCAGACGAGTGATGCTTGGGATACCACAAGGGATGCTGGACATCGAAGGTAGGCGGCATCTGTAAGGCGAGCACCATCCATGATGCACTGCTGTTCTGGTTCGAATTAGCTTCACGATGTGCTCACAGTCACAATTTAACATACACACAATAAAACAATTTTTGGTGAGTACAAGCATACTGCAGGTAGGCATTTGCCTTGCATGAGGCTGACAGGTGTTGATCCTTGAACACTGTCAAAAGCAACTTACGAGAACCACCAGGAATAACTGCTGGGCATCCCCAGGCCCCAAAACTAAAGTAAATTTCTTCCATATTAAAAAAACCATGGCAATGATCCAAAGGCAAAGTTATGCATGGTGTCAGATTGACAGAGCAAAGTCCAGAAAGGGCACCCGACCCTTTTGGTGTACAGTCAAGCTAGAAATACAGCCGGGAACACAAGGACTACTTGACATACCTGACAGATAAGGAAGAATGACAACAAAGTCAAGAAAGCAAAGCACAGGATCTATCTGACAGGTACAGCTCCAGGGAGAAGACAGCTGTACCCCATGCCACACCTCCACATCACATGTTCTAGGGATGAGAAGGGGATACTCAATGTCCAATGAGCAACTCAAAGATGTTGTGCATTGGAGGACTCCTGGGTTGGCCACATGCAAGTCAAGCATTCTACTTGCCCTACTATTGCTCTGGCCATTTCTAAATAAATGGGAGAAAACGGGAAAAAATGGGAGAGCAACTACAAAGCTTTCAGGTTTAATTTTCGGACATGAAACACCTGTCCCTTCACCGTGCCCATTTCCCACCACTAAAAACCCAAGTATACCGCCATACCACAGCCTCCCCCTATCTGTGGGCAGATAATTTGCACATTCTTCTCTCTACTTTGATTACATTCAATATTTTGACACGAGATCAACCATTATTATTTGGCATTTTACCCCAGCACTCAGATCTGGCGAAAACGCAACAGTACACAATTATTTTTTGGTTGCTGGTTATAAATAACATATGATTTTGAAATTCTGAAATTTTAACAACTAAATCTGGAGGGATTTCTGCCAAAACCTGCTGGGTTCCAAGACTTGTTCCTGAGTCTCTGGAACTATGACCATTAAACAGCTTTACCACGAGCCAGAGAGGCGGTTCGCGGGAATGACTTAGGCTCATGTTGGGGTGGGGGGGAATTGGCCGGCTCCACCCCAACCTGAGAGGCCCCACGTATCTTACTGAGTGCGGGCCCAAACCTGAATTTCCAAAGGCCTTTGGAGGCTGGAGGCCACCGAGCCGCAAAGTGGGAGCAGTTGGAGGGACAGCACCAATTACCCCTGTGTTGGACCGGAGACAGAAACTTATTGCAGGGTCCAGACTCATTTCTGCTAAAAAGCGCTGGGTTTCAAGATTTGTCTCTGAATCTCTGGGATCATAGCCATTAGGCACCTTGATCATGAGCCACAGAGGTCAATCATAGGTGCCAGACAACTCGGGGTTTCATTGGGGAGGGGATAAAAGGGCCGGCTCCACCACCATCCAGTTAGGCCCTGCATGTCTCCTCACAGCAGTCCCAAACCTAACCGTCCAGAAGCCATAAGAGATGGTGGCCACTGAGCCGCCAGGCACAAAACCTATTGCCACCTGAAATACCCAGCTTTGGTAACCTACTGTGGGGACCAGACACATTTCTGCTGAAAGTCGCTGGGTTCCGAGATTTCTTACTGAGACTCTGGGATCATGGCCGAGTGATCAAGAGCCAGAGTACGTACATGGGCAGCGACTCGGGGTCTCATTGAGGTGGGGAGGAAAGGGCAGAGTCCACCCCAATCTCATGAGGCCCTGCATGTCTTGTCACTGCAGGCCCAAACCTGTCTGTCCAAAAGCCTCTGGAAATAGTGGCCACCGAGCCACCAAGTGGGATCAGGCAGAGATACACAGACTTTCCCCCTTGTGGTGGTCTGTCACGGGTAGCTCATTGCATGAACCGGGAACATCTCTGCAAAAAGCCGCTGGGTTCCGAGATTTGTCTCTGAGTCTCTGGGATCATAGCCTTTAAGCAGTTTGATCAGGAACCAGAGAAACCTTACCTCCAATTATATAGCTGAGCCATAAATGGTTTGTTGGTGTGTCACGCACATACCTAAATTTTGGCCGTTTACTTTCTTGGAAGACTTTGCCCAAAGTTTTTGGAGTCTCGCCAAAGGCACAGCATCAATTTTGGAGTATGTGGAAGTCTGACGGTCCCATCAAGCTGCTGATGCCCTCGCCCTATAGGCACAGATTGATCTGCTGGTGGTACCATACACGCAGGAAGTACAAAATCTATATATGTAAAAAAAACCAATAATAGTGGGGTTGGACTCAATGTAAATCGAGTAGGATGCTTGCCTTGTTGATCCAGTCAAACCTCCCCATCCCATAGGAACCCAGAAACACCACAGAATAATTTCTGACCTGCATAAAGAGAAGTAACCTTGAGCATCAAAGAATTCCTTCCAACTGCCCTGAATAAAAAAGCTATTAAAATTAATCCAAAGAGGGGCTGAAGTGATAGCAGAGCGGGTAGGATGTTTGACTTGCACGTGACCAACCCAGGTTCAAATTCCAGCAACAATATGGTCCCCTAAGCTTTACCTGGAGTGATTCCTGAGTGCAAAAGCCAGGAGTAACCCCATGTGCAACGCTGGGTGTGACCCAAAAAGCAAAAAAAATAATCCAAAGAGTACATTTTCAGAGGCAAATACCTCTTACTTGTCCAAACCCTAGCACGGAAGCCAATGAAAATGACCGACCGCAAAACTGTCTCTTTCCTTTGTGGGCTGCCCGTGAACATAACTGGAGGTTCAATAAGTATTATGTCCAGTCCAAAGGCTCCAAACAGGGTCCCGCGCAGACCTGAGTAGGGAGGTCTGAGATGGCCAAGACCACCACTCTCTACAGGTCCCTCACACCAAGGACCAAATTTCATGTGCCCACCCTCCAGTGTCATCTTGGACCTGGATGCGATCTTGGCTGCAGGGACCCTCAGGATAACGAACCCTCACCCAGGACACCTGCGCCACAGAACGGCCCTCAATGCATCCCTCAAATGTTCCACATTCCCTAATGCCTGGATATACAGAACAAGTTATACAATAACAAGCGGGAAAACACCCCATAAGCTGGCGTGTCCTGCCGCTCAATTTCCCAAAGTAGGAGCTACAGGGTGCTCAAGCGTTTTTCTCCAGCATGAATGCGCCTATGTCTCCTAAGTCTGAAGCTCCAGCAAAGGCCTTCCACATTCCTTACATACATACGGTTTATCTCCAATGTGAATTCTCCTATGTACATTAAGTATTGAGGTCACAGCAAAGGACTTCCCACATTCCTTACATATAAAGTTTCTCTCCAGTGTAATTTCTCCTATGTACAATCAATTGCGAGGATGTACTGAAGGCGTTTCCACACTCCACACATATATAAGGCTTCTCTCAAGTATGAAATCTCATTTGTATAGTAAGGGAAGAGGACCATGTGAATGCCATTCCACATGTCTGACACTGATGAGATTTCTCTCCACTGAGAATTCTCCTATGTTTCCAAAGGTACCGAGATTGACAGAAGGCCTTCCCACATTCTTTGCAGATATATGGTTTCTCTCCAGTGTGAATTCTCCTATGTTCATTAAGTCCTGAGGCTAAAGAAAAGGCCTTCCCACATTCCGTACATATACATGGTTTCTCTCCAGTGTGAATTTTCCTATGTACAGTAAGTTTTGAGGCTGCAGCAAAGGACTTTCCACATTCCTTACATATATACGGTTTCTCTCCAGTATGAATTCTCCTATGTACAGTAAGTTTTGAGGCTATAGCAAAGGCCTTCCCACATTCCTTACATATATACGGTTTCTCTCCAATGTGAATTCTCCTATGGTTACTAAGTCTTGAGGCTTCAGAAAAGGCCTTCCCACATTCCTTACATTTATATGGTTTCTCTCCAGTGTGAATTCTCCTATGTACAGTAAGTTTTGAGGATATAGCAAAGGCCTTCCCACATTCCTTACATATATACGGTTTTTCTCCAGTGTGATTTCTCCTATGTACAGTAAGTCTTGTGGCTGTAGCAAAGGCCTTCCCACATTCCTTACATATAAACGGTTTCTCTCCAGTGTGATTTCTCCTATGTACAGTCAATTGTGAAGATGTAGCAAAGGCCTTTTCACACTCCACACATATAAAAGGCTTCTGTCCAGTGTGAATTCTCCTATGTACTCTAAGTATTCAGGCTTCAGAAAAGGCCTTCCCACATTTCTTACATATATACGGTTTCTCTCCAGTGTGAATTCTCCTAAGTACAGTAAGTTTTGAGGCTCCAGCAATGGCATTTCCACACTCCTTACATATATAAGTCTTCTTTCCACTATGCGTATTCATACGTTTATCAAGATATGAGGTGTGAATAAAGGCCTTCCCACATGTCTGAAATTTATGAGGTTTCTCTCCACAGTGAGTATTATAATGAATATTAAGATCTGGTAAAGGTAAAGGTAAAGGTAAAGGCCCTCCCGTTGATTGTCGGTTTGCTCGAGCGGGCCCAGTAACGTCTCCATTGGAGACTTTGTTGTTACTGTGTCTGGCATATCGAATACTATCAGTAGCTTGCCGGGCTCTCCAAGAGGGGCGGAGGAATCGAACTCGGGTCGGCCGTGTTGGCTGCTTGTAAGGCAAACGCCCTACCCGCTGTGCTATCGCTCCAGCCCATTAAGATCTGAGGGCTGATTAAAGGCCTTCCCATATGTCTGACACTTATGAGATTACTCTCCTTTATGAATTCTCCTATGTCTAATAACATGTGATGATTGATTGAAGACCTTCCCACATGCTTCACACGCATAACGTTTCACTCCGGAATTTATATTCATATGGTCATGATGGAGTAACCCTTGACTGACACTTTGTTCTCGGTGCTCACTTTTCCGGGGATTCTGTCCACTGTAGTTTTCTAAGGGAACATCACAGCACTGAGAACATGGGGAGGCTCCGCACATTCCTTACACTTAGATGGGTTCTGCTCACAGTGACTGTGGTTTAGATTTTGTCGCTGCGAGGGACTCACTATAAACAGTGCTTCTTTCCCTTGTGACTGCCAGACTGGGGGATTTTGTGACTGTGAACTGAGAACAACACACCCCAAGGAACTTTTTCCAAGGGAGGGCTTCTTCAAAGTGAGGTAGCTCTCGGCATTCTGGTCACCATCAGAAGACATCCCACATGTCTTGGGGTCCTCATGGTGCTGAAGGCGGGATAGCTCACTAGAGATATTGTCATAGAGTGCAGGATCAGAGACTTGCCACTCAGGCTGGCAGCTTCCCCAAACACAAGTCTCTACTCCCCGACCTCAGGGCTCCTCTTTCCAGCCAGGAGATCACCGCAGGCTTCATCCCAGTGTGCCCTCATGGCTCTCCAACATCCCAGCCCGTCACAGTCACAGCTACTGTTGGACACACAGCTGCGGACTAATCCCAGGGAGCCCAAGCGGGGCTGTCCAGAAACGGTTGGCTCCACACTGCTCTCAACTACAGCCTGCAGATGCTGGTAGGTCTCCAGCATCACGTTCCTGTAGAGCTTCTTCTGAGAAGCGGCCAGGCATGACCATTCCTCCGGGGTGAAGTTCACAGCCACGACATGGAAGGTCACTGCGTCCAAATATCCGAGTCCCCCACCAAACCCCGCCGCGCCGCAGGAACCGCCTGGATCTTGGAAATGATTGAAAAAGGAGCGTGAAAGCATCCTCCAAGGTGGCCTGGCCCCGCCCCTCAGTGCGGACAGCGGGAGGCGTGGGGCGGGGCGCTCACGGGAGGCCGCTAGTGTCCTGCCACGAAAGAGGCCTTCACAGACCCCTTCCACGCGGGACAGCCACTTCGCCCCACACCTGCGTAACCGTCTTAGAAAATCTTTACGGTCTTAATATTTTTGTGCATGAGAGCAACCAGATTTTTTGATAACCATTTGTGAAAAGGCTTTCTTCTCTTCCGTGAAGAAGATTCACTGTCCATATAGCTGAGGATCTGTTTCAGACCTATATTATGTTCTCTTGTTCAGAGATATGGTTCTTGTTTCAGTACGACACTGTTTTGATTACTGTGGCATTCTAATATAATTTGAAATTTCACGGGGGGGGGGGGAAAGAGGCCTATAATATTTTTTCCTAGGTTGCGTTTGGCTCTTTGGAGTGGGGGAATTATTTCCCTATAAAACTTTCAGGAGCATTTGATCGATGTCTTTAAAATTTGTCATGATTTTTCCTCTTGGTATTCATTAAGTTTTAAACATTTTTTAATGCCCCGTGAACAACAGTAATGTTCATAATGGTTTCCTGTGCACATCATTCCTATGTCACATTCATTATCAATATAACCACCTTCTTCCACTCCCTTTTGGCACCCTTTCCCCAAACTCAGTCATGTGGATCAGGTCTCTCTTTGTCTTGTCATTGGCCCTTTGTTGCTACCTTGATGTATGTCTTTAAGTTACACATACACACACACAAACACAAACACACAAAAGATCTTTTCTTTGGAGAGACCTCATTTAGCACTATATCCTTTGGTTATGTCTATATTGGTGCAAACTGCATGGTTTTATTCTTTGTTAGGGTTGCATAATATTCTATTGTGGAAGTATATTGAAACTCCTTGAATCAGTCACTCAGAGTTGACTTTTGTTTTGTTTCCATATCTTAGCTATCTTAGCTATTAAACTAAGCACTGCGATTAAGGTAGGTGTGGATTAATTCATTTATATTCGTGTTTTTGTGTTCTGGTGTTAGATGTCAAGCACAGTGGTATTGCTGGGTCAAACAGTAACATTATTCTTTCTTTTTTTGTTCTTTTTTTGTTAGTTTTTATTTTTTTCGTTGAGATCTCTGTATCTTGCCAGAAGAGGCTCAACCAATCCTACCAAAAGTGGATGAAGGTTTCTTTGGAACCACAGCCCGACCAACAACGGTGTTTCCAGACTTTCTGATATGTGCTATTTCACTATTGTGAGATTGTATCTCAATATTTTCACTTTGCATTTCCTTAACCCTAAGTGATGATTAACATTTTTTCATATGCCTGATGGCCATCTATATGTCTTCTTTGGAAAAATCTCTGTTCACATCCTCACCCTGCTTGTTCATGGGGTTCACTGAATTTTCTCTGCTTTGGATTTTGAGAATACTTTATAGATCACATAGTATTCCACCTGAAAAAAGCAATATTAGAGAGAATAGGAGATTATATGCTGGCTAAGGAAGCAGAAGTTTAAGGGACTTAACTTTGTCAATATATATGCTAAAAAGATAGTAAATCTAATTTTTTTAAGAAATGATAAAAGGTCTAAAGATAAAATTTACAGCAAGATGATTGTGATGGGAAGTTTTAACACCACACTTTGGTGATTAGATAGATAAAATGAACAGAAGGTAGGTTCGGATCTTAAACAATACCTCTGATAATAAACAGACAATAAACCAAAATTAGATGACTGTATGGGAAATCAGAAGGGATAGGACTAGTAGACATATAGAATCCCACAGATTTTCTAGAAATGAAAATAATACAGTGAGTCAATGAAACCAATATCTATATTTATTTGGAAACCTAGAAAGTGATTGACAACTTACTATGTATATAGAGAAAAAAAGAAAGCCCAAATAAATCTCTCAGAATTCCCCCATCAAACACATTCCAATACCCATGGAAACATGTACACACCTGTTTACAATCACATGAGCAAGATGCTAACTTGATCATGAGTTGATGACTTAATTTTGGCCCTGACTGGACAAACTTTCCTGAGGCATTCTACAATACCTTTTTCTTCTTCCATAAATGTCAGCAGAGTATCCTTAAATGTTTCCCCACCCAGTTTCTAATTTGAATTTGCTCTTTCTGTGGCCTTCCTATGGACTTAGCCTGGAGATATGGAAAAGGATTGAATATTTTTCTTTTTTTTCTTTCTTCTTTCTTTTTTTATTAGTGAAACACCATGAGGTACAGTTATACACTTACAAATTTTGTGCTTGGGTTTCGGCCATACAATGATCAAGCACCCACCCTTCCACCAGTGCCCATCATCCACCACCACGGGTCCCAGCATTCACCCTGCCGCCCATCCCCCCCGTGCCACCCTTTTTCTGTGGCAGGGTATTCCCTCCTGTTCTCTCTCTTCTTTTGGGTAATGCAAGAGAGGCATTGAGTGGCAATCATGTTTGGACCATAGACTAATTTTAGCATTGCATATTTTTCTTGAAGTGCATCTCCAGGTATAAGATCTAGGTATAGGGGTGTTTCTAAAATATGGGTA